>NC_136059.1:440832518-443232518 GCF_964261635.1 Lissotriton helveticus | reverse complement strand
GTAGCTTGAGAGGTCAAGCAGGCTTGATGGATTTTTTGCAACATAGTAAAACGAACTTGTGAACTCTGTGTTGGTTTTAGAGGGAGTTACCATGGTTACTTGGTGAATGAGCACTGGGGGGATGGGTGAATGTTATGTGAGTTTTAAAGTCTTGAAATCTTCAACCAATTAAAATGTGTAGTTTGGTTTTGAATTTGGGGGGGGATAATTTTAATTGGCTATGTGCCAGAATATGGCTCTGAAATCAGAAAGAATCTGTGCCATTATTGAAAGGCTCTCAGTGAAGGAAGCATTGTTCAGAGATTCTGCTTAAGAATATCTGTTGACTGTGACTGACACTGTTTGACATCTTCCAAACCATTTTTAAAGGTGAGTAATGAATCTTTTAAAAAAGATAGAGACTTTTAAAGATTTTTTACAAGTATCATAGTGTGTGTTTCTGTGATTTAAGGAATTATATTTTTACCTTTTTCTATAATGTTAGCTGTGTGTTAATAAGGTAGTCTTTTTTATAAATTGTTTTTTATGCTTGGATTCATTGCTGGTTTAGAAATTGTGTGATGGTTTCATTGGAGTTGTAAATATGGTCTTTTTTTTTTAAGCACATTGTGCAACCTGTAGCATGGGTGGAAGGAGTGAATGTCTGGAGAGGGATAGGAATAGCAGATAGAAACCCATATGAAATGGTGGGGAGATGCATAAACACACAGCTATGTCAAAGATTGTGCACACAGCTTGTAAATATGCAGGCAGACAAAGCAATCTTTGACATAGCTGTGTGTTTATAAGGTAGACTCTCACAGTTATAAGATCTCTCACGGCATTTCATATTCTTGTCTGGGTGTATATTTACAAGCTGTGTGCACAATCTTTGACATAGATGTGTGTTTATAAGGTAGACTCTCACAATGTTAACATCTCTCACAATACATAAGGTAAGGTCATGGGATTGTTCCATGTGAAAGGATGTATTGCTGGAAATTTTTTATTTTCTACCATTTTTTACACTGTTTTTCCCTGTGGTGCGCTTGAGGGCCTCATTTATGAGGCCATGCGTCACTTTTATGCTGCCGGTGTGTCACTTTTTGTGACACAGCACTGATGTAAAAATTGCACCTTGTTGAGTTATATTTACAAAGTGACGCATTTAGGTAGATGCTTCACTTTGTAAAGCCCTGTGCCATATTATATTTGCGTCAGGTGTAATGTATGCAAAGGGGGCGTATTGACGCAAAAAAGGGTTGTACAAATGACGCAGTGAAATCTATGAGATTTCACTGCGTCACTTTTAGGACGCTTTTGTGCCAAAATTTTGCACCTGCCTCACAGCAGGTGTAAGACTGACGCAGGCCCTTTCACATAGAGCTTGCCCCATGTGAAAGGATGCATTGCTGGAAATTATTTTTTTAAATGGCATAAATTGAGATAGAATACACAAAAAAAGAGAGACATATTTACAAGCTGCGTGCACAATCTTTGACATAGCTGCGTATTTATAAGGTAGACTTCTTTATAAATTGTTTTTTATGCTTGGATTCAATGCTGGTTTAGAAATTGTGTGATGGTTTCATTGGAGTTGTAAATATGGTCATTTTTTTTAAGCACATTGTGCAACCTGTAGCATGGGTGGAAGGAGTGAATGTCTGGAGAGGGATAGGAATAGCAGATAGAAACCCATATGAAATGGTGGGGAGATGCATAAACACACAGCTATGTCAAAGATTGTGCACACAGCTTGTAAATATGCAGGCAGACAAAGCAATCTTTGACATAGCTGTGTGTTTATAAGGTAGACTCTCACAGTTATAAGATCTCTCACGGCATTTCATATTCTTGTCTGGGTGTATATTTACAAGCTGTGTGCACAATCTTTGACATAGATGTGTGTTTATAAGGTAGACTCTCATAATGTTAACATCTCTCAAATTACATAAGGTAAGGTCATGGGATTGTTCCATGTGAAAGGATGCATTGCTGGAAATTATTTTTTTCTATAATTTTTTACACTGTTTTTCCCTGTGGTGCGCTTGAGGGTCTCATTTATGAGGGCATGCGTCACTTTTATGCCGCCGGTGCGTCACTTTTTGTGACACAGCAGTGATGTAAAAATTGTACCTTGTTGAGTTATATTTACAAAGTGACGCATTTAGGTAGATGTGTCACTTTGTAAAGCCCTGTGCCATATTATATGTGCGTCAGGTGTAATGTATGCAAAGGGGGCGTATTGACGCAAAAAAGGGTTGTACAAATGACGCAGTGAAATCTATGCGATTTCACTGCGTCACTTTTAGGACGCTTTTGTGTCAAAATTTTGCACCTGCCTCACAGCAGGTGTAAGACTGATGCAGGCCCTTTCACATAGAGCTTGCCCCAAGTGAAAGGATGCATTGCTGGAAATTATTTTGTAGGGGTTTACAAAGTGATGCATCTACCTAGATGCGTCGCTTTGTAAATATGACTCAACAAGGTGTATTTTTTACACTACTGGTGCATCACAAAAAGTGACGCATCTGTGGTGTAAAAGTAACACATGTCCTCATAAATGAGGCCTTCAGTCTTCTACTCATGTGTCATATTTAATTTATGACGCATTATGTCAGAAGTACTTACAGATACATCAGTATTTCTGACGTATCTGTAAGCGCAAAAGTGAAGCAATGCTGGAGTGTGTCACAAAAGTGACACAACTCCAGCAATGCATCTTTTCACATGGGGCAAGTCCTATGTGAAAGAGCCTTTATCAGTCTTATGCCTGCTGTGAGACAGGTGCAAGATTTCGACACAACGGCGTCCTAAAAGTGACGTAGTGAAATCTTTTAGATTTCACTGCGTCACCTCTACTACCCTTTCATGCGTCAATAAGCCCCTTTTGCATACATTATACCTGATGTAGGTATTATGTGGCGCAGGGTTTTACAAAGTGACACATCTACCTAGATGCGTCACTTTGTAAATATGACTCAACAAGGTGCATTTTTTACAGCACTGGTGCGTCACAAAAAGTGGTGGTCATATTTAATGTATGACACATTATGTCAGTATTTCTGACGTATCTGTAAGTGCAAAAGTGATGCATTGCTAGAGTGTGTTACAAAAGTGACACAACTCCAGCAATGCATCCTTTAACATGGGGCCAGGCCCATGTTAAAGGACCTGCGTCAATGTTACGCCTGCTGTGAGGCAGGTGCAAAAATGAGGCCTTCAGTCTTCTACTCTTATTTTTTTTTTCACTTTCTCTGTTTCTTCACTGCCTTACTTACCTGGTCTCACACTTACTTGTCTTTATCTAGTCTGTATCTCTAGTCTTTTCAAAACATCACTGCTCTTTTCTTACCCTTCCACACCCCCGTTCCTTTACTACATTTTCTTCGCATATCCACATTCCCCATATTCAATATCCTTCTCCTCACTCTCCTTCCCCACACTCACCTTCTTTCAGTCCCCCTACTTCACTTCCCTTCTCCTCTAGTCCCTTTCTGTGCTTTCTCACTAATCGTTTATCAATGCGCTCCACTTCACTTACTCTTTTTCATTTTTTTAAGAACACAGCTCTTTGATGAGAATTGGAGGTAGTTCTGAAAAGAACTTTTTTTTCTTCTTTTTTCTTTTTTTTAGAACAAAAACAGGGAATGGGAAACTGCTCAACAGGAGCAAAAAAACAAAACAAAATTAGGGCTGGGAACGGCAGCGATGGTTCTCCTATGCTCGAGCCATGAGCAGAACACTTTGTTCACCATAGCAAAGTAGCTGATCGCAATATCTGCATTTAATAACGCCTTTATTAAAAGCAGGCTGAATGTTAGGGATCAGCTTTTGTGATTGCTCCCTTCCTGATGGAGTTTGTCCTCCGGTTGAAGTAGAGGCCCCATCACTGGGAACCTCTTGTGCCAGAGCCCTGACACTTTCCCGGGCAAAATTCTGGTGGTGCCTCCTCTCCACATGGCGAATCATTGTGGAGTTACCAAAAGAATATTTCTTAGTGGGGTCACCCCGTGACAGGACAGTGTGACAAATCCTGCACTCCACTTTTGGAGCATTTACTTTCTTCTGGTCATCAGGAATAGAATTTTTTTTCCAAATAAAGTGTTCTTTTATTTTCGGCTGAGGAGGCTCTTCATCAAGAAATTCATTGGAGTCATCTTCACTGCTGGATGGTCTGGCAGCCATGATAATCCAAGATTTTATTCCCACAAAGATCCGACAGCAAAAAGGCAGGTCTTGCAGTCACAAAAGTGAAAGAAGAAGTGAAGGAAATGGGTGGGGATTTCATTCTTTGTAAAAAAAAAACTGTTAGGAACCAATGAAAAGAGTTACTTTAAGGTCACTCGACTTGACGCGCTTACGCGGCGCGAACGTAGACGCTTCCGGGGGCGCTCATGCGGCGCGCCTGAGTGACGTTTTGGTAGCTTTACGGAAATGCAAAATCATTTTCATTTCGTAAATCTAAAAAAATGCTTTTTTAAGTATAGTACTGAATGTCTTGCATTATTATTTAGTTTTCATCCATATATTTTTTTACGAACGCAGAAATAGCGCTCTTGCTGCCCTCTCGGAAGAGCTTACCGGTGCGCGCACCCTGAGCGCTACAAGACAAAATGGTACGGGTAAGCTCACCTGTGCGCGCACATTGAGCGCCCCAGATTTTTTTTTTTTTAATTAATACTTATAAAAAACAGCAAATAAAAAAAAATCATAGGTTACAAACTTGATATAGAAAGGAATTAGCTTTTAAAAAACCTTTGAAATTCAGTGACAAAACCATAGGTTTCACAAATGTTATAGTTAGGAATTAGCTTTTAAAAAACCTTTGAAATTCACTAAAAAAACACATAGGTTTCACCTACTAAATCCTTCATCCAGACATTCATACATACACTCATTCTTCAATATGTAAAACATATTTGAACTTTACAGAAACACACTGACACTGGATGATGTCATCAGTGATGTCATCAGTGATGTCATTTGAGATGTCATCAGTGATGTCACTGACCATGTCATTAATGATGTAATATGTGACATCATCAGCAGTGGATTGCGGGCGCGTGAGTTATAGAGAGTCCAACTAACTATAACGTGGGAATTTCAATGGTTTTGTATAAGTAAAATGTTCAGCTAACTATAACTGGTGTGAAACCTATGTTTTTTTCAGTGAATTTCAAAGGTTTTTTAAATGCTAATTCCTAACTATAACGAGTGTGAAACCTATGGTTTTTTCAGTGAATTTCTAAGGTTGTTTAAATGCTAATTCCTAACTATAACGATTGTGAAACCTATGTTTTTTTAGTGAATATATATATATATATATATGTGTATATTATTACCTACTGGCGGTCGCCAGTAGGTATATATAGTTAGGATTTTTTCTCTATGGGTTTTTTGAAAATTCTATGTCTAATAACTTTGGCGTTTGTGGACGGAATTGGCTGAAATTTTCAGGAAAATGGCACATTTTGTTTCTGAGCAGCCCTTGAAAATTTGGGGGGGGTTCGTCCAGTGGGGGCCGAGAAAAAAGGGGGGTCCCAAAACGTGTTTTTAACATTGAGTTTTCCATAGGGCGGTTGGCCTCACTTTTAGCCCGAACGGCTGAATGGATTTGCACGAAACTTGGCAAAATTGTAGGGACTGGTAGCCCGATGTGCCTTTTGTAGGTCTCAATATATGTGCTCCAGTGGATTTTGAGAAATTAACGTTTAAAAAAAGATATATATCTGTAACAGCGGACCGGGCAGCGGCCTAGGACGCGTACTTTTCGCGCAACGGAGGTTTGTGAAGCGAAGCTGATTGGTTCTCTGGCGTCTGTCAACATTCCAAACAGTCCGTAGCGGCCGCCATCTTGTCTCTCGGTAGGATCGAGAGACAAGAGGAGGCCAAAGCGAAGGGGCAAATGACCATAAGGGGGAATAGTAGATCCTCGCTGACCCCCTAGGTTTGATGTGGAGGTTTTAAAAGGGCCCCGCGGGGCAAAAAAAAAAAATAATAATAATAATCGAACGGCTGAATGGATTTGCACGAAACTTGGCAAAATTGTAGGGACTGGTAGCCCGATGTGCCTTTGCTAGGTCTCAATATATGTGCTTCAGTGGATTTTGAGAAATTAACGTTCAAAAAAGATATATATCTGTAACAGCGCACCGCTTCGCGTACTTTTCGCGTTACGGAGCTTTGCGAAGCGAAGCTGATTGGCTCTCCGGTGTCTGTAAACATTCCAAACAGTACGTAGCGGCCGCCATCTTGTCTCTCGGTAGGATCGAGAGACAAGAGGAGGCCAAAGCGAAGGGGCAAATGACCATAAGGGGGCATAGTAGATCCTCGCTGACCCCCTAGGTTTGATGTGGAGGTTTTAAAAGGGCCCCGCGGGGCAAAAAAAAAAAATAATAATAATAATCGAACGGCTGAATGGATTTGCACGAAACTTGGTAAAATATTAGGGACTGGTAGCCCGATGTGCCTTTGCTATGTCTCAATATATGTGCTTCAGTGCATTTTGAGAAATTAACGTTCAAAAACAAGATATATATCTGTAACAGCGCTCCGCTTCGCGGAGATAAAATTATATCTGTATTACCTAGCTGTTGCTAACACCAGTTAGCGACGGCTAGTAGGAGATAGCGACCATCTTGGGTCCCACTTTGCATGTGAGTGATATTTATCACTAATGACATGCAAAGTGGGCATGCCAAGATGTTAGCGACTGGAAACAGTCGCTAACATCGCTATCTCCTAGGGACTGGTAGCCCGATGTGCCTTTGCTATGTCTCAATATATGTGCTTCAGTGCATTTTGAGAAATTAACGTTCAAAAACAAGATATATATCTGTAACAGCGCTCCGCTACGCGGAGATAAAATTATATCTGTATTACCTAGCTGTTGCTAACACCAGTTAGCGACGGCTAGTAGGAGATAGCGACCATCTTGGGTCCCACTTTGCATGTGAGTGATATTTATCACTAATGACATGCAAAGTGGGCATGCCAAGATGTTAGCGACTGGAAACAGTCGCTAACATCGCTATCTCCTATTATCAACTTTTGGAAATATTCGAGATAAGCGCGAATATCTCCAAAAAGTAACAGCTGCCCTGAGCAGTTCTTAGCCATGTTATCCAATGGGAGGTGGATAACATGGCTAAGAGCATTAGCTCGGTAATGCATGAATATCGCTGAGTTTTCAGCGATATTAATGCATTGCGGTCGTTTTTTATCGTATTTGCGATAAACCTTGATAATAGCAAGGTTTATCTGCGATAATTTCTGACGGTAAAAAAATCTTTGCAATGCATCGTTAGGGATAAATATCGCTTAACTTTGGTAATATGCCCCAACGTCTGTTAACGTTCGATTCGAAGGAAATCAGGAATTGTTGAAAAACATTGTGTGCGCCATCTTGTCTTTTTTCAAATGCCACACTTTTGTCGTGCACGGCAGCCATTTTAGATGCCTTGACCAGACCCACTCTGTGCACGCTGTCGATCCTTAGCATGGCTCCCCACCCTCGCAAGCATCTCACCCAGGCAGTGGTCACCCCCGCTCTCTGTCTTATGCATGGGTAATAAACCTCCCCCCATCTGCGCTGCTCTTCCCTGAGAATCACACCCTGTGCCCGCCCGACACCTCCCTTGCGCCCTATTCACTACCGCACCCTCTGACACTCCTTTTCCTCTGTGTCCGATTGTCCAGGCCGGTCCTAGGCTATCAGCTAGCCCTGCAGATGTAGTTTATGGCCACAGCTGTAAAGAATCACCCCTCTTCAAAGGAGTTATAGTAGATCAAGGCCCACACTCGATGAGATCCGTCACAGCAGAAGCGTTGCTATTATCTGAAAACCATCCTGTATTGTGATTGGGGAGGGGACCGAGCGTGAAGCGGAAGATTCCAGGGATGACTCTTTGTACATCAAAGTTTTTACAATTATGTGTCACATTAAAAATATATAGCACTCCGACAAAGTAGTAAGATTATAAAACTTTAATAATTTATAAATATATACAAGAAAACAAAAATAGTAATAACATATAAACATTTTTAGGGAAAAACAACGAAGTAGCGGTCGGCTGTGCGAATAGTCCCAACGCAGCACAACGTCCAGATTTCCGGCGTGGGGCGTCGCGGGGGGTGGGTCATCAGTAGCAAACTGTTGTGCGAATAGTTCCAAGGCAGCAGAACGCGCCGAAATCTAGATGACACGAAAGTGATGTCTAGTAAGTTGCCACCCAGCAAATAACGGCGTGGGGCGTCGCGGGGGGTGGGTCATCAGTAGCAAACTGTTGTGCGAATAGTTCCAAGGCAGCAGAATGATGGCACCAAGGTGATGTCCAGTAAGTTGCCGCACTGGTTTTGGTATCCTACAATGCTGCTCCGAATAACGGCGTGGGGCGCCCCGGGGGAGGCGGCGTGAACGGGCCTCTCCAGGTGGAGTCTCATCTGTTTTAGTGGGGCGCCCCTTTACCGTTTCAGTTGCCATTCCGTCCGCTTTTGGTCCACTGTGTCAAAATCCGCCATTCAGCTGAGTTGCGCCCACTCTTGCGGTGCAGCGATAGGCGGCTGCCACAGGACTCTCAAAATGGCGGCAGGCTCTTTCCTTTTTGGGCGTGGTCCACTGAAATGGCCCTGGGACACCTTGGAAATCGGACGCTTGTCTGCTAGGTCTTGGACCCCATTCTCGAAAGCGTCCCCTCCGCCTTGAGAATTCATCAAAAGTTTTGGGGGCCCCGACTCCTGCAGGCTTCTGGTGGGGAGCGGCTGCCATGATTGCTCGCGGAATGACCACGACGGAGCTACGAGATGGTGGTGCTCTCATGCTGACGCCAGTTTAGTCTGAAACATCCAGAAACAAGGTGGGGCTTTCATCGTTTGGGGGAAAAAAAAAGTTTTCATCCAATGAAAAGTGTTGTTTTTAGGTCATATGATCAAGCCTTCCATCATTAGGAAACCAAAAGTAAAATGAACCAATGAAAAGTTTTATAAACAAGTCACATGACCTGTTATGCGGCATAGGGTATAAAATGCGGAGAAAATACGTTGGCACGTGAGGCGGCGTCAGTAGCGGACCGATGTGCGAATAGGCCGAAGGCAATACAACGCGCCAAGATCCGGATGGCACCGAGGTGGTGTCCAGCAAGTTGCAGCACTGGTGTGGCCATCCTACAATGCTGAAAGTCGGCGTGGGGTGCCCCGTTGGCCTGTGAGTTTGCGTCAGTAGCGGACCGATGTGCGAATAGGCCGAAGGCAGCACAACGCGCCAAGATCCGGATGGCACCGAGGTGGTGTCTAGTAAGTTGTCGCACTTCTGTGGCCATCCTACAATGTTGAAAGTCGGCGTGGGGCGCCCCGTTGGCCTGTGAGATGGCGTCAGTAGCGGACCGATGTGCGAATGGGGCCAAAGGCAGCGCAACAATATTTTCTGACTGACACCACAAGGCGCTGAGATGCCAAGATCCGGATGGCACCGAGGTGATGTCTAAGTTGCGGACTGATGTGCGAATGGGGCCAAAGGCAGCGTAACAATATTTTTTGTATGGAAGATACCACTAGGCGTTGAGATGCCAAGATTCGGATGGCACTGAGGTGATGTCTAGCAAGTTGGTGTGGTCATCCTACAATGCTGAAACTCGGCGTGGGTCGCCCCATTAGCCTGTGAGATGGCGTCAGTAGCGGACCGATGTGCGAATAGGCCGAAGGCAGCACAACGCGCCAAGATCCGGATGTCACCGTGGTGGTTTCATAGTTGAGAGGCACTTCATCTGCAGTGGGGCGCCGAGATCCGGATGGCACCGAGGTGATGTCGAGCAAGTTGCTGTACTGGTGTGGTCATCCTACAATGCTGAAACTCGGCGTGGGTCGCCCCATTAGCCTGTGAGATGGCGTCAGTAGCGGACCGATGTGCGAATAGGCCGAAGGCAGCACAACGCGCCAAGATCCGGATGTCACCGTGGTGGTTTCATAGTTGAGAGGCACTTCATCTGCAGTGGGGCGCCGAGATCCGGATGGCACCGAGGTGATGTCTAGCAAGTTGCTGTACTGGTGTGGTTATTCTACAATGCTGAAACTCGGCGTGGGGCGCCCCATTAGCCTGTGAGATGGCGTCAGTAGCGGACCGATGTGCGAATGGGGCCAAAGGCAGCGCAACAATATTTTCTGAAGAGAAGACACCAAAAGGTGCTGACATTCCAAGATCCGGATGGCACCGAGGTGGTGTCTAGCAAGCTATGCAGTTGAGTTGTGTGCGCACTTGCGGCGAATAGGTCGAAGGCAGCATAACAATGTTTTCTGAATAGGAGACACCACAAGGCGTTGAGATTCGGTTACCACCGAGGTGATGTCTAGCAAGTTGCCGCACTGGTGTGGCCATCCTACAATACTGCTCCGAATAACGGCGTGGGGTGCCCGAAGGGGGGGGGAGCCGGCGTGAATGGGCCTTCCTAGGTGGAGGCTCGTCTGCTGTAGTGGGGCGCCCCTTTACCATTTCAGTTGCCATTCAGCTGAGTTTCGGCTGCTCTTGATGCTACAGCGACAGGCGGCTGCAAGAGGACTCTCAAAATGGCGGCCTGTTCTTTGGATTTGGGCCTGGTCCACTAAAATGGCCCTGGGACACCTTAGAACTCGGACGCTCGATTTTTTTTTCCTTTCCTGTACATGCAAAAAAAGGTAAATGCCCGGTACGTTACACGCTTCATCTGCCACGATGAACTCTCCAGAGGAACCGAAAAAAAATATAGTTGTGGTAACTATACCATGCATCGTCATATGGAGAGGTGGCACCAATTAATTATAGTGCTGCATAAAAGAGAGATTTGGAGGAGAACCCCTGACCTGCTAGTACATTCATCAAAGAAGTGGCACTGAGAGCTTCAGAGGCAAGGGAAACGGTCCCAAATATTTAGAAGAACTTTGGAAAGATTAAAATGACATGTTTAGATTGTGGCAAATTAATTTCATGTGGACAGATGAGTGTTACTCTAATAAATACAGCATATGAACATCATCATAGTCGATGGTTGGTAGAGACATTTTGACTATATCCTGGACCTGCCCGTCCTCGCCCAAAATGGCGCCGGAATAAATGGGACTCGTAACTCCTTGTTGTGTACTGGTTGCAGAACCTTGAAATCACGAGATACGTATGCAGTTTTGAAGCACATGGCGGGCGGGGACGAGAATTGATTGAATATTTCGACATCCCTATTGATATTAAGTTCTGATGTGTTATTGATTACTGTACTGTTGAAAGTTCGAATTAACGTCACCCATGGTACTTGCCCGCAAATGTATATCTAGATAATTTTATTGTAACTGGCCCTGTCGTATTTTAATTATAAAATGTACGTCCACCGATTCCGTAACTGTTAGACACCTTAGTTCTTGCAACCTAATGGCTCGCCCGTTACGTTCCTCTACAGTGTAAATGTCTATTCATCATATACGATTACAGTTTGCTCTGTGGCAGGCCCACGTGGTTATAGGCTCGTATTTGTATAATGAAATTTTCACAATAAAGGTTTTTAAAAGAAAACATGGTAGTAGTATATACATTGGTAAAGTTTTTAATAATAGTGACTGTTTTAGAATCATTAAAAGGCAAGTGAAATAAAGCAGACCAATTACATGAAGGGTAAAAGGTATAATACGAAGGAACGCAGTAAAGATAAATGGTCAAGGGCTGTTGTGTTTTCTATTCCTGCAACATAAAGTGATCGATAAGAATCTCATATTCAGGCGTATCGGCGACCAAGACAGCAGGTCGACCCTCTTTTGCTCAACGGCTCCGTCATGGGACGAAGAAACGCTCTTTTTCTCGAAAAAAGAATATATTTTACTTGCAGGACAGTTGTAAAATTTCCGGGAAAGTACATTAGCCTGGAAAATTATAAGATATATTTAAGAAAAAATAATGTTCGGAAGTAATGAAAAGCGTAATTTTTAGGTCATATGACCAAGCCTTTCATCATTACAATAAGAAAAGTAAAATGAACCAATGAAAAGTTTTATTAACAAGTCACATGACTTGTTATGCTTACGTTACGCGCTGCGCGCCCCGGATGACTTCCGGATGCGCTAACGCGGCGCGTCATATGACGCATTACGCGACAACGCAGGTACAGAATATAGTCAAAATGTCTCCACCAACCAGCGGTCGGAACACAACCCCTTTCAGCAGGCTAAATAGTTCTGTTAAATGACAACAGAAGGGACAGGCAACAAGAACCATCAGTCAAAGAGGGGAGGGCTAGTTCTTCTCTACCGGGTTACATTGGGGCGCTACCGGAACTGATCGAATTGGTAGTCTACAGTGTTTCTGGATGTTTCAGACTGAAGCTGGGGTTAGCATGAGAGCAGCACCATTTCGTAGCTCCGTCGTGGTCATTCCGCAACCAATCATGGCAGCCGTTCTTTATCGTTATTTTGGGCGGGGTGGGTGGCGGAGCCGAGCTGTTTTGCAGCCATCATTGTGTGGAGTTCAGTTCATCTCACTAGTTTTGTATTTGTCATGAGGGGTTGTTCCTAATGTTTCTATTTTAGCGAGGTCAAAAAGAGATCCCATTAGTGGCCTACTGATTTTGCTCGATTCCTTTTCTTTTTTTTTACACGATTTTTCGTTATCTGCAAAGACTAAACAGAGTATTGCGACTCTGTGTTTGTTTGTAAATAGAGAATGAACCAAAGAGAACTAATTCTAAAACAGTAAATACTTGGATAACAATCAATCAAATGGAGAGAGAAGCAGGCACGACGGATTACAATGGGGGCAAAGGCCTGCGTTAACTACCTTTCACTATCTGCAAAGAGAGAGTACTCCTAATAGAAATGAGGGGGGGGGGCACCATTCAAAGCAGATCAGTGTGCATAAACACGAAAATGTTTTCACTTACCACGTACTTGACATTCGACAGCTTATGATATTTGCTATTAAAAAACCATTGAAATTCACTGAAAAAACCATAGGTTATAGACCATATATAGTTAGGAATTAGCATTTACAAAACCTTGAAAATTCACTGAAAAAACCATAGGTTATAGACCATATATAGTTAGGAATTAGCATTTAAAAAACCTTATTTTACTCACACAAAACCATTGAAATTCCATATATAGTTAGTTGCACTAACTATATATCGCGCACCCGCAATCCACTGCTGATCGTGTCACATATTACATCATTCATGACATGGTCAGTGACATCACTGATGACATCACTGATGACATCTCAAATGACATCACTGATGACATCACTGATGACATCTCATTTGACATCATTCTTGTGCTAATACGATAAACCTCTTCAGACTCTAATATAACCTTAGATACACTCAGTGTATACAGACACTCACACACTGCCACTCATCCATGGAGTTACTCACACACCCAGTCAGTCATGCAAAGAAACAATCTCACCTCCATTTCTTCAACTATACAGTTAAACACACCTTACTTATTGAAACATATACTAACACATATTTACTCTCTTATACAATCCCTGATACAAGTTCACAATGATCGATACAACTACTCACTCATTCAGTGGCTCTCATGCACAGTTATTTATATATGCCAACTCTCACATGTACTGTGTTTTACATATGTACTTACTATGACATGTAGCATTGAGATATCCATTCACTCATCAATACACTCATGCACACAGTCAACTGCCCATGTAGCTGTTTCCACATGCACTCTTGAACTCATACACCTAGTGAATAAACTGCTCACACATCTATGCATAGAGTCACACACCTTCGAGCCACCCCTACACAAACTCAATCTCCCATAGAAATACTTGGGCAACCAATTAATAACACATATAGCCTCTCGTATAGCTAATGATCAACACATGCAGCAGTTTACAGAACAACAGACATAATGATGCACAAATTAAGACAGTTTAGTCACTAACCCATGCATTCAGTGAGACACATTTAATCACTCACTCATACAGTCAGTCACGCACCTACTAAATCCTTCATCCAGACACTTATACATCCACTCATTCTTCAATATGTAAAACATATTTAAACTTTACAAAAACACACAGACACTAGATGATGTCATCAGTGATGTCATTTGAGATGTCATCAGTGATGTCATTTGAGATGTCATCAGTGATGTCATCAGTGATGTCACTGACCATGTCATGAATGATGTAATATGTGACATGATCAGCAGTGGATTGCGGGTGCGCGATATATAGTTAGTGCAACTAACTATATATGGAATTTCAATGGTTTTGTGTGAGTAAAATAAGGTTTTTTAAATGCTAATTCCTAACTATATATGGTCTATAACCTATGGTTTTTTCAGTGAATTTTCAAGGTTTTGTAAATGCTAATTCCTAACTATATATGGTCTATAACCTATGGTTTTTTCAGTGAATATATATATATATATGTATATTATATATCTATACTACTATTATAAAGAGGGAACTTGCACGTTTTGGCCAGGTAAACTCGGGAACCACAGCGCCAATCTACACACCCGATACATCTATGAAAATGTCAGGGTGTGTAGATGGACATAGGCTATATAAATAAAAAAAAAGTAAATTAAAAAAATTAAGTTTGTAAACAAAGTAGTCCCCTGAAAGTAGTGCCGGCCGGGACCTAGCGCTGGCCGCGACGCGACGTGCGTGATGATGACGAAGGAGGAGGGCGGTGCAGTGACGAGCGGCTGTGCAGTGAGGAGCGGTGGCACAGGTAAGGAAAGGGAAAGTGAGACTGTGTGATGCAGGGGGAGGCAAGAAGGGGGCAGCAGTAAATGAAAATGTCGGAGCGCGAGTGAGTCGGGGCGGGAGGGGGGCGCGAGTGAGTCGGGGCGGGAGGGGGGCGCGAGTGAGTCGGGGCGGGAGGGGGGCGGGAGTGAGTCAGGGCGGGAAGGGGGCGCGAGTGAGTCGGGGCGGGAGGGAGTCCGTGCGGGAATGGGTCGGGGCGGGAGCGGGTGTACTGCCCCCAGCCCCTTTCTGCCCCAGGCAACACTGGGACAGGCTTCTAGTATATATATATATATATATATATATATATATATATATATATATATATATATATATATATATATATATATATTATATAATATAATATATAATATATCCTACTGGTGGTCACCAGTAGGTAGGTATAGTTAGGACCATATTCCCAGTGGGGACTGAGGACTTGGGGTGCAAAATAAGGGTGCCTTTGTAATGTTAATTCCCATAGGAACCTTTAGCCACACCTTCGGCCCAAATTGCTGAATGGACTTACAACAAATTTGGCAGGGAAGTAGTTGTTGGTTCAAGGAAGTGCCTTTTGCCTATTTGTTGTAAATCTGTTCAGTAGTTTTTGAGAAATTTAAGCCAAAAATTATAGTGATATCTCTGGCTGCGGATGTTTCGTGGAGGTTTTGCAATGAATCGTGAATGCAGGTGCCAACGGAAATGCTCTGATTGGGTGGACGCAACCCGAATAGAAAGTTGCAGCTGCCTTTTTATCTATCGAGAACGGTTCCCGGGGCTGAACATTGGTGTGAAAGCCACACAAGAAATACTCTGACCCCATAGTTGAGAAGGGGTGTTTGTGACACAAGTTAGGTGCCCAAAATTGATTTTTGTAATCGCGCACAATAGTCACAACGCTGCTGTGACCGCCAGCGCAGCCAATCGCGGGGACATCGCGACTATCAATGTTGTTGCAAATATTGGTGGAAATATAAAAAAAACTGTGAATCATTAATACACATTGTTATAGAGATATTGATATTCGGTAAATGTTTTATAGAGTTATTTATATAGTGAGTTATCTACTGTGATGGTTAGAATTACTTATATAGTTATATTTTTTTAATGTGGTGGTGGCTATTGAATTACTGCTTTTGTTTGTGGTTTCGCGATGTGTCTGGGGGATCACGATTACCAACGTCATTGCAATCGCCAGATTCACTGCAAAAAGATAAAATAGGTTTTAGACATGGTTTTATAGAAACTCTCTAGAAAAACATGACTTTAGAGAATACTGTAAGAAACCTCTAGTGTGTAAAATACTGTAGTATGTGGGGGCATATGTGTTTTAGACTTCATGGAAAAAAGGCACATTCGTGGAGGTTAGCAATTTCATTGCGACGTCCCAATTAACCGCGAAAATGGAAAATAGGTTTTAAAGATGGATTTGAAAGAAATTTTGGACAAAAACATGAGTTTAAACATGTTTTAAAAGAAGTATGTATATGATAATATGTATAAGGTAATGTTCAGAATGGATTTTTTTTACATATTATTTTTGGATGTGTTGGTGGTCATTGAATGTCTGCTTTTGTTTTCCGTTTTCAACCACTTCCATTTCTGTCTTTGGCATATATTAAAGTACACCAGTACACCAGGAACAGTGTGAGGGAAAAGCAACATCAGTTCTGCTGAGTTTTCTTTCATTAAGGTATCCAGCCCTACCCCAGGCAATGTGCCTAGGTCATTGCCCCCCCCCCCCTGCCCCCACCCCAGTGCACAATCATGAGGTGAGGAGCTTAGGGATCCACAATGGATTTAACCAGAGCCAGCAACTGATGAAACTTTAACCCTCTCTGGCCAAACCAAGCAATCTGAACATTTAGCAAACCCAAGTCCATAACAATACCTCTCTTTTTTGCAGTCTCTTTAGCCCATAGATACCGCTGTGGCCCACAATTCATACTCAAAGCATTTTGAAGTGAAGGAGCAATAGTAGGCAGGTAAAGGCCTGAGATGAATGAGGACGTTTTCCAAATAAAAAGTAGTTAAAATGGAGCTGTTTTTGTTTTAAAGATATATTTCATTGGATGCACTTATTTAATTATCCAACCACTACCCATGTAGTTATCTAAACATCCAGGCTCTAACTGTTCACTCATCAAAAACAAATGGGCAGCACCCTATCGCAGAAACACTATTCAATCAATCAATCAATCAATCATAGCATTTGTATAGCGCGTTACTCACCCGGAGGGGTCTCAAGGCGCTTGGGGGGGGGGGGTCTGCTACTGCTCGAAGAGCCAGGTCTTGAGTTGCTTCCTGAAGGAAAGGTGGTCCTCGGTCAGTCGGATGTGGGTGGGGAGGGAGTTCCAAGTCTTGGCTGCCAGGTAGGAGAAGGATCTTCCTCCACTGGTGGCTCTGCGGATGCGTGGGACGAGTGCGAGGGCGAGTCTGGTGGAGCGTAGCTGGCGGGTGGGAGTGTAGAAGGTCAGGCGGTTAGGGCCCAGGTCGTGGAGAGCCTTGTGCGCGTGGGTGAGGAGTCTGAACGTGATCCTCTTGCTGACAGGAAGCCAGTGCAGGTCTCTCAGGTGTCCGGAGATGTGGCTGTGTCGGGGGAAGTCCAGGATGAGTCGTGCGGAGGCATTCTGGATTCATTGGAGCCTTTTCTGAAGTTTGGCTGTGGTTCCGGCGTAGAGGGTGTTCCCGTAGTCCAGACGGCTGGTGACGAGTGCCTGGGTGACCGTCTTCCTGGTTTCGGTGGGGATCCAACGGAAGATCTTTCGAAGCATGCACAGGGTGTTGAAACATGACGAGACGGCGTTGACTTGTCTGGTCATCGAGAGGGATGAGTCCAAGATGAAGCCCAGGTTGCGTGCGTGGTCCGTTGGCTTGGTAGCGGTGCCCAGGGCAGGGGGCCACCAGGAGTCGTCCCAGGCGGAGGGTGATGATCCCAGGATGAGGACTTCCGTCTTGTCTGAGTTCAGTTTCAGGCGGCTGATCTTCATCCATTCGGTGACGTCTTTCATCCCTTCGTGTAGGTTGGGTCTGGCGGTGGCTGTGTCGTTTGTGAGGGAGAGGATCAGCTGGGTGTCGTCGGCGTAGGTGATGATGTTGAGATTGTGTTGGCGTGCGATGGCTGCGAGGGGGCTCATGTAGACATTGAAGAGGGTGGGGCTGAGTGATGATCCTTGTGGTACGCCGCAGATGACTTCGGTGGCCTTGGATCTGAACGGGGGCAGGCGGACCCTCTGGGTTCTTCCGGTGAGGAACGAGATGATCCATTCCAGTGCCTTCTCTTGGATTCCGATGTTGGTGAGACGCTGCACCAGGGTGCGGTGGCAGACCGTGTCGAAGGCTGCGGAGAGGTCCAGGAGGATGAGGGCCGCTGTTTCCCCATTGTCGAGCAGGTATCTGATGTCATCTGTGGCTGCGATGAGGGCGGTCTTGGTGCTGTGGTTGGCACAGAAGCCGGACTGCGAGTGGTCGAGGGATCCGTTCGTCTCGAGGAAGGCGGCCAGTTGACTGTTGACGGTCTTCTCAATGACTTTGGTCGGGAAAGGGAGGAGCGAGATGGGACGGTAGTTCTTCAGGTCGGTGGGGTCCGCCGTTGGTTTCTTCAGGAGGGCGCTGAGTTCCGCGTGTTTCCAGCTCTCCGGGAAGGTGGCGGTGTTGAAGGAGGTGTTGATGATGTCCCGGAGTTGGGGTGCGATGATGGAGGTAGCTTTGTTTTTTGTTTTTTAAAAACCTTTATTGAAACTTGCAAAGTATTACATGCGCAGGCCCACAACCACAGGGGCCGGCCGCAAGCGTATCAAATGAATCAGGATGTAGAAACAAGAACACGACCGAAAAAAGCAATATCATAGATACGTCATGTGTGAGTGCGCACTGCAAAGCATAAGGATATATGAGGTTTTCGTTTTTTTTAAAGTTATGTAGAGTAGGAACGGATGCAGGAGCAATGGCGTCACACCACATAATAAAAAAGGAAGAGGTAAGGGGGGGACGTACCCCGCAGAGCAAACAGAATCAGTTGATGAACCACACAGTTGTCAAAACAATACAGTCGCCGAGGCGGACCTAGAGCAAAAACAATACGACAGCAAACAATAAAGCAGAGCACCATTCTGAAAACTCGCCCCCAGTAACCTAAAGGCATAGTTGAGTGTAGAAGCCTTATAAGAAAGGAAAAAGGGAAAGAAAGACAGCCAACCCTACTAAAGAGGTAAAGAACCCTCCCAGAGACAGACGGAAAAAGAAGAAAGGGACCATAGAACAAAACAAACTAGAATAACAAACCCCCCCCACACCCGCCACCCTACACCACTGTAATGGCTACGGCCTACCCCACTAACAGCGTGCCTGTCGCCCAGGAACTGCCCCAAAGGAGAGGGAAAGAAAAGAGAAAGCGGAGGAGGAGAAAGCAGACACACTCCCGGACTCCCATGCCCACCGCCAACAGCAACCACCCGGAGACACAATAAAACCAATATTCAGCAATTATACAAACCAGTCACGGTAGGATAAATAACAGCCACCCAATTCCCATCACAATATAGGCACAACCCCGGCATTAAGAAAAGCTATTATATCGGAACCCAGCGATAAAGTTCAGCCCTGGCCAGTACGGTCCGTCCCAAGAGTCCTTGCCACTCGAGCCGCCATTTTGATGGAAAAGGCAGAGCGTCCATAAAAGTTCTTTGCAGCATAAGAGGATCGAAAACAGGATAAAAGTACATGGCTCGAACTAGGAAAGATGTCCAAGAACAGCGAGCATCCGAAACCATCAGCAAGTAACTCGTGGCCACATGGAAGTTTGTCCATAGAAGTGATGGGTGGCAGCAGGGTCAAGCAAAAAACACTAGTGAGAAGCACGGGCTGGCTAGCCGGCAATAGGGGACCGTCGAGAATCATAAAGTCCGGGCGATGCACAGGGACCCCGATCTCTGAGATGCCATGCATCGCTGGTACCATCTCCAGCTGGAGACCAAACGAGGTGTCGTCCTCAGGTGCCAGGATACCGTCCACTTTCACCATCAGTGTCCGGAACACAGCGACTGTGTGCGAATGGAGCGCCCCAATGGCGGCCACAACGGCCCGTAGTGATGGCGTGCCCTCCGTCCGCTCCATCTCCTCTCGGTAGGTGACAGAGCCGGGTTCGGACCCCGGAGGCCGGCTGCTCCGGAGTCACAGGCCTCGTAAATCTGATCACAAATAATGGGCGCTCCTCGTCTTATAGAACACACCTTCGCTGTCAGGGAGGACTCAGCCCGTCGACCCCCACGGGGCAGAAAGGGCTCCGGGCGCCGGGCCTCCACCACAGCAGCCGGCGTGGCACGCTGGCGTGTCCCGGGTGCGGATCGTTCAAAGGATCGTCAGAAAAATCAACAATTCAGGCACTCTTCGGGAGACCGGGCTCAGTCCGGGTCTCACGGCCGATGTTGTTCAACTCCGACTCGGGTAGTCTAGAAATCGAGGCCCCGGCTTCAACACGATGTTAGGCCGAGAATAGAAACACGGCGTATCTTCGTCAGCCGATAAGGTAGAAATCTCGGGATTGCACCTCTGGAAGCAGTAGACCTTCATAGACAAGAAAATCAGGTGTGCAGACAGGATGAAAGACAGGATAATCGAGCTGTTGGCGGAGGTCGACGGAGCCGGGAGCTTATGCGGCCATCTTGATTCGTAGCGTAGCTCCTCCTAGCGGAGGTAGCTTTGTTGAAGACGTGGTGGGGGCAGGGGTCGGTTGGCGATCCGGAGTGGATGGTGTTCATCACGTGGGTGGTGTCCTCGGTGCTGACCGGAGTCCAGGCGCGGAGGGTGGTGGTGGAGGAGGGCGTTGGTTCGGTGGTTGGGAGAGTAGTCTGTGCGTTGAAGCTGTTGTGTATGCCGGTGATCTTGATGTGGAAGAACGAGGCGAGGGAGTCGCAGAGGTCTTGCGAGGGAGTGATGTCATTGTTTCCGGCATTGGGGTTGAAGAGCTCTTTGACGATGTTGAAGAGTTCCTTGCTGTTGTGGGCATTGTTGTCCAGTCGGTCCTTGAATACTGTCTTCTTGGTGGTGCGGATCAGCTGGTGGTGTTTGCGGGTGGCGTGCTTGAGGGCAGTCATGTTGTCTGTGGTCTGGCTGTTGCTACAGGCTTTCTCGAGGGTGCGGCAGTTCTTCTTGGAGTTCTTGAGTTCCTCGGTGAACCAGAAGGCTTTCTTGCTGCCGGGTCTGCTGGGAGGGGTCTTCAGTGGAGCGAGGTAGTCTGCGCAGATGGTGATCCACTGTGTGAGGTTGCGGGCTGCTTCGTTAGGGTCCGTTGTGCTGGCGGGGGGTTTCTGGCTGAGGCAGGTGGTGAGCTGGTCGTTGGTGATCTTGTTCCAGTTCCTGCGCGGGGCCTGTTGCGGGTGGTGGTGGGTAGTGGTTCTTCTGAAGCTGAAGTGGATGCAGCTGTGGTCAGTCCAGTGGAGTCCGGTGGAGTGGCTGAAGGAGATGTGCTTGCTGGAGGAAAAGACGGGATCAAGCGTGTGGCCGGCGTAGTGGTTGGGGGTGTTCACCAGTTGCTTGAGTCCGATCCGAGGTTGTTGAGGTTGTCCAGCAGGGTGGTGGTGTTGGTGTCGTTGTTGTTTTCCAAGTGGAAGTTGAAGTCCCCTAAGGAGGATGTAGTCAGCGGAGGTGAGGGCGTGCGGGCTGATGATGATGCACTCATCCAATATACTAGGTGTTATGCATGGACTTAAACAATCATGTATGCACTATCCATGCACTCTTTAATCACCTTTATACTATTTATGCACTCTTGCAATCATCCAGGCACTAGAGTTGCACTCATTTAATCATCCCACCAGTATCTATGCATGTATTGAATTATTGAAGCATTAGTCATGAACTTGTTTAATCATTCCGTCTCTACTCATGCACTCATCCAAACACCCAGATACTAGTGGTATACTCATGCAAATACGCAGGCAGTTAGAATGTAGACATGGGGTAATGACATAGTCATTGAATCATCTAGGCACTACCGGTATCCTCAGGGAATCTCCTAGGCACTACCTATGCTTTCATTCAATCAGCCAGGGAGTATTGATGTATTCAACCACAAACTAATGCATTTGCAAGTTTTACTGAGTAATATGTAGTCTTTTAGAAGAACGTGGGGAATTATATATGCAACCTGTCGCACAATCTTTGCAAGTACTCAGAAGAATTAGTAAGCTACATGGTTGGATATAGATTCATGTGCAGATTTTTAAATGCAGCGTTTCCCAAAATTTAAATCTGATACATTTAAGTATAAAAGTACTGAGATACTAAATACACCACAGTGGTAGAGAGGCACACAAATAGCTCTTATGGTGTGTTTTTCGATTTACATTGTTGAGACACTGTATGTACTTCTACACTTGGGTAATGCTGCGTAGAGCCGCAAGCCATCTGGCCGCGCCGTGTTGCATTTTTTTAAAAGTACAGGGATGCGTCATACTTACAACTATATGATGGATTCCTGTGCTTTCCTCGCGCTGACGCACAACTGGCTATCGAGCTCCAATGGAGGCACCTTTGCACCATGGTGCAAGGGTGCCTGTGTTCCTGTACAAAAACAATCACAACAGGTGCTTTCTGCCTCTCTTGAGAGAAGAAGTAAAAATGAGGGCTCTACCTCATTAAAGGCTGATTTTAAGAAATCAAAGGTAGAAAAATCCTCTTCTGCTGAAAAGACAGCCATTTAGCCTAAATATTCTGGCCTGAAGAATCCTTCTGCTGCCTCTCTGCCTGTCACACCTCTCAAACAGGCTTCGTTGATGAAGAAAACACCGTTGACAGACCCATCAGTGAGAACTTCTTCAAAATCTCCGACTTCTGTGGCGACGACTTCTTCATTGACGGCTGTGGCTACGGCATCGTCGACAAGCATGGTGACGACGATTTCATTGTCGACGGCTTCGTTGGCGATGACATCATACACTGTGTCGACGATTACGTCTACAACTTCATCAACAGGATCAACGTCGACGAGGACGTCGACGGCCCCGTCAACGGGCGCTCCATTTACGGCAGTGTTCAAATCACCTTCTCGGCCAGTATCGACGACGACAACAATCAAACGTATTACGTGGGCGATGATTCCGTCGATGGATACAAGAAGTCTGCATTCAGTCACAAAATCACCAAGATTGTCACCATTACCTAAGATCTCACCATTGCTTCCTTTCCACCTGCTTGATACGGAAGAGTCAGGGGATGAAAGTCTTTTTGGTCCCGCTTACAGTCCCTCACAGCTCAAAGTCAAATGCCAAGACACTGACGAGGAAGAGCAAGCACATATATCTGAATATTTGGAGGGTGATTATTCATTTTCATGACGTTCTCAGGCCCAACGTAATGACTCTTTTCAAGAGCACTATCCTTAAGAAGCTTTTGAAGAACGTCAGGAGGTTCAAAAACATTCCATGCTGCCCCACTCTCTTTGGTCACGAACCTTAGACATATGTTAGACGGCTATTGTAAAATATTTCCGGACACTCATGCTCCGGTTTCATTGGCACCTGTCGGTCCAGGTATGCAGGTTGCTCTGCCTCCACCAATACCTGTGGTACAAGTTGAGAAACAGGCTCCTTGGTGCATAATGATACAGGATAATTACATTGAAAGTGAAGCAGACGATCAACCAGAAGAAGGTGAGGTCACTCATGATTTGGACCTTCTTGGCCAAGAATGGGATGATTATGTGGCTCCATCTTCACCGTCACCGTCGCCTTCCCCTTCTCCGGCGACTTCCCCACCAGGAGATATTGGGGGCTCTCACGAAGTGCTTGAGAGAGCCTCTAAGCGGTTTGACTTGCCCATGCCTGTAGTGCAAACCAAATGCTTTCTTTGCAATTTTAAAGAAACATTGAAGAAATCAGTCAGATCCATTCCCATTGCGGACTACACTTGGACACAGGGGCTAAAGATAATGAAGAACCCTGCCTCCGTTCCTGCTGTGTTGCCAAGAATGGAGAAGAAATACAAGGCGCCTGATTCCACTCCAGCATGCTTAATTGTACATCCTCACCTGGATTCAGTAATAATGCAGGCGGCTCAGAGGCGTTCCAGGCTTCCTCAATCTCCTGGTTCAGTGCCTCCAGACAGGGAAGGCAAGCGCTTGGACGGCATTGGTAAGCGATTTGCTACAATGGCGGCTACTTCTATCAAGGCCTCTGACGCCTTAGCAATCTTGGGGAGGTATGACCATCAGTTATGGTCAGACCTAGCACCTCTTCTCGAATTCCTCCCTGATGATAAAAAGAGACAAGCGAATGATCTTTTGCAGGAGGGTCCTAAAACGTCTTTGGAGGTGATTTACTCCGCAATGGATCCATCCTCTATTGCTTTCAGACAAATGGCAGGTGCTGCGGTCCTTCATAGAGAGGGCTGGCTTAGGGGGACGTCTTTCGGCCCGAAGTCCAATCAAAGGTGTTAAACATGCCCTTTGATGGGGAAAACCTTTTCAGGAAGCATGTAGATGACGAACTACAAGGCAGTGCCAGGATACCCTTTGGGTGACAGTGCGCTTTACAAGTGTCTAATACAATACAATACAATTAAGAAGGATACAGAACTGCACGTTACTTGGGCACATTACAACAGAGGCATTTTCAGTCCTTTCGTGGAGGTAGAGAAATAGGTCAATTTCAGCAAAGACCATCTTATCAATCCTATAGATATCAGCCATATGGTCAGAATTACAGATCACAATATGGAGGGCAGCAACAACAGCAATTTCCTTCCTCCAACATATCTTACAATCAGCAATCTGCTAGACGCAAGCCTGCAGGCCGTGAAAAATAACTGGATTCCTTCCTCCAACATATCTTACAATCAGCAATCTGCTAGACGCAAGTCTGCAGGACGAGGAAAATTACTGGATTCCTCAAGACGTCAGTGACGTTTATCTCCCGCCTGTTAGTGGAACTTCAAGATCAGCAGCATGCATGTCAATCTAGTTGCATTGTCTACTAAAACCGTATTGTATAGCAAGGAAGTAGTTAACATCTGCTCATTTCATATTGGTGAACATAATCCTTGTATAATCCTTATATTCATATTTCTTAATCATAACCTGTATTATGTTATTGCTGCAATCGAAAGAGCAGTGCTTGTTATTCTTTAGGGTTTGAACAGGACGTTTGACAGTCAATAATTGAACATCTTGCCAAGAGGATAGACTCACGTTGGCCTCAGTTCTACACACCCTACAACTGTCAGGCCAAATCGACGTGTAATGCCTTAATTAGAAAATGTGTACTGAAACGTGCATCTGCAGCACTATACTTTCACCAGCTATAAAAACCCCACCCGCTCGCTTAACGGTGCTTCGCATCACAGCGTCACCGCTAGTGCTCCGGACCCGCTTTCAGAGACCGGCTTCCTTCTTACCTGAACCAGACCCGATTCCAGTCCGCATCTTCCTCCTGGACTCCAGTCATCTTCAGTTCCCCTCCTGAGATTCCACATGACATCTTCCTGTTCCGGTGCCACCTTCACCAGTTTCCGGGCAACTCCTGTAAAGAGAAACCATAGAAGATTATGTTACCTAGCAACCTAATTCAAGATCGGTAAATACATTTCCCTCAAAGGTTCACAAAGCTGGTAACACTTGTATAACCTAGAAACAAAACTTGAACATATCGCGCTCAGAGGAAACATTTGGATTAGCGCATTTTGAGAGAAAGACAATACAATTGAAACTGATTAAAGATAAACCTGTCATATTTTAAAAGCGCTGAGAGACAGACATTGAAATAAGCGCTTTTGAGAACGAAGTAATATTTGTACCTGTAAAATTTTAAAAGCTCTGAGAGACAGATATTGAAATAAGCGCTTTTGAGAATTAAGTAATATTTGTACTTGCAAAGACAATTTGATTATTATTTCAGTGCCACTTCTGTGTGTCAAAAGAACTCCCTTTGGAAAAGGGATTCCTGTTTATCTTTTGCTGCTGAAGCAATTATTAGTACAATTGTTTTGTGTATTTGTTTCTTTCTTGCTATTTTTTTCATAGAACCCCTTTTAGGACAAGCGTCTCAGAGATCTACAGTATGAGTTAATACTAAAATCGTAAAACAAGACTAACAAAACTAACTGGTTTCAAGTGAGATATATATATATATATATATATTCACTGAAAAAACCATAGGTTTTACACACGTTATAGTTAGGAAGTAGCCTTTAAAAAACCTATGAAATTCACTGAAAAAACCATAGGTTTTACACACGTTATAGTTAGGAAGTAGCATTTAAAAAACCTATGAAATTCACTGAAAAAACCATAGGTTTTACACACGTTATAGTTAGGAAGTAGCATTTAAAAAACCTATGGAATTCACTGAAAAAACCATAGGTTTTTACACCAGTTATAGTTAGCTCGAAGTTTTACTCGCATAAAACTATTGAAATTCCCACGATATAGTTAGTTGGACTCACTATAACTTGCGCGTGCAATGCACTGCTGATGACGTCACATATTACATCACTCATGACATGGTCAGTGACATCACTCATGACATCACTGATGACACCATCCAGTGAATGTGTGTCTTTCTGAAAAATAAATATTAGTGAGTAATGTTTAAATATTTAAATATATTAATTAGTGTTTCACTTTGTGTATAAGTGGCTGCATGGGTTGGTGAGTAGGTACATGTGTATGTATATAGGTTATTAGATGTTTTTCTTAGTATCAGTATGAGTGTTTGTATGGTTTGGTGGAGGTATTACTTAGCACATAGATGCATGAATGACTGACTCTCTCTTTGTATGTGTTTTGAAGACAGCATATGTGCAGGACTGTATGGGTGGATGACTGTGTATATGTGTGTGTTACTGAGTGAATGAGTGTCTCACTAGTTTCTTTATCAGTAACTACATATGTTTTAATCTAGTGTATGTGAATATTCATGTATATAAGTGAGTATATCTAAGAGTAAGAGATTGTAGGAGTTCCTATTTAAATTAGTATGTGTTTCTATAAGTGATTGTTTAAGAGAGTAAGTATGTGTAAGTTTTCTTTGAAGTAAAGTGGTAGTGTGTGTATAGCTGTATATTCAAATAAATGGATGTTCAATAGTTTATTTGCATGTGTGAGTATGTGTGTGAGTAACTTTTGGATGACTGTCGGTGTGTAACAGGATGTATAGGTGTATGACTACATATGATGAGTGAGTATATGTATGAGTGACTATATAGAACTGTTGGTGAATGAGTGGATGTGTATATAGATGGTGGAATTATTGAATTGGTTGTTGTAACTGGTATGGGTATCTCCAATTTTTTTGAAAATTTTAGTTTCTATTATTGATTATGTGTTTCAAGGGTTACATTACAGTGAAAGGAGGTCTGTCACTCTGTCACAAGGATGGTGTCATCAGTGATGTCATGAGTGATGTCACTGACCATGTCATGAGTGATGTAATATGTGACGTCATCAGCAGTGCATTGCACGCGCAAGTTATAGTGAGTCCAACTAACTATAACGTGGGAATTTCAATGGTTTTATGCGAGTAAAACTTCGAGCTAACTATAACTGGTGTAAAACCTATGGTTTTTTTCAGTGAATTTCATAGGTTTTTTAAATGCTACTTCCTAACTATAACGTGTGTAAAACCTATGGTTTTTTCAGTGAATTTCATAGGTTTTTTAAAGGCTACTTCCTAACTATAACGTGTGTAAAACCTATGGTTTTTTCAGTGAATTTCATAGGTTTTTTAAAGGCTACTTCCTAACTATAAAGTGTTTAAAACCTATAGTTTTTTCAGTGAATTTCAAAGGTTTTTTAAATGCGAATTATTAACTATATTTTCAATGTATTCTATAGTTTTATCATAGAATTTCGAGAAATGTTTTTATCGGATTACAAAGTTTTCTTTACTGTCAGAATTGTTTTGGGACTCCTTATAAATCTCTAGGGGTTTTACGAAGTCTTTACCTTACCTTCTTTTTAACGTTTTCAGACTTGTCACTAAATGTTGGAAAACGTAGTTTTGTACTGTCGTGCGCGACCGGGTGCGCGCACCCCGGTATTTTTACAGATTAAAAAAAGGATTTATACTTTATCGGTATTGTTCTTGGGACCCCATATGAAGGTATACAACATCAGAGAAAGTCTACCTTTCCTCCTTTTCACGTTTTAAAACTTCATTAAATTAGACCAATACTTCCAAATGACGTACGTGTCCGGATTTCGTCACCGCGTATACGTCCTAATACGTGCATGTCAAGTCATGTGACTTGAAAAGAACACTTCCTATTGGTTCATAGAAGTTTCTATTCTGCAATTTTCCAGAAACCACCAACTTCCCTCACTATCTTTTTGGCGCTCAAGGGAGAAGAACGCTTTTCATCTTTCCACAGAGTTTGCTGAAATGGCTGCCGCACGCAATTCATCTTCGGAATCTGAAGAAAATGATCGTGTACCTTTGAAGAAAAAAAAGAATCTTTCATCTGGCAATTTTTCACCTATCCTCAGGATCAAAAAAAAGTAAATGCTCCGAAAGTAACTTGCACAATTTGTCACACAGTACTTTCAAGAGGTAATCGTTCCAAAAAGTATTCCTTTTCGATTCATACCATGAAGAGACATGTGAGCCAAGTCCATCCTGTGCAATATGCACAGGCAGCGACAAGAGCTCTGGCAACAGAACTACCACCAGCTGAGGCCAGTACTTCATCGAGAAGACGACCTGCATCCCCATCTACTGCACAGTTGGAGTTGAAACCATTTTTGTCGAAAGTGCATATGAAATGCAACAAGTGTGATGGAATGATTGTGTACGGGGAGCAGAGCCTCACTCTTGTCGAAAGAAGAATTAATGACCATGAAAGGTTCGAATGCAGTTAATTTTTTAACAACTTCTTATGTTCCTGTATTACAGTTCAAAAATTTGGCTCCAGTTTAACAAATCATAAACAATAAAAAACTTGTCAAAAAATAACAAAAAAAGTAAAAAAACTACAAAACCCCCCAAAAAAGTTTTCAGAACTACCTCATTGTGCCAAAAAGAGCTCTATTCATAAGCTGAAGTATCGCCGCATTTTCAGAATAATTATTGAGCAATGCGGCAATACTTGGGGCATATTATGAAGAAGACGTGATCATTTATCATCGCATTTTTCGGCAGAACACTGCTAAAAAAGCGACAATAATCGCCTTCATATTATGGGCCATATTATCAAGGACGGGCGATAAATTATCGCCGCTTTTATCAGCAGGAAACTGCCGATAAAGCGTCGATAATGGGCTTGATAATATACTCTATGGAATTCTTATCGAAGCCCATGTTAGATGTCTTCACATCTAACATGGGCTTCAATAGGATTTCCATAGGGCATATTATCAAGCCCATTATCGCAGCTTTATCGACAATTTCCTGTCGATAAAAGCGGCGAAAATATATCGCCCGTCCTTGATAATATGCCCCTATGTTCTACAAATTCTAATCGAAACTATGTTATATGTCTTTATATCTAACATTACGTTCGATTGCAATTCATAGAGCATATTATGAACGCTGTTTTCGCCCCTATATCGGCAACTTCCTGCCGTTAAGGGCGGCGATAATGTCTTCCGTATCCTTGTAAATATTCCTCAACACTTCTGTGGCAACGTCATAACACCGCCTGCCGTAACAGCACTTTGCATGTGTGCCGCACAGACAGTTAATGACATGCATAGTAGGCTACGTTAAACCACAAGCAAAATGTGTTTGGAGGCGAAAATACCATCACGAACACGGCTATTGTTAGAAAAAAAGGTTAAATAAACTTGTTTATCGTACGACTGCCACGGCCTGCTTTGATGAAGCATTTGCCAGCGTTAACCTGGAGGTGTGGAAAATAAAACTAAATCAACCCCCTCTCCTAATTACAAGGCACACATTAGTGCGTAAAAATAACGCTTGTTTTCACGCGGTAATGTTAACTGCCGCTGGCTGTTACAGGGGTACTATCACATATATATTCAAATTAATAATTACGTAGTTACACTGCGGAAAACTCTGGCGATAGCTGGCAAAAGTCAAATATACGATGTTCAGGGCATATTAACAACAAGTATAGATTCACCAGGCGTCCCCGTTTTGCCAGGACGGTTTCCCTTCTTTTAACAAGCTATCCCAGCAAATTTTGTTAAATATTGCTCATCTCCCCGTTTTTAGAGACAGTCGACTGAAAATGGAAAGAAATATTTTTTATGTTTTACAAAGCAGTTAAAGTTACCTGTTGTTTCCACAATGCAATGTAATTGACAGGCAACGTACACAGATTAAAAATTACATTTTATTTATGTTCTTACTGCCTCTTCTGTAATTCTCTGCTAACGAGCACTCTCATCACTAGAAGTAAAATCATAGTCCTTCTTCTATTTTTCTGAAATGTCCCAGTTTTTGCCTTTAGACTTCTGGTTACCCTAAACAACTAGCGATAATTATCACTATGTTGGCTTAGTTCCAATATTTTTTTCGTCGACCTGCGACGATTTTTATCGCTTAGGAGTCTTGCAATTATCAAGGTTTACTTCTAAAACCTATGATTCCCAAACTGTGCACCGCGGCTCCCCAGTGCGCCGTAATGAGGTGCCAAGGGCACGGCGCACACTAGGGTTACCAACCGTCCGTAAATTCCACGGACGTCACTACCCTGTTATGTGTAACTGTATTCATCTCAGAGAGCTGCGCGCTCCTCCCCTGTGAGAAGGCTGACAGCCACTGCTGGAACGGCCTTGGATTTCACTGCTCCAGGAGCACCCCTTCCGCACATTGAAATTCTCTATGGAACTCATTGGCACTTACTGAATGAGAATATGGCAGTCAAGGTTTTTAAAGCAGATAGCGCTCTTCCTGCCTCAACGAACAGAAGGCATTCTCTTAGATAAAAAAGTGAAACCACCACCATGCAATATTAGAAAACACTTCCTTTAAAGAAGGCTATGATAGAAAATAAAAAAAACAGATTAACGTTCTTTCATTCTCTCATCATTTTTGAACACCAGTATTTTCATTAATATATTCAACAATGCCATGGTTACTGCTTTTGTACTTAAAGGAACTAGCACCCATTGTCAAAGCCAGTCAGTCAAAATATCTTTATTCGACTCAATTAAAAGTCATACAAAGAAATTAAAAAACATTTCATACAAAGAGTTAGGAACATTTCATACATGGTAAAATATGACAATAAAACCATTTACATTAAAACAGATCTAGGCATACAAAGGTGAAAAACGGAATAACGATGGATCTAATGGGTATGTTTTTTCATCCTAGCTGCAGCTACCAAGAAATTGGCTATACAAAAGGTAATACGTGTGTTGGTCAATGATTGTAAAAAGAGCAGGGCCGGTCTCACTTGTGTGAAGCCAGCCTCCTTCAAAACTGGTACCAGATATTTTTTTCTTGGCTCTAAATAAAACCCACAAAACTTAACAAAATGCATAGTATCTTGGGGTGAAAAATGATCGCAGCTGCAGGGTAAAGCTAATTCCGGTTTTTCCCATGTTTTAAAAGTGCCTAAATAAAAATGTAACAAATTAAACCTAAACTTAGTTAAAAGAAACCTATGGAATGGGATTGTAACAAAACCAAGATAAGGTGCTAAAGAAAATGAGTTGACGAGTAGGTAATGACCCCTTACTGATGGTTTCACCAATTCCCTTTCCTCACGGGATGCTCTTGCCCTCCCCATAAAGTGCTTTTTAACAAGATCGATGTCTTGGACCTTGATATCTTCTGGGGAAGTGAAGAGCTCTGGGTGTCCCAGATCTGAGAATGCCTTCAGCAGATAGGCCAGCCAAGGGTTCTTTTTAAAATGGTCTAGGGACAGAACGTCGGACAAGATCTTATGGTTCAGTGGAAGGTCTTCATTGAGCCACGTCTTTAACCAAAAGATCGGGGGAGCCATATTCAACCCATCAGTAAGGAAATCTAAGCCCACCTCCATGTGTATAGAGTAAGTTGGTGTTGACTGCGGCACAAAGAGGAGTGTCCGTATGTATCTGTTCTCCGCTCTCTGGATAGGTTCCACGTTTACGTAGCCCCAGAGTGGTGAACCATATGACGCAAGAGCAACCGGTTTACTCTTGTAAATTTTTAACAACGCTTTCATGGGCCTGGCACCCAACCTACCCGCAAAGCCCATGAGGGCAGACGATGATCTAGTGACCGCCAACCTCTTCGCCCTCACTTGAGGACCCCAGGTTCCTCTCTGGTCAAAAAGGACCCCCAAGTAGGGAAAAGTGGAAGCTCTAGAAACCATATCCCCTCTACACGTGAAGGTTTTTATTCTCCTCTTGCTGCTTTCTCGGCCCACCACCATGGTATGCGACTTGCTAGCATTTATTTTTAAATCAAGCTGTTCCATGAATGTGCCAAAGGCATTTAGGAGGCGTTGAAGGCCGACACCCGTGCGCGCAATTAGCACGGCGTCGTCCGCGTACAGGAGCGCTGGGATCTTAACTGCTCCTGCACGCGGAACGTCAGCTTCCATCTCCTCCAAATGTGCACCCAAACCATTAATATAGATGGTGAAGAGCAAGGGGGCCAATATGCAGCCCTGCCTTACCCCCTTCAAGGATTTGAAAAGGGACGTGCACCTACCCTCATTTGTGACCCGTACGGCCGCAAAAAGCTCCTGATGTAGGGAAGCCATGAATCTCACCAATGCCTCATCGATCCCCATCTTCAGCAAGGTCATCCATAACTTAGCCCTGTTCACCAGATCGGAGGCCGAGGAGAGGTCCATGAATGCTAAAAACAGGGACCCCTCCTTGGCCACCGTGTACTTTGATATGAGCAAATGTAGATTGGAACATTGTTCGATTGTGCCTTTCCTTTCTCTGAAACCATACTGGATCTCAGACAACCCTCCACAACTCTCAACATTATCCCTCAACCTAGACAAAAGGACTCTGCCTAAGATCTTCACCGACGAGTCCAAGAGGGATATGGGCCTATAGCACCCGGGATCATCCCGCTGGCCCTTTTTAAAAATGGGGACTATGGTGGAAATGTCCCAGGAGGATGGTGTAGGGTTGATATTAACGGCAGTAAAAACGTTGGCCAATACCTCTGCCCACAGTTTTGGAAAATGTATGAAAAAATCAGCTGGCATTGGATTTCACTGCTCCAGGAGCACCCCTCCCGCACATTGAAATTCTCTATGGAACTCATTGGCACTTACTGAATGAGAATATGGCAGTCAAGGTTTTTAAAGCAGATAGCACTCTTCCTGCCTCAACGAACAGAAGGCATTCTCTTAGATAAAAAAGTGAAACCACCACCATGCAATATTAGAAAACACTTCCTTTAAAGAAGGCTATGATAGAAGATAAAAAAAACAGATTAACGTTCTTTCATTCTCTCATCATTTTTCAACACCAGTATTTTCATTAATATATTCAACAATGCCATGGTTACTGCTTTTGTACTTAAAGGAACTAGCACCCATTGTCAAAGCCAAAGCCAATATTCTTAGCTTGTTGTTGGTGTAAAGATAGTTGCTGTTCTACATATCTGCATGCAATGACACATACAACATAACACCAGTCGAGCACAACACTATGCTAAACGCATATTTGTAGCTTAGGTGTTTTAAACTGCCCTCGGAATTACATCCAACACCTCCTTTGAAAAGACCCCTCCATTTTTTTTAACAGTGCTTAAAGCCATGGAAACAACACCATTTTACAGTAACCTCACATCCTGTTACTGGACATCATGTATGACTGATAACTTCTACGTTTTCAGTCTGCCTATGTACGCAGGCATTGTGAACTCTCCCCCACCGCACCCTACCCCTTGCTGTAGTTTGTTCTTCACAGGCCTCTTCTCCCTACAACTCTGCAGACAAAGACTCAGGTCATAAAGTACAAAGCTGGGTGAGTAAATAAGTTTGGAATGTCTAAATGGCTGGATCGATTACTGAAAGGATGAATGGATGAATGAAAAGAGAAAAGTTAGATAATCAAAGAAAAGATGGATGAATAAATGAATGAGTGGAAGTATAGATGAGAGAAAAGATAAATAGATGGATGTATGGCTGGAAGGGTGCATAAATGTCTAGAAGGTTGGATAGATATGTTGAAGGATGGATGCATGAGTAAAAGAGCACCTGATGGATCAGTGATTTAGTGGATGGATGTGTGAAAGGATAGATAGATGAATAAATGAAGGGTAGATGATGGGCAAGTGAATGCGTGGATAGATAAATTGATAAGTGAAATGGTAAAAGAATGGATAACTAAAAGGGTGATTATAAAGATTAATTTGTAAGTGAAAGGGGATACATGGACAAAAGCATGGATACATCAGTGAAGTAAAAGGGTGGATGGATAAGAGAGCGGATGGCTGGATCAGTGAACAGATGATTGGATGAGTGAAAGAATGTGTCCCAATTACTTTAAGGAAGATAATAGGACGTACATACCACCTACCCACCGTTAAAAAAAATGGTGGGGAACCACTGTAAACTGCTGAGTAGCTCAAGGAAACCACAGGGCAACAAAGTTTGCGAACCACTGTCCTAAGTGATACAAATCGGTCCAAATACATAAATATTGTTGTGAAGTCAGCAATATTCATGCATTACCGAGCTATTGGTCTTAGTCATGTTATCTACCTACCATTACATGACATAGCTAACAACTGCTCAGGGGCAGCTATTAGGTTTTGGACATTTTTGACCGTAGCACAAATATGTTCAAAAGTGGGTAAAAGGAAATAGCAATGTTAGGAACTGTTTCCAGTCACTAACATCTTGCAATCCTAACTTTCCATGTCAATAGTGATACATTTCACAGACAAACAAAGCGGGTCACAAGATGGTCATTATCTGTTATTAGATGTTGCTAACTGGTGTTACCATCAGCTACATACTAGAGAGATAATTTTATCTCCGCTTTCTTGGCTTTTAAAGCCAAAAAAGCAGAGTAAAACCCCCTTGATAATATGCCCCAAAGTTCTTTAACACATATCATTTACCTGCAATGTTTTGACACATCCATTAGTGAACTGACTCACTGAAATGTTGCTGATTTCTTAAATTAATTTTTAAGAGGCTCCTTGTGACCGTGCAGCCAATCCTCCGTGGAAGTGCTCACATAAAACACGACACTGGTATGACCAGGATACTCAAAGAAATGACACAGTGATGAAAAAGTATTTTTATTTTTTATACTTACCTAAGAAATAGTAATAAAGAAAAACTTAAAATCTTTAAAAAACATGGTATCTGTGGAAGAAAAGTAAAAATAAGGTTATAGTGTCATTTCATAAAACAAAACAAAGTAGAAGTGATTGAAACAGAAAGTGAAAGAAAAGAAGACGGAGGGACAGAAACAGACCGAGACAGGATATGTAGTATATAAATCAATAAATAAAAGAATTAATTGAAAGAAATAATAGCACTCAAATAATGACTGTCTAAAGGAAAGTAAAGTGAGAGAGAAAATGAGAGTATGATCAGTGAAAATACACAAAACAAACAGTCTGTAAAATAAACAGACTAAGAGTACCGAAATGTCTTAAAGAGATAGATAAAATAAAGGAACAACACTAAGAGAAACAGAGTGAAAAAGAATCAGTAACAGAAGATGAATGGAATAGAAACAGACATGGAGTGTAAGAGAGAGAGATAAAGAGAAATGAAGTAGGGTGCGAGAACTAAACTATAGATTTAAGTTTGGAAATTGAGCATAATTAATGAAAGCAGAGTAAGGGAACAAATTGTAAGGTACAGTAAGACAAAGAAATTAAGATTCAGGAAACAAAGGTGATACAGGGTCATAAAGGTGACTCAGTATAAAACAACGTAAGTAACAAACTGAAGAGTTAGATAGACTGAATAGAATACTAACAGAAAAGATGTAAGAGAAACAGGATAGAAAATTTAAAAATGCGAAATATGCATGAGTTAAACGGAATAACCATGTCTAAACACCACTAACAAAGGAAGAGGCTGAAAGAAATCTGGATAAGAGAGAGGTACACGAAACTCTCAGATATGATTAGTTGTACTTACCTTATAAATATAGTATCTGTGGAAGACAATAAAGAAATCTGTTATAATACATATTTCTAAATCCAATGTAACAAAATAACTTAGACAACATATTAAATGGTTTATTTTTGCTGTCCTCAGATAAATAGATTTTCACTATAAACAGTGATTTCAATAGTAATCATCATGTAACAGTGGGGAAAAAAAAACACAATCAAAATGATTGTGTTTAAAAAACCCGTACAAGATCTCTATACATAATATAAATACCTAGAAAGAAATATGTCTTAAATGTTTTTCTCTAATTCGCAATTTCTTGAGTAAGCACAGCACATACTCCACAATTACAAACTAATTAAAGTATACCAGTTACTTTTAAATACCTCTCCACAAATAACCGTGCAACTATGTTCTTAAAACATTTATCTCAAGTCAACATTTTGATATCTCATTCTTTTCCGCGTGGCCAAATAGTATGAGACAATTCGTTATTTTTTTAGTACCTCTCAACAAACTTGCGAGTAAGTATGTTCTAGAAACATTTATCTCAAGTCCACATTTTGATATCTCATTCTTTTCCGCATGGCCAAATAGTATGAGTTAATTCGTTTTTTTTAGTACCTCTCAACAAACTTCCGAGTAAGTATGTTCTAAAAACATTTATCTCAAGTCCACATTTTGATATCTCATTCTTTTCCGCGTGGCCAAATAGTATGAGTTAATTCCAACATATCCTGTACCATAAACATTAAGGAAACCTTACCTGATACTATCACTTTGCCACATAAAAGTTTCATTTCTGGATCTAAACACCCTCAATCACATGATATTTCTAAACAACACAGTTTCATATCTTTACAGTATTAATCTGACTAGCCAAGTAATTTTACTGAAATTTTGCTTGCAAAAATATCAGATAAGAATTTGTTAACTCACAAGGCAAACGTTTCTTAAAACTTAATTGACTATCATTGCAGAGCGTCCAACCACCAACCAGTTGGACACTTCAAATAAGATATGTAATGTCCTGATGATATTGATGGCCCTTCATGAAAAATAATTGCTACAGTTACAAATGTTCTTGTAGAAATAGATATTTGAGAAGCCACAACATTTTTAATTGAAGTTGACAATTTACTTCCATCAGCTCTGCATCATTGAAGCATTAAAATTACATACTGTCCATATCTGTGGATAAATAAGATTGATAACATTTCTGAATTACATTGAGAGCAGACCATGTTCTGATACGCATCTTTAACTAGTTTATTAAAGGACACTGTTTTACAATCTGGTAATGTTAAATATATAAATCTTTCTGTGTGTATGTCAGTAGTACTTGAAAATGAACAATTATCGCAAATATGTTCCCATTTATAAGAAAGGCCAAAAAGACTATCAATACCTACACCTTCTTCTTCCAAAACTGTAAGCATATACATAATAAATTCCTGACAATCTTGCTGAATATTCTGAGAAAATTGATTTAGTCCTGCACATATGTCTAAAACATTCCTTACTTCTGAAACACTTGCTACTTCACTATTACCACTGCTACATTTTTCAAACACAGAATTTAAAGAACAACAAAAGGTTTGCTCCTGATTTTCTCTAATCTGTTGCTGTAAACTTTTTAGAAAAAAAACACATTAACCACTACATTTGCATAGCAGTTGACACCAGACCTATTTTCAAATTTAAATCCAACAATCTCTGTAGTACTAACCTTTTTCTTACTCCTACCAATGACAGCCTCATCTTTTTTTCTTCGTTTCTCTACTACTTCACTACATTGTTCCTCATTTCTCCTTTTCTGACCAACCATACTCTTTTTAATTAAAGGATATTGAGGTAAACTTGGAGCATATTCTCTTCTTAACCTATTATACTCCTTCACACATTTTAAATCTGCACTAATCGTTGTCTCATCAAAATCAATTAGATAAAGTCCAGATAAAGTTCTAACTCGAGATAAAGCAACATATGCCATACCCTCTTTGAATACACTGTTTCCAATATTTACCAAAGCACAATCTACACTTAAACCTTGAGATTTGTGAATAGTCACTGCATATGCCAAACAAATTGGAAATTGTTTCCGACGGACATACAAGTCTTTCACAAGTAAAAAACGACTTGAACAGCGACTGAATTGTTGAACTTCCTCAATTCCATCAAATTTTATTCGTAAAAATTCAATCTCATCTCTATTTGGGTAATTTACAAAACCAACAATATTACCCATTGCTCCATTCACCAAACCTCTTTCTACAAGTAAATTTCTCCGTAAAATAATCCGACAATTTAAACATACATACAGATTCTTCTCTAAGCCAGCAGTTTTAGATATAGATTTCTGAAGAGAATCCAATTTTAACTTTAATTTTTCAGAGAAAACAATAGTACTTTCTTCATGCTCTATTTTATCTTTAGCTTCCAGTTTCTTAATTTCTTGATTTTCCAACTTCAACATTTTGTCATTGAAAACTGAGCATTCTTTTAGAGTTGGCATCAAGCATATGACTGACTTATCTTCTACCTCTTTACTATATATTTTCTCAGGTACATTATCTTCATTGGGAAACAACTTACAAAGTAATCGGTTTCGTAGAGTTTCTTTCGCATCTTCAGTTAGTTTTCCAATCCTTATATCTTGAAGAATATTTCCATATTTAGTATCCTTTGCCTGTTGCATATTTTGAATCAATTCAGTATATTTGAAATGTGACCATATATTAACATTTCCAATACTGCCGAGGCACTTTCTGGTGTCTTCATGTGTAACAGTTTCAAATACAGATTGTCCTTTCACAGGAGTTAGTTGCAGTAGATCTCCAAAAACTATGACGTTTCCCTCCAAATAACACATCATAGTCAGTTTTAAGTATCTGTTGCATTCTTAAATGTACAAAAGCAAGCATTAAATTGGATACCATGCTTACCTCATCAATAATGAGAAGTTCCATTTCTTTAAGGACTCTAGAAACTTCATAACAAGCGTCTCCAGATAGCTTGTGATATTGTGATATTGTAATTTATTTTCATGTTCAACTGGCAGCATCAGTAAACGATGTAAAGTAATACCTTTAATATTATGTGCTGCCAGCCCAGTTGGAGCAGTAACAACACAAGACAGTGGTGACTGAGTTATTTGCTGTAGATATGTAGTAATTCCTTTTATAAGAAAACTTTTCTCTGTTCCAGCTTCTCCACTTACATATAGTCGAATAGGTTCAAATGACATACATGAGCATTCTTTTTTGTCATGACGAAAACCATGCTCAATGTGCTCTGTCACTTCGTCATATATCTGTCTTTGCTCAAGATTAAATTCCTTCTCCAATTCTTCTAAGTTTATTATATCCTCTTGAGCTTGCTGCATTGCTCTTTCCACCTCATCCATGGCAGTGGCTGCTTCATTTCGGATAATTGGTTCTCCCAGTGGATCCTGACTCAACGATGCAGAACTTTGAGTGTCTTGTGAACTTTCTCCGCTGCAATTGTTGCTTCCTGCTCTATTTCGTCGTTCAACATTTTGAGATAATTACTAAAAACAGGACATTCTATACTACTTTTAGATGCGTTAAAGGAATCTTCATAACTTACAAAGTCTCCAAGTAGTTCCTCTTCAGTACACCATGGTTTAAAGAGTTGCAAAAGAGCTAAATAGTAAAATTCTCTTTTGTCTGGATTTTCGCAACTCAGTTTTCGGTGATTAATCAAGTGTCCTTTTCTTTGTTTCACCAGACATCCTTCCTGTCCAATTACAGCGTATATACCTTTTTCAACATTCTCTCTAATATTCCTTTTAAAAGTGTATTTTTCAAGTACTTCATACAGACAAATGTTTTCAAGCAGAGTACTTCTATTTGGATAGTATGTATCCAACATATTTGTTTTCAGAATGTCTGTACTGTTTGGTTCTTTCAGTGCTAAATATTCAATTTCTTGCACAGTTTTCAAAACACGGTTTCGTGTTCCTTCAAGAACTAAACTCACCCACAGGATACTTCGAGATTTCGCATAAAGACTTGATGATGATAATCGATCACAACATTCATATGCTCCAATTTCTCGATGAGATCACATCTTCAAACTGTATGTATACAATTTCTTGCTTAGGCTCTTTTCATGAGAAATATCTTCCCACATCTCCTTCAGTTCCGTCTTTTCAGATTTCGTGATGTAAGACGTTACATATCGAGCCACAGCAATAGAGTTGTCCGCAACATATTGTATATCCATGTTAGCATTCTACATGGTCAAAATGACAGGGTTGTAGTCATTTATATATTTGGACTCTTCACCTCTTCTTAAATTGTATGTATTTTTGGGCGATCTTCTTGTGATATTATGTCGCAAAGATGACATCAAATTGTTGACTCTTCCTTTTGAAAGCACCGGTCGTGCAAATCCAAAACGACATTTAGTATAGAATTTATCTTTTGATTTGAATTTTCGCAGACAATATTTTCCACAACGATGTCTTTGAAACCGTAACACTTTTCCTCTTAAGTCCTTATCAGTTGTACTGTTAGGTATGTCACAAGTGGCATATTGTTCAATAAAAGACAGTACAGTGTCATCGGAGTCTTTTCCAAATTTGGGAGCATCCTTGATCCATAGTAGCATATGAATATGAGGAGCACCTCTTGCTTGATACTCTTTTCTCCAGAAGAAATCCAGAACTTCACCAAGCGGTGGATTTTTCTTGTTTGTAATAAAAGACATCATAGCTTCGAATCTATGATTAAAATATCTGCAAACATTAACCGGATCCAATGAACACAATTCTCCTGGTGTCTTGTAGTTCATATTTTCAATATTTGCATTCGCCTCTCGAAGAAATTCAAGTAAATCTTCCCAGGCATACTCTGCACAGCTTAGAGTTAAAAACCATGTTGGTGCTCCTAAGTTTCTTAGCATGCATTTTAAATCTCCATGACGACGGTGCCAATACTCATTAGTACCACGCTGACATGTCATTAAATTAATTAGGTGAGAATCCAAAACACTATCTTTCTGTTGCACTTTATCCATAAATTCCTTTGCTGAAACATTTTGCAGATGCACTCCACTTTTTAAGATATGGTTTACTGCATAGGAAAGACCAGATAAGTCACTCTCAAACAGAAGATGAAAAAAATATGGAATACATTGACAAAATCTGGGATCTTCTGCATATAATCTTGTTGTCCGGTACTCAGATGCAGGAATCTGCATAGGTCGATCATCATATCGCGCACCTTCACCTGTTGGGAATAACTGTGGGAAACAACGACCTTCCAAACTTTCTTCCCATACACTAATAGGACTTCCTTCTGCTTTTTTCATCTGAAATAACTCAATAGCATTCCCCATTGCTTCTTTCGAATGCAGTGGATGAACACTATAATGTTCATAAATTTCTTCAGTTCTGGACAAATCGACTTTTTCAATTTGTCCAATAGACAAATCTATCCTCTTCTTCACTTACATCCTCTTCTTCTACATACACATTTTTATAGTATTTATTATTTTTGACTAAATACAACGTTGCCTTTTTGACTTTCCTAACATCCACTAAATCTTGCCAGATTTTCTTACTCTTTGTAGGTACACCATTAACTAGAATAACTAGAGGTTCCTCTTCTACATTTTCAATACCAATTGTCTCCATATTATTTTTTAAATCAAGTGGCAAATATACAACTCTACCCTTTAATCCTCTTTGTAAATCTGAAGGATTTAATTTCCCAGTCTTAGGCTCCATACGAACAATAGCCTGAAAAGGATGTACACATTGAATCAGAATAGTCTCATAAGTATTTAAATCCTTCAGTTCCAATGGTATATTTATCAACTCAAGATTATTATATACAGCTCTAGCAGGCATTCTATTTTCATTTAAATTATTATAACAATATTTACAAATACGTTGCTCAAAACCCAAATCAAAATAGTTTTCTACCAGCAAATAAGTCGCAAACTCTCTCCACTGAGTATTATCTTCATCTTCACTTTTTAAATATAAATCAACTAACCTAGTTTGACTTTTGTAATGAATGCGTCGACAACACACACAAGTTAAATTTGGTTTTTGACCTGCAATGACCTTAAACTTTGTTATTTCCTGTTCAAAATCTTCAGTATTAAAATGTCCAACATTTTCTAACACATTTCCTTCTATAACTATATCAGTTTCTGCATTGTCTTCATCTCGACCAAAATACCTTACCTCAATTTCTGCACAAATATTCTTCACATCTAATGCACATCCATGCAAAAGAGCACTATTTAACTCTTTAAGTTTAAGTGCTGGACTTTTTGCATAATACAACTTTCTCACTAATTTTCTCATTTTGGTATGATGCACTGCTAACATCCTGAAGTGATGAAAAACACTCTGGCATATTTTTTTAGAAAGACAAGCCAGAGAATGGCCTTGCAAACCTGTTTTTTCTCTCACTCTGCAACGATCTAATTCTTGCAACATTAAACATTTTTTTTTTAGACTTTCCTTAGTGTACTTACGTAAGAAATTGCGAAAGAAATCAATTGAATCCTGTCGTACACTGCAAATACTGCTACAATTCCAACTATAAACAGGAGCATGAACACGTCCCTGTAAAACTTCTCCACCTATTTCCCCTTCTGGATTTCTGACCTCAATTTTCTCTTTCTCAATAAGACAGCCATCCTTAACTTCATACGCTCGACCACTGGTGTCAACTGCATGCATCAAATCGTTACTTTGAAAGTAACTCTCTTCATTAAAAAATGGCTCGGAATTTGAAGTATGCATACATTTACCAGAAAACACTTTACAAAAATTAGTTCTATTTATGTGTCTCTTCCATTTACTCTTAGCCTTTAAAACTCTGATTGCCTTATTTAGTGTATTTATTCTATTAAGTACTAAAATAAACAATTGTTTTTGTCTCAAACGCATGATCCACAACTTCCTCTATATATTTTTTCTTCTTATAAAAAGCAGATTTCCTTTTAGAAACTTTTTCCTTTTTTAATAAATTCAAAACTACTCTCCTATGAAACATACGTTTCCTTATTTCCGCAAACTGATTAGTACGTCTTTTACTGTACATCATTTCCTCACCACTGATTTCAGACACATTTTTCTTTTTTCTTCCATTTCTCCTTGTAGATACTGAAAACTGTTTTTCCTTGTGAACATTATCCAATTGACTTTTCCTTTGACACAACTTTTTAAAAAAATCCTTGCTGCTCTTACCAGGAGCACTCTTGTTTTTCTCCGTCCTTTGTTGATTATGTAAATCTTGTCCTTCTTTCCTCTTCAAATGGTATGTCTTTTTATACAGCTTTCTTTTTTCATTTCTGGTCGGCATAGTGATTGATGTTTGTGATATAAATGACAATCTGTTTGGAAAAAAGTTAAAAAATATTATAGACCCCTACTACCATATAACATACAAATTATAACCACTGCTTCATTTTATAACTAGAATAAAGACAAAGAAACAGTCTCTGGACAGAGTAGGAAATCCTATAGTAAATATTGTTTCTAAATTTATGACACTCCATACCTGTGTCATCATTATACACGTATTTTATTAATCTAATTTTTCAGGCATATAAATACACTAATTTTCAAGCATTGTAGGTGTTATACACCTCATGAAAACTTTTATTCTCATTCTCAAAAAGGAGAATACCGACGAATAGTACAACAATAATGTTTTCAAGATTATTTTTTTAAACAAAAATAATTTTATTCATTTAATAATTCGTATTCCAAAAGCACTTGAAGCATCATTTCATCAGATACTTCATTAATATTATTTTCTTCTTCCAAATTCTCTTCTTCTTCCCCTTCCACCATTTCTAAGTATGCACTATCAAAACTTCGGTCCAAAAAGTCCACATTTTCTGTTTCATTTTCCTCTTCAAATATTCCTTCTAATAAATCTTCTATAAGTTAATTTGCAATTTCAAAATGGACATTTATATTTTCTGAATAATGCTTCCATTTTAGTACTTCTTTTCTGTCTTCTGTGTCCTTTTAAGAAAATATAAAGACTAAATTATATCTTTTTCATGATTAGATAACCAAAAATTAGCTTGACTAATCTTTAAACTACATACATTTTCATACTTTTTAAGACATCAACTACATAGATTAAGATAGCACCTTCCTCTTTATTTTAGAAAGAAACTGACACTATGATCCTAGACATTAACACTATCCCTTTTAATTTTATTTAATTGAAATTGTGCTGTAAAAACACATTTTAGTGTGAAATTTGTTTTCAGGATTTGTGTGCTGTAGAACTATTATACACTTTCTAATTTACTTGTAGGGATCTATTTTCTGAGTTCACCACTACAAACTGTGATTCAAACTGTATGCAAACTGAAGGGGTGACTCACAATATACCAATTAAAACATTCACTAAACAGATTGCTACTTCCCACAGAGGCAGTTGCTTTTACCTTTAAACACCATAATCAACATGTAAATTTCATCTAATGTACAACATTTCATCATAACCATATGAAACCACATTCAGCCACGACTCGTGGAGGGAGTTACGGTGGGGCAGGGAGACGGAGAGGGGGAGGTGTAGGGTGGAGGGACCTAAAAACCAGGATATAGATAATTTCAGGTAAATACATAATTTAATTATTGAAATGAATTTTGTAGTGCGCACTGCATCGCAAAATGCGATGCTGTGTACACTACAAAATTCATTTTATTAATTGAATTGTATACTTACCTGCAATTATCCATATGCCAGATTTTAGATATCTCCACCCTACACCTCCCCCTCCCTGCCTCCCTGCCCCACCGTAAGTCCCTCCACGGCCTCCGACTGACTACATCATAATACACCTGTGCAAATGCATATAATAGGGTGCAAATAGATAGTACAGTCACAGAAATGCATCAGAAATACCCATCAGCCAACAGCCATATCATAATACACCTCTATAAATCAAGAAAAATGACTGTACACAAATGATACAGCATAAGTTAGAGAGATATTGATGACTTAGCAAGAAATAATCCACGTAAACAGCAAACTCTTACAGTCAAAGAATAGATGAACCCGAACTGTATAGAAAATAACACATGGACCTGGCCCATAAAAAGATAGTACCAACAAACAGTGGAACCATATCTCAAAATCCATATGTAGTGCAACCAGGTACAGACATGTTTAAAATAGAAAGTAAAATCCTCCTGCAAAAGAGAAGCAGTGCAAATATTCTAAAAAATCTTGCTTAATATCGTAATCTGCACAAAAATAAATTGTCATTAAAAAAATTTCAAGTCACCTGTAAAAAAAAATGTGATCGTTGTATACTCTGTCACGTTCACTTCAGGTTGTTGCTTTTCAGCATCAAACACTCTTAAAAAAAATAAACAACTGAATTTTAGTTAACATATTACAGACATATTTATTAGACAACATACACCCATTGTGCCAAATATCATGCCTAACAGATACATTCCCTAATTTTCTATCCATTATATATCCTAAAGCCTAACTAAGTTTAATATTTCTTTATTAAACACATTCAATTACCAAATTTTTCACCCATATTTTTTAAAAATCAATCATCATTTACAGTATAATCTACCACACATTGCCAGGATACTACATGCAATATTTATAATATGCACTGCTACACAACCTTACTTAGTATATTTGTTACCCAAATACATGTAGATTATGTGCCGGGTCTTTTCTAACAAAATGGCGGTCAACACTTCCTGATTTCCTCCGAATCGAATCTTTACATACGTTAAACAGGAAATCACAATGCCGCCCGCGCACAGCCGCATAAGTGACTAAAAAGGGTAAAGTGTCTACGCATTGAATGTAGAAAACCGAGAAACAATCGTGTGTGATGAAAAGGAAACGTGGTTTATAAATAAAATTTAATGGTGGAACAGAGAGGAGACATGAAGATAGTTTCAGGGCTTTAAGTTTTGTAATTTTGCCTATTTTTCAAAATTGCAAAAATTTTAAGTTTGCGGAATTGTGATTTGGTGTTTAACGTCTGTCAACATTCGAATCGGAGGAAATCAGGAAGTGTTGACCGCCATTTTGTTAGTGCGAGTGAATATATTGTACAGAACAAAGGGTTAGAACATGGAAAGGGGAGAAGGTACAGATTGTCTAACCGGGTAGCTTTTCTCAGGGGGTGCAGTATGGACCCTGTACGCGAAAACAAAATGTTTTTTCTTTGAAAAAAGTTGCGGGGTGCGCGCACTCGGTCGCGCACCCCTATTTACAAGACTGTGGACTATTGCCTTTCACACAGATTGATAGCTGCACAAGTTAAATAAACCTTAATTTACTCCTCTCAATAATGTTTACAAAACTTCAACTTACAGTCCGGCTGACACCACAACAATATTCTCATACCTAAGTTTCATAAAAAATAAAAAGTATTCCACACTAAATGTAACTCTCTTTAAAGGTTTTCCGTTCCGTTACTACACTACACTCACCTAGCATTATCTCATTGCGTCACTTCTCCACTACTCATAAGTACACAGTGTCAAAAATATCAATACCGCACATAATCTACATGTACTTTCTGAACGTGTCTGTACTGCACTCTATGGGGCAGATTTATGAAGGCCTGCGCCGCTGGTGTGTCACTTTTTCCCATGTTAAAAATGACGCACCGGCGGCGCAAGGCCTTCATAAATCTGCCCCTATGTTTTTACTCTGCCAGTTTTTCTTGAAGTACTGCAACACCATGCTGTCATGATAGCCCAACAAAAAAAACAATCTACCTATGCCAGAGCTCAAAAGTGCACCTCGATACACACCCAGCCTAACTTTAAGAAACTGCCTCTACTGACACCCGAAAACACCAGGCAAACTTAAAGCCCTGAAACTATCTTCATGTCTCCTGTCCCTTTCCACCTTTAAATTTTATATTCAAACCACGTTTCCTTTCCATCACACACGATTCTTTTTCGGTTTTCCACATTCCACGCCTAGACACTTTACCCTTTTTAGTCAAAAGCTGCACCTCCAACATGCCTAATCCTTGAACTAATTACTCTATCTTTCGCACTTTTTCAATGTTTAAATTCCACATATTTTTTTCACAAAAATACATACCACCGGCTCAGTAACTCTTAGTAACATGAAACCAAGTCGCTCCCTTTTACTTACTAATCCCTTAGAGACGGCAAAAAAATATATTTGTATAGATATCAGCGTACTGAAACATGGAATTAGTCGTTCACATCCAGGCACTACCAATTGCATGACTTATTTTACAGGAAGCGCTGTAATGTTGCATGTGTTTTCAAAGGTATACCGGTACCTCCTATAATGCCGAATTTTACCTTAACACTCAGCAGTGATTACTTATTTTCAAGCAATGTGAATTACTATGAGTTTTTAAACGACAAACCTTACTCTGTAATAGTCACTCTGCATATACCCCTCTGTAAAAATGTAGTTTATCCACCCCCGCATGGGAACCTTGATGTTTCCATCTGGCCGCGAAATTCAGCCTTGAACTCAAAGTTCCATCCCAAGACTTGAACAACAGACTTATTGTCACAAAATCAAGCTACCCGAGCATCTGTTCACAAACATATCTCATTCACTTAGCTAACACTCGCAGAAAACTGCATACCTTATTAAATAGTGACCTTCCTTTACAATTTCCTGGGGTGACTCTCATAATCTTTAACGCTCCTCCACTTCGCAGCTGGCCTATTTTTTTTGCAACTACTAACCAATGGTTTGGTGATTTTTTCCCACCAAATTATTTAAAGGCATTCTGCTACTCTTCACTCCATATTGTCTGACCTATGTTTCTGAACTTCTTGATCTACTACCAGCAGCTGCTACTTTTCTGTTCCTATTTTCTTTATTACAAAATGGAGGTCCGTCCTATCTTCGCAAACGAGCTGGAGCACTTAGAACTGTTTCGCCACAAAATGCTTGAGTACTATGGCATCCAGCCACTCGCGACTTTGAGTGCATCATATGGATTATCATTTCGATTTTCCTATTTCACCTGTGTGCAACCTGTATTTCATTGCCTGAGCTGTGATTTCATGTGGGCCCTGGACTTATGTCTCTGCAACTCGGTATCTCCTGAAGTGAATTACAATCATCTCATGAATCCGTTAATTGATCACGAACAGCTTTGTTCCGACGGAGGGATTATGGCCTTTGCAGCGATACATGGAGGTCTGGGTCATTGGAATATATTCGCAGCGGCGCAAGATTTCTTGGCACACAGCAACATTGAAAATTCACCGAATTGTCCTCTGATGGTACTAGAGGCTCCGGTAATTAAAGAGCATGTATGTTCATTTCCTCTTTTCAATTGGATGGCCGACTTGTTTTCGGACGATAACAATGACTTCCTTTTAGAAGCGGTTGCTACTTACTTTGCCTACTCAATGGAAGGATGACTGTTATGCAAGCCATTGACGTCTTGACTATTTTTTCCCTCCCTATTTTTCTTATTATTTTATTTTTTTTATTTTTTATATAAACAGACCTATTGGCTTTACTAACAGTGGACATTGCAATTTTGTGCTAGTGAGATTGTTTTGTTTTATGTGGAGTTAATTTTTTTACCTCACCTACTCGATTTTGTTCAAAACATTTCATGATGCTCTAATTTCAACAAATCACTAGCTTATGTTATCTTATCTCATTTGAAATATTCTCGAAGCAAGGCTGGTTAAAATATGGTTAAATGTGCCCTGATAAATGTGTATAGTTACAATGACTTTTTATATCGTTTATCGCCATTTTCCCTTTCTACTCCAATTTCCGCCTTACACACATATGTGCTGCTTTTGTTTTCTGCCTAGTGAAATATTTTTGATTCATAACTGAAAAGTATATGATTACACTGATATTACCCTTGCTTATCAACCTGTATGTCACATCGAGTACTGAAACCTTTCAAAAAATGATCTCAATACAGTAGTTGTTCTGAACACTGATTTTCGAACGTCGCTGCAGATAACATACATGCACCTCCAGCCAAGTTCTCGCTTTTGACGCGTTTTTTATTTCCATACACAATACCATACAACAAGCTTGATAGTGCTTCGTATGCAGAGAACTAATTGTTAATGAGGTGATGTTTAACCACTAGCATTTTCATATATGATTACTGAACTTAAAATCAAAAGACACCTTCTTACATGCAATATAATTTAATATATTTGATTACGAGGCTGTACAATATGTTTTTTAAACGTTATTCATTTTGCTTCATACTACATTTCCATCATTTGTGTTGTATGGACTAGTAATTATGCCCATTACTTTCTTTATAATATCTTTACTGGTATTAAATAATAAACTTCGCTTCAAAGCACTGCATCAGTGAATAAATATTTCAAATATATATGTTCCCTCTTTTAATCCATATTCACAACTGAAATTATTGTATACTAAAACTGTATTCATGTGTTTGACGTAATCTCAGCTGAACTCAGTTCATGTTTTCTTTTCTCAACCTGAATTATTCATAGTGCAACCCGCTGGCCTGCGACGGCCAGTCAAGCCTTTCTTTGCGGGTTGTGAACCATGGCATCAATCGTACCTCTGGGAAAAAAATAATTTATTACTGTAATCAAGCACCGCCGCAGTTGTGCTTCACTCAGACTGATAATCACTGCTCCCCCGCTTCTACAGAGCACACGCTATGTCGTATTTCACTACTTATCACCCTTTCATCTCCACTATAACAAACACTTCTTTGCCAGCCACCAGAGAACAAAGTGAAAAACCAAAGGGACTAAGAAGTGAAATACGACAAACCCTCAGCTCTGTGGAGCCGACCGAGCGGTAATTCTGAAACTCGACATACACTGACTAACGCTTCCAAAAACCATCTCAATTATATAAATATTATTTTCAAAACGTGCCAAGTACTCTGATGCGACTATCTGTGTCTCCCTGCAGAACAAACTTCCTTAGCCCAGACTGAACGCACACACACACAGACACACAGACACTAAGATAACAGAAAGCAACTGATACAGAAAGCAGGAGTGAGATGAAAATAGAGTCACACGGCGGAACACAGAAACCTCTATGTATATTCGGTCTTCTACATCAATTTATGAAGGCATATACTCCACGAACCTGTGTACAACCTCATGGTCACAAGTTTTCATTTGATTGTACTGGGACACCTCTCCTTCTCACCCCACCCCCACCAGTGCATCCCTCGGCCACAAACCACACTGTAATTTTTTCCTCAAACTTAAAGTTTATAATACCTAAAGCATTCGCACTTTTTGTCGATGATATAACATATAATCTACCATTTCTCTCTCTACCTGCATTATCTGTGTCTCTGCTAATTCCTTTTTTTTGATCTGTAACCAACTTTACAGATTATGTGGAAACGCTCCCAAATGTCAATTAATTTCTGTCTATTTTATCATATTTTATATTCCATTTATTCAGTATACCACAAATACATCCAAAACTATAATTCACACTTGAAAGAAACTGAAGAAACGGTGCACAACCCCCATTAACTTCACACAACTTCAGCCCCCTCCCCCCCTCACTCACGTCTGCTGTGGAAGCCCAAGATAACATACATCCCAGATACACACAGAGCCGCACCTGAACGTTTCACATCTCTATAAAGAACCATTTGAAAGTTAGTTAGGCCTTGCACTTGTTTTACCCATTCTAAGAGCCCCTCCAGTTTCACTCTTCCTACTTATTAAACGTTCATGTCCCCCTAGCAAAAAACATTTGTCTCTAACTCACATTTAATTAAAAGACCTAACAGTAGTGGATAGCATAAAAACATGACTGAAGTCCACTGACCTTAATCACATTTATTAATCGTAATTTAAAACTAATAATTACAAAGAAACAATGTTTAAAAAGAGTGATGTAATGAAATGGAACAGTAGTTCAAAACATATAAAACCGCGAGAAAGTCAAACATTTGGTTGCTTAGAGACTGTAAGTCAAATAATCAAATATAGTGATCAAAGCACATTTAACGGTACATCATAAAAGAAACAGTTAGACACTCACCTTTACCAATGCTTTATAAGATGTAGAACAATGATAGTAGCAAAACGATAGCCGTTTGACGGAGCTCTCAATAATACTTCTATCACTGCAACCAAAGAATAATGGCATAGATTTTCTGTCAATACACACTCATATATGTCTCTTCAACCAATCATATTTGTTCCCGCACAATTTCATAATCAAATTAACATTTCAGTTGGTTATCCCTTTCAATTTTTTCAAAGTCACATAAAGGTCACCCTTCACCCTCTGCCTTCTCTGGCTGTTACCATGGTAACAGCTCATTCTGCACCAGGCTGAAGGAACAGGTCAAAAGTTTGTATCTCAACTTTCTAAATCAAAGCAAAAAGAGTCATTTCCCTCCAAACACACCTGCCTATCCACTGTTGTTTTACATTTCTTTTTTTCAACGACCAATAGAAGATTTGGTTTTAATAAAACAGTAACATACAACGTAGTCTTGAATCTTGAGGTATAACAATCAACCAATCATGTTCAGTTTTTCATCAACACCAAACCTCACACACTTTTTTATCGTGACTTTCACCATCTACTTGCCATTCCACTTCCAGAACCCATCGGAGTACTACTGCATCTGCCTTGAAAATGAAGGTTTGGCTTGTAGGACACAGTTATATTCACTGGAGTGAAAAATATGCTGCAAACAGACGAATTTCTAACCTTGACTTACCAAATGTGCAAATTACGTGGATGGGCCAAAGAGGATTAAGATGTCACCAATTGATACCATTGGTGAAAACTTTTATGCATCTCCCTGAACCTAACCTGATAATTGTGCACTGTGGTGGGAATGATCTAGGCACATTAACAGGGTTAGGTCTGGAAATGCTTCTAAAAGACACCTTTCGTCAATTGATGTCACTTTTTCCTCGAACTGTCTTGGTGTATTCAAATATATGCCAAAGACAAAAATGGAATTGGTCCAATCAACGTTGTTCACAGATTGAGAAAGCAAGGAAACATGTAAATAAATCTGTTTCTGCTTTCCTCAGAGAATATAACATGGGTTCTATATACAACAACAACTTGCGTTTCAACATGGAAGGCATCTATCGGAGAGATGGTGTTCATTTCACGGATGAGGGAAATAGAATTTTCCTCTGTAACATGAGACTCTGCATCGGAACTTACTTATAAGTGCAGAAAAAACTCAATTAACACAAGGGCTCTTTTAAGAGCCACCTTAGATCTAAACACTCAAACTTGTCATTTATCTCCATCTTTCTTTATGTTTTTTGTTCGCCGTGCGCGACCGGGTGCGAGCACCACGTAACTTTTTTGCAAAAAAAAAGCTACTTTTAGACTTTCGGCATCCTTAATAAACCCCTCAAGAAACCTACGAAATCAAACAGTCTCCACCCTGCTCCCTTTCCATTCTCTCCACTGTAGTTTTTCACAGTCTTGTAAATAGGGGTACGCGACCGAGTGCGCGCACCCCGCAACTTTTTTCACAAAAAAAAAATTTATTTTCGCGTTCAGGGTCCATACTGCACCCCCTGAGAAAACCTACCCGGCCAGACAATCTCTACCTTCTCCCCTTTCCATGTTCTAACCCTTTGTTCTGTAATATATATTCACTCGCACTAACAAAATGGCGGACAACACTTCCTGATTTCCTCGGAATCGAATGTTGACAGACGTTAAACAGCAAATCACAATGCCGCTCGCGAACACCCGCATAGGTGCGCGCACCCGTGCGCGCCTACAGATATATAACTGATTTCAACTTTAATTTTCTCAGCAACTACTGAACGGATTTACACCATTTAAACAAAAGCGTGATCTGCGACCCACACTCTACCTTTCTACCAAATTTCTTATAAATCCATTCAGCCGTTCGAGCTGTAGCCGTGTCTAAACGTCCTATGGAAAATAACATGGGAAAAACACGTTTTGCGACCCCCTTTTATCTCAGCCCCCACTTGACGAATCCCCCCAAAACTTTCACAGAATGAGCGCAGCGGACCGAGCCTTCTTCTTTGAGAAATTCGCAAACCTTCGTCCACCAGGGCCAAAGTTATTCCCAATAGAATGTTGCGGATTTCCTATGGAAACTAGGTCCTAACTATAACTACCTACTGGCGACCGCCAGTAGGTAATATATATATTCGGTATGTAGACGTCCAAATAGCCAGCAACTAGATAGATAGACGAAGCAAGGCCCATAGATAGTGCAGAATTTCTTTATTCAAAGACCGAGCACCAGTCCGCCATGACGCGTTTCGGCTTCACCAAGCCTTGATACACACATATATATATATATATACTTTTTTATGCTAATACTGATTCTTGTCCTTTTAAGGTGATCAAAACCATTATTGAGAAACTGAGATACATATATATTTACGAAGTGTATGCATGGGCTTTCTGGATTGGCGTAGGTGTATAATTCAACATTTATTAATATATGTTTTTGGAAATATCTGAAAGACGGATAAGAATTCATTGTTTTATTTGGGTGTAATATCCTTTAGCAGATGAGCAGTTTGAATGCAGATTTAATACCCAAGAACAAGGAAGTCCCAGAGCCACTTCAAGCTGAGGGACAACCACACGACTCCCATCTGACTAAGAAGCCGAGTCCAGTGTTTTTTCTTTGTTTCTCATTCCAATTCCCCTTTCCCGCAGGGACGAATCAGGTTGGCAAGAGTCATTCTTCCTTGCTACTCTGATTGGTTCAAGGAGAAATTAGGAACATGCAGCATCAAGAAGGAAACAACCGGAGCACTGTGAGTGACTTCGTAACAGGAAGCGAAGCCAAAAATCCTTCCTTGTTTCCTCTTGATTCTGTATTCTGGAGGGAATGGATCCAACCCAGTTAACCCAATAAGTTCACAAAGAAATGCAGGAGTTATGATTAGGGAATCAGTGGAGGAGTGTGGCTCAATGGTTAGGGCGGCAGACCCTGATGCAGAGTTCTGGCCAGGGACCAGGGTTCGATTCCCGCCTCAGCGGGGTCTCGGACTCAATTTCCTCAGACCTGTTAATTCTCGCCTCGGTGCCTATTCTAATCACGGGCCCCACGCTGCAACTCTGGGCAATAGCTTGCTTAGCCTCCACACCGGCCCCAACAGCGCTAAGGATGCCTGGCTTCACCCTGGAGGTGCCCAGGAGTGGACACTTCACAGGGAAAGCCAGGAGGGGTTCCACAGCGGTATGAGTATCAGCGCCAGGAAACCGCATAGGCGACACCGCAAGGTGACCGTCTGGTGACAGTGCGCTCTATAAGTACCATGACATTTACATTTACATTTCAATCAGACTCTAAGACAAGAATTAGATAGGACAAGGTCAGGGTTTACTAGCTGAAGGGATCCGTCTGAAGAAGATAGACGTGTACCTACTCCTTCTAAGTTTGGTTCAACAACCTTTGCTTCTCAGAGTGCATCTGGTCAAACTATGGAACAACCTTTACAAGTTACAGTAGTGACCCCAACTCCGGAGACAGTAGTCGTTACACAACATTCATGAGTCAGTGTCATTTACATTTCATGTGCAAACCACAGATTTTTACTACAGATACATCCAAAGTAGCCTTTATTATTTCTTATTATTTAGGAGGTGTAGCAGCTAATTGGGCTATGCCTGTGGTGGCACTAAAGACCCATTGTTACACAATGTAACCAATTTTAAGACAGCCATGTCCAGTGTATTTGCTAAACACGTTTGTATTCAAGCTTCTGATAATGAGCTCCTCAATTTACGTCAGGGAACCACAAATCTGATAACTTATGTAACTTATTTGAACAGATTATTAGCAGAGACTCATTGGCCCGATGAAAAAAGAGTATCCTTGTTCTATAGGGGTCTTAGGGATAACCTGAAAGATTCTTTAGCACATATTGTCTATCTACCTGAGGATTACACTGAATTCCTAGATTTAGTAGTCAAGTTAGGTCACAGATTGGGGAGCGAAAAAATGAGAGACTCAGAGGGGACATCAGGAACTTACATTTCAAGATAGAAAAGAAGGAAACTGAGGACAAGAATTCTCACATAGAACCAATGCAGATTGGTGGTTTAAAGGGACCGCTTTCAACTGAGGAGAAAGAACGCAGACGTAAAGGGAATTTATGCCTTTATTGTGGTAAGTCTGGTCACTTTGCTAAAGAGTGCCCAGCAAAGCCCACCAAAAAGAAGGCAATAGCTGTAGTAAGTGGGTTATCACAGGAGTCGGAGGAAAGACGAGATTGTTTCTTTGAGATATTTTTGACAAACAGATCTCTCAATATGCCACCAATGTGATAAATCACACTCCTAGGCATTTTACAGTAAGATTAACCTTTATCTTAACCACCCAACAAAGACATAGTATTCTTGTTCTAATTGATTCAGGAGCCACAGGGAATTTCTTTGATCTAGAACTAGCTCGTAAATTACAGATAACACAAGTGCCCAAAATTGAGCCGGAGCCCGTAAGAGCTGTGGATGGCTCAGCATTATCCTCTGGTTTAATCAGGTTTCACACTAGTCCTTTGACCATTGTTGCAGAGAATGGACATACAGAGGATACAAAATTTGATCTTATAGATACACCAACCTTTGGGGTCATTCTAGGAGTTCCTTGGTTGTAAGTCATAATCCCAAAATTGATTGGATAAAACGAACAGTGACTTTGGATTCATAATATTGTAGGACTCATTGCTATCAGGAGATCAAAGACCTGATTATGCCTCTTTTTTGCGCTACCTTGAATTAAGAACCCTAATGAATTCCTAGAGACTATCAAGATTATTCTGATGTGTTTGATCCTATTAAGGCAACCAAGTTACCACCACATAGAATTTATGATTGTAGGATTGACTTGATTCCAGGAGCAGTTTTGTCCTGTAGTAGAATTTACGCCCTAACAGAACCGGAGAATCAATATTTAAGAGCATACTTGGACAAACTACTAGAAATTGGTTTCATTCGTCACTCAACATCACCAGTTTCATTGCCACTTTTCTTCGTGGCTAAGAAGTCTGGCGATCTGAGAGCATGCATTGACTATCGCGCGGTAAACAAGGCAAGGATTAAAAATAGGCACCCTTTGCCATTGATTCCAGTCCTGCTAAATCAAGTGAAAGGTTCAAGTATCTATACCAAACTGGACTTACGGGGAGCCTCTCACCTTGTCCCCATTAAGGAAGGTGATGAGTGGAAAACAGCTTTCCGCACAAAATTTGGTCTATTCGAGTATACTGTGATGCCTTTTGGTCTTTGCAACGCTCCAGCTGCGTTTCAGTATTTCATCAATGAAGTTTTGCACAACCTCTTGGACATCTGCGTTATAGTATACATCGATGATATACTGATCTACTCAAAACATCCAGAAGACCATATTGAACATGTTCATTCTGTTTTACAAAGATTAAGAGAGAATTCTTTATTGGTCAAACTGGAGAAGTGTGTTTTTAACACCACCAAGGTTGAGTTTTTAGGCTACTGGCTCTCATCTGAGGGTATAACTATGGATCCAAAAAAGTTGGAAGCAATCTTGAAGTGGCCCACCCCAATGTCAGTTAAAGATACACAAAGAATTTTGGGGTTTGCTAACTTCTATAGACGCTTCATCTCGAAATTTTCTGACATTGTAACACCAATCAGTCAGTTGCTTAAAAAGGGAAAAAAGTTTCAATGGAATTCTGAAGCTGAACAAGCTTTCGAGAAACTAAAAAAGGCATTTACTTCAGCGCCCATTTTGATTCATCCTGATTTGGATAGACCATTCTTTGTCAAGGCTGATGCCTCTCAAACAGCTTTGGGATGTGTATTAATGCAAACAGATTCAGAAACAGGTAATTTACATCCAATAGCCTTTTATTCACGTAAGTTGTTACCCACAGAACAAAACTACACTATTGCGGAACGTGAATTATTAGCTATTAAGTCATTCTTTCAGGAATGGAGACACCATTTGTTGGGCGCTAAGCATACTATCACTATATTTTCTGATCACAAGAACTTACAATTCTTTTCAACACTAAAAGCACTCACCCCCAGACAGATCCGCTGATTGCAACTTTTTTGTGAGTTTGATTTCCTCATTACATATCGTCCTGGACCAAAACAACTCTTGTCCGATACCTTGTCCCGTTTAGTTTGTGAAAAATACAATTACTTTGTCACTAATGCTCAAAGCCTAATCCCTGCTGATAAAAAAAAAAAATTGCAGTCATTTACTCTGATATGTTTCTTAATCAAGTAAAAGCTGGAGTAGAGACCATGGATCAACATCAGTGGTTATCTCAGAAAAATAATACTATTTGTGAGGGTTTTTTCTTTCATAAGAATAAACTATATGTTCCTGACAAGAGATTACTTTTGTAGGTGTTGAATTAGAATCATGACTTCGGCAGAGCGGGTCATCCGGGGATCAATAAATCCCTAGAGTTGTCAGAGATATTTTTGGTGGGATAATATTAAAAATGATGTACAACAATATGTTAAAGCTTGTCCAGTATGCGCGCGACAAAAATCTCTTCTTTCTTTACCTATGGGTTTTGTACAACCAATGACTATTCCTCCCCTTCCTTGGCACACAATTAGTCTAGATTTTATTACGGACTTACCAAAATCTCGTGGCCTAACCACAATCTTAGTAGTGGTTGATCTTTTATCCAAAATGGGACATTTCATTCCTTTATGTAAACTACCGTCGGCAACAGAATTTAGTGAAATATTTTCGAACAATATCGTTAAACTCCATGTCCTTCCAAGTAAGATAATTTCAGACAGGGGCCCCCAATTTGTTTCAAAATTTTTGACCCAATTTAACCAACAGTTAGGAATGGAAATGCATTATCATCAGCTTATCATCCTCAGACAGATGGCCAGATTCAAAAAGTTAATCAATATCTTGAACAGAGTCTGCGAACGTTGACCTCTACCTTGTCAGCTCAATATTGCCTTTAGAAGAAGTTTCTTACAACAACATTTTTCATGCAGCGTTAGTTTGTTCACCTTTCTTTTTCCTAACTGGTCTACATCCACATTCTATTCCAGTTATATTTCCAGAAAATGAACAAATGATGCCCGCTGTCACCGAACGATTGACTAGATTGCAAAAATTTCAAGAACAAGTAAAAAAGAGTCTGGCTAAAAATAAACTAAAAGTGAAATCATTTGTTGACAAAAACAGACTACCAACACCACCATACAAGGTAGGAGACCTTGTCTGGTTATCAACCAGAAATATCCAGATTGAAGGTCCTAAAAATTTAAAACCAAGATACATAGGACCATTTCCCATAGATGAATCCGGTTTCCATAAGGTTAGATCTACCCAAAGACTATGCTATTCACCCGGTTTTTCATGTGTCCCTTCTCAAACCTCATCATCCATCTACACGACCTGATAGTCCACCGGCACCAATAGTCGTAGGAGATTATCTTAAGTATGAAGTAAACCGAATATTAGATGCTAAAAGCATTCATGGAAGTTTGTATTACTTAATTGATTGGAAAGGTTATGACGTGTCTGAAAGGTCCTGGGAACCTGAAAACAATGTACATGCCCCAGGATTAGTTCAATCCTTTCATGCTCCACATTCTGAGAAACCCGGCTCGGTACGACAACCTTTGGGGGAGGAACTGTTAGAGGTACTTCAAGATCAGCAGCATGTATGTCAATCTAGTTGCATTGTCTACTAAAATCGTATTGTATAGCAGAGAAGTAGTTAACATCTGCTCATTTCATATTGGTGAACATAATCCTTGTATAATCTGTGTATTCATATTTCTCATTCATAACCTATATTATGTTATTGCTGTAATCGAAGGAGCAGTTCTTGGTATTCTTTCGGGTTTGATCAGGACTTTTGACAGTTAATAATTGAACATCTTGCCACGAGGGCAGACTCACGTTGGCCTCAGATCTACACACCCTACAACTGTCAGGCCAAACTCACGTGTAATGCCTTAATTAGAACATGCGTACTGAAACGTGCATCTGCAGTGCTACACTTTCAGCAGCTATAAAAACCCCACCCACTCGCTTAACAGTGCTTCGCTTCACAGGGTCACAGCTAGTGCTCCAGACCCGCTTTCAGAGACCGGCTTCCTTCTTACTTGAACCAGATCCAATTCCTGTCCGTATCTTCCTCCTGGACTCCAGTCATCTTCAGTTTCCCTCCTGAGATTCCACACAACCTCTTCCTGTTGCAGCGCCTTCTTCACCAGCTTCCGGGCGACTTTGTAAAGAGTCGCCTACTAGGGTTAACCAAGAACCACCTGAAACTAAATCCTCAGAAAACGGAATTCTTACTGATTACACCCCAGAAAAGCAAAATTATGATAGCAGAATGGTCCAACCTTATCACTGCTCTAAATATTGAGGCGTACCAGCCATGCACTACACTTCAGCCCAATGGACCGGATTTTGTTTTTGTTTTAAGGCGAATTGATATGGATTTCAAAGTATCGAGGCAGTGATGAACTTAACTGTCTATATTACGTGATTGTATTCATAATATCAAGTCTATAATTTTACTGTGAGAATTGTTTTTGAATGAATCAAGCTGTGTAAACAATGTGCAAATAATGCTTTATTGATTCATGGCAGTGAAGAACGTTATATATAAACAATTGGATTCTATCAATTCTATCAATGTGTAATGGTGACTATTTTTAAGTGGATTTTCAATGTATTGTGATACTAGGCTCTCTCTTAGATCTGAAAAGATGAGGGCACTGTGTGCTTTTTAACAAATACCCCTCACACACTAAAAAAGTCCTTTAGTGTCATGCTTCATCATGGGGTTCTTCCCGTCCCTCTACGGGGCGGGCGTGCTACGACCTACGAACTACGTGGGAGCACTAGTTATTGTGACAGAAGGCTATGTGTAGGTGCTGTGTGAGTAATGTCAGTGAAGTGTAGGGACCTAAATACGTGGGTGTAGATAGAAAATTAAAAATGAAAAATTCCCTGGCTAGTAGAAAAAATATATTTTATTAGCTTCTCTGGCTGGGAACATTAAGAAGTGGGTTTTGGGGTAGAGCAATTAGCTTGCTACCTGGTCGACATGTTTCATAAGCAGTCCCCTACTGCTTACTCATCAGGACCATCTACTAGTCCCTACTAATTAATACTCAGTTCTAATATGGTTAGCCTAACGTCCTACAAACATGCAGCAAAAATAGACTGCCTGTTTGTGCTTCTGAGCATGAGTTGGCCCAAGGTGAAGCGTGAGAAATTTCTCAAAAATATTGACCTATTGCGGTCTCTGTAAAGAAAATTGGGAAAAAAGAGAGAAAAATAGAACATATTTATGCATATGTAAAGTTGCTGGCGTATAGCAAGAATCGTCTATAACCGCGACACTCATACATAACCCATTATTGGCTTCTCTAGGGAGATGTATTCACACTTGGCCCCCAAACTAGGGAGATCAGTTTCAATATAAATTCGGCTTATTTGTGTGACCAATTTTGGCAATAAACCTCTCGAGTTGCCCATATAATGTTTAGGGCGGATTTATCACAACAAACACACATAAATGACTCGATACATTTGAGGGCGCACCTCATAAACGGGAGAAACTTAGGATATCCGTCTTTTTAAATAGGAGCACTCATGATGTAAAAACAAAGTAATTTAGTCAGAGTAAAGTTAATATACATACTAGTTCGATAAATGTTTCATGCCCCATGAGCTGGCAGGCGAAGGGTTATCACGCGGTGAACTGGAAGAAAAAAACGCACCCTTACGTTAGTTACGTGTTAGTCCGTAATTTGTTCTCGCCTCGTGGACCAATTTAATTAAAGACTTGTGGTCGGAGTCTATTACTTACATTTACCGCATAAGTAGAATGCCTCGTTCGTTACGGGAACTAAACAACAACAGAGATGTTGTAATAAAACCAGCGGATAAAGGGGGCGCCACCGTGATACAGAGCAAAGAACAATATGACAAAGAATCCACACGACTTTTACAAGACCAACGGACCTATGAAGTGCTCCGAGCTGATCCCACTGAGAGGATAGCCATCAGAATCAAGACAATGGTGGAGGAGGCATTGGCACACAATTGGATCACTAAAAAAGAAGGGGAGTTTTTATGTCAAAAGAACCCAAAAAACCCCTATATGTACACTTTACCAAAGATCCATAAAGATCTGCAAAACCCCCCGGGACATCCCATCGTCTCAGGAATTAGGTCTATTTTAGAACCTACATCGAAATTTGCAGATGCATTTCTCAGACCAATGGTCCAAAGAACATCGACCTACCTCAGGGACACTAAAGATGTTTTGAATTTACTTGAGGATCTGACATTTGATCCCACGTCACAGCTCCTAATCAGCTGTGACGTGGAAAGTCTATATACCAGCCTGCCACATAATGAGACCCTGGCCATTATTGAGGATGTGCTTTTTGACGATGAATGGGAATACCAAACCCCACGAAATGTGGTGATGGAATGTTGCTCTTTAGCACTAAAAGAGAACTTTTTCGAATATAATGGCACTCTGTACCTCCAGAAGTACGGGACCAGCATGGGGAGCACATTTGCTCCCAGCATAGCTGGTCTCTATGTGCACCACCTGGAGCAAACTAAGATACTGCATCCCAGAAATCCCTTCAGGAACAACATCAGGACCTGGAAAAGGTACATCGATGATATCCTTATCATCTGGGATGGAGATGAGAGGACTTCTAAACAGTTCCTTACCTGGTTAAATCTACAAGATGACTTTCTAAGGTTTACCAGCACCACCACTAACAGCAACCTGGTATTTTTAGATTTGAATATCTTTCCGAAAAATGGCAGACTGATGACCACCACACATTTCAAGAGCACCTTCAAAAATTGCCTGCTAATGTACCAAAGTTTCCATCCTAAACATCTACGGGACAATTTACCGTATGGTCAGTTCCTGCGCTTGCGCAGAAATTGCACAGAAATTGAAAATTTCAAAGAACAATCCAGAGACCTGCGGGAGAAATTAGAAACCCGGGAGTATCCGAACAAAATAATTGATCAAGCATACAAGAGGGTGAGAAACAACTGCAGAGAGAGTCTTCTTGAAGAAAGGTTACCAAAGGAAGAGGAACAGAGACCAATCTGTGTAACCACTTACAATACGAGCTCTAATCAAGTGAGCAAAATCATCACCAAGAACTGGAAGATCTTAAACAGTGGCGGCCTCCAGATACCAAAACCCATTTTCTCCCACAAAAAAGCACAGAGCATACGAGACATCTTGGTACATACAAGACCAAAAGCCGAAAAAATCAACGCCCAAAGAACTCCAAACTTGGTACAAGGGCACTATCCATGTGGTGGTTGCAAAGTATGCTGTTTGACTAAAAAAAGTAAGAAACTAACCTTCAAAAATGGATCTATGTGGGAACAGCGAAGTTTTAGCAATTGCAACAGTTCTAATGTCGTGTACCTCATCACCTGCCCCTGCAATCTGGAATATGTCGGTATGACGAGCAGGGCCATAAAAACAAGAATAGGGGAACACAAAAGTACAATAAAATGTAAGAAATCAAGCACTAAACTGACCAATCATTTCTTGGAAATGGGACACAAACCGGAAGACATTACATGGACCGTAATAGAACTAGTCGGAAATGAGAGCCACCTCCTAGAAAAAGAACAGAGGTGGGTTTTCCGCATCAAGTCGAACAAAGATGGCCTAAACGATGAAATACCCTGGAGCCAGTTATAAGGGCATGCCAACGTCCACTGAATTTCTGCCACATACTACTACAAACCATCGCATATAACTATATAGCCACTTTGGTTGAAATTAATATAAAGATACCCACGGGAGTTGAGATTGACTATCTCCAGTGTTTTCAATCTCTATTTCTAGCCTCTGTATGCATATCGTGATCACCTGATGATGTATACCAGTAATCATTGCTGTATAATGCCTCGATGACGACTGCTAAAATTTCCAATGCCAGACCACATCCTTCTGCCACTTTTCATACATTTAGGCCTAGTTATATGAATTAACCACTGCCTGTACATTTGTAACAATTTTAACATTGCTATTTTAATATGAACTTCTTTCGGATAAATTTGAAATAGTAAAAAGACTTCAGGAAGTGACCCTTTTCGAACCAAATGTCCCGCGGTCGGCGGCCATCTTAAGTTAGCGCACTAGTGTTTGCCGGCACTTACAACCTGAGATGACAATGCAAACTACACGGCTTAAAAAGATGGCAGATGCAGGACGTCAGTAACCCACGGAGCGGCACAGGGGTAGGAACGAGGCATTGTACATATGCAGTAAATGTAAGTAATAGACTCCGACCACGAGTCTTTAAATAAATTCACGAGCCGAGAACAAATTACGGACTAACACGTAACTAACGTAAGGGTGCGTTTTTTTTCTTCCAGTTCACCGCATGATAACCCTTCGCCTGCCAGCTCATGGGGCATGCAACATTTATCGAACTAGTATGTATATTAACTTTACTCTGACTAAATTACTTTGTTTTTACATCATGAGTGCTCCTATTTAAAAAGACGGATATCCTAAGTTTCTCCTGTTTATGAGGTGCGCCCTCGAATGTATCGAGTCATTTATGTGTGTTTGTTGTGATAAATCCGCCCTAAACATTATATGGGCAACTCGAGAGGTTTATTGCCAAAATTGGTCACACAAATAAGCCGAATTTATATTGAAACTGATCTCCCTAGTTTGGGGGCCAAGTGTGAATACATCTCCCTAGAGAAGCCAATAATGGGTTATGTATGAGCGTTGCTGTTATAGACGATTCTTGCTATACGCCAGCAACTTTACATATGCATAAATATGTTCTGTTTTTCTCTTTTTTTCCCAATTTTCTTTACAGAGACCGCAATAGGTCAATATTTTTGAGAAATTTCTCACGCTTCACCTTGGGCCAACTCATGCTCGGAAGCACAAACAGGCAGTCTATTTTTGCTGCATGTTTGTAGGACGTTAGGCTAACCATATTAGAACTGAGTATTAATTAGTAGGGACTAGTAGATGGTCCTGATGAGTAAGCAGTAGGGGACTGCTTATGAAACATGTCGACCAGGTAGCAAGCTAATTGCTCTATCCCAAAACCCCCTTCTTAATGTTCCCAGCCAGAGAAGCTAATAAAATATATTTTTTCTACTAGCCAGGGAATTTTTAATTTTTAATTTTCTATCTACACCCACGTATTTAGGTCCCTACACGTCACTGACATCACTCACACAGCACCTACACATAGCCTTCTGTCACAATAACTAGTGCTCCCGCGTAGTTCGTAGGTCGTAGCACGCCCCGCCCCGTAGAGGGACAGGAAGACCCCCATGATGAAGCATGACACTAAAGGACTTTTTTAGTGTGTGAGGGGTATTTGTAAAAAGCACACAGTGCCCTCATCTTTTCAGATCTAAGAGAGAGCCTAGTATCACAATACATTGAAAGTCCACTTAAAAATAGTCACCATTACACATTGATAGAATTGATAGAATCCAATTGTTTAAATAAGTCTGCTAGGAGGGTGATTCTATCATTTCCTCTACACTTCCTCTATTATTTGAAGTGAAGAACATTATGCCTGACACTAAGATGGCGCCCGATCGTGACATCACCTACGTGATTGGATGATTACTTAAATGAGGTGCGTTATGGCGGTCACCTCACACTGATGAAGGCGTACCGCTGAAACGCGTTTGTGTTTATTTCTGTGCCAAATAAATCCAAGTAGGATTTAACTCCCCCGCAAGTGCTGGCTTTCTTTCCTGGAGCGTTTATATAAATATATATACACATATATATATATATATATATATTCACTGAAAAAACCATAGGTTATAGACCATATATAGTTAGGAATTAGCATTTAAAAAACCTTTTTTTACTCACACAAAACCATTGAAATTCCATATATAGTTAGTTGTACTAACTATATATCGCGCACCCGCAATCCACTGCTGATCATGTCACATATTACATCATTCATGACATGGTCAGTGACATCACTAATGACATCTCTGATGACATCTCAAATGACATCACTGATGACATCACTGATGACAACATCCAGTGACTGTATGTTTCTGTAAAGTTAAAATATGTCTTACATATTGAAGAATGAGTGGATGTATAAGTGTCTGGATGAAGGATTTAGTAGGTGCATGATTGACTGTATGAGTGAGTGAATAAATGTGTGTCACTGAGTGCATGAGTTAGTGACTAAACTGTCTTAATTTGTGCATCATTATGTCTGTTGTTCTGTAAACTGCTGCATGTGTTGATCAGTAGCTATATGAGTACGTATATGGGTTATTGATTGGTTGCCCAAGTATTTGTATGGGAGACTGAGTGTGTGTGTGTGGGTGGCTGGGAGGTGTATGACTCTGTGCATAGATGTGTGAGCAGTTGATTCACTAGATGTATGGGTTCAAAAGTGCATGTGGAAACACCTGTATGGGCGGTTGACTGAGTGCATTGGTGAGTGAATAGATATCTCAGTGCTACATGTCAAAGTAAGTACATATGTAAAACACAGTACATGTGACAGTTGACATATATAAATAACTGTGCATAAGAGCCAGTGAATGTGTGAGTGGCTGTATTGATCATTGTGAAATTGTATCAGGCATTGTAAAAGAGAGTAAATATGTGTTAGTATATGTTTGAATAAGTAAGGTGTGTATAACTGTATAGTTGAGGAAATGGAGGTGTGATTGATTCTTTGCATGACTGACTAAGTGTGTGAGTAACTCCATGGATGAGTGACAGTCTGTGAGTGTCTGTTTACACTGAGTGTATCTAAGGTTATATTAGAGTCTGAAGACGTTCATCGTATTATCACATGAATGATGTCATCAGTAATGTGATCAGTAATGTCAAATGAGATGTCATCAGTGATGTCATCAGTGATGTCATTTGAGATGTCATCAGTGATGTCATCAGTGATGTCATTTGAGATGTCATCAGTGATGTCATTAGTGATGTCACTGACCATGTCATGAATGATGTAATATGTGACATGATCAGCAGTGGATTGTGGGTGCGCGATATATAGTTAGTACAACTAACTATATATGGAATTTCAATGGTTTTGTGTGAGTAAAAAAAGTTTTTTTAAATGCTAATTCCTAACTATATATGGTCTATAACCTATGGTTTTTTCAGTGAATTTTCAAGGTTTTGTAAATGCTAATTCCTAACTATATATGGTCTATAACCTATGGTTTTTTCAGTGAATTTCATTGGTTTTTTAAAAGCTAATATCTATAGCTGTAAAATGTATTCTTCTTTTAAAGGAAAAATATATTTTATATGTTTATTAATCATTTTTTTTATTATTATTTTTTTTTGTTCGCTCCCGGTTCGCGAACCGGGAAGCTTCCCGTTAGCTCAATTTGGTGCCGCGACCCGGTCCGCGAACCGGTAAACGTTCCGTTTGCGCAACTGCCGCGTTAGAAATCAACATCGTGACGCGTCGCGGAAGCGCGACGTATCACGTTGTCGCGTAATGCATCTTATGACGCGCCGCGTTAGCGCACCCGGAAGTGCTCCGGTACGCGAACCGAGACGCGAAGCGCAGCTCCCCGGAAGCGATCCGGGGCGCGTCGCGAAAGCGCGACGTATCGCGTTGCCGCGTAATGCGTCTTATGACGCGCCGCGTTAGCGCACCCGGAAGTGCTCCGGAGCGCGAACCGAGGCGCGAAGCGCAGCTCCCCGGAAGCGATCCGGGGCGCGTCCCGCAGCGCGTAACATAAGCGTAACAGGTCATGTGACTTGTTAATAAAACTTTTCATTGGTTCATTTCACTTTTGGTTTCCTAATGATGTAAGGCTAGGTCATGTGACCTAAAAATAACACTTTTCATTGGTTTAGAACTATTTTTTTTCCAAAATGATGAAAGCCCCCACCTTTTTTCTCACTCTGACTTTCAACTTTGTGAAAGGAAGACCTATTTTGCTGAGTGGAAAATGGCTTCACTAGTAGCTGCAGCTGGTGCACCCCCACCACCACCACCACCTCCTCATAGGAAGAGAGGACCACCTCCACAGTTCCTTCCCAACACAGAGGAGGAAGAGGATGAAGAAGAGGAAGAGGAAATACAGGCAACACAGTTTTTACAAGAGGAGCCCCGGATATCTCACCATAAAAATAGTTTCATTTGGCAGTTTTTTTCTTTTCCTGAAGGACAAAAAAAAGTTAATGCTCGCTATGTGACGTGCCTCATATGCAAAGAGGACTTATCTAGAGGCACAAATAAGAAGTATACTTACGGCAACTATACTATGCACCGTCACACGCAGAGGTGGCATCCACTAAATTACAGCAGGGCAGAGATGCGTGACCTCCAGGACAACCCACCAACTCCTGTGGCCAGGACATCGGCACAGGTAACTCTGTCGGGGCCAGAGGCACGGGAAACAGTGCCAAACATTCAAGACAACTTTGTCCACATGAAGATAGTGTGTTTATATTGCGGTACCTTACTCTCATGTGGCAATATGAGTATTAATTTGATAAACAGAGCATTTGAAAACCACAAGTGCTCAAAACGCCCCAAAAAATAAATATTTTTTGCTCCTGTTGAGCCCTTTCCAATGCCTGTTTTTCGTTGTTTCCCCCCCAAAAAACCATAAAATTGTTCAAAAAATACAAAAAAACCAAAAAATGTTCAGAAAAATAAAAAAAATGTAATAAAATATAAAACAACAAAAACATAAAAAGAAAAGTTCTTTTCAGAACTACCTCCCCTTTATAAAAAAATTGCTAGAATGTTTAGCACTCTGGCAACCTCTATTTCTTTTGGTTCGCTTCCCGGTTCGCTCGCCGGTACGCGAACCGGGAGCGAACCAAAAAAAAGAAAAAAAAAAAAAGAAGAGTAAGTATAAGGGAAGTAAACAGAGAGTAATGTTAAAAGAAAGACAGCTATAGGGACTAAACCAGAGATACTGTTTAATAGATCTATTTATCGAAGAAAAGATGGAAGAGGGTATAATTGTGAAAAACAAAATAGATAAGGAAGTGAAAGAAAAAAAGGAGAGTAGAAGAATAACAAAGAAGAGTTTCTTAGAGAATGTGAGTGAATGTTCAAAATAAGATTAAAACATGTGGAATAACAGAGAGAAGAAACAGAAAGCAGAAAAGAAGAAGTAACAGAAAAAGAATAATTGAAACAGCAAAGAAATCTAAATAACATAGGGGCATATTATCAACATAGGCAATAAAAGTTTTGCAGCTTTTATCTACAGAAAACTGCCGCTAAAACCGCTTTTGCAGCAGTTTTCTGCCGATAAAAACAGCAATAATTTTATTGGCTGTGTTCATAATATGCCCCTTAGTGTGCTTCAACTACACAGAGAAAGCATAATGAACAAGTAGTGAAAGAGTGATCAGTCAGAGACACTAAGAGTAATAGAGACGGAGTGAGTGAACAAGAGTGAGGAACTATGAGAAGAGAAAGACTGAGAAAAGGAGTGGAAGGAGTAGAGTAAGTAAGTAATAGAGAAAGGAATGAGGGAAGTAGCAAAGGCAGGAAAGTGAGGGTTAAAGAAATGAAGTAGTGAAACTAATAGAAGTTAAATGTGATAGAAATGTAACGAAAAGAGTAGAAAACATTTACCTTATAATTGTCGTTAACTTAGTCACTTGTTATTTTTATACTTTCAATCTGTGAAAGAGAGAACAAACATTTGAAAAATATTAAAACATGTATTTAAAAATTAGAAAAGACAAGGGAAAAGATTGAAGGACAAACAGTTTTTCAACAACTTTGACACTTACAGAAGCTTCTGCTTCTCCAGGCCCCCTACACAGTCCTAAAGATATACATTTTAAACTAACAGTATCTTGATGCAGATGAAGTGAGGCCTATCTTGGAACATGGTGCATCTTTTGCACTGATGTTGTCTCACAAAAGTGACGCAATGGCAGCGCAAAAGAGGTGCACAATCATCATAAAACTGTTCCTAACATTTTAAATGATTGTTTCAGGATGGCAATAAGGTGTGTCCTATCCAGACGTTTGTTTCAGGTGAGGCCTACTCAGGGTTGCAGATGAAATTTAGGCTTGTTGAAGAGTACAGAGGAGATAATACATGTCCAGGCCAACCAATAAAGTTCAGACCTCCTCTGTTTCCCTGGACAGGCCTAAACTTCATCTGCACAATGTGATTCGTAATGTTAGGAAACACAGGTAATGTATTTGAAAAACATGCAATTTCATTTGCTCATTTCACAATCACATCACTTGTGTTTCCTTTGGTTAGGTATCTCATTGTGTAGATGTAGTCCAGCATATGAAAGAGTATGCACTGCATGCAACAACTTTGACACTTACTGAAGCCTCAGCTTCTCCATGCCCCATACACAGTCCTAATTATATACATTTTAAACTGACGGTATCTTGCTGGAAATGAACTGAGGCCTATCTTGCAACATGGTGCATCTTTTACACAAAAGTGACGGAACAGCGGCGTAAAAGAGGCACACAGCCTTCATAAAACTGCCCTTAACATTTTAAATGATTGTTTCTAGATGCTGATAAGGTGTAACCTATCCACAGATTTGTTTCAGGTAAGTCCTACTCAGGGTTGCAGATGAAATTTAGGCTTGTTGAAGAGTATAGAAGAGATAATACATGTGCAGGCCTAATAACGAAGTGAGTCATGTCCACTGCACTCTTGAACAAATGTCAGACCTCCTCTGTCTCCTGGAACAGGCCTAAACCTCATCTACACAATGTGATGTGTAATGTTAGGAAACACAGGTAATATAATTGAAAAACGTGCAATTTTTTTTGCTCATTCCACAATCACATCACCTGTGTTTCCTTAGCTTAGGTATCTCATTGTGGAAATGTAGTCTATCATATGAAAGACTATGTAGAATGTGAGCACTGTATGCAACAACTTTGACACTTACAGAAAGAAGCCTCAGCTTCTCCATGTCTACTACACATTTCTAAATGTATATCATAAGTACAAAAAGTACAGAATTAATTATAAATGTTAAATGGTTTATTTTTGCTGTTCTCAGAATTTATCAAATTTCACTAAAAACAGTGACTTGAAGGTATTCATCATATAACAGCGGGGAAAAAAAACACAATCAAAATGATTGTGTTTAAAAAACCCATATAACATAACCAATCAGAAATCAGAACTCCTCAAAAGTAACTTACTTTCCATGACGTCGAAGGATCTCCTATGAACAGCTTACACTCGGTTGTGCTGTTTTTATTTTCAGCCCGCCACTTTCTGAAAGAAAACCTCCATCGTTTTGAAAAATATGTTACATACAATAAATGACTTCTCGCTCTCTACCACACGTTTCCACAAGGCCAAATCATGTAAGAGCCATTTATAACTCTTGGAATTCTTGTAAGCAAATCCCGTCATTTTGTATTTCCGCAACTTTCAGAAAGAAAACGTTCACCGGGAAGCGCTCCATTAAAAAAGGTGGGAAAGTGATTTACAGAAGAAACCCTGGAGACACTTTCACCAAATATAGATTAGCTCATACTACATACCAATCCCTACCATTTTCACAAATTTGGTTGGAATTCCATTTAGCCATTTAGCCTGTAGACCTCTCTAAATACCCTGAGGTAAATTACTTCACAAAACACATCTGAAGTGTTGGAATTGACAACCAATTAAAATGTTACTTTCATTTTCTACTTTTTTTACCTGACATTTGATTGGTTATGTACCTGAATATATATAAAAAAAGAGAGAGAAACACAGCCATTTTGACTACTACTTCCTGAACTACATTGCAAGATAATTTTCACTCACAACTTAAACTTGTTTTTAAAAGGTAAGATATTATTTTATAAAATTGAAAACATTTTCAGATAGTTATATACTATCCCTCTGTAAGAGTTAGACATTTAGAAAGGCTTGTTTATTATAATTATGGATTGATTTAGGTTTCTGTGGTATAATTATGAATTTACATAGGCTTTTTCACAGGCACTTTTTAATAGTACTACTTCATGCCTCAAAAGTACCTGTCAGAACTTAAACCCAACAGTGCCCTATCTCTACTGATATATTTATTTTTTATTCAAATTTCAGCACAAAAATGCAAGGAGAACAGATCGTTTCCTTTGAAATTGTCCTAGACATGAACAATGAGGAAATAATTGAACCCATTGACTTGGAATTCATGGATGAATCACGAGACCATGAACTTCTACAATGTGTAGAATCTGTGGATTATTTACTTCATTATGATGACGGTCAAATGTGGGAAGTTATGTTCACTCATCAAGAGGACATATCGGACAGTCAAATGTTAGACGTTCTATTAAGTTTTGAAAAAGAATCAGAAAAATAAAATTATATTTAATATTAAAAAATTGTTTGAGTCTTTAATCATTTTTATATGTAATTCATAAACTAGTACCAAATTGATTATAATGTAAAGTCAGACTTATAGTATACTGTGCACAATTCCAAAAATAAATTTATATTTAATAATCATTAATACTGCTACTTAAATAAAAAAAAAAAAATAAAAAAAAAAAAGAACAATCAATAAACATACAATATTTCAAAATATCATAGTCTATCATTCTTTTTTCCTTATAGTACGCTCCCCGGACCGCTTCCCGGTGCGCGAACAGGGCGCTACTCACGCAAAAAAAACAAAAAAAAATGTATTTTTTTTTTGCCCCGCGGGGCCCTTTTAAAGCCTCCACATCAAACCTAGGGGGTCAGGGAGGATCTACTATGCCCCCTTATGGTCATTTCCCCCTTTGTTTTGGCCTCCTCTTGTCTCTCGATCCTACCGAGAGACAAGATGGCGGCCGCTCCAGACTGTTTAGAATGTTGACAGACACCGGAGAGCCAATCAGCTTCGCTTCGCGAAGTTCCGTTACGCGTCAAGTACGCGAACCGGGGCGCTGCCCGGAGCGCGCTTACAGATATATATATTTTTTTGAACGTTAATTTCTCAAAATTTACTGGAGCACATATATTGAGACCTAGCAAAGGCACATCGGGCTAACAGTCCCTACAATTTTGCCAAGTTTGGTGGAAATCCATTCAGCCGTTCGGGCTAAAAGTGAGGCCAACCGCCCTATGGAAATTAACATGGGAAAAACGCGTTTTGGGACCCCCCTTTTTTCTCGACCCCCCTTGACGAAACCCCCCCAAATTTTCAGGGGCTGCTCAGAAACAAAATGTTCCATTTTCCTGATAATTTCAGCCAATTCCGTCCACAAACGCCAAAGTTATTAGACATAGAAATTTCAAAAATCCCATAGAGAAAAAATCCTAACTATATATACCTACTGGCGACCGCCAGTAGGTAATATACATACATATATATATTCACTGAAAAAAACATAGGTTATAGACCATATATAGTTAGGAATTAGCATTTAAAAAACCTTATTTTACTCACACAAAACCATTGAAATTCCATATATAGTTAGTTGCACTAACTATATATCGCGCACCCGCAATCCACTGCTGATGATGTCACATATTACATCATTCATGACATGGTCAGTGACATCACTGATGACATCACTGATGACATCTCAAATGACATCACTGATGACATCACTGATGACATCATCCAGTGACTGTGTGTTTCTGTAAAGTTTAAATATGTTTTACATATTGAAGAATGAGTAGATGTATAAGTGTCTGGACGAAGGATTTAGTAGGTGCGTGACTGAATGTATGAGTGAGTGATTAAATGTGTCTCACTGAGTGCATGGGTTAGTGACTAAACTGTCTTAATTTGTGCATCATTATGTCTGTTGTTCTGTAAACTGCTGCATGTGTTGATCAGTAGCTATATGATTAACTATATGGGTTATTGATTGATTGTCCAAGTATTTGTATGGGAGACTGAGTGTGTGTGTGGCTGGCTGGGAGGTGTGTGACTCTGTGCAGATCAATGTGTACTTGTATCAATGATTGTATAAGAAAGTAAGTATGTGTTAGTATATGTTTGAAAATGTAAGGTGCTCTATGTTTAACTGTATAGACAAGAAAATGGAAGTGTGATTGATTCTTTACAGGACTGACTAGGTGTGTGAGTAACTCCATGGATGAGTGGCAGAGTGTGAGTGTCTGTATAGGTGTATGAGTGCATATGATAGTGTTATAAAGATGAGTGATTGTATGTATGAATGATTGTATGGGTGAATGAGTGAATGTGTGTGTAGACGTAGGAATCAGTGAGTGCGTATGTAGTAACTAGTATTGGTGTGTCAATGGTTTCAAAAATTATACTCTGTATTTAACACTGGGTGAAACAGAGGTTATATTAAAATGTGAGGAGATGCATTGTATTGTCACATGAATGATATCATCAGTGATGTGGTCATTGATGTCAAATGAGATGTCATCAGTGATGTCATCAGTGATGTCATTTGAGATGTCATCAGTGATGTCATCAGTGATGTCACTGACCATGTCATGAATGATGTAATATGTGACATCATCAGCAGTGGATTGCGGGTGCGCGATATATAGTTAGTGCAACTAACTATATATGGAATTTCAATGGTTTTGTGTGAGTAAAATAAGGTTTTTTAAATGCTAATTCCTAACTATATATGGTCTATAACCTATGGTTTTTTCAGTAAATTTTCAAGGTTTTGTAAATGCTAATTCCTAACTATATATGGTCTATAACCTATGGTTTTTTCAGTGAATTTCAATGGTTTTTTAATAGCAAATATCATAAGCTGTCGAATGTCAAGTACGTGGTAAGTGAAAACATTTTCGTGTTTATGCACACTGATCTGCTTTGAATGGTGCCCCCCCCCTCATTTCTATTAGGAGTACTCTCTCTTTGCAGATAGTGAAAGGTAGTTAACGCAGGCCTTTGCCCCCGTTGTAATACGTCGTGCCTGCTTCTCTCTCCATTTGATTGATTGTTATCCAAGCATTTACTGTTTTAGAATTGGTTCTCTTTGGTTCATTCTCTTTTTACAAACAAACACAGAGTCGCAATACTCTGTTTAGTCTTTGCAGATAACGAAAAATCGTGTAAAAAAAAAAGAAAAGGAATCGAGCAAAATCAGTAGGCCACTAATGGGATCTCTTTTTGACCTCGCTAAAATAGAAACATTAGGAACAACCCCTCATGACAAATATGAAACTAGTGAGATGAACTGAACTCCACACAATGATGGCTGCAAAACAGCTCGGCTCCGCCACCCACCCCGCCCAAAATAACGATAAAGAGCGGCTGCCATGATTGGTTGCGGAATGGCCACGACGGAGCTACGAAATGGTGGTGCTCTCATGCTAACCCCAGCTTCAGTCTGAAACATCCAGAAACACTGTAGACTACCAATTCGATCAGTTCCGGTAGCGCCCCAATGTAACCCGGTAGAGAAGAACTAGCCCTCCCCTCTTTGACTGATGGTTCTTGTTGCCTGTCCCTTCTGTTGTCATTTAACAGAACTATTTAGCCTGCTGAAAGTCATCCGGGGCGCGACGCGCAGTGCGTAACGTAAGCATAACAAGTCATGTGACTTGTTAATAAAACTTTTCATTGGTTCATTTTACTTTTCTTATTCTAATGATGAAAGGCTTGGTCATATGACCTAAAAATTACGCTTTTTATTACTTCCGAACATTATTTTTTCTTAAATATATGTTATAATGTTCCAGGCTAATGTACTTTCCCGGAAAATTTACAACTGTCCTGCAAGTAAAATATATTCTTTTTTCGAGAAAAAGAGCGTTTCTTCGTCCCATGACGGAGCCGTTGAGCAAAAGAGGGTCGACCTGCTGTCTTAGTCGCCGATACGCCTGAATATGAGATTCTTATCGATCACTTTATGTTGCAGGAGTAGAAAACACAACAGCCCTTGACCATTTATCTTTACTGCGTTCCTGCGTATTATACCTTTTACCCTTCATGTAATTGGTCTGCTTTATTTCACTTGCCTTTTAATGATTCTAAAACAGTGACTATTATTAAAAACTTTACCAATGTATATACTACTACCATGTTTTCTTTTAAAAACCTTTATTGTGAAAATTTCATTATACAAATACGAGCCTATAACCACGTGGGCCGGCCACGGAGCAATCTGTAATCGTATATGATGAGTAGACATTTACACTGTAGAGGAACGTAACGGGCGGGCCATTAGGTTGCAAGAACTAAGGTGTCTAACAGTTGCGGAATCGGTGGACGTACATTTTATAATTAAAATACGACAGGGCCAGTTACAATAAAATTATCTAGATATACATTTGCGGGCAAGTACCATGGGTGACGTTAATTCGAACTTTCAATAGTACAGTAATCAATAACACATCAGAACTTAATATCAATAGGGATGTCGAAATATTCAATCAATTCTCGTCCCCGCCCGCCATATGCTTCAAAACTGCATACGTATCTCGTGATTTCAAGGTTCTGCAACCAGTACACAACAAGGAGTTACGAGTCCCATTTATTCCGGCGCCATTTTGGGCGAGGGCGGGCAGGTCCAGGATATAGTCAAAATGTCTCAACCATCCATCGACTATGATGATGTTCATATGCTGTATTTATTAGAGTAACACTCATCTGTCCACATGAAATTAATTTGCCACAATCTAAACATGTCATTTTAATCTTTCCAAAGTTGTAAATATTTGGGACCATTTCCCTTGCCTCTGATGCTGTCAGTGCCACTTCTTTGATGAATGTACTGGCAGGTCGGGGGTTCTCCTCCAAATCTCTCTTTTATGCAGCACTATAATTAATTGGTGCCACCTCTCCATATGACGATGCATGGTATAGTTACCATAACTATATTTTTTTTCGGTTCCTCTGGAGAGTACATCGTGGCAGATGAAGCGTGTAACGTACCGGGAATTTACCTTTTTTTGCATGTACAGGAAAGGAAAAAAAAAAATCGAGCGTCCGAGTTCTAAAGTGTCCCAGGGCCATTTTAGTAGACCAGGCCCAAATCCAAAGAACAAGCCGCCATTTTGAGAGTCCTGTTGCAGCCGCCTGTCGCTGTAGCATCAAGAGCAGCCGAAACTCAGCTGAATGGCAACTGAAACGGTAAAGGGGCGCCCCACTACAGCAGACGAGCCTCCACCTAGGAAGGCCCGTTCACGCCGCCCCCCCCCCCCCTGCGGGCACCCCACGCCGTTATTCGGAGCAGCATTGTAGGATGGCCACACCAGTGCGGCAACTTGCTAGACATCACCTCGGTGCCAACCGAATCTCAGCGCCTTGTGGTGTCTTCTATTCAGAAAATATTGTTGCGCTGCCTTTGGCCCCATTCGCACATCGGTCCGCTACTGACGCCATCTCACAGGCTAATGGGGCGCCCCACGCCGACTTTCAGCATTGTAGGATGGCCACACCAGTACAGCAACTTGCTAGGCATCACCTCGGTGCCATCCGGATCTCGGCGCCCCACTGCAGATGAAGTGCCTCTCAACTATGAAACCACCACGGTGCCATCCGGATCTTGGCGCCTTGTGCTGGTTCCGGCCTATTCACACATCGGTCCGCTACTGACGCCATCTCACAGGCTAATGGGGCGCCCCACGCCGAGTTTCAGCATTGTAGGATGACCACACCAGTACAGCAACTTGCTAGACATCACCTCGGTGCCATCCGGATCTTCGCATCTCAGCGCCTTGTGGTGTCTTCTATTCAGAAAATATTGTTGCGCTGCCTTTGGCCCCATTCGCACATCGGTCCGCTACTGACGCCATCTCACAGGCCAACGGGGCGCCCCACGCCGACTTTCAACATTGTAGGATGGCCACACCAGTGCGACAACTTGCTAGACACCACCTCGGTGCCATCCGGATCTTGGCGCGTTGTGCTGCCTTCGGCCTATTCGCACATCGGTCCGCTACTGACGCGAACTCACAGGCCAACAGGGCGCCCCACGCCGACTTTCAGCTTTGTAGGATGGCCACACCAGTGCTGCAACTTGCTGGACACCACCTCGGTGCCATCCGGATCTTGGCGCGTTGTGTTGCCTTCGGCCTATTCGCACATCGGTCCGCTACTGACGCCGCCTCACGTGCCAACTTATTTTCTCCGCATTTTATACCCTATGCCGCATAACAGGTCATGTGACTTGTTTATAAAACTTTTCATTGGTTCATTTTACTTTTGGTTTCCTAATGATGGAAGGCTTGATCATATGACCTAAAAACAACACTTTTCATTGGATGAAAACTTTTTTTTTTCCCCAAACGATGAAAGCCCCACCTTGTTTCTGGATGTTTCAGACTGAAGCTGGCGTCACCATGAAAGCACCACCATCTCGTGGCTCCGTCGTAGTCATTCTGCGAGCAATCATGGCAGCCGCTCCCCACCAGAAGCCTGCAGGAGTCGGGGGCCCCCAAAACTTTTGATGAATCCTCAAGGCGGAGGGGACGCTTTCGAGAATGGGGTCCAAGACCTAGCAGACAAGCGTCCGATTTCCAAGGTGTCCCAGGGCCATTTCAGTGGACCAGGCCCAAAAAGGGAACAGCCTGCCGCCATTTTGAGAGTCCTGTGACAGCCGCCTATCGCTGCACCGCAAGAGTGGGCGCAACTCAGCTGAATTGCGGCTTTTGACACAGTGGACCAAAAGTGGACGGAATGGCAACTGAAACGGTAAAGGGGCGCCCCACTACAACAGACGAGACTCCACCTGGAGAGGCCCGTTCACGCCGCCTCCCCCGGGGCGCCCCACGCCGTTATTCGGAGCAGCATTGTAGGATACCAAAACCAGTGCGGCAACTTACTGGACATCACCTTGGTGCCATCGTTCTGCTGCCTTGGAACTATTCGCACAACAGTTTGCTACTGATGACCCACCCCCCGCGACGCCCCACGCCGGATGCCGAAATCAGTGAAATCTGGACGTTGTGCTGCGTTGGGACTATTCGCACAGCCGACCGCTACTTCGTTGTTTTTCCCTAAAAATGTTTATATGTTATTACTGTTTTTGTTTTCTTGTATATATTTATAAGTTATTAAAGTTTTATAATCTTACTACTTTGTTGGAGTGCTATATATTTTTAATGTGACACATAATTGTAAAAACTTTGATGTACAAAGAGTCATCCCTGGAATCTTCCGCTTCAGGCTCGGTCCCCTCCCCAATCACAATACAGGATGTTTTTCAGATAATAGGAACGCGTCTGCTGTGACGGATCTCATCGAGTGTGGGCCTTGATCTACTATAACTCCTTTGAAGAGGGGTGATTCTTTACAGCTGGGGCCATAAACTACATCTGCAGGGCTAGCTGATACCCTAGGACCGGCCTGGACAATCGGACACAGAGGAAAAGGAGTGTCAGAGGGTGCGGTAGTGAATAGGGCGAAAGGGAGGTGTCGGGCGGGCACAGGGTGTGATTCTCAGTGAAGAGCAGCGCAGATGGGGGGTGGTTTATTACCCATGCATAAGACAGAGAGCGGGGGTGACCACTGCCTGGGGGAGATGCTTGCGAGGGTGGGGAGCCATGCTAAGGATCGACAGCGTGCAGAGAGTGGGTCTGGTCAAGGCATCTAAAATGACTGCCGTGCACGACAAAAGTGTGGCATTTGAAAAAAGGCAAGATGGCGCAGACAATGTTTTTCAACACTTCCTGATTTCCTTCGAATCGAACGTTAACAGACGTTGGGGCATATTACCAAAGTTAAGCGATATTTATCCCTAACGATGCTTAGCAACGAATTTTTTACCGCTAAGCATCTTCAGAAATTATCGCAGATAAACCTTGCTATTATCAAGGTTTATCGCAAATACGATAAAAAACGACCGCAATGCATTAATATCGCTGAAAACTCAGCGATATTCATGCATTACCGAGCTAATGCTCTTAGCCATGTTATCCACCTCCCATTGGATAACATGGCTAAGAACTGCTCAGGGCAGGTGGTAGCTTTTGGAGATATTCGCGCTTATCGCGAATATTTCCAAAAGTTGGTAATAGGAGATAGCGATGTTAGCGACTGTTTCCAGTCGCTAACATCTTGGCATGCCCACTTTGCATGTCATTAGTGATAAATATCACTCACATGCAAAGTGGGGCCCAAGATGGTCGCTATCTCCTACTAGCCGTCGCTAACTGGTGTTAGCAACAGCTAGGTAATACAGAGATAATTTTATCTCCGCGAAGCGGAGCGCTGTTACAGATATATATCTTGTTTTTGAACGTTAATTTCTCAAAATCCACTGAAGCACATATATTGAGACCTAGCAAAGGCACATCGAGCTACCAGTCCCTACAATTTTGCCAAGTTTCGTGCAAATCCATTCAGCCGTTCGATTATTATTATTATTTTTTTTTTGCCCCGCGGGACCCTTTTAAAACCTCCACATCAAACCTAAGAGGTCAAGGAGGATCTACTATGCCCCCTTATGGTCATTTGCCCCTTCGCTTTGGCCTCCTCTTGTCTCTCGATCCTACCGAGAGACAAGATGGCGGCCGCTACGGACTGTTTGCAATGTTTACAGACGCCGGAGAACCAATCAGCTTCGCAAACCTCCGTTACGCGAAGCGGAGCGCTGTTACAGATATATATCTTTTTTTGAACGTTAATTTCTCAAAATCCACTGGAGCACATATATTGAGACCTAGCAAAGGCACATCGGGCTACCAGTCCCTAATATTTTACCAAGTTTCGTGCAAATCCATTCAGCCGTTCGATTATTATTATTATTATTATTTTTTGCCCCACGGGCCCTTTTAAAACCTCCACATCAAACCTAGGGGGTCAGCGAGGATCTACTATGCCCCCTTATGGTCATTTGCCCCTTCGCTTTGGCCTCCTCTTGTCTCTCGATCCTACCGAGAGACAAGATGGCGGCCGCTACGGACCTTTTGGAATGTTCACAGACGCCGGAGAACCAATCAGCTTCGCTTCACAAAGCTCCGTACCGCGTAAAGTCCGCGAACCGGAGCGCTGCCCGGTCCGCTGTTACAGATATATATCTTTTTTTGAACGTTAATTTCTCAAAATCCACTGAAGCACATATATTGAGACCTAGCAAAGGCACATCGGGCTACCAGTCCCTACAATTTTGCCAAGTTTCGTGCAAATCCATTCAGCCGTTCGGGCTAAAAGTGAGGCCAACCGCCCTATGGAAAACTCAATGTTAAAAACACGTTTTGGGACCCCCCTTTTTTCTCGGCCCCCCCTTCACGAACCCCCCCAAATTTTCAAGGGCTGCTCAGAAACAAAATGTGCCATTTTCCTGAAAATTTCAGCCAATTCCGTCCACAAACGCCAAAGTTATTAGACATAGAATTTTCAAAAATCCCATAGAGAAAAAATCCTAACTATATATACCTACTGGCGGTAGCCCGATGTGCCTTTTGTAGGTCTCAATATATGTGCTCCAGTGGATTTTGAGAAATTAACGTTCAAAAAAAGATATATATCTGTAACAGCGGACCGGGCAGCGCTCCAGTTCGCGTACTTTTCGCGTTACGGAGCTTTGTGAAGCGAAGCTGATTGGTTCTCCGGCGTCTGTCAACATTCTAAACAGTCCGTAGCGGCCGCCATCTTGTCTCTCGGTAGGATCGAGAGACAAGAGGAGGCCAAAGCGAAGGGGCAAATGACCATAAGGGGGCATAGTAGATCCTCCCTGACCCCCTAGGTTTGATGTGGAGGTTTTAAAAGGGCCCCGCGGGGCAAAAAAAATTAAAAATAATAATAATCGAACGGCTGAATGGATTTGCACGAAACTTGGGAAAATTGTAGGTACTGGTAGCCCGATGTGCCTTTGCTAGGTCTCAATATATGTGCTCCAGTGGATTTTGAGAAATTAACGTTCAAAAAAAGATATATATCTGTAACAGCGCTCCGCTTCGCGTACTTTTTGCGTTATGGAGCTTTGCGAAGCTGATTGGTTCTTCGGCGTCTGTAAACATTCCAAACAGTCCGTAGCGGCCGCCATCTTGTCTCTCGGTAGGATCGAGAGAGAAGAGGAGGCCAAAGCGAAGGGGCAAATGACCATAAGGGGGCATAGTAGATCCTCCCTGACCCCCTAGGTTTGATGTGGAGGCTTTAAAAGGGCCTCGCACGGCAAAAAAAAAAATATATCTTTTTTTAGTTCTTTTGCGTGGAGTGCGCCCGGTTCGCGAACCGGGAAGCGTTCTGGGGAGCGTACTTTCTTGAAAATTAGTGAAAAAAGTTAGAGTAAAATAATAATTGTGAGTGATCAGATGTAGGGTAGCTCTGAGAAGAGCTTTTGGGTTTATGGTACATTTAGGTACTTATAAGTAGGTACCAATGCACAGTCTTAAATTCAGAATGAAAATTCTGTTGCCCTCATCTGAGAAGTGAACTCCATCTCCTCTGTAGATATCTTGCATGTAGTAACGCAAGTTATTGTTGTACAAGGAGCCCATTCCATGGTCTCTCATGTAAGCTGAAACAGATTTGTTTACATGCTTCCTCGACTTCTCAATTTGTGGACAAAATTGGTTCGACCACCTCCATTTCTGTCTTTGGCATATATTTGAATATACCAAGGCAGTCTGAGGAAAAAGTGCCATCAATTGCTCAAAGGTGTCCTTTAAAAGCATTTCCAGACCTACCCCAGTCAAAGTGCCCAAGTCATTACCTCCACAGTGCACAATTAACAGGTCAGGTTTTGGCAAATGCATAAAGGTTTTCACCAATGGTATCAATTGGTGACATTTTAATCCTCTGTGGCCAAACCACTTAATTTCCACATCTTGTAAATTGAGGTTAGGTAAATTCCTGTTTTCAGCGTACCTCTGAGCCCAATAGATGTAACTATGTGCAACAATCCAGACAGAAAACATGGCGAGAGAAGGTTCTCCTGCAGTCAGATGAAGTGTGGCAATGAAATGGCAGTTGAAAAAATAAGAGTTTAAAATGAAAAAAACTGTGGAGTTTCTGTGTTAATGAAGCAGTAACAGTGATTGGTGGATTTTGATTGCTGAAAACAGAAAGTTAGGGTGCATGGATGAGTTCGTTGAAAGATGTATTTTGAGTGGCGAAGAAAAAATCATTAAATGGAAGAATGCACTGGATATGCAGGTGCACTGAGAGTTCAGAGTTCAATTGCAACATTGTTGTGTGAACTTGCAAACACCAGAGGTCTTGCAAGAGGTGGTTGCTATGCAAAAAAGCAGAGAGGGCAGAGGGGGGAAGGGTTTTGATTTGAAAAAAAGTGAGGGAAGAGTTTTGATTGGGTGACATGAGAGATATGTGTGAAGAATTACAGCATTTCTGTGCTTTTGATAGCTGCAGACTCTGGAGTGCATACATTTTGCTCTGCTGAAGACAAATTGGTGTGTTTCTGAGACTGTTTTGAAACTCAAAGTATTTGCTAAGGTGAGAAAAGATTTCTTTAATTTAGATAGAAAATAGTGTGCTTTAAGGAGAAAATTATGAAGAAAGTTGTGTTTTTCAAATGTTGCTTTGTCTCAAGTGTTTTACAAGTAGATTTTGTTTCTTTGAGAAATTGTAATTGGAGAAAATGTGAAGTATTAGTACTGACAGGGTTTTTATGTGCATAGGAGCTGTGGAGTGTTTTCAAATTATGACTTGTAAATCGTTTTTGAGGAAAAGGAATGGTTTTAATATTTATGACAAGGACATAATGGTGTATGCTTCTTTATAAGGCAATTGAGTGTCTCTGATGTTATTTTTCCCATTTTAATGTAAGACGTTTCCCTGTGGAGCAAATTGCTTGTAAATATGCTCCCACCTGTGCATGGCAAATTTAGATTTTGAATGTTTGCGTTACATAGGCATGTTAAAGGTGACCGAAACATGCTGCAAAGGCAATCAAAAAACGCTTTCATGTGTCTTAAGGACATTTTAAGTCATTTCCCCATGTGGAGTGTTTTTAAATTATGACTTGAAAATCGTTTTTGGGGAAAATGAATGCTTTTAAAATTTATGACAAGGACATAATGGTGTATGCTTCTTTATAAGGCATTTCAGTGTCTCTGATGTTATTTTTCCAATATTAAATTAAAAGACCTTTCTCCGTGGAGCAAATTCCTTGTAAATATGCTCCCACCTGTGCATGGTAAATTTAGATTTTGACTGTTTGAGTTACATAGCCATGTTAAAAGTGACCCAAAAATGTTGCAAAGGCTTTAAAAAAACACTTTCATGTGTCTTGAGGACATTTTAAGTCATTTCCCCGTGGGCAGTGTTTTCAAATTATGAGTTGAAAATCGTTTTTGAGGTAAAGGAATGTTTTCAAAATGTATGTGCGCCATATGCCCCCAAATTTCTTTTTCAGGGGTGCAGCAGGGTGTTCTTGAGACACCCCTGCACCCTCGGAAAAATTCGTAATTTGCGATGAGCTAATTGCTAATCGCAAATTGCACGTTCATTCCTATGGGCCTCCTGCTCCATGGAAATGAATGGGTAATTTGTAATTAGCAAATAGCTCATCGCAAACTAGGAATGGTAAAGAATCGCTATTTATTCCTTAAAGTTCGCTATTTAGGAAATGTAAAAAACTTTGATGATACATATGGCGGTTCATCTCTAACAAGATAAGAAGCTTAGGGATAGATTTATGATGACTGGCGTATCATCAGGGATGTGCCAGTCATCCAGCCGCGGGCCGTGGAGGGAGTTACGGTGGGGCAGGGAGGCGGGGAGGGGGAGGGGCAGGGTGGAGGGACCTAAAAACTGGCATATGGATAATTGCAGGTAAGTACACAATTTAATTATTCAAACAAAATTCGTAGGGCGCACAGCATCGCATTTTGCGATGCAGGGCGCGCTACGAAATTCGTTTGAATAATTAAATTGTGTACTTACCTGCAATTATCCATATGCCAGTTTTTAGGTCCCTCCACCCTGCCCCTCCCCCTTCCTGCCTCCCTGCCCCACCGTAACTTCCTCCACTGCCCGCGGCTGCAGTCATCCTGTGCTGCTGTTCCGCCACCCATGGTGTGCTGCATTTACAATGCGGCGCATCATGGGGCAAAAACAGCATAGATGCGTGACGCATCTGTGCCGTAAAGGTGGCGCATTGCTGGAGTTGTATCGCAAGTGTGATGAAGCTCCAGCAAGGCTCAGGGGTGCCCCTGTCGCAGGGTTTCTGTTCTCACACAGAACTGTGCACAGAGGATTGGAACCTCGGCGAATTAGGGTGCCCCAAAACTCACCTTAGTACCCAAAAACCCCATAGCAAGCTAGCTACAGTGTCACATTGGATATAACAAACTCTCAATGTTTAGACAATCCAGAATATGAACTTACAGTACCTCAGGATACGTGGAACTCATGAACACTCGGTCGTTATATATTCATTACAAACCAGAACATGGAGTTAAGAAGAACACATGTGTATTTGAAATGTTTATTTACTAATGCCGTCTTCTCAGGCGTAGTATCTTAGATAATACAAGTACACATCTTCGTCGCCATTGTAATAATGTGAGAACGTACGTCTTTAAATGCTTTTTAGTTATCTTTATTCCGGAGCGCCGGGGCTAAGCTGTTGCTCAACGGTCGGCGCCAAGCAAACAATATGGCCGCCTTCCGCTTTCTGTTTCCCCACATCCTGTTCCTGTGCAGGAACACTAGAACGCTACCACAATTATCAGTAGCAAAATTACCAGCATAGTTACTAGTACATAAAAAGCGAATGGTGACAGTATGTTAACATGCTGTAAATGAATAAGAGTTAGCAACACTTATATCTCACCCTCCCTAATACACATATTATATTATTTGCTAAGAAGGTCTCTTTGGGTTAGTTTAGGGCGTGCCTATACTTTAGTGTCCTAGATTTGAAGGAATCACATCAGCATACACCAGCTCTCTCTTCATGTGAACCGCATCAAGTGTTGTGTATGTGTGTGTTCGGCAAAGCAATATAAAACCCGCCTCATGCCCAGAATTGGCAGAAGCTGCACTTATGTTATGACTATGAAGTCGTGGAGATCAGACCTCATAACAATTCTGTATCGTGTTGTTCTTGAAACTTCAGCATTCGCTGTACAGATATAGTTTAACAAGCAAAGCAGATAGTAGAGCAATAACATATTATTCTCATGTAAACCATGATGAACTACTAGGTTGAAAGCTAAAGCAACAACTAAGTGTCGTGTGCAGAAGTTGCAAAAAAGGAAAAATGGCGTTTAAACCGGTAATGAGCCCATGCTAACTTAACACGGTGTAAAGATATCCAGGATCTACATGACACCCCTCCATGATCCGGAAACGAACAAAATAAGGTAATAGAAGTGCCATCTCATGAGAGCAGATTGCAACTTTATATGTGCACGGTCCGCAAGGTAAAACATTAAAAACTAGCAAAATTTAATGCTAAGAAAAAATAAAACAGTCAACTAGTTTATCGAGGCTTAAGCCAATAGGCAAGCTAAATAATAAAAACTTGACAAATAAGTCAATGAATTGTCAATGAAATGCTAGTACTCAGCATATCAAACATGAAAAAGGTCTATGACATAATTGTGTATGCAAAATAAGCTGCAACAGCCTCCAATAGGAAGTCACCGTCTTCATCCGAAAAGAGTTCAGCCATCCAATTTAAAAGCGGAAAAGAACATACGTGCTCTCCCAGCACCGGATCCTCTATCACCATCAGAGGACAGCTCGGTGGGTTTTCAAGAAAGCTCTGTTCCAAGAAAGACTGTGTTGCCGCCAGTAAATTCCAGGGACCAATTAGTCCATGCATCAATGCCACAGCCATAATCCTTTCGCCAGGACAAACCAACTCGTGAGTAATGATAGGACTCATCAGCTGATTAAAGTCGACGTCAGGAGAAACCGGTCCGCAGAGACACAAATCAATGGCCCAATCGAAATCACAGGTCAGGCAGTGAAATACATGCTGGACACAGGTGAAGTAGGAGAATCGAAAAGATAATCCATATGCCGTGCTTAATATCGCCAACGGCATTGTGCCATAATATTCAAGCATGCGATTGCGGAACAGCGTTAGCAGCTGCAGGGCGGGACCTTGCACAGGAGGGACATCCATATTTAAAAATGTAAAAAAGCACAAGAGCGTCCGGTGCTAATGCAAGTAAAACTGGGAATCCACCAAACAAAGTGGAAAAAATAGAATGAAAGAAAGCAGGGATGACTCCAAAGATTTTCTCAAATGAAGTCACGAGACCACTGCTAACAACTTTAAAAAAATGCGCCAGGCCCTTTGTGGAGGACGCGTTAAAGATAGGCCGAACCATCTCGCTGAAATGCAAAGGCGAATCAGTATTTAAAAGGGTCTGCACCTCTGTACGGGTGTTCGCTATGTGAAGCACGAAAGTTTCACGGGCCGAACTCAAGGCCACCTCTCTCTGAGACAAAAGAGCCCTTATTCTTGCCATGCCGTTGAAATCTGCTCCCAAGGTTGGTATTTGTGGCCAGATTGAAAACTCCCTATGTTCATGTGTGGGAGGAAATAGAACATTTCTGCAGCAAATAACCCGTTCACTTACTGTTACGATAAAAGGAATACTTTTAATTAACCCAGAACAATCTTCATTATTGAGCATCAAATAACTACCATTTTCCAACAACTTGAACGTGGGGATGATAGCAGGAACTGGCGTGCCTTGCAACACGCAAGCCATATTTGGTCGGTCTTTGTTGCATGAACTGTGTAACTGTATGTGCCTACACATTAGTGAATGATCTGGCGTCTCAGTGCATTCCTCTCCATTCAGATAAACTTCTTGATCATCTTTGAAACATCTGTATGTGTATGGAAGCGACCAGACCTCATGAAGAAAACCACTACCTAAAGGTTCATAACGACCTATTGGTATATATTTCATACAATTTGAAAACTTATATAAAGCAAAAGGCAGCGTTATTAAACCGTGGATAAGGCACGTTGCCAAAGCAGCCAACCTTTTGGATTTATACTGGAAATGTTAAAGGAAGAATTACGGAGTAGGGCCTGTAAATCACTAATGGACAACCGAGTAAAATGACTCCAACCATCATATTCCTCTAACTCCGGGATAGTAGGGGTGTTTAATTTTTTAGAAGTAGCCAATCCAAAGCATTTGGTCTGGGAAATTGTTTCATTCACAAACAACATATGATTTGGGATGAGACATGCACGGTGCAAAGCCTCAGTGCTTTGTACCTGCCAGGTTCGTGAACCCCAAACTGATGTAGATCCTGGATATCTTTACACTGTGTTAAGTTAGCATGGGCTCATTACCGGTTTAAACGCCATTTTTCCTTTTTTGCAACTTCTGCACACGACACTTAGTTGTTGCTTTAGCTTTCAGCCTACCTGCGTCAAGATCTGTGCCTGCTTCAAGCAGGCGCAGGGTTTTGACGCAGCTTTGTCCTATCTGATTGTAAATGCGGCACACCATGGGTGGCAGAGCAGCGGTGCACGTTAACTGGTGCATCCCTGGGGATGTCCTAGTTAACATAAATCTGCCCCTTTACTTTTAATTATGTGCAGGGGACACAGAGTCGGTGAGGTTTATCCAAGGTTAAGAAGAGATGAGTCCTGTTCCCTGAAAAATTGGACATAGGCTTCACCTCCACTTTTTAGGTCCCTCCACCCTGCCCCTCCCCCTTCCCGCCTCCCTGCCCCACCGTAACTTCCTCCACGGCCCGCGGCTGCCTCCTCAGCATCGCTGGACATGGTTAAATAATAGCTGCAAAATGTTACTCTTGTTAAACAATTTTACTATTATAATCTCTGAGATTTGTCTCTTACTCTGCAACATCTCATTGTTGTTATCTTTCTTTAAAGATAAAGACAACATCAACATGAGCGACAATCAGCAATCAGTTGATTTCGACCTCATCATTGAACTCGTAATTGAAACATCAGTGGATGTTGATCCTTTGGATGATTTAAATCCTGAGGATGAAGAAGAACGTGATGAGGATGCAGATTTGTCAGAATTGTATGACATAGGATGGGAAGCTGACGTGCTTGAGCCTATGGAACTATAAACATTTATTTTATAAATTTATAATAAATAAAAAGTAAAAATGTAAACCGTTTAATTTAAAAATAAAGACACCTTCAAAAACAGGTTATGTGTAGTGTCTTCAATAAAATATTAAAATATGCTCATAAAATTAGATCAGATTCACATATAAAACAGCACAGGTACAATGAATATAAATTCCATTTCTTTTCTGCTATTTCTGTATTCTAAATTTGCCATGCACAAAAAAATCTTCTATGTAAAAATGTTAAGTAGTGTGTTAAGTTTTTGATGACTGTTATTGATTTACTGTTGGGTAATAGTGGTTAATAAAATTTTTTATTATATTTTACCACAGATTCAACTGCAGATCATTTCAAGATTTCAGCATGCCAACCAAAGAAAGAGTGAGAAAGGCTGCAAAACGTCAAAGACAGCAGGTGAATGAAAAAAAGCAGCAGTCCTCTAACAAAAAGATTTGTCAAGTCACCAAGAAAGCACCGGGTAAGAGTACAAAAACATTCATAAGAAATATCTGTAGTAAAAAAAATATTACTACAGAAAATGTTTCAGTCCAGAAAAGGAGAAGCAATTCAAACGGAAAGGAAAGGCCAATGAAAAATTTTACTGCTAGAGTAAGAGATAACTCTATGCATGAAAGTAGAAGGAAACAACAGTTTAGGGACATTCGTAAACGAATGTTCCGCAACAGGATAATTGGCAATTTGTTAAAAAATATTAAGAAAGGTCAACAGAAAGTGGTTTTTTATAAGAGAAAAAAAATAGTTGAGAAAGTTATTGATCAGGCATTTGAAATTAAACGTAAGTTATTTATTTTGACAATCAATAGAATTAGGAAGCTAAACAAGGCAATTTATGATTTCAAAAGAAATAGTAGATGGAAGAGAATAGTTAATCGTAGTAATTTTTGTGAAGTTTTTTCTGGAGAATGGATGCATAGTTCAAGCTCTGAGGCATTTTTTAATGAGGAGAGTTATTTCCAGGATAATGATTTGGTGCATGCAGTTGACACCAGTGGTCGAGCTTATGAAGTGAAAGATGGTTGTCCAGTTGAAAAAGAAAAACTTGTGACAACAGAGATAGAAGAGGTGTTAGGTAATGAGGTTTTAGGGAGACGTCCTAAGGGTCCTGTGTACACCTGGAAGTGTAGTAGTATTTGCAGTGTACGACAGGATTCCATCAATTTGCTTTGTGATTTTATACGGTCATTTAATAAGAAAAGTTTGAAGCAGAAAATGAAGTTGTTGCAAGAATTAGATCCTTGCAGAGTGAGAGAAGTGATAGGTTTGCATGGTCATTCACTGGCTTGTCTTTCCAGGAGAGTATGCCAGAGTGTTTTTCATCATTTCAGGATGCTAGCAGTGCATCATAATAAAGTGAGGAAATTAGTTAGAATGTTGTATTATGCTAAGAGTCCAGCAATTATGCTTAAACAATTATGCGCTGCTCTTTTGCATGGTTCTGAAATAGATGTGAAGAATATATGTGAAGAAATTGAGTTTTGTTACTTTGGAAGTAAAGAGGAGAATGTTGAAATTGACCAAGAAGAAGAGAGTAATGTGGAAGATAGTGTACAGGTTTCCAGTACAGATAATTTCCAGAGGGAAATTGCGACGTTTGAGGTGAAATCAAGTGAGAGGCCAAATTTCACTTGTGTGTGTTGTCGACGCACTTATTATAAGAATCAGACTAAGTTAGTGGATTTATATGCAAAAAGTGAAAGGGAAAATAATAGTGAATGGAAGGATTTTACAACATACTTGATGGTAGAAAATTGTTTTGATTTGGGATTGGATCAACGTGTGTGTACTTATTGTTGTAACAAATTAAATCAAAACCAGATGCCTGCTAGAGCAGTTCATAATAATCTGGAATTGGTTGAGATTCCTTCTGAATTGAAGGATTTAAATACTCATGAATCTATTTTGATTCAAAGTATCCATCCCTTTCAGGCTATTGTAAGAATGGAGCCAAAGACAGGGAAATTGCCTCCATCAGATTTACAGAGAGGATTAAAGGGAAGAGTTGTTTATTTGCCTCTAGATTTCAAGAAAAACATTAACACAATTGGAGTAGAAAAAGTGGAAGAGGAACCTCTGGTTATCTTAGTTAATGGGGTTCCGACAAAGAATAAGAAAATATGGCAAGATTTAGTAGATGTTAGGAAAGTCAAAAGGGCAACATTGTATTTGAAAAAAAATAATAAATACTATAACAATGTATATGTTGCAGAAGAGGAAGTAAGTGAGGAAGAGGATAGCGATTTGTGTGCTGGTCAAATTGAGAAAGTAGAACCCTGTACTAGTGAAGAAATATATGAACATTATGGTGTTCATCCTTTGCATTCCAAGGAAGTCATGGGGAATGCTATTGAGTTGTTTCAAATGAAACAAGCCAAAGGGAGTCCCATTAGTGTTTGGGAGGAAAGTTTGGAAGCTCGGTGTTTCCCACAGCTTTTTCCAACAGGTCAGGGAGGAAGATATGATGAGCGACCTCATCAAATTCCTGCTTCTGAATACCGGACTTTGCGATTGTATGCAGGAGATGCTAGGTTTCGACAATGCATTTCTTATTTGTTTCATCTCCTGTTTGAAAGCGATCTGTCTGGACTGTCATATGCAGTGAACCACATCTTGAAAAGTGGTATACACATGCAAAACATCTCGGCAAGTGACTTTATGGATAAAGTCAATGTCCAAGACAGTATTTTGGATTCTCACCTGATTAATCTCATGGCGTGTCAGCGTGGTACTAATGAGTACTGGTACCGTCGTCATGGTGATTTAAAATGTATGCTGAGGAACTTAGGAACTCCCACATGGTTCCTCACTCTGAGCTGTGCTGAGTATGGCTGGGAAGACTTACTTGAATTTCTACGAGAGGCAAATGCTAACGTAGAAAACATCGAATTCAAGACACCCGGAGAACTGTGCTCTTTGGATCCAGTCAATGTATGTAGGTACTTCAATCATAGATTTGAAGGTATGATGTCTTTCATCATGAATAAGAAGAATCCACCTCTTGGAGAGGTGTTGGATTTCTTCTGGAGAAAGGAGTACCAAGCAAGAGGTGCTCCTCATATACATATGTTGCTGTGGATCAAGGATGCACCTAAATTTGGAACGGATCCAGAAGACTCAGTGATGAGTTTCATAGAACAGTATTCTACGTGTGCTGTTCCAAACGCAAAGGAGAAAAAAAGCCTAAGAGAAAAAGTTCTACGTTTCCAAAGCCATCGATGTGGAAAGTACTGTCGTCGTAAATTCCGAAACAAAGACAAGTTCTACACCAAATGTCGTTTCGGCTTTCCACGACCGGTGATTTCTAAAGGAAGAGTGAACAGTTTGATGTCTTCGCTGCGACATAATGTGATGAAGAAATCACCTAAAAACACATACAATTTGAAGAGGAACGAAGAGTCTAAGTACATCAACGACTACAACCCGGTGATTTTGTCCATGTGGAATGCTAACATGGATATACAGTTTGTGGCTGATAACTGTATGGCTGTGGCTCGGTATGTGACATCTTACATCACCAAAAAAGAGAAGACAGAATTGAAGGATATGTGGGAGGACATTTCCCATGAAAAGAGCCTCAGCAAGAAGTTGTACAGTTTCAGTCTGAAGATGTTGTCGCATCGAGAAATCGGAGCTTACGAATGTTCTGACCGGTTGTCTTCAGCAAGTCTCTATGCCAAGTCCAGGAGTATCGTTTGGGCAAGTCTTGGTCTTGCTGCAACGCGTAATCGAGTTCTCAAACCTGTGCGGGAAATTGAGTATTTGGCGGAAAAGGAGCCAAACAGTACCGACATTTTGAAGACCAACATGTTGGATACATATTATCCAAATCGAAGCAGTCACCTCGAGAATGTTTGTCTGTATGAGGTTCTGCAAAATTACATATTCAAGAGGAACATCAAAGAAGATACTGAGAAAGGAGTGTATGCTGTAATAGGAAGTGAGGGATGTCTGGTGAAGCAAAGAAAATGCCACTTGATAAACCATCGAAAATTGAGTGGCGAATCTCCTGAAAAAAAAGAGTTTTTCTATTTAGCACTTTTGCAACTTTTTAAGCCTTGGCGTGCTGAAGAGGAACTGCTTGGAGATTTCCTCTGTTATGAAGACTCTTTCAATGCTGCCAAGGAGACCATAGAATGTCCTGCTTTTCCCAAATATGTAGAAATGTTGAATGTGGAAATTGAGCAGGAAGCAACGATTGCAGCGGAGATTGCCAGAGACAGTTCTCAGGACAGTCAGAGTTCTGCTTCATTGAGTCAGGATCCACTAGGAGGACCTGTTATCGAAAATGAAGCTGCCACTGCTATGAATGAAGTGGAAAGAGCAATGGCACATGCTCAGGAGGATGCGGTTAACTTAGAAGAGTTGGAAAGACAACTCAACGTTGAGCAGAGGAAAATATATGACGAAGTTACCATGCAAATTGATCATGGATTAAGTCATGACAAGAAAGAGTGCTCATGTACGTCGTTGAAGCCTGTTCGACTGTACGTGAGTGGAGAAGCGGGAACTGGAAAAAGTTTCCTTATTAAAGCAATTTCATGTTATTTGCAGGAAAGGACAGAGTCATCGCTGTCTTGTGTTGTCACCGCTCCAACTGGACTGGCAGCACATAACATTAAAGGGATTACTTTACATCGTTTACTGATGCTGCCAGTGGAGCATGACAACAAATTACAATATCACAAGCTATCGGGAGATGCTTGTTTTGAAGTTTCAAGAGTCTTGAGGAAAATGAAACTTCTTATCATTGACGAAGTAAGCATGGTTTCCAATGTCATGCTTGCCTTTGTGCATTTGAGAATGCAAGAAGTTCTCAAAACAGAGTATGATGTGTTATTTGGTGGCAAACACATCATTGTTTTCGGAGATCTTCTGCAGCTGACACCAGTGAAAGGGCAACCTGTGTTCAAAATGCTCACGCATGAAGATACCAGGAAGTGCCTAGGGAGCATTGGCAACGTCAATATATGGTTAAACTTCAATTATGCTGAACTGCATGAAAATATGCGTCAGGCGAAGGATGAAGTTTACAAGACTATTCTACAAGATGTTAGAATTGGAAAAGTGACCGAGCATGGGAAAGAAGCTTTACATGCACGATTACTGACAAATTTATATCCATACCAAGATGTTGTGCCTGAGAATATTTTTCAGAAAATTACTGAGAAGAAATCTGGAATATGTTTGATGCCAACTCTTGCAGAATGTGCCAAATTGAACAACAAAATGTTGCATTTAGAAAAGCAAGAGATTGTGAAACTGGAAGCTATTGACAGAGTAGAGCATATGGGATCAACAATTATTTTGTCTGAGAATCTGAAAACAAAATTGGATTAATTAGAGAAAAGTATATCTAAAACTGCAGGTTTTGAAAAGACTCTGAATGTGTGCTTGAACTGCGTATAATTTTAAGAAGGAATTTACATGTTGAAAGAGGTCTGGTAAATGGATCAATGGGTAATGTTGTTGATTTTGTGAAATACAGAAATAGAGATGGAATTGAATTTTTAAAAATTAAATTTGATGGCATTGAGGAAGTACAGCTAATTGGTCGTTGTTCTGCTAGATTTTTGCTTGTAAAAGACTTATATGTTCATCGTAAGCAGTTTCCTGTTTGCTTGGCATATGCGGTGACAATCCATAAATCGCAAGGTTTAAGTGTAGACAGTGCATTGGTGAATATTGGCAGTTCTGTGTTCAAGGAGGGTATGGCATATGTGGCATTGTCACGAGTTAGAACTTTATCGGGATTGTACTTGATTGAGTGTGATGTCACAAACATTTGTGCGGATCTAGATTGTGTTAAGGAATACAATAGGTTAAGAAGAGAGTATGCGCCACATTTGCCTCAGTATCCTTTGTTTGAGAAACGTGTGGTAGGCCGGAAACGAAGAAATGTGACCAATATTGGGGAGGTTGTAGCAAAAAGACGAAAAGTCGATGAACCTGAAATTATAAGCAGAAACAAAAAGGATTCTGTTGAAGATGTTGTTGGTTTTCAATTTGAAAACAGTTCTGGTGTCAACTGCTATGCTAATGTAGTGGTTAATGTTTTGTTTTCTCTAGAAAATGTAAAAGAAGAGATTGTGGTCAATTCTGATCAAAGATTTTGCAGTTTGTTAAATTCTGTGTTAGAGAAATTTAGCACTGATAGAACAAACATAGAAAGTGTGTCTTAAATTCGAAATCTGTTAGACAGATGTTCAGGCCAAACACAATTCTCTCAAAATAGTCAGCAAGATTGTCAGGAGTTTTTAATGTATATGCTTGATGTATTGCATGATGAAGGTGTAGATGTAGATCACCTGTTTGGGCTTTCTTATCAATGGCAGCATGACTGCGAGAACTGTAGGGTATCAAGTACTACTAGTGTAGACTCAGAAAGATTTATATATTTAACTTTGCCAGACAGTAAATCAGTCTCTTTTAATAAGCTAGTAAAAGGAGCTGATCACAACATGGAGTGTAGCCAATGTAAATCTGAAATGATGTCCACATTATTTATACGAACATATGGCCAGTATGTCATTTTAATGTTCCAACGATGTAGGCCTGATGGAACAACATTGACAACTTTAATTAAAAATTTTGTGGCTTCACAGTTGTCAATATCAGGAAGGACTTTTGTAACTGTAGCAATTATATATCATGACGGTCCTTCAATAACATCAGGACATTACACAGCTTATTTAAAGTCTAGAAATGGCTGGTCATTCTGCAATGATTCTGTTTTAATTTTCAAAAACAAAATTGCCGTATGACCTTAAAAACTCTTACCTGGTGTTTTTAAAACCAAAATTTTAGGGAAAGAATCTCGGGATGTGCTCTGAGGAATTTCAAGAAGTTCTAATGGCTTCTACACGATTTGGCCTTGAGGATAAGTGTAGTACAGAGACATAACTTCTTACCATAACACTGGACGTCATGGAGAAATACGTGCACTTTGAATGAGTTCAGAAAAACTGTTTCTTTTTATAAGCTAATTGAAGCAGCCAATCAAAACATGGAGTAGAGGGAATGTAAGTCTGCAATGCTGTCTACTGTTTTACATTGCTTTGTGATTAAAAGTGATGTAGAGAATTAAATAATTGTAGTAGTCATAAAGGTAGTGTAAGTCTGCTTCATAGTAAGCAGTATCAGTGTCATAGGAAATGTAGAACATGATTGAGCAAGAAGGGGAAGATATTACTAGTCCAGGATTGTGAAAATGATCTTCAACATTTTAATTGTGAAAGTTGCGGAAATACAACATGACGGGATTGGCTTACAAGAATTCTAAGAGTTATAAATGGCTCAGACACGATTTGGCCTTGTGGAAACGTGTGGTAGAGAGCGAGAAGTCATTTATTGTATGTAACATGTTTTTGAAAACAATGGAGGTTTTCTTTCAGAAAGTGGCGGGTTGAAAGTAATAACAGCACAACAGATTGTAAGCTGTTCATAGGACATCCTTCGCCGTCATGGAAAGTAAGTTAACTTTAAGGAGTTCTGAATTCTGATTTGTTATGTTGTATGGGTTTTTTAAACACAATCATTTTGATTGTGTTTTTTTCCCCGCTGTTATATGATGAATACCTTCAAGTCACTGTTTTTAGTGAAATTTGATACATTCTGAGAACAGCAAAAATAAACCAGTTAACATGTATAATTAATTCTGTTCTGTTTGCATTTATGATGTACATGTAGAACTGTGTAGGAGGCATGGAGAAGGTGAGGCTTCTGTAAGTGTCAAAGTTGTTGCATACAGTGCTCATATTCTACGTAGTCTTTCATATGATAGACTACATTTCCACAATGAGATACCTAAGCAAAGGAAACACAGGTGATATGATTGTGGAATGAGGAAAAAAAATTGCACGTTTTTCAATTATATTACCTGTGTTTCTTAACATTACACATCACATTGTGTAGATGAGGTTTAGGCCTGTTCCTGGAGACAGAGGAGGTCTAACATTTGTCCAAGAGTGCAGTCGACATGACACACTTGGTTGGTAGGCCTGCACATGTATTTTCTTCTCTGTATTCTTCAACAAACCTAAATTTCATCTGCAACTCTGAGTAGGACTTACCTGAAACAAATCTGTGAATAGGTTACACCTTATCGGCATCTTGAAACAATGATTTAAAATGTTAGGCTGAGATTTATGATGACTGTGCGCCTCATTTGCTCCGCTGTGGGTCACTTTTGTGTAAAACATGCACCATGTTGCAAGATAGGTTTCAGTTCATCTCCAGCAAGATACCATCACTTTGAAATGTATATAATTAGCACTGTGTAGGGGACATGCAGAAGCTGAAGGTTTTCTAAGTGTGAAAATTGTTGTATACACTGCTCAACTTCTGTGTACTGTTTGATATGCTAGACTCCATCTGGACTATGAGATACCTAAGCAAAGGCAACACAGGTGATGTGATTGTGAAATGAGGAAAATAAACTCCACATTTTTCAATTACATCACCTGTGTTTCCTAAGTTTACGAATGACATTGTGCAGATGAAGTTTAGGTCTGTCCACGGACACAGAAGAGGTCTAGCCTTTGTTCAAGAGTGAAGTGGACATGACTTACTTCATTAGTAGGCGTTCACATGTATTATCTCCTCTGTATTCTTCAATAAGTGTAAGTTTGATCTGCAACCCTGAGTAGGCCTCACCTTAAACAAACCTCTGGATAGGCCACACCTTATTGTCATCCTGAATCAATTATTTAACATGTTAGGGACAGATTTATGATAGGTGTATGCCTCTTTTGCGCCACTGTGCGTCACTTTTGTGACGCAGTCGCGGTTGAAAAGATTTGGTATGAGGCGACAAAATTATAAAATGATGAATCTAGGCAGATGTGTCATGCTGTCAAAAAACAATGCCACATGAAACCGATGCAGCAGTCATGCAAAAGATGCACAATGTTGCAAGATAGGACTCACTTCATCTGCATCAAGATACTATTAGTTTAAAATGTATATTTTTAGGACCGTGTAGGGGCATGGAGAAGCAGAGGCTTCTGTAAGTGTCAAAGTTCTTGAAAAACTATTTGTCCTTCAATCTTTTCCCTTGTTTTTTCTAATTTATTAAAAACATGTTTTAATATTTTTCAAATGTTTGTTCTCTCTTTCACAGATTTTTTAGTATAAAAAGAACAAATGACTAACTTAACGACAATTATAAGGTAAATGTTTTGTACTCTTTTTGTTATATTTCTATCACATTTAACTTCTATTAGTTCCACTGCTTTATTTCTTTAAGAATCACTTTCCTGCCTTTGCTACTTCCCTCATTCCTTTGTCTATTACTTAATTACTCTACTCCTTCACTATTTTTCTTAGTCCCTCTCTTCTCATACTTCTTCACTCTTGGTCACTCACTCTGTCTCTATTACTTTCACTGTTTCTGACTGATCTAAAATTTTTTTTTTAAAAAGAACAGTAAGTATAAGGGAAGGAAACAGACAGTTATGTTAAAAGAAAGACAGCTATAGGGAGTAAACTAGGGATACTGTTACCCGCAATCCTCTGCTGATGATGTCACTGACCATGTCATGAATGATGTAATATGTGACATCATCAGCAGTGGATTACGGGTAATAGTATCTCTAGTTTACTCCCCTATAGCTGTCTTTCTTTTAACATAACTGTCTGTTTCCTTCCCTTATACTTACTGTTCTTTTTTTTAAAAACATTTTTTTTGGTTCGCTCCCGGTTCGCGTACCGGCGAGCGAACTGGGAAGCGAACTAAGAGAAATAGAGGTTGGCAGAGTTCCAAATATTCTACCAATTTTTTAATAACGGGGAGGTAGTTCTGAAAATAACTTTTTTTTAAATTGTTTTTGTTGTTTTATATATTTTTTATTTTTTTTCTGAACATTTTTTTACTTTTTTTGAATTTTTCTGCACGGTTTTATATTTTTTTTGGTTTTTTGGGGGGGGGGGAACGAAAACGATTCATTGTAAAGGGCTCAACAGGAGCAACAAAAAAAAAAGAATTTATTGTTTGCGGCGTTTCGGACAAATTGGAAGATGATTGACAATAGCTCTGTTGATTAGAGTGATGCTACTTTCTCTGTAGCAAATGAATCCATTGCAAAGTACGCAGACTTGTTTTACTTCCCCAAATCTCAGTTGTATATTTGGCACCATCTCCCTGCCCTCTGGTCCCGTCACTTCTGGTACAACAGATCTTCTGGCCATAATAGGGGGATTATCTAGTTCGTTACGAAACTGTGCAGCACTGTAGTTGTTAGGATGCCACCTAGTCATATGGCGATGCATTGTGTAGTTTCCGTAACTGTATTTCTTCTCGGTCCCTCTGGACAGTCTATCTTGACATATAAGGCAAGTTACGTATCTTGCATTTACTTTTTTCTGGCCTTTGGGAAATTTAAAAAATTGCCAAATGAAGTTTTCTATCCTGTGAGACCTCCTGGGCTCCTCAGGCAAAAACTGCCTCTCTTCCTGCTCTTCCTCCTTTTCCTCTTCTTCCTCTTCTTGCTGAATTATAACTTCAGCAGGTGGTCCTCTCTTCCTTGGATGTGGTGGAGGTGGTGGGGAAGCACCAGCTGAAGCTACTAAAGAAGCCATTGCTCACTGGTAACAAAGGGTCTTTCTCTCACAAAGATGAAAGTCAGAGTGAGGAAAGAAGGAGGGGTTTTCATCATTTGGGAAAAACAATAGTTCTCAACCAATGAAAAGTGTTAATTTTAGATTACATGACCTAGTGTTACATCATTAGGAAACCAAAAGTGAAATGAACCAATGAAAAGTGTTATTACCAAGTCACATGACCTGCTGTGTTTACGATACGCGCTTTGCGCCGCCTCCCGGTTTGCTTCCGGGAACCTGCGCTTCGCGCCTCGCTTCGCGTACCAGTTCGCTAACGTAGCACATCATATGACGTATCACGCGACAACGTGAAACGTCATGCGGACGCGAGGCGTCACGATGTTTTCTAACGCGGCAGTTGCGTTAAAGGAACGTTTACCGGTTCGCCGACTATTTCGCGGCATCAAGGTCAGCTAACGGGAAGCTTCCCGATTCGCGAAGCGGGAGGGAAGAAAAAAAAATATTAAAAAAAAAAATTATTAATAAACATATAAAATATATTTTTGGATTTAAAGAAGAATACATTTTACAGCTACAGATATTAGCTTTTAAAAAACCAATGAAATTCACTGAAAAAACCATAGGTTATAGACCATATATAGTTAGGAATTAGCATTTACAAAACCTTGAAAATTCACTGAAAAAACCATAGGTTATAGACCATATATAGTTAGGAATTAGCATTTAAAAACCCTTATTTTACTCACACAAAACCATTGAAATTCCATATATAGTTAGTTGCACTAACTATATATCGCGCACCCGCAATCCACTGCTGATGATGTCACACATTACATCATTCATGACATGGTCAGTGACATCACTGATGACATCACTGATGACATCTCAAATGACATCACTGATGACATCACTGATGACATCTCATTTGACATCATTCTTGTGCTAATACGATAAACCTCTTCAGACTCTAATATAACCTTAGATACACTCAGTGTATACAGACACTCACACACTGTCACTCATCCATGGAGTTACTCACACACCTAGTCAGTCATGCAAAGAATCAATCACACCTCCATTTCCTCAACTATACAGTTATACACACCTTACTTATTCAAACATATACTAACACATATTTACTCTCTTATACAATCCCTGATACAAGTTCACAATGATCCATACAGCCACTCACACATTCAGTGGCTCTCATGCACAGTTATTTATATATGCCAACTCTCACATGTACTGTGTTTTACATATGTACTTACTATGACATGTAGCATTGAGATATCCATTCACTCATCAATACACTCATGCACACAGTCAACCGCCCATGTAGCTGTTTCCACATGCACTCTTGAACTCATACACCTAGTGAATCAACTGCTCACACATCTATGCACAGAGTCACACACCTCCCAGCCACCCCCACACAAACTCAATCTCCCATACAAATACTTGGGCAACCAATCAATAACATATATAGCCTCTCGTATAGCTAATGATCCACACATGCAGCAGTTTACATCACAACAGACATACTGAAGCACACATTCAGACAGTTTAGTCACTAACCCATGCATTTAGTACGACACATTTATTCACTCACTCATACAGTCAGTCACGCACCTACTAAATCCTTCATCCAGACACTTATACATCCACTCATTCTTCAATATATCAAACATATTTAAACTTTACAGAAACACACAGTCACTGGATGATGTCATCAGTGATGTCATCAGTGATGTCATGTGAGATGTCATCAGTGATGTCATCAGTGATGTCATTGACCATGTCATGAATGATGTAATATGTGACATCATCAGCAGTGGATTGCGGGTGCGCGATATATAGTTAGTGCAACTAACTATATATGGAATTTCAATGGTTTTGTGTGAGTAAAATAAGGTTTTTTAAATGCTAATTCCTAACTATATATGGTCTATAACCTATGGTTTTTTCAGTGAATTTTCAAGGTTTTGTAAATGCTAATTCCTAACTATATATGGTCTATAACCTATGGTTTTTTCAGTGAATATATATACATATATATATATATATATGTATATATATATATATATGTATATATATATATATATATATATATATCCAAAAGGATCCCTTCACGAGGAAAAGATCAGAGGCCACAGGGGAAAGCAGTGCAGGAACCTTTTATTTCAAACACCCCAGCAACGGCAGATGCATTTCGGAACACTCTCCTTCTTCAGTGCCTTGTGCTGTTGAGTAACGACCCCATAGCGCTCATCCTGTGTAAAATACTTGCTAGTGCTGTATCCCCTCCCCCTAATGATGTCGTCACACCAATAGGAGCACATGTCAAAATTCAATGGACTCCAAGTCCCAGCAGGCACTGTCCCGGCGCTGCGAGGCTGGTGGCGTGGGGAGGCGGGGTAACTGTAGGTTGCAGCCAGCTCCAGGTGACGTGGGTTGAACGTAGGTCCAAGAAACAGCGGGAATCTGCCTGAGTCCCCATAGCTGCAGCAGCCCGTCCCTTCAGGTGAGTTCATGTGTGAGGGCGGTCAAATGCGAGACTGTGTGCCCCCTTGAAGTCAAATACTTCTGTCCACACACGACGTCCTGTCGTTCTTGGCGGCCAACGGAATTACTGATTCCTCAGTGTCCAACTGCTGCAAGCAGCTTGCCAATCTTTATTCCGTGGCTCTTGACGCTGCAGGGCCATCTAAATTGCGCAACTGGCAAGCGCAATAACATATCCAAAAGGATCCCTTCACGAGGAAAAGATCAGAGGCCACAGGGGAAAGCAGTGCAGGAACCTTTTATTTCAAACACCCCAGCAACGGCAGATGCATTTCGGAACACTCTCCTTCTTCAGTGCCTTGTGCTGTTGAGTAACGACCCCATGGCGCATGTATATATATATTCACTGAAAAAACCATAGGTTATAGACCATATATAGTTAGGAATTAGCATTTAAAAAACCTTATTTTACTCACACAAAACCATTGAAATTCCATATATAGTTAGTTGCACTAACTATATATCGCGCACCCGCAATCCACTGCTGATCATGTCACATATTACATCATTCATGACATGGTCAGTGACATCACTGATGACATCACTGATGACATCTCAAATGACATCACTGATGAGATCACTGATGACATCTCATTTGACATCAATGACCACATCACTGATGATATCATTCATGTGACAATACAATGCATCTCCTCACGTTTTAATATAACCTCTGTTTCACCCAGTGTTAAATACAGAGTATAATTTTTGAAACCATTGACACACCAATACTAGTTACTACATACGTACTCACTGATTCCTACGTCTACACACACATTCACTCATTCACCCATACAATCATTCATACATACAATCACTCATCTTTACAACACTATCATATGCACTCATACACCTATACAGACACTTACACTCTGCCACTCATCCATGGAGTTACTCACACACCTAGTCAGTCCTGTAAAGAATCAATCACACTTCCATTTTCTTGTCTATACAGTTAAACATAGAGCACCTTACATTTTCAAACATATACTAACACATACTTACTTTCTTATACAATCATTGATACAAGTACACATTGATCTGCACAGAGTCACACACCTCCCAGCCAGCCACACACACACTCAGTCTCCTATACAAATACTTGGACAATCAATCAATAACCCATATAGTTAATCATATAGCTACTGATCAACACATGCAGCAGTTTACAGAACAACAGACATAATGATGCACAAATTAAGACAGTTTAGTCACTAACCCATGCACTCAGTGAGACACATTTAATCACTCACTCATATATTCAGTCATGCACCTACTAAATCCTTCGTCCAGACACTTATACATCTACTCATTCTTCAATATGTAAAACATATTTAAACTTTACAGAAACACACAGTCACTGGATGATGTCATCAGTGATCTCATCAGTGATGTCATTTGAGATGTCATCAGTGATGTCATCAGTGATGTCACTGACCATGTCATGAATGATGTAATATGTGACATGATCAGCAGTGGATTGCGGGTGCGCGATATATAGTTAGTGCAACTAACTATATATGGAATTTCAATGGTTTTGTGTGAGTAAAATAAGGTTTTTTAAATGCTAATTCCTAACTATATATGGTCTATAACCTATGGTTTTTTCAGTGAATTTTCAAGGTTTTGTAAATGCTAATTCCTAACTATATATGGTCTATAACCTATGGTTTTTTCAGTGAATTTCAATGGTTTTTTAATAGCAAATATCATAAGCTGTCGAATGTCAAGTACGTGGTAAGTAAAAACATTTTCGTGTTTATGCACACTGATCTGCTTTGAATGCTGCCCCCCACCCCTCATTTCTATTAGGAGTACTCTCTCTTTGCAGATAGTGAAGGGTAGTTAACGCAGCCCTTTGCCCCCTTTGTAATCCGTCGTGCCTGCTTCTCTCTCCATTTGATTGATTGTTCTCTTTGGTTCATTCTCTATTTACAAACAAGCACAGAGTCGCAATACTCTGTTTAGTCTTTGCAGATAGCGAAAAATCGTGTAAAAAAACAAAAGGAATCGAGCAAAATCAGTAGGCCACTAATGGGATCTCTTTTTGACCTCGCTAAAATAGAAACATTAGGAACAACCTGTTGAAAATAGCAATGCGTATGTACATAAGCGGCGTTCATTTGTGTTCACAGTACCCCTTGTTGATTGTTTGAATCGAGCATTGAATTGTTCGAAGTTAATTCTCTTAAGGATCTTCTCTGCCTGCAAACGAGGAAGAATAGGAATATTCTCTCTCCCTTTGCAGATAGTGAAGGGTAGGTAACGCAAGCCTTTAACACGTCATACCTATTTCATTCCTCATTGATTGATTAATTGTCCGAACATTGACTGTTTGGAAATTAGTTCTTTTTGGAGGTATTCCCTGTTTGCAAATAAACGTAGGAAAATCTTTGCAAGTAGTGAAAGGGTACGTAATGTGGACCTTTCTCCCCCGTTGTAATCTGTCATGCCTATCTACTCCCCACTGATTGATGCATCTGTTTCACCCGGACCATTTACTAGAGATACGTCATCTGGCCCGACCAGAGAGCACCCCTAGTGAAAAGGACATATGCAATAATAACGAAGTGATCACTGTATCCTGTTAACAGAAACTTTAGCATGAAACAACCTGGAAAGAAAAGAATAGGAAAACGAAAATCAGTAGGCCACTGATGAACATGAACTTTTATTAAACAACGAACAAAGAAACGATAACATAACGTAATGATAAAACCTATTAATGTCCTAGAAACAAGAAAACGTTAAAATATGCCAGTGGTGAGAGACCAGAAAAACAGTAAGAGAAACCAAATCACCCCTCGCTGTCCCACCGCCTGCCACGCCCAAAAAATCGATAGACTAGGGAAAATGCAAGTCAGTAGAACATCCGCCCCCACTCTGGAAACTTCCAAGGTGGGGCAGGGTTCCGGCTACGCCCAGCCGGGAGCAGCCCATATAAGGCAGGTCCTGCTGCCACGCCTCGGCCAGGAGATCCTAACGTAGGGTGTAGCCGGAGGAGAGGCCGAGGCCAGCGGGACCCGGCCAGGGGATTGCCTTTACAACGCTGAACATTTGCAGGGGGGGGGAATGTCTCCTCGGCCCTCCCCTCTCTCTCCCAGTCCGGCCGCGGTGGCCCTTGAGAGTTGCAGGTAGTCCCGCCACATGCTCTTCCGGTCCGGCCACCAACGGTCGGGGGGCCGAGGCCGACGGGATCCGGCTGCAGCCGATAAACCAAGAAACCCGTTCATGGGGCCAGAGCCAGGGGCGTCCGGCCGACATCTACCGGAAGCCCGGCCCGAAGACGGACGGGACACTTCTTCTTTCTTGAATAATGGCTGCGACAACACTGGGGGGGGATGTCTTGCACATGCCTCCGACCCCCCCCCCCCTCGTCCTCATCGCCTGGTCCGGCCATAACAAATCTCAAGCGAGACGCCGTGGGGTGCACTGGGAGGGAGAGACGGTGCGAACAGGCCTCTCCCGCCTCCCCAGGTGGAGGCTTCCCAGCTGCACCCTCAGCGCTCCAGGCGCCCGGAAAAGGGTTCTTCCACTGTGGCCATGCTGCAACGTCTCGCCCGGCAGGGTGGAGCCCGTCCGCTCATGTGACCCCGCGATCGCCGGTAGCTGCCGAACTCTCAAAATGGCGGTCGACCTGGCAAGAGCGGGCCCAGCATAAAGAAATGGCCCGGTCACTGGTTGACTCCACCACCGTAGTCCTCCACGACCTTGAAGATTCTAGAGGAGCCGCGGGAGTCTCCGACCCCCGATGGGGAATGACTGCCATGATCGCCCGTGGAGTGACGAAACTGTATCCGCGGGACGTCGGCGCTCCCATGCTGGCGCCAGCCTCACTTTGAATTACTAGAATCCTGCAGACCTCACTTCCGGTGAAAGCACAGTGTGACCCGGTAGGAAAAATTATTGCACCCCCTCCCCTTTTTGACTGATAGTTCAAACCACCGATCCTTTCCTTTGCCCTTTTAACGGAACTTTGGACTGCCTCCCCCTCTTTTACATTTTCTAGAGAAAACAAAACATTAACCACTACATTAGCATAGCAGTTGACACCAGAACTGTTTTCAAATTGAAAACCAACAACATCTTCAACAGAATCCTTTTTGTTTCTGCTGTGACCCTGCTACAGCACAGGCATTGTCCCCAGCAGTAATTCTGCAATGCTGGTAAGAATAGCTGTGGTGCCTACTGGACTCACTCACCCCCGCGGCGCCCCACGCCGTTATTTGCTGGGCGGCAACTTACTAGACATCACCTTCGTGCCATCTAGATTTCAGCGCGTTCTGCTGCCTTGGAACTATTCGCACAACAGACCGCTACTGACAAGAATATTTCATTATTGGTGCTGTCAATTTCAATAAATCTATTGGATAATTCAAAAGAAATTGCCACGGTCTCTTCGTTGTTTAAATGTTTTTACTGTTTTTGTTTTGTTGTATATATTTATATGTTATTAAAGTTTTATATTCCTACTACTTTGTTGGAGTGCTATATATTTTTAATGTGACACATAATTGTAAAAACTTTGATGTACAAAGAGTCATTCCTGGAATCTTCCGCTTCAGGCTCGGTCCCCTCCCCAATCACAATACAGGATGGTTTTCAGATAGTAGGAACACGTGTGGTGTGACGGATCTCATCGGGTGTGGGCCTTGATCTACTATAACTCCTTTGAAGAGGGGTGATTCTTTACAGCTGGGGCCATAAACTACATCTGCAGGGCTAGCTGATAGCCTGGACAATCGGACACAGAGGAAGAGGAGTGTCAGAGGGTGCGGTAGTGAATAGGGCGAAAGGGAGGTGTCGGGCGGGCACAGAGTGTGATTCTCAGGGAAGAGCAGCGCAGATGGGGGGAGGTTTATTGCCCATGCATAAGACAGAGAGCGGTGGTGACCAGTGCCTGGGGAAGATGCTTGCGTGGGTGAGGAGCCATGCTACGAATCGACAGCGTGCAGAGAGTGGGTCTGGTCAAGACATCTAAAATGGCTGCCGTGCACGACAAAAGTGTGGCATTTCAAAAAAGGCAAGATGGCGCAGACAATGTTTTTCAACACTTCCTCATTTCCTTCGAATCGAACGTTAACAGACGTTGGGGCATATTACCAAAGTTAAGCGATATTTATCGCTAACGATGCTTACCAACGAATTTTTTACCACTAAGCATCGTCAGAAATTATCGAAGATAAACCTTGCTATTATCAAGGTTTATCGCAAATGCGATAATAAACGGCCGCAATGCATGAATATCGCTAAAAACTCAGCGATATTCATTCATTACCGAGCTAATGCTCTTAGCCATGTTATCCACCTCCCATTGGATAACATGGCTAAGAACTGCTCAGGGCAGGTGTTACTTTTTGGAGATATTCGCGCTTAGCGCGAATATCTCCAAAAGTTGGTAATAGGAGATAGATATCTTGCATGTTGTAATGCAAGTTATTGTGGTATATGGAACTCATACCATAATCTCTCAGGAAAGCAGAAACTGATCCTTTTGGGACCGCCTAAAAAGGCCTAGGGGGTGAGGAGTACTCTACTTTGCCCCCTTTTCACGTTCCGAACTATTTTATTTTACTCTCTTCTGTAATTACACAAAATAGCAGCGATAAGATGCATCGGAGACACACAGTGAGAGAAAGGAGGCCGGAGATGAAGAAGAGATGTCAAATACACATTGGAGATAATATAGTGGCAGAAGGGAAGTAAATATGAGTAAACTTACCATGTAACATAAAAATGTTGCACTCTATACTATAAGTCTCATTTTATACTACAATCACTTCGCTACAACCTCATAAATTAAAAATAAAAATGAATAATGTCTCAAACAATTTTTGATTTCTAAATATAAATTTATTCTTCAGAATTTTCTAAATTTGAAAGAACTAGTAACATGTCCTCATCAGCAATGTCCTCATGAAAAGTCTCCAATGATGATTCTTGTAACTCTATGGTCTCCAAACACTCGATAAATTCGCCATCAAGAGATTGATCAAAAAAATCATTCAAGTCATCTCCTCCTTGTGACAATATTTCATTATTGGTGCTGTCAATTTCAATCAATGTAGTGGAATCATTCAAGTCATCTCCTCGTGACAATATTTCATTATTGGTGCTCTCAATTTCAATCAATGTAGTGGAATCATTCAAGTCATCTCCTCCTTGTGACAATATTTCATTATTGGTGCTGTCCATTTCAATCAATCTAATGGAATCATACAAGTCATCTCCTCCTTGTGACAATATTTCATTATTGGTGCTCTCAATTTCAATCAATGTAGTGGAATCATTCAAGTCATCTCCTTGTGACAATATTTCATTCTTGGTGCTGTCCATTTCAATCAATCTAATGGAATCATACAAGTCATGTCCTCCTTGTGACAATATTTCATTATTGGTGCTCTCAATTTCAATCAATGTAGTGGACAATTCAAAAGAAATTGCCACGGTCTCTTCATTGTGAGCCATTTTATTTTGAAATTGCTTGCTGTAAATTGCAGGAAAAAATAATCACTTTCATTTATCGTTTTTAGTAATACATAATATAAAACTAACTTTATCAAGTATTTAGTATAACAGAAGGACTGCAAATAAATAACAGAAAACATTTTTCAAATTATCTTCAAGTGTACAACATAGTTCCCCTTACAAATTAACAACTCACCTTTTTAAAAGTAAGAGAAGTGTTAGTACTGTGTAAATCAAACACCAGAAATTCACCACCAAAAATTCCTCACAAATGTACCTCAGACAGTAGTATCACAAAATGGCTGTGGTTTCCTCTCATTTGAAATATATACATAACCAATTAACTTTCATCACACACAAATACAAAACCAAAGTAACATTTTAATTGGTTCTAAATTTCAACACTTTCAAATGTGTTTTCCCCATGCAATTTTCCATAGGACATTTACATACGTCTACAGCCTGAATGGCTGAACGGAATTACACCAAACTTGGCAAAATGGTACATCAAACCTAAGAGGTCAGGAAGGATCTACTATGCCCCCTTATGGTCATTTCCCCCTTCGCTTTGGCCTCCTCTTGTCTCTCAATCCTACCGAGAGACAAGATGGCGGCCGCTACGGACTGTTTGGAATGTTGACAGACGCCGGAGAACCAATCAGCTTCGCAAAGCTCCGTAACGCGAAAAGTACGCGAAGCGGAGCGCTGTTACAGATATATATCTTTTTTTGAACGTTAATTTCTCAAAATCCACTGGAGCACATATATTGAGACCTAGCAAAGGCACATCGGGCTACCAGTCCCTAATATTTTGCCAAGTTTTGTGCAAATTCATTCAGCCGTTCGATTATTATTATTTTTATTTTTTTTTGCCCCGCTGGGCCCTTTTGAAACCTCCACATCAAACGTAGCGGGTCAGCGAGGATCTACTATTCCCCCTTATGGTCATTTCCCCCTTCGCTTTGGCCTCCTCTTGTCTCTCGATCCTACCGAGAGACAAGATGGCGGCCGCTACGGACTGTTTGGAATGTTGACAGACGCCGGAGAACCAATCAGCTTCGCTTCACAAAGCTCCGTTGCGCGAAAAGTACGCGTCCTGGAGCGCTGCCCGGTCCGCTGTTACAGATATATATCTTTTTTTAAACGTTAATTTCTCAAAATCCACTGTAGCACATATATTGAGACCTACAAAAGGCACATCGGGCTACCAGTCCCTACAATTTTGCCAAGTTTCGTGCAAATCCATTCAGCCGTTCGGGCTAAAAGTGAGGCCAACCGCCCTATGGAAAACTCAATGTTAAAAACACGTTTTGGGACCCCCCTTTTTTCTCGGCCCCCCCTTGACGAACCCCCCCAAATTTTCAAGGGCTGCTCAGAAACAAAATGTGCCATTTTCCTGAAAATTTCAGCCAATTCCGTCCACAAACGCCAAAGTTATTAGACATAGAATTTTCAAAAAACCCATAGAGAAAAAATCCTAACTATATATACCTACTGGCGACCGCCAGTAGGTAATATATATATGTATATATATATATATATATATATATATATATATATATATTGCAGCTCCAAAGTCCTGATAATACCCAGCCGGGTCACAGGAATATTAAGCACTCTCGAGCACGGCAGTGTTCTTTAGCAGGGCGATTTATTAAACAAACAGACGCGTTTCGGGAGAGCCCTCCCTTTCTCAATGTTTACATCTGAAATGCAGAACGCAGCGCCATTATCAATGTTTGCAAAGAAAATCAAAACAAACAAAGGACAACTTATTTACATGAGATGCTGGGCGCCATCTTAAAGTGTATACTTTCAACACAATTGACATTGAATTGCTAGCAAGTTTATAACACCTGAATACTGCAGTGTATCGGCAAAGTTGATATCTTAGAAAATAAAACCATGTATTATAATCAATCTTAATACACTTTTCGTGGCTAAGACATCAACGCATTGTTGAAAGATAGTCAACTACCGACAAAAAACACACAGAACTATAATGTGGTCAAGTCGGACAAGATCTTGCCGTGGATCGGCAATTGCAGCCCAATAGGACTGCCACAACTTAGGTGTTGTCAAAAACTGAAGCAATTCATCTAATTGGATAATGCTAGTAATGGCATCATCTATCACAAGAACAAAGACAAAATCCTCAGGACATTTCAAAGAATATGGCACAAACATTTCAACTCATATGCAGAAAATTCAATATTTAACTGAAATGGTTCTCAAGATACTACGATGGACATCATTAACCCAAATGAGAGGCCAGTTCTTCTCCCATATTCAAGCCTCCAGGTGCTTTGGTCTCCAGGTCTAAGATGTAACGAGACTCAAGTCTCCTAAGTGTGAGCAATCTATAGCCCCCTCTGGGGTTTTCTTCGACTTGGTCCAAACAAAAGTACCTGAGAAGATTCCTGTCACTGTTGTGTTTCAGAGAGAAGTGTCGGGCCACGGGATACGTAAAGTCTTTATTAGCAATGGCCCGCATGTGTTCTAATACCCTCAACTTGACAGGATTAATGGTACTCCCAACGTACCGTAGCATGCAGGGACACATCAGGCAATAGACTGCAAAGTCTGTGTGGCATGACATAAATTTAGTTATAGACCTCCCATTTTTCCTACCCGGGACTTGGTATGTCAGTGTTCTTTTACTTGCCACACAGGCCTTGCATTTTCCACAAGGGAAAAAACCTTTGGTGTCCTTCAAGGTGCCTAATGGTTTACGTATAGGTGGCAAATAGCTATGAACTATTTGATCTCTTAGAGATCTGGCCTTCCTAAACGTAATTAACGGTGTCTTGGGAATATCAGGCCCTACGATCTGATCAGATTTCAAAATGTGCCAATGTTTTGACAAAATAGATCGTAGTTTGAACGAATCAGCAGCATAGGGTGTTATGATGCGGAATCTTTCTTCAGTATTGGGACCTGTCTTCTTAACAAAGAGACTAGCACGGGGTATTTTTCTAACCCTGTTAAGGGTCTCTAGAAGAAGGGAAGAGTTGTACCCTCTCATGATAAATCTTTCCATGCTTTCACCAGCTGCTTTTTCAAAATGTACATTTTGACTGCAGTTGCGCTTCAACCGCAAAAATTCCCCGTAAGGGATGTTGTTAATCAATTTACGAGGATGACCACTGGAGGCGTGTAAAACGCTATTACCAGCCGTGGATTTGCGGTAAAGTTGAGTGCAAATGCGTCCCTCATTGACACTTACTTCTAGGTCTAGGTAATTAACCTTTTCCTTACTGATTTCACTGGTAAATCTTAGGTGATACTCGTTCTCGTTGAGCAGTTGGATATATTGGTTGGCTTCATCTATTGTTCCATTCCACACCAGGAACAGATCATCTATGTATCTGCTCCAGGTCACCACCTTGGTGTTCCAAGTGGCGAGTCTGGGGGCCCAGGCTACCTGCTCCTCCCACCAGCCCACGAATAAATTCGCGTAGCTGGGGGCGAAGCAGGAACCCATGGCCGTACCAGAGAGTTGGCGATACATAGTGTCCTGAAAGAGAAAGATATTGTTATGCAGGCAAAATGCAATAAGTTCCAATAGCATCTTATTGTGCATTGCATATTTGAGTTCTCTCTTACTCAGGAAATATTCAACTGTGTGGAGACCCTGTTCGTGGTCTATGCAAGTGTATAGACTTGTAATGTCCAGGGTGATCAGTATATAAGACGCTTGCCAATCCAACAGTTCCACCTTTTTAATGAAATCCGTAGTGTCTCTTATATACGATCTCAGGGACAGTACAAAATTAAACAAGTGATGATCCAAAAATTTTGAAAGATTTTCAGTCAATCCTCCCATCGATGAGATTATCGGTCTTCCTGGGGGTTCCTTGATGTCCTTGTGAACCTTGGGTATGTGATAAAAACAAGGTAGTGTAGGGTTGGTAGTTTTTAGGAACAGGTATTCCTCCAAGTTTAACATTTGTTTATCATACCACTTTTTAAGCAAGATGTGGAGATCATTAATACTGGCCGAATATTCCTGTTTCTTTATCACAGTGTAACAGGAAACATCCTGAAGTTGGCGCATGGCTTCTGCCACGTATTTAGGTCTTGACATGATCACGATGTTACCTCCTTTGTCGGAGGGTTTGCATACTATGGTCTTGTCCTCCAAGAGTGTATTGATAGCAAATTTTTGTGCTTTGGTGGTATTATATTGCGTCTTCTGTATATATACTTTGTTATGCTAATACTGATTCTTGTCACTTTAAGGTGATCAAAACCATTATTGAGAAACTGAGATACATATATATTTACGAAGTGTAGGCATCGACTTTCTGGATTGGGGTAGGTGTGTAATTCAAAGTTTATTAATATATATTTTTGGAAATATCTGAAATACAGATAAGAATTCATTGTTTTATTTGGGTGTATTATCCTTTAACAGATGAGCAGTTTGAATGCATATTTAATACCCAAGAACAAGAAAGGAAGGCCAAGACCCACTTCAAGCTGAGAGACAACTACACGACTCCCACCTGACTAAGAGGCCGAGTCCCGTGTATTTTCTTTGTTTCTCATTCCAATTCTCCTTTCCCCAGGGAAGAATCAGGTTGGCAAGAGTCATTCTTCCTTGCTACTCTGATTGGTTCAAGGAGGAATTAGGAACATGCAGCATCAGGAAGGAAACAACCAGAACACGGTGAGTGACTTCGTAACACCGCCAGCCACCTCATTTTGATCTCAACACCTTTGGTCTCATCGGCTCTCTCCATTTCTAAATCAATGGCAAATCATCACGAAGGACAAATGGGTGCTGGACATTGTCCAACAAGTCCACACCTTGGAATTTGTCCGCAAACCTCCTCGAATTCCGTCCCCAAGAAAAATGCACACCAGCATTTGTCAGCCTTACGACAAGAAATATCAGCTCTACTAAAGAAAGGGGCGATAGAAAGAGTGCCTTTCAGACAACAAGGGGAAGGCTTTACTTCAAATTTTTCTTAATAAAGAAAAAATGCGGGAAATGGAGGCAGGTCTTGGATCTCAGGCAGCTAAGCAAATATATTAATAAACAATTGTTCGGAATGTTATTTCTTGAAGAGAGTCTTTTACTAATAAATAAAGGGAGGTTTTCTAGCGTCCCTCATTCCCATTCATGCAAAGCATCACCAATTCCTAAGATTCAAGATGGCTTGGGATGACTACCAGTTCAAAGTCTTGCCTTTCGGCCTTCGTTCAGCACCCAGAGTGTTCACGAAATGCATGGGTCCGGTAGCGGCTTTTCTGAGAAGACAGGGACACCAGGTTTACCCCTACCTGGACGACTGGCTAGTGAAGGGTGTTACATTCCACTCTACCAAAGAATCCACGCAGGCCTGTCAGCGGCTCTTCATGGCGCTGGGGTTACAACTCAACGTGGAGAAGTCACATTTATTTCCAAACGAGAAGTGTGTTTTTCTAGGAGTGTTCCTAGACACAAAGTCAATGAAGGCATATCCCACTTCAGAGAGGAAGCTGAAAATAATGTGCTTAACCTCCCTGCTGCAAGCAAAAAAGTCCACTTCTGTGAGAGTGTTCAAGTCATTACTGGGGATGCTGTCATCATGCATCCCGTCGATTCCAAATTGCAGGCTTCACATGAGGCCTCTCCAGGAGCAGTTAGACATGCAATGGGTGCAAGTGCACGGCTCATTTGAGGATATCATCTCTCTCTCTCAGACGATAAAACAGTCTCAGTTATGGTGGGAAACAGAAATCAATATCTCTCCAGGCCTCTCGTTCTAACCAACACAGCCTCATTACATTTTGACAATGAATGCTTCAATGGACGGATGGGGGCGTACCTCCAGGATTTGCAAATATAAGGAAAATGGTCCCCTCCGGAAACATGTTCACACATCAATCTTCTGGAACTAAAGGCAGTTTTTCTGGGGTTGCAGGCCTTCCATCCCAGAATCCAGGGATCCTCCATTCTAGTAAGAATAGACAATACGACAACAATGTTCTATCTTGCCAAACAAGGGGGTACCAGGTCTCTCACCTTATCAGAAGAAGCCCAAGAAATCTGGAAGTGGCTCATTCATCACAACATAACATTGCAAATAGAGCATGTCCCGGGCATGGACAACGATTGAGCAGATTCTCTGAGCAGAACAAATTCCCAATGTCACAAATGGGAGTTAGTCGTGATTCAGCAGCGAAGAGTTTTTAAACGGTGGGGTACTCCAAAACTGGATCTGTTTGCGACAGAAGACAACAAGAAGTGCGAGATGTTCGCCAGCAGGTTCCCTCAGAGGAACTCTTGGGGAAACGAGCTGCGGATGCGATGGACGAGGACGTTTGCCTATGTGTTCCCACCATTTCCTCTCATCCCGAGAGTGTTGAACAAGATGAAGAAAGTACCATGCCATCTTATTCTCATAGCGCCGGCATGGCCGAGGCAGTTTTGGTACACGGAGCTTCTCCTGTGAGCGATTTCTCTGCACATTCGCTTCCCTCCACTACCAAGTCTAGTCTCAATGAACAACGGCCAAATTGTTCATCGTCGAAAAAAGTTACTAAGTTTGTCAGCTTGGAAACTCACGACTATGAATTTACAGATTTAAACATCACTCCCAATTGCAGGTCAGAGCTCCTTCCACTAACAAGTCATATTCTGCTAAATGGAAGAGGTTTTGCCATTGGTGCGATGAGAAGAAACTGCATCCTTTACTGTCAACTCCTTGCCTTAGTTACTTCACTTAGCTCAATCAAAATTGGCTCACTCATCAATCAAGGTACACTTGACCGCAATTCCCAAGTTTCGCAGAAAGCCAGGTGAGCTTTCTTTGTGGTCAACAAGAATTGTCAAGGAGTTTATGAAGGGTCTCTTCAGGGTTTTCCCACCCTTAAAGCGCCCTTTAGTTCCTTGGGAATTAAATACAGTGCTGGCTCAGTTGATGGAATTTCCTTTCGAGCCCATTCATAAGGCTGATTTAAAATATGTTTCTTGGAAGACCGCTCTCCTTTTAGCCCTCATGTCGGCTAGAAGAATACGCGAGATTCAGGCTTTCACGATTGCTGCACCTTTCCTTCAATTCACACTGGATAAGCTTTTGTTAAGAACAAATCCCCAATTAATTCCCAAAGTTCCAACTTCATTTCACTTGAATGAACCAGTTGCGTTTTCCACGTACTTGGGGAACCCTTCAAGCGCTGCAGAAAGAGCATTGCACTCTCTGGATGTGAAGCTCTGTTTCAAGTTCTACATGCATAGTACAAAGACGTTTTGGAAATCGTATCAAGTATTTGTGCCCTTTACTTCACCACGGTTGGGTGAAGCCTTTTCAAGGAGAGGATTGCATGTTGGATTTCCCCAGCTTTCATTTTCTGCCACAACAAGGCTAGAAAGCCTTTGTCTGCAAAAGTGTCTGCGCACTCCACAAGGAAGATGGCAGCCTTTACAGCTTTGTTTTCTGGTGTGTCACTTCCGGACATTTGTAGAGCGGCAACATGGTCCAATGTGCATACGTTCACTAAGCAATACTGCTTGGACTCGCATGGAAAGCGGATGCTGCAGTGGGCCAAGCTGTCCTGTGACATCTGTTTACTTAAGGTACAATCTTTCATATCTATGTATTCTATTTGTTATATATGGTAGTTACAGTTTATTTACTAGTTTATGGTTTTCTTGGAATCATGATGCAGATGTATTAGTATATTTTTCAATATGTCTTGTTTATGGCATAAGAAGGCCTTCGCCTAGATGCAAACTAAGATAATTATACTGCTATCTACTCTGATAAAAGCATGTGAATCTATGAAAGATTCAATACTGGAGAAAAAAACAAGTTACTTACCTGTACACTGTGGTTCTCCAGTATTGATATATTTCATAGATTCACATGCGGCCCTCCCTCCTCCCCGTCTAGGCTTGCCACTTCTGATCTCATGTTATTTCTTACCTTAGCACAAATCTGAGGTCTGATGGCTCTGACAGGGGAGACGAGGTCTAGGGCTGGTGTCTGATTGCTCGGGGTTTGAACATACATAATGATGAGGACGAATGTAGAAGTTTTTCCTTTCCCTTTTGGGGATCACTATGTACTTCTAAGGTACTTCTTTTCTAATTACTGCGAGACTCCCACCATGATGACGGGGAAGATACAAGCATCTGAATCTATGAAAGATATCAATACTGGAGAACCACCGGGTACAGGTAAGTAACTTGGTTTTTCCCGGTGACATGACTTTCTGTTTTGTTTTTGAATTATTTTTTGATTGTGGCTTTTTAAAGTGTAACATTTTTTTTGTTAATTTTATGCTAACAATAATGGCAACTGAGACAGGAGGAATTTGATAAATGTGCACAAAATATCAAAGGGGAAAATAATTAGTATGAATGATTTTTTTCAGAATTGCAAATAACCGTAACACACTGCTCACCAGCACTTATAACAATACTACAGTCCATGCAATACGTGGCCATTATTAAAAACTCTAGAGCCATATCTGTTGTAGTAGTCTGTACCTCTAAAGGGACTTTCTGACTGGGAATTATTGCTACAGCAGCTGATGTAGATGGTCCTCCACCTTCCCTCTGCTTGATCGGCAGTTGGAAACATTTTCTATAATAGGTTTTAAGATTATATGTCATGAATGTCGTCCCATATGAGTATTCTTTGTTCGTCCCTGTAGAGAGGATCTTGTCTGAGAGTGTGCAATGCAATAGTTTTGCAGCACAATATGATACCACAGATGGGATTTAAAAAAAGTCCCAAGCCACACTTGCCTTCTTCTGGCGAGGCCCCTCATCTTCAATATTTTCTTATGTTGACCTCCACATCTTGCTCCTGCTGTCCTTGTAGCTGATCCCCATCTTCTTGCTGTAATGCCATTTTTGGTACAAAAATAGTCTCCAGCCAAAATCTACCACCTGCTCACAATAAAGTTCTGGAAAAGAAGATTCAAGAAGGAGGAGTGGGTGTATGTATATTTCCTAATTATTTTACTGATAAGTATATTATCCAATGATATTCCTTACTTTCCCTGGTCATGTGATGTTTGCAGATTGCGCAATGCCCTGATTTTGCAGCAGTTTTTAATTCCTCATGTGTTTGGGTAACAAAATGGATGTTTGGTAACTATGTTCTATTTGTGAGTTCAGATGTTAAGTAATTTTTTTAAACTGTTGTTTCTAATAAATGTGTTGTTAAAATAAAGTTAAACCAATATGTTACTAAACAGCTAGATTCAAACTTTGTGAAAAGTATGTGTATATATCTGTTTTACACTTTATCATTTATATTCATGACTACTGATATCATTGTGATCTCCGGTGTTGCTGTGAAGAAGGAAAATGCATTTCTGATTTAGTTATTTCGACAAATGAATACAAAGGGGAAAGTTACACTAGTATCTTACTAAATAGCTACAGTGAAACCTCAATTAAAAAAATTCTATATATGTGTTTTACACTTTGTCAAAACCACACGGTATTTGCAGTGTGTTCTTGACAATTGCACCATAGAATCATTCAGGCACTTTCTATGTAATCATACAATCATCAAGGCATTACTCATGCTCTTACGTAATTACTCAGACATTATACACTTGATCGATCGATCGATATCAACTTTAGTTTGATTCGATGAACCATAAAAGTGCACAGTGCCAAGAATCTTTTTGAATACCTACAAAAATAATGCAATCACATTTCATGCCAGTGTGCATGTATTAATTGATTTCCAACATAGCACATCAATGTATAAAATTCAGCTCTAGAACTACAGTCTGACCCAGGGAGGCAAAAACCTCAAAGTGAGAACCCTTGCGGGTGGGCTCCTAAGGGTCTGTAATGTGTCCAGAGTATTATTTTCAAATGAGGGCAGCTCAGGTACACACTCACAGACCCATGCAGCCTTCACACACCCAGCCACCAACCTATACAGCGACTCACACACCCACTGGAAAAGTTTACAGGTTACTGTTAGAAAATAAAATTAAAAATGCCTTTGAAATTCACTGAAAAAAACAAAGATTACAGGGATGTTATAGTTGGGCATTAGCATTTTAAAAAAAAAATTGGAAATTCACTGAAAAAAACAGGTTACAGAGACGTTATAGTTGGGCTGACATTTCACTCGTACAAAACCAAAGAAATTCAGCAGTTCTAATTAGCTGAGCTCGCGCCCCCCCACAATGCACTGCTTATAACCTCACATATGACATCACTGATGACATATTCAGTAACATCACTGATGACATCACTGAGATATCTGAAATGACATCACTGATGTCATTATCCGGTGACTGTGAGTGTTTCTAAAAAGTTTGAGTGTTAAATATATAAACCAAGGAGTATTGATGAATCAGTGGGTTTATGAGTGCCTGTAGAGATGATTTAGTGGGTGCATGACTGACGGTATAAGTGAGTGATTATATGTGTCTCAGTGAATGTATGGGTGAGTGACTAGGTTTTGAAAATATCTGTCAGATGGTGTCTAGGTAGTTATTTAGGTTGGTGAATGGTTACGTGAGTGGCTGTATGGGTACCTGTTTGGGTGTGGCTGGATGAGTGGGTGTGTGACAGCCTACATGGATCAGTGAGTGGGTGAGTCAGTGGCTGTATGGGTTAGAGGGTGAGAGTCTATATTGGTGACTGAGTGTGAACAGGTGTGTAAGTGAGTGAATGAATGTATCAGTGGTATATGGGTGAGTAACTGGATAAGTGAAAGTCAGTATAGGTGAGTATTGGGGTATTTGAGTGACTGTATGTATGAGTGAGGGATTGTGATAGTGTCTGTATGGGTGAGTGTGTGCTTGTGTTAGAGACTCTATAGGTGAGAGAGTATGTGTTAGTATCTGCATGAATAAGTGAGTGAGTCTGTATAATTGTAAAGGTGAGTGAATGGCTGTGTGAGTGACTAGGTGAGTGAGCAGGCATGTGAGTGACTGACAGTGTGTGAGTCGCTGTATGGGTATATGAGTAAATATATCATTGGCGGTATTAGTGAATGAGTTGGTATATGAGTGGCTGTATAGGCAAGTGATTGGATGTGTGTGTAGATGTATGAATAAGAGAGTGGGTGTGTAAGTACTGGTATGGGTGTGTCTTAATGGGTTTTTGAACGGTTGTGTGGGTGTGACAGTGGGCGTATAAAAGATTCTATAGGGGTGGGAGTAGGTGCATGAGAGATGCTGTAGATAATGTCATCACTGATGTCATCCATGATATCATTTCAGATATCATCAGTAATGTCATCAGTGATGTCACTGACCATGTCATGAGTGATGAAATTTCTCACTGAGCACTCATAATATTCAAAATATAATAAGACTGTAACAGTTCAGTTGTAATTCGCTATATCCAATTGTCAATAAAGTTCACATCCTTCAAAAAGTCTATATTGAGTTGAAATCCACTCGATTAAAGTCTTGAAGTAAAAAGATACCGGTGCTCAATGTTCAATCCTGGTAGTATTTCAAGATTTATTGATAGTTCTCCCATCAAAAAAGTTCTCACCAGCCAACACGTGTTTCGTCAGGCATTAATTTCATGCCTCAATGACTTCATCAGGGCTGCAACCCAAGAGGAAGTAGTTAAGAAATATTATAATTAAACATTCTGCCATAAATTAAGACATCACCTCAAATAGTCAGAAAGATGGAAAAGGGTAATACACACCCTTGTGAAAGATGAGAGGTATAGTCCCAAAAAATAATTGGTATCAAACAAGAGACAAAAATTAGATAAAAGTTAACGTGCACCCCAAAGTGTCATAAAAGGGACCTTTACGCCAATAGGAGATATAAGTAAATAGAAATACTTTGAGTACGATTTTTTTACCTAAGCTGGTGTTCCAAGTGCCATAAAATAATATATAAATATGGTCACTGAACAAGCGTGAAATCAAATTCTGAAATAAAAGGAAATGCCGCTTTCAAAAAGTGTCCTTAAATGAGTCTGTGTAAGGCAACTAATAATCCTAGTCTAAATATATACTCACTAGACAAAAGTCTCCTTAAATATTGTCTTGATATCCAGTATACACTATTTGGTTCATTCTTCAGGGGTAATCCTGTTTACGTTATTATGTCCAGAGGTCTATTTCAGTAATTCTCTGAAACAACAAGTACAGAGACATCGATTTTAATAATATATATTGTTTCATAAGTGATCAGAATATATCGCTACCAACACAACTCACCGCACAGTAATCCTCGCGTCCCAACGTGGGCAATAATAATCCTCCAAATCCCAACGTGGGCAGTAATAGTAAAACAATATATTCCAGTTCAGTGCAAAACACGAGTACGTGTTCCACTGTTAAGAAAGTAAGAAAACGGCAAGCACAGAGTTAGCAACGGACCTAATTCTCTGTCACAGTATTTAATTAAACCCTCTCAACGCTCCCCATACCTGTAACGTGTACCTTTGCGCTTCAGTCACTCCGAAATTTGGCGTGCACCAAGCGCGCCATCTTGGCTAAATATATTCTCTCGTTCTAACCTGAACTTGGCCGCCATCTTGTAATGGTAAATTAATCACTATTTAACATCTACTAAGTCAACTGAGGACTAAATACATCTATTTTTCTAATCTATTTTTTACAACGTAATGTAATAAGTAGCATCAATACCTGTATTAACTTATTTTTATACCAAAACCAAAAGTAACTGCGTAAATAGTTGCGGTTATCCATTGTGTCCCATTACTTACTATTGATCCAAATTCCACACTCGAGTCCCACAATAAGACTCGAAAGTAACTGAATAAATAGTTGCGGTTATTCAGTTTGTTCAATAGGATATTATCAGTTCGAATTCCACAATCAAGTCCAACAAAAGTCTCGAACCGGTATCCTTGATGTCGTAATCCAAGCATCTATACGTGACACCACTCCCAGGGTGTCTTCTTTATTACGATAACATGATTACATGAAATTGACTATTGAAATAACCTATTTTCCTGCCACGTCCAGACTATATATTAAGTTAGACCAAGGAGTTAGAGGAGTTAAGTATCAAGTCCAACAACATCAGAATCTTAATCATTATTCCCTAAGCAGTCAAGGTATGGAGGTTAAAAATAATAAACGGTTTCCTATCATTTCAGAATAAAAAATACACCTATTTCTGAGAAAAAGAAAACAATTATGAGAATATATATAGAGGGGCGAGGATAATAGAAAAAGAGAAAGGAAGAGGAAAGGCATGCCTGCTATAGTAGCGCTAATAAAGCTAATATTTTTTGCCGACTACTTTATCTTAATTATTAAACGAGACTATGAACATTCAAGTGTACAAAATATACAGTATTATATTAGGACCAAAATACAGTTTTCAGTCCACAATATCAATTAGTATTCACATTACAGTGGTCCAAAAGGAGGTTTTGACAGATAGTACAGTAGTCCAAAAAGGAGGTTATAACAAATAGTAAATAAATCACATCAATCTCCCAAGAAATATTGTAGTTCGGAATCCAAGTTCAGACCCTCCTCAACTGCACCTAAAACCATTATCCATCTTGCCTCCCTGCGTCGCAGCTTGAGGATTCTGTTACCTCCTCTCCGGTCCATTGTTACATGTTCAATCCCATGATAAGTAAACCTGTGGTTAAATGAATCGTTACCATTTTGGATTGCGTGAGAAGAGATCGGGTACCTAGTATCTCCATTTTTTTAGAGCACGAAAGTGTTCAATCATCCGATCTTTTAATCGTCTGACTGTACTCCCGACGTAAATTTTGCCACATGTACATGCAATTACATAAACGACAAATGTCGTTTCACAAATAATGAACAATTTAATTTTAAAAATGCCTGTGTCATATTCAAAAGTTTGGATTTTCTTAGTGGCCCAACGACAGGAGCTACAATTACCACAGTAATAGAAGCCCAACGGGTGAGTACCCAACCAACTCTTCTTCTGTATAGATTTCGGGTAACTAGGACTGACAATATTAGCTATTGTAGTACCCTTCCTAAATGTCGGACTAGGCCGATCTGTCAAATATGGAGAAATGTTATTGTCAGTTTTCAAAAGATGCCAGTAGTTATTAAAAATCGCAAATAGTTTATTGCTGACTATACCAAAATTAGTAACTATTCTGATTTTCCGAGATTGCATGGCTGTGGCATGTCTTATCTTAGGTTTGAGAGTATCCTCTCTTTTTAGTTTACAGGCTCTGTTAAGTGCCTGTCCAATAGTTCTCTCTTCATAGCCTCTATTTTTCAATCTACTGGTCATATCCTGTAGATTATTTTTAAAATCAAGTTCATTAGAGCAATTCCTCCGGGCTCTCAGCATCTCTCCGAATGGAATTGAATTAATTTGACTTTTAGGGTGGCAACTATCTGCGGGTAACAGGGCATTACAACTGGTTTCTTTACGAAACATACGGCTACATAAAGTACCACTTTCTACAAATAGTTCAATGTCCAAAAAGGTCAATTGTTGTGTATTGAAATGGGTAGTAAAGGACATATTCACTTCATTGGTGTTTAGGTAGTCAAAAAATGTCTTTAGTTCCTCCGGGGTCCCTCTCCAAATTAACAAGCAATCGTCAATATAACGTCCCCAATAATAAATATGTCTGCCTTTAGGGCCCCAGATCCACTCCGCCTCAAAGCACCCCATGAAGAGGTTCGCGAAAGACGGAGCGAATCTGGAACCCATCGCAGTCCCAAGTTTCTGTCTGTACCAGATATCTTCAAATAAGAAAAAGTTATTCTGTAAAACTATCTTGGTCATTTCCATAATCATAGCTGTGTGTTCGAGATATTCAACTGGTCTTTGATTCAAGAAACACTCCATTGCTTGCATTCCTAATTCATGATCAATATTGGAATACAAGGCAACTACATCCAAGGTAGCTAACATCATGTCCGATTCCCATGTAACATCATTCATTATATTTAATACATGTTTAGTATCTTCTATATGCGATGGAAGATTTTGGACAAAAGGTCTAAGATACAAATCAATAAAATTTCTCAGTAGTCCCACCAATACCCGATATGATCGGTCTACCCGGTGGTTTCTGATTGTTCTTATGTATCTTAGGTAAACTATACAGGCATGGGGCCCTAGGGAACTTAACACGGAGGTACAGGTATTCGTCATAGTCAAGTAAAGTACGATCATACCAGTCCTTAAGTCTGGAGTTAATCATCTCTGTAGTAACAGAAAGTGGATTAAAAGTAATCTTCTCATAATACCTGGTATCTTGTAATTTCATCGTTATAATCTCGTCTGTTCATCAAAACAATGTTCCCACCTTTATCAGCCATACGTATAATAAGGTCAGATTGTGTTAAAGTTTTAAGAGCCAACCTTTCATCTTAGGTTAAATTACCTTTGAATGATACATTCATTCTGCCTTTCTCCTTCTTAAGGAGTTTGTCAATATCTGCAATCACAGCCTTATAAAATGCGTCTACTACATTCCCAGCAGATAATTGGGGGTCCATTTTGATTTAAGTTTAAGACCACTAGCTAATGCATGACTCTGATTAATTTCCAAATCACTAAGCAATGAACTCAAGGTAACCGGGTCATCCTCATTTTCTGCTAGTGATAAAAGTAATTTAGTATCGTAAACTTATTGTATGGTCAAATTGCTAAGAAGTGGTGTCCTAACTACACTCTTCTTACTTATGTCCTGTTTGGAAAAATACTTCTTGAGTTTGAGTAGCCTAGAAAATTTGTAGAAGTCAATTTTTGCTAAATACTAATCAATACACGTAGACGGGTAGAAGCCCAAACCTTTCTTTAATACTGACGTCATACTTTCTGACAATTCCATTGATGAAAGATGGATAATTTCTATTTCATTTGTCTTTACATTTACTTCTTCCAGGAGCGGGTTCTCATCCCTGGTCTTATTATTTCTTCTGACTTTGCCTCTGCTCCCTCTCCTTGTCTTTCTCCTCCACCGTCTCTGAATCTCCCCCGTCTCTCAATTTCCCATTCTGATACAGCGGACCTCCTGTAAAAAAGAAGTTTTATCTGGTGTCGTAACAGTACCAGAGTCAACTATGTCATCATTCTCACTTGTAGAGATATTACTCGAGGATGAGTTGATCTCTGAGCTAGATGGTGTCATACTGTTTTTAGTTGATTGTTCCTTATTAATCAAATGGTCAAATCTGCGCGCAAATGTAAACACACGGCCAGTGTTATAGTCGTGTTCGTCCCGTTTTAATTTACGTGCCCTCCTACGTTTGACATCTGCTTGTAAGTTAGTTATGATATCATCAAGCATGGTATCATTTTTTACCGTGGCTTCGGGTAAGTTAAGGTGTTTTATCTCCTCTTCACATGCTTGTATCTCAATAAGCAATTTGGCTATTTTCCTTTCTGCATTATCAATAAGAATCCTGATCAAATTGTTAGAGCTATTAGTTAGCTCTTTTCCCACATATCTAGGAGGTCAGGCTCAAGATACTCGTAAGTTGGAACAATTTGACATCTGAGGCCACGGGGAATACGATTCAAAGCTAAATATTGCTTTAAAGTAACTGCATCCCACCATTTTTTATTCTGAAATGATAGGAAACCGTTTATTATTTTTAACCTCCATACCTTGACTGCTTAGGGAATAATGATTAAGATTCTGATGTTGTTGGACTTGATACTTAACTCCTCTAACTCCTTGGTCTAACTTAATATATAGTCTGGACTTGGCAGGAAAATAGGTTTTTTCAGTAGTCAATTTCATGTAATCATGTTATCGTAATGAAGAAGACACCCTGGGAGTGATGTCACGTATAGATGCTTGGATTACGACATCAAGGATACCGGTTCGAGACTTTTGTTGGACTTGATTGTGGAATTCGAACTGATAATATCTTATTGAACAAACTGAATAACCGTAACTATTTATTCAATTACTTTCGAGTCTTTTTGTGGGACTCGAGTGTGGAATTTGGATCAATAGTAAGTAATTGGACACACTGGATAACCGCAACTATTTACGCAGTTACTTTTGGTATAAAAATAAGTTAATACAGGCATTGATGCTACTTATTACATTACGTTGTAAAAAATAGATTAGAAAAATAGATGTATTTAGTCCTCAGTTGACTTAGTAGATGTTAAATAGTGATTAATTTACCATTACAAGATGGCGGCCAAGTTCAGGTTAGAACGAGAGAATATATTTAGCCAAGATGGCGCGCTTGGTGCACGCCAGATTATGAAGTGACTGAAGCGCAAGGATACACGTTACAGGTATGGGGAGCATTGAGAGGGTTTAATTAAATACTGTGACAGAGAATTAGGTCCGTTGCTAACTCTGTGCTCGCCGTTTTCTTACTTTCTTAACAGTGGAACACGTACTCGTGTTTTGGACTGAACTGGAATATATTGTTTTACTATTACTGCCCACGTTGGGATTTGGAGGATTATTATTGCCCACATTGGGACGCGAGGATTACTGTGCGGTGAGTTGTGTTGGTAGCGATATATTCGGCTCACTTATGAAACAAAATATATTATTAAAATCGATGTCTCTGTACTTGTTGTTGTTTCAGAGAATTACTGAAATAGACCTCTGGACATAATAACGTAAACAGGATTACCCCTGAAGAATGAACCAAATAGTGTATACTGGATATCAAGACAATATTTAAGGAGACTTTTGTCTAGTAAGTATACATTTAGACTAGGATTATTAGTTGCCTTACACAGACTCATTTAAGGACACTTTTTGAAAGCGCCATTTCCTTTTATTTCAGAATTTGATTTCACGCTTGTTCAGTGAGTATATTTATATATTATTTTATGGCACTTGGAACACCAGCTTAGGTAAAAAAAATCTTACTTAAAGTATTTCTATTTACTTATATCTCCTATTGGCATAAATGTCCCTTTTATGACACTTTGGGGTGCACGTTAACTTTTATCTAATTTTTGTCTCTTTTTTTATACCAATTATTTTTTGGGACTATACCTCTCATCTTTTACAAGGGTGTGTATTACCCTTTTCCATCTTTCTGACTATTTGAGGTGATGTCTTAGTTTATGGAAGAATGTTTAATTATAATATTTCTTAACTACTTCCTCTTGGGTTGCAGCCCTGATGAAGTCATTGAGGCATGACAATAATGCCTGACGAAACACGTGTTAGCTGCTGAGAACTTTTTTGATGGGAGACTATCAATAAATCTTGAAATACTACCAGGATTGAACATTGAGCCCCGGTGGCTTTTTACTTCAAGACTTTAATCGAGTGGATTTCAACTCCATATAGACTTTTTGAAGGATGTGAACTTTATTGACAATTGGATATAGTGAATTACAACTGAACTGTTACAGTCTTATTATATTTTGAATATTATGAGTGCTCAGAGAGAAATGTAATTAGTTGGAACACCCAGAGTTTTTCTTTGGGATTGTGGGAAAGTTTAGTAACCTTTCCTTCTTGCTTGGCAGCACCTCATTGTACTTACGATATTACTTAGCCTTTACTTATGCTGTGCGCCTGAATTCATACCTGGTTACCTCAAGTGTTCTAATGTCATGAGTGATGTATTATGTGAGGTCATAAGCAGTATATTGCCGGGGTGCGAGTTATAGTTAGCTCAGCAAACTAGAACAGCTGAATTTCTCTGGTTTTGTGCAAGTGAAATGTTAGCCTAACTATAACATCCCTGTAAGCTTTGATTTTTTTCTGTGAATTGCAAAGGTTTTTTAAATGCTAATTTCTAACTATAAGGTCCCTGAGACCTGTGTTTGTTTCAGTGAATTTGTAAGGTTTTTTTTAATGCTAATTACTAACTATAACTTCCCTGAAACCTGTGGTAAATGATCATTTCTAACTATAACGCCCCTAAAACCTATGTTTTTTCAGTGATACCTATGTTTTTTTTAACTAGCAGTCACGTTTGCAGACTGATGGAGAAAGGGGGCTGGGCTTCCAACCAGCGCTCAGGAAATCCACTGTGTAGGACTTACAGGAGATACCAGGAGGTCTTCTTGTCCACCAAGGTCCCTCAGGAGTAAAGTGGGCTTTGTCTCCCAACCAGAAGTGCACCAGGTGGTGAGTTTGCAGAGTGGTGGACAAAGGGGGCGTGGCCTCTGAAGACCTCTTAGCAATCCCACTGTGTGGGACTTACTGGAGGTAACAAGAGGGGTAGTTGCTCCCAAGGATGTCCTGGGGGCCAACTACCCCTCCTATTACCTCCAATAATTCCCACACAGTAGGATTGCTGAGTTCTGATAGTAAGCCATGCCCTTTTTGTCAACCACTCTGCAAACACGCCTCCTGGCGCGTTCTTGGTTGGGGGATGAAGTCCCCCTCACTGCTAGGGTCCTTAGGGGACAACTAGCCTACCTATTACCTCCAGGAACCCCCACACAATGGGATTGCTGAGATGTGGTCGCAGGCCATGCCTCCTTTCTCCACCACTGTGCAAACCCGCCTCAACCAAGAGCACGCCAGGAGGCGCATTGCAGAGTAGTGGAGAAAGGAGGTGGGGCCTACGGTGAGTTGCCGGCTTTAATTTTTGGGGGGTTATTTTAGGAAGGGGGCTGTGTGGCCCCCATTTCCTTGACCCTTTTGGACCCCGGGCATCCCATCCTCCGAGGCCTCATACATTTATTATTTTAAAATTAAAATAAAATGGGAGGGGAGCTGCACAGCCCCCCTCCCAAGGCCAATATATGCCCGGGGACTGAATCCCCCAGGGCTTGGCCTTTGTATCTATAATGTGAATGGTAGGGGGCAGTGCAGCCTCCCTCCTCAGGCCGATTTCGGCCCCGGGGACCACATCGCCCAGGGCCCGGCCATGTTTTTCAGATCTTTATTTCATTTTAAAGGGAGGGGGTGAGCGGCCCCCTCCCCAGACCATTGTCAGCCCTGGGGGCCCAATGGCTTTATTTATTACAAAAATTGCCATGTTATTTTAAGGGAGGGGGCCACTTTGCCCCTGTCCCCAGGCTATGTTGGCCCCGGGGCCCACGCATTTTCTTAATTAAAAAAAGGGAAGGGTTCAAGTGGCCACCCCTCCCGGGCCATTTTCTTCCAAGGGGACCCCATCTCCCAGGGCTTGGCCACGTCCTTGGGGTCCTCAGGGGGGAGCTCAAGGCCCCCAGAGTCCCTGCCGGGTACCTGCCTCCTGTGGAAGCAAGCATTGCCTTTGGGCAGAGGGAGCTGCACACATGCTGCTCCCTCTGCCCAAAAGCAATTCTGCTTCGCTGCATGGAAGCGAGAGCATTTTCGATGCTCTCTTTTCCATGAAGAGAAGAAGAGTTTGCTATAGCTTTGCGGTAGCAGGACTCCCACCAAGCCATAGGAAACGGCAATGTCCCGGTGGTGAGCACCCCGGGTCACTGCTGGAGCCGGCCTTGGTGTTTAGGGGTCTCCAAGCCCTCCTCCAACATTACTTAAGACCAAGGGAGGTGGTGGTACCCGGGGCTGTGTGGGGGGGGGCAGGGCCCCCCACACATTATTTACTGAACAAAGCTGGTGGTCACCGGGGTGGCGGTGGGGCCACGTAGTCCCCCGCATTCGATCTATAGGTGCTACAGAGGTGGCATTCCCCGGAGCATCCACATTGCATTTTGTCATTGCCCCCGGGACCTGGACCACCTGGCGGCTTAAAGAAAACAAAGAGCGGTAGTCCGTGCTGCATTTTTAAAAAACGTTAAACTGGATTTGTGGATCCAACGTGGATCACGCCCAATTAAAAAAAAATGCTTTTATTGGGCCAAGCAGGCCAAGTGGGACGGGGTGTTTCTACCCTGACCCCTTTTCTTGATTTATTTACGTTTTTTGACCTTTTTTCTTGTGACTCGGTTCAATCAAGTCACAAGATGGCTGCCAACACTTCCTGGTTTGAGGTGTTGGCAGTCAGTTAGATTGCAGGCTCATGATCAGGTGGGTTCGCACCCGATGATCTGAGAAATGTTAATATTCCTCAGGAACTACCGAACGGATTTACCCATTTAACAAACATAGTGCACTCTGGACCAAGTGCTACCTTTCTGCCTAATTTGGTGTATTTCTGTTTAGCAGTTTAGGCTGTAACTATGTCAACAGTTTACTATGGAAATTAACATGTAGAACAAGCGTTTTGGGACCCCCCTTTTTCTTGGCTCCCACTTTACGGATCACCCCGAAAATGTCACGATAGCTGCTAAAGTAAGTGGCCCATTAGTTTTGAGAAATCTGTGAATGTTTGTCAAAAGGCACCAAAGGTATTGGCAAAAGAAATAAAGGCTTTTTGAATAGAAACACGGTCCTAACTATAACTTCCTACCGGCGTGTGTGTATATATATATACATATATATATATATATATATACATATATATATATATATATATATACATATGTACCACAATCCTGTAGCACCAAATCTTTCGGCAAAAAAACATTTACTGATCTCAGTTGTGCAAAACAAATTAAATTAATGAAATCATATGGCAAGTGCCCGGCATTACGCGTTTCGACTGCGTTACTGCAGTCTTGATCACATGACACACCGGGCCATTTTTAAACAATAAATAGTGGTTGGGTGATATTGCAATAAGCTCCTCCTCTTGTTCAATAGAGCTGAAAGACATACTTTACTTATGTAGACCGGCATCTAAAAACATTATACATGTTGGATATACACGATAATAATACAGCATACATAAAGCTATTAAAGCCTTATACTATGGTAACACACAGCAAAACACTATTATTAGTTGATGCTATTGTTTAGTTGCAATAAGTAATCTATATGCAAACAATGCTTACCTAAAAACAAATTACTGAACAGAAGTTATCCTCAATGTGTCTCATATTAGGTAGACTCTCGTATGAATATATGAGATACCCTCCATAATTTAATCAACATTATTAGCTCTAATTAATGGGAGGATCAATTAGATAAAGTGCAAGTGTAAAATTACAAAATTAATTATAAATAAATGCTCATTTCATTACTTGTAGTGAGCTATTGTCCCTCATAGCTGACCACAAAAGTGTGGAAGGGAGCCAAATATATGCCTTATTATTGACCTATACATAAATAAATGGATAGATAAAGTGCAAGTGCACTGTAAACAATTGATGAAAGTGCAAATGGTATGGCTAAAACAAATATATATTCAGTCACAGATACATATATATATATACAATCAAAAGAACTTATATGCCTAGTGGCAAACTCAATTCATATATATTGCAAGTGCAAAACTAGTATTATTGCCATCTCGTGCATATGAGTAGATGTCAAACAGTACACAGCATTGAACTGGAGTGTAGTGTAGTTCCTATATTCCCAATAGGCTCTGCGCATTGGAATAATACATCCTGTAGTTTAGACGTAGGACTGAGGTCGACTAGGTCTCTACCGCATATATTAAACTTAATTGTGAGTGCCAGCTAGCTCAGAGGTCACTAGAAACTTTGTCGAATCCACAAGAAGGGATTAGTTTCTGACAACCGCATAAACATGACAACTTTGTTTCCCAAGAATAAGAAATCAATGTCTAGAGTCGCGGAAACAATAGACAGCTATTTTACTTAGTCAATCGTGCATGCTTCGTTTCACCAGAGGTGCTGAGAAATAGAGAGACGGGCGTTTTCAATAAAAAGTATTCATTGAACAGTCTTTCTCAAGCATAAGAAATGTACTGCTACAATCATAATACTGGTTATAAAGTACAAGGCATATAATACGAAAAGTATTATAAAGTAGTACTGTAAAATCATGGTATGGTTTCTAAGCCATATAAAATAACATATAATACATACAGTAATAAAATTTTGACTAAAAGTACTCAACTGGTGCTTCTAAAATATGCCTACCCCGGTGTACCTAACCTAAGTCTAGTACAAGGGAAGAAGTAAGTGAGGTGTAGTTTAAGTTTAGTATTCTTTGCCAAGAATCTATTCCAAGAATTCTCTAAGGGTCTAATCAGCTCCGTACCTTGGTTTTAGAATGAAGGAGGTCTTGTATCTCTCTCTCAGGACTCGATTTGCCAGCAACCAGCAAAGGTAGCCTGGAAACACTGGAGCTGGATTTCTTGACAGGAGAAAAGACAGCGTCTTTCAGTGCATCAGCTGGAGGGTCGGCTTCCTTCGGCACTTGCTTCTGAGGGCGCGTCGGGCAAGTAGATAGTCGAACTGCTCCAAACCAAACCACTGGTGCAAAGTGCATACAGTACAGATAAATCAGAAAGTTAAAGATACTGCCAGATAAAGCCTTCGCTAAAACCAGACAAAACCAAGTAAAACCAGGAAAAACCTAGAAAAAACCAGCTAAAACCAAGTAAAAACAGGCTAAAAACTGGGCTCTAAAAACAGTAATCTTAAAATCTTTTATGAGGAATGCAGAACATCACCAATATTTCACAACAATTATCCAAAGGAAGTTATGTAAATCTTCCCCTGTGCTGAGGCCGTTCGGCATTCTAGTATCTAATGTTAGAATGTATTGGGATTCCAACTGCAAAAGTTTCTTTTCTCTATTCCCGCCTCTAACTGACCTAGGTACTGAGTCAATTACAAAGTACCTCAAGTCGTTAAATTGTTCTGATGTACAAGTTTGAAATGGCGAGCGACAGGATAACTAGAATCAGAAATGACTACAGCTCTGATATATTGCAGTATACGATTGAATACATGTAATTTCGTACTGCCCACATATTTTTAGTGGCATGAGCATTCCAGTACGTATACTGCAAAGTCTATTTTACATGTGAACATCCCTTTGATCTTAATGGGTCTAGGTTTGAAAGCTGTAGAATATTCAGTAATATTTTTTCCGAACTTGCACGCTTGACATGAGCTGCATTTGAAGAAACCTGTTCTCTTTGATAACCAATTGCTAGAGACTGAAACTTCTGGACTGGTTTTGATGAGTGATTCCCTCATTGAGGGAGCACGTCTGAATGTCAAAGAAGGTTGTTCTGGAAAGATTTGGGACAGTGTCAGATCAGTCAATACTATAGGCCAGTTTTTGAGTATGATTTTCTTCACTTGTTTTTCCTGGCTACTATAAGTGGTTATCAGTCTTACGGTGTTATTCATTTCGGACAGGTTACCCAACCTCTCAAAATCATTAGAGTTAGTGGTGTTCTGTAAGCATACCTCTCTAGAGCGATTATTAGCCCTATCAAAGCAGCCCTTAGGTCTTTAGTTTTGTAACCTCGAGCACTGAATCTACGGAGAGCTTCTGCACTTTTGAAGATCTGTATCTGAACTGCAAATTCTCCTTATCCTTAAAAACTCTCCATACGGGATGCACCTAATCAGATGTCTTGGATGGGAGCTGCTAGCGTGTAGTACATAATTGCCAGCCATACTTTCTCTATGGAGTTTGGTATTGATGTCATCATTCTCAACATAAATTTCGACATCTAGAAAGTGTTCACATTGGTTGCTGATATGGCCGTTGAATTGCAGATGTAACACGTTGTTGTTAATGGTTTCTACAAAAAATGTTGCCGACTCAACAGTACCCTTCCAAATGACACAGACATCATCTATACACCGTCACCAATGAAGTATATGGGCATCACATACAAATATATATATATACACATACATACATATATATACACACACACACATACACACACACATATATATGTACGAAAGCACACAATCAAGGACAACCTTGGAGCGTGAATCTATATGCGGCAGTCCAGCCGCAGAGTATGCACCACCCCGTTAACGTGGGGGTCACGGCAGTGAAGTAGCAGCCGTACATGGGATCGAGGACGGGCCCACTCGTGGAGTCCATACAGGACTTGATTGTGTGCTTTCCGCACTACACTTCCCAGAAGTCTCATTGGAGCCTCCCATTGGCGGGTGAGTTATATGAATTTGGAGAAGTGTAACGGGTGCGCACACCGCTTCCGTTAAAGCCCCTGAAGAGAAGCAGATGGAGCTTCGAAACGCGTCGGGCAGATCCATTACGGAGCGGCGTCTACGAGCGGATCCCCGTCCTCACCTACACATAAATAAAGCTGCTGCGCGCGTGCTACTCATAAGGTGGACAACCTTGGAGCGTGAATATATATATATATATTCACTGAAAAAACCATAGGTTTCACACTCGTTATAGTTAGGAATTAGCATTTAGAAAACCTTTCAAATTCACTGAAAAACCCATAGGTTTCACACCAGTTATAGCTGAACATTTTACTCATACAAAACCATTGAAATTCCCACGTTATAGTTAGTTGGACTCACTATAACTCGCGTGCCCGCAATCCACTGCTGATGTCACATATTACATCATTCATGACATGGTCAGTGACATTACTGATGACATCACTGATGACATCTCAAATGATATCACTGATGACATCACTGATGGCATCTCAAATGACATCACTGATGACATCATCCAGCGACTGTGTGTTTCTGTAAAGTTTAAATATGTTTTACATATTGAAGAATGAGTGGATGTATAAGTGTCTGCATGAAGGATTTAGTAGGTGCGTGACTGACTGTATGAGTGAGTGATTAAATGTGTCTTACTGAATGCATGGGTAAGTGAATAAATTATCTGAATGTGTGCATCATTATGTCTGTTGTTGTGTAAGCTGCTGCATGTGTTGATCAGTAGCCATATGAGTGGCTATATGGGTTATTGATTGGTTGCCCAAGTATTCGTATATGAGGCTGAGTGCGTGTGTTGGTGGCTGGGAGTTGTGTGACTCTGTGCATTGATGTGTGAGCAGTTGATTCACTTGGTGTATGGGTTCAAGAGTGCATGAGGAAACAACTGTATGGGCGGTTGAGGTGTGTTGGTGAGCGAATGGATATCTCAGTGCTACATGTCCAAGTAAGTACATATGTAAAACACAGTGCATGTGAGAGTTGGCATATATAAATGACTATACATGATAGCCAGTGATTGTGCGAGTGGCTGTGTGGATCAATGTGTACTTGTATCAGTGATTGTAAAAGAGAGTAAGTATGTGTTAGTATATGTTTGAATAAGTAAGGTTTTGTGTGTATAACTGTATAGATGAAGAAATGGGAGTGTGATTGATTATTTGCATGTTTGACTAGGTGTGTGAGTAACTCCATGGATGAGTGGCAGTGTGTGAGTGTCTGTATAGGTGTATGAGTGCATATGATAGTGTTGTATTGATGAGTAACTGTATGTATGAGTGATTGTATGGGTGAATGAGTGGATGTGTGTGTAGACTTAGGAATCAGTGAGTGCGTATGTAGTAACTGGTATCGGTGTGTCAATGGTTTCTGGAATGGTAGTCTGTATTTAACACTGGATGTATCAAAGGTTAGATTGTAGTGTGAGGAGGTATCACATGAATGATGTCATCAGTGATGTCATTTGAGATGTCATCAGTGATGTCATCAGTGATGTCATTTGAGATGTCATCAGTGATGTCATCAGTGATGTCACTGACCATGTCATGAATGATATAATATGTGACATCATCAGCAGTGGATTGCGGGCACGCGAGTTATAGTGAGTCCAACTAACTATAACGTGGGAATTTCAATGGTTTTGTATGAGTAAAATGTTCAGCTAACTATAACTGGTGTGAAACCTATGGTTTTTTCAGTGAATTTGAAAGAGTTTTTTAAATGCTAATTTCTAACTATAACGAGTGTGAAACCTATGGTTTTTTCAGTGAATTTCAAAGGTTTTTTAAATGCTAATTCCTAACTATAAGTATTGTGAAACCTAAGGTTTTTTCAGTGAATTTCATAGTTTTTTTAAAAGCTAATTCCTAACTATAACAATTGTGAAACCTATGTTTTTTTCAGTGAATTTCATTGTTTTTTAAAAAGCAAATTCCCTTGTATATCGACTTTGTAACCTACGATTTTTTTTTATTAACTGTTTTTTATAAGTATTAATTATATTTATAAAATATATATATATATTTGTTCAATGTATATTTTTTTGATCATTTATTCCTGGTGCGCTCAGGGTGCGTGCACCGGTAAGCTTACCCGTATCATTTTGACTTGGGGCGCTCAGGGTTCGCGCACCGGTAAGCTCTCCCGAGAGCGCAGCGAGAGCGCTATTTCTGCGTTCGTAAAAAAAAATATGTATGAAAAGTAAATAATAATGCAAGACATTCAGTACCATACTTATAAAAGCAGTATTTTTGATTTACGAAATGAAAATGATTTTGCATTTCCGTAAAGCTACCAAAACGTCACTCAGACACGCCTACGTTTGCGCCGCGTAAGCGCACCCAGAAGCGCTCCGGTGCGCGCAGCGTAAGCGTGTCAAGTCATGTGACCTTAAAATAACACTTTTCATTGGTTCAGAACATTTTGTTTTTTCAAATATTGAGAAACCCACCCATTTCTCTCACTATTGCTTTGTACTTGGAGAGAGCAAGAGGTGTTCTGTGCATTATCTGCTTCTCAAAGTTTTCTGATCTACAGCAATGGCTGCAAGGGAGTCATCCAACAGTGATTCTGATGGTTTTTTGCCTCAGGACCCTCCTCACCACAAAACAAAGGACCACTTCATTTGGAAAAAAAATTCCACCCCTGAAGGAAAAAAAAAGGTTAATGCTGCTAAGGTAACCTGCAAGATATGTGGCACTATTTTATCCAGAGGCAATCCTAATAGGAAATATAGCTTTGGAAATGCCACTTTAATTAGGCATGTCCAGAGAATACACCCAAATATCTTTGCCAGGGAGAGTGTCAGGGACCTGGCACGGAATTTACCAAGAGAAGGCGGCAGCACCTCCACTGGTGGAGCAACACCTTCGGGAACATCACGTGGAAGAATGGTCCCTAACGTGCAGTCGGTCTTTGCAGGCATACAATTTCTATGCGTGGACTGTGATGAACTGCTCTGTTATGGGGAACAGAGCGTTGAACTCATTGCTATGAAGAGACAGGAACACCGCTGCCCTCCCCGTCCCTAATTTTTCACATTTTTTTTGCTCCTGTTAAGCAGTTTTGGAATCCCTGTTTTTGTTTTTCCCCTGAAAAAAATAAAATAAATATATAAAATCGTTATAAAAAAGTATAAAAAAACGAAAAAAAGAAGAAAAAAAAGTTATTTTCAGAACTACCTCCAATTCTCAAAAAAGAGCTGTATTTTCACTCTAATTTTTTACACTGTTTTTCCCCGTGGTGCGCTCAGGGTATGCGTACCGGTAAGCGCCCATGTGCGCGCACCCTGAGCTTCGCGAAATTAAAAAAAAAAACTAAAACTTTTTTTGCCCTTCGGAGTCCTCCTAAGCCCCCCTGATAAAACATAAGGGGGGCAGGGTGTCTCTACCCTGCCCCCTATCAACGTTTTCCACTTTTTTTTTTCACCTCTTGTGTCTCTGTTCTTCAGAGTCACAAGATGGCGGACTAACCAGACCATTTAGAATTTTTATAGACATCCAAGAGCCAATTAGCTTTTGAAATTTAGAACCAATTAAAATGTTTCTTTGGTTTTCAATTTGTGTGTGATGAAGTTTCATTGGTTTTCTACATGAATATACATGAAAAATGAGAGAGAAACACAGCCATTTTGTGATAGTACTCTTTGAGGTACATTTGTGAGGAATTTTTGGTGTTCCATTTCTGGTGTGAAATTTACACAGTACTAACTCTTCTACTGCTTTCTAAAAGGTTAGTTGTTAATTTGTAAGGGGAATTTAATACTTGATAAAACGAGTTTTATATTATCTATTACTAAAAACGATAAATTAAAGTGATTTTTTTTCTGCAATATACAGCAAGAAATTTGAAAAGAATATGGATCTCAATGAGGACACCGTTGATATTAATTTTGAAATTTCTGCGACTTGTGTTGAGACGAGTTTTATTGAGGTCTTGAATGATCCTGTTGATAACACTATCCATGAAGAAGACCTTTTTTTGAGAGGAGATGGAATGGGGGATTTTAATTATGAGACTTTGGATGCTGAATTAATCGAATGTTTGGACTGTATTGAGTTCCAGGACTCATGTATGGAGACTTCTGATGAGGAGATTCCTGATCAGTTAATGTTAGAAGTTCTTCTAAATTATGAAAATTCTGAAGAATAAATTTATATTTAGAAATTATAAATTGTTTGAGACATTTTTTATTATTCTACTTGTAATTTATGAGATAGTAGTGAAATGATTGTGGTATAAAGTGAGACTTATAGTAGAGTGCAACATTTCTGTGTTACATAGTACGTTTACTCACAGTTACTTCCCTTCTCCCACTATATTTTCTCCAATGTGCATTTCACATCTCTTCTTCATCTCATGCCTTCTTTCTCTCACTGTCGCTCTCTAATGTACACTATCGCCGCCATTTTGTGTACTTTCAGAAGACAGTGAAATGTAATGCTCCAAAGGTGGAGTGCAAGATCTGCCATACTGTACTTTCTAGAGGAGACCCCAGAAGGAAGTACAGTTTTGGTAATTCAACTATGATTCGGCACGTCCAGAGGAGGCACCCCCAGAACTATGCCCGGGAGAGTGTCAGGGCTCTGGCACGAGAGGCTCCAAAAGATGGTGCCTCTACTTCTACTGGAGGAACAACTGCATCGGTGAGGGGGCGACCAGAGCAGCTGATCCCAAATATTCAGCCTGTTTTTAATGAGGCCTCCATCAAATGCAAACATTGTGATTGTCACGATTCGCTCCCTATGTTCTCGTGTCCACCACCAGGGGGCTGAACTGTGGGACTCTCCAGTGTTCTAATATGCTTCCTGACACTCCCCTGCATGCATATCTTGACTTCCAGCCATTCGGACACAATTTGAGAATTGACATCCATTCCCAATCCATGCCGGGTTTTGTGAAAGCCAGCCTGCTTAGACTTAAAGCCAGCCTACTCATGCCTGAAACTCCATTACCCAGAATTCCCTGCTCACTGCTTTGTCTCCACCCCTGCAGGCCAAGGATGGGTGGAGGAATTCAGCTCACCTGTGGCTGGCTGCTGCTAGCCTGCTCACACCAGCTGCATGTGATTACTGTGAGCTCTTTTAAGCCCCAGCTCCCTTCAGGCAAAGGTTGGTCATTGTAGCTGTTTACCGGTGAGACCAATCCTTGGTTCCAGAGTTCCCTGAGCTTTTATTATGCCTTGTTCCTGACCTGCTGCTGTTTTCCCTGTTCCTGAATTAGCACTGCCAGCAGTGCTACCCTGACACCATAGCCTTAGTATTCCTTGTTCCTGAACTGCAGCAGTTTCCCTTCTCCTGAATTAGCACTGCCTGCAGCGCTACCTTGTTTCCTGAGTTCCTGAGCTATAGCTATTCCCTGTACCTGAATTAGCACTGCCTGCAGTGCTACCTTGTTTCCTGAGTTCCTGAGCTATAGCTATTCTTTGTTCCTGGGCTTAGCTATTTCTTGTTCCTGATTTGCACTGCTTGCAGTGCTCTCTTGACTCCTTGTTTCCTGAGCTGTAGCTATTTCCTGTTTCCTTGAACCAGTATTGCCTGTAGTGCTACCTTGACTCCTAAGCTGTAGTAATTCCCATGTTCCTGAATTAGCACTGCCTGCAGTGCTACCTTGACTCCTGAAGCTTTGGTAGTCCCCTGTTCCTGAACCAGCACTGTCTGCAGTGCTGCCTTGACTCCTGAGCCTTAGCTCACTTCTTGTTCCTGCCCCAGCACTGCCTTCTCTGCTTCTTGATTCCTTAACCTGCACTATTCTAGTATACCCTTGTAGCCTCCCCTTCTGTATATCCATTTCCAGTCCCTCCCTTGCTTCCCATTTCCTTGGTTCCAGTTCTAGTTTGCTGCCTTTCTATTCTGCTGTCTTACTTCTGTTACCTTGTATGTTTGTTACCTGCTTTCTGCCAAGTGTGCCCTGTCATTTCCTTCCTTTCCTGTTAAGCACTCCTCCTTGCTAGCTCCTTGTCTATTGTTCTTGTGTTTAGTTCTACCCCTTTGCTGTTACTGCCTTGCGCGTTCCTGTTTGATCGCCAGGATCCGTGGGCTCAGCTGACTACCTAGGTGGTGTTTCTTGTTCACTGTGAGTTTTGTCTTTGAGTTACATTTATAACATCACTATAGGTATAAGCTCCACAGACCCTGCCTTTGCATGCATATCCTACAAGTGGGTATTTGCAGTCAGTATCTGTAACAGCAATTGCGGGTAAGAAACTTACTGAGCTTCAGTCTTACCATGTGGAGCTTCTGAGTGCTTTACCCCACACCCCCCTTTATTGTTAGTGTTGTATTATATATATGTCTTGCACGTCCGTCCTGGGTGTAGTTAGTCTGAATGCTAAATCGCCTTGTGAGTGCCCTTCCTTTCTGAGTCTTACCCATCTTGTTCACCTGTACAGGCTTCCCCTTTGGATCCATTTTTCTCCTCTGACTCCCTGTATGATCCTGGGCAGCACTGTACTCCTCCTTTCTGTGTACGTCTTCTACCCAGTTCCCAGTCTTTGTCCAAGTCCCTGACTGTCTTCCCCACATAGTCCCGGTCAGTCCCTGACAGAATGACCAACCCCCATTTCCAGGGTCACTTCTGAGGTTTCTTTGCATTCAGTTAGCTACCATTTTCTGTTACATTTCTCTTTGAACATTTTTAAGGTGTTTCATAATGAGAGGTTTAGGAAAGAAACACACCAGTGCATCATTTAGGTTTGTGCAGGGCAGTTCACCAGTGCCCACCAATGAGAGACATTTAGTGTCTACTTTACAGTTTGAAAATGTTCACCCTAGTCCTGAAACAATTAATCCTCTTATGAAAAATGGACATTTACGTTTTGAATATTTTACTCATTGGCTCTCAAACACCTCTTTGCCAGATCCTGACTTGCTCTTCTGTTCTGATCCAGATTCAATGTCTGTGTCAGAATTGCAAAAGGAAAATAATACCTTACTCAGGTTGCTGAACAAGAATTCTGATTCTCGCATGTCTGCTGACAGTGGTTGTAAAATACAATGTTCAACCACACAACCAAAGAAAGAGCAGATCCATTTCATAACCTCTGTTTTCCATTCACATAATGTTACCCAGTCTTGTAGTCCAGTAAAAATCACAGTCCCGGATACTAAAGGGACCTTGTTAAATACCACATTCAAAGTAAACAATAATCAGTTCAACAAAAGAGAGAAAAGACCTACTAGAACACAGGAGGCTAATAGCCACTTTGAACAAAATCCCAGGTATAGCTCTGTTGCTTGTGAAGTTGCCAAGTCTGCCACTGTCCTTATAGAGAAAGATCTGCAGTCCTCGCAGGATATGTTTTCATCTAAGATTCTTGAATTACAACAAGAGAATAAAATATTTCAGACTCTGTTAAAAAGTTATAACCCAGAGTTCAAGTGGGAATTTAAAACCCCTGTAGAAAACAACTTTTCCACCTCTATGTAAGCCTCCTTAGAAATGGAGAATGAAGCCTTGCGCTCTCTTTTGCGTTCCCCTTAGAGCTGGTCCAGCAATTGTGTTAATAATTCTGTGGCTGATCACTCAGATACCATTCAGAACAACCATAGTACCTTGTCTCACAGTCCAGCTAAGGAAAGTATTTATTTGAATCCTGAAATGTCTAACTCCTCTGTTTTGTCTTCTAGTACTAAATTACATCCAGGCGCTACATCTGAGATGTGTCCCTCCACTTTTCAGGAACCCCAAATGTCAGGCAAGACAAAAGGCATCTCTTTGCTTTCTTTTCCTGGTAATGAGGTCAGTTCTATCTCAGAGATAAGCCAGGGACAGGTCATTGACATAAAGACAAAACCTGAACCGGTGATCCACATAATCCCTGCTGTGACAATGTCCTGTGACTCAGACCATGCTCTAGATTTAACTACCACAACTGAAGACAACCTCACTGAGAAGGAACAAAATCCTGACCCCTTGTTTGCTCTTCCACCTTCAAGCATGCCACATATTGAAAAGTCAGGAAATATTACTCTATGCTCTGATGCATCTGTACCACCTTATAATGCAGAAGGAATTGAACACATCTCCCATGACCATGAAGTCTCCGACCTACTTCCTCTGACTAAGAGATGTGAAGTGCTAAAAAGTAAAGGAAGTCTGATCAACAGAGACTCTAAAATAAGCAGTATTCTTAGCCATCCTGAAGAAAACACTTCAGTATGTTTTAATGGGCCAAGGAACTGTGAAGATTTCACTATTGACAATAGGGATGTTCAAGGACAATCATCATTTTCAGAATTTAAAGACATTCATCCTTGTGCCTCTCTGCCATCATCTTGTCTGCTTTCAGAGTCTTCAGAGTCCTCAGCCGGCCTGCTGCCTCCTGAACTTCAGCCTGCAGCCTTCCTGCCATCTGAGCCCGAGCCTGCAGTCTTCCTGCCACCAGTACCAGGGCCTCCAGACTACCTTCCTTCAGAGCCTGAGTCCTCAGCCGGTCTACCTACAGAACTTCAGCCTGCAGTCTGCCTGCCTACTGAGCCTCCAACCAATTTGCTTATAGAGCCGGCGCCTCCTAAAAGCCTGTTTATGAAGCCAGAGCTTCCAAAGAGCATGCCTCCAGCACCAGTACCTGCAGGCCGCCTGCCTCCAGCACCAGTACCTGCAGGCCGCCTGCCTCCAGCACCAGTACCTGCAGGCCGCCTGCCTCTAGCACCAGTACCTGCAGGCCGCCTGCCTCTAGCACCAGTACCTGCAGGCCGCCTGCCTCTAGCACTAGTACCTGCAGGCCGCCTGCCTCCAGCACCAGTACCTGCAGGCCGCATGCCTCCAGCACCAGAGCCTGCAGGCTGCCTGCCTCCTGCACCCGAGCTTCAGGCTCCCTGCCTTCTGCACCAGAGCTTCCAGGCTCCCTGCCTTCTGTACCAGAGCTTCCAGGCTCCCGGCCTTCTGCACCAGAGCTTCCAGGCTCCCTGCCTTCTGCAGCAGAGCTTCCAGGCTCCATGCCTTCTGCAGCAGAGCTTCCAGGCTCCCTGCCTTCTGCAGCAGAGCTTCCAGGCTCCCTGCCTTCTGGACTTGAGCCTCTACTGTGCCAACGTTTTGACCCTGTGCTTCCAGTTTCCCAGCTTTCACAGGTCTCAATTCATATACATTCAGAGACTGAACCTCCAGCACCAGATACAAAACTCTCAACATGTAAGCCTCCAGGGCCTGGTTCTCCTGCATACCTGCTTCCTAAGTCTCCTGAATGTGTATCTTTAGTATGTTTTCTACCGGGGCCAGAACTTCAGGTCTGCTTCCTATCACCTCCTTCATTTTCAGCCAGATTGTCTTTCACCTCTGTGCCTCCTGCCAATCCGTTATCTGCTTTTGACCCTAAAGTCAATCAGCCTTTGCTTTCAGAGTGCTACTCTAGCCTGTCATCATCAGGACTTCAAACACATTTAATGCAGGCTTCTAAGCCCTTGTCACTGGATTTGGACTCTTCAAGTTCTACCTTCAATACTGCTGTTAATTTACAGAGTATTATCCAACTCTCCAGAACATCACAATTTACCTTCAGTCCTCTGATAGCGTGCAATGAATCTATGATGGGAATTGACTTAAATCTTAGGAGCAAAGGCTTTAGATCCAGTTCCAGACTCCGGGAGACGGTCTTTGGAGGGGGAGTACTGTCACGATTCGCTCCCTATGTTCTCGTGTCCACCACCAGGGGGCTGAACTGTGGGACTCTCCAGTGTTCTAATATGCTTCCTGACACTCCCCTGCATGCATATCTTGACTTCCAGCCAAGATATTCCAGCCAATATATTCGGACACTATTTGAGAATTGACATCCATTCCCAATCCATGCCGGGTTTTGTGAAAGCCAGCCTGCTTAGACTTAAAGCCAGCCTACTCATGCCTGAAACTCCATTACCCAGAATTCCCTGCTCACTGCTTTGTCTCCACCCCTGCAGGCCAAGGATGGGTGGAGGAATTCAGCTCACCTGTGGCTGGCTGCTGCTAGCCTGCTCACACCAGCTGCATGTGATTACTGTGAGCTCTTTTAAGCCCCAGCCCCCTTCACGCAAAGGTTGGTCATTGTAGCTGTTTACCGGTGATACCAATCCTTGGTTCCAGAGTTCCCTGAGCTTTTATTATGCCTTGTTCCTGACCTGCTGCTGTTTTCCTTGTTCCTGAATTAGCACTGCCAGCAGTGCTACCCTGACCCCATGGCCTTAGTATTTCTTGTTCCTGAACTGCAGCAGTTTCCCTTCTCCTGAATTAGCACTGCCTGCAGTGCTACCTTGTTTCCTGAGTTCCTGAGCTATAGCTATTCCCTGTACCTGAATTAGCACTGCCTGCAGTGCTACCTTGTTTCCTGAGTTCCTGAGCTATAGCTATTCTTTGTTCCTGGGCTTCGCTATTTCTTGTTCCCGATTTGCACTGCTTGCAGTGCTCTCTTGACTCCTTGTTTCCTGAGATGTAGCTATGTCCTGTTTCCTTGAACCAGTATTGCCTGTAGTGCTACCTTGACTCCTAAGCTGTAGTAATTCCCCTGTTCCTGAACTAGCACTGCCTGCAGTGCTACCTTGACTCCTGAAGCTTTGGTAGTTCCCTGTTCCTGAACCAGCACTGTCTGCAGTGCTGCCTTGACTCCTGAGCCTTAGCTCACTTCTTGTTCCTGCCCCAGCACTGCCTTCTCTGCTACTTTGTTTTCTTGATTCCTTAACCTGCACTATTCTAGTATACCCTTGTAGCCTCCCCTTCTGTATATCCGTTTCCAGTCCCTGCCTTGCTTCCCATTTCCTTGGTTCCAGTTCTAGTTTGCTGCCTTTATATTCTGCTGTCTTACTTCTGTTACCTTGTATGTTTGTTGCCTGCTTTCTGCCAAGTGTGCCCGGTCATTTCCTTCCTTTCCTGTTAAGCACTCCTCCTTGCTAGCTCCTTGTCTATTGTGCTGTGTTTAGTTCTACCCCTTTGCTGTTACTGCCTTGCGCGTTCCTGTTTGATCGCCAGGATCCGTTGGCTCAGCTGACTACCTAGGTGGTGTTTCTTGTTCACTGTGAGTTTTGTCTTTGAGTTACATTTATAACATCACTATAGGTATAAGCTCCACAGACCCTGCCTTTGCATGCATATCCTACATGTGGGTATTTGCAGTCAGTATCTGTAACAGCAATTGCGGGTAAGAAACGTACTGAGCTTCAGTCTTACCATGTGGAGCTCCTGAGTGCTTTACCCCACACCCCCCTTTATTGTTAATGTTGTATTATATATATGTCTTGCACGTCCGTCCTGGGTGTAGTTAGACTGAATGATAAATTGCCTTGTGAGTGCCCTTCCTTTCTGAGTCTTACCCATCTTGTTCACCTGTACAGGCTTCGCCTTTGGATCCATTTTTCTCCTCTGACTCCCTGTATGATCCTGGGCAGCACTGTACTCCTCCTTTCTGTGTACGTCTTCTACCCAGTTCCCAGTCCTTGTCCAAGTCCCTGACTGTGTTCCCCACATAGTCCCAGACAGTCCCTGACAGTGATGCCCTACTTTGTTACGGGTAACAAAGTATTATGATCATTGTTCGAGCATTAGACAACCACTGCTGCCGTCCCCAGTTCTAATTTTAGTGAGAGAGGAAAGGAAAATGAGTGAGGGAGCAAAAAAAAGGGACGAGAGGGGAAGGGAAGTGAAGTAGGGGGATTGAAAGAAGGTGAGTGTGTGAGTATAACTAAGTTATAGGGAGTGAGCGTGACAGAAGAGGAGTGAGAGACTAAAGAGACGGAGAGAATGAGACTAACAGAGAGAGAATGAGGTAAGGGGAGTGTAGAAGTAAGAGGATAGAGGGAGTAAGACAAGGAATTAGTGAAGTGGATTAAGGAGAGTAAGGGAAGGGAAAACAGTGAAAGAGCGAAGGATGGGAAGAGAGAGGAAGAAATGTAAAGGAGAAGGTCTGAAAGAAGATGAGTGTGGGAGTATGGCTCAGTAATAGGGAGTGAGCATGATAGAAGAGGAGTGAGAGACTAAGAGGACGGAGAGAATGGGGGTAACACAGAGAGAGTGAGAAAAGGGGAGTGAGTAAGTTAGAGGACAGAGGGATTGACAGAAGCAGTTACTGAACTGCAGAAAGAGGAGTAAGGGAAGGGAACAGAGGGAAGGAGTGAAGGATGGGAAAAGAGAGGAAGGAAAGTAAAGGAGAAGGTCTGAAAAAAGGTGAGTGTAGGAGTATGGCTGAGTTATAGGGAGTGAGCGTGATAGAAAATGAGTGAGAGACTAAGAGGACAGAGAGAATGAGGCTAACAGAGAGAGAATGAGGGAAGGGGAGTGTACAAATAAGAAGACAGAAGGAGTAAGAGAAGGAGTTAATACAGTGGAATAAGAAAGTAAGGGAAGAGAAAAGAGTGAAGGAGCAAAGGAAGGAAAGAGAGAGGAAGCAAACTAAAGCAGAAGGTCTGACAGAAGGTGAGTGTTGGAGTATAGGTGAGTTATAGGCAGTGAGCGTGACAGAAGAGAAGTGAGAGACTAAGGGGATGGAGAGAATGAGGCTAACAGAAAGAGAATGAGGGAAGGGAGTGCAGAAGTAAGAAGACAGAGAAAGAAAGAGAAGGAGTAAGTGAAGTGGAGTAAGGAGAATTAAAAAAAAGGGAAAAATATAAAACAATGAAGTAAGAGAAGAGAGAGGAAAGAAAATAAAGGAGAAGGCCTGAAAGAAGGTGAGTGTAAGAGAAAAATGTGAAAAAAGACAGTAAACGTGGGGATTCAGAATAAGTGAGGCAAGCGCAATAAGGGAACAGAGGTGTGGGAGTATCAAAGAAGAGTAGTGAGGTTATGGAAAACAGTGTAGTGAAAATAAATATTGTACATGAAACTTACCTTATAAGTAATGTAAATTTAATATCATATTTACATTAAAATTTATATCTGTGAAAGACAAAAAAAATAGATTATTTATAATATATATTTTAGAATACAAGAGACAAAGTAAGATCATGAAAGGGAGTGTGGGTAATGGAAGAGGAGTGAGAAAGTAACAGGATCGAAAGACTCAAGCTAAGAGACAGGGAGTAAGGGAAAGGGAGTGAGGATGTGAGAGGACAGAGGAAGTGAAAGAAGGAGTGAGTGAAGTGTAATAAGGTGAGTGAGAGAAGGGGAATTATTGAGGAAACAAAGAAAGAAAACAACGGGAAGGGGAGTGAAGTAGAGTGACTGACAGCTGGAAAGTAGTGAATGGGAGAGAGGGAAAGGGCAGTGAAGGAGTGGTTAATACGAATAAGTGAGGAAAGTGGAATATGGGAAGGGAGGTGAGGGAGAGTGAAAAAAGGCCAGTGAGGGTGAGTTAAGAGGAGTGATAGAGGGTGGAAATAGGTGAGTGCGCATAAGAGAATGGGAAAGTAATATATATTTAATAATAATTTCAACATCATGTTAAATGGTTTATTTTTGCTGTTCTCAGATTATATTGAATTTCACTTAAAACAGTGACTTCAATAGTACTCATCATATAACAGCGGGCAAAAAAAACACAATCAAAATGGTTGTGTTTAAAAAACCCTTTGAATAATTTCTTAAATAATGTAAAATTTTAAAAACCATATCTAAACTCACTTTTGATCCATCCACTTTTCCACGAGGCCAAATAGTATATGGAAAGTCTTTTTCTATGGAAATTAGTCCAGAGTATTCTTAATGTCTCATTTACCTGACTTTCTGAAAGAAAAGCTCCAACATCTTTTACATTATGAAACAAGAGTTTTACTTCCACCTCTAGCTTACTTTTCTATAATACTCACAGCACACACTATATGATAAACATATACTATCTCTATGAGAACTACATGTTTTTTTATTATCTTCATCACTCTCATTCAGAAAGTCATTTTGAAGAGCAAACTAAGTTATATTAACTGCTGCAATCTTCATAGGCCAATTACCTTCCCTAAAATTTCGGTTGTGAAGAACACTAGGTAAGAATTTAGTAAGTCAGAAGGCAAACGTTGTTTGAAAGTCAATTGAGTATCATTACAGAGCTTCCAACCTTTTTGACATTTTAAATAACATGTGTAATGTCCTGATGTTGTTGAAGGACCATCATGGTAAATAATTGCTGCAGTTGTAAAGGTTCTTCCTGAAATTGATAATTGAGAAGCTACAACATTTTTAATTAATGTTGTCAATTTAGTTCCATCAGGTCTACATCGTTGGAACATTAAAATAACATACTGTCCATATCTTATTAAAAATAAAGTTGATAGCATTTCAGATTTACATTGACTACAAACCATGTTTTGATTTGCTGCTCTAACTAGATTATTAAAAGACACTGATTTGCAGTCTGGTAAAGTCGAATATATAAATCTTTCAGTGTCTACTGTAGTACTACTTGAAAAGGAGCAATTGTCACAGTCATGTTGCCATTTATAAGTAAGGCCAAAAAGATTTTCTACATCTACTCCTTCATCTTGCAAAACAACAAGCATATACATTAGAAATTCCTGACAATCTTGCTGAATATTCTGTGAAAATTGATTTAGACCAGAACATATGTCTAAAACCTTTCGAATTTCAGAAACACTTTGGGGCCGATTCCGATCCCGTAAAATAATCCGCCGTACGAATCGCATTCGTATCCAAATCCGTACGAATGGGAACTTTACGTCCGACCTGCGAATTCCGATCCGTTCCCGTCTATTTCCGTACGAATATCATCTAACCGTCCGAATCACAGTCGATGATCCGTACGAACATGTATCGGGAATCCTACCGTACGATTCGTAAACTACCCGTACTAACACACAAGTACGATCCGGTACGAGAAGCCTGACAGCGATTCGGACGGGACAAAGTATTCGGACATAAACAATGATTCGTACGGCAAATATCGGGTCGCATCAAGCAGCGTCAAACCATACCACACGTGTACCCCTCGCACAAGCACAACTACGACACGCACACCCCCCTACGCGAACCCCCCCACCCGCCAACGGCCCGTACAAGTCAACCGCACGCACAAGTACGACACGCACACCCCCCAACCAGCCCACACGAACAGCCCCACCCGCCAACGGCCCGTACAAGTCAACCGCACGCACAAGTACGACACGCACACCCCCCAACCAGCCCACGCGAACAGCCCCAACCGCCAACAGCCCGTACCAGTCAACCGCACGCACAAGTACGACACGTACACCCCCCTACGCGAACACCCCCACCTGCCAACGGCCATACCAGTCAACCGCACGCACAAGTACGACACGCACACCCCCCTACGCGAACCCTCCCACCCGCCAACGGCCGTACCAGTCAACCGCACGCACAAGTACGACACGTACACCCCCCTACGCGAACCCCCCCACCCGCCAACGGCCGTACAAGTCAACCGCATGCACAAGTACGACACGCACCCCCCCCAACCAGCCCACGCGAACAGCTCCAACAGCCTGTACAAGTCAACCGCACGCACAAGTACGACACGTACACCCCCCTACGCGAACACCCCACCCGACAACGGCCGTACCAGTCAACCCCAAGCACAAGTACGACACGCACACCCCCCCAACCAGCCCACTCGAACAGCCCCAACCGCCAACGGCCCGTACACGTCAACCGCACGCACAAGTACGACACGCACAACCCCCAACCAGCCCACGCGAACAGCCCCAACCGCCAACGGCCCGTACAAGTCAACCGCATGCACAAGTACGACACGTACACCCCCCTACGTGAACACCCCCACCCGCCAACGGCCGTACCAGTCAACCGCACGCACAAGTACGACACGCACACCCCCCCAACCAGCCCACGCGAACAGCCCCAACCGCCAACGGCCCGTACAAGTCAACCGCACGCACAAGTATGGCACGTACACCCCCCTACGAGAACACCCCCACCCGCCAACGGCCGTACCAGTCAACCGCACGCACAAGTACGACATGCACACCCCCTACGCGAACCCCCCCACCCGCCAACGGCCGTACCAGTCAACCGCACGCACAAGTACGACACGTACACCCCCCTACGCGAACACCCCCACCCACCAACGGCCGTACCAGTCAACCGCACGCACAAGTACGACACGCACACCCCCCCAACCAGCCCACGCGAACAGCCCCAACCGCCAACAGCCCGTACAAGTCAACCGCACGCACAAGTATGACACGTACACCCCCCTACGCGAACCCCCCCACCCGCCAACGGCTGTACCAGTCAACCGCACGCACAAGTACGACACGTACACCCCCTACGCGAACCCCCCCAACCGCCAACGGCCGTACCAGTCAACCGCACGCACAAGTACGACACGCACACCCCCCCAACCAGCCCACGCGAACAGCCCCAACCGCCAACGGCCCGTACAAGTCAACCACACGCACAAGTACGACATGCACACCCCCCAACCAGCCCACGCGAACAGCCCCAACCGCCAACGGCCCATACAAGTCAATCACACGCACAAGTACGACACGTACACCCCCCTATGCGAACACCCCCAACCGCCAACGGCCATACCAGTCAACCGCACACACAAGTACGACATGCACACCCCCCTACGCGAACCCCCCACCCGCCAACGGCCGTACCAGTCAACCGCACGCACAAGTATGACACGTACACCCCCCTACGCGAACACCCCCACCCGCCAACGGCCGTACCAGTCAACCGCACGCACAAGTACGACACGCACCCCCCCCAACCAGCCCACGCGAACAGCCCCAACCGCCAACGGCCCGTACAAGTCAACCGCACGCACAAGTACGACACGTACACCCCCTACGCGAACCCCCCCACCCGCCAACGGCCCGTACAAGTCAACCGCACGCACAAGTACGACACGTACACCCCCCCAACCAGCCCACCCGCCAACGGCCGTACCAGTCAACCGCACGCACAACTACGACACACACACCCCCCAACCAGCCCACGCGAACACCCCCACCCGCCAACGGCCGTACCAGTCAACCGCACGCACAAGTACGACACGCACAAATAACGCCAACACCCAAAGCAGCACAAGGACTTACCAAACAGGTCGCACAACAACACTGAACATGTCTCCTGTGTACACTCCATTGAGAATCACTGTCCTGGTCACAGCCAAACAGAGGTCAACACCAACACCCACCCCATATAACACCCCCCCCCCAATTCAAATTAAGCCACACCCACATTTTGGCCAATAAAAGGGTCCACACATACAACCCATCATCCTTAGCAACATACCCATTCTTGCGAGGAAACTGAGAGCACACCAACAATTGCAGCCACATACCTTCACACATACACCATCACATCTTCACCCACACCACACCCTTCACAATTACAACCACACACCCTCATCCATACACACCATCACACCCTCAATCACATACACCCCACACCATGACCACACCCAAGAATCCAAAGTTCACTAACCCGGAGAATGAGATACTCACAGATGAAGTCATCAGAGTCGAGCCACAGCTGTTTGGCGCATTGGTCAGACAGACCAGCCTGGCAGAAAAACACGCCTGTGGGAGAGGATTGTAGACCGGGTCAATGCTGTTGCACCCATCCGGCGCACCAGGGTGGAATGCCAGTCCAGGTGGTATGAGCTGCGGAGGATGGTCAAGAAGAAAATGGACCAGGACTACGCCTCTGCACACCACACAGGAGGCGGCGGTCCCCGCAGACCTCCTGTATACCATCCCTGGGAGGAGAGAGTCATGGCCCTGCTGCCACCGGTGGGAGTACATGGAATGCCATTGAGTCTGGTGAGTGTACAAAAAATACATGTCACATGGGTGGACTTACAACAGTGCCCAGCAGCATGGAGTGGGTGGCCATGAGTCCTAGCAGGACACATCTAAAAGTGGTTTGTTGCAAGTGGAACCCACAAAGGGTGTAAGGTGGAGGGTAGGAGGCTGCACTCATCCCATATGTCCCAGGGCCTCACTCAAGCACCATGCCCAATGTACAGGGATAGGGAAATATCACACAATATAGTAGACCACAGCTCCTAATCAATTTCATGTTGTGGACACACCTTCCCGAGATGCGATATTTTGTGACACAGTAAGGCAGTGTAGCAAGCAAACAAGCACAAACAACCTGTCTCCATCCCTGTCGCCCTCTCCCTCTGTCGCACTCTCCCTCCGTTGCCCTCTCCCTCTGTCGCCCTCTCCCTCTGTTGCCCTCTCCCTCTGTCACCATCTCCCTCTGTGGCCCACTCCCACTGTCGCACTCTCCCTCTGTGGCCCTCTCCCTCTGTCGCCCTCTCCCTCTGTCGCCCTCTCCCTCTGTCGCCCTCTCCCTCTGTTGCCCTCTGCCTCAGTCGCACTCTCCCTCTGTGGCCCTCTCCCTCTGTGGCCCTCTCCCTCTGTGGCCCTCTCCCTCTGTCGCCCTCTCCCTCTGTCGCCCTCTCCCTCCGTCGCCCTCTCCCTCTGTGGCCCTCTCCCTCTGTGGCCCTCTCCCTCTGTGGCCCTCTCCCTCTGTGGCCCTCTCCCTCTGTCGCCCTCTCCCTCTGTCGCCCTCTCCCTCTGTCGCCCTCTCCCTCTGTTGCCCTCTCCCTCTGTTGCCCTCTCCCTCTGTCTCAGTCTCCCTCTGTGGCCCTCTCCCTCTGTCGCCCTCTCCCTCTGTGGCCCTCTCCCTCTGTTGCCATCCCTCAGTGTTCCTCCCTCTGTCACCTCACCGCAGCTCCCTGGGCACACACACAGTTGCACCTAAGCACTGCACAGGCCTAACAAACACCATCGATCTGAATGTAAAGGGATGTCTCACAAGTACCACCAGTCATCTGCTATGTGCCTGCAACACACCCACCATTTGCAGTCCACACTGTACTGTGTTAGGACACACTTCTCGGAATGCTCTGTAGTACACAATGGGCACAGGTGTAGGCAGCACAAGTCCCTCCTGTCATCACTGCTAACACAAACACCAGGACAAGGTCACACATCCTGGGCACCAACACAAAAACACGATCATGCCAGCATGATACATCAGGGGACAGCCAAATCATGAACGATTGACGCTTCCAATTCCCAAGCTAAGTAATAGCATGCCTTGTCATACACCCCCATACAGAAAGTCAGCCCCAGGGGACAGGCAATGGAGTGCAACACTGTCCCAATTGTCATGTACCACAACAAAACACTCACTCATATGAATATGCATACAACTCATACATGCACATAGCAGATGCTCTAGTCCATTGTGCCTCTCAAACAATGCACGTGTCCCATCTCATGAACTTTGTGTATGCACGTAAGTACTGACATGGACATGGGTATCGACAAGGTGATGCGTGTTTGAGAAGTGCCAAGTACAAAAGCCATGATCTATAACTGTGTGTCTACAGGTCCAGGTGTGTTGGCATTGTTTGCCCAGCATGGGACAGCAAAAGACATCCAAAGTAGTAGAGGACATGCAAATTAATGATGCTCTGTCTCTTACATCAACACGCTGCATATGAACTCTGTGCATGCATGACGCAGACATAAGGATTTACACCGTATCCTGGATGTTGCTTGAAACTGAGCAATGATTAACACGTGTGGTGCCGGCAACACAAGACACAGCAATGGCTGTGTCAGTCATTGTCAAGACAAAGGAAGAATGTAAATAGCCCAGAGTACATTTAAATTTTGTACCACTACATACACAACTTAACAATGTCAACAATGTCAAGCTTGTGGAACTGTGATGCTGATAATGGATAAGTTAACAAGATGTCACTTGATAGTGCCTTAACAGTGTCTATCTCTCCCACACACAGGGGAACGTGTGGCGGTCCCCCCCAACCAGGGGGGAGAAGGATCCCAGTCCCAGGCTCTGCAGGACCCAGACCCCACCAACAGCGCCGTCCCTCAACGCACTGTGGATGACCCCAACCAACCTGGCTCCTCTGGATCCCAAACCCCTGCAGCAACTGAACCAGCTACATCTCAGCCAACCACCGGACCCATTCCCACCACATCCCAGCAGACAGGTCAGAGCCCTGCCCATGATCCACAAGAGAGCCAGTCTGAAAATGAGGGACAGCCTTTGTCGGGCGCCCCTGAGGATGGTGATGACATCCACCCTGCCAGCAATCGGGGGGCCCATCGAGCGGATGTGCCCACTAGCGCAGGCCGTGCTCATGTGGGTCAGGGTGGTGGGAGTGGCGGAAGGCGGAGGCGAGAATCTGGACAGTCAGCTGCAGCACCCGGTATGCCTGAACTCGCTAACATCCTGGAGGCATACCGGCGGGACACCAGGGAGGTAAGCCAGCTTGCGGAGGCCCTCAACCAGGTCAGACAACAGCAGGCAGAGCAAATAGCCAGGCAAGACCAGCATTATGGACGGGTGGAGGCACACCAGGCTCAGCTCTTGATGGTGCATCGGGACATTTGCCATATGCTACGTCAGATGGCTGCCAACACGCGGCCCCCTCCCTGTGTCACAAGGCCAGCAACATCACGGCAAAGTGCAACACCAGCCACAGGGAGGGAGGAGGAGGAGGAGGAGGTACCCTCTGACGTAGCGTCGCATGCACCGTCCATGCCTGCACATGAGGGTCCCCCAAGGAAGGTGGGTCGTCCACGGCGAAGATGTTGAGGGGCAGTGGGCCATGGACTTCTCCCAGGACACTGGACCTGGCATATTGCCCCTGGGTGCAACAGCATCCCCTATGAGACTCTCCCACATGGACTTGCTGGTCACAGTCTGCCCAATGTTGCCAATCACTGTGGCCTGGACTCTGGTGACTCAAACTGTAAGGCATCTCATCTCCAGCAGTGAACTTTGGATTCCACCCTTTCCTGTACAGCATCTATTCACGTTTCCTGCACAATATCACCCAATAAATATTCTACACCTCATACGCTTTAGGTGAGTTATCTTTTAAACAGCATAAACTGATATGTGTGTGCAAATGTATAAAATGCAAGGGTATACAACAAACAGCAGTCAGCCTCACACTTCGATCAGAATTTGAGTGAGGACACACATTGGTCAGAAAATCCTATCAACTACATACCTGGATGGAAATACACACCTGCGTGGGACAGTAAATGCTGGAGGGGGGTATGGATCCCAAAAATTCTATCACAGGCTGACCCAGGAGAGTGTCTTTGAGGTGTACATATCAGTGGCACAAAAGTAGTGGTCCACGTAGGGAGTACCTACAACAGTGTCATCAGGTATGTGAGCTGTCATCAGCATGATGCAGTACTGTGGATGTGATGTGTGGCGCACAGGACAAGGCTGGCAGGACAGACTGTGGGCAATGGGCTGTAGCACTCCACACAAGCACACCTGAATAGGTGACCTACCCCTATGTAGCTACAAGTACTATACTACTGTAATGGTAGCTACGCATACAGAACAACTACACACGTCTGACAAATACCTACACCAGAACGGGGAAATCACACCACACCCAAGAGACATGCTCATGGTGTGTGTTCCATGTGGCAACTTGACTGACTGTGACTGCCATGTTGCAGTGGTGTGAGCAGGTTGTGTACAGCCACCTGACTGTAAGCAAGCACTTTAGTGCTATAGTGGTGTTAACAAGGTAGCCCTGTACAATATTGTGCCGTGGAATGGGGGGCTGTGCTGGACACGGCACATGACCTGGTGGTACGTAGACCCAATGTCATGTGAATCTGCATAGTCGTGCCAGTATGTGTCGCACACACAGGCATAGCAGCAGCAATGGCTGAGTCGGAAGCATCGTGATACCAGGATGCTGATTGTCTGGTTTTGTCTGTGTGTAGGGTGGCAGGAGCATGCTCCATAAATGGATGTAAGGAGGGTCATCCTGTAGGTGTCAGTGTTCCTGAATGGTGTGCGCTGCATGGTGGCTGTGTATGCAGCAGCAGCAATGACTGAAGACATGACGGCAGGAGGGGTGTGACAACATGCAAAACAAGCACATACCACAACGCCATTGGCAAGCCACAAAGTGACATGTGTATGTGAAGGCTGGAGTGTCTGCCTCACTCAGGGTCACTGAAAAATAAATGGCACAGTAATCACCAAGGTCACTGGGTCAGGGACATTACGGACAAGTGGGGCACAGGACACACAGCATCATCAGGTGTAGACTACAGCTAGTGTTTTCAAAGCTAAACAGCAGCTACAAAGCCATCTACCTCACACACAACATAGTATACTAGCCTTCCCTAACCCCATGCGTGTGCTCACTTTACAGGTAAACACAAAACAAGCATAAGCTAAGTTAATGACAAATAGTATAGATGCACATTAGAAGGACATGTGCGTTGACATCAAGGCGGCACAATATTCCGTAGAAGTCAGACGTCATGCACAACATCATTATTTACATTGTGAGCCCATGGAGCATCATGAAACATACATGTGCATTGGCAAGAAGTCCAAATTACAATATTATTGATGTCACCTGTAATGCAGCAGTACTATTACCTACTAGCCTGTCAAGGACTGGCCATACCTTTCTTCTTCAGAGTGGTGTGATGCTCAAAGGGTTCCACCTCCAAATAGCCCCTTGGTCTGAGTACAAACGACAGACACAAAAGGGTGATCAGGCGAGGGAAGGAGAGGATGGGAACTGCTGGGAGGGAGACCTGAAACACAGGCATATAACCATTAGGATTACATTCTCATGTCACTGACATTTCAAATACCTCGTTTGATACACTGTACCACTCACACCTGTGAAGTGTACTAACTGGAGACAAGTTTAGATGATTAATCATGCCATCACATGAGATCTGATGCTATGACACGGACACATAAAACCAAGGACAGTCTGTCATCCATCAGAGTCATGTGTACCGCTCACAACTGAGCTACCATGCAATTAGATCTATGTTGTAAAAAACTCTTTCACTGGCTCAGATGAGGTGGACCTTACATACAAATGGAAACATATGGAAATGCTACTTACCCTAACTGTAATGTCTGTCTGATATTGGTTACCCATAAGGGCCATGTAGGCAAACTTTACTTCAGCCACAACAGCTGTAACTATCACATATGTAGAGGAAGCTAATGACCAACATGCAATGGAGGCACTCTGTAGCCAGTCTTTTGATCTGTCAAGTTAGCACTACTATGCAATACATCACATGCTAGTAGAAGAACTATAAAGTGCTAGTGATGTTGATCCAAGCCACATAATGAGACCTTACCATTACACAGGAATGCAGCACGGGACCAGAGATTCATGTGAATGACTGCACTCCACTGGTGCAACACAATTTATCACATATGCATCATCCCAACAATTAGACTTTACATGCAAAACATACTTGGCATCATGTGAGTCTAAACAGCACTGCTACTCACTGTGAAGGCTGGCGTAGCAGTATTCTCAACCTGCACTGAGGTAACGACATGACAGTGACATGATATACAGCGACAAGGGGCAATGCATCCATGTTAACTGATTCACAGGACAGTTGTCTTAACATGTGGAACATACACTGGGCCACACCCACACCATATAGTTTCATGGTAATCAAACTGGACTGGGCCACAAGCTGGAGGTGAGGATCCAGTCACAATCTAATGCACACAGTGAGGCTGCAATCCCCCACAGAGTCCGTGGTTGTGAACTCTGACACAATGTAAACCCAAGGTATTTGCAATGTTGCAGTGCCAATGTCTACACACATTGATGCATTCACCAGAGTCTCTAACTACAACAGATGACAGTCAGATGGGGTGAATATCCTGTCATGGGAGTGGGCATACATGTAATAAGTAACATAATGTAGTTGCATGTATGCATGGTCTCACTACATGCACATGAACATGTACCCCACATTTCTAAACATACCAACGCTAAACAGCCTCATATGCGTCCTTACCCAAATTGACTTCTACACTGTCCATGCATGCTCCGTTGATTTGGCTGACGTTGCAATCATAATGAGCGATAGCAGGATGACCACGATGACCCCAACGGACAACAGGCAGGGCGAGCTGTGGATGAGAGTGGCGCACAAGGGGTCAAGTTCTGTATAATGTCATTATCACAATGTCCTGTTGAATAGCCAGATGTTGTAGAACACCTGTACATTCCAAGTGCCCACATAGCACGTATGTGTGTTGCATTAGAACTGCACATGTGTGACACTGCACAACACACATCCAAGTGACGTTGCATACAGTCTGTTGCATACACAGCATGCTACCCATGCTACTCTAGAGTCCATCTGTTGGTGAAAAGCTGCGATGACTCACCATTATGCAAAAAAGTTGCGGATGAGGTGACTCCGGATATCATCTTCATCCTCCTCATCACTGGCATCCTGGGCAAGGCCTTCATCCTCAACGGGCGGATGTTCCAGCTCATCAGGATCAAGGTAGAGTGGCACGGCCTTCTCCACTGCCATGTTGTGTAGCAGGCAGCACACAGTGAAGATGTCACACACCTTGCGTGGGCTGTATTGGAGGGCTCCGCCTGTCTTGTCTAGGCACCTGAACCGGCTCTTCAGGAGTCCAAAGGTTCGCTCAATCACCCGCCTGGTCTTGCCATGGGCATTGTTGTACCGCTGGTCTGCAGCTGTCCTGGGGTTGCGTAGTGGAGTCATTAACCACGGCATGTTAGGATATCCAGCGTCTCCTGCAAATAGACATCAAGTACAAAATTGATTAATATGATGCAGATCATGAAGTTGTGACATACTGACATACAGAGCTGACAGTGTATACTCACCAACTAGACATGCCCGGTGGTTGTGCAGCTGCAGCATCATCTGTGGTACCCTGCTACGCCTCATGATGAAAGCATCGTGGCACGATCCTGGAAAACGTGCACAAACATGTGAGATAATCATGTTGGCAAGACACACCACCAGGGCATTTATCGAGTGGTAGTGTTTCCTGTTGCGATACGCTTGCTCCTGAGCCTGTGGTGGCACCAGAGTAACATGGGTACCATCAATTGCACCAATTACATGTGGCATGCGGCCCAGGGCATAGAATTCCCCCTTGACATCTGTCAACTCTTCAGGAGTCGGAAATCTAATGAATTCATCTAGGTGTAGCAACATGGCAGCCAAAACATCACTCAACACCCGGCTTATCATTGTCTGAGACATCCCTCCCACATCAGCTATGGTAAATTGGAACGTACCTGTGGCAAAGAAATGGAGGGCTGCCATCACCTTTACCTTGGGTGTCAGTGCAGTTGGATACCTGTGGCGTGGTTGTAGGTGAGCCTCAAGCCTGTTCGTCAGCTCCTTGATCAACTGCCTGTTGAAGCGATAGCGACGAATACAATTGCGCTCCCTCATGGCTTCCAAGTCAGGCAACGGCCTTTCCAGAGGGGGTGCCCTGCAATACACAATTTATTGGAAATGTCTTCAACTGTCTGACTGAGACTGTAACAATGTACATGGCACAAGCAAGACTGCTTAAAATAATCTACACAATTTGGAGTGTGGCGTGGCATACACACTGAAGTAACATGTGCCAGCTCCCAGCCACTCCTCCGTGAATAATTAAAGACCTGTGGTGTGTGGAATGGATATGACATGCATACAAACAATCTGATGGAAAGGTCTTAGTGAGCATGACAATGTATCATGTCAGTGACAAAGGTCATGTGAATGTCTGTAGTAGGTTGTCTGCACAACCAGACATCTGACAGCAATAAACACACACACACACCACATGTGCCATCATTTGCACACTTCTGCCTTAGTCATGTTGCGGTGTGTAGCTTCCCTAACTATTACACATCCATCATCATACAGCATAAATGTGTTATTCTCACAAATGGTCTGTGATGCCATCACACATATGAACAGGTCATTAACACACGTGGCATGGTGTGCGTACATTAGTAACCCTGTCATCACGGCAAGGACACTACATAGATGCTCCTACAGCAGATGTACTGAACAGTAAGGACGGATTACTTCCCTTTTGTAACAAAATATCAGTAAGCAACAGTAGTTAGAAGCATATTCCCGACTTTCAATACATACCTGGCTTTTGACCTATTTGCATCCCTGGATGCCATCGCTCTGCACAGTGATTCGGGGGTATCCAGGCCACACCGGAAAAATGACAGTGCCGCAGATTGGCATCCTACAAGGGCGTGCCCAAGTGTTGCCCGTATCTACAACGCACACTCTGCTAGCAGTTACACAACCATGTCCCACCGAGAGTGTGGGTAGCGGACTAAGATGCATGTAATGTTGGAAGACCTCAGTCCCAGACTCAGGGAGGATGATGACATCTTTCCGTAGTGCCCATACCTCTTGGATACCCTCTACAGCAGAGCTAACGGGAATGTGGACTGTGATTGGGAGGCCTGGATGCCCATGCTCTCTGGGGTGGGGTGGGAGGAAAGGGAATATGGTCAGTCCAGGGCGGGGTGTGGGGGTCTGACAAGGTGCCTATCTACAGCCAAACATGATGCGTGGCTGTACAGGATGCCCAATATAGATGCAGTACATTCCTCAAGATATGCCTGCAGAGGATCAGCTGAGCCGGAGTGAAGTTTAAGGACCTCAGTGAGGAGTTGGTCCTCATGGCAGCAACGGGGAGATGAAGGGCCAAGGCTCCGGCCTCCCACGTTAACACAACACTGTACGTTGCCCGCTCATCCTAAGACACGTTAGGAGTAGAGACATCACCAGTGTCTGGCTAGGTGTCCAGACCACTTGCATCCCCCAGTCCACCTGTCCTGTTGTCTTGGGACTGACACTCACGTGCCAGTGGTTCCTCATTACCCTCCCAATACTCATTGACAACCATTGTAATGAGCATTGCCCGGCTCATTGAAGTTAAACTCCCCATGCAGCATTATTAGGGGTGTTCTGCTGCACATTTCCCACGCCGGAGCCGTACAGTGTGTGGTATCGGGGACATCACCACCCGAGAACGGCGCCATGGCTGACACCTGGGTGATAGTTGCCAGTGAGGTTGCGAGTTCAACCAGCGGGGACCAGGATGAACATTCAGATCCTGTCTGTCCCGGCGGTTTGGGACATATGCGCTGCCTGCGTCCAGTAGTAAGTGAGTGATGGCGTCAGGGGCTATTCAACAGACGCGCTAGTGCCCCCAGACGGGTCCGCTGTGCCAGAAACCGACGCGTAGGCCGTTGGTGGGGTGAGGGACATCATGGACATGAGGAAGTGCACTAACTCATCCTGCGTCACATGCAGGGCAGGGACCGGAGGTCGTGGTGCTGGCTACGACGGCTGCAATTCTGACAGAGCCGCGTGGTTGGTGTTACCCGAATCCCATGCAGCATTGCACGTGCATTGTGGTGATTTGGATTTGCTATCAGATATATCTGACTTAATTAGTTAACCGGACAACTTTGCCCGGGAGCACTGATGTCAAATTAAGGGGCAGTGATGTCTCAACTACAACGCCCATGCACTCGTCCTACGTCCAGCCCATGAGCGATTGTGGTGCAGTGCCTACTGCTGGAGTCAGAGTGGCTTGTGGGACCAATCACACCTGGATTCATATGTCTGGTCCTGGCAGTGGGAGCTGCTCTTGTTGTTGTGCTTGACGTGATAAGAGTGGAGACACAGACGGTGAGAGTCAGTCACCAACATGACTACTTTGTATTCCTCACAGGCTTTGAAAATGACATCCCTATTGGCACCGGCCAGAGTCAGAGAATCCAAGGTAAAAGGTCTGAAGTGATTGTACTATGAAAGTGGCAACAAAAGTGTGTAAGGTTACACTTATACGGGACCAGCGCTAGTGTTGTTAAAAAAGCGGACCTGACGTGTGCACGCAGAGGTGACGTATGAGTACTCTGACAACGTCATCACGGCCCACATGACGCCAACAACCCATGCAGAGCCACAGGACATGCCTACCGACACACAATTGTACTACAGAACGGAAATTGACATATCCAGGATGACATGTGGGGATATTCTAAGGTGAGTTATAGAATACTGACCTGTTCATTTCATATGCAAACGGCATGCACAATGTCGCTCATGGCACACACATGACGTGGTCACACAGGGTCATGCTGTGCGGCTATTACACCTCAGTGACCGTGGGCATGTTGCTGTCATCATGTGCCAGTTCCCTGTACTGAATGGTGAGCCATTCCAGTGTTGATGTTCCTTGCAACATGTTGCTGACGTTACTCCGGTGCAAAGTGTTGACTGCATGTGATGCACATGTGCAATATGATTGATGACATGTCTCGCAAGCTCTTCACACATCAACTGAGGCACAAGGTCACAATGCCTGTGCTTCTTCAATGTCTGCCACACCATGGGCATCCTGATGTATGTATGCCATGCTGATGTATGCACCACATCGTCGACATGAGTGTAGACTACATCCCTGCTATGTGATTTCCTGGTGTGATTCTCCCAATGGTGACATGAAGGTGGACAAGGACTCAGGCTACACAACCCCTCACTTGACCATGTCTGACGCACTGTACCCCAAGGTACGTGCGTGTGTACGCCTCGTTTCCCTATTGCTTTTCGGCCATGCGCGAGCAAAGCGTACCCCAAGGTACGTGCGTGTGTACGCCTCGTTTCCCTATTGCTTTTCGGCCATGCGCGAGCAAAGTGTACCCCAAGGTACGTGCCTGTGTACGCCTCTTTTCCCTATTGCTTTTCGGCCATGCGCGAGCAAAGCATACCCCAAGGAACGTGCGTGTGTACGCCTCGTTTCCCTATTGCTTTTTGGCCATGCGCGAGCAAAGCGTACCCCAAGGTACGTGCGTGTGTACGCCTCGTTTCCCTATTGCTTTTCGGCCATGCGCGAGCAAAGCGTACCCCAAGGTACGTGCGTGTGTACGCCTCGTTTCCCTATTGCTTTTCGGCCATGCGCGAGCAAAGCGTACCCCAAGGTACGTGCGTGTGTACGCCTCGTTTCCCTATTGCTTTTTGGCCATGCGCGAGCAAAGCGTACCCCAAGGTACGTGCGTGTGTACGCCTCGTTTCCCTATTGCTTTTAGGCCATGCGCGAGCAAAGCGTTTCCCAAGGTACGTGCGTGTGTACGCCTTGTTTCCCTATTGCTTTTCGGCCATGCGCGAGCAAAGCGTACCCCAAGGTACGTGCGTGTGTACGCCTCGTTTCCCTATTGCTTTTCGGCCATGCGCGAGCAAAGCGTACCCCAAGGTACGTGCGTGTGTACGCCTCGTTACACCATTGACTGGGTTGCATTAGCAACGCTATGTCACCATACTTGTGTGGGCATTTTAGATAAATAATAGTGAACAACTAGGGGAACAGTGTACTGATCAAAATGCAACCAGGTTGTCATGGATACAGAGTTTTTTGAGGCTCCTACAGGTGTTCTAGAAAAATCAGTTTGGCTAAAGTATACAATGTTGCAAAAGTTGTTGTTCAGCTCAGGCTCAATTTTCAAACCATGCATATGTGTGTAATGGGCTTATGTGTGATGTGATTGGATGGAACATAGGATGCTAACTATGGTGGCCTATCACACACTACTCCTTGGACTCACAGACCCTCTGCAGCACAGATATAAGGCAGCATGTGGCTGTGGGAGGGCACTTGCCTGCACAACATTGGTGTGGTAACCACAGCTGCTGTCTCTGAATCCTCTGGACCCTGATTAGCTGAGCATGGAGAGGGCACCTGCATTCACTGATGCTGAGAACAAGGCCCTGCTGGATGCCCTCCTGCCCAACTACAGCAAGCTGTATGGGAGACCAGAGGATCAGGTGAGTGATTGGTGCAATACCTTGGAGTGTGCACCTGTTGTGTGTGTGACATAATGCCCACTGTGTATGTATGGTGTATAGATGCAATGTTGTTGGGAGTGAATGCCAGGGTGTACAGTCTTGTGTAAAGAGGGTTATTTCTTGTAGTGGGGTGTGTGACAGCGTTTCACAGGCTGCAGTGCACCCAGATGTAGCATACATTGCTCTGTGATTGCTATGCTCTAAGAGTGTTTAGCCCACGTCATGTCATCTGTAGTCTTTCAATGGCATGTAATGCAGCAGTGTTTGCTCACAGGCCACATACTCCTGGACAATGATGCTAATGTGTGGAGCCTACGATGCCCTGTTGTCATCAAGTCTTTTGTGCACATATGTGTGTCTTTTGAACATGGACCAGGTGTACTGATGCTCTTTAACTTTACATTTGTGACAGTTATCTGCCTATGAGAAGGGTGAAATCTGGCTGGACATCGCCAGGGCAGTCAGGAGTGAGGGGGGGCCTCGCAGGAGGCTCAGGAACATCAAGAAGAGGTGGCAGGACATCCGGTGCTGGACCCGCCGCATCGCCAGAGTCCAGCTGCATCTGGAAGCTCCACGCCGGCATGGCGGCACCCGCCACCTCACCCCCAACATGCTCCGGGTCCTGGAAGTGGTGTTCCCAGACCTCCATAGGCAGTTGCAGGAGGGACAGCAGCAAGTAGGGGGTAGGTACATGTCTGTTTGTTGTCATGTGTGTCACATGCTCCCTGCAGTGCTTCATGGCATGTTCACACTCCCATAGTTTGAGTGGTGTGGTCAGACAGGCACTCCATGCTTTGGCATTAGAATGTCCCAGGTTCTGCAGCTGCTTCTTTGCATGCCTTGCCCTACTCCACATTTGCCCTGCGCTTTGGCTGATGTGTATTTTTCACATGTACTCCTATGGTGCAATGTCTCAGTATGCACCTTCCTTTGCACATCATCATGTTTGAGGTGGGTCTGTGACACCTGTTGGTACATTACATGTAGCACCACATGTTCACAGTGTCTGCCATTCTTCATATTTTTGCACTGATCTTGAGTCTAAACATGTGTTTTCTGCACGAGTCTGCCTCAGTGGCCTTGGACCATGCTACTCTTTCAAATTGTAATGTGTTGGATACAGGTACACAATGTACATGTGCAATATTTTGGCATTATGCATACTCACACTGGGCAGTGCGTGTGTGCATATGCGCCAAATATGTATAATGTTGTTTCTAACTAATAATTAGGCTGTGGGGTTTTAGGTTTAAACCTATATTAACTGATAAAACCCCACTGAAAGAAAAATAGCCCTCACCGGTGAAAACATATAAACACTGAAAAAACACCTGCACAACCACAAACTAAATGCTATTCAAAGAAAGGAAAAAGAAGTGAAAGAGTCATTTTGTTCATTTCTGAAGGGGTCAATAAAATGTAACTTTGTTATACAAGCTAGCAGTAAGAAAGACTGGCTAACATTATTCTGCTTGAGTTTTGTTCTTTAGGGATGCCACTAAAATATTGTTTCTTCTTCCTTTTACTTTTTTCAGTTTTATGGCCTTTGGTCTAAAGATGCAGGGTTTAGTTTCACGTTTTAGGTTTAGTTTAATTATTTTATAAACTGTAGAGAATCAGGACATATCAAACTCACATTTGATATTTTGGCTGCATTTGATACTTTCACTGATAGGTAAAAATGCTAATTTCATAAAAATCTTTCCTAATATGTGTCATCACCTTTACCCACAGAGAATGGGTAAAAACCCTTAATTCATCAGACCATCGTTTCTAGTGGGTCAGTATTGATAGTAGGTGAATTGCCAACACCTCAGGCTTTAAACATTAAATGCAAGGTAAGTGACAAGTATATATATCACCAAGCATCTGGGATTGTGGTGAAAATGTGACACCAGACTTTTGGAAAGCATGGAATGCAGTGTCACTTGTTATGCTCTGCAAAAAAGGTTCTTTCCAAGTTCAACAAAGATTGGAGTGATATTGTTTGTATTTGTAGTGATTCAGCTACGTATATAAAAAATGTGTGTGATGACCTGTCAAAATTGATACCTGAGCTGAAGTGATTCCCTGTAGGACATCCTTGCCACTTTTTAGATGGTATGCTGAAAACATCTTTACAATCTTCAGAGTTAATGAGGGATGCTATTGACTTTTTAGTCCATTCTGGTGCACTGTTTTCTTATGCCCAGGAACTAAAACGCAAATATTTATCATTTTGTGCTTAATGTGGCATCAAAGAAAGAGTCATCCCAACTGTGTCCCTTAGCTGACGGTTCTCAGCCCAAGGGGCTTTGAATGCTGAGAGGGCCTTTTCACAGAAGTTTACATGGGAAGGAAAGCACGAGCGCACATGACCAAAGACTCACTGAAGAAGTATTGTATGTGTACTGCAATAAGATTAATTTGCAAAAATCTCTTTGGACCTCATATACACTATACGTACACTGTCTATATACCATGTTCTTTCAGTGCAGAAAGCAAGCAATGATAAAAGCAAAACGTTCCATAAACACCGGAAAAACACTTTTTCTGTTGTTTTTAGTGGCGTGAAAATGTGTAACCACTGATAACAACTGTTTTTTAAGATATTGAAAACACTGAAAAAACCCCACCAGAATTTACCAAAAATAGAAACTGAAAACAGGACAGCCTACTAATAATGATGGTCAGCCACACAATGAGGCTTTGGGTGTCAACAGCTGTGATGCCAGTGTGAGGTGATGTTACACTTGGTTCAGGTCCCAGGATGGCATAACATTTCAGTACAGGCAGCACTTTTCCTATGTGGCACAAGGTCTAAGCAATTCCAACATGTCCTGTTCTGGGTTTGGGTGGCAGGGTGGGAAAATGAGCAGGGATGCATAATCAGCTATCCTGTTGCCAGGCAGTGGATCATCATTGTGTATCTCATACTAGTTTTTAGCTTACATTTTTCTTGTATCCTACTGTACATTGAGCGTTGTGTCTCTCCCAATTGGCCACAAGTAGACTTTGCATTGTGCAGAGTTCTGTGTAATGTGCCTCATGATGCATGCCATGTTTTGAAATGAGCCATAATGTATTGTAGCTGATATGTCTGATGTGTACAAGTGACTGATATGTTATTGTTGTTCTCCTTGCCCACAGCATCATCATCTGAATCTGGAGGAGACACAGGCGCGGACCAGGCCGAGGGACCCAGCGACAGTGCCACCTGCTTTGAGGTGTCAGAGGGAGGCAGTGGCACGGAGGGTGAGGAGAGTCTGCAGGCCGGACGACATGTGACTGACACATCTTACCATGCCGACGACTCCGAGTCAGACTCTCAGGAGGGGGTGGAATATGCAGCAATGGTAACATCTTCTTCGGCTGCCCTCCCCTCCTCCAGTACCATCTCCACCCTACCAGTCGTTAGTGTTCCTAGGGTCCGTGCTAGCCCCCGTGTCTCCTTTGTTCCCGGCACCGCAGCCCCTGCCCCTGTGTCCCCTGCTGCCCTAAGTGCTGAGACTGTGGACCTACTCCGGCAGATTGCAGTAGGTCAGACATCCATGCTGACTGTCCTCCATGGACATACACAACTGCTTACACAGGTGGTGTCGTTCATGGAGAGCATGTCATCAGCCATGTCTGATCTACGTCGGAGTGTGGCTGCCATGGAGTCAGCACTGACGGCAGCTGTGTACACCCAGCAGCATCTGTCCCCCCCATCCTTCAGACCCATCCACCTCTGCCTCTCACATACCTACACATCATACACGCACACGCCACAGGTCAGACACACCAAGCGCACACACACAGCATAAGAAGCTCAAAGCTCCACGCACCCATTCTCAAGGGGAAGTAGGCACACCCACAGGGAGAGGGGAGACACCTCACACACGCATCCACACACCCAGTAGAACTGACTCACAGCCCTGTACCTCCACCCCCAATGTGTCCCCGGGTTCAGGTGGTAGTTTTTCCGCACTGGCTGAGGTGTGCAGCCAGGTCTTTGAAGCTACTTTCGGCGATGACCCAGCCAGTGTGGATGAATCCACTACACCTGCACCCACTCCACCTGTCCTTCCCTCTCCTGTCCATGCGGTGCCGGAGGATTCCACAGATGGTGCCCCCATAGTCACCACAGCGGATTAAACGCCATGTGCAGGCAGGTTTAGGTGTGATGACACCCATGGAGGCACAAACTGTTGCAGAGACTTTTTTGGACTGGCCATTGGCCTTTAATGAGCGAGGACTCTTATTTGCTTTGCTATTTTAGCACCAGCTGAATAAAGCTATTTGTTTCCTTTTCAGAACTTTTGTTTGTGTGAGAATGTCTGTGACTGCTGTGTGCCTGGGAGCTGATGTGATGTTAGAATATAAGTATGATGACATGTGTCACTCTCCTGATGGTAATGTGGTTATCAATGGTAGGTTTGTGATGTAAAGGTTGGCCACTGGTGGGCAGTGGGGGGAGTCTCAGCCACCCACTCTGATGTTGGCCACTGGTGGGCAGTGGGGGGGGTGTTAGCCATACACACACTCTGATGCTGGGCACTGGTGGGCAGTGGGGGGGGGGTTAGCCATACACACACTCTGATGCTGGGCACTGGTGGGCAGTGGGGGGGGTTAGCCATACACACACTCTGATGCTGGGCAGTGGGGGGGGTTAGCCATACACACACTCTGATGCTGGGCACTGGTGGGCAGTGGGGGGGTGTTAGCCATACACACACTCTGATGCTGGGCACTGGTGGGCAGTGGGGGGGGTTAGCCATACACATACTCTGATGCTGGGCACTGGTGGGCAGTGGGGGGGGGGTTAGCCATACACACACTCTGATGCTGGGCAATGGTGGGCAGTGGGGGGGTGTTAGCCATACACACACTCTGATGCTGGGCACTGGTGGGCAGTGGGGGGGGTTAGCCATACACATACTCTGATGCTGGGCACTGGTGGGCAGTGGGGGGGGTTAGCCATACACACACTCTGATGCTGGGCAATGGTGGGCAGTGGGGGGGTGTTAGCCATACACACACTCTGATGCTGGGCACTGGTGGGCAGTGGGGGGTCTCAGCCACCCACTCTGATGTTGGGCACTGGTGGGCAGTGGGGGGGGGTGTTAGCCATACACACACTCTGATGCTGGGCACTGGTGGGCAGTGGGAGGGGTGTTAGCCATACACACACTCTGATGCTGGGCACTGGTGGGCAGTGGGGGGGGGGGTTAGCCATACACACACTCTGATGCTGGGCACTGGTGGGCAGTGGGAGGGGTGTTAGCCATACACACACTCTGATGCTGGGCACTGGTGGGGAGTGGGGGGGGGGTTAGCCATACACACACTCTGATGCTGGGCACTGGTGGGCAGTGGGGGGTGTTAGCCATACACACACTCTGATGCTGAGCACTGGCGGGCAGTGGGGGGGGGGTTAGCCATACACACACTCTGATGTTGGGCACTAGTGGGCAGTGGGGGGGTGTTAGCCATACACACATTCTGATGCTGAGTACTGGTGGGCAGTGGGGGGGGGTTAGCCATACACACACTCTGATGCTGGGCACTGGTGGGCAGTGGGGGGGTCTCAGCCACCCACTCTGATGTTGGGCACTGGTGGGCAGTGAGGGGGTGTTAGCCATACACACACTCTGATGCTGGGCACTGGTGGGCAGTGGGGGGGGTTAGCCATACACACACTCTGATGCTGGGCACTGGTGGGCAGTGGGGGGGGGGTTAGCCATACACACACTCTGATGCTGGGCACTGGTGGGCAGTGGGGGGGGGGGTTAGCCATACACACACTCTGATGCTGGGCACTGGTGGGCAGTGGGGGGGGTTAGCCATACACACACTCTGATGCTGGGCACTGGTGGGCAGTGGGGGGGGTTAGCCATACACACACTCTGATGCTGGGCACTGGTGGGCAGTGGGGGGGTGTTAGCCATACACACACTCTGATGCTGGGCACTGGTGGGCGGTGGGGGGGTTAGCCATACACACACTCTGATGCTGGGCACTGGTGGGCAGTGGGGGGGGTTAGCCATTCACACACTCTGATGCTGGGCACTGGTGGTCAGTGGGGGGGGTTAGCCATACACACACTCTGATGCTGGGCACTGGTGGGCAGGGGGGGGTCTCAGACACACACTCTGATACTTACACATACAATTATTTAGCAGACGTATGTCCCACACGTCTTTTACACTGGTGAAGTGCGGTGACGTATGTCGATGACGTACATGCGGCACGTATTGCACTGGTGTTGTGCGGTGACGTACCGTACCCCGTGGTCGATGACGTAGGTGCGGTACGTCTCCGTATTGCACTGGTGTTGTGCGGTGACGTACCGTACCCCGTGGTCGATGACGTACATGCGGCACGTATTCCACTGGTGTTGTGCGGTGACGTACCGTACCCCGAGGTTGATGACGTAGGTGCGGTACGTCTCCGTATTGCACTGGTGTTGTGCGGTGACGTACCATACCCCGTGGTCGATGACGTACATGCGGCACGTATTCCACTGGTGTTGTGCGGTGACGTACCGTACCCCGAGGTCGATGACGTAGGTAAGGTACATCTCCGTATTGCACTGGTGTTGTGCGGTGACGTACCGTACCCCGAGATCGATGACGTAGGTGCGGTACGTCTCCGTATTGCACTGGTGTTGTGCGGTGACGTACCGTACCCCGTGGTCGATGACGTGCATGCGGCACGTATTCCACTGGTGTTGTGCGGTGACGTACCGTACCCCGAAGTCGATGACATAGGTGCGGTACGTCTCCGTATTGCACTGGTGTTGTGCGGTGACGTACCGTACCCCGTGGTCGATGACGTACATGCGGCACGTATTCCACTGGTGTTGTGCGGTGACGTACCGTACCCCGAGGTCGATGATGTAGGTGCGGTACGTCTCCGTATTGCACTGGTGTTGTGCGGTGACGTACCGTACCCCGAGATCGATGACGTAGGTGCGGTACGTCTCCGTATTGCACTGGTGTTGTGCGGTGACGTACCGTACCCCGTGGTCGATGACGTACATGCGGCACGTATTCCACTGGTGTTGTGCGGTGACGTACCGTACCCCGAGGTCGATGACGTAGGTGCGGTACGTCTCCGTATTGCACTGGTGTTGTGCGGTGACGTACCGTACCCCGAGGTCGATGACGTACATGCGGCATGTATTCCACTGGTGTTGTGCGGTGACGTACCGTACCCCGAGGTCGATGACGTAGGTGCGGTACGTCTCCGAATTCCACTGGTGTAGTGCGGGAGTGTGTAGCGCAACGTACCCAGACATTACAGTCGTGCAATGGAGATGTGCGCGTGTGGCAACACGTACAGGTATGTTGAAGTTCGTTGTACTCACCTTCTGCACCGTCGTCGGTTTCTAAGTACGAGGTGGTGGCCATACAGCATAGGGATGAGACGGACGATGGCGTTCATTTCCTGCTTGTCACGTACCGGCGTGCGGTTCGTGCAGGAGTGTGGTTTTACGGTAGTTTAGAGCTCTCGTAGAATAAGAGCCGTACGGAGTGTGTTCTACATGGATCGTACTTCCTGGTTCGGGAGACGCGGTCTTTTTACGTTCGAACGTTGCGTGTAACGTCAGCCGACTGCAAATCGTATGGACTTTCGATTCGGACGGCATTTTTTCCGAGCCGTACGGAATGACGCTTTAGATTGTGATGGTACTTGCAGATTCGTACGTGGACGCCTACGGGTACGATTCGTATGGGGAAAAACGCTCCCAAACGCTATTCGGAGTGCTTTTTCACGGATCGGAATCGACGCCTTTGTATTTTTGTTCTATCACTGCTACATTTCTCTAATACAGAATTTAATAAACAACAAAGTGTTTGATCACGATTTTCAGCAATCTGTTCTTTTACAGTTTGGAGAAAAAAACAACATTAACCACTACATTAGCATAGCAGTTGACACCAGAACTATTTTCAAATTGAAATCCAACAACATCTTTAACTGAATCCATTTCCTTTCTGCTTACAATTACTGTTTCATCTACTTTTTTCCTTTTTGCTACAACTTCACAACAATTTTTCTCATTTCTTCTTTTTCGGCCTGCCACACGCTTTTCAAACAGAGGATATTGAGGTAAATTTGGAGCATACCCTCTTCTTAACCTATTATATTCTTTTACACAATTCAGATCTACATTAATCTTTGTCTCATCAAAATCAATCAAGTACAATCCAGATAAAGTTCTGACTCGAGATAAAGCAACATATGCCATACCCTCCTTGAACACACAATTTCCAATATTCACCAAAGCACTATCAACACTTAAACCTTGAGATTTATGAATAGTTACTGCATATGCCAAAGAAACAGGAAACTGTTTTCTGCGCACATATAAATCTTTCACTAGCAAAAAACGAGCAGAACAACGACTGATTTGTTGTACTTCTTCAATACTATCAAATTTAATTTTTATAATTTCAATTCCATCTCTATTTCGGTAATTCACAAAATCCACAACATGACCCATTGCTCCATTTACTAAACCTCTTTCCACATGTAAATTACGTCGTAAAATTATACGACAATTTAAAGATGCATACAGAGTCTTTTCCATACCAGCAGTTTTAGATATTGTCTTCTCTAAAGAATCTAATTTTGATTTCAACTTTTCTGACAAAATAATAGTTGCTCCTTCATGTTCTATTTTATCAATAGCTTCCAGTTTCACAATTTCTTGATTTTCCAACTTTAACATTTTGGTGTTGAAGATTGAACATTCTTGCAGAGTTGGCATCAAGCATATGACAGATTTGTTTTCAGGAATTTTCTTAAAAATATTCTCTGGGAGAATATTTTCCTTGGAAACAAATTTGAAATTAATCGTCCATGTAAAGCTTCTTTGCCATGCTCAGTTAGTTTCCCAATTCTTACATCTTGTAGAATATTTTTATAATCTTCATCCTTTGCCTGTCGCATATTTTGAAGTAGTTCTGCATATTTGAAATTTAGCCATATGTTAACATTTCCAATGCTTCCTAAGCACTTCCTGGTATCTGCATGCGTAAGCATTTTAAACACTGGCTGTCCTTTCACTGGAGTTAGTTGCAGTAGATCTCCAAAAACAGTGATGTGTTTGCCTCCAAATAAAACATCATAGTCTGTTTTAAGAGTTTCTTGCATTCTTAAATGCACAAAAGCAAGCATTACATTTGATACCATGCTTACTTCATCAATGATAAGAAGTTTCATTTTCTTTAGGACTCTTGAAACGTCACAACAGCTTCTCCAGATAGCTTGTCGTATTGTAATTTGTTATCATGCTCCACTGGCAGCATCAATAAGCGATGTAAAGTAATCCCTTTAATGCTGTGGGCTGCCAACCCAGTTGGAGCAGTAACAACACAAGAGAGCGATGACTCCGTTGTTTTCTGCAAATATGTTGCAATCGCTTTAATCAGGAAACTTTTCCCAGTTCCTGCTTCTCCACTCACATACAGTCGGATAGGTACAAATGATGTACATGAGCACTCTTTTATCTCATGAGATAAACCATGCTCAATTTGTTGTGTGACTTGATCATATATTTGTCTCTGCTCAACGTTTAGTTCTTTTTCCAAATCTTCTAAGTCAACTCCATCCTCCTGAGCTTGTTCCATGGCTCTTTCAACTTCATCCATGGCAGTGGCAGCTTCATTTTGTATAATTGGTCCTCCTAGTGGATCCTGACTCAATGAAGCAGAACTCTGACTATCTTGAGAACTGTCTCTAGCAATCTCTGCTGCAATTGTAGCTTCTTGCTGTATTTCCTCGTTCAACATTTGCAGATAATTTGAAAAAACAGGACATTCTATCGTATCCTTGGTTGCATTGAACGAATCTTCATAAGTAAGAAAATCTCCAAGTAGTTGCTCTTCTCTACGCCAAGGCTTAAAGAGTTGCAAAAGAGCTAAGTAATAAAATTCCCTTTTGTCTGGAGAATCACAACTCAATTTTCGATGATTAATCAAATGGTCTTTTCTTTGTTTTACTAGACAGCCTTCACATCCAATTACAGCATATACACCTTTATTGATGTCTTCTGTGACGTTCTTTTTAAAAACTGTAGGTTTGAAGGAACTTCATAGACACAAGCGTTCTCAAGGTGAGTACTTCTATTTGGATAGTATGTATCCAACATGTTTGTCTTCAAAATATCTGTCCTGTCTGGTTCTTTCTCCGCCAAATACTCTATTTCTTGTACAGATTTCAAAACTCGGTTTCGTGTTGCAGCAAGACCTAGACTAACCCAAATGATGGTTCTAGATTTGGCATATAGACTTGCTGATGACAACCAATCAGAACATTCATTCGCTCCAATTTCTCGATGCGAAAACATCTTCAGACTGTATAATTTCTTGCTTAGACTCTTTTCATGTGAAATTTCCTCCCACATTTCCTTCAGTTCCGTCTTTTCTGACTTTGTGATGTAAGACGTCACATATTGAGCCACAGCAATAGAGTTGTCAGCCACATATTGAACATCCATGTTAGCATTCCACATGGACAAAATGACTGGGTTGTAGTCATTTATGAATTTGGATTCCTCATTTCTTCTTAGGTTGTATGTATTTTTGGGTGATTTTCTTGTCACGGTATGTCGCAGAGAAGACATAAAATTGTTGACTCTTCCTTTCGATGTTACTGGACGTGGAAATGCAAAACGACATTTCGTGTAGAAATTGTCCTTGGATTTGTATTTTCGACGACAGTATTTCCCACAACGATGGCTTTGAAAGCGTAAAACTTGATGTCTTAAATTGTTTTCTTCTGTAGTTTTCGGAACAGCACATGTAGAATACTGCTCAATGAAACTCATCACTTTCTCATCTGAATCTGTTCCAAATGTAGGTGTATCTTTAATCCATAGCAGCATATGTATATGAGGAGCACCTCTTGCTTGATACTCCTTTCTCCAAAAGAAATCCAACACCTCTCCAAGCGGAGGATTTTTTTTTATTTGTAATAAAAGACATCATAGCTTCAAACCTATGATTGAAATACCTGCATACATTAACTGGATCCAAAGAGCACAGTTCTCCAGGTGTCTTGTATTCAATATTTTGAATGTTTTTATTTGCCTCTCGTAGAAATTCAAGTAAGTCTTCCCAAGCATACTCAGCACAGCTAAGAGTGAGGAACCATGTAGGAGTTCCTAAGTTTCTTAGCATACATTTCAATTCCCCATGACGACGGTACCAATACTCGTTAGTACCACGCTGACATGCCATGAGATTAATTAGCTGAGATTCCAAAACACTGTCTTGCAGTTTGACTTTATCCATAAAATCCCTTGCCGAAACAATTTGAAGATGTGCTCCACTTTTCAGTATATGGTTTACTGCATAGGAAAGTCCAGACAAGTCACTCTCAAACAGTAGATGGAACAAATATGGAATTCATTGACGAAACCTTGGATCTTCTGCATATAATCTTGAAGTCCGGTATTCAGATGCAGGAATTTGAACAGGTCGGTCATCATATCGTCCACCTTCACCTGTTGGAAATAACTGTGGAAAACAACGAGCTTCTAAACTTTCTTCCCATACACTAATGGGACTTACTTCAGCTTTTTTTCATCTGAAACAAGTCAATAGCATTCCCCATTACTTCTTTGGAATGCAATGGATGAACACTATAATGTTCGTAAATTTCTTCACTTCTAGAGACATCAACTTTTTCTATTTGTCCAGCAGAGACATCAGTTTCGTCTTGTACAGTTGTTTCCTCATCTCCCACATACACATTTCTATAGTACTGATTATTTTTTACCAAATACAACGTTGCCTTCTTGACTTTCCTAACATCCACTAATTCTTGCCAGATTTTCTTACTCTTTGTCGGAACACCATTAACTAGAATAACCAGAGGTTCCTCTTCTACTTTTTCAACACCAATTGTATCAATATTTTTCTTAAAATCTAGAGGCAAATAAACAACTCTTCCCTTTAATCCTCTCTGTAAATCTGAAGGAGGCAATTTCCCTGTCTTAGGCTCCATGCGAACAATAGCCTGAAAAGGATGCACACATTGAATCAGAATAGACGCATAGGTATTTAAATCCATCAATTCAGTCTACCAACTCCAGATTATTATGAACAGCTCTAGCAGGCATTTTGTTTTCATTTAATTTATTATAGCAATATGTACAAATACGTTGATCAGAGCCCAAATCAAAACAATTTTCAACCAACAAATAAGTTGCAAAATCCTTCCACTCATTATTATTTATCTTTTCGCTTTTTACATATAAATCAACTAATCTAGTCTGATGCTTATAATGAATCCGTCGACAACAAACACAAGAAAAATTAGGCCTTTCACTTGAATTCACTTTAAACTTTATAATTTCATTTTCAAATTTTTCTGTACTTGAAATCGCTACATTCTCTTCTACATTACCTTCTATTACTGTTTCAATTGCTGCACTAACCTCTTTTTTCACCAAAGTAACAAAACTCAATTTCATCACAAATGTTTTTGACATCTAATTCAGTACCATGCAAAAGAGCATTGTTTAACTGTTTTAGTTTAAGTGCTGGACTTTTTGCATAGTACAACCTTCTCACTATTTTCCTCACTTTATTATGATGCACTGCTAACATCCTAAAATGGTGAAAAACACTCTGACATACTTTTCTTGAAAGACAAGCCAGTGAATGCCCTTGCAAACCTGTTTTTTCTCTCACTCTACAAGGATCTAACTCTTGTAAAATTTTCATTTTTTGTTTCACACTTTTCTTAGTATATGTGCGTAAAAAAGTGCGAAACAAATCAATTGATTCCTGTCGGACACTACAAATACTACTACAATTCCATGTATACACTGGAGCCTTAGGACATCTCCCTAAAACTTCATCAGCTAACACCTCTTCTGTATTTCTAGGCACAATCTCTTCTTTTTCAACCGGACAACCGTCCTTCACCTCATATGCTCGACCACTGGTGTCAACTGCATGCACCAAATCATTATCCTGAAAGTAACTTTCTTCATTAAATAATGGCTCAGAACTTGAACTCTGCTTCCATTCTCCAGAAAAAACATCACAGAAATTAGTTCGATTAATTACTCTCCTCCACTTACATTTTGATTTAAACACATTGATTACTTTTTCAAGTGTACGAATTCTATTCATTACTAAACTAAACAATTTATTTTTCACATCAAATGCTTCATCCACAATCTTAACTATGTTTTTTTTCTTGTAAAAAGCTGTCTTTTTTTATACCTTTTTTAATAAATTTGATACTATTCTGTTGTAAAACATTCGTCTACGTATTTCAGAAAATTGCTTGCTCCTTCGTTTGGTATGCAAAATATCATCTCCTTGTACAGATCTAACATTTTTAGAAGGACATCCTTTTTTCTTTGACATTACAGGTGTTTCATTGTTCTTTCTTAAAAAACTTTTCTTTCTTGACATTTCAATAACTTCCTGAGAAAATTTTTTGTTTGCTTACCAGGAGCATTTTTCTTTTTCTCTGAAGATTTTATTTTGCTTGGTTGTTGATTTTCTTTTTCCTTAGTCCTTAATTTTCTTTTATGAATTTTTTCTCTTCTTTCTTTAGAAGGCATCTTTTAGTTTGTTTTTATAGATGATTATAATCTGTAGTAAAGAAAAAATAACATTTTTATAGACCACTACAAACATATTACACATAAATTACAATAAGTAAACAATATAAACCCTAGTATACAACAAAAAGGCTCATTTACATTACATGGGCTTTGCTTTCTGTCAAAAATGATTCACTAAGTAATTTTTATGTCTTGTTTATATATAGGTGGTCTGTTTTTGCCCTGTACATACTTTGAAATAATATGAGCAGAGACACACATACTGCTCGCAGAGAAAGAGATGGTAGGTAGATTACATGTAACATGGTGCCTAACATCACACCAAATCTATTGCATTTTCAATGCTTGTTTACTTTGGCTCCATCAAGAAGGCATTCAGATGTGTCACACATTTGCCATAAATTCTAAATGTTAGCACTCTAGTTGCTCATTATATCAAGCTTCAGTCACAGTGTGATTTTAGGCAGATTAATAGGATTTTAAATATAATGTACCATGTGTGTCTCTGCCAACAGTATGTGTGACTCTGCCTAAGATTACAATGATAGGTGAATCAAGCTTCACTTACAGTGTGATCTTAGGCAGGTTAGTAGGATTTTAGATATAATGTACCATGTCTGTCTCTGCCAACAGTATGTATGACACCGAGGGCGAGATCTATTGCATTTTCAATGCTTGTTTACTTTGGTTCCATCAAGAAGGCATTCAGATATGTCACACATTTGCCATAAATTCTGAATGTTAGCATTCTAGTGCTCATTATATCAAGCTTCACTCACAGTGTGATCTCTTAGGCAGATTAAAAGGATTTTAGAAATATGTGTGACAAATCTGAATGCCTTCTTGATGCAATGTTTCACATGGGTGCAAGCAGAAAATGCATGCAGAATAATAAAATTGGCACCCAGACAAGAATATGAAATGCCGTGAGAGATGTTTAAAGGTTTTTTTTATGGCATAAATTGAGATAGAATATACAAAAAAACAGAGGCATATTTACAAACTGCATTGCCTTTTTTATCTTTTTTAATTTTTTAATTTATAAATGTATCATTAAAAGAAACCTTTAAACATATCTCCGGACCAGCATTACAAGCTGCGTGCACAATCTTTGACATGGCTGTGTGTTTATAAGGTAGACTTCTTTATAAATTGCGCAAGAGTCTTGTAAATATGCCCCTCTTTACCTTATATTCCATCTCAATTGATACCATTACTGAAAATCTTTATGCATCTCCCACACCATTTCATATGGTTTTCTATCTGCTATTCCTATCCCTCTCCATACATTCCCTGCTTCCACCCATACTAAAGGTTGCACAAGGCGCTTAAAAAAAGAGTAACATATTTACAAGTCTAATGAAACCATTACACAATTTCTAAACCAGCATTGAATCCAAGCTTAGAAAACAATTTATAAAGAAGTCTACCTTATAAACACACAGCTATGTCAAAGATTGCACACGCAGCTTGTAAGTATGCCTCTCTTTTTTTGTATATTCTATCTCAATTTATGCCATTAAAAGAAACCTTTAAACATCTCTCACGGCATTTCATATTGTTGTCTGGGTGCCAATTTTATTATTCTGCATGCATTTTCTGCTTGCACCCATGTGAAACATTGAGCAAGAGTCTTGTAAATATGCCCCTCTTTATCTTATATTCCATCTCAATTGATACCATTACTGAGCAAAGGGCAGCCTACTACTGTTGATTTCTAACAAACTAACTATTTTTAAAAACAGAAGTTATTCAGTGGTGGAACCCCATAGCCAGGTGCTGCGGCTGGAAAGTAATAGAGGCCCAGATTTAATTCTTGTCAATTTCTATAACAATAATTTTGATGCCTCTAGGGAAAAAATGTTGTTACCTTTAGAGAAGGAAATTGAAAGAGTTTTGGCAGTACCCAGTTGGCTTGTTACCATCTTATGGGTGGGAGATTTTAATATTCAACCATGCCCATTGGCACTGGGGAACCCATGTGGATTCAGGAAAGAAATGGATAATTACGATGGGGAAGCCTTAGATCATCTGCACTTTCTCCATAGTAATTATGGTTCGTCGCTGAATAAACTGATAGTTAAGTTTGATCTGGAATTACTAGCCTGTAATAGGAACAAGAATAACATCAGTTGCCCTACGTTCACAGGTAGGAACGCGCACACTAATATAGACCATATCCTAATTTCCTGTAATAATGAACACTCTAATTTATGGGTTAATGAAGAAGCTCTGAGCGATCATAATAGCATATCTATACTACTACTCTGTTGGGGGTATAAACCCCTTCATACTAATGTTTGCTCTAAGGATATAGTAGCCTCAAGACCAAATGGAATGAGGATCAAATGGGCTGGCATTGATCCCTCCAAAATACACAAAGAGGTAGTGGACAAATGTAGAACTGAGATAGAGTATTGCCTTTGCGATGAAGTTAACCCAGAAATTTTGCTTTCACATTTCATTAGGATTAACGAAACTATAGAGGGTATTTTCACAAAAAAACTAGGGGGAAAAGAGATGTTAGGAGGGGCTGGTTTGACAAAAGTTGTACAAGTGCACTACACGAGTTAAAACACGCACTGAGCACAAAGCCCCGGAATAACATAAATATCCAGATGTTACGTAATAAGTACAAACTATCCTTGATCAAACGGAAAAAGGAGCTCCAGGAAGAGGCATGGCAAAACCTTAATTTAGCTTCCGAAACGAATAATATTAAACTTTATTGGGAGATTATAAATAGTCCCTTTTTAAAGAACGATAACATACCAGAAATAACATCATTTGTCGATTGCAATGCGTGGATCGAACATTTTACTAACATTTTTAACCCAGATAGGATTACTTTAGAAACTGTTTTTCAGGAGGATCCTGTATGGCTGCCCATGTCCCTCGGAATAAGCCTTGAAGAGGTATATGAGGGTTTAATTGATAGCAAAGGAGGGAAAGCGCCGGGCCCAGATGGGGTCCCGGTAGGCTTGTTTAAAACCGAAATGAACGTCTGGGCGCTACTTTTAGTAAGGCTTTTTAATGTGGCAGCTGAAGGAAGCCTACCAATTTCATGGAGTCAGTCGGTAGTCATACCCCTTTTTAAGAAAGGATCAAAATCAGAAGCGTGTAACTACCGCCCGATCTCCCTTTTAGATGCATCAATCAAGATTATGAGCAGGATAATGTTGAAAAGGCTAGAAACCTGGGCGGCTGAAAACGCAATTTTAACTAACGTACAATACGGTTTTAGAAAAGGCTTGGGGACATTAGAGCAGTGTGTCAACTTGGATCTCCTTATTAACAAATATACCACTGCTAAGGATGGATCACTGTTTCTCTGCTTTGCGGGTCTGAGCAGTGCCTTTGATCTTGTGGATCACTCTATATTATGGCACATTTTAACCGACTTAGGCGCACCCAATGAAATTATACATTTTTTTGCTAGGTTTTATGAGAAACTTTCATGTAAAGTAAGGAATGGACCCTTTGGTGAATGTACACCCTCCCTTAAAGTTTCAAGAGGCATTCGACAGGGTTGTGTTTTAGCTCCTTTTTTATTTTCATTATTTATTAATCAGGTCGACTCAATTTTGAGCGGGATTCCTGCGGATGCACCACACATAGGAGGGAAGGCGGTCCCTATATTATTATATGCGGACGATGCTGTTTTAATATCACGTACACAGATTGGTCTACAACGACTTATTGATAATGTCATGATATTTATCGAAAGTAGGAGACATAAGGTGAACAAAACTAAGACTTTCGTGATGACTTGTGGGAGTAAGGTCAAGTCAGCAAGCTCAAGTTTCTTTATTGACAAGGTTAAAATGCAACAAGTTAAAACTTTTTTTACCTCGGGATTACATTCTATGGGGATGGTAAATGGCAACATGAGTTTGATAATATAAGTTTAAAGATGAGTAGGAATACCGGTAGTATTTTTAGATTTTCTTCAAAACTGGGGGTCAGAAGTATAAAAGATATGATGGCAATTTACAACGTACGATGCACCTCATCGGCTTTATATGGTGCTGGTGTTTGGGGGCACCAACACAATCCAACTCTTCAGGGGGATATAAACACATTTCTTAAAAAGCTACTCTGTGTACCTACATCGGCATCTAATGAATTAGTACATAAGGAGGTAGGAATCGAATATATCTCTGACATTGTGGCACTACGCCCCCTGCTGCTATGGCGCTCCATTTGGGCCAAAACGGAAACACAGTTTACAAAAGAGATTATTCGTGACTGACTGAGGCTTGACCATGTATCCCGTATTTCTTGGCTCAAATATATTTACTACTGGTACGATCTCTTGTTTGATTGTAATATTTTTCTCGAACCGGAGAATGTAGTTCAATTCTCCAAAAAAGAAATAAAAACAAGGTTTCTCATATATAAAAAGGAGAACCGTGAAAAGATGTCTGGAGAGTTATCCAGTTTGGCCTTTTACAGGGACCTTCAATTGAATATTGGTTTTCAATCTTATCTTTCCATTGTGACTCGAAATTCCCACCGTCTTGTTTTAACGCGCTTAAGATTGGGTATTGCACACCATTTAGTAGCTTTTCCTAAAATGAAATCTCGATCAGACTCTGCATGCCCATGTGATAACACTTCAAGACAGAGTAGCTGCTACTTTTTATTATTTTGTAAATTTTATACCTCATTCAGGAAATCTTATCTAAAACCTATCTTTTTAAAAAACCATGTTCGTTCCACAAAAACAGCAATGAACCTGTTATGTTCTTTGGAAAGCCCAGACACATGCTTTTTTGTTTCCACATATATATTGAAATGTACAGCTGCCAGGAAATCCATAGTCATCTGATATTATTTGACTGTGTTATATGAAATTTGACCTGTCTGTACATTCTAAAATGTATGTATACTTTGATTCAGGGTATATTTCTGGCAAATTTCTTGGATTTATTACATGTGTACGACACAATTTTTAATGCATTATAGGGTTTTAACGCGATATAAACTGTTTTTTGTACTGATTATCAAATGGTAAATTGTTCATGAAATATCGTGTTAAAAGGATTTATAAATGAAATATCCATTTTAGGCTAATTGATGACTTTTTTAATAATTAATTCATTGAAATGTTTATGCACCTGTTTTGCTTATATGGTTATGTCTTATAAACCGAATAAAGCATTTGAAACTGAAACTAATACCATTACTGAAATACTTTATATATCTCCCACACCATTTCATATGGTTTTCTATCTGCTATTCCTATCCCTCTCCATACATTCACTGCTTCCACCCATGCTAAAGGTTGCAGAAGGCGCTTCAAAAAAAGGAGCATATTTACAAGTCCAATGAAACCATTACACAATTTCTAAACCAGCATTGAATCCAAGCTTAAAAAACAATTTATAAATAAGTCTACCTTATAAACACACAGCTATGTCAAAGATTGCGCACGCAGCTTGTAAATATGCCTCTCTTTTTTTGTATATTCTATATCAATTTATGCCATTAAAAGAAACCTTTAAACATGTCTCATGGCATTTCATATTCTTGTCTGGGTGCCAATTTTATTATTCTGCATGCATTTTCTGCTTGCACCCATGTCAAACATTGCGCAAGAGTCTTGTAAATATGCCCTTCTTTATCTTATATTCCATCTCAATTGATACCATTACTGAAATACTTTATGCATCTCGCACACCATTTCATATGGTTTTCTATCTGCTATTCCTATCCCTCTCCATACATTCACTACTTCCACCCATGTTAAAGGTTGCACAAGGCACATAAAAAAAGGAGCATATTTACATGTCCAATAAAACCATTACACAATTTCTAAACCAGCATTAAATCCAAGCATAAAAAACTATTTATAAAGAAGTCTACCTTATAAACACACAGCTATGTCAAAGATTGCGCACGCAGTTTGTAAATATGCCTCTCTTTTTTGTATATTCTATCTCAATATATGCCATTAAAAGAAATCTTTAAACATTTCTCACGGCATTTCCTATTCCTGTCTGGGTGCCAATTTTATTATTCTGCATGCATTTTCTGCTTGCACCCATGTCAAACATTGCGCAAGAGTCTTGTAAATATGCCCCTCTTTATCTTATATTCCATCTCAATTGATACCATTACTGAATTCTTTATGCATCTCCCACACCATTTCATATGGTTTTCTTTCTGCTATTCCTATCCCTCTCCATACATTCATTGCTTCCACCCATGCTAAAGGTTGCAGAAGGCGCTTCAAAAAAAGGAGCATATTTACAAGTCCAATGAAACCATTACACAATTTCTAAACCAGCATTGAATCCAAGCTTAAAAAACAATTTATAAAGAAGTCTACCTTATAAACACACAGCTATGTCAAAGATTGCACACGCAGCTTGTAAATATGCCTCTCTTTTTTTGTATATTCTATCTCAATTTATGCCATTAAAAGAAACCTTTAAACATCTTTCACAGCATTTCATATTCTTATCTGGGTGCCAATTTTATTATTCTGCATGCATTTTCTGCTTGCACCCATGTGAACCATTGCGCAAGAGTCTTGTAAATATGCCCCTCTTTTTCTTATATTCCATCTCAATTGATACCATTACTGAAATACTTTATGTATCTCCCACACCATTTCATATGGTTTTCTATCTGCTATTCCTATCCCTCTCCATACATTCACTGCTTCCACCCATGCTAAAGGTTGCAGAAGCCACTTCAAAAAAAGGAGCATATTTACAAGTCCAATGAAACCATTACACAATTTCTAAACCAGCATTGAATCCAAGCTTAAAAAAACAATTTATAAAGAAGTCTACCTTATAAACACACAGCTATGTCAAAGATTGCGCACGCAGCTTGTAAATATGCCTCTCTTTTTTTGTATATTCTATCTCAATTTATGCCATTAAAAGAAACCTTTAAACATCTTTCACGGCATTTCATATTCTTATCTGGGTGCCAATTTTATTATTCTGCATGCATTTTCTGCTTGCACCCATGTGAAACATTGCGCAAGAGTCTTGTAAATATGCCCCTCTTTATCTTATATTCCATCTCAATTGATACCATTACTGAAATACTTTATGTATCTCCCACACCATTTCATATGGTTTTCTATCTGCTATTCCTATCCCTCTCCATACATTCACTACTTCCACCCATGTTAAAGGTTGCACAAGGCACATCAAAAAAAGGAGCATATTTACAAGTCCAATGAAGCCATTACACAATTTCTAAACCAGCATTGAATCCAAGCATAACAAACTATTTATAAAGAAGTCTACCTTATAAACACACAGCTAACATTATGGAAAAAAGTAAAAATATAATTCTTTAATTCACACAGACACTCACTGTGATACTTGTCAAAAATCTTTAAGCTCTCTATCGTTTTTAAAAGAATCATTACTCACCTTTAAAAATGCTTTGGAAGATGTAAACCAGTGTCAGTCACAGTCAACAGATATTCTTAAGCAGAATCTCTGAACAATGCTTCCTTCACTGGAGCCTTTCAATAATGGCACAGATTCTTTCTAATTTCAGAGCCATATTCTTGTACATAGCCAATAAGAATTGTTCCCACACAAATTCAAAACCAAACTGCACATTTTAATTGGTTGTACATTTCAAGACTTTGAAACTCACATAACATTCACCCATCCCCCCAGTGCTCATTCACCAAGTAACCATGGTAACTCCCTCTTAAACTAGCACACCGTTCACAAGTTCATTATACTATGTTGCAAAAAAATCCATCAAGGCCGTTTGACCTCTCAATATACTAGCTAATGAAATGCAATGTTTCTTTAAATGACTTTTTCTCAAACATTGAAATGACTTCTTACAAAAAAAAGCATGCACCCTAATTTTCAGTGGAGATTCTTAACAAAACTCCAATCATTTCTGGTTATTCATCTGCACTGATTCTCAAACACTTTTTTTCATAATCAAACTGCCATTTCATTTCCACAACTCATCTGACTAGAAGCACATCTACCTTCAAAATGACAAATGTCTGGTTTGTGGGTCATAGCTATGTCCACTGGAGTCAAAATTATGCAGCTAACAGAGGTATTTACAATCTTGATTTACTAAATGTGGACATTGTATGGATTGGACAGAGAGGATTGAGGAGTCACCAATTGATACCATTGGTAAAATCCTTTATGCATGTACCACACCCTGACCTTATAATTGTGCACTGTGGTGGAAATGACTTAGGCACTTTGACTGGGGTAGGTCTGTAAATGCTTTTAAAGGACATCTTTGGGCAATTGATGTCACTTTTCCCAAAAACTGCCTTGGTATTTTCTAATATATGCCAAAGGCAAAAATGAAACTGGACCAACCAATTTTGTCCACAGATTGAGAATGCAAGGAAACATGTAAATAAATCTGTTTCTGCTTACCTCAGAGACTATGGTATGGGTTCCATTTACCACAACAACTTGCGTTACAACATGCAAGACATCTATAGGAGAGGTGGTGTGCATTTTACAGATGAGGGGAATAGAGTTTTCCTCTTGAATATAAGACTCTGCATTGGTACCTACTTGTAGGTACAAAAAACACCCACTTAACACAACAACTCTTTTCAGAGCTAACTTACCTCTAAACACTCTACATTATTTTTTTACTCTATATTTTTACACTGTTTTTCCCCGTGGTGCGCTCAGGGTGCGCGTACCGGAGAGCGTACCCGGGAGCGCAGCCAGCGCTTAACCCGCGAAAATAAAAATAAAAAAGTTTTTTTTGCCCTTAAGAATCCTTTTAGGCCCCCCTCAGAAAACCTAGGGGGTCAGGGGGTCTCTACTCTGCCCCCTTTTAATTATTTCCCCCTTTCTTTTTCACCTCTTGTGTCTTGATTCTACCGAGACACAAGATGGCGGACTCTCCGGACTGTTTAGAATGTTGAGAGACACCCGACAGCCAATCAGCTCTCCGCTCGCGCACTCCCGTAGCGCGCCGGTTCGCTCCCCGGTACGCGTACCTGTAAGCGCTCGAAGCTCGCATATAGATATATATGTGTTTTTTAAGTTAATTTTCGTAAAAACCACTGAAGCAATTTCCAGGAAATATAGCAAAGGCACATCTCCATACCAGTCCCTACAATTTTGCCAAGTTTGGCGTAATTCCGTTCAGCGGTTCGGGCTGTAGACTTGTCAGATCGTCCTATGGAAATTAACATGGGGAAAACACGTTTTGGGACCCCCATTTTTTCTCGGCTACTACTCCACGAATCCCCCCGAAACTTTCAGGGAAGGAGCGCAGCGGAGCTGGCCAAAATTTGGGAAAATTACACACAAATTCCTCAACAGGTGCCAGAGTTATTCCCAATAGAATGTTGCGGATTTCCTATGGTAGCCAATCCTAACTATAACTACCTACTGGCGACCGCCAGTAGGTAATATATATATATATATATATATATATATATATACATATATATATATATATATATATATATATATATATATATATATATATATATATATATATATATATATATATATATATATATATATATATATATATATATATATATATATATATATATTACCTACTGGCGGTCGCCAGTAGGTATATATAGTTAGGATTTTTTCCCTATGGGATTTTTGAAAATTCTATGTCTAATAACTTTGGCGTTTGTGGACGGAATTGGCTGAAATTTTCTGGAAAATGGAACATTTTGTTTCTGAGCAGCCCCTGGAAATTTGGGGGGGGTTCGTCCAGGGGGGGTCGAGAAAAAAGGAGGGTCCCAAAACGTGTTTTTAACATTGAGTTTTCCATAGGGCGGTTGGCCTCACTTTTAGCCCGAACGGCTGAATGGATTTGCATGAAACTTGGCAAAATTGTAGGGACTGGTAGCCCGATGTGCCTTTTGTAGGTCTCAATATATGTGCTCCAGTGGATTTTGAGAAATTAACGTTTAAAAAAAGAGATATATCTGTAAGCGCGCTCTGGGCAGCGCTCCGGTCCGCGGACCTTAAGCGTACCGGAACTTCGCGTAGCGAAGCTGATTGGCTCTCCGGTGTCTGTCAACATTCTAAACAGTCCGGAGCGGCCGCCATCTTGTCTCTCGGTAGGATTGAGAGACAAGAGGAGGCCAAAACAAAGGGGGAAATAACCATAAGGGGGCATACTAGATCCTCCCTGACCCCCTAGGTTTAATGTGGAGGTTTTAAAAGGGCCCCGCGGGGCAAAAAAAACAACATTTTTTTTTTTTTTTTTTTGCGTGGGTAGCGCCCGGTCCGCGAACCGGGAAGCGTTCTGGGCAGCGTACTGCAATGAAAAATGAATGATAGACTTTTCAAATACTGTATGTTAATTGATTGTTGGTTTTGTTGATTATTTTTTATTTTTTTTTATTTTTTAAGCAATTATTTATTATTGTGATTGTGTTTCAAAATTTAATAACATTTCTAACATTTCACTGTCTGAAATGTCGTCATTTTCATTGAACATAGCTTGTAATCTATGAGGGTGTAAAATGTCCTCATTTTGAAGGAGGTCATCCACTGCTTGCACACATTGCAGTAGTTCTTGGTCCCAAGTTTCATCCATAAATTCTATATAATTTGGATCAATTAATTCTTGGCTGCTCTGTTGCAGGACAATTTGAAATGAAACTTTCTGTTCGCCTTCCATGTTGCCTGAAATTTGGATAAAAAAACCATATATTAGTAGAGATAGGGCACTGTTGGGATTAATTTTAGATAGGCATTTTTTAACAGAGAATTTATCTTTGGGCAGTGTATAGTATCAGAGTGGAAGTAGGAATATAAAAAAGTGTATGTGATTTAACGTAAGTAAATTCATAATTATAAAAGAGAAGCCTAACTCCATCCATAACTATAACAGAGAAGTCTATCTAAATCTATAACTACTACAGAGGGATAGTATATAACTATCAGAAAAAGTTTACCATATTAACTTATAGTGCACAATATAGTTCAGTTTTTAAAATAACAACTTACCTTTAGAAAGAAGTTGAAGTGATTAGTGAAAATCCAATTGAAATGTACACCAGGAAGTAGTAGTCAAAATGGCTGTGTTTCATTCTCTTCTTTTATATATATTCAGGTACATAACCAATCAAATGTCAGGTAAAAAAAATAGAAAATGAAAGTAACATTTTAATTGGTTGTCAATTCCAACACTTCAGATGTGTTTTGAGAAGTAATTTACCTCAGGGTATTTAGAGAGGTCTACAGGCTAAATGGCTAAATGGAATTCCAATCAAATTTGTGAAAATGGTAGGGATTGGTATGTAGTATGAGCTAATCTATATTTGGTGAAATTGTCTCCAGTGGCTTTTCTGTAAACTACTTTCCCACCTTTTTTGATGGTGCGCTTCCCAGGGAGCGACCCGGTACGCGAACTGGTGAGCGCCCCGGTTCGCGAACCTTAAGCGTTACGGGAGTCCACCATTTTGTGTTTCGGTCGAATTAAGATACAAGATGGAGGGCAAATAATGTTCAGAATGGGTAGAAGGGGGCACGGTAGACTTATCTTGACCCCCTAGGTTTTCTGAGGGTGGCTGAGGAGGCCCATATGTGCGAGAAAAAAAACCATTTTTAAAAAAATTTAGCGAGGTTAGCTCCCGGTTCGCGTACCGGGTAGCGCCCCAGGGAGCGTACTTTGTTGAAAATTAGTGAAAAATGTTAGAGTAAAATAATAATTGTGAGTGATCAGATGTAGGGTAGCTCTGAGAAGGGTATCAAGTACTACTAGTGTAGACTCAGAAAGATTTATATATTTAACTTTGCCAGACAGTAAATCAGTCTCTTTTAATAAACTAGTAAAAGCAGCTGATCACAACATGGAGTGTAGCCAATGTAAATCTGAAATGATGTCCACATTATTTATACGAACATATGGCCAGTATGTTATTTTAATGTTCCAACGATGTAGGCCTGATGGAACAAAATTGACAACTTTAATTAAAAATTTTGTGGCTTCACAGTTGTCAATATCAGGAAGGACTTTTGTAACTGCAGCAATTATATATCATGACGGTCCTTCAATAACATCAGGACATTACACAGCTTATTTAAAGTCTAGAAATGGCTGGTCATTCTGCAATGATTCTGTTTTAATTTTTAAAAAAAAATTGCCGTATGACCTTAAAAACTCTTACCTGGTGTTTTTAAAACCAAAATTTTAGGGAAATAATCTCGGGATGTGCTCTGTGGAATTTCAAGAAGTTCTAATGGCTCCTACACAATTTGGCCTTGAGGAAAAGTGTAGTTCAGAGACATAACTTCTAACCATAAGACTGGACGTCATGGAGAAATAAGTGCACTTTGAATGAGTACAGAAAAACTATTTCTTTTTATAAGCTAATTGAAGAAGCCAATCAAAACATAGAGTAGAGGGAATGTAAGTCTGCAATGCTGTCTACTGTTTTACATTGCTTTGTGATTGAAAGTGATGTAGAGAATTAAATAATTGTACTAGTCATAGAGTTAGTGTAAGTCTGCTTCATAGTAAGCAGTATCAGTGTCATAGGAAATGTAGAACATGACTGAGCAAGAAGAGGAAGATATTACTATTCCTGGATTGTGAAAATGATCTTCAACATTTTAATTCTGAAAGTTGCAGAAATGCCAAATGACGGGATTGGCTTACAAGAAATCCAAGAGTTATAAATGGCTCTGACAAGATTTGGCCTTGTGGAAACTTGTGGTAGAGAGCAAGAAGTCATTTATTGCATGTAACATGTTTTTAAAAACGATGGAGATTTTCTTTCAGAAAGTGGCAGGCTGAAAGTAATAACAGCACAACAGAGTGTAAGCTGTTCATAGGACATCCTTTGACGTCATGGAAAGTAAGTTAACTTTAAGGAGTTCTGAATTCTGATTTGTTATGTTGTATGGGTTTTTTAAACACAATCATTTTGATTGTGTTTTTTTTTCCCCGCTGTTATATGATGAATACCTTCAAGTCACTGTTTTTAGTGAATTTTGATACATTCTGAGAACAGCAAAAATAAACCATTTAACATGTATAATTAATTCTGTACTGTTTGCATTTATGATGTATATGTAGAACTGTGTAGGAGGCATGGAGAAGGTGAGGCTTCTGTAAGTGTCAAAGTTGTTGCATGCAATGCTGCACTTCTGCGTATTCTTTCATATGCTAGACTACATCTGCACAATGAGATACCTAAGCAAAGGAAACACAAGTGATGTGATTGTGAAATGAGCAAAATAAATTGCACGTATTTCATTTACATCACCTGTGTTTCCTATCATTACGAAGCACATTGTGTAGATCAAGTTTAGGTCTGTCCAAGGAAACATAGGAGGTTTGGACTTTGTTCAAGAGTGCAGTGGACATGACTCACTTCATTGGTAGACCTTCACATATATTATGTCCTCTATTCTCTTCAACAACTCGAAATTTCATCTGCAACCCTGAGTAGGCCTCACCTCAAACAAACCTCTGGATAGGAGACATCTTATTGGCATCCTGAAGCAATTATTTAAAATTTTAGTGTCTTGCGACACTTTTCTGAGACAACAGCAATGCAAAAGATGCACCATGTTTTAAGATAGGCCTCACTTCATCTGCATCAAGATACTGTTAGTTTAAAATGTATATCTTTAGGACTGTGTAGGGGGCCTGGAGAAGCAGAAGCTTCTGTAAGTGTCAAAGTTGTTGAAAAACTGTTTGTCCTTCAATCTTTTCCCTTGTCTTTTGTAATTTTTAAATACATGTTTTAATATTTTTCAAATGTTTGTTCTCTCTTTCACAGATTGAAAGTATAAAAACAAAAAGTGAGTAATTTAATGACAATTATAAGGTAAATGTTTTGTACTCTTTTCGTTACATTTCTATCACATTTAACTTCTATTAGTTCCACTGCTTCATTTCTTTAACCCTCAGTTTCCTGCCTTTGCTACTTCCCTCATTCCTTTCTCTATTACCTACTTACTCAACTCCTTCCACTCTTTTTCTCAGTCCCTCTCTTCTCATAGTTCCTCACTCTTGTTCACTCACTCCGTCTCTATTACTCTTAGTGTCTTTGACTGATCACTCTATCACTATTTGTTCATAATGCTTTCTCTGTGTAGTTGAAGCACACTAAGGGGCATATTATGAACACAGCCAATAAAATTATTGCTCTTTTTATTGGCAGAAAACTTGTAAAAAAGTGGTTTTAGCGGCAGTTTTCTGCCGCAAAAGCAGCTTTAGCGACACATTTCTGCCAATAAAAGCTGCAAAACTTTTATTGCCTATGTTGATGATATGGCTCTATGTTACTTACATTTCTTTGCTATTTCAATTAATCTTTTTCTGTTATTTTTTGTTTTCTGTTTTCTATTTTTTCTCTCTGTTATTCCTCATGTTTTAATCTTATTTTGAACATTCACTCACATTCTCCAAGAAACTCTTCTTTGTTAATGTTATACTCTCTTTTTTTTTCTTTCACTTCGTTATCTATTTTGTTTTTCACAATTATACCCTCTTCCGTCTTTTCTTCGGTAAATAGATCTATTAAACAGTATCTCTTCTTTACTCCCTATAGCTGTCTTTCTTTTAACATCACTCTCTGTTTACTTTCCTTATACTTACTCTTTTTTTTTTTTTTTTAATTTTTTTGGTTAGCTCCCGGTCCGCGTACCGGGAAGCTAACCGGGAAGCGAACCAAAAGAAATAGAGCTTGCCAGAGTGCTAAACATTCTAGCAATTTTTTTTGAAAGGGAAGGTAGTTCTGAAAAGAACTTTTTTTTAAATATTTTTGTTGTTTTATATTTTTTTTTTATTTTGTGAACATTTTTTGTTTTTTTTGTATTTTTTGAACGATTTTATATTTTTTTTGGTTTTTTTGGGGGGGGGAAACAACAAAAAACAGGCATTGAAAAGGGCTCAACAGGAGCAAAAAAAAAATTACTGGGGGCGGTTAGGGCAATTATGGTGTTCATACGCCAGGTTGATAGCATTTATGCTCATATTGCCACATGCTAACAACGCACGACAGTGCATACAAGTGTGGATCATGTGGCCAAAATTTTCTTGTATGTTTGGCACAGTTTCCCGTGCCTCTGCTGGTGTCAATGAAATGGATATTCTTGATCTGGCCACAGGAGTTGATCTTGGATTTTCCTGCAAATCCCGTATTTCCGCCCGGCTATAATTGAGTGGATGCTTCCTTGTCATGTGCCTGTTCATAGTATGGTTGCCATAACTATATTTCTTATCCGTCCCTCTGGATAATTTTTCTTTACAGATGAGGCAGGTGACATACCTCGCATTCACTTTTTTTTGGCCACGAGGGATCGAATAAAACTGCCAGATGAAACTGGCTTTCTTATGGGAAACCCGGGGCACTTCTTCTAAGAACTGTGGTTCTTCTCCCTCCTCTTCATCCATTTCTTCCTCTTCCTCCTCAGTGTTGGTCATCACCTGGGGAGGTGGTCCTCTCTTCCCATGAGGAGGTGGAGGTGGTGGTGGGGGTCCACCAGCTGAAGCAACTACTGAAGCCATTTCTGATATAGTAATAAAGGTCTTCCTCTCACAATGATGAAAGTCAGAGTGAGGAAAGAAGGAGGGGTTTTCATCATTTGGGAAAAACCATACTTCTCAACCAATGAAAAGTGTTATTTTTAGGTCACCTGACCTAGCCTTACATCATTATGAAACCAAAAGTGAAATGAACCAATGAAAAGTTTTATTAACAAGTCACATGACCTCTCACGCTCATGTTACGCGCTGCGGAACGCGCCCCGGTTAGCTTCCGGGTCGCTGAGCTTCGCGCCTCGGTCCGCGCCCCGGGACACTTCCGGGTGCGCTAACGCGGTACGTCACAAGACGCATTACGCGGCAACGCGATACATCGCGCTTTCGCGCCGCGCCGCGGATCGCTTCCGGAGAGCTGCGTTTCGCGCCTCGGTCCGCGCCCCGGGGCACTTCCGGGTGCGCTAACGCAGTACGTCATAAGACGCATTACACGGCAACGCGATACCGTCACTATGTTGATTTCTTACCGGTTCGCGGACCGGGTCGCGGCATCAATTTGAGCTAACGGAAAGCTTCCCGGTTCGCGGACCGGGAGCGAAACAAAAAATATATAAAAAAAAAAATTATTAATAAACATATAAAATATATTTTTGGATTTAAAGAAGAATACATTTTACAGCTATAGATATTAGCTTTTAAAAAACCAATGAAATTCACTGAAAAAACCATAGGTTATAGACCATATATAGTTAGGAATTAGCATTTACAAAACCTTGAAAATTCACTGAAAAAACCATAGGTTATACACCATATATAGTTAGGAATTAGCATTTAAAAAACCTTATTTTACTCACACAAAACCAATGAAATTCCATATATAGTTAGTTGTACTAACTATATATCGCGCACCCGCAATCCACTGCTGATCATGTCACATATTACATCATTCATGACATGGTCAGTGACATCACTGATGACATCACTGATGACATCTCAAATGACATCACTGATGACATCACTGATGACATCTCAAATGACATCACTGATGACATCACTGATGACAACATCCAGTGACTGTATTTTTCTGTAAAGTTAAAATATGTCTTACATATTTAAGAATGAGTGGATGTATAAGTGTCTGGATGAAGGATTTAGTAGGTGCATGACTGACTGTATGAGTGAGTGGTTAAATGTGTCTCACTGAGTGCATGGGTTAGTGACTAAACTGTCTTAATTTGTGCATCATTATGTCTGTTGTTCTGTAAACTGATGCATGTGTTGATCAGTAGCTATATGAGTAACTATATGGGTTATTGATTGGTTGCCCAAGCATTTGTATGGGAGACTGAGTGTGTGTGTGGGTGGCTGGGAGGTGTATGACTCTGTGCATAGATGTATGGGTTCAAAAGTGCATGTGGAAACAGCTGTATGGGCGGTTGACTGTGTGCATGACTGTATTGGTGAGTGAATAGATATCTCAGTGCTACATGTCAAAGTAAGTACATATGTAAAATACAGTACATGTGAGAGTTGACATATATAAATAACTGTGCATAAGAGCCAGTGAATGTGTGAGTGGCTGTATGGATCAGTGAGTAAATATGTTTTAGTATATGTTTGAATAAGTAAGGTGTGTATAACTGTATAGTTGTGAAAATGGAGGTGTGATTGATTCTTTGCATGACTGACTAGGTGTGTAAGTAACTCCATGGATGAGTGACAGTCTGTGAGTGTCTGTTTACACTGAGTGTATCTAAGGTTATATTAGAGTCTGAAGAGGTTCATCGTATTATCACATGAATGATGTCATCAGTGATGTGATCAGTAATGTCAAATTAGATGTCATCAGTGATGTCATCAGTGATGTCATTTGAGATGTCATCAGTGATGTCATCAGTGATGTCATTTGAGATGTCATCAGTGATGTCATCAGTGATGTCACTGACCATGTCATGAATGATGTAATATGTGACATGATCAGCAGTGGATTGCGGGTGCGCGATATATAGTTAGTACAACTAACTATATATGGAATTTCATTGGTTTTGTGTGAGTAAAATAAGGTTTTTTAAATGCTAATTCCTAACTATATATGGTGTATAACCTATGGTTTTTTCAGTGAATATATATATATATATACGAACAGGGGTGGGAGCATATATATATATATATATATATGTGAGTGCCTTGCATCGCGGCGTCCTTAAAAACGCCCTACGGTAATTGGCGGCAAGTGCGTAGAGCTCTGGCAATTCATGCCGGCATTTCAGGACTGTATGTAAAATATTGCTATTTCCGAGTGGGAAATGTTCAGCGACGCCAAAAGACAAGAAGCAGCGGATTTTGTATTTAAAGGTGCCGCATTTGTACAGCTAGCGGACGGAGGCGCAGACACTAACAAAGGACCCGACAGTCTAAAGGGATGGTTGATGAAGTTAGAACGCACTTATGAGAAAGAAGTTAGGAAGTGGTGGGTAACTGGACGTGGGACGCATACCCAGGGAACTTAGAATTTACACTATCCCCTCGTATGAGAATCTGGATCCCAATCTTCTTAAATATTGGGCAGACCATACGGTGGCATCATCTAAGGGTATGGTGCAAACTATGATAACTTATGCTAAAAGCAACAGAGCTAAATTACTCAATGAGATCAAAGTAATTGCAACCTTTGATGATCAAACAGAGACTGATAGCCTCAAAGCAAGAATGAAAACCAGGCTCATCTCGTATGAGAATGATATTAAATGACGCAAACAAAACTAGTTTGCGAGAGATCAACAGGCCTACGAGTCGGGCCGAGTACTAAATTTTGCCAAGAAATATGATGCACCAAGGAAAGCATTGCAGGCAACAACTTTAAAAGCAAAACAGCAAGACCCAAGGGATACATGAGAGTCAGAAATTGAAACTGACCTATCTGAGGCTGAGAATCCCTCAAGAGAGGCAGGAGCCAGCACAAGCCAGGGACCAAATTTTCCAAAGGAATACAAAGTAATGAAAGTATCGTGGAGGAGATACCCACAAAGAATAAGGCCCCCCAGAGAAAAACATTGAAAAACCAGGAGAGGGGGAAAAACAACAGGAAGAGGAGGCTTCACCCCCCGGATGACAAGGAGCAAAGGGGGGAACAACAAAAAGTGAATAAGCTGGCTGTGATCAATTTGTCTTCAAGGACATTGTCTGACACCAAAGTCAAAGTCCTAGAGATGGAGCTTACATTCTGTCCAACAAGTGAATGGGACTATGTGCAGTCACAAATTGATCTTTATCGCTTTATATGCAAGTTGAAATTAAAAAAGACTTTTATCTTACGTCCAAGTACACCTGGACCTGGAACAACATATGACGTGACAGATGACCTCACAGGTCATGATCTAGAAGCGTTGCAAGCGTTACATGCTCTATGTATGGATACCACACAGAATGAATTCAATGAGAAGAGAATCAGGAACAATGACTGTATGGGCATTGAGCATACCAGTGGCAAAAGCGGGTTTAAAGGTAACTCTAAGTTCATCCCCAAAATGCCTTTTGATGCCATTGACTGTTTCCATGAGACTATGATTAAGGATTTGAATAATTTGAGAGCAGGGAATCTTCAGCAGAAAAGCAAACGCTCTTTTAACCTCTCAAAAGCTCAATGGTTAGGAGTGAAGACCCTCAACCATCACGATAAAGCAGTCTGATAAAGGCAGAAATGTGGTGGTAATGTCAAAAGTGTTATACAAGGAGGAAGTGTTATGCCTTTTGGGGGACAGGACGAGTTACACGAAAGTCAAAAGAGATAGATATGACAACAGTGTGTTATCATTCTATGATCTACTTGACAAATGGAGGATAAGTGATATTTTAGAAAAGGCCTAGTTCCAGTTCATGAAGGTGGACTGTCCTGTGTTACCCACATTTTACCACTTACCTAAAGTGCATAAAGACACCCTCAAACCACCAGGGCGTCCTATAGGTTCAAGTAAGAAAAACCTGCTGGAAAAAGCTTCTATTTATGAGGACCATTTTTTGTTTCCACTGGTTAAAGTTTTAAGCTCTTTTATTCAAGATACAACTGATTTTTTAAAGCGTATCCAAAATATTTAGTGGGAACCTGATTTCCTCCTCAATACTTTGGACATAACCAGTTTATACACTTGTATAGCACATGATGGAGGTCTTATGTCTCTGCAATATTTTCTCTAAACCAGGCCTCTCAAGTTTCAGATGCATAGTAAGATGCTACTTGAAATTTCGGAATTCCATCTATGTAACAATATTTTTCTTTTCGGTGGCCAGCTCTATTTGCAAACACAAGGGACCGCAATGGACACGTGCTTTGCCCCCAGCTAAGCAAACTTGTTCGTTGGCTGGTGGGAGAAGCATGTGGCCTGGGCGGAAGACAATGAAAGGTGGGTCGATAAGATTGCCCTATGGGCTTGATATATAGAAGACCTTTTCATTGTCTGAAAGGGCACACCGGAAGAGGCAGCAGACTACATCAGAGTTCTAAATGACAATACACTGAATCTAAGGTTCACAAGGTATATGAGTAGGACTGAAGTGCCTTTTTTAGATCTTTCATTGTTTGTGGCAAATGACAAGATATGCACTAAACTTTATCGGAAGCCTACTGCAGGCAATACAGTTTGCATTATAAGAGTCAACACCCTCAAAGCTTAATCCATAGCATCCCCTATGGAGAGTTGTTGCGACTTAAAAGAAACGGCGCACTCTCTACGGGCTAAACACAAGCGGCTAGCGTGTCTTTGGGGAGTTTTAGGCAGAAGGGATATCACAACCGTGTGTTACATGAGATAGCTCTGAGGGTGCAGACAATAGAAAGGCAGACACTCCTGGGATTTAAAGAAGCAAACGAAACCCAAGAGAGTGATGATTCAGAAACAGTGAGACTGATTTTGGGGTGTTCCTCGAAGTCAGGCACTATTAGAGGGCTGGTTGAGAGAAATTGGAAAGTGCTGCAGACAGATAGTCTAATTGGAAAATTGGTATCAAACAACCCCGATATTACATACCGGAAGAGTAAACCTTTGAAAGGTCTGTTAGTACGCAGCCATTTGACAGAGACAGCACACAAAGCGATAGTGGCAGGATTTTTCCCATGCACCTCTTGTAAGCCCTGTAAAAACAGTGTTAAAGTGAAAGAGTATCCAATCCCAGGAAGGAAGTGGAAACGTAGTTTTGACAATTGATGAATTGCAATACGAGCTTTGTTTTCTATTATCTGGTGTGCCCTTGTGGTCTCCAATATGTTGGAAGTACCATTCATCTAGCTAAGAAATGAGTATTGAAGCACGCACGGGCAATAACTAATTGTGATAGTGCCTATCCAGTGGCTAGACACTTCGCGGAAGTGCATGATTCACGTAGTGATAGGCTACGATATTTTTGCCTGGATCATGTCCCAGTGACTCAAAGGGGAGGAGACAGGGTGAAACTTTTGCATCAGCTAGAAGCAAGATATATTATTGAGCTACATACACACACCTCTGGGGTTTGAATAGCGAAGAGGAATTGTGGTCCTTTATTGGTTAAATATGTTTACAGATGAGATATGTGAGCATAAGCTCTGGAGCTGTAGCCAATATTACATGAGGAACAGGATCCTCTCATCCCACACATGTGGATACATTGCCTTCCACTTTTAACTGCAGGATAATGTTTATATCTCTTAGTCACACTAATTTTCATATAGTTCTTTTCAATCCTTTTTTCACCAGTATTATTACTCATTTGCGATTTTGACTTCCTTGAACAGATTAAATGACTATTGGGACAAACGGTACATAGGTTACCCTTGAAATATTGTGAATTAACAATTTTGTATTAATGGTAGAGAAACATAGTCCAATTGAGGGCTCAATTTTGTGAACAGTGATCATTTAATTGCATGGAATTTATCTGATGTGGGTATTAATGTTTTGATCATATATATATATATATTAATGAATTACCTAATGAATGTTTCGAATATTCTTAACAAAACAAATTGTTGAATAAATGAATAACTATTCTCTGCCATCAACTTTTTGCAATTGATTAACAATCGAATTGATCGGATTGTACATTAATGAGAACCTGTTTGGCAGTAACCTAGTACATTTTTTGCGGGTTTAGATGGCGATGTAACGCGAGCCAAAACATTGTACCATGAAGTCCTTTGTTTGTGTCAGTGTAAGATCACTTGCTGACGAATGAGGGAACCTGTTATTTAAAAGTTGTGAAATGTGAAGTTAAACTAACACTGACGAAGGCCAGGGTACTGGAACACGTGTGTTAGCCATCTTCTTGGAACTGGAATAAAAAGAATTTGCAAGATCGAGCTGGAGTGTGCAGCTTTGTTTCGTCTGAGGAGACTTTGTTCAGTAAAGTATTTCACGTGTTGCCGTCTACACGAACTGTGCACCTGCACTGCTGAGAGCAAGGAGAGCTGGGCGTTTTTTATTTGTTTTTATATATATATATATATATATGTATATATATATATATATATATATTCACTGAAAAAACCATAGGTTTCAGGTCATATATAGTTAGGTATTAGCATTTAAAAAACCATTGAAATTCACTCAAAAAACTATAAGTTTTAGTGGTGTTATAGTTAGCTGGACATTTTACTCATACAAAACCATTGAAATTGCTCATATATAGTTAGTTGGACTAACTATATTTCGCGCACCCGCAATCCACTGCTGATGATGTCACATATTATATCATTCATGACATGGTCAGTGACATCACTGATGACATCTCAAATGACATCACTGATGACATCACTGATGACATCATCCAGTGACTGTGTGTTTCTGTAAAGTTTAAATATGGTTCACATATTGAAGAATGAGTAGATGTATAAGTGTCTGGATGAAGGATTTAGTAGGTGCGTGACTGACTGTATGAGTGAGTGAGTGATTAAATGTCTCTTACTGAATGCATGGGTTAGTGACTAAACTGTCTGAATGTGTGCATCAGTATGTCTGCTGTTGTGTAAGATGCTGTATGTGTTGATCAGTAGCTATATGAGTGGCTATATGGGTCATTGATTGGTTGCCCAAGTATTTGTATATGAGACTGTGTCTGTGTGTGGGTGACTGGGAGGTGTGGAAACAGCTGTATGGGCGGTTTACTGTGTGCATTGATGTGTTGGTGAGTGATTGTATATCTCAGTGCTACATGTCCAAGTAAGTACATATGTAAAACACAGTGCATGGGAGAGTTGGTATATATAAATGCCTATACATGAGAGCCAGTGATTATGCAAGTGGCTGTATGGATCAATGTGTACTTGTATCAGTGATTGTTTAAGAGAGTAAGTATGTGTTAGTATATGTTTGAATAAGTAAGGTGTTGTGTGTATAACTGTATAGATGAGGAAATGGGAGTGTGATTGATTGCATGACTGACTAGGTGTGAGAGAAACTCCATGGATGAGTGAAAGTGTGTGAGTGTCTCTATAGGTGTATAAGTGCATATGATAGTATTGTATTGATGAGTGACTGTATGTATGAGTGATTGTATGGGTGAATGAGTGGATGTGTGTGTAGACCTAGGTTATATTAAGGTTATATTAGAGTGTGAGGAGGTGCATCGTATTATCACATGAATAATATCATCAGTGATATGATCAGTGATGTCAAATGAGATGTCATCAGTGATGTCATCAGTGATGTCATTTGAGATGTCATCAGTGATGTCATCAGTGATGTCACTGACCATGTCATGAATGATGTAATATGTGACATCATCAGCAGTGGATTGCGGGTGCGCGAAATATAGTTAGTCCAACTAACTATATATGAGCAATTTCAATGGTTTTGTATGAGTAAAATGTCCAGCTAACTATAACACCACTAAAACTTATAGTTTTTTGAGTGAATTTCAATGGTTTTTTAAATGCTAATACCTAACTATATATGACCTGAAACCTATGGTTTTTTCAGTGAATTTGCAAGGTTTTTTAAATGCTAATTCCTAACTATATGTGGCCTGAAACCTATGGTTTTTTCAGTGAATTTCAAAGGTTTTTTAAATGCTAATTCTATTAGCGGATAACGTTTAAATATATTAATATCCTAGTGGGACCACCTGAGCAGCCCTAAGGGGTCAGGGTGTTTCTACCCTGCCCCCTTTTTGTGTTTCTGCTTTCTTGTGCCTAATTCCTAACTATATATGGCCTGAAACCTATGTTTTTTTCAGTGAATTTGCAAGGTTTTTCAAATGCTAATTCCTAACTATATAAGGCCTGAAACCTATGGTTTTTTCAGTGCATTTGCAAGGTTTTTTAAATGCTAATTCTATTAGCGGATAACGTTTTTATATATTCAGACGCTTTTTTAATGCTAATTCCTAACTATATAAGGCCTGAAACCTATGGTTTTTTCAGTGAATTTCAAAGGTTTTTTAAATGCTAATTCCTAACTATATATGGCCTGAAACCTATGGTTTTTTCAGTGAATTTCAAAGGTTTTTTAAATGCTAATTCTATTAGCGGATAACGTTTAAATATATTAATATCCTAGTGGGACCACCTGAGCACCCTAAAGGGTCAGGGTGTTTCTACCCTGCCCCCTTTTTGTGTTCTACACGTTTGTTTTTCTGCTTTTTTATGCCTCAGTCTATTAAGACCCAAGATGGATGCCAACACTTCCTGGTTAGAAGTGTTGACAGCCAATGACCATGCAGCTTTCTCGGGAAGGCATGCTGATTGGCTGCCACTGTCTGTCAACACTCAAAACCAGGAAGTGTTGGCAGCCATCTTGTGCCTTGTTAGAACCAAGGCACAAGAAAGCAGTGAAACAAAGGTGTGAAACTCGCAAAGGGGCCAGAGTAGAATCACCCTGACCCCCTAGGCCTGCTCAGGGGGTCCCACAAAGACCCCAAAGTCAAAAAAATATATATATATTTTTTGGTAAATGTCTGGGTACGCGTACCGTGCGCGTACGGTATGCGTAAGGTACGCGTCCCCCGCGATTCTTAAAAAAAAATAAAACATTTTTTTGCCTTGGGGGTCCTTGTGGGACCCCCTGAGCAGGTCTAGGGGGTCGGGGTGCTTCTACCCTGCCCCTTTTTTGAGTTCTACACGTTTGTTTTTCTGCTTTCCTGTGCCTCAGTCTACTGAGGCACAAGATGGCTGCCAACAGTTTCTGTTTTGGAGTGTTGACAGACATTGGCAACCAATCAGAATGCAGCTCGCGCTCTAGAGGTACGCGTACCGTACGCGCACGTACGCGTACCGTAAGCGTACCGGTAAGCTCACGGGTAAGCTGCTATAGATATATACATTTTTTTTTAACCTAAATTACTCAAAATCCACTGGAGCACATATCTTGAGACATAGCAAAGGCACATCGGGCTACCAGTCCCTACAATTTTGCCAAGTTTGGTGAAAATCCATTCAGCCGTTCGAGCTAAAAGTGCGACAGACCGCCCTTTGGAAATTAACATGGGGAAAACACGTTTTGGGACCCCCCTTTTATCTCAGCCCCCGCTTGACGGATCCCCCCAAACTTTCAGGGAAGGACCGGAGCGCCGCGAGGCAAAGTTGCTGAAAAATTCAGGCTAATAGTTATAGTTAGGACCTAGTTTCCATAGGAAATCCACAACATTCTATTTGGAATAACTTTGGCGCGGTGGACGAATCTTCGCAAATTTCTTCAAGAAAATGGCCTGCTCGGTTCCGCTCCTTCCCTGAAAGTTTGGGGGTGATTCGTCAAGTGGGGGCTGTGAAAAAAGGGGGGCCCAAAAAACATGTTTTCCCCATGCAATTTTCCATAGGGACCTTTAGCCAGGGCTACAGCCCGAACGGCTGAACGGAATTACACCAAATTTGGGAGAGAGGTAGAGTTTGGTTCGCAGATTGTGCTTTTTGTTAAATGGTGTAAATCCGTTCAGTAGTTTCTGAGAAAATTACCAGTAAAATCATAGCGATATCTAGAGACGGAGTTCCGCACGGGTACGGAAATCCGTACAATTACGAGCACGAGCTGCATGCTGATTGGTTGTCAACTGTCTGTGAACACTGCAAACCAGACAGTGTTGGCAGCCATTTTGTTAGTCGCTAGAAGCGAGTCACAAGAATACAGTAAAACAAAGTTGATAAACAAGGAAAGGGGCAGGGCAGAAAAATCCTGACTCTCTAGGCTTGCTCAGCGGGTCGTACATGGATTTTTAGGGTCAATTTTAATTTTTTTTTAAATAAAAAATCGTGGCGTACGCGTATGGTACATGTATGCGGTGGAAAAGGGAAAAAAAGTAGAAGTCCGTTTTATTCAATAGGTCTTGTGGGGCAAATTTCGGGGGCAATTTTTAGAGCTATATTTCTATGACAGTATGTAAAACTTACCGTTTTTTTTCCCCTGCATCAGTTGTACTCTCTACCCATGCGCAGCCTTGTTTGCAAGTGCACTTTTTTTTCCTTCTTCTTCAAGTTCGCCAAGCAAACCTCTCCTGATTTTAGGTATTAAATTTGCTGCTTTCTTTTCCCGGGTCGTGTGTGTCATCTGGTGCTATACTTTTGTAATATATTAATAAACATATTGTATGTATATTTATTTGAAATGTCGTGTCGAGACGCCAAACGTTGATTACATACTCCGTCCAACCGCCATTTTAGTAGTTTTCCTCCGTTATTTTTATTATACCTGTTACTTTCATTTTACCCTACGCATATTTTCTCTGTGATCGATGAGATTTCCTGCCACAGGCACCAGGGTGTTTGTCCTTGGCCTCTGATCTTATCAGACTTGGTCACACGTATACCTAGAAACTAATTTGAAGGACGTAATCCACAGCCATTACAACGCCTGTTCGTCAACAAAAAAACATTATTAAGAATATGCGTTTATCATGCGTGGTAAATGCATACTAGTTGTAAAAGCTTGTGTGGTAAAGCGATATGCGTGCTAATGGTTTCGTGGTGACGATCAATCACGCATGCTTATGAACCGGGTCTGGGCGTGGTGGAGTCTAGGGCACGCAGCTCCACTCATACAATATAGAAGTAATATAGGATTTTTAAAACTTAAAAAAAAATGATTTCATAATTATCCTAGATTAAGTCTTCTGTTAGTATGTTCATTAAATACATGAATATATGTTTTTAAACAATTAAAAACATTCGCGTCTTTTTTGTACGGGGCGTCGTACATGACGTCACACGGAAGCTTTGATGCGACGTGTAACGTCAAAGCGTATTCGTAGCTTATGCTGAGAATGATTGGCAGTACAAACTATGGTGCAATCACTCTCTCACTGTCAAATCAGAGCACAGGGCGCGCTATGAGAATGGTTAGAAGTGCTTACTCATTGGAGATCCAATTCAGGTGTGTGGCTTATCCACAGTATCATAACGTTATTTTTTAACCTGTTTAAGTTTGACGTTTGCATGAAATACTATGCTATAGGCAGATATGGATGTTTAGGCAGCGCTTTTCTCCATCAAGCTTGGTTATTACCATTTACATATAGGTGCCTGAGGGAGGGAAAAGAAGTCTATGTGAATGGCGAGGATTGCATAATAGCATCAGATCACTCCTTAATTTGTAGACACATACAATTGCATGGCTCTTGTAAACAAGATGCGCCTAATTTGGACTGAGTTTTGAAAGGTAGTCCGACACCTGCTATCATAACAACGTTCAATTTACTGGAAACGGGAGTTATTTACTTTGACATAATGGAGATTGTTGTGCAATGTTAGCAGGCATCGCTGATTATGGTAACTGAGCGTGTGGTTTGAATTTAAAAAAGTTGTGTTAACTCCTCTGCATGGAAGCTGGATGTTTCCATCTGGCTGTCGATTTCGACCTTGAAAGCAGAGTCAACCAAATGAGTCGTATAAGAGCGCTATTGTCTCAAAAAAAAGTCGCTCTTATATCTGCTACAGAAACATTTGTCCTTCATGTAGCAAACACCTGCACAGAAGTGCATGCTTTATTAAATACAGATGTGCTCTTGAATTTTGGGGAGTTAATTAAGAGTATCTTTAATGTGTCTTTGACTACGGGGTTACCTTACTTTTTTAAAGTTAGAAGCAGTGGCCTTGTGACTTCTGTAGAAAGTATATTTGGTGTCTTTTCGGGATTTTTTCATTTGATTTTTTTTCCAGCATCTTTAGTGGATTGCGCTCAATACTCGCATTAGTTGCCGGTGTGCTTTTATTAATTTGTTTACATAAATATGGATGCACATCCTGCAGCAGATGACAATATGTCCCGGCTGTTGATGGTTCGCAACCGAATGATTAGTTATTACGGAGCACTGCCTCTGGCTACATTGAGTGCAGCCTATGGATTATCGTTTCGATTTTCCTTTTTCACATGCGTTCAACCTGTGTTCCATTGCCTGAGCTGCGATTTCGACTGGGCCCTGGATTTGTGTCTTTGCAGTACGGTGTCTCCCAACGCGGATTATGACCAGCTGATGAGCCCCTTAGTGGTTCATGACGTGCTCTGTTCTGGCGGCGGGATTAAGGCCTTAGCAGCGATACATGGAATAATGGGATGTTGGAATGTTTTTGCAGCGGCGCTTGAGTTCTTGGCACGCAGTTACATTGAAGATGACCCGAGTTTTCCTCCGATGGAGATAGAGGCTCCGGTCATTGAGGAACATGTATGTTCATTCCCACTATTGAATTGGATGGCTGAAATGTTTTCAGATAAGAACAATGACTTCCTGTTGGAGGCTGTTGCTACATACTGTGCTTACACGCTGTTGGATTAAGACTCTTTGATTTTTCTACGTATTCTTTATTATTTAGCTACTGCTTTCTATCAAAGAGCGAATAACTTTTTTTTGGAAATGTAAACTTGACTCTGCTTTTTAGGCTTGGACTCTGCGTTCCTAATTCGCCCACGGTTATATCACATGCTTCGATCAAGGAAGGGTGCCGTGGGGCTGAGCCTTGCACTCACACCCTGTTCAGTTAGCATGGGTTTATTAGAACCTTACACGCTATTTTTGCTTTCCTGCTCTGCTTTGCACACAACACGTACTTGTGATATTGTTTAGAGAAGGCTGAGTATTTTGCTTTATATGAGAATAATTTGGTTGGCTAGATTTGTAAACAGCCTCGCTAGTTTTGTGTGTATAGTGAGAGCATGGAACATCAAGGTTATCTTGAATACTTTGTCTATTATTCAGAACGATCCTCACACATTCGAGCCATAACACATATGCAGCTGTGGCCACCTCTGATACTTGCGCGTTTCATAATGCATTGTGGAGGCAAAGTTACACACAGTTGGAGAACATTCGTATCTTGACAGTTTGTGGAGCACTGAATGTGATCCACTACTGCTGAGTACCAGAGGTATGGGTCTGCCCATGTAATCCTATGAGACTTTCTGTAGTTATAAACTAATCTGCTAGGTAGGGAGGGTGAAATGTAGGTATATTTTAAATTTGTTTACCTTTAGCATTATAGGAAGCTTTTTTCCGTTTGTATTTCATAGAATAGTAACAATGCTGACAACCTTGTTTCTGATAATATGTTTGGTTGTATTATCTAAGGTACTGTGCATGAGATTATGGCGTTAGAAATAAACATTTCAAAGTTTCTCGTGTCTTTATTTACATCTTGTTTTGGACTGGTGTAAGACTATAATGAAAGAGTGCTCTTGTTATCCACTTTACTTCATGTAATCTAAGTCGCATGTTCTGGGTTGACTAGTCATTGGTGTTTTTGCTCTAGGGCGAAGAACCAATGAGTCACTGATTGCTAGTCTGGTAGGGGGTTTGTGTCGTAAGGTGGGTTTTGGTACACTGTTATTCACTGAGGTCCTAAGTCTTTATGCACAGTTCTGTGTATGAGCAGAATTCCTGGAACAGTAGTTACAACAAAAAGGCTCGATAAAGGGCTTGCACTTTGAATATGAATATAAAATAGAAGAATAGTTGATAATCACAGCTAAGGAATGCAGCAATTAGATGTGTGTATGTGTGGATGATATGTAGATTGAGTGGAAGATGAAAAACGTGAAAAATAAGAAAGGCTGGAGAGGCGCAAACTACCCAATGCATTGTCAGTGAAGTGGATCTTTGGATTTCCAGGCCATTACACAGATAGGGTGTTGGATTCCGCAGTGCGAGCAAGAGAAACTAGTACCACATCTAAGGAAGAAAGCTAGTGCATAAAGTACACACAGTTGGGCAGATTTACAAGCTTGTGGGAAAAATTATGCAAAAGTGGCGCAAGGGGCTTGTAAACCTGCCCAAGTGTGTGGTAGAAAAGATGCAAGAAAGGACGGATGTGTGCAAATTACCCACTGCTATTCACGGGTAGTAGTTACCAAGAAGGCTGAATAAAGGGCCTGCACTCTGAATTTGAATTAAAGAAGAATAATTGATACACTCAGCCAAGAATGGTAGCAAGTAGGTGTGTGTATTTGTGGTTGTTGTGTTGATTGAGCGGAAGATGACTAAGGTGAAAATTTAGAGAGGTTGCAGAGATGCAAACTTTCCATTTCTTTGTAAAGGAAGTGGGTGTTTAGTTTTCCAGTGCATATATATATTCACTGAAAAAACCATAGGTTTCAGCCACGTTATAGTTAGGAATTAGCATTTAAAAAACCTTGCAAATTCACTGAAAAAACATAGGTTTCACACATGTTATAGTTAGCTGGACATATCACTCATACAAAACCATTGAAATTCCCCCGTTATAGTTAGTTCAGCTAACTATAACTCGCGTGCCCGCAATGCACTGCTGATGACGTTACATATTACATCACTCATGACATGGTCAGTGACATCACTCATGACATCACTGATGACATCTCAAATGATATCACTGATGACATCATCCAGTGAATGTGTGTCTTAATGAAAAATAAATATTTGTTATATATGTATATCTAAAGGTTGTTGGAAAAATAAATGGGTAAATAAATGTCTAAATGGATGTTTTTTTGTAAAAATTATTGCATAACTGACTTATTAAGTGTATCTTAGTGAATACATGTATTAGCGACTAATGTTTAAATATGTAAATATCTGTATCAGTGTCTCACTTTGTCTATAAGTGGCTGGATGGGTTGGTGAGTAGCTACATTAGTGTCTGCAAGAGTTATTAGTTGGCTTTTTGAGTTTCAGTATGAGTGTCTGTATGGTTTGGTGGGGAGTATTACTTAGCGCATAGATGCATGAATGTGTGACTCACTGTTTGTATGTGTTTTGAAGACAGCATGTGTGCAGGACTGTATGGGTGGATGAGTGTGTGCATGGGTGTGTTAGTGAGAGACACGATAACAAAACACTGGTGGTCCCGTAGGAAGCTAGAGTCCCGAGAACAGCCGGGGTGAGGACAAAGGGAGTCGCTGGGGGGACACGGCCGAGGATTGCACTGTGGGTGCCCGAGAAAATCGGCAATCTAGCTGAGGGAGAGATCTTAAGGCCAGGACCCGGCACGGAGAAAACGAATCTGCAACTATCGGAGGGGGCCGCCATCTTGAAGTTGGTACCGCGAGAGGTGCAGGACATCGGCCAACAGCCAAAGATCGAAATCAGCTGTGCTAAGGGCCCGACGAAAACAAAGGGAAGCGCTGGGGAGGCAAGCGGACGCTGATTGCGCTAAGGCCGCCGGCAAGAAGTTTGTTCTACTGCCGGTCTCGACAAGACAAGCAACAAAACTGCAAGTGGGTAGGGGGCCGCCATTTCGCACTAAATAAAAAAAAAAGAGACCCACCGGTTCATGCCAACAACACCAGATATCGCCCGAGGCTAAAAAAGGGAAAAGCACCACTCAGAAAAGGCAAATAGAGCCATTTCCTGGCTGATCTGAACAAAATGAAATTATAAAACCTGGATTAACTGTGGCTTTGCCCCTTAAATTGTGTGATCTTAAGTAAATGCTTTAATTCATCAAAACTCTTTTTTCTTCATTGCTGCATATGAAAGCACCTTGGTGAACTCCCAGGACCGGCCCTGATTATGCTTTGATGCCAGTGGGGGAGTAGGAGGTGATCGAGGTTCCTATGCACTGTCTTGCCCACCTAGCAAGGGGCAGAATTCACCGAGCCTTCTCCTTTGCTGCAGCTGCTCCTCCACCAGTGCTGCCTTTTCCCAAGTTGGCCACCGTACTTTGACTCTCGGTATTTAATCATTTTCTTCATTTCCTTATTTGATAAAAACATGGAGAAAGGACTAACTTGTTGAGCCCATTTTGTTTACTCTCGGTCAATAATAACTGCTATTTGGCCACCATTTTGTCGCTCTCTACTTAGCTGACAATGAGCTCCTCCTGCCTATCTGTGACATAGACACTGAGAAAGGACTGGTTTCACCTACACTAATTCGGCGGCCATCTTTGAAGGTAGCCCCGATCACACTTTATATCACTTAACTTTCTTCTCACAACCTGCTCCCTCATATCTCCTTATATCTTTTCTTGCCATTCCTCACCTCATTTGTCACCTACTGTACCCCCCTCACCACCAGTTGTCCTCACTACATGTTATTTTATTTTATTTATTTTATTTCTACCCCCTTCCTGACTGACCTTTGATCTACCCACTAAATTCTATAATGTCATTGTGTGCACTTTATTAATTTTTGTTTGGATTTGTTATTTCACTGTTGTTCGTTATGATTTGCACCACATATTTTTCATCATCTTTAATTCTTTTATTATATGACTGTGTATTACGATATGTCCTTCTTCCTTTAGGTATCTTATTTTATCATGTGCTTTTAATTTATTTGTCTAACTTTTCAATTTTAATTCTTCAATTTGTTTTTGATGATATCTGCCTCTTCTCATTGCATTCTGTCTTATTATGTATTACGTAGTTACCTTCTCCTCCCCATTCTTTGTTCCTCTGCTCTGCTATCTATATTAAATAACTATCTTCTTTCTACTTACTCCCCTTTCTCTTTCTTTCTTCTTAATCCGCTTTTTAGTTATTTTCTCCTCTTTTATATAATTTTATTCTACCTTTACCGATTCCCTCATTTTTATCATTCATCCCATTGATTCTCTATCTAGACAACCTTATACTCCTTACCCCCCTCTATACCAATTATCTTCACTGTTTGCTATTTTCTATCTCTACCCCTCTCCTGACTAACCTCTAACCTATCCCCTACAGTTTATAATGTTTTTTATTTGCACTTTATTTTTGTATCGTTTGGATATTTTATTCTATTGTGGCGCTTTTTAACCTATTTCAATGTTAATTTGTGTATTCCTTGACCGTTCACTTTGGTATATTCTCTTTTCGTTATGTATTTTGTTATATTGTATATTTTGATGTTCCTCTGTTCAGACCACCCTCATTTCCTATCATTGTAATTTATTTCAAGCTATTGTTCAGATTGCCCTCTATGTTATATCCTTTTGCCACTATGCTTTTGTTTTCAATGTGTATCCTGATGTTACTATGTGTAGTTCACCATTATGTCCTATCTTTATAATTTGTTCAGGCTATATTTAATTCCTTCCCCCGCTATATAACCATATCTTCTTAATTCTCTTGGCTGCCCTTCCTTACATCGTGAAATGTAATTTATATGATTACGTCGCCCCCTCACCTATTGTGCTTATGTTTACATCCTTACATCGTGAAATTGTATTTCCTACAATTACGTTGCCCCATCACCTATTGTGCTTAATTGAAACCCCACCCACACCTCTCACTGTCTGAGTCTGCTTTAGATTCACTTAATCGACCCCCGCTTCCCCTATCACCACCTTCTATCCTCACTTAGAGGACCAGTGCGTTCTAATCTACTGTGCATCCTCTTTCTCCCCCTTCTCTCCAAATCATGCCTCCCCTCACTCTTCCACCATCAATCTCAACCCCACACATCTCTAAACTCGGCCCTAACTCTTGGACCATCCTCTTCCCACCCCATCTCTCTAAACATGGTAAAAAAAAATCAAAAACAAACTTCTCTGTCTCCACCCAGAAACCTTATTTGCTGATCACCATAACAGCCTTAACTCCTCACTTATCACCAACTTCATCTTCTTCACCAAACGACCATCTAAATGGAAAAGCATATTTTCACGTCACCTCCTGATCTCTAATTCACGCAACATCCCATACGGTCTAAAACTCTCCACTACACCATCTTCTTCCTTTCCAGGCAAAATAGATATCTCCATCTTCAAATCTGGAACTATACTCATCTAAGCGTCTGAAAAGCACCTTGACATCTTTGAACAACACTTTAGCGTTATATCCCAAACTCTCACAATATCTTCGAATCCTGCCCTCTCACCCCCTCTACCCCTAGACTCATCACCCCCTCTCATCCCTGAAACCATTACCTCATCTCTCTGACCTACCCCAACTTTTATTGCCTTCTTCTCCCTTCACCTCTCCCTCCCCCCTATCGCCTCTTCCTGATTTTCCCCCTCCCTCTCCTACTCCCAATGAACAACACTTTAGCACTTTATCCCAAACCCTCAGACAATCCCCGAACCCTGCCCTCTCAACCCCTCTACCCCTAGATTCGTCACCCCCCATATCATCCCCGTCCCCCTTACCTCGTCTCTCTGACCTTCCCCAATTCTTATCGTCTTCATCTCCCTGCACTTCTCCTTCCCCCTTATCGCCTCTTCCTTATTTGATATGCTCTGGTACATGCGCCTCTCCTTTCAACCTCCTCTTACCAGATGATCTCCCCCGATTCCATAAACACACTCTACTCAACGCTCCTCCCTCCACTCTGCACTTACCCCATAGTACCCCCCCTTTACAACTACACATTCTCTTCTATGCTCCTCCCTCCCCTTGACACCCTTACCGCATCTATCTCTGACTCAGTTCCCCACTCCCCCTTAACGGCCCACACATATCCCCCACAATCACCCTCCAAAACCTCCCTGCTTTCTTCAACAACTCACAATGCAACAAATACACCACCTCCTACTTCCTCTATGCCACTTTGTCCAAACTGTGTGTCCGAAATGAATACCTTTCCTACATCCTCCACTTGTTCACCTCCGCTCTCCAAAAATGATCCTTCCCATCATTATAATCCCACCACCCCTCCAGGCTTGCCTCCTAATCCTCCACACGTTATCCCCCCATAAACAACCCGAACTCGACCAACAGCCCAATAAACACGGATCCACAGCACTCATCAACACACACACTGGCTTCCCCTACCATTGAACTTGTCCTTATGTCCCTTATCTTAGAACTCTCCTCACTCAAAAGCAATATCTCATTCCTTACTAAAACCATCTCCTCGCACAGCAACATATTGTCCGCCAAACTCTATCACCAACAGAAACACTACTCCTTCTAGCAACTACACAACCAGCACTTTACCCACTCAACCTTCCTTAATTGTCCCACCCTACAATACCAACATACCCACACCGCCACAACTTGGTACTCGCCCAATAACCTCTGAAGCTAACAGTTCACTAACTTAACTTCTAGCAACTACACAACCAGCACCTTACCCACTCAACCTTCCTTAATCATCCCTCCCTACACTACCAACATACCCACACCGCCACAACTTGGTATTCGCCCAATGACCTCTGAAGCCAACAGTTCCACTAACTTAACTACCTCTCCCTCACCACCCTCGTCCACTACCCCCCTACTCAACTGTCTACCATCCCAGTTCTCTAAGCAACAAGCAGACTCCCCCTTCCTCTGACCTCCCCAAGACCACCCCACCAACTTAGACCTCCCCCCATGTCTCCCCACTACTCGCCCAATAACCTCTGAACCTCTGAAGTTAACAGTTCCACTAACTTAATTTCTAGCAACTACACACCAGCACCTCACCCACTCAACCTTCCTTAATCCTCACTCCCTACAATACCAACATACCCACACCGCCACAACTTGGTACTCGCCCAATAACCTCCCAGTTCTCTGAGGAATAAGCAGACTCCCCCTTTCTCCGACCTCCCCTAGACCACCCCAACAACTTAGACCTATCCCTCCTTGTCCCCCCTCCAAATCACCCGACCTCACTCCCCTCTGTTGCATGCTGATTAATTGCCGATCCGCCTCCTGCCACGCTACTGAGATTGCTGAAACCATTCTAAGTGAAAACATTGACATTGCATTCCTAACTGAAACCTGGCTCAACTCCCACTCCACTCCCATCCTCGACTTGCTTATCCCCCCTGGTTACTCTATCATTAAAAAAGATAGAATCGAACAAACAGGAGGAGGACTCGCCATAATTTTTTAAGTTGAACTTAACATCTCACTCGTTCATCTACAAGACCCTTCATCCTTTGAATACCTTTGCATGGATCTCATTATGCCTGACTCCCCCACCACCCGGTTGCACACTATCTACCATCCCCCTTCTTAGGGTGAAGTGCATCATCTACATTTATGATTGAAGTGGAAGATAGAATATTTATGCAGCGTGCATTTTATTATTGAACTAAATTTATAAGTGATATAAAATACGTTTTTCCAGGAAGCATCAGAAAGGGATATTGTGTAGGGTTTGATAGGAGTTATACTTACTTTGGTTTACACTGACTTAGTGGTATATAAAACAAGAAGGTTCTGTGGAGCCTGTGATTATGCGTGGTCCAAGCAGGCTGTATTCATAGTAATGTTTTTTGTGTTGTGAATGGTGCCTTAGTAAGGCGACGTGATAATCATTTTTGGTGCACTGAGTTACTACTATCTTTGGTGCCTAGAGTGTACATATTCTGCGATGATGCGTGGTCTGGGGGGAAGTAATTGAAGTAATGTGTTTTTTCGATTGGATTCTGCATGAATTACACTTAAAAGTGATAGTATGCCTCATTGCTGACATAAAACTGACAACACAGTAGTATTTTTCTCCCTTAAATAAATCAAGAGTGAATTTTATGTTGTTTATAGTGCTTACATGCCACTGGAATGAAGCCATAAACTCTTTTGATTGCAGTGTACGTTTGAAAACAGAACTCACTGTTTTTTGTGGCATTCTTTTACAAAATAGTCTCTGCCTTATATAAATCAAGGATATCTTGAATGCTGTCCGTAGTGTAGATGGAAAGCTGAATTCAAGTTGTGAACCCTGCTGTCCGCAGAGTACATTTATGGCACTAGTCCAAAGAAACATCGACAAATGTTTTTTTTATGACATACGTTACCAAAATCTGACGACACAGTAGAATTGTCTCTGCCTTAAATAAATCGAGAATTAATTCAATGTTGTCTGTAGTGCTTAACCGCTTCTGGTATCAAGTTGTGAATCCTGCTGTCCGCAGTGTACATTTGAAGGCAGTACTTAGTACAGACATTGAGGAATGTTTTTTGTAGCATTCATTAACAAAATTGTCTCTGCCTTACATAAATCAAGGATATCTGGAATGCTGTCAGTAGTGTAAATGGAAAGCTGAATTCAAGTTGTGAACCTTGTTGTACGCAGTGTAGATTGAAGGCAGTAGTCGACACAAAGATCGATGAATGGTATTTTGTCACAGTTAACAGAATCTGAGGACATAGTACAATTTTCTCTGCCTTAAATAAAACAAGGCTGGATTCAATGCTGTCCGTAGTGTTGATGCAAAGCTGAATTCAAGTTGTGAACCCTGCTGTCCGCAGTGTAGATTGAAGACTGTAGTGAGCACAGTTATAGATGAATGCTTTTTGTCACATTCTTTTACAAAATCAGAAGACATAGAATTCATTTGTCTCTACCTTAAATAAAGCAAGGCTGGATTCAACGCTGTCCGTAGTACAGATGCAAATCTGAATTCCTGCTGTCCGCAATGGAGATCAAAGGCAGAAGGCGATACAGACATAAGTCTGCGATGCTGTGGCGCTGAGTTTGCAATCGGCCTGTATCAATGAAGCACGGGGTCATGGCGGCATCCATGTGGTGACTTTCACTGTGGCAGGATCTCTTCTCTTTGCAGAAGTGAACCATGCCCAAGGCGTAGCCTAATTGTTTATAGTCTTACGTTGACATTGTGTACGTTGGAGTAGCCCACTCTGCTTCTGTTTCAAAGGGGGAGGGGTGAACACAGCTACATGAGCGAAATATTGCCCAGTGTCTGAGATAGTATGATTGCATCCACTATTTAGTACACTACACGTATCAATGGTATATGTACACACTGAAAAGTTTTTGATTTCTATAGTGAATTGTGTATAGTATTTCACCGGTAGTCTTAGCGTTGTATACATTATTGTTGATGTTCGAGTTCTTTCCCTTATACATACTTGGTTGCCACATCAGATTAAGGTAGTGTACTGTTGAGGAGATATATTATTTTGGAAAGGACAGTAGTACTGTTTTGCGCTGCCTCTGAGGTAGTAGGGGGGATGGGTCCGTAGGGATGGTTGTGGTGATCATGGCGCTGGGTATTGTGATTTTGTTGGGTGTCGTAAGTGTATAATTAGAACCTCTATCACATATTGCTCTTTAAACATGGGTGTGAGTTGAATGTAATTCACGCAGTACATATTCGACGTTCTTACAGTACTTAAATGTTGATGTTAATTTGTTAGTGGTAAGTGGAACTATTGCCTGATTTTTTAGGTGGCATTGCAGATTTAGTTTGTTGTTGAAAATATGGGGAAGTGGTCAACATTATAAGTAGGAATTGTCATTTAAAAAACCTTCGGAATTCACTGAAAAAACCATAGGTTTCAGGCAGGTTATAGTTAGGAATTAGCATTTAAAAAACCTTTGAAATTCACTGAAAAGCCATAGGTTTCAGGCAGGTTAGTGTTAGGAATTATTATTTAAAAAACCTTTAAAATTCAGTGAAAAAACCATTGGTTTCAGGCAGGTTATAGTTAGGAATTACAAAAAAACAGGAGGGGGAGGCAGAGTAAATAGAGAAGGATTCTTACTCCACAGACTTACTTTCATAAACAAAAAGAATCTAATTAAGGGTCAGAGGGAAGTGTTCACCACAGTGGTGTGGGAGCACTTAGTGTTTTGTAAAATACCCCTCACACACCAAAAGGACCCTTTGGTGTCATGCTTCATCATCGGGGTCTTCGCACCCCTCTAACGGAATGCGGCGTGCTACGACCTACGACTACGCGGGAGCACTTTTTGTTTTTTGACTATATGTGGTGCATGTGTTTACTTGTACTCGTGAAATCTAGAGCTCCTCATACACATTATTGCAAGACTATGTCCATGAATATATTAAAACCCTCTGGTGGGATACCTTTTGAAAACCTTTTTGGAGTGCGTGTCCTTTCGACGAGGGAGGATTCTTTGAAGGATTAATAACGGCTGGGCTCAGCCGAGGAGCGCCGCTACATGCAGCAAAAACCAAGCCTTTTCTTTGAACATATATATATATATATATACACTAACGGCCACCATGATGTCCACTGGGATGAAAAGTTGTGGACGACAGCAGAGTGGGAGGCAGTGGGCCTGCAGCGAGAAGGTCACTTGGCATTCAGCGCTTGGCTTAGTCCTCTCCCTGTCTCAATATGGCCTAGTCAGAAGACCGGTATGACTGGGCACCGTGTAATGCGGTGAGGACTATAGGGCTAATCGAAATTTTTTGCATACAGGTCTCCCCCGTCCTCTCTTTGGGTATTTGCTCGCATGGTATAACGCAGCTGCGAAAGAAAAGACTTTCTGATATAAGGCTTATATATCGTTTGCCCCAGATGTACGGAACTAAATTCATTTTGAGCACCTTGAGGGTCCGAGTTTGAGGACACAATGTTAGCAAAGATTAGCATGTTGGGAAAGAGGATGATGTATTTGACATTACCTGAGAGGACGCCGCAGCAACGAGAGTGCGCCTGCAGCACCTGTGTTTATCAGGAAAAGCACAAACCGGTCCCAGGATGCTTGTTTCCGGTCCAGGGAGGACCTGGCTTGGCAGTTTGGTCTAGACGGTTCCCATGAAGCACAGGGTCAAGACTGATTTGCATATGGCTGGGTCTAAACCGGGGTGGCATGGTGAACAAAGGAACGATGGCTTGAACCCAGATCTCTTGAGGGGGGGAATGTATGATTTATTCAGCATTCCGTCCATCATTTGTTTACGTAGTACTTTTCACCCGGAGTGGACTGGGTATGCCCAGACGTGGGTACCTTGCTCAATGTGCTATTGGATTCAAGCTAGCCTGGCTGATGAAGGGTAATACCCAGAAAGCGGTCCCAGGATGCTTGCTTCCGGTCCAGGGAGGACCTGGCTTGGCAGTTCACTCTGGACTGTTTCCATGAGGCACAGAGTCAAGACTGATTTGCATATGGCCGGGTCTAAATTGGGGTGGCATGGTGAGCAAGGGAACATTGGATTTAACCTAGATCTCTTGACTGGGGGTGAATGTATGATTTATTCAGCATTCCGTCCATCATTTGTTTTTGTAGCATTTTTCACCCGAAGTGGGATGGCTATGCCCAGACGTGGGTCCTTTGCTCACTGTGCCACTGGATTCAAGCTAGCCTGGCTGATGAAGGGTAATACCCAGAAACAGGTCCCAGGATGGCTGTTTCCGGTCCAGGGAGGACCTGGCTTGGCAGTTTGGTCTGGACTGTTCCCATGAGGCACAGGGTCAGGACTGATTTGCATATGGCTGGGTCTAAACTGGGGTGCCATGGTGAGCAAAAGAATGATGGATTTAACCCAGCTCTCTTGACTAAGGGTGAATGTATGATTTATTCAGCATTCCGTCCATCATTTGTTTGTGTAGCACTTTCCACTCAAAGTGAGATATTCCATGGTTGCATCAATAGTACCTGGATGAATGAATGAGAGTGTGGGTAGTGCCTGGGTGATTGAATGACTGCATGGGTACTGGCTGGAAGATTTGATGACTGCATGAGTACTGTCTGAGTGAATGTATGAGTGTATGAGTAGTGCCTGAGTGAATGGATTATGGCAAGGGCTCATTTAGTGAGTGCATAGGTAGTGTCTGTGTGATTCAATGAATGCATGGGTACTACCTGCATCAATGAATGAGGGTATGGGTAGTGCCTGGGTGATTGCATGAGTGCATGGGTAATGGCTAGAAGATTGGATGAGTACTGCCTGATTGAATAATTGAGTGCATGGGTACAGCATGAGTGAATGGTTCAGTTGAATGATAGTACCTAAGTGATTGGATAAGTGCATGGGTTGTGCCTGGGTGATAGGATGAGTGCATGAGTACTACCTGAGTGAATGCATGACTGCAGGGTGGTGACTGGGTGGATGGTTGAGTGCAAGCATGGTAAAGTGAAAAGAATCAATGGCCCTCTGCTATGGAACGTTAGTTCCTTAAGACAGGAATAAGTAACTAAGTACAAAGTCCTAAGGCAATTCAAATGACACTTGAATAGACATCGATATGAAATGAACTTGAAAGAACCAATTGTTACAAAAGTACAAAATATATTTTAATATTTTGAACAAAAACAAAAAAATGATTAAATAAAAAACTCCACATGCTTACTTCAATCATGTCCACATGCACTAAAACATACACATATCTAAAACCACAGTAACAAAAGAACACAAAATTATTCATTACATGTAATAAATTCTGCGATAGCTAGTCAATCGCCTTCATACAGATATAAATGGTTAAAAGATGATTTCAGCACTCTGACGATAGATAAGACACGATTGAAACCAAAATGGTGTCTGGGTTAAGACAACAACAGGAAAACGTGGTTCAAAACCAAATGGTATCTATGTGCGTTTCGGCACCTAACGTGCCTTCATCAGGACGAGCCACAACCATATTGTCTTGATGTCCTGAGTAATGCAGGGATATACGAGATTTGATGCAGGGATTGTTACTTTCCACAAACGGTTGTAAATTAGAAGAGGGTTTCTAAGCAAGTGCAGCATAAAATCAACAGCCAGCTGCTCATTCCAGAAAAAGGCCTGCCCGATAGGTTGACACAGGCACTTTGTGTCAAACTACTCTCTTTATAGTAGGGGACATACAGGAAGATTGTAACATCTAAATCCCTCTCATAAGGGGGTGGGGCGGAGGACCTGCCGTGAGTTAATGTGCGCTGGCGCTCTGTAACACAAATGTTTCTATGATGAGAGGCATGTAGGAGGACTGGTGTAAACCTTTGCATTCAGTGCAATAATATTTTCTGTGGATTTTGTAAAATAAATTGATAGACGATATCTTCAAACACCGAACGCCATCCTCAATGCCTGAGTGAATGGGCTACTGAAAGCGTAGTGCATGGTTCATTTAGTGAGTGCATAGATACTGTCTGAGTGATTTAATGAATGCATGAATACTACATGGATGAATGAATGAGAGTATGGGTAGTGCCTGTATGATTGCATGGGTAGTGGGTGTGAGATTGGATGAATGCATGAGTACTGCCTGTGTGAATGTATGAGTGTATGGGTACTGCATGAGTGAATGGTTCAGTTGAAGGATAGTGTCTGAGTGATTGGATTAGTTCATGGATAGTGCCTGGGTGATTGGATGAGTGCATACGTACTGCCTGAGTGAATGCATGAGTGCATGAGTTGTGACTGAGTGAATGGTTGAGTGCAAGCATAGTATCTGAGTGACTGGATGACTCCATGGGTAGTGAATAGATTAGGGCAAGGGTAGTGTGTGGCTCATCCAGTGAATACATGAGTAGTGCATTGGTGATTGGATGAGTGCATGGCTACTGTCTAAGTCCATGCACAGTGCATGAGTGCATGGGTAGTGCCTTAGTGACTAGTTGAGTACAGGGGAATTACCGGGTGTAGGAAGGTGGATACCTCATTATGGTTACCCCAGATTTTCTGCCTTGTGTTTAGCTGGTTGTCGACTTAGTTGGCTTGGGATCCTGCTAATCAGGGCCCCAGGCTATCTGCTCTCCCTATTAAATGGACTCCATGTACCTTAGGTACATACCTAATTGGATATTGGGTCACTCTTATGAGTCCCTGCACAGTGTACCATAGGTACCCAGGGCATAGGTGCACCCAAGGCCTACCAGGGGCTGCAGCCTATCTTATGCCACCCCTGGCTGGCCATCCAAACTGCTGTGGCGAGGTCGTGTAATCACCCCTTGCTTAGGTATAGTATTCCTATACCTACCATTATATATCGACACATATGCACCTATAAGTCACTCCTATGGCAGGCCTTAACAATCCTGAATGCAGAGTGCTTGGTTTTATGTGAGATGGTGCTCTAGCATGAGCTGAGCCTGTCTGCAGCTTTCGGAACCATGTCCTTATGGCTGTTCTATGATATAGCCATACCATATAGTCTCAAGTGCATTATAATCCTCGCGGTTATTGCTAACTTTGGTTTGGCTTTATCAAAACATGTCATGTAAGGTGTCATATGCTTTGGAATACCACCCCCTCACCAGTTCTGGTGACATGGGGTAGCATTCCACCCTTCTAGAGAAAGAAGACATGTTGTTCCTACTAATCCCGGTTAAAGTTAACCAGAGCCTCAGCATCGCAAAATGGATGCTGCTGCCACAGACACAAGCCAGACCTCCTGCTGCTGGGAGTCCTTCCAGGGAGGAATCTTGGACAATAGGTTTCCTGTCTTGGGAGGTGCTAGCACCACCCCAGACAGGCTATAGTGTATTGGGACAGGGAGGGCTGAATGAAATGAGACACTGCCTGGGGCACACAAGGTGTCCCATGCATAGTCCAGTTCAAACCGGTGCTGGGGCACTCCTGCCCCAGCTCTGGTGCAAAACTGGACAAAGGGAAAGGGGTGTCACCACCCCTTCCCTGGTCCCACCCATAGGAGGGACCTAGCAGGTAATCCAGCCCCTAAATTTGGTATATAGGTAGGAGTTGAGTCCCAAGACTTTAGATTTATCCTGACTGAAACTCTGAAATGAAACTCTGGACCTTCGATGATCTACTTTGCAAGAAGACGACTGAAGAATCTCCCTTGTGGTCAAGGAGTGACCACCCTGTGCAAGCAGGCACCATCAAGCGATCAACGGTTTGCTTTGTCGATGCTCCAGCCGGAGCCCGAGCACAGAGCCTAACAAGACCCAGACTTCCAGACTTCCAACAGCCCGATCCACAGTCACAGCAGAGCTGAGACCCGTGGAGGCGACGAGAGACGTGGGACCGGCCATCTTGGAAAGCGAGTGAATTGCTTTCCATGCAACTTCTTAGGCACCCTCAAAGTTGTGCATTGGGGCTTGAGAAGCCCCAGCCCCACGTATTATCTGCGCCGAAGATCAGCCCTCCACACTCCACCAGTTCTGCGTGGGGCCCTTCTGCATTTTCCTCCTCGATGCGTCTGTCCGGTCACTTGCCCATTGGCTAGTGGCCTCTGTGATGACAAACCTTTGAATTTACCCTGCTGGTCTGGTTGCTCCAGACTGGCCCCTGCTTCCCTGAAAAGGAGAAGCCCATCAGACCTTGCTCGTCTGATCCAGAAGCCATCCTTGATTCCTGCGTGGGTTGCCTTTGCCAAGGCTTATTGACTCCAATCTGGAAGCCGACACCGCCGACAGCGAGAGCACTTGTGGGACAGTCCGTATCCAGCTCCTGGTTGTCATCGACACCTCCTGGTCTACGTGGCTGCAGAGACAAGCTTCACGACATCACCTGATTGCTTCACGACATCGCCTGGTTCCTTCCTGGTTCCTTCCCGGTCACTGGCTAGTGGCCCAGACTTTGTCCCCTCTGCTTTCTGGTACTCTTCATCCTCGATCTGCCCTTGGATCCACCCAGACACTTCTCTCCTGGTCGCCTGCAGCATCTTTCTCCAAGGCTCTATAGGAATCAGCGACGAAACCCGACACACTTTGACACCTATGCACCCGCTTCCTCTGGGTGGGGTAACGCGAGTATTTCGGTACTCCTGTGGGTATTGACTATCCTAGTGTCTTAGTTTCAAGTAGCTTTTCCCTAGTCCATCCGTAAGTGTCCTAAAAGAACTAGTTTCCAATTCTTTCGTTCCCATTCTAACTCTATGGGAACTTGCGTGCGTGTAAAGACACTGCACATGCATCCCGGTGGCCTCCTTCTCCCTATCCTTTGGTAGTACAGCATAGCCCCAGCGATTCTCCAGGCCCTAGGCCTATCCTTTGTTCGTGACGTGGTTCTTATACCACTATTTTAGTATATGGTTCGAAGTGCCCCTAGGGCATTACTGTATTTTGTGCAACTTATTGTATTTTAATTGAGTATCTTGTTATGTGCTGGTGCCTCTGACCTCATAAAGAGTTCAGAAGATTGTGTTAGAAATAAATACATATATATTTTGATATACAACCTGTATGGTGTCCTTTCACTTGGTATTAAAAGGGTTACATATGGTAAAACAGCTGGCATCACATGCCCTCTTGAGTTTAGCCTAAGACTGCTTTGTTCATGCTACCACTTGGATAGCTGGTCTATAAGGTTGACTTTACAACCATCACCATAAGGGTTGTTTGGACTGGTACAAGATGCTCACTAGAATAGTGTAAATCATATACCAGACCAACTTCTCACACCGGGGTGATTACATGAGTGCATGGATAGTACCTGGGTGAATGAATGAGTGTATGGGTAGTCCCTGGGTGATTTGACGAGTGCATGCATAGTGTGTATTTGGTTCCATGAGCCATGAGAGCATGGTTAGTTCTTGGGTAATTCCATGAGTGCATAGGTACTACCTGGGTAAATAGAGCAGTGAATGGGTAGTGCTTGGGTGAATAGTTGAGTGAATGGGTACTGCCTGTGTGATTGGAACAGTGCAAGAGTAGTGTCTGGGTGATTGAAGGAGTGCATTAGTAGTATCTGGATCATTGGATGGATGGATGCATAGTGCCTGAATGAATGAATTAGTGCAATGATAGTGTTTGAATGATTGGATGAGTGCATGGATTGAGCTTTATACAGTAGATTATATCCATTAAAACTTAGCCTAATTAGCTCCATATTATATCTCAAAATGCTTCTTCAAATGAGAAGATACATCATAGTTCAAAAGTGTCAAATTTTCAAATATAATAAAAAAACACTTCCAATACCCACCTGTCCTGTATAAGGAGGAAAAAGTAATGCATACATCTTGTACACAAATTTCGAAAACGTGTTGAGAAATAGACATATTCTAGTATGTTGAAAACAAATTGCCACAGCATTGAAAAGGTCACACGACAGCGCCCCGACCTTCTGGTCTGTTAAGCCTCGCTGCAACCTGCATTTCACCCACCACAGATTCTTTTCATGTAGCTGACGCGTTTCGAGGCCAAGTCGCCTCTTCTTCATGAGCTTGAAAAGAGCCAGGCATCGAGTGTTCACTTCAACAAGTATGTTTTTATTCAATGACATCCTTAGTAGGTTGGGCTTACAGCCCCTTTGCATTGTAGGATTCGTAGTCCCATGAAGTGAATAATTAATAACTTTTAGTAAGTTCGTGTCCTGGTTTTAAAATAATAAGCATTGTTTCACCTTCGTAGGTAGGCAGGTTCCCAGCAGGTTCTGTGTGCAGAAGGACGCTGTGCCGGATAGAAAGAACACGTTCCTTCTCACAGCCTTTCACCACGGATATACTATATTCTAGTATGTGTAGGTTTCTACATGTATTCTGATATGTGTAGTACATCTGTTGACTCTAACTTCAAAACTATGTAGTTTATCATACAGGTGCACAAATCCTATCAGTTGTACCAGAGTATTGAGTCACAAAAGCAGACATCTGTTATCTAAGTATGTGTCTGAAAAGTCCTTGGACAGAGATATCAATACACACTAGCCCTGTATAATGAGGAGTAAATAACTTGCAGTAAAAGCACTTCTATTCGTTCATGCACTTTTGTAAAAAGTAAGTGTGATACTGCACCTCAGAAATATGATGATAGTTTTCAAATAGTGTAAAGGATGAACAATATTTATGTTAGAAACAAATAACATGTAATAAAAAAAAATCATTCCAGGTTATTATGGATATTATATTATGTATTCTTACCTTTCAAGTAATTTAGATACATCATTCAGTAAAATTATTTTAGAGTAGTATTATCCTAAACAGCTTTAAAACAGCTTTCAAACTTCAACAGTAGCTACAATAAAGAAAAAAAAGAAAAAAACTGTTATTTATTGATAATATATTAGAAAAATTACAATATTTTATTTTGGAGAACACAACATAAATTTTGAATGACATAACATTCTCACATTCCTTTTTTGCTGTTCTCAAAATCCACTTAAGTTTAACATACACAGTGATTTCAATGTAGCATCATCATTGAACGGCGGGGAAAAAAAAGATCAAATAGATTGTAGAAAAAAAATCAGCATAGAACATCATTAGCAATATGTGTAGCTATGTGTTTTCCTATCTATTATTTTTCTGAAATATAATTCACAAAATGTATAACCTTATTTACATCTGGTAATGTTGCTGGGACTCTGCTCCTACACAGAACAGTGCACAGAGACCCGGGACCTCGGTGAATTGTGGTGGACCAAAAAACTCACCTTAGTATCTAGAAACCCTAACCAGCTAGCATCAGCATGAGCTGGGATGGTGCAGTGAGCTAAAAAACGGTGATGGATCAAGCCCTGATCTTTGGACTGGGTAAGAGTGGTCTGCTTAATTCAGGCACTCTGTTCATCACCACCCCCTTTTCTGAATCATTTTGTCCACCATAAGCGTGGAAGGGTATACTCAGATGTGAGTCCCTTGCTCATTGCACCATCAGGATTCAAGCAAGCCGGGCCGACGACGCCTGAAATGGCAGAAACCGGTCCCCGGAAGCTTGTTTCCTTCCCAGTACAAGAATTGGCTTGGTAGTTTGGTTTGCCCTGTTCCCATCATGCACTGGGACAGGAACAGACTAATTTGCATATAGCCAAGTTCTGAGCTGGGATGGTGCAGTGAGCTAAAAAACGGTGATGGATCAAGCCCTGATCTTTGGACTGGGTAAGAGTGGTCTGCTTAATTCAGGCACTCTGTTCATCACCACCCCCTTTTCTGAATCATTTTGTCCACCATAAGCGTGGAAGGGTATACTCAGATGTGAGTCCCTTGCTCATTGCACCATCAGGATTCAAGCAAGCCGGGCCGACGACGCCTGAAATGGCAGAAACCGGTCCCCGGAAGCTTGTTTCCTTCCCAGTACAAGAATTGGCTTGGTAGTTTGGTTTGCCCTGTTCCCATCATGCACTGGGACAGGAACAGACTAATTTGCATATAGCCAAGTTCTGAGCTGGGATGGTGCAGTGAGCTAAAAAACGGTGATGGATCAAGCCCTGATCTTTGGACTGGGTAAGAGTGGTCTGCTTAATTCAGGCACTCTGTTCATCACCACCCCCTTTTCTGAATCATTTTGTCCACCATAAGCGTGGAAGGGTATACTCAGATGTGAGTCCCTTGCTCATTGCACCATCAGGATTCAAGCAAGCCGGGCCGACGACGCCTGAAATGGCAGAAACCGGTCCCGGAAGCTTGTTTCCTTCCCAGTACAAGAATTGGCTTGGTAGTTTGGTTTGCCCTGTTCCCATCATGCACTGGGACAGGAACAGACTAATTTGCATATAGCCAAGTTCTGAGCTGGGATGGTGCAGTGAGCTAAAAAACGGTGATGGATCAAGCCCTGATCTTTGGACTGGGTAAGAGTGGTCTGCTTAATTCAGGCACTCTGTTCATCACCACCCCCTTTTCTGAATCATTTTGTCCACCATAAGCGTGGAAGGGTATACTCAGATGTGAGTCCCTTGCTCATTGCACCATCAGGATTCAAGCAAGCCGGGCCGACGACGCCTGAAATGGCAGAAACCGGTCCCCGGAAGCTTGTTTCCTTCCCAGTACAAGAATTGGCTTGGTAGTTTGGTTTGCCCTGTTCCCATCATGCACTGGGACAGGAACAGACTAATTTGCATATAGCCAAGTTCTGAGCTGGGATGGTGCAGTGAGCTAAAAAACGGTGATGGATCAAGCCCTGATCTTTGGACTGGGTAAGAGTGGTCTGCTTAATTCAGGCACTCTGTTCATCACCACCCCCTTTTCTGAATCATTTTGTCCACCATAAGCGTGGAAGGGAATACTCAGATGTGAGTCCCTTGCTCATTGCACCATCAGGATTCAAGCAAGCCGGGCCGACGACGCCTGAAATGGCAGAAACCGGTCCCCGGAAGCTTGTTTCCTTCCCAGTACAAGAATTGGCTTGGTAGTTTGGTTTGCCCTGTTCCCATCATGCACTGGGACAGGAACAGACTAATTTGCATATAGCCAAGTTCTGAGCTGGGATGGTGCAGTGAGCTAAAACACGGTGATGGATCAAGCCCTGATCTTTGGACTGGGTAAGAGTGGTCTGCTTAATTCAGGCACTCTGTTCATCACCACCCCCTTTTCTGAATCATTTTGTCCACCATAAGCGTGGAAGGGTATACTCAGATGTGAGTCCCTTGCTCATTGCACCATCAGGATTCAAGCAAGCCGGGCCGACGACGCCTGAAATGGCAGGAACCGGTCCCCGGAAGCTTGTTTCCTTCCCAGTACAAGAATTGGCTTGGTAGTTTGGTTTGCCCTGTTCCCATCATGCACTGGGACAGGAACAGACTAATTTGCATATAGCCAAGTTCTGAGCTGGGATGGTGCAGTGAGCTAAAAAACGGTGATGGATCAAGCCCTGATCTTTGGACTGGGTAAGAGTGGTCTGCTTAATTCAGGCACTCTGTTCATCACCACCCCCTTTTCTGAATCATTTTGTCCACCATAAGCGTGGAAGGGTATACTCAGATGTGAGTCCCTTGCTCATTGCACCATCAGGATTCAAGCAAGCCGGGCCGACGACGCCTGAAATGGCAGAAACCGGTCCCCGGAAGCTTGTTTCCTTCCCAGTACAAGAATTGGCGTGGTAGTTTGGTTTGCCCTGTTCCCATCATGCACTGGGACAGGAACAGACTAATTTGCATATAGCCAAGTTCTGAGCTGGGATGGTGCAGTGAGCTAAAAAACGGTGATGGATCAAGCCCTGATCTTTGGACTGGGTAAGAGTGGTCTGCTTAATTCAGGCACTCTGTTCATCACCACCCCCTTTTCTGAATCATTTTGTCCACCATAAGCGTGGAAGGGTATACTCAGATGTGAGTCCCTTGCTCATTGCACCATCAGGATTCAAGCAAGCCGGGCCGACGACGCCTGAAATGGCAGAAACCGGTCCCCGGAAGCTTGTTTCCTTCCCAGTACAAGAATTGGCTTGGTAGTTTGGTTTGCCCTGTTCCCATCATGCACTGGGACAGGAACAGACTAATTTGCATATAGCCAAGTTCTGAGCTGGGATGGTGCAGTGAGCTAAAAAACGGTGATGGATCAAGCCCTGATCTTTGGACTGGGTAAGAGTGGTCTGCTTAATTCAGGCACTCTGTTCATCACCACCCCCTTTTCTGAATCATTTTGTCCACCATAAGCATGGAAGGGTATACTCAGATGTGAGTCCCTTGCTCATTGCACCATCAGGATTCAAGCAAGCCGGGCCGACAACGCCTGAAATGGCAGAAACCGGTCCCCGGAAGCTTGTTTCCTTCCCAGTACAAGAATTGGCTTGGTAGTTTGGTTTGCCCTGTTCCCATCATGCACTGGGACAGGAACAGACTAATTTGCATATAGCCAAGTTCTGAGCTGGGATGGTGCAGTGAGCTAAAAAACGGTGATGGATCAAGCCCTGATCTTTGGACTGGGTAAGAGTGGTCTGCTTAATTCAGGCACTCTGTTCATCACCACCCCCTTTTCTGAATCATTTTGTCCACCATAAGCGTGGAAGGGTATACTCAGATGTGAGTCCCTTGCTCATTGCACCATCAGGATTCAAGCAAGCCGGGCCGACGATGCCTGAAATGGCAGAAACCGGTCCCCGGAAGCTTGTTTCCTTCCCAGTACAAGAATTGGCTTGGTAGTTTGGTTTGCCCTGTTCCCATCATGCACTGGGACAGGAACAGACTAATTTGCATATAGCCAAGTTCTGAGCTGGGATGGTGCAGTGAGCTAAAAAACGGTGATGGATCAAGCCCTGATCTTTGGACTGGGTAAGAGTGGTCTGCTTAATTCAGGCACTCTGTTCATCACCACCCCCTTTTCTAAATCATTTTGTCCACCATAAGCGTGGAAGGGTATACTCAGATGTGAGTCCCTTGCTCATTGCACCATCAGGATTCAAGCAAGCCGGGCCGACGACGCCTGAAATGGCAGAAACCGGTCCCCGGAAGCTTGTTTCCTTCCCAGTACAAGAATTGGCTTGGTAGTTTGGTTTGCCCTGTTCCCATCATGCACTGGGACAGGAACAGACTAATTTGCATATAGCCAAGTTCTGAGCTGGGATGGTGCAGTGAGCTAAAAAACAGTGATGGATCAAGCCCTGATCTTTGGACTGGGTAAGAGTGGTCTGCTTAATTCAGGCACTCTGTTCATCACCACCCCCTTTTCTGAATCAGCTAGCATCAGTGTCACATTAGTTCTTCATCCTATAGCAAAGGAACCAATGATTAGACAACCCAGAACATGCGACTTAGGTTATACTCAGGAATGGTGGAAAGCAAGAACACTCTTTCATTATACCCTCATACCAGTCCACAACAGGAGTAAAAAAAGAGACATGGGAAAGGTTCAAATATTTATTTTAACGATGTGCTCTAAGATGCAGTATTTTTGCTAACATAAGCAGACATATGATTAGAAATAATATGATCAGCATTGTTACAACTCCATAAAACACAAAGGAGAAATCATATTACAATGATGGTGAAAACGGGTATTATATCGCCTAGTAAATCACCCTCCCTTGCTAGGAACTATGTTTTATAAAATATAGAAGGTCTCTTAGGCTTGTGTGGGGAACCCCATACCTCTAAGATCAGCAGGAATGAATCACGTACGGATCTGCTAAAGCTCTTTCTCTCTGGAAACGGAATTCTTCCAAGTGCCTGAAATCTTGCTTACAGTGCAATATTAAAGGCACCAGAATCACGTTGGCTGCAGCTGCATATATGTTATGGCTAAAACGTGAGCCGATCAGCCTGAACAACAGCCACTTTGTTAGGATAACCTTGGAAGCTTTAGCATTCACTGTGCAGACATGGGTTGCGATGTTAGTCTAGGGATGCTGAAAACAAGCCATTCTAATGTGAAACAATTCATGCAGTCCACCTCACAACAACAGCTATATGCAGTGTCGTGTGAAAAAGCAGCAAAAGGTAAAATGGCGTTTAAACTTCTAATAAGCCTATGCTAACATAGCAATGTGCGCAACCAGGCTCAGCCCTCACTACAGTAAAATATGGACAATATATAAAATATTTGCTTTTAAACACAATTTTTAAAAAGTAATATCAATGTGGCCAAATAATAATTAGAACACTAAATGTAAACAGCAATACTTTGCAGTGCTCTCTATTTTCTGTTGACATCCTTCCCAATAGGCCGAATGATGTACTCAAAACTTTGGCTGCAGAAATAATATATAAGAATATGGTAGCTGAAAAGACAATCTAAGTTTGAACTCCAAGTGGGCATCATTGCAAAGTGCCCATCCCTTGTTATACTTTAAATAAACAGTACAATGCCCAAATGTTGTAGTGGGTCCATCATGAAAAAAATAGCCACTGTTGTAAAAGTTCTTCCTGAAATAGATACTTGACTTCCTTTAAAATCTGTACATTTTTGTATATAATTTTCTACCATTTGCTCTACAATATTGTTACATTAAAATGATGTATTTTCCAAATATTTCTATATGTAATGTAGACAACATCTGTGCTCTACAATGTGAACAAGTCATGTCCTGATTTGCTGTTGGTATCAATTTGTTAAAAGGTACTGATTTGCGGTCTGGTACTGTTAAGTATAGGAATCATTCTGCTTGTATTTGAATGGTAGAAGTAAATGAACACTCTTAATAGTTATGCTCCCATCTGTAACTTCGTCCAAATACGTTTTTGATGTGTATTCCTTCATGTTCTAATACTCCAAGCATAAGCATGGAACAATCTTGTGCATCTTGTATGTTGATGAACCAGTACATATAGCTAAAAGTTGCCAAATGCCAGAAGCAGTATGCATTTTACTTATATCACTTACCAACCGTTGAAATACATGATGTAGTAAAGAACAGAATCTTGTTTCGCGATTTCCCATAATTTCATGATGAAGATCTGATAGATGAAACACAACATTCAGAATCACATTAGCATAACAGTTGATACCTGAACTGTTTTCCAACTGGCATCCTACAATGTCATCAACACTTTCCATTTTCTTTTTCTTTACACTTTCTCTTCAGTTGTTTTCTTTTTTTGAACCTCAGTTGCATTTTTTACATATTTCCGTTTTGGACACACTACAGGTTTCTCATATATGGGATATTCAACTAAATCAGAAGCATACAGTCTTCTTAAACGATTGTACCCTCTTACGCAATTAGCATCAGCACTAACCTTTTTATCAACAAAATCTATCAAATACAAACCAGACAATATTCTTACTTGAGACAATGCAATGTATGCCATTCTCTCTTTGTAAACAGTACCTCCAATATTTACAAAAGCTCTGTCTATTCTTAAACCCGGAGATTTATGAATAGTTACTGCATATGCTAGAGGAAACTGTTGTCTGTGAACATACAAGCCTTTTACAAGCAAAAAACATACAACACAATGCCGAATCTGTCTTACCACATTAATCTGATCAAATGTTATACGCAAAAATTGTATTCCATCTCTATTTTGAAAATTTACAAAATCAAAAACTTTTTCCATTGCTCCATTTTTCTTATCCTTCTTCTACATTCAAATTACGCTGCAAAATTGCTTGACAGTTTATGCATACAGGTAGAGTCTCTTCTAATTCTGCAGTTTTATAGACTTGTCCACAGACTGCAATTTAGCCTGTAGTTTCTCAGTAAGTAGTGTTGTCACTCCCTGGTGTTCGATTTTGTCAATAGCTTCAATTTCCACGATTTGTTGTTTTTCCAGTTTAAGAAGTTATTGATTAAATGTCAAACACTCTTGCAGTGTAGGCATTAGACAAATTATATACTTGTTTTCTGCAAGCATATTGTAAATTACTTCAGCTGCTTTTTTTCCAGTTGTAAATATTTTCTTAGTAGCCGACCTCCTAAAAGATGTTTACCCTGTTTTGTCAAGACACCAATTATTATGTCTGTAAGAATATTTCTATAATCTTCATCATTTGCTTGTCGCATATTTTTTAACAAGTTCTTATTACTCAAAGTTTATCCAAATATTTACATTTCCAATACTTCCCAAACATTTTGTTGTGTCATCATGGAAAACTGTTTTAAAAACAGGTTGTTCTTTAACGGGAATTAGTTGAAGTAGGTCTCCAAATACAATTAAATGTTTTCCTCCTAACAGAACATCATAATATGTTTTCAAATCTGTTACATTCGCAAGTGTACAAATGCAAGCATTAAGTTTGAGATCATGATCGCTTTGTCAATAATTTAAAAGTTACATTTTCTTAAGTACTTTTGAGACTTCAAAACAAGGTTCTCCAGATAGCTTCTGATATTCCAGTGTATTACCATGTTCAACAGGTAGCATAAGTAATCAATGTAAAGTAATACCTTTAACGTTGTGTGCTGCTAATCCAGTTGGAGCTGTTACGACAAAGATAAATGTGAGTCTGTAGTCTTATGTAGATAATTGGCCAAAACTTTAATTAAGAAACGTTTTCCTGTTCCAGTTGGACCACTGATGTACAATAGAATAGGTTTAAATGATGAACACTGGCATTCTTTTTTTTGTGCGGCAAGCCATGTTGTACCTGCTCTTTGACTCGTAGATATATTTCTTGCTGTTCAATATTTCGTTTTTCTTCTAAATTTTCCAACTGAATAATATCCTGTCGTGCTTGTTGCATTGCTGTTTCTACCTCATTCATGGCTATTGCTGCTTCATCTTCAATAATTGGTTGTCCCAGTGGATCTTGGCTTAGTGGTGCAGAACTTTGACTGCTTTGTGAACTTTCTATAGCTATTTCAGCTGCAATAGTTGCTTCTTGTTGAATCTCATCATTTAACATTTGTAGATACGTTGGGAAAATTGTGCACTCAATGCTGTCTTTAGTTGCATTAAAAGAATCTTCATAGCAGTACAAATCTTCAAGTAATTCTGTTTCACTACGCCAAGACTTGAACAGCTGCAGAAGTGCTAAATAAAAAAATTCTCTCTTATGAAGACTTTCGCAACTGAGTTTTCAATGATTAATAAGATTTCTTTTGGCATGTTTGACTAAGCATCCATTGTACCCAATTACTGCATTTTTTTTTCTTTTATATTTTCTGTAACATTCTATTTAAACCTATAATGTTGTTCATACAGACCTAGGTTTTCAAGATATGGACTCCTTTTGGGATAGTATGTATCCAACATATTAGTTTTTACAATATCAGTACTTTCTTGTTCATACTATGCTAAATATTCAATTTCTTGTAAAGATTTTAAAACTCTATTTCATGAGGAGGCAAGACCTAGACTTACCCAAATGATTCCTCCTGACTTTGAATATAAAGTGGCTAAGCTCAAACGATCTGAACATTCATAGGATACAATCTCTCTGTGGGAAAGCATTCTGAAGCTGAAACTGTACAATTTCTTGCTAATACTTTTCTCTGCTGATATTTCTTCGCACATTTCTTTCATCTCTGTCTTTTTAGATTTGGTAATATATGACGTAACATAGAGAGCAACAGCAATTGAATTATCTGCAGCATACTGAATATCGATGTTTGCATTCCACATTTTCAAAATAACTGGATTGTAGTCATTAATGTACTTTGAAGCTTCTGTTCTTTTTAAGTTGTATGTATTTTTGGAAGATTTCTGAGTTATTGTATGTCTTACTGTTGACAGAAAACTATTTACTCTTTAGAAATTATAGGGCGTGGGAATCCAAAATGACATTTTGTATAAAATTTCCCTTTACATTTATATTTTCGTCTGCAGTATTTCCCACATCGATGACTATGAAAGTGTAAAACTTGTTGTCTAAGGCTCTTTTCTTCTCCATTTCTTGGAATGGCACATGTAACATACTTTTCGATGAAAGACAAAAACAGTTTCATCACTATCTGTTCCAAATTTTGGTGTATTCTTTATCCATAATAGCATGTGTATATGAGGAGCACCTCTGGCTTGGTACTCTTTTCGCCAAAAGAAATCTGTTACCTCTCCAAGAGGTGGAATGTTTTATTGCAGATAAATGGCATCATAGCTTGAAACCTATGATTAAAATACCTGCACCCATTTACAGGATCCAAGGAACAGCGTTCTCCAACTGTCTTCAATTCAATGTTTTTAACATTTGAATTTGCTTCTCATAAAAATTGAAGTAACTCGTCCAACGCAAGTGTTACAAACCATGTAGGTATACCTAAGGGCCAGATGCATCAAAGGGTTATGCTTGTTCTGTGTTTATGGGAAAATGTGTTCATGCATATGGCCCTATGTTTCTTAACATACATTTAAGTTCACCATTGTGGTACCAATATTCATTGGTAGCACTTTGTCACACAATCAAATTAATTAACTGCGAATCAAAATTTTCATCTCTTTGTTCAACTTTGACCATGAAGTCTTTTGCAGAAACATGTTGAAGATGAGCTCCTGTTTTTAATATGTGGTTTACTACATAAGAAAGTGCTGACAAATCTCGCTTTCAAACAGAAGATGAAATATATACGGTATGCACTGCCGAAATCTTGTATCTTCACAATATATTCTTGTTGATCTGTATTCTGAAGCTGGAATCCGTACAGCTCGGTCATCAAAACCGCCACCTTCTCCAGTGGGGAAAGGTGTGGAAAACAACAAGCTTATAAACTTTTTTCTCATATGCTTATGGTAGTTCCCTTTGCTTCTTTCATTTGAAATAATTTAATACTGTTTCCTATTATTTCTTTATAATGCAGATAATGTATTGTATAATGTTCATAAATCTCTTCAGTCCTGCACTTGTCCACTTTTTTAATTTGGCCACTCAAAGGTACTAGTTCATCTTGTAAACATATTACCTCTTCATCAAAATCTACATTCTTATAATAAATATTATTCTGTACCAGGTATAGTGTATCCTTTTGGAGTTTATTTACATCTACAAACTCTTGCCAGATTTTTCGACTTTTTGTTGGTACACCACTTACTAGTATAAACTGGCTCATTTTTCTCTTTGTTTACACCAACTGTTTCAATGTTTTTCTTAAAGTCTAAAGGTAAGTACACAACTCTTGTTGTGGCAGCTTATCTGTTTTAGGCTCCATACAAACTATGGCCTGAAATGGGTGTACATATTGAATAGAAATAGACTCATATGTATCTAAATCTGCCTGTTCCTGAGGAATAGGTACTAACTCTAAGTTGTTATGTACTGCTGTAACTGACTTTTTGTTTTTATCTAATTTGTTGTAACAGTATTTACACATAACTTGATCACTACCCAATTCAAACTGACCTTCTACTAACAAACACTAAATTGCTGCCACTTATTATTTTATTTTTCAATTTTTCAATATAAATCAACATTCCTAGTTTGACTTCAATAGCGAGTACAATGCTGCAAAAAACAGGTGGTGATCGGGAGGGATCAGTCTCAAACTCCTTAAAGGATAAGGGACTATAAATTCCCCTACAATGGGAACGCAATTTTCATCATTATTTTTTTACTTTTTATACAATGATAACATGCCTAGTCATCATCAAGATTACCAATTTTATTTATAGCAATCTGTACTTCAAAGTAGTGTTTTTATGTAATACTATTAGTCATACAAAATACACATATATACACACATCTCTATTTCACAATCAAATACAAATAATAAATGACAACAAACAATACTCTAATACAAAGTAAATCTTTTTTCACCCAAAAGATCACACTAAATCATTGGAGTGTCCCCCTATTAGATCAGGGAGTACACTAAGAGGAAGTCATGCACTGACACAATCGGTTCTAGTAAGTTCTGAACCTAAATTCGAAGACTGTGTCAAACCAAAAAATTAGATCAGGTACAAAATATCATAAGACTCCTCTTGTCTTAAATGGCATGTCGACGCAGATGCCTTTCGGCCTCCAGGAATCTTGGCCTCCTCAGGACAAGGGTGAATAAACAACTACTATCCCAATATTCCCGGTGCATGAAATGGCAACCAGGGACTCCACCAACTCTTCTCTAACAGACAAAAAAATCACAGTCTGTTGACTTGCGCCCTACTGCAGCGGACCACCAGCACCTCTTATACTTCTACGGTGTCCAGCAACTCTGCTTCTCCATCCGTGATTCAAACAAGGAAAACAGCCTTCGCTCTGCGTACTCCGTCAGGGCATAGGGTATAGTGAGTACTTCATCAACAAATACAAACATAGTTTGATTTTTCAGATGAAACTATGTTAAACATTGTCATTTCTTCTGCAAACTTATCAATACTAATCTTTCTCAAGTTCTTTAACAGCTACACTTATTAAATTAGCAGTTTCTCTACACTCGTCTTCTGAGCCATAAAAACAAAACTGTATATCATCACAAACTTTCTCTATATCTGATATAGAACCATGCAAAAGAGCTGCGTTAATTTCACTTAAACATAATGCAGGAGTTTTTACATAGTAGAGTCTCCTTACTAACTTCCGCATTTCAGAGTGGTGTACAGCTAACATTCTTAAATGATGAAAAGTACTTTGGAATACGTTTCTTTGAAGACTAGCAAGAGAATGACATTGCAACTAAGTATATTTTCTTATTTTACATGGATCTAGTCCTTGTAACATTTTAATCTTCTCTTGAACACTTTTTTGTGGTATATCCTCGTAAACAAATTCGTAAAATGACAATAGATTCCTGTTGAATAGTGCAAATACTGCTACAATCCCACTTATATACAGGAACTTGTGTATGCCTCCCTTGAACTTCTTCAGCTATTGCTTCTTCCACATTCCTAGCAACCATTTTTTCTTTTGGAACAGGAGAACCATCTCTCATCTCATAGCATCGACCACTAGTATCAACTGCATGTACTAATGTTTCCTGTTGAAAATAGCTTTCTTCAGTAAAGAAAGGCTTAGTACTGGAAGTGTGCTTCCATTCACCAATAAAAGTTTTACAAAAGTTACTTCTATAAATTAGTCTTTTTCTTTTGTCTTTCATAAAGGCCATTGTTTCATCCAATGTTATCATTCTCTTCAATATTAATATACATATTATTCGTTTAGTTTCAAAAGCTTTATCTACTACATTTTCAATCTGTTGCCTTTTCTTATAAGCTACTGATCTTTTTTTATATTTTTTAAATCTTTCAATACATTTTGTACTGTTCTTCTTCTAAACATTCTTTTTATTATGTCCTTATGTTCTTTTTAACATTTTGTTATATGCATTGTTTTCCATTGAAATGATTTTAACATCTCCATTCCCATCCATTCCCATTTTGCTTCTCAGTTTTTGTAAAACTTTTTTTTTTCTTTTGAACATTTTCCACTATTTTCAAACCCTAGATAACTGTTTTAAAGAAATGTTTAGCTCTCTTTTTTTTTTTGTAATCCTCATCTGCCCGACACATCTTCCATAGATGCAAAGAAAAAGGTAACACACTAACCACCTCTTTGCCTTCGGGAGCCAGGCCCTGACAATTGAGCCGCTTTGTGATCTAGGCAAAACTTATTGCGGATTGGCGGGAGATATGTTGCACCTTGTTAATACTCCTCTAGGCAACTTCATGCCTGCTTGGCCAGTACAAGAATATTGGAGTCGGGGCAAACCATTCGACTGAGCCGTGGAGTAGGTGGGCATAATCATCGGACCATTGGGGAAAAAAAAAAAAAAAAAAAAACCCCATCGACCCGAAAAAAGAAAAAAGGAGATCACTTCCAGTCTATCAGAAGTTTCCAAAAGGTGATGCACCTGGTACCGCAAGATCTTGCCAAATCTGTCTTGGATGTTTCATAGAGGGATGTTAACCAGGCAGAGTGTGCAGGAGGGGTGGTATCTACCCAGTGTATACATATCATCCGTCTTGCCAGAAGGATAGCATAGAATAGGAGAAACCGCGCATCCCCGGTGATGTTCTGATCAAAGCCGAGTATGACTAATGGGAGCGTAAGAGGAATGTTGGTCTTAAGCATTGAGTCTAGAGTAACTTTAACCTCTTTCCAATAGGCATTGATATGGGGGCATTCCCAAAACATGTGGATATCTGAAGCTGCTGGGAGTTGACATTTGTTACAGCATTTCCCTTCCTGATATTTAGATAGACGTAGAGGGGAGAGGTATGCTCGATGTAAAGTGAACAAATGGTTTCGTCTCAGCCAGGCAGGTTTAACCAGTCTATACAAAAGAGAAAAAGATTTTATCCACAAATCCTCGTCCAGTAGCACGATTTCGTTCCCCCATAACTCCATTGTCAATTTGAAGTCTCCGTCTATTTCCTCCAGAATAGACCAATACCAAAAAGCAACTTCCTTGCCCCCTGTCTGTTTCTCAACTAGGTACTGTTCTAAGGGGCTAGGTCTCCCAATATTAGAATGTTTCCTAGTTAGTTCTCTGGCCCAACTGCTGATTTGGATGTATTTAAATCTTGACAGAGTTGGCCCTACTTTCTTCTTAAGCTCCTCCCACTCTATCAGGAGGCCTCCGAATATCAGTTCACCCCATCTTGAGAGCCCAGCATCGATAAGGGGGGCTGCCAAGCAGTCTTGTAGACACAGTGGAAGCCCGGGGGAGTCCCATATCTGAGCATAGTTAGAGAAATATGAGATCCCCACTCTATGTTTGATTTGCACCCATGACTTCAATGTTGTTAAAAGAGTCTTGAGCCTCACCTTTTAAAAAAACTTTTGATCTCCGAACTTGAATAAAAACCCGTCTAACGGAAGATTTGCCCCCACCAGCATTGCCTTGAACAATCTCCCATTTGAAGATGTGTCTGGTGACTTCAAAAGCATTCTTGTGTGGGACAGTTGGAATGCCCACGCATAGTACTGTAAGTCTGGGAGAGCAAGCCCTCCTTTTTCCCTCCTCCTCCTTAATTTTTTCCAGGCCAGCCTATTAGCCTTATTTCCCCAGATGAAAGAATTAATTTCCTGCTGACATTTATGAAGTTGCTTGGAATCAAATGCCAGAGGAATAGAATTAAAAATGAAGGTCAGTTTCGGAAGGATGGTCATTTTCACGATATTAACTTTACAAAAAAATTGACAGCCGAAGACCCGCCCAAGATTTCAATAAGGCTCTACAGTCTTGGAAGACCAGTTCTAGGTTAGCCTTAGCCAAAGTGTCTATATCTTGCGTGATTTTAACTCCAAGGTAACGAATTGAGGGTGTCACCACAATGCTCGGATTAATAATATTCCATGTCATAAGCTCTGTCTTCTCAGTGTTGATATCATATCCCGATATATGTCCGAAATCTTTGGCCGATTTTACCACTATGGGAAAGGCAGTTGCTGGGTCACTAGTATAGATTACTATGTCATCCGCATAAAGTCCTACCCTTTTTTTCCAACCTCCATATTCAAATGAGGCAATTCTTGGGTCTTCCCTAAGAGATTGTGCAAATGGTTCAATATAAATATTGAAAAGAAGGGGGGATAAGGGGCAGCCCTGTCTCGTTCCCCTACTAATTTGAAAGGACTGGGTACGTATACTATTAACCAAAATACTAGCGCTAGGGTAAGTATACAAAAGGCCTATGGCCCTACAGAAATTAGGCCCAAATGCGAATTTCCTCATAACTTCAGCTAGATATGACCAGTTTACTCTATCGAACGCCTTTGTTGCGTCGAGGGTCATGATGGCCAAGGGAAGTGAGAAAGTTGAGGCGATGTCCACTGCCCCAATTAAATCATAGGTGAGGTCTGAGAGCTGTCTACCTCGAATGAAGCCCTTCTGGTCCGTGTGGATAATTGAGCCAACTTCACGTCCCAGCCGCGTCCCCAATACCGCCGCAAAAAGCTTGTAATCATTATTCAGAAGTGAAATTGGCGTATAGGAGCCGCATTTGGCCGGGTCTTTTGGAATCAAGACAATTGTTGCCTCCCCCCAAGATTTAGGTGGGGTAGCCCCCATTAATAAGATATCGTTAAAGATTCTAGTAAGTGTTGTAACGATTTCGGGTGCCAGTACCCGAAGTAACTCCCCAGCCGCCTTGCCCCGCTTCGCCTTTTTAATAGCTTCGCTCACCTCTATCTCCGAAATTGTACTATCGAGGCGATCGCTTTGCTCTGGGTGAGAGTAGGGAGAATTATCTCATTTAACCATCTAAGCCTAGTCACTGGGTCGTCCAAGACCTCCTCTTTGTATATTTGTTTGAAAAAATCAAGAAAAGCTTCCCCTATATCTGTAGTAGAGGTTCTTCCGTTAATCTCCCCCTCTACTCTGATAAGTTTGATGTATTTTTTGGCCTGGTCAGATTTGATTTTCCAGGCTAGGACTTTGCCCGAGTATTCTCCGTATTCAAAATTTGAAAGTTTACTTGCTGCCCATCTCTTTGCGACCCTCTCTTGGAGAATATTTTCTAGCTGCTCCTTTAGTTGCTTCCGTTGCTTCTTCTCTTCATTAGTACCAGTTCCGAAACTAATGCCTTGGTCGATGAGAGCGATTTCCTGTTCTATATTGGTAATCATTGCCCTGTACTTTTTCCCTCGATAAGAGGCCCTGTTGGTGATATAACCTCGTAAGTTTGCTTTATAAGCCTCCCACACAATATCCAACCGAGCTGTATTTATGTTCATATCCCAAAAAAAACGTTTCTTGGATGAGGAGGTCAGTTTCCTCTTCCTCTAAAAGAATAGTACGGTCGAATGACCAAGACGTATGTGTGGATGGCTGACCTGATTTTAAAGAAAAGAAGATGGCAGAGTGATCTGATAGGTGTGAGGGTAAGTAGACTAATTCCTCCAAGGAGTCTCTTAATGTATTACTAAACAGAGCATAGTCAATCCTAGACTTGTGGTTGTATTTAAAATTGTGATAGGATATGCCGAGTGCATTACCCTCTCTCTCCCTCCACGAGTCTACTAATCCGAGCATTGACATGACCACCCCAAGCGTTTGCCTGGATTTCACATATGTTACTGCCCTAGAATTGGGGGATTTGTCCAGTTTGGGGTTTAATACTAAGTTAAAATCGCCCATCCAAATTATTGGGTCGTGGGTTGTTAATAAATGATTCTGAATTTTATACAGGTATGTGGGGTCATCTAGATTGGGGCCATAGTAACCCACTAAGTTGTACGGTCTACTCTCTAGACTTACTTTAACATAGAGCCATCTGCCACTATGATCTTCTTCATGTTCTATAATCTGTGCTCTAACTTGCCTTTTAAAGATAATAAGAATACCCCGAATATTAGCGTTGTGGTTAGTACAAATAAAACTGTCAACCCATCTAACCTTCCTCAACATATCCCTTACTTCTTGCTGAACAAGATGTGTTTCATGGATGACAATGACCTGCGCTGGGGAGTCCCTCAAATACTGTAGAATTCTATGCCTCCTCCCCTTTACCCGCAGGCCATTGACATTCCAGGACAAAATTTTTATCCTAGACATCTAATGTCAATCTCCCTCCACCAGCTCATCAGTTCAATCAAGAGTATACTACTCCCAAGGTGAATTGGGTGAAACTGAGTTGTATATGGTGTTGATTGTGTATTTAGAACGTTGTCTGACAAATGAGGATTTTTTGCAATTTTACCCCCTCCCCCCACCCCTCCCTCCCAGGAAAACCCTCCCTTACTTGACCTGGCCGATGGTGCCAGATTTGTCCCTCTGGGGAGCCCCGCCCCCGCCCCCGCCCGGCCCTGTTACGTGTTACTTAAGTAAGCAGTGTGATCCGACAGAACCAAGGTTAAGGTTTTTTTTTTTTTACTAGAGGAATCTTCGTTGGAAAGTTATTTTTTTTTTGTTTTGTTTTCTTATTACTTTTCCCCCCTTATTTTTTTATTTTTATTTTTTCCTTTTTTTTCTCTTTTTTTCCCGGATCTTATCTATCCCTCTTAGAGTTTTTTTTTTCCCAGATTTTCCCTATTCTTTTTTTTTGCTGTATTTCCCTTTTTTTTTTTGTATTGTTAAACACCATCCCGTTATTATTATTTTTTTATTTATTTTTTATTATGCTCCTGTTATAAAAGCTAACTAGTAGAGTTATGAAGTGGAGCTGTCTAAATTGGGTTCACGTATCTGAAAATCTGACACTATCATTGAAACGGGCAGGCAAAAACATATGACTGTAAGGTACTACAAAGTGTTAACAGACTTAGGGGAAGGAAGGAAGGAAACAAAGTTATAGGGAGCATAATCTCATAATCTCCTAATATTCTTAGTGTATTAGTCACTATCGAGCCCCCTGCTCATGATTTCTTATAGAGGCTAAGAGTTCGTCCGCCTCCAGAGGGGAGCGGATGTTGTGCATTTTATTGTTGTACATGACCCTCAGAAAGGCGGGAAACCTCATCTGCACAGTGGCCCCCAGACCCCTAAAGTTCTCCATTCTCTGGCCCAACTCCCACTGTCTATCGAGGGTTGTCTTTGACAGATCAGACCTAACCACAAATGAGAAGTCTGGGGCTTTTAGAGCTGTAGCTTTAAGTGCCAAGTTTAATATTTTCTCCTTAGTGGAATAGGTTAGGAAATTCACTAGGGTCTTTCTGGGTTTTGATCTCCCCGAGTTTAGGCGAAACGGGTCTCTATGGGCTCGCTGAATATCCCTCTCTAGCTCTTCAACAGATTCCTCTAAATTCAGGGACTCTTTAAGCAATGAGGCAATTAATTTTTTCATATCTCCCCCCTCTTTTCCTTCCGGAACCTTCAGGAGTCTAATATTGTTCCTCCGTGAATAGTTTTCCAAAGACTCCACTCTTTCCTTTGTTATGTCTCCATCGTGTCTTAGAGTTTGTATCTTTTCCTCTGCATATTCCAATTTAGCTTTTAGTTCGCCAACAGTACTTTCTAGAGTATCTGTCCTTTCAGCGAGCAGGTCTACTCTTTTATCAAGGGCGTCGAACGCTGCTTTGATCTCATGCTGGTTATGTTTAGACTCAGCGAACCCAATCTTGATTTCGTGTAGGAGTGTCTCCAGAGATACCTCTTCCCGAGTTTCACAGTCTAGGGGTGCCAACTCCTCATTACTCCCGCTGGCAGGTAAATTTAGAGACCCCTGCCCCTCTAAGATGTTGTCTGCCGACTCCGGGACTGAGATCGCCAGGATCGAGGACGCGGCCCCTTGGGTCTTATCTAGACCGCTCATCTCTTTATCTTGAGGGCTACTCTCCCCCCGCTCTACACGTGACTTCTAGGACCTGCGGCAGTACCTTGAAGAAAGTCCTAAGCGAGGGGGTAAGTCGTACAGCGTTAATATAGTTATTTCTTGGGTTTTTTTTTACCCTAAGCTTGAGGTCGGAGACCCGGGGGACGATGGCAGTGTGTTTGCTAGCAAGTTTGCTAGTGAAAACGAAAATGGACTGCCCTAGAGTATCCTCCTTATTGATAGTTTCTGGTTCACTCCCTGCACTAAGACCTGGCTCGTGGTTGATAGGAATGTCAGTAATAGCGTCTGGGGTGTCTAGAACCCTCAATTCTCTATGCCCGACCTCTATGATACCTTTGGGACCCCCCCACCAAGTCTCCTTACTTGTAAGATAGTCTGGGTCCCGATCGCAGTTGGTGACCACTGCCCGTTCTGATCCTTCCGTTGGAATCTTCGCCTCAGGTTCTGCTCCTCCCGTTGAGATCTTTGCCTCAGGTGTATTTCTGGGGCGGCGTGTCCGTGACTTATGTTTAACTACGCGGAGAGGCTCAGCCCCTGATCGCGTTAGTTTTGAGGGGTCGGGGCAATCCCCCTTCGGTGCAGCCTTCAGTGCAGCCGAGCCCTTCTGGACTAAATACAGGCTGCTGCTGCCTCCAAAATTCCCGCGAGCCGCCACCCTGCGGCTCCGTCGCAGCTCCACGGCTACCTCGGCCCACAGCAGAAGAGAGGTGGGAGGTAGGACCTCGAGGCCACACATCCGCCGGGCAGCTGCTCCGAGACGCCGACGCTGACCTCTGATCCGCCGAGCACAGGCTGGCACCAAATGCGTTGGGTGCCGCTGCAAATCACTGCACCGCAAGCGCCGTCCAAGCGCCGTCCAAGCGCCGTCCAAGCGCCGTCTAAGCACCGTCCAAGAGGACCCGGGGGTCGGAGGACGCCGAGTCAGATCGAGCGGCTAAGGTGAGCACCACCCCGCCCCGCAACTCGGAGCACCGCGCTCAACAGCCTGTCAGTCTGAGAGACGTGGGCGAACACCGGCAGAAGCTCAAACAAACGAGGGAAGGAAAAAACCAAAACGCACACTGCTGAAGTCAAACGGTAGCGATGATGAGGTAGTCTGATTCTGCCACTGCCAGATTTCTATTATATTTCAACCGGGATGGGAACGGTGACGGGAGCTCCGCTAAGAGACGCGACCTGCCCTAGCCGGCGGCCGCCATGTTTTCCATGATGTTTAGCTTTCTTACCAGAAGTCTTTTTTTCCTGTGTAACATTTTGTGCTTCATCTCATTTCCTCTTTTCATATTTTTTCGCAGTAGTACTGTTTTCTTTCTTGTCTTCTCTTTTGATCTTTTCTTGCCATCCTCAATTGTATTCCCAATAAAAATAAATAACTAAAAAACAAACATTAGTTTTAATAGTTCATTAAATAATGTTATACTTTAGAAATAATTATACATTAATATTCATAATGCTGAATACGCAGTTGCTTTTCATTAGATTGGAAATATCTCCTTAAAAACTAAATATGTATGATATTATACTTTACACATTAGCAAACCTGTCACGAGAGCTCTTAGACCTTTAAACAGTAAAATGGGAAGCGTTGCTGTTTTAAAATTGGCTGGGCCCAACATTCTGAGCAGTTGGTGAAAAGTGAAGCTGCAAGAGAAAAGTGAGCTTAAGACATGTTGGTAGAAGGATTAGTGATTACGGTACTTTGTATGAGTCTCTGGAAAAGTACACTCAAATTAGGCCATAAAAATGTAAAAGTCTGTTCGAAATGGGAAGTGCAGTCTGTCAAGTTTAAAGGTCTGCATGCTCTTGTGATTAAGGTATGTGTGTCCTATGGTACCTCTATTAAGGCTCTACGTGAGTTGAAGTACTCATGGAGATGACAGTCTCCAAGCGGCTCAGCAGGCACAAAGCTATTGCGAAGGGGCGCATCCAGACCCCTCCTCAAAACCGCTGGGATCCACCGCTGAGGCACACTATTCAGGCGAAGGGGCAAATAACAGGAACACCACAGAAGTTTTCACGCAGAGCCTTAATAGAGGTACCATAGGATTATAAGGGTTTATTTCCCTGCTTCTATTTTTATTCATATTTTAATGCACTGATTCACATCACACCGTCCTGACGAAGCGCACCGGGAGCCCTTTTCTAGCATGAAACATGTCAACCAGGCTCCACTTTCACAAACACACACAGGAACTGAGAGCAGCAGAGTAATACCTCGACCTCTACCATATTTGTTAATAAGAGGTGCCCTAGTTTCCCCCTTTCATTTACTTTTACCCCACGAATACAATTGATTTCAAGGTACCGGTGGGTTAATTTTAATACACTAGCACCACAACTTTTTTTTAGACCCACATGCACAACTGCTGCGTCTACTAAAAGATCTCCGGAGTCCGTGGAGGACAGCAGCATCACCTCCACGAGGAGCACACCCGATGATGAAGCATGACACTCGCAAGAGTGTGTGAGGGCACTATTTTATAAAGGAGAAATTCCCCCATCTTCATCAGACCATTTTCTTACATTTGTTCCATGTAACTAAGTAGGTTATAGCTCTTTCTTTCAGGAACAGTTACCAACCAGTGAGTACACAGTAAAGGCATCCTCCCACTCAATATAGTTGTGTGTCTTTGGTTGAGGATCGAGAGAGGTTTTTCACATGTTGCAGTGTCCCTCAATCCCTGTCCCTGTCCCCATCCGGGGGGTGTCTGAGTGGGTAGAAAATTACACAATGGGGAGTGGACTAGTGAAGAAGGCATCATTAATCTACAGGGTCTCCAAGGCATCGGAAATCCCCCGCAAATATTGAATATTGCCCAGGGGACCCAGGGGCCCCCGCTTCATACTACGCATTGCCGCTGGGACCTGGCCGACCCAGACGCTTAAAGAAAATGAAGTGTGAGAGCCTGCGCTTTGTTTTTATTAAAAACTCTGCCGGATTCGCGCAGCCAGTGCAAGTACAGCTGGAAGTTAAAACAAAAATGGGTTTTTTTGGCCCTGGGGGTGCCTGTGGGACCCCCTGAGCAGGCCTAGGGGGTCAGGGTGTTTCTACCCTGGCCTCTTTTCTTGTTTTAAATCCTTTTCTTTAACCTTCTTTCTTGTGACTCGGTTCGACCGGGTCACAAAATGGCTGCCAACCCTTCCTGGTTTGAAGTGTTGGCAGCCGATCAGATCTCAGGCATGAGATCGGGAGGGTTTGTGGATCCTACACCCCTTAGATATACAATCTGAAATTTCTTTACATTTCTCAGGAACTACTGAAACGGATTTACACCTTTCTGAACCAAGAGCTACCTTTTGGCCACATTTGGGGTAATTCCATTCAGCAGTTTGGGCTGTAGCCTTGTCTAAAATTTCCTATGGAAATTAACATGGAAAAAACACGGTTTGGGACATTCCTTCTTTCTCGGACCCTGCTTGACAAATCGCCTTGAAACTTTCAACACAGGAGCTGAAGTAAGCAGGCTTTAGTTTTCAAAATGAAATGGAGATTTGTCAAAACGGCGCCAAAGATATTGGCAAATCAAACATGCTTTTCCTATGAAAAGTAGGTCCTAACTATAAGTACCTACTAGCCCCTTTCAATTTTATTCAGTCTCTCTTAGACACTGCGCTGCACCATTCATTGTTCATTTTACCATTACCCTCCAGTGGGTATCTAATGCTTATCTCCCATCAGGCTCCGGATTTCTAGGCTGAGGCCCCACTCGGGGTGGTGCAGTCTTCATGGTCAGGCTACCATTAAAGTTAATGTTCCACAATGTGCCACTGCTTTTAAAGACACACGCCACAGCAGATTAAATAAAAAGCAATAAGCATTCTTCATGTGGATTCTTTGCATTGTTCATATTAACGTCACCCTCCAGTGGGCATCTAAAATATGAATGTTCGATCATTATGCTTATCTGCTGTCCCATCAGGCTCCGGATGTCCAGGCTGGGACCCCACTCGGGGTGGTGCAGTCTTGAGGGTCAAGCTACAGTTAAAGTTAATGTTCCACAATGTGCCACTGCTTTTAAAGACGCACTCCACAGCAGAATAATTAAAAAGCAACAAACATTCTTCATTTAGATTTCTTTACTTGACTTACACGTTTCGGAGCCCAGCTCCATACTCAAAGACTTTCATGGTGCATGCAATATTTTTAAAGGGCATCCTCATGTGCATGTTCATTATTTCAATTGACAATTAGTGGGTCATAGCTGGTGAGTTAAACTTGTGCTCCATGCTGGGATTTATTGTCCCTTTCAATTTTGTTCAATCTCTCATTGACACTGCGCTGCAGTATGCATTGTTAATTTTAACATCTCCCTCCAGTGGGCATCTAAAATGGTAATGCTTGCTTATCATGCTTATCTGCTATCCCATCAGGCTCTGGATTTCCAGGCTGGGCCCCACTTGGGGTGGTGCAGTCTTCACGATCAGGCTACAGTTAAAGTTAATGTTCCACAATGTGCCACTGCTTTTAAAGACGCACTCCACAGCAGAATAATTCAAAAGCATCAACCATTCTTCATTTGGATTTCTTTACTTGTCTTACGCGTTTCGGAGCCCAGCTCCTTCCGCACAGACTTTCATAATAATTTATTTATGGCGACGCGGTTCACCCGAATCCGGGTTTCGTCATGGCCAAAACTTTGTACAATGTGCCCCATCACCTTGTAAAACAAAACCAGGGGCTGCTATGCCATAGACATACAATAAAGATATCCCAAATAACAAAAACGTTTCTATATCTGCAGACTTTTCAGAAAAATGCAGTAAATTGAGTTAATTTAATAATGTTCCACAATTTTCCGTAAATGTTACTAGATTAATTTCAAAGTGAAACAATTATTAATTAAACATTCCATTTTGTCACCTATTTAAGAGCACGGCCAAAGGCATACATTCAGCATGTTAACAAATACAAAATGATGAAGTGTAGCTGAATACATCTTATTAATAGTGGCAAGTGCTCCAACAATTGCATTATTCAAGTGAAAGAAATATACATTACACTTGTGCTTAATGAATCCAGCCCAATACTTCAAAGTTTTTCCCATGAACACACAATAGAACCAGGAAAAGAAAACAGATATAACAAATGTTGATTTAGCGTGATAGCTGGCAGGTACCCGAGTGGTCAATTGTATCACAGGTTTTGAAGATGCGAAAACTACTATGCTTTGGTACACCTACACCATTTAAAACCTGGAGAGGGGTAGAGGGGCGGAGTCCACCAAGTGACTTAGAGTACATGCTCCAATCTTTGCAACCTTATAGATTATTTGCACCCATCGCAGATTTCACCAAATCAGGTCTTATCTTTACCATAACAAGGTAACAAAAAACTGATACCAATATGCTAGGACAACAGGCCCTCCACATTTTAACCATAAAGGCCACCAGCCCATAAGGCCTCCGAACATCCATTCAATAACGATCAACCTAATGCTGCAAACATGTTGTATGCTGAACGTTACAATGAAGTGTTATTATTGTTACATGTGTATGTACATCCTGTGTCTAAGAAAAACAATAAAAATATATATTTTTAAAAAACCGATTTTTTTAAAAATACAAATACAAAATAACATGTAATTATACTTGATTTACAGGCACAAACCCCATGTTAATTCGTGAAAAACATGTGCACATATATGAGCCATCAGAAGGCAAACAGAAGTTATAGTTATCAATATTGAATGACTGAAATTCACAAAAAAAATATACTCCAATAGGTCTAACATAGTTCTAAGGACCAAATGGATGACATGTCCATATAAATATTCACATGATCAGAAAAGGGGGAGATACAGCAATTAAGTAGACTAGATGGGCTTATCCTATGTGACATCAGCCGATATGCACCGAACGAGACGTGCACTGGAGGGTGAGTGGAGTCTGTGCCGGACCCGTGTTTGTCTACGTGTGTGGTTTTTCACTGCCTTTACATTAAAGTCAAAGGAGCTGGGGCGCTTCACTAGAGCAAATTGAGGGATTTTTGTGCTGCACAGTTTTGACGATCCATATGGGGTTTGATACCGTTACAAGGCTTTAACGGACTAGCATTAGTATTTGCAGTATGAGTGAATCATGTCAGAAAAGAGCAGAGACATTGCAATGTCTCTTAAATGAGGAAAAAGATGATATTGAGCTAGACCATAGGACAGCTGCACATGGTACCACAAATAAGGATAAAAAAGTGAAACAACTATTACCCCAATATGAAAAGTTACTAAAGAAGGAAATTAACAGGTGTTGGGAGGTGATACCTCTGGAGAAATACATGGAAGTTGGCAGAATACCGTGACGGCTAAGAATCCTTATCGCTCCCACCTACCAAAAATTCGAAATCCCAAATTACTGGAGGAGTGGTCGGAGTTAATGGCCATGACATATAAGCAAATGATGGTCACCTACCCAAATATGCTAACATTGAGTCAGAAGAGACTATTGAGAAAATTGCCAAACTGAAGGATATTTTACAAAACATCAGGATCACGAGGAGATTTGTAATTTTACTGCTCAAATGGAGAAGAGGCTTGAGAAATATGAGGATGAAATCAAAATAAAGAAACGTAGAAAATTTCAGAGTGACAAGCTGGATTATGCCAAGGAAATTTGATGGAGCCATCAGGCAATTCAAACAAGCCTGAGCTATGAGACAGCAGGAACTGATCCATTCGGAATCAGGATCAGACCTATATTAATCAGGTGATCAGTCATCAAATTCATTTTAAGATATCCCCTCTTTCTCAAGCATGGAAGAATATAATTTTTTACAAGCAATTCAGGCAGTAGGAGGAAGACCACCAAGAGGAAGAGGAGGGAGCAGCGGAAAAGGAAAACAACAAGAAGAAGTGGGTACTGTAAAGAACTGCATGCCTCATGGGAAAAACACCAGGCATACCAAGAAGCCGTAATCGGTGAGAAACAATTGACTCTCATTAACCTTACATCACATATTTTGACTCCTGATGAACAATTGTTACTTGAAATTGGTCTTTCATATCGTTGCACTGCAAACCTGGACTATTGTGGAACACGCATTGATATTTTTTCTTTTATTCGAAAATTTGAATTGAAAAAAGTTTTTATGCAGCATTGCAAAAAAGCAATATATCTACAATCTGCCAGATTCGCGACACTACATATGACACTTTGAACCTGGGAGACATCCCAGGTCTTAGGGCTCTGGTACATTTACAGAAGCAGGGTACCGTGAGTGAGCTATCAGACAGGGATTCCTGACTTATTTAAACATAGAACTAGATGATACTAGCCCCAGTCATGTTAAGGTATAACTCTTTTTATTGGTTTTGAACAAAGTAAAGCATTGAAAGCTTACAGCCTTACATGGCAGGTTGCCGTCCTTCGAAGCACTGGTCTCAGAGCTTAACACAGCTGAATGCCAACAACCCAGAGGCAGGCAGCGTAGGCTATGGGCTACATCAGGCTACCAATTCTAATTGGTCAAGAGGCCATGTAGGAAAGCAAAATAAGGAAAAGAAAAGGCGTAGAGTACTCACCTCCCCCAACCCATTCCCCTCAACACCCTAGGTTAGGCTTGTATCTAAGGGTTGCCATGCCTATGAGGTTGGCCTGTATCAGTGAGATGCAAAACCTGTAGAAGCTTCGGGTAGGCAACTTCTCTGAACTCCTTACTAAGGATGGATATAAAGGGAGCCCAAAGTTCCTGAAAAGCCTCCACCTTTCCGTCTGCCACCAGCGACAATCGTTCCATTCCCAGCACTTGGTCGTACCTTAAGAGAGTTAGCCCAATGACGCACCTGTTGATACATATAGCAATCCGAAGCGGGAAGTGCATAGTCCACCTGAAGTTGGTCAAAATGGGATAATACCCTCTAGGTCAAAGAGAGAGCCTACCCTTTTACAACCCTTCTCAGCCACCGATGAAAAGGTTCTGATCCACAACCCATGGAAAATCCGGATTGTCCACCTGCGGAGTCATCTGCGAGGGGAAGGTGGTAAACCTGCATCAGATTGCTGTTGCGTCCCAAACCTTAACAGTGGTCGCTGTGACCGGTGAGGAGTATAAACCCTGTGCTGTGTGTTTGTGCGGTAGCCAAAGTTCCCGGCAGCTGTTATTACCAGCTATCGCTTGGTCCATAAACATCCAATGGTTCTCCGAAAGCGGGCGGTTCCACTCCAGGATGAACCATAGTTGAGATGCTTGGAAGTATCGTAATACCACTGGGACTCCAATCCCCCCTTCAGATTTCGTCTTCATGATTAACGACAAGCTGAGAAGCGGTTGTTCCCCCCCTCCCCAACCCCCCCCAATAGAGCAGTTTACAGTGCTCTGGAGGCTTCGCAATGTGTTCAAAGAGGGAGTTAGGGGAATAGTTTGAAAGATATAGAGTATGCATGGCCTTATCGTCATCTTGCCTGCAGCAATCCAGCCAGCCCATGAGAGACCCGAGCGTGACCATATGCTTAGCGTCTTGTTAGTCTGTTCCAGGAGTGGGATGTAGTTGGCTGCTAGGGTTTTGGCCGGTGTGCCCGCCAGAATAATTCCTGAGTACGGTTTATGATCACTAACTCAGGAGAAAGGGAAATGTTTTACCAGGACGTCCTCGGTGGCAGGGGAAGTGGACAAATTTAGAATTTGTGATTTCTGGAAATTGACCTTAAAGCCTGAAACTTCGCTAAAGCAGGAGAACTTGCCTAATAGTATCGCTAAGGAGGCCACCGGGCTCGTCAGAATCAGGATCACATTGTCGGCGTACAAGCTGATAGTGTGTGTGTCTGCCCCGAGGTGAATTCCGATATCCCTGGATTGTCTCTCACCCTCTGAACCATTGGCTCCATATATAAGGCAAACAGTGGAGGTGAAAGATGACACCTCTGATGGGTTCCCCTACAGATTGGAAAGAGCCAGGAGAAATACCCATTGACCTTGACCAACGCTCTGGGCATTCTGTATTTGCATTGCAACCAGCTGAGGAATCCATCCCCAAACCAAACCGGCGGAGCGTCTCCATTAAAAATGGGCAATGGACGATATTGAAGGCCTTCTCCGCGTCAACTGACAACAGGAGCGCCTCCCTGTTAGAATGGGCTATACGATCCATAAGATGGATGAGACGCTGTGTGTTGGCCCTGGCCTGTCTCGTCGGGATAAATCCGGCTTGGTCTGGGTCGATAAGACCTGCCACGTATGGATTAATGTCTGCGGCCAAGATACCAGTGAAAATCTTTGCATCCACATTGAGCAAAGAAATCGGCTGATAAGATGCGCAATCCTGGGTATCCTTTGTGGGTTTAAGGATAACCAATATAATGGCTAGTGTAATGGAGTCAGGCAATACCCCAGTGTCAATAAATGAATTAAAGAGCCGGGTCAGTATGGGGGCGAGGATCTGACAGAATTTCTTATAGAACAGAGGGGTGAAGCCATCTGGGCCCGGGGATTTAGCTACTTTAAGGCGGTCAATCACTGCAAACACTTACTCTATTTGAATATTGCGATCTATGTGGGCGGCCACATCTTCTGATAACGTGGTCAGCTGCACTCCTTTGAAGTAGGCCGCTATGTCTCCACTAGGGGAGTCTGAGTAGAGCTTGAAGTAGAACGCACTAAAAGCCTCGGCTATCTCTGAGTCCGTGTGGACTAGCATCCCAGATGGGTCTTTCACAGCCGAAATCAACCTGAGAACGCTCTTTGCATTAGTTTGTGGCCGTATTCAGCCCTATCAAGGTCTAGCCTACGAAGAATGAGCCATTTCTTCTCCAAGTCTCACCACACCCGGGGGGCGCCCGAGTGTTTGTGAAAGGATTCCAGTTCCGCTATTGCCATCTCTATCTCCTTCCTATGCTCCTTTCTTAGCTTGCTATCATGTGCCGAGATGGCTATCAGCTCCCCCGTGTAACCAACTTTATTGCTTACCATAAAGAGGCTGGCCGCATGCCCTCATCGTCATTATTGGTGAGATAATCTCTAAGGGTTTCCAGGATGGCCTTTGACATCTGGTCGAAGTGCAGCAGCGCGTCTCGTAGGCGCCAGCATGACCTACGGGGTTGAGCAGCACCCAAGTTCTGCAATAGCGTAATTAGGCCATGGTCAGAGAGTCGGTCATGCATCTCACCAAAGGCGTCCAAGACTAGAAAGTGGTCATTTCGGGCATAAGTCTTATGAGCTGCCGAGTAGTATGTGTAATCCCTGGCAGAAGGGTGTGACTGCCTCCATACATCGTTGAGTGTGCTATTTGCAAGCCAATACTGTCCCGCTTGTGAGAGTGTCCCGGTTTGAGTCGTGCGTTGTCCAGATCGGTCCAAGTCTGTATTCATCACTAAGTTCAGGTCTCCCCCAATCACCAATCCCCGGTCAGGTGTAGCCAATGCCAGCTCAAGGTAGGTTAAAAGGAAGCGATCCTGTTGCTCATTCGGCACGTGGATGGACACTACTGTGAACTGTGTACAACCCCATTGTATCCCAAGCCCTAGGGCCCTCCCCTTGTGCTCGGCAATAGTCTTGATCACCTTTCCGTGAAAACTATGGGCAAGTAGGATAGCTACCCAATTCTTCTTAGATAAGTCTGAGGACGAGTATTGTCTGGGAAACTTAGGGGAGCACATGCAATGGGTGTCCCTTGCCAGCAGATGAGTTTCCTACAATAAGCAGATGTCCCCCCATTGTGTTCTAAATACGATAAGATTGATTGCTTTGCGCTTGACTGGATTGTTAAGGCCTTGGACAGTAAGGCTCACTATGCAAATGTTATGCATCGTATTGTTGGAACCCATAATCCCTCCCTATATCCTCGATGCTCACGCTGCCCTGCCCAACCATCATGTGCTATAGGGAAGTTTTCAGGTGGTGTACAAAACAGTGGTGCCCTGGATTGGTGCTGAGGGGAAGAAAAAAAAGAAGACAGAAAGACCCCTTTAGAAACCGTAGAGTAAACGTGAAACAAAGCAAAACATGATAACTGAGTGTCTGAGTCCATTCGTTCCGATGAATCATTATGGAGCATTTCTGGCCTAGATATGTCCTAGTTTGCGAAACCCATGGTAAGGCATGAGATGATCAGCAGAACCCCAACCCCCGCCCCACCTGACCCCACTGCCAATGACCCAGGAATGTCCCACCTCAGGCACTCGCCCGAGAGTGCCAGATCGTTGCGGTCCTCAGTCCGTGACAGCCAAATCCTCTCCCATTGTGTCGATGACTGATGACCTTTTTTTGGCCATTGTCTCGGGGTCCTTTTGGAGGCGCAGTGGGTACCTTCAGACACATCTCCATCTCTCAGTTCTGGAGTGTCGCCCTCTTGCTTCATCCTGTGTAGGGGCCCTCCTGTCATCCTCTGGCAGATTGACTAATGTCTTGGCTTCTTGCAATGAGCGAATTTGACCGAGCTTGCCATTCCACTCCACTTGAAGAGGTGTGGCGCCGCGGCCAGGGCGACTGACGCTGGAATCTGGGCACTACGGTTCGATCCCCGGCTCCGGCGGCAGGTCAGCCCAGCACCATGTGACTCTGGGCAATAGCTCGCTTAATCTTCCCGACGGCCCCCCAGCGCCTAGAGACCCTTACGGGTGATTGTGCGCTTTACAAATGTGGACTTTACTTTACTTTACTTAAAGATTAAACTGAAGGGGTGTGCTCATGAGTACGAAATGTCTTTGGAGTGCAGGAAGGTGGTGATCGGCCTGAATTCCCTTCATTTTTGCAGGGTAGACACAGCTAAATCCTGGTCTAGGAAGGGCCGGAATGAGCAAAATTCTAAAGGGTGATTGTCGCTTGCTGCTCATAGAATCCGTTCTTTTAATTGAAAACCATGGACACACGTTAGGATGTCCGGGGCAGAGCCAGCTGCAGGTCTCCTGGGCCCCACACGGTGTGTCCAGTCCAACTTGATCCGCTCCTCTGGATTGGCTTCCAGGATAAATCTAAAGAGTTCTTCCATGAGGGCTTCTGTATCCTGCCCTTCTGCTCCCTGAGGGACTGATTGAATCCTTAAGTTGTTCCATCAGGAACGATTCTCCAGTGTGTTCACTCTACTTTCAGCAGTTCCCGGAGTTCTAGGGATACCTCCTTCTTCATGGTGAGAAATTCCCCTGTCAGGGAGGCGAATAGGGATTCAAGAAAGGTGCGGGTAACCGTACCTTCCGCGTCACCTTGCTCCACTGAGTATTCACTTGAGGGCGGGGGTGCCCTGGCCCCTCGAGCGCTCTTCTTAAGGAGTAGGTCCTTGACTGGACGCTCTTTCTTGGCTTTGCTGGTCTCCATGGCTAAGAGCCCCTCTATTCTTCCTATGACCAATGTCCTTTCCACGTAGGGAAGAGAGCAGTGTTTGTATGGCACAAGGCCAAGAACAACCAGGTGTCTACAGGTGGGCCTTGTCCTTCATGTGATACTGGCGGCTCCTGCTCTCACCCCCCCAGGGCTGCGGGCGATCGGTCGCTGCACCGTCCACCACTGCACTCCACCTGAATAGGCCAGCGTGGTTTGGGGGCTCGCGGATGCAATCCGTCCCCTCACCATATTTGATCTGCTCTCTTATAGGGGGCAATGATCCCAGGCCAGGCCTCCAACACACCCTGGTTCTCCTGGTTGTTTTACAGCTATGGGTCGTGGTGCACACCTGAGGGCTTTCAGCACCAGTTACTCCCTTCACACTTCCCTGGGGTGTGCGCTGCAGCCGCAACCCCACATCTTCCCAGCTCTCCTGCGATGCTGCTCCTGAGGCCATCCCCTCACTCGGGGCATTTGGGGCACTCTATGGCTTCTGGGGCTCCTCGCTGCCCCTACTGTCTTGGATGCTTCCTGTGGCAACCGCCAGCAACTTTAGGCCCCCGAGGCCTCCCCCAACTCTGCCGCTACTCACCGTTCAACAATGGGGGCGGGGGTGTAAGGCTCAGCTTAGCTCAGCCCTCCCCTACAGTTGGGGAGCGGGCCCGACCAGGGCCGCATCCACCTCAGGCCCTGCCCTGACAGTCTCAGTCGCTCCTGGGCCTCAGCCCCGCGTAGCTGCACCGGCCAGGAATCGGCGTTGCTGAGGGGGAGGAGGGCTCTGCACCCACCCTGGGTCTCCCGCTCGGCCTGACTCACCTCCTGCAGGACTCACGCCCTGAGTCGCCCGCTATTGTCCTGGGACTGAAGGGACTGCTTCTCTCCACCAACGGGGGCTGCGGTATTCAGGTGGGGCCAGGCTGCCTCTTCCGAGCTCCGGCCTCGGTGTTTTTGCCACGCCCACGGAGCTCTGCCATGGCACTTTCACTGCGGCCCAATGCGACCGCCTGCAGTCTTCGGCAGCCTGAGGACTCGAGCTCTCGCTGGTTCCTGATAGCTGTTACACGCTCTCCACCAGCCATACAGCCTGCAGGCCCGACGCGGCGGATGCAGTGGGCTCAATCCTCCCGGCCCAGACTGCAGTAGGGTTGGTTGCTGGGGTGTTGGCAATATTTCTGCACAGCCCCGGGCCAGCTATGCGGTGCTGTTGATCTGGTACCCAGGTGAAGGACCAGAGGGGCGAGCAGGGACATCCTACTCGACCGTCATCTTGGCCACGCCTCGCCCCAGTCATTTTAGACCCAAGTCACGGTGTAACCCGAATACTCCTCATTATCCGATTGACACATTCCATGAGGTGGTGATTAGCAATCTCATGGAAATATGGAAGAAGTCTGTGAACAATTTTGGTTCATAGCTAGCAAAGGGACAGAGAAGCGCAGTAGCAAGCCTATCAGAAGATCAGAGTATTGTGATAAAGCCCTCAGAAAATAGGGGTAACATGGTCCTTCGGGATATAAATAAATATTTAAGAGAGGCATACAAGCAATTGCATTCTAAAAGATACAAAAAGAGCTCCTATGGCCAGTACACCTTAGCCATCAAGAGTTCAATGGTTTATTAGATCAGTGGGAAATGAACGATTTGTTGAGTACAGATGAATGTCAATTCCTCTATGTAAAACAACTGATTGCCCCATGTTTCTATATGCTAATGTACACAAGAGTAAGACAGAGCCTCCAGGAAAACCCATTATTTCAGCTATTGGTAGTCTCTTAGAGCAGACATTGATCTATCTTGATTTTCACTTCCCGCCATATGTACTTGCTTAACATCGTAGTGCAGAGACAGCACTGATTTTATCACCAATATTTCTGAAGTAGCCTGGCAGTCCAGTTATGTTTTTGTCACCCTTGACGTGGTATCTTTGGATACATGTATCAATCACGATCTAGGCATACAGGCATGCAGGCACTTCTTTAGGGATAAACCAAGACTAACGCCGCACGCTTCCTGTTCTACGCAAAGAGAAAACCCAATGTAAAAAATTGGAAAGGCAATGGCAAACTACTCCAATTCCAAACTATCAGGAAGCTTATAAAAAATCCTTAGCTAACTATCACAGTAATATAAGGATACCCTGGAATTTTTTTTTATCTCTCAGCAACTTGATTAAGCTGGCAATTCCTCTAAGGAACGTTTTAAAACCTTTAATTCATTCATCAATCCCCAGGCCTGCACAACTCACATTCCCACTTTGCAAATACTTTGCGACCAGATGCTAGAGGATAAAGTTAATGTAATCTATAATAATCTTGCAAATTTGACAAACTGCATCAATTTGGAATCTACTCACGTTGTTAGAAATTATACTTGTACGTGGGCCTTCGAGAAGTTTTCCCCCTTCAATGTAGAGTCGGCTCAACTCGCTCTGAAGGCTCCTAATTCAAGCTCTCCTCTGGATCCTATTCCGGCCAAGAGAGCAGCCATGCTATCCCATCAACTGGCCCCGCCTATTATCTCCTTTTTGAATCTCTCACTGAGCACTGGTGCAATTCCAGTTAATTGGAAAGCTGCTCAGGTCATTCCGATCTTGAAAAAAAACAACCTTCCTATTACAGATGTTTCCAACTATCGCCCTATACCACTTCTTCCCATGGCTAGTAAAATAATATAAAGTAATATCAATAAACAACTGATGGAATAGCTTGAGTCTAATAGGATCCTAGACCCATTCCAGCAAGGCTTCAGACCAACGAACAGCACCGAAACTGCACTCTTGGCTTTTAGAGACCATATTAGATGCTGCCAAAATAAAAATCTTCCATCCATGCTTGTGCTGTTAGACTTGTCTGTGGCCTTTGATAAGATAAGATATCTCACCCAAGACTGATACAGAGATTGGAGGAGATAGGCATCCAGGGCCTGGTCCTAAAGTGGTTTAGGAACTACCTGTCTGACTGAACTCAGACCGCCCATCTGAGACCTTTTCGGTCACACACCATGAAAATTAATAAAGGAGTGCCCCAGTGCTCTTGTTTGAGCCCCACACTGTGTAACATATGCTACTCCTCTTGCAAACATCATAAGATTCCATAGTTTTATACCTATCTCATATGTGGACGATACTCAAATTCTGTTAGCCTTTGATAAAGACCCGTCCAAGACTAGAAACTATTTTACTAAAGGCATGAAAGCTATTACAGCTTGGATGGCTGCTAACTTTCTCCAGCTAAATAGTGTAAAAACTGAAATCAAGCTCTTTGGTGCTGCTCAACTGTTATGGTCCCCCAAGTGGTGGCCACCCTAATTAGGATCACCACCTATTCCTAAATCCTCTGTGAAACACTTGGGCATAAAACTTGATCAGAATTTAACCATTAAAGACTAGGTGACAACTGCTACTGGCTCCTGCTTTCATGTTATGAGGCTACTACGAAGAGTTTTTCCAATCCTCCCACTGGCAGTATGCAAGACCCTAGTCCAGAAACTGATGATTAGCCGCCTGGACTATTTGGTTCACAGCTATACCAGAGTCCCTGTAGAAAAAGAAGGGTGGTTGAAAAACAAATGGGCTTCTACCGGTGTGGGAGATGCAAAACCTCTAAAAGCAGCACAAACAATAAAGAGTATACACTACCTACAGGCAAAACACTCTACATCAACACGTTTTTTACATGTGGGAATGTTTTCGTTATATGTGTTCTTGTTTGCCCGAGTGGCCTGCGTTATATGGGAAGCACCATTTGCCCAGTGAAGGAGCAAGTGCTAGAACATTATCAATTCAGACAGAAAAAGTAGTCTTGTCTATATGGTGTTTTGATTCACTATATCAAGTTCACTCAGTTTAGAGTAATTTTGCAGTACTGGTGTTTTTGTTTTGCTATTCAGAACATTATTGAGGCATAAAAAATATGGATGTGAGTTACCCAGTGGCTAGGCACTGGGAAAAAGGTCATAAGCACAATGCTGACTTACTATCTTATTTTGGCATTGACAGTATCCTGCCAAACGTCCGTGGTGGAGATAGATAGAAGAAGCTTAGACTACTGAAATCTGAATACATTATCCAGCTTGGCAGTAAATCCCTGGGAGGCCTCAATAAGGACAAGGAGCTAAATGTGCACATCGGCTAATGTCACATAGGATAAATCCATCTAGTCTACTTCAATGCTGTATCACTCTCTCCCACTTTTCTGATCATGTGAATATTTAAATGGTCATGTCCTCCCTTTCGTCCTTACAACTATGTTACACCTATTGCAGTATATTTTTTCTGTGAATTTCAGTCATTCAATATTTATAATTATAAATTCTGTTAGCCTTGTGATGGCTCATATATGTACATGTGGTGGTTTTCACGAAGTAACATAGGAGGGTGTGCCTGTAAATCATGTATAATGAAATGTTATTTTGTTTTTGTATTTAAAAAAAAATCTTAACAGACTGCAGATACATAAGGATGTGGGCATTATCTGTACCAGGATATGATAAGCATTGAGATAACCTATTGGTATCAGTTTTTTTGTTACCTTTGTTATGGTAAAGATAAGACCTTATTTGGTGAAATCTGCGACAGGTGTGAATAATCTGTAATGTTGGAGCTTGTACTCTAGCCGCTTGGGGTGACTCCACCCCTCTACCCCTCTCCAGGTTGAAAACTGGTGTACCAAACCATATTAGTTTTCATATCTTCAAAATCCGTGATATAATTGACCACTGGGCTACCTGCAGCTATCACGCTTAATCAATATGTGTTATATCTGTTTTCTTTTCCTGGTTCTATTGTGTGTTCATGGACAAAACATGGAACTCCATTTACTGCATTTTTCTGAAAAGTCTGCTGAGATAGAAAAGATTTTGTTATTTGGAATATCTATCTTTTATGTCGATGGCATAGCAGCCCCTGGTTTTGTTTTAGAAGGTGATGGGGCACGTTGTACAAGATTTTGGCCGTGATGAAGCCCAGTTTTGGTGGAAACGCGTCACCGTAAAAAAATCATCATGGATTAAGCTGTGGTGTGTGAGATTCTCCTTGATACAAACTCAAGTTCTTGGATCGTTTGTTGTATATTACGGATCCTGCACCAGCCCCATAAGTATGGATGAAGCCGGTTTTGTGCTGAGTTTCCCTCGGATATATATATATCGGCTTAGGGCATTAACGGGAGACACCACATGCAAATTGATTGCTGGACCACAACTACCACGAGACACTGCGGCATAAGCCCAGCCTGCCATGAGGCGTGTCATATAAAATGGACATGTTTGCTTTATTTAAAGTATTGCTCGTCTTTTCCCTGAAGAAGAAGGCAAGACCTTCGAAACGCGTCGGACTATATACGAGACGAACTTTGGCCACTGAATACATCAGAGACTTTCTCCTGTGCCTGCAAGCTATTGTGCATGCTGCTGTCAATAAAGCACTGACCTGGTAACCCCCGTGAGTGAGGTGCGTTCTTTGAACGAGGGAGCTTTCATATATATTACCTACTGGCGGTCGCCAGTAGGTATATATAGTTAGGATTTTTTCTCTATGGGTTTTTTGAAAATTCTATGTCTAATAACTTTGGCGTTTGTGGACGGAATTGGCTGAAATTTTCAGGAAAATGGCACATTTTGTTTCTGAGCAGCCCTTGAAAATTTGGGGGGGGGGTTCGTCCAGTGGGGGCCGAGAAAAAAGGGGGGTCCCAAAACGTGTTTTTAACATTGAGTTTTCCATAGGGCGGTTGGCCTCACTTTTAGCCCGAACGGCTGAATGGATTTGCACGAAACTTGGCAAAATTGTAGGGACTGGTAGCCCGATGTGCCTTTTGTAGGTCTCAATATATGTGCTCCAGTGGATTTTGAGAAATTAACGTTTAAAAAAAGATATATATCTGTAACAGCGGACCGGGCAGCGCTCTGGTTCGCAGACTTTTCGCGCAACGGAGCTTTGTGAAGCGAAGCTGATTGGTTCTCCGGCGTCTGTCAACATTCCAAACAGTCCGTAGCGGCCGCCATCTTGTCTCTCGGTAGGATCGAGAGACAAGAGGAGGTCAAAACAAAGGGGGAAATAACTATAAGGGGGCATAGTAGATCCTCGCTGACCCCCTAGGTTTGATGTGGAGGTTTTAAAAGGGCCCCGCGGGGCAAAAAAAAAAAATAATAATAATAATTGAACGGCTGAATGGATTTGCACGAAACTTGGCAAAATATTAGGGACTGGTAGCCCGATGTGCCTTTGCTAGGTCCCAATATATGTGCTCCAGTGGATTTTGAGAAATTAACGTTCAAAAAAAGATATATATCTGTAACAGCGCTCCGCTTCGCGTAACGGAGGTTTGCGAAGCTGATTGGTCATTCTGTCACTGGGCTATAGTTGGGCTACATCTGGCTGATATTTGGGCTACATTTGTTTTTTTGTGTGTCTGGCGGCCATCTTTGGGCTACATTGGGCTACATTGGGCTTCATTGGGCTACATTCGGCTAATTAGCAAATAGCTCATCGCAAACTAGGAATGGTAAAGAATCGCTATTTATTCCTTAAAGTTCGCTATTTAGGAAATGCAAAAAACTTTGATAATATATATGGCGGTTCATCTCTAACAAGATAAGAAGCATAGGGATACATTTATGATGACTGGCGCATCACCAGGGATGTGTTAGTCATTCTGTGCCGCTGTTCCGTCACCTATGGTGTGCTGCATTTACAATGCGGCGCATCATGGGGCAAAAACAGCACAGATGCGTGATGTATCTGTGCCGTAAAGGTGGCGCATTGCTGGAGTTGTATCGCAAGTGTGATGAAGCTCCAGCAAGGGTCGGGGGTGCCCCTGTCGCAGGGTTTCTGTTCTCACACAGAACTGTGGACAGAGGATTGGAACCTCGGCGAATGCATTGCTGGAGTTGTATCGCAAGTGTGATGAAGCTCCAGCAAGGGTCGGGGGTGCCCCTGTCGCAGGGTTTCTGTTGTCACACAGAACTGTGGACAGAGGATTGGAACCTCGGCGAATTAGGGTGTCCCAAAACTCACGTTAGTAATCAAAAACTCCTTAGCAAGCTAGGTACAGTGTCACATTGGATATAACAAACTCTCAATGTTTAGACAATCCAGAATATGAACTTATAGTACCTCAGGATACGTGGAACTCATGAACAGTCGGTCGTTATAGATTTCTTAGAAACCAGAACATGGAGTTAAGAAGAACAGATGTGTATTTGAAATGTTTATTTACTAATGCCGTCTTCTCAGGCGTAGTACCTTAGATAATACAAGTACACATATTATCAGTAGCAAAATTACCAGCATAGTTACTAGTACATAAAAAGTGAATGGTGATAGTATGTCAACATGCTGTAAATGAATAAGAGTTAGCAACACTTATAAGCAGCCGCGGGCCGTGGAGGGAGTTACGGTGAGGCAGGGAGGCGGGGAGGGGGAGAAGCAGGGTGGAGAATACAAGTACACATATTATCAGTAGCAAAATTACCAGCATAGTTACTAGTACATAAAAAGCGAATGGTGACAGTATGTTAACATGCTGTAAATGAATAAGAGTTAGCAACACTTATAAGCAGCCGCGGGCCGTGGAGGGAGTTACGGTGGGGCAGGGAGGCGGGGAGGGGGAGGGGCAAGGTAGAGAGGGCTCCACCCTGCTTCTCCCCCTCCCCGCCTCCCTGCCCCATCGTAACTCCCTCCACGGCCCGCGGCTGCTTATATCTCACCCTCCCTAATACACATATTATATTATTTGCTAAGAAGGTCTCTTTGTGTTGGTTTAGGGCGTGCCCATACTTTAGTGTCTTAGATTTGAAGGAATCACATCACCATACACCAGCTCTCTCTTCATGTGAACCGCATCAACTGTTGTGTATGTGTGTTCGGCAAAGCAATATAAAACCCGCCTCATGCCCAGAATTGGCAGAAGTTGCACTTATGTTATGAGTATGAAGTCGTGGAGATCAGACCTCATAACAATTCTGTATCGTGTTGTTCTTGAAACTTTAGCACTCGCTGTACAGATATAGTTTAACAAGTAAAGCAGATAGTAGACCAATAACATATTATTCTCATGTAAACCACGATGAACTACTAGGTGGAAAGCTAAAGCAACAACTAAGTGTCGTGTGCAGAAGTTGCAAAAAAGGAAAAATGGCGTTTAAACCGGTAATGAGCCCATGCTAACTTAACACGGTGTAAAGATATCCAGGACCTAGATGACACCTCCTCATGATCCGGAAACGAACTGAATAAGATAATAGAAGTGCCATCTCATGAGAGCAGATTGCAAGTTTATATGTGGACGGTCCGCAAGGTAAAGCATTAAAAACTAGGAAAATTTAATGCTAAAGAAAAATAAAACAGCCAAGTACTTTATCGAGTCTTAAGCCAATAGGCAAGGTAAATAATAAAAACTTGACAAATAAGTCAATGAATTGTCAATGAAATGCTAGTACTCAGCATATCAAACATGAAAAAGGTCTATGACATAACTGTGTATGCAAAATAAGCTGCAACAGCCTCCAATAGGAAGTCACCGTCTTCATCCGAAAACAGTTCAGCCATCCAATTTAAAAGCGGAAAAGAACATACGTGCTCTCCCAGCACCGGATCCTCTATCACCATCAGAGGACAGCTCGGTGGGTTTTCAAGAAAGCTCTCTTCCAAGAAAGACTGTGCTGCCGCCAGTAAATTCCAGGGACCAAGTAGTCCATGCATCAATGCCACAGCCATAATCCTTTCGCCAGGACAAACCAACTCGTGAGTAATGATAGGAGTCATCAGCTGATTAAAGTCGACGTCAGGAGAAACCGGTCCGCAGAGACACAAATCAATGGCCCAATCGAAATCACAGGTCAGGCAGTGAAATACAGGCTGGACACAGGTGAAGTAGGAGAACCGAAAAGATAATCCATATGCCGTGCTTAATATCGCCAACGGCATTGTGCCATAATATTCTAGCATGCGATTGCGGAACAGTGTCAGCAGCTGCAGGGTCGGAGGTTGCATAGGAGGGACATCCATATTTAAAAATGTAAAAAAGCACAAGAGCGTCCGCTGGTAATGCAAGTAAAAATGCCAATCCACGAACCAGAGTGCAGAAAATACAATGAAAGGAAGCAGGGATGACTCCAAAGATTTTCTCAAATGAAGTCACGAGACCACTGGTAACAACTTTAAAAAAGTGTGTCAGGGACTTTGTGGAGGATGCGTTAAAGATAGTCGGAAACATGTTGCTGAAATTGAAAGGCAAATCTTAATTGAAAAGGGTGTGCACCTCTGTACGGGTGTTCGCTATGTGAAGTACGAAAGTTTCACGGGCCGAACTCAAGGCCACCTCTCTCTGAGACAAAAGAGCTCTTATTCTTGCCATGCCGTTGAAACGTGTCCCAAGGTTGGTATTTGTGGCCAGATTGAAAACTCCCTATGTTCATGTGTGGGAGGAAATAGAACATTTCTGCAGCAAATAACCCGTTCACTTACTGTTACGATAAAAGGAATACTTTTAATTAACTCAGAACAATCTTCATTATTGAGCATCAAATAACTACCATTTTCCAACAACTTGAACGTGGGGATGATAGCAGGAACTGGCGTGCCTTGCAACACGCAAGCCATATTTGGTCGGTGTTTGTTGCATGAACCGTGTAACTGTATGTGCCTACACATTAGTGAATGATCTGGCGTCTCAGTGCATTCCTCTCCATTCAGATAAACTTCTTGATCATCTTTGAAACATCTGTATGTGTATGGAAGCGACCAGACCTCATGAAGAAAAGCACTACCTAAAGGTTCATAACGACCTATTGGTATATATTTCATACAATTTGAAAACTTATATAAAGCAAAAGGCAGCGTTATTAAACCGTGGATAAGGCATGTTGTCAAAAAACCCGCAATCCTCTGCTGATGATGTCACTGAGCATGTCATGAATGATGTAATATGTGACATCATCAGCAGTGGATTACGGGTAATAGTATCTCTAGTTTACTCCCCTATAGCTGTCTTTATTTTAACATAAGTGTGTGTTTCCCTCCCTTATACTTACTGTTTTTGGTTCGCTTCCAGTTCGCGTACCGGCGAGCGAACTAGGAAGCGAACTAAGAGAAATAGAGGTTGGCACAGTTCCAAATATTGTACCAATTTTTTAATAACGGGGAGGTAGTTCTGAAAAGAACTTTTTTTTTTTTTTTTCTGAATTTTTTTTTACTGTTTTTGAATTTTTCGGAACAGTTTTATATTTTTTGGGGTTTTTCTTGGAGGGGGCAATGAAAACGATTCATTGTAAAGGGCTCAACAGGAGCAACAAAACAAAAAAAAGAAGTATTTATTATTTTGGGCGTTTCGGACAAACTTGCATATGATAGTCAATAGCTCTGTTGATCAGAGTGATGCTTCTTTCTCCGTAGGAAATGAATCCATCGCAAAATACGCAGGTGTGCTTTACTTCACCAAATCTCATTTGTATATTTGGCACCATCTCCCTGCCCTCTGGTCCCGTTACTTCCGGTACAACAGATCTTCTGGCCATAATAGGGAGATTATCTAGGTCGTTCCGAAACTGTGCAGCACTGTAGTTGTTAGGATGCCACCTAGTCATATGGCGATGCATTGTGTAGTTTCCGAAACTGTATTTTTTGTCGGTCCCTCTGGACAGTCTATCTTGACATATAAGGCAAGTTACGTATCTTGCATTTACTTTTTTCTGACCTTTGGGAATTTTAAAAAATTGCCAAATGAAGTTTTCTTTCCGGTGAGACGTCCTGGGCTGCTCAGGCAAAAACTGCCTCTCTTCGTGCTCGTCCTCCTGTTCCTCTTCTTCTTCTTCTTGTTGAATTATAACTTGAGCAGGTGGTCCACTCTTCCTTGGATGTGGTGGAGGTGGTGGGGAAGCACCAGCTGAAGCTACTAAAGAAGCCATTGCTCAGTGATCACAAAGGGTCTTTCTCTCACAATGATGAAAGTCAGAGTGAGGAAAGAAGGAGGGATTTTCATCATTTGGGAAAAACAAGAGTTCTCAACCAATCAAAAGTGTTCATTTTAGATTATATGACCTAGTCTTACATCATTAGGAAACCAAAAGTGAAATGAACCAATGAAAAGTGTTATTACCAAGTCACATGACTTGCTGTGTTTACGTTAAGCGCTTTGCAGGGCCTCCCGGTTTGCTTCCAGAAACCTGCGCTTTGCGACTCGCTTCGCGTACCAGTTCGCTAACGTAGTACGTCATATGACGTATCACGCGACAACGTGAAACGTCATGCGGACGGGAGGCGTCACGATGTTGTTTTGTAACGCGGCACTTGCGGTAAAGAAACGTTTACCGGCTCGCGGTCTATTTCGCGGCATCAAGGTCAGCTAACGGGAAGCTTCCCGATTTGCGAAGCGGGAACGAAGAAAAAAAAATATTTAAAAAAAAAATTATTCATAAACATATAAAATATATTTTTGGATTTAAAGAAGAATACATTTTACAGCTACAGATATTAGCTGTTAAAAAACCAATGAAATTCACAGAAAAAACCATAGGTTATGGACCATATATAGTTAGGAATTAGCATTTACAAAACCTTGAAAATTCACTGAAAAAACCATAGGTTATAGACCATATATAGTTAGGAATTAGCATTTACAAAACCTTGAAAATTCACTGAAAAAACCATAGGTTATAGACCATATATAGTTAGGAATTAGCATTTACAAAACCTTGAAAATTCACTGAAAAAACCATAGGTTATAGACCATATATAGTTAGGAATTAGCATTTAAAAAACCTTATTTTACTCACACAAAACCATTGAAATTCCATATATAGTTAGTTGCACTAAGTATATATCGCGCACCCGCAATCCACTGCTGATCATGTCACATATTACATCATTCATGACATGGTCAGTGACATCACTGATGACATCACTGATGACATCTCAAATGACATCACTGATGACATCACTGATGACATCTCATTTGACATCATTCTTGTGCTAATACGATAAACCTCTTCAGACTCTAATATAACCTTAGATACACTCAGTGTATACAGACACTCACACACTGCCACTCATCCATGGAGTTACTCACACACCCAGTCAGTCATGCAAAGAAACAATCTCACCTCCATTTCTTCAACTATACAGTTAAACACACCTTACTTATTGAAACATATACTAACACATATTTACTCTCTTATACAATCCCTGATACAAGTTCACAATGATCGATACAACCACTCACTCATTCAGTGGCTCTCATGCACAGTTATTTATATATGCCAACTCTCACATGTACTGTGTTTTACATATGTACTTACTATGACATGTAGCATTGAGATATCCATTCACTCATCAATACACTCATGCACACAGTCAACTGCCCATGTAGCTGTTTCCACATGCACTCTTGAACTCATACACCTAGTGAATAAACTGCTCACACATCTATGCATAGAGTCTCACACCTTCCAGCCACCCCCACACAAACTCAATCTCCCATAGAAATACTTGGGCAACCAATTAATAACACATATAGCCTCTCGTATAGCTAATGATCAACACATGCAGCAGTTTACAGAACAACAGACATAATGATGCACAAATTAAGACAGTTTAGTCACTAACCCATGCATTCAGTGAGACACATTTAATCACTCACTCATACAGTCAGTCATGCACCTACTAAATCCTTCATCCAGACACTTATACATCCACTCAAGACATATTTTAACTTTACAGAAAAATACAGTCACTGGATGTTGTCATCAGTGATGTCATCAGTGATGTCATTTGAGATGTCATCAGTGATGTCATCAGTGATGTCACTGACCATGTCATGAATGATGTAATATGTGACATGATCAGCAGTGGATTGCGGGTGCGCGATATATACTTAGTGCAACTAACTATATATGGAATTTCAATGGTTTTGTGTGAGTAAAATAAGGTTTTTTAAATGCTAATTCCTAACTATATATGGTCTATAACCTATGGTTTTTTCAGTGAATATATATATACACACATATATATATATATATATATATGTGTATACATATATATATATATATATATATATATATATTCACTGAAAAAACCATAGGTTATAGACCATATATAGTTAGGAATTTGCATTTACAAAACCTTGAAAATTCACTGAAAAAACCATAGGTTAGAGACCATATATAGTTAGCTGGACATTTTATTGACATAAAACCAATGAAATTCCATATATAGTTAGTTGCACTAACTATATATCGCGCACCCGCAATCCACTGCTGATGATGTCACATATTACATCATTCATGACATGGTCAGTGACATCACTGATGACATCACTGATGACATCTCAAATGACATCACTGATGACATCACTGATGACATCTCAAATGACATCACTGATGACATCATCTAGTGTCTGTGTGTTTTTGTAAAGTTTAAATATGTTTTACATATTGAAGAATGAGTGGATGTATGGAAGACTGAGTGTGTGTGTGGCTGGCTGGGAGGTGTGTGACTCTGTGCATATCAATGTGTACTTGTATCAGTGATTGTATAAGAGAGTAAGTATGTGTTAGTATATGTGTGAAAAGTATGGTGTTCTGTGTTTAACTGTATAGATGAGGAAATCGAAGTGTGATTGATTCTTCACAGGACTGACTAGGTGTATGAGTGCATATGATAGTGTTGTAATAATGAGTGACTGTATGTATGAGTGATTGTATGGGTGAATGAGTGAATGTGTGTGTAGACGTAGGAATCAGTGAGTGCGTATGTAGTAACTGGTATTGGTGTGTCATGATGTCATCAGTGATGTCATTTGAGATGTCATCAGTGATGTCATTTGAGATGTCATCAGTGATGTCATCAGTGATGTCACTGAAGTATGGTGTTCTGGGTTTAACTGTATAGATGAGGAAATGGAAGTGTGATTGATTCTTTACAGGACTGACTAGGTGTGAGTAACTCCATGGATGAGTGGCAGTGTGTGAGTGTCTGCATAGGTGTATGAGTGCATATGATAGTGTTGTAATAATGAGTGACTGTATGTATGAGTGATTGTATGGGTGAATGAGTGAATGTGTGTGTAGACGTAGGAATCAGTGAGTGCGTATGTAGTAACTGGTATTGGTGTGTCATGATGTCATCAGTGATGTCATTTGAGATGTCATCAGTGATGTCATCAGTGATGTCATTTGAGATGTCATCAGTGATGTCATCAGTGATGTCACTGACCATGTCATGAATGATGTAATATGTGACATCATCAGCAGTGGATTGCGGGTGCGCGATATATAGTTAGTGCAACTAACTATATATGGAATTTCATTGGTTTTATGTCAATAAAATGTCCAGCTAACTATATATGGTCTCTAACCTATGGTTTTTTCAGTGAATTTTCAAGGTTTTGTAAATGCAAATTCCTAACTATATATGGTCTATAACCTATGGTTTTTTCAGTGAATTTCATTGGTTTTTTAAAAGCTAATATCTATAGCTGTAAAATATATTCTTTATTACGTGACGTATCACGTAGCCACGTGAGACGCCTCATGACGCGTCGCATAACCGTGACGTATCGGCTCTGCAGCGCAAACAAAACCCGTAACGTAAGCGTGCCGGAGCACGCTTACAGATATATATATATTTGTTAACCTTAATTAGACAAAATCCACACGTGCACATATCTTGAGGCCTTGCAAAGGCACATCAAACAAACAGTCCCTACAATTTTGCCAAGTTTGCTGGAAATCTATTCCCTTAATTTTTTTTTTACTGTTTCTCTTGGTTTTCCCCTTGTTACGCTTACCGGGACGCTACCCGGTACGCGAACCGGACGCTCCAAAAACACAAGATGGCGGACTCCCGTTACGCTGCCGGTTAGCTGCCCGGTTCGCGTACCGGGAAGCGCCTCTACCGCGAAAAATCGCGGGGGACTTTAATATCCCCCTCATCAATCCTAGGGGGTCAGGAGGGGTTTACCTTGCCCCCTTTCCTTCATTTCCCCCTTCGTTTTTCACCACATCTTGTCTCTCGATCGTACCGAGAGACAAGATGGCGGCCGCTCCGGACTGTTTAGAATGTTGACAGACACCGGAGAGCCAATCAGCTTCGCTTCGCGAAGTACCGTTACGCGTCAGGTACGCGAACCGGGGCGCTAACCGGAGCGCTGTCACAGATATATATATTTTTTTAAACGTTAATTTCTCAAAATCCACTGGAGCACATATATTGAGACATAGCAAAGGCACGTCGGGCAAACCATATCTACAATTTTGCCAAGTTTCATGTAAATCTATTCAGCCGTTCGAGCTAAAAGTGAGTCCAACCGCCCTATGGAAAAATGAATGGGGAAAACGCGTTTTGGGACCCCCCTTTTTTCTCGGCCCCCCTTGACGAAACCCCCCCCAAATTTTCAGGGGCTGCTCAGAAACAAAATGTGCCATTTTCCTGAAAATTTCAGCCAATTCCGTCCACAAACGCCAAAGTTATTAGACATTGAATTTTCAGAAATCCCATAGAGAAAAAATCCTAACTATATATACCCACTGGCTATCGCCAGTAGGTAATATACATATATAAACATATATAATCTGCATATCTATATAAATATAAATGCATGCATACATATACATATATGCATACATATGCATGTTATTTACATGAAAGTTTTAAAAACACTAATAAAAGCAAAGCTAAAAAGCCACCTCATTACAAACAGAATGGCTTTAACTTAAACGAGGGCGAGATCTATTGCATTTTCAATGCTTGTTTACTTTGGTTCTACCAAGAAGGTATTCAGATGTGTCACACATTTGCCATAAATTCTGAATGTTAGCACTCTAGTTGCTCATTAGATCACTGTAGTAAAGCTAGTGCTCACCAGGGAAGTCTGCTGCTAATCATGGTTTGCAGCCATTTTCCCGCATTTTTTATCCCGCAGACTTTCAGTCCGCATACCATTATCCCGCAAGGTCATTGACCTCGCATACCATTATCCCGCATTGTTTCAAAACGCATGTGCATTTATCGCGCATGCCTTTACAAAGAATTACGTTTTAAAGGCATGTATGGTAAATGCATTTGCGTTGTGAAAACCACGATGACGAGAGAGGTAAGTGGGTTTGTGTTAATTTTTTCGTGGGTTAGTGATTGTGTAGTGTAGTGTAGTGTTGTGTAGTGTAGTGTTGTGTTAGTGTAGTGTAGAGTTGTGGTGGTTGTTTACTGTAGGGTCATGCTGGGGGTAGTGTTTTAGGGTTTAGAGTTGTGTTGTAGTGTTTGCGTAGTGTAGGGTCATGCTGGGGGTAGTGTTTTAGGGTTTAGGGTAGTGTTGTAGTGTTTGCGTAGTGTAGGGTCATGCTGGGGGTAGTGTTTTAGGGTTGTGTTGTAGTGTTTGCGTAGTGTAGGGTCATGCTGGGGCTAGTGTTTTAGGGTTTAGGGTAGTGTTGTAGTGTTTGCGTAGTGTAGGGTCATGCTGGGCGTAGTGTTTTAGGGTTTAGGATAGTGTTGTAGTGTTTGCGTAGTGTAGGGTCATGCTGGGGGTAGTGTTTTAGGGTTTTGGGTAGTGTTGTAGTGTTTGCGTAGTGTAGGGTCATGCTGGGGTGTAGTATTTTAGGGTTTAGGGTAGTGTTGTAGTGTTTGCGTAGTGTAGGGTCATGCTGGGGGTAGTGTTTTAGGGTTTTGGGTAGTGTTGTAGTGTTTGCGTAGTGTAGGGTCATGCTGGGGGTAGTGTTTTAGGGTTTTGGGTAGTGTTGTAGTGTTTGCGTAGTGTAGGGTCATGCTGGGGTGTAGTGTTTTAGGGTTTTGGGTAGTGTTGTAGTGTTTGCGTAGTGTAGGGTCATGCTGGGGTGTAGTGTTTTAGGGTTTTGGGTAGTGTTGTAGTGTTTGCGTAGTGTAGGGTCATGCTGGGGGTAGTGTTTTAGGGTTTTGGGTAGTGTTGTAGTGTTTGCGTAGTGTAGGGTCATGCTGGGGGTAGTGTTTTAGGGTTTTGGGTAGTGTTGTAGTGTTTGCGTAGTGTAGGGTCATGCTGGGGGGTAGTGTTTTAGGGTTTTGGGTAGTGTTGTAGTGTTTGCGTAGTGTAGGGTCATGCTGGGGGTAGTGTTTTAGGGTTTTGGGTAGTGTTGTAGTGTTTGCGTAGTGTATGGTCATGCTGGGGGTAGTGTTTTAGGGTTTAGGGTTGTGTTGTAGTGTTTGCGTAGTGTAGGGTCATGCTGGGGGTAGTGTTTTAGGGTTTAGGGTAATGTTGTAGTGTTTGCGTAGTGTAGGGTCATGCTGGGGGTAGTGTTTTAGGGTTTAGGGTAGTGTTGTAGTGTTTGCGTAGTGTAGGGTCATGCTGGGGGTAGTGTTTTAGGGTTTAGGGTAGTGTTGTAGTGTTTGCGTAGTGTAGGGTCATGCTGGGGTGTAGTGTTTTAGGGTTTTGGGTAGTGTTGTAGTGTTTGCGTAGTGTAGGGTCATGCTGGGGGTAGTGTTTTAGGGTTTAGGGTAGTGTTGTAGTGTTTGCATAGTGTAGGGTCATGCTGGGGTGTAGTGTTTTAGGGTTTTGGGTAGTGTTGTAGTGTTTGCGTAGTGTAGGGTCATGCTGGGGGTAGTGTTTTAGGGTTTACGGTAGTGTTGTAGTGTTTGCGTAGTGTAGGGTCATGCTGGGGGTAGTGTTTTAGGGTTTAGGGTTGTGTTGTAGTGTTTGCGTAGTGTAGGGTCCTGCTGGGGGTAGTGTTTTAGGGTTTAGGGTTGTGTTGTAGTGTTTGTGTAGTGTAGGGTCATGCTGGGGGTAGTGTTTTAGGGTTTAGGGTAGTGTTGTAGTGTTTGCGTAGTGTAGGGTCATGCTGGGGTGTAGTGTTTTAGGGTTTTGGGTAGTGTTGTAGTGTTTGCGTAGTGTAGGGTCATGCTGGGGGTAGTGTTTTAGGGTTTAGGGTAGTGTTGTAGTGTTTGTGTAGTGTAGGGTCATGCTGGGGGTAGTGTTTTAGGGTTTAGGGTAGTGTTGTACTGTTTGTGTAGTGTAGGGTCATGCTGGGGGTAGTGTTTTAGGGTTTTGGGTAGTTTAGTTGTTTAGTGTATGCTAAAGGCATATTCGTTCTAAAAGTTTTCGTTATTTTAATTTGCGGCCTAATAGTACATGCGGGATTTCGTCATATATTCGCTAATCATACTTTCTATGGCAAAATGAACCCCCTCATTTTGTTCCTTTTTAAATTAAATGTTTTAAGAGTTACCACTTTATTCCAATCAAGATGGCTTCAGGTGTGCCATACCTTTGTAATAAGTAGGACTGTTAGCACTCTAGTTGTTCTTTAGAACACTCTGGGACATTCTGTCATTGGGCTATAGTTGGGCTACATCTGGCTGATATTTGGGCTACATTTGTTTTTTTGTCTCTGGTGGCCATCTTTGGGCTACATTGGGCTACATTGGGCTACATTTGGGCTCCAACATATATATAGCCCAATGTAGCCCAATATATATTTTTCAAAGTTAATTTTCGTAATAACCACTGGAGCCTATATCTTGAGACATAGCAAAGGCACATCGGGCTACCAGTCCCTACAATTTTGCCAAGTTTGGTGTAAATCCATTCAGCCGTTCAGGCTAAAAGTGAGGCCAACCGCCCTATGGAAAATTGCATGGGAAAAACACGTTTTGGGACCCCCCTTTTTTCTCGGCCCCCCCTTGACGAAACCCCCCCAAATTTTCAGGGGCTGCTCAGAAACAAAATGTTCCATTTTCCTGAAAATTTCAGCCAATTCTGTCCTCAAACGCCAAAGTTATTTGACATAGAATTTTCAAAAATCCCATAGGAAAAAAATCCTAACTATATATACCTACTGGCTATCGCCAGTAGGTAATATATATATATATATATATATATATATCCAACACATTTTTTCCCCACGGAGTAACTTTTACATTTGCCACTGAGGAAAGGACATTTTGGTTCTGAAACGCGTCTGGCATGATTAATCTTCTGCTGTGTGCTTGTTTGAAACCCCTGCTGGCAAGCTGCAATTAAACAAGTTTGAACTACTATCGTGTAGTGGCCTCTCTCCGTGGGGAAAAAATGTGTTGGATATATACACTGGGTGAAACAGAGGTTATATTAAAATGTGAGGAGATGCATTGTATTGTCACATGAATGATATCATCAGTGATGTGGTCATTGATGTCAAATGAGATGTCATCAGTGATGTCATCAGTGATGTCATTTGAGATGTCATCAGTGATGTCATCAGTGATGTCACTGACCATGTCATGAATGATGTAATATGTGACATCATCAGCAGTGGATTGCAGGTGCGCGATATATAGTTAGTGCAACTAACTATATATGGAATTTCAATGGTTTTGTGTGAGTAAAATAAGGTTTTTTAAATGCTAATTCCTAACTATATATGGTCTATAACCTATGGTTTTTTCAGTGAATTTTCAAGGTTTTGTAAATGCTAATTCCTAACTATATATGGTCTATAACCTATGGTTTTTTCAGTGAATTTCAATGGTTTTTTAATAGCAAATATCATAAGCTGTCGAATGTCAAGTACGTGGTAAGTGAAAACATTTTCGTGTTTATGCACACTGATCTGCTTTGAATGGTGCCCCCCCCCCCCCTCATTTCTATTAGGAGTACTCTCTCTTTGCAGATAGTGAAAGGTAGTTAACGCAGGTCTTTGCCCCCATTGTAATCCGTCGTGCCTGCTTCTCTCTCCATTTGATTCATTGTTATCCAAGTATTTACTGTTTTAGAATTAGTTCTCTTTGGTTCATTCTCTATTTACAAACAAACACAGAGTCGCAATACTCTGTTTAGTCTTTGCAGATAACGAAAAATCGTGTAAAAAAAAAGAAAAGGAATCGAGCAAAATCAGTAGGCCACTAATAGGATCTCTTTTTGACCTCGCTAAAATAGAAACATTAGGAACAACCCCTCATGACAAATACAAAACTAGTGAGATGAACTGAACTCCACACAATGATGGCTGCAAAACAGCTCGGCTCCGCCACCCACCCCGCCCAAAATAACGATAAAGAACGGCTGCCATGATTGGTTGCGGAATGACCACGACGGAGCTACGAAATGGTGCTGCTCTCATGCTAACCCCAGCTTCAGTCTGAAACATCCAGAAACACTGTAGACTACCAATTCGATCAGTTCCGGTAGCGCCCCAATGTAACCCGGTAGAGAAGAACTAGCCCTCCCCTCTTTGACTGATGGTTCTTGTTGCCTGTCCCTTCTGTTGTCATTTAACAGAACTATTTAGCCTGCTGAAAGGGGTTGTGTTCCGACCGCTGGTTGGTGGAGACATTTTGACTATATTCTGTACCTGCGTAATGCGTCATATGACGCGCCGCGTTAGCGCATCCGGAAGTCATCCGGGGCGCGCAGCGCGTAACGTAAGCATAACAAGTCATGTGACTTGTTAATAAAACTTTTCATTGGTTCATTTTACTTTTCATATTGTAATGATGAAAGGCTTGGTCATATGACCTAAAAATTACGCTTTTCATTACTTCCGAACATTATTTTTTCTTAAATATATGTTATAATGTTCCAGGCTAATGTACTTTCCCGGAAATTTTACAACTGTCCTGCAAGTAAAATATATTCTTTTTTCGAGAAAAAGAGCGTTTCTTCGTCCCATGACGGAGCCGTTGAGCAAAAGAGGGTCGACCTGCTGTCTTAGTCGCCGATACGCCTGAATATGAGATTCTTATCGATCACTTTATGTTGCAGGAATAGAAAACACAACAGCCCTTGACCATTTATCTTTACTGCGTTCCTTCGTATTATACCTTTTACCCTTCATGTAATTGGTCTGCTTTATTTCACTTGCCTTTTAATGATTCTAAAACAGTGACTATTATTAAAAACTTTACCAATGTATATACTACTACCATGTTTTCTTTTAAAAACCTTTATTGTGAAAATTTCATTATACAAATACGAGCCTATAACCACGTGGGCCGGCCACGGAGCAAACTAATCGTATATGATGAATAGACATTTACACTGTAGAGGAACGTAACGGGCGGGCCATTAGGTTGCAAGAACTAAGGTGTCTAACAGTTACGGAATCGGTGGACGTACATTTTATAATTAAAATACGACAGGGCCAGTTACAATAAAATTATCTAGATATACATTTGCGGGCAAGTACCATGGGTGACGTTAATTCGAACTTTCAACAGTACAGTAATCAATAACACATCAGAACTTAATATCAATAGGGATGTCGAAATATTCAATCAATTCTCGTCCCCGCCCGCCATGTGCTTCAAAACTGCATACGTATCTCGTGATTTCAAGGTTCTGCAACCAGTACACAACAAGGAGTTACGAGTCCCATTTATTCTGGCGCCATTTTGGGCGAGGACGGGCAGGTCCAGGATATAGTCAAAATGTCTCTACCAACCATCGACTATGATGATGTTCATATGCTGTATTTATTAGAGTAACACTCATCTGTCCACATGAAATTAATTTGCCACAATCTAAACATGTCATTTTAATCTTTCCAAAGTTCTTCTAAATATTTGGGACCGTTTCCCTTGCCTCTGAAGCTCTCAGTGCCACTTCTTTGATGAATGTACTAGCAGGTCAGGGGTTCTCCTCCAAATCTCTCTTTTATGCAGCACTATAATTAATTGGTGCCACCTCTCCATATGACGATGCATGGTATAGTTACCACAACTATATTTTTTTTCGGTTCCTCTGGAGAGTTCATCGTGGCAGATGAAGCGTGTAACGTACCGGGCATTTACCTTTTTTTGCATGTACAGGAAAGGAAAAAAAAATCGAGCGTCCGAGTTCTAAGGTGTCCCAGGGCCATTTTAGTGGACCAGGCCCAAATCCAAAGAACAGGCCGCCATTTTGAGAGTCCTGTTGCAGCCGCCTGTCGCTGTAGCATCAAGAGCAGCCGAAACTCAGCTGAATGGCAACTGAAACGGTAAAGGGGCGCCCCACTACAGCAGACGAGCCAGGCCCAAATCCAAAGAACAGCTATCTCACAGGCTAATGGGGCGACCCACGCCGAGTTTCAGCATTGTAGGATGACCACACAAGTACAGCAACTTGCTAGACATCACCTCGGTGCCATCCGGATCTCGGCGCCCCACTGCAGATGAAGTGCCTCTCAACTATGAAACCACCACGGTGACATCCGGATCTTGGCGCGTTGTGCTGCCTTCGGCCTATTCGCACATCGGTCCGCTACTGACGCCATCTCACAGGCTAATGGGGCGACCCACGCCGAGTTTCAGCATTGTAGGATGACCACACCAGTACAGCAACTTGCTAGACATCACCTCGGTGCCATCCGGATCTCGGCGCCCCACTGCAGATGAAGTGCCTCTCAACTATGAAACCACCACGGTGACATCCGGATCTTGGCGCGTTGTGCTGCCTTCGGCCTATTCGCACATCGGTCCGCTACTGACGCCATCTCACAGGCTAATGGGGCGACCCACGCCGAGTTTCAGCATTGTAGGATGACCACACCAGTACAGCAACTTGCTAGACATCACCTCGGTGCCATCCGGATCTCGGCCCCCCACTGCAGATGAAGTGCCTCTCAACTATGAAACCACCACGGTGACATCCGGATCTTGGCGCGTTGTGCTGCCTTCGGCCTATTCGCACATCGGTCCGCTACTGACGCCATCTCACAGGCTAATGGGGTGACCCACGCCGAGTTTCAGCATTGTAGGATGACCACACCAACTTGCTAGACATCACCTCAGTGCCATCCGAATCTTGGCATCTCAACGCCTAGTGGTATCTTCCATACAAAAAATATTGTTACGCTGCCTTTGGCCCCATTCGCACATCAGTCCGCAACTTAGACATCACCTCGGTGCCATCCGGATCTTGGCATCTCAGCGCCTTGTGGTGTCAGTCAGAAAATATTGTTGTGCTGCCTTCGGCCTATTCGCACATCGGTCCGCTACTGACGCCATCTCACAGGCCAACGGGGCGCCCCACGCCGACTTTCAGCATTGTAGGATGGCCACACCAGTGCGGCAACTTGCTACACACCACCTCGGTGCCATCCGGATCTTGGCATCTCAGCGCCTTGTGGTGTCTTCTACACCGGAAATATAGTAGAAAATATTGTTGCGCTGCCTTTGGCCCCATTCACACATCAGTCCGCTACTGACACCATCTCACAGGCCAACGGGGCGCCCCACGCCGACTTTCAACATTGTAGGATGGCCACAGAAGTGCGACAACTTACTAGACACCACCTCGGTGCCATCCGGATCTTGGCGCGTTGTGCTGCCTTCGGCCTATTCGCACATCGGTCCGCTACTGACGCAAACTCACAGGCCAACGGGGCGCCCCACGCCGACTTTCAGCATTGTAGGATGGCCACACCAGTGCGGCAACTTCCTACACACCACCTCGGTGCCATCCGGATCTTGGCGCGTAGTGAAGCTGCAGCAGCTGCAAATAAGCTTCAGACAGTGTTACAACCGCTGCTCAGAACTCTCAACTATGACACCACCTCGGTGCCATCCGGATCTTGGCGCGTTGTATTGCCTTCGGCCTATTCGCACATCGGTCCGCTACTGACGCCGCCTCACGTGCCAACGTATTTTCTCCGCATTTTATACCCTATGCCGCATAACAGGTCATGTGACTTGTTTATAAAACTTTTCATTGGTTCATTTTACTTTTGGTTTCCTAATGATGGAAGGCTTGATCATATGACCTAAAAACAACACTTTTCATTGGATGAAAACTTTTTTTTTCCCCCAAACGATGAAAGCCCCACCTTGTTTCTGGATGTTTCAGACTGAAGCTGGCGTCAGCATGAAAGCACCACCATCTCGTAGCTCCGTCGTGGTCATTCCGCGAGCAATCATGGCAGCCGCTCCCCACCAGAAGCCTGCAGGAGTCGGAGCCCCCAAAACTTTTGATGAATTCTCAAGGCGGAGGGGACGCTTTCGAGAATGGGGTCCAAGACCTAGCAGACAAGCGTCCGATTTCCAAGGTGTCCCAGGGCCATTTCAGTGGACCAGGCCCAAAAAGGAAACAGCCTGCCGCCATTTTGAGAGTCCTGTGACAGCCGCCTATCGCTGCACCGCAAGAGTGGGCGCAACTCAGCTGAATGGCGGATTTTGACACAGTGGACCAAAAGCGGACGGAATGGCAACTGAAACGGTAAAGGGGCGCCCCACTAAAACAGATGAGACTCCACCTGGAGAGGCCCGTTCACGCCGCCTCCCCCGGGGCGCTCCACGCCGTTATTCGGAGCAGCATTGTAGGATACCAAAACCAGTGCGGCAACTTACTGGACATCACCTTGGTGCCATCGTTCTGCTGCCTTGGAACTATTCGCACAACAGTTTGCTACTGATGACCCACCCCCCGCGACGCCCCACGCCGTTATTTGCTGGGTGGCAACTTACTAGACATCACTTTCGTGTCATCTAGATTTCGGCGCGTTCTGCTGCCTTGGAACTATTCGCACAACAGTTTGCTACTGATCACCCACCCCCCGCGACGCCCCACGCCGGAAATCTGGACGTTGTGCTGCGTTGGGACTATTCGCACAGCCGACCGCTACTTCGTTGTTTTTCTCTAAAAATGTTTATATGTTATTACTATTTTTGTTTTCTTGTATATATTTATAAGTTATTAAAGTTTTATAATCTTACTACTTTGTCGGAGTGCTATATATTTTTAATGTGACACATAATTGTAAAAACTTTGATGTACAAAGAGTCATCCCTGGAATCTTCCGCTTCACGCTCGGTCCCCTCCCCAATCACAATACAGGATGGTTTTCAGATAATAGCAACGCTTCTGCTGTGACGGATCTCATCGAGTGTGGGCCTTGATCTACTATAACTCCTTTGAAGACGGGTGATTCTTTACAGCTGTGGCCATAAACTACATCTGCAGGGCTAGCTGATAGCCTAGGACCGGCCTGGACAATCGGACACAGAGGAAAAGGAGTGTCAGAGGGTGCGGTAGTGAATAGGGCGAAAGGGAGGTGTCGGGCGGGCACAGGGTGTGATTCTCAGGGAAGAACAGCGCAGATGGGGGGAGGTTTATTACCCATGCATAAAACAGAGAGCGGGGGTGACCACTGCCTGGGGGAGATGCTTGCGAGGGTGGGGAGCCATGCTAAGGATCGACAGCGTGCACAGAGTGGATCTGGTCAAGGCATCTAAAATGGCTGCCGTGCACGACAAAAGTGTGGCATTTGAAAAAAGACAAGATGGCGCACACAATGTTTTTCAACAATTCCTGATTTCCTTCGAATCGAACGTTAACAGACGTTGGGGCATATTACCAAAGTTAAGCGATATTTATCCCTAACGATGCATTGCAAAGATTTTTTTACCGTCAGAAATTATCGCAGATAAACCTTGCTATTATCAAGGTTTATCGCAAATACGATAAAAAACGAGCGCAATGCATTAATATCGCTGAAAACTCCGCGATATTCATGCATTACCGAGCTAATGCTCTTAGCCATGTTATCCACCTCCCATTGGATAACATGGCTAGGAACTGCTCAGGGCAGCTGTTACTTTTTGGAGATATTCGCGCTTATCTCGAATATTTCCAAAAGTTGATAATAGGAGATAGCGATGTTAGCGACTGTTTCCAGTCGCTAACATCTTGGCATGCCCACTTTGCATGTCATTAGTGATAAATATCACTCACATGCAAAGTGGGACCCAAGATGGTCGCTATCTCCTACTAGCCGTCGCTAACTGGTGTTAGCAACAGCTAGGTAATACACATATAATTTTATCTCCGCGAAGCGGAGCGCTGTTACAGATATATATCTTGTTTTTGAACGTTAATTTCTCAAAATGCACTGAAGCACATATATTGAGACATAGCAAAGGCACATCGGGCTACCAGTCCCTAATATTTTACCAAGTTTCGTGCAAATCCATTCAGCCGTTCGATTATTATTATTATTTTTTTTTTTTTGCCCCGCGGGGCCCTTTTAAAACCTCCACATCAAACCTAGGGGGTCAGCGAGGATCTACTATGCCCCCTTATGGTCATCAGCCGTTCGATTATTATTATTATTTTTTTTTTTTGCCCCGCGGGGCCCTTTTAAAACCTCCACATCAAACCTAGGGGGTCAGCGAGGATCTACTATGCCCCCTTATGGTCATTTGCCCCTTCGCTTTGGCCTCCTCTTGTCTCTCGATCCTACCGAGAGACAAGATGGCGGCCGCTACGTACTGTTTGGAATGTTTACAGACACCGGAGAGCCAATCAGCTTCGCTTCGCAAAGCTCCGTAACGCGAAAAGTACGCGAAGCGGTGCGCTGTTACAGATATATATCTTTTTTTGAACGTTAATTTCTCAAAATCCACTGAAGCACATATATTGAGACCTAGCAAAGGCACATCGGGCTACCAGTCCCTACAATTTTGCCAAGTTTCGTGCAAATCCATTCAGCCGTTCGATTATTATTATTATTATTTTTTTTTGCCCCGCGGGGCCCTTTTAAAACCTCCACATCAAACCTAGGGGGTCAGCGAGGATCTACTATGCCCCCTTATGGTCATCAGCCGTTCGATTATTATTATTATTTTTTTTTTTTGCCCCGCGGGGCCCTTTTAAAACCTCCACATCAAACCTAGGGGGTCAGCGAGGATCTACTATGCCCCCTTATGGTCATTTGCCCCTTCGCTTTGGCCTCCTCTTGTCTCTCGATCCTACCGAGAGACAAGATGGCGGCCGCTACGTACTGTTTGGAATGTTTACAGACACCGGAGAGCCAATCAGCTTCGCTTCGCAAAGCTCCGTAACGCGAAAAGTACGCGAAGCGGTGCGCTGTTACAGATATATATCTTTTTTTGAACGTTAATTTCTCAAAATCCACTGAAGCACATATATTGAGACCTAGCAAAGGCACATCGGGCTACCAGTCCCTACAATTTTGCCAAGTTTCGTGCAAATCCATTCAGCCGTTCGATTATTATTATTATTATTTTTTTTTGCCCCGCGGGGCCCTTTTAAAACCTCCACATCAAACCTAGGGGGTCAGCGAGGATCTACTATGCCCCCTTATAGTTATTTCCCCCTTTGTTTTGACCTCCTCTTGTCTCTCGATCCTACCGAGAGACAAGATGGCGGCCGCTACGGACTGTTTGGAATGTTGACAGACGCCGGAGAACCAATCAGCTTCGCTTCACAAAGCTCCGTTGCGCGAAAAGTCCGCGAACCAGAGCGCTAACCGGTCCGCTGTTACAGATATATATCTTTTTTTAAACGTTAATTTCTCAAAATCCACTGGAGCACATATATTGAGACCTACAAAAGGCACATCGGGCTACCAGTCCCTACAATTTTGCCAAGTTTCGTGCAAATCCATTCAGCCGTTCGGGCTAAAAGTGAGGCCAACCGCCCTATGGAAAACTCAATGTTAAAAACACGTTTTGGGACCCCCCTTTTTTCTCGGCCCCCACTGGACGAACCCCCCCCAAATTTTCAAGGGCTGCTCAGAAACAAAATGTGCCATTTTCCTGAAAATTTCAGCCGATTCCGTCCACAAACGCCAAAGTTATTAGACATAGAATTTTCAAAAAACCCATAGAGAAAAAATCCTAACTATATATACCTACTGGCGACCGCCAGTAGGTAATATATATATATATATTCACTGAAAAAACCATAGGTTATAGACCATATATAGTTAGGAATTAGCATTTACAAAACCTTGAAAATTCACTGAAAAAACCATAGGTTATAGACCATATATAGTTAGGAATTAGCATTTACTAAACCTTATTTTACTCACACAAAACCATTGAAATTCCATATATAGTTAGTTGCACTAACTATATATCGCGCACCCGCAATCCACTGCTGATGATGTCACATATTACATCATTCATGACATGGTCAGTGACATCACTGATGACATCACTGATGACATCTCAAATGACATCACTGATGACATCACTGATAACAACATCCAGTGATTTTTTGTTTCTATAAAGTTTAAATATGTCTTACATATTGAAGAATGAGTGGATGTGTAAGTGTCTGGACGAAGGATTTAGTAGGTGCATGACTGACTGTATGAGTGAGTGATTAAATGTGTCTCACTGACTGCATGGGTTAGTGACTAAACTGTCTTAATTTGTGCATCATTATGTCTGTTGTTCTGTAAACTGCTGCATGTGTTGATCAGTAGCTATATGAGTAACTATATGGGTTATTGATTGATTGCCCAAGTATTTGTATGGGAGACTGAGTGTGTGTGTGGCTAGCTGGGAGGTGTGTGACTCTGTGCAGATCAATCTGTACTTGTATCAATGATTGTATAAGAAGGTAAGTATGTGTTAGTATATGTTTGAAAATGTAAGGTGCTCTATGTTTAACTGTATAGACAAGAAAATGGAAGTGTCATTGATTCTTTACAGGACTGACTAGGTGTGTGAGTAACTCCATGGATGCGTGGCAGACTGTGAGTGTCTGTATAGGTGTATGAGTGCATATGATAGTGTTGTAAAGATGAGTGATTGTATGTATGAATGATTGTATGGGTGAATGAGTGAAGGTGTGTGTAGACGTAGCAATCAGTGAGTGCGTATGTAGTAACTAGTATTGGTGTGTCAATGGTTTCAAAAATTATACTCTCTTTTTAACACTGGGTGAAACAGAGGTTATATTAAAATGTGAGGAGATGCATTGTATTGTCACATGAATGATATCATCAGTGATGTGGTCATTGATGTCAAATGAGATGTCATCAGTGATGTCATCAGTGATGTCATTTGAGATGTCATCAGTGATGTCATCAGTGATGTCACTGACCATGTCATGAATGATGTAATATGTGACATCATCAGCAGTGGATTGCGGGTGCGCGATATATAGTTAGTGCAACTAACTATATATGGAATTTCAATGGTTTTGTGTGAGTAAAATAAGGTTTAGTAAATGCTAATTCCTAACTATATATGGTCTATAACCTATGGTTTTTTCAGTGAATTTTCAAGGTTTTGTAAATGCTAATTCCTAACTATATATGGTCTATAACCTATGGTTTTTTCAGTGAATTTCATTGGTTTTTTAACAGCTAATATCTGTAGCTGTAAAATTTATTCTTCTTTAAATCCAAAAATATATTTTATATGTTTATGAATAATTATTTTTTTAAATATTTTTTTTTCTTCGTTCCCGCTTCGCGAATCGGGAACCTTACAGTAAAAAAATGTTCAGAAAAATAAAAAAAAAAGTTCTTTTCAGAACTACCTCCCCGTTATTAAAAAATTGGTACAATATTTGGAACTGTGCCAACCTCTATTTCTCTTAGTTCGCTTCCTAGTTCGCTCGCTGGTACGCGAACTGGAAGCGAACCAAAAACAGTAAGTATAAGGGAAGGAAACACACACTTATGTTAAAAGAAAGACAGCTATAGGGGAGTAAACTAGAGATACTATTACCCATAATCCACTACTGATGATGTCACATATTACATCATTCATGACATGCTCAGTGACATCATCAGCAGAGGATTGCGGGTTTTTTGGCAACATGCCTTATCGACGGTTTAATAACGCTGCCTTTTGCTTTATATAAGTTTTCAAATTGTATGAAATATATACCAATAGGTCTTTATGAACCTTTAGGTAGTGCTTTTGTTCATGAGGTCTGGTCGCTTCCATACACATACAGATGTTTCAAAGATGATCAAGAAGTTTATCTGAATGGAGAGGAATGCACTGAGACGCCAGATCATTCACTAATGTGTAGGCACATACAGTTACACGATTCATGCAACAAACACCGACCAAATATGGCTTGCGTGATGCAAGGCACGCCAGTTCCTGCTATCATCCCCACGTTCAAGTTGTTGGAAAATGGTAGTTATTTGATGCTCAATAATGAAGATTGTTCTGAGTTAATTAAAAGTATTCCTTTTATCGTAACAGTAAGTGAACGGGTTATTTGCTGCAGAAATGTTCTATTTCCTCCCACACATGAACATAGGGAGTTTTCAATCTGGCCACAAATACCAACCTTGGGACACGTTTCAACGGCATGACAAGAATAAGAGCTCTTTTGTCTCAGAGAGAGGTGGCCTTGAGTTCGGCCCGTGAAACTTTCGTACTTCACATAGCGAACACCCGTACACAGGTTTGCCTTTCAATTTCAGCAACATGTTTCCGACTATCTTTAACGCATCCTCCACAAAATCCCTGGCACACTTTTTTAAAGTTGTTACCAGTGGTCTCGTGACTTCATTTGAGAAAATCTTTGGAGTCATCCCTGCTCCCTTTCATTCCATTTTCTCCACTCTGGTTCGTGGATTGCATTTTTACTTGCATTACCAGCGGACGCTCTTGTGCTTTTTTACATTTTTAAATATGGATGTCCCTCCTATGCAACCTCCGACCCTGCAGCTGCTGACACTGTTCCGCAATCGCATGCTAGAATATTATGGCACAATGCCGTTGGCGATATTAAGCACGGCATATGGATTATCTTTTCGGTTCTCCTACTTCACCTGTGTCCAGCCTGTATTTCACTGCCTGACCTGTGATTTCGATTGGGCCATTGATTTGTGTCTCTGCAGACCGGTTTCTCCTGACGTCGACTTTAATCAGCTGATGACTCCTATCATTACTCACGAGTTGATTTGTCCTGGCGAAAGGATTATGGCTGTGGCATTGATGCATGGACTACTTGGTCCCTGGAATTTACTGGCGGCAGCACAGTCTTTCTTGGAACACAGCTTTCTTGAAAACCCACCGAGCTGTCCTCTGATGGTGATAGAGGATCCGGTGCTGGGAGAGCACGTATGTTCTTTTCCGCTTTTAAATTGGATGGCTGAACTGTTTTCGGATGAAGACGGTGACTTCCTGTTGGAGGCTGTTGCAGCTTATTTTGCATACACAGTTATGTCATAGACCTTTTTCATGTTTCATATGCTGAGTACTAGCATTTCATTGACAATTCATTGACTTAATTGTCAAGTTTTTATTATTTACCTTGCCTATTGGCTTAAGACTCGATAAAGTACTTGGCTGTTTTATTTTTCTTTAGCATTGAATTTTCCTAGTTTTTAATGCTTTACCTTGCGGACCGTCCACATATAAACTTGCAATCTGCTCTCATGAGATGGCACTTCTATTATCTTATTCAGTTCGTTTCCGGATCATGAGGAGGTGTCATCTAGGTCCTGGATATCTTTACACCGTGTTAAGTTAGCATGGGCTCATTACCGGTTTAAACGCCATTTTTCCTTTTTTGCAACTTCTGCACACGACATTTAGTTGTTGCTTTAGCTTTCCACCTAGTAGTTCATCGTGGTTTACATGAGAATAATATGTTATTGGTCTACTATCTGCTTTACTTGTTAAACTATATCTGTACAGCGAGTGCTAAAGTTTCAAGAACAACACGGTACAGAATTGTTATGAGGTCTGATCTCCACGACTTCATACTCATAACATAAGTGCAACTTCTGCCAATTCTGGGCATGAGGCGGGTTTTATATTGCTTTGCCGAACACACATACACAACAGTTGATGCGGTTCACATGAAGAGAGAGCTGGTGTATGCTGATGTGATTCCTTCAAATCTAAGACACTAAAGTATGGGCACGCCCTAAACCAACACAAAGAGACCTTCTTAGCAAATAATATAATATGTGTATTAGGGAGGGTGAGATATAAGCAGCCGCGGGCCGTGGAGGGAGTTACGGTGAGGCAGGGAGGCGGGGAGGGGGAGAAGCAGGGTGGAGCCCTCTCTACCTTGCCCCTCCCCCTCCCCGCCTCCCTGCCCCACCGTAACTCCCTCCACGGCCCGCGGCTGCTTATAAGTGTTGCTAACTCTTATTCATTTACAGCATGTTAACATACTGTCACCATTCGCTTTTTATGTACTAGTAACTATGCTGGTAATTTTGCTACTGATAATATGTGTACTTGTATTCTCCACCCTGCTTCTCCCCCTCCCCGCCTCCCTGCCTCACCGTAACTCCCTCCACGGCCCGCGGCTGCTTATAAGTGTTGCTAACTCTTATTCATTTACAGCATGTTAACATACTATCACCATTCACTTTTTATGTACTAGTAACTATGCTGGTAATTTTGCTACTGATAATATGTGTACTTTTATTATCTAAGGTACTACGCCTGAGAAGACGGCATTAGTAAATAAACATTTCAAATACACATGTGTTCTTCTTAACTCCATGTTCTGGTTTCTAAGAAATATATAACGACCGACTGTTCATGAGTTCCACGTATCCTGAGGTACTATAAGTTCATATTCTGGATTGTCTAAACATTGAGAGTTTGTTATATCCAATGTGACACTGTACCTAGCTTGCTAAATAGTTTTTGATTACTAACGTGAGTTTTGGGACACCCTAATTCGCCGAGGTTCCAATCCTCTGTCCACAGTTCTGTGTGAGAACAGAAACCCTGCGACAGGGGCACCCCCGACCCTTGCTGGACCTTCATCACACTTGCGATACAACTCCAGCAATGCGCCACCTTTACGGCACAGATACATCACGCATCTGTGCTGTTTTTGCCCCGTGATGCGCCGCATTGTAAATGCAGCACACCATAGGTGACGGAACAGCGGCACAGAATGACTAACACATCCCTGGTGATGCGCCAGTCATCATAAATCTATCCCTATGCTTCTTATCTTGTTAGAGATGAACCGCCATATGTATCATCAAAGTTATTTGCATTTCCTAAATAGCGAACTTTAAGGAATAAATAGCGATTCTTTACCATTCCTAGTTTGCGATGAGCTATTTGCTAATTAGCCGAATGTAGCCCAATGAAGCCCAATGTAGCCCAATGTAGCCCAAAGATGGCCGCCAGACACACAAAAAAACAAATGTAGCCCAAATATCAGCCAGATGTAGCCCAACTATAGCCCAGTGACAGAATGACCAATCAGCTTCGCAAACCTCCGTTACGCGAAGCGGAGCGCTGTTACAGATATATATCTTTTTTTGAACGTTAATTTCTCAAAATCCACTGGAGCACATATATTGAGACCTAGCAAAGGCACATCGGGCTACCAGTCCCTAATATTTTGCCAAGTTTCGTGCAAATCCATTCAGCCGTTCAATTATTATTTTTATTATTTTTTTTTTCCCCGCGGGGCCCTTTTAAAACCTCCACATCAAACCTAGGGGGTCAGCGAGGATCTACTATGCCCCCTTATAGTTATTTCCCCCTTTGTTTTGACCTCCTCTTGTCTCTCGATCCTACCGAGAGACAAGATGGCGGCCGCTACGGACTGTTTGGAATGTTGACAGACGCCGGAGAACCAATCAGCTTCGCTTCACAAAGCTCCGTTGCGCGAAAAGTCCGCGAACCAGAGCGCTAACCGGTCCGCTGTTACAGATATATATCTTTTTTTAAACGTTAATTTCTCAAAATCCACTGGAGCACATATATTGAGACCTACAAAAGGCACATCGGGCTACCAGTCCCTACAATTTTGCCAAGTTTCGTGCAAATCCATTCAGCCGTTCGGGCTAAAAGTGAGGCCAACCGCCCTATGGAAAACTCAATGTTAAAAACACGTTTTGGGACCCCCCTTTTTTCTCGGCCCCCACTGGACGAACCCCCCCCAAATTTTCAAGGGCTGCTCAGAAACAAAATGTGCCATTTTCCTGAAAATTTCAGCCAATTCCGTCCACAAACGCCAAAGTTATTAGACATAGAATTTTCAAAAAACCCATAGAGAAAAAATCCTAACTATATATACCTACTGGCGACCGCCAGTAGGTAATATATATATATATATATATACATATATATATATATATATATATATATATATATATATATATATATATATATATATATATATATATATATATATATATATATATATATATATATATATATATATATATATATATATATATATATATATATATATATATATTTTATTTTTTTACCTACTGGCGGTCGCCAGAAGGTAGTTATAGTAAGAAACTAGTTTCCATAGGAAAAGCGTTTTTTGTTTTTTCAATAACTTTGGCGCCGGTTGACGAATCTTCACAACATTTTCAAAACTAGTGATCAGCTCCTGTGTTGAAAGTTTCGGGGTGATTCGCCATGCGGGTGCCGAGAAAACAGGGGGGTCCCAAAACGCGTTTCCCCATGTGATTTTCCATAGGAAACTTTAGACAAAGCTAAAGCCCGAACTGCTGAACAGAATTACACCAAATTTGGCAAAAATGTAGCCCTTGGTTCAGAAAGAGTCCTTCTTGTTAAATAGTGTAAATAGTGTAAATCCGTTCAGTAGTTCCTGAGAAATTCAAAAAATAAAAGTTTGAAAATCGACTTTCCATAGGAAATTTTAGCCAAGGCTGCAGCCTGAACTGCTGAACTTAATTACACCAAATTTGGTAAAAAAGGTCGTGCTTGGTTCAGAAAGCGAACTTTTTTGAAAATGGTGTAAATCTGTTGAGTAGTTGCTGAGAAATTAAAAAAATAAAAGTTTTGAGATCTAGGGCAGCGGTTGGTTCGCGAACCCTCCCTAGCATGACCTTCACTGTGATTGGCTGCCAACACTCCAAACCAGGAAGTTTTGGTAGCCATCTTGTGACTCGGTAGAACCGAGTCACAAGAAAACAGTGAAAAAACAAGAAAAGTGGGCAGGGTAGAAACACCCTAACCCCCTAGGCCTGTTCAGGGGGTCCCACAAGGACCCCCAGGGCCATGCGGGTGCATTTTTAAAATTATTTTGGTGGAATTCGCGCTGGGGTCGTGAATCCCGCCAAAATGATAAACTTGGGCTTGGGGGGGGGGGGTGTTTCTCCATCTGCAATTTTGAAATGCGCCCTCTCTGCGAGATGTCTCCTGCACAACGTGGAAACACCCTCATTGTCACAATTTATTTATCCCATGCTGTCTCAGATAAGGGCTTGTGCAGCCGGGCGAGTAATTGTTGACATCAGCACACTGCCGGGACAGAGAGTCCCCGATCAGGTTCCAGTGCATGGGGGAGTGAACACAGGACTAGTTCCTGCCACACACACACTGCAGGCAGGGCTTAGTGTCTGGGCTGCAATGATTCACACATCCCAGGGGCTTCTATTTACGGGCAGCCCATGTAGGAAGGTGGATATCTGACTATATGGTTACCCCAACTTTTTGCCTAGTGTTTAGCTGGTTTTCGACTTAGTTGGCCTGGGATCCTGCTATTCAGGGCCCCAGGCTATCTGCTCTCCCTGTAAAATGGACTCCATGTACTTTAGGTACATATCCAATTGGGTATTGGGTCACCTTTGTGAGCCCCTGTATAGTGTACCATAGGTACCCAGGGCATAGGTGCATCCAAGGCCTACCAGGGGCTGCAGCATATATTATGCCACCCCTGGCTGGCCATCCAAACTGACACAACTGGCTGATTAGTCAGCTAGGGCAAGGTCATGTAATCACCCCTTGCTTAGGTATAGTATTCCTATACCTACCATTATATATAGACACATATATACCTATAAGTCACTCCTATGGCAGGCCTTAACAATCCTGGAGGCAGAGTGCTTGGTTTTATGTGGGATGGTGCTCTAGCATGAGCTGAGCCTGTCTGCAGCTTTCGGAACCATGTCCTTATAGCTGTTCTATGATATAGCCATACCATATACTCTTAAGTACATTATAATCCTCGCGGTTAATGCTAACTTTGGTTTGGCTTTATCAAAACATGTTGTGTAAGGTGTCATACGCTTTGGAATACTACCCCCCTGCCAGTTCTTGCGGCGAGGGTAGCATTCCACCCTTCTAGAGGGAGAAGACATGTAGTTGTAGCTTTACCCGGTTAAAGTTATACAGAGCCTCAGCATCACAAAATGGATGCTGCTGCCACAGACACGAGTCTGACCTTCTGCTGCTGGATGAAACTTCGGCAGGGGAGGCCTGGACAATAGGTTTCCTGTCTTGGGAGGTGCTGGCACCTCCCCAGACAGCCTGTAGTGTATTGGGGCAGGGTGGGTTGAATGAAATGAGACACTGCCTAGGGCACACAAGGTGCTCCATGCATAGCACGGTTGAAACCAGTTGCTGGGGCACTCCAGCCCCAGCTCTGGCACAAAACACAAAGGGAAAGGGGTGTAACCACCCCTTCCCAGGTTCCATCTATAGGAGGGACCTAGCAGGTAATCCAGCCCCTAAGATTAGTATAAAGCTAGGAGCTGAGTCTAGAGACTTTAGATTATCCTGAACTGAAACTCTGAAATGAAACTCTGGACCTTCAACGTTCTACTGCAACTAGAAGACTGAAGAATCTCCCTTGTGGTCAAGGAGTGACCACCCTGTGCAAACAGGCACCACCAGTAACTTGCCGGTTTGCTTTGTCGACGCTCCAGCCGGAACCCGAAGTCTTAGCGACACAGCCTCTGGACTTTCAGACTTCTCTGACTCCGACCCACATCCACAGCAAAGCTGAGACCTGTGGCGGACACGAGAGACGTGGGACTGGACACCCTGCAGTACCTGCTTTTTGCTAACTGTGCAGCTTCTGAGGCGTCCTCGAAGTTGTGCATTGGGGTTTGAGAAACCCCAACCCGAGCAGTAATTGCACTGAAGCTCAGCCCTCCACACTCCACGAGTACCGCGTGGGGCCTGTGCCTGCATTTCTCCTCAATGCGTTTTTGCGGTTGCTAGCCCGTTGGCTAGTGGCCCTCCTGAAGGCATCCTTTTGAATCAACACTGCGTGCCTGGTTGCTCTGGGCTTGCTCCTGCTTTCCTGTAAAGAGGAAGCTCCCCAGACCTTGCTGGTCTGAACAGAAGCCAATCTTCCTTTCCTGCGTGGGTTGCCTTTGCCAAGGCTTGTTGACTCCGATCCAGAAGCCAACACCGCCAACAGCGAGATCCTTCATGGGACAGTCTGTATTTAGCGTCTGGTTGTCGCCAACACCTCCTGGTCCACGTGGCCGCAGAGTCAAGCTTCACCTCATCACCTGATTGCATCTCGACATCGCCTGGTTCCTTCCTGGTCACTGGCTAGTGACCCAGACTCTGTCCCCTCTGCTTTCAGGTTCTTCACTTCTCCAATCCACCCTTGGATCCACCCGGACATCTTCCTCCTGGTCGCCTGCATCATCTTCTTGTAGGTCTCCATAGGATTCGACGACGAAACCCGACACAAAAGAACACCTATGCACCTGGCTTCCCTGGGTGAGGTAACTCGAGTACTCCGGTGCTCCCGTGGGTAACAACTATCCAAGTGTCTTAGTTTAACTGGGTTTTCCCGTAGTCCACCCGGAAGTGTCCGAAATCAACTACTTTGTAAACTTTACATTCCCATTGAAAGTCTATGGTAACCCGCGTGTGTGTTTAGACACTGCACACGCATCCTGTGGGTCTCCTACTTCCAGTCCTTTGGTTGATCAGTGTAGCCCCAGCGATTTTCTAGGCCCTAAGTCTACTCACCTTTCCTGAAGTGGTTCTTATACCACTTCTTTAGTATATGGTTCGTGAGGCCCCTAGGGCAGAATTGTATTTGTGCAACTTATAGTATGCTTAGTGCTAACTTGTACTGTATCTCGAACTCTGACCTCATAAAGAGTGCAGAGAGGTTGTGTTAGTAATAAATACATATATATTTGATATATACCTTGAGTGGTGTCCTTTCATTTGGTATTCAAGGGATTGTTATTGGTAAAACAATTGGCTTCACATGCTCTCTGAAGTGTTAGCCTAAGACTGCTCTGTCCATGCTACCACTAGGATAGCTGGTCTATAAGGTTGACTTTACAACCATCACCATAACGGTTGTTTGGACTGGTGCAAGGTGCTCACTAGAATAGTGAACATCATATACCAGGGCAACTTCTCACAGCCCGTCCCTTGGGAAGGGATCCCTGTGGCTCAAAGAAGCCTAAAGACGACCCCGCGTAATTGACGGAAGACAAGCGCGGGGAAACTAGAATGACAACTCAGACCTATCTTGTAACATAAAGCTACTCAGACAGGAGAGGCGTCTATCAGTACAGGTATGTAGGACCCCATAGAAGCTTGCAACACCTGGGAGTATTAGCATGCTCATGGCGACCATCACAGGTCCTCTGGGCACTACACTAAGGAGAGTTGTTATTACACCGTTGTATTTAGCCGCGGACAGACACTCTTCCATCGTTATCTTAAATGTTTGAATTACTCCAGTCCTTTGGTCAATGTAAATCTGAGTGGAAGTAGGGTAAAGTAAGGAGCTATGTAGCATTCACTGATATGTGGTAGGGGACCCTCCCAACCTCCAAAAGCCTTAGTAATTTCATATGCCTGTACTAGCACTGCCTCAATTCTTGTTCCTGCCCCAGCACTGCCTTCTATGCTACTTTGTTTTCTTGATTCCTTAATCTGCACTACTCTTGTAGCCTCCCCTTCTTTAAATCCCTTTCCAGTCCCTGCCTTTCAATTTCTAGTTTGTTGTCTTTCCATTATGCTGTCTTGCTTCTGTTGGCTTGTATGTTTGTTACCTGCTTTCTGTCAAGTGTGCCCTGTCATTTCCTTCCTTTCCTGTTAAGCACTCTTCCTTGCTAGCTCCTTGTCTATTGTGCTTGTGTTTACTTCTACCCTTGCTGTTACTGCCTTGCGTGTTCCTGTTTGATTGCCAGGATCCGTGGGCACAGCTGACTACCTAGGTGGTGTTTCTTGTTCACTGTGAGTATTGTCTTTGAGTTACATTTATAACATCACCATAGGTATAAGCTTCACAGACCCTGCCTTTGCATGCATATCCTACATGTGGGTATTTGCAGTCAGTATCCGTAACAGTAATTGTGGGTGAGAAACTTATTGAGCTTCAGTCTTACCATGTAGAGCTCCTGAGTGCTTTACCCCACACTCCCCTTTATTGTTAATGTTGTATTATATATATGTCTTGCATGTCTGTCGTGGGTGTAGTTAGTCTGAATGCTAAATTGCCTCATGAGTGCCCTTCCTTCCTGAGTCTTGCCCATCTTGTTCACTTCTACAGGCTTTCCCTTTGGATCCCTTTTTCTCCTCTGAATCCTGTATGATCCTGGGCAGCGTTGTAGTCCTCTTTCTGTGTACATTTTCTACCCAGTTCCCAGTCCTTGCCCAAGTCCCTGACTGTGTTCCCCACATAGTCCCGGACAGACACTGATATCGTGTGCAACACAATACGTTATTCATTCTTGGTCGCCCCAAATCTTTTTCTCTCCATTTGAATGTGTGTTTTTTATGATTTTCAGTAATTCCTCACTGTTACCAAGCCTTGAGTAATTGCAGACTGACTGATAGGGACTCCACTTGTCTTTGACCTGCATATAGAGCCAGCCATCACAACATGAGGAAATAAGCCCCACGCCCTCCTAAAAAAACAGTGTAGGATTCAGAACTTATTTCTAGCATAGCAAGAAGCCTTTCTGTATGTGTACGATGAATATATATATATATGTATATATATATATATATATATATATATATATATATATATATATATATATATATATATATATATATATTCACTGAAAAAACCATAGGTTATAGACCATATATAGTTAGGAATTAGCATTTAAAAAACCTTATTTTACTCACACAAAACCATTGAAATTCCATATATAGTTAGTTGCACTAACTATATATCGCGCACCCGCAATCCACTGCTGATGATGTCACATATTACATCATTCATGACATGGTCAGTGACATCACTGATGACATCACTGATGACATCTCAAATGACATCACTGATGACATCACTGATGACATCTCAAATGACATCACTGATGACAACATCCAGTGATTATGTGTTTCTGTAAAGTTTAAATATGTTTTACATATTGAAGAATGAGTGGATGTATAAGTGTCTGAATGAAGGTTTTAGTAGGTGCGTGATTGACTGTATGAGTGAGTGATTAAATGCGTCTTACTAAATGCACGGGTTAGTGACTAAACTGTCTGAAAGTGTGCATCAGCATGTCTGTTGTTGTGCAAGCTGCTGCATGTGTTGATCAGTAGCTATATAAGTAGCTATATGGGTTATTGATTGGTTGCACAAGTATTTGTATGGGAGACTGAGTGTGTGTATGGCTGGCTGGGAGGTGTGTGACTCTGTGCAGATCAATGTGTACTTGTATCAGTGATTCTATAAGAGAGTAAGTATGTGTTAGTATATGTTTTAAAATGTAAGGTACTCTATGTTTAACTGTGTAGATTAGAAAATGGAACTGTGATTGATTCTTTACAGGACTGACTAGGTGTGTGAGTAACTCCATGGATGAGTGGCAGAGTGTGAGTGTCTGTATAGGTGTATGAGTGCATATGATAGTGTTGTAAAGATGAGTGATTGTATGTATGAATGATTGTATGGGTGAATGAGTGAATGTGTGTGTAGACGTAGGAATCAGTGAGTGCGTATGTAGTAACTAGTATTGGTGTGTCAATGGTTTCAAAAATTATACTCTGTATTTAACACTGGGTGTAACAGAGGTTATATTAAAGTGTGAGGAGATGCATTGTATTGTCACATTAATGATATCATCATTGATGTGACCATTGATGTCAAATGAGATATCATCAGTGATGTCATTTGAGATGTCATCAGTGATGTCATCAGTGATGTCACTGACCATGTGTCATGAATGATGTAATATGTGACATCATCAGCAGTGGATTGCGGGTGCGCGATATATAGTTAGTGCAACTAACTATATATGGAATTTCAATGGTTTTGTGTGAGTAAAATAAGGTTTTTTAAATGCTAATTCCTAACTATATATGGTCTATAACCTATGGTTTTTTCAGTGAATTTTCAAGGTTTTGTAAATGCTAATTCCTAACTATATATGGTCTATAACCTATGGTTTTTTCAGTGAATTTCAATGGTTTTTTAATAGCAAATATCATAAGCTGTCGAATGTCAAGTACGTGGTAAGTAAAAACATTTTCGTGTTTATGCACACTGATCTGCTTTGAATGCTACCCCCCACCCCTCATTTCTATTAGGAGTACTCTCTCTTTGCAGATAGTGAAGGGTAGTTAACGCAGCCCTTTGCCCCCTTTGTAATCCGTCGTGCCTGCTTCTCTCTCCATTTGATTGATTGTTCTCTTTGGTTCATTCTCTATTTACAAACAAGCACAGAGTCAAAATACTCTGTTTAGTCTTTGCAGATAGCGAAAAACCGTGTAAAAAAACAAAAGGAATCGAGCAAAATCAGTAGGCCACTAATGGGATCTCTTTTTGACCTCGCTAAAATAGAAACATTAGGAACAACCTGTTGAAAATAGCAATGCGTATGTACATAAGCGGCGTTCATTTGTGTTCACAGTACCCCTTGTTGATTGTTTGAATCGAGCATTGAATTGTTCGAAGTTGGTTCTCTTAAGGATCTTCTCTGCCTGCAAACGAGGAAGAATAGGAATATTCTCTCTCCCTTTGCAGATAGTGAAGGGTAGGTAACGCAAGCCTTTAACACGTCGTACCTATTTCATTCCTCATTGATTGATTGATTGTCCGAACATTGACTGTTTGGGAATTAGTTCTTTTTGGAGGTATTCCCTGTTTGCAAATAAACGTAGGAAAATCTTTGCAAGTAGTGAAAGGGTACGTAATGCGGACCTTTCTCCCCCGTTGTAATCTGTCATGCCTATCTACTCCCCACTGATTGATGCACCTGTTTCACCCGGACCATTTACTAGACATACGTCATCTGGCCCGACCAGAGAGCACCCCTAGTGAAAAAGACATATGCAATAATAACGAAGTGATCACTGTATCCTGTTAACAGAAACTTTAGCATGAAACAACCTGGAAAGAAAAGAATAGGAAATCGAAAATCAGTAGGCCACTGATGAACATGAACTTTTATTAAACAACGAACAAAGAAACGATAACATAACGTAATGATAAAACCTATTAATGTCCTAGAAACAAGAAAACGTTAGAAATATGCCAGTGGTGAGAGACCAGAAAAACAGTAAGAGAAACCAAATCACCCCTCGCTGTCCCACCGCCTGCCACGCCCAAAAAATCGATAGACTAGGGAAAATGCAAGTCAGTAGAACATCCGCCCCCACTCTGGAAACTTCCAAGGTGGGGCAGGGTTCCGGCTACGCCCAGCCGGGAGCAGCCCATATAAAGCAGGTCCTGCTGCCACGCCTCGGCCAGGAGATCCTAACGTAGGGTGTAGCCGGAGGAGAGGCCGAGACCAGCGGGACCCGGCCAGGGGATTGCCTTTACAACGCTGAACAGTTGCAGGGGGGGGGGAATGTCTCCTCGACCCTCCCCTCTCTCTCCCAGTCCGGCCGCGGTGGCCCTTGAGAGTTGCAGGTAGTCCCGCCACATGCTCTTCCGGTCCGGCCACCAACGGTCGGGGGGCCGAGGCCGACGGGATCCGGCTGCAGCCAATAAACCAAGAAACCCGTTAATGGGGCCAGAGCCAGGGGCGTCCGGCCGACATCTACCGGAAGCCCGGCCCGAAGACGGACGGGACACTTCTTCTTTCTTGAAAAATGGCTGCGACAACACTGGGGGGGGGATGTCTTGCACATGCCTCCGACCCCCCCCCCCCTCGTCCTCATCGCCTGGTCCGGCCATAACAAATCTCAAGCGAGACGCCGTGGGGTGCACTGGGAGGGAGAGACGGTGCGAACAGGCCTCTCCCGCCTCCCCAGGTGGAGGCTTCCCAGCTGCACCCTCAGCGCTCCAGGCGTCCGGAAAAGGGTTCTTCCACTGTGGCTATGCTGCAACGTCTCGCCCGGCAGGGTGGAGCCCGTCCGCTCATTTGACCCCGCGATCGCCAGTAGCTACCGAACTCTCAAAATGGCGGTCGACCTGGCAAGAGCGGGCCCAGCATAAAGAAATGGCCCGGTCACTGGTTGACTCCACCACCGTAGTCCTCCACGACCTTGAAGATTCTAGAGGAGCCGCGGGAGTCTCCGACCCCCGATGGGGAATGACTGCCATGATCACCCGTGGAGTGACGAAACTGTATCCGCGGGACGTCGGCGCCAGCCTCACTTTGAATTACTAGAATCCTGCAGACCTCACTTCCGGTGAAAGCACAGTGTGACCCGGTAGGAAAAATTGTTGCACCCCCTCCCCTTTTTGACTGATAGTTCAAACCACCGATCCTTTCCTTTGCCCTTTTAACGGAACTTTGGACTGCCTCCCCCTCTTTTACATTTTCTAGAGAAAACAAAACATTAACCACTACAATAGCATAGCAGTTGACACCAGAACTGTTTTCAAATTGAAAACCAACAACATCTTCAACAGAATCCTTTTTGTTTCTGCTGTGACCCTGCTACAGCACAGGCATTGTCCCCAGCAGTAATTCTGCAATGCCGCTAAGAATAGCTGTGGTGCCTACTGGACTCACTCACCCCCGCGGCGCCCCACGCCGTTATTTGCTGGGCGGCAACTTGCTAGACATCACTTTCGTGCCATCTAGATTTCAGCGCGTTCTGCTGCCTTGGAACTATTCGCACAACAGACCGCTACTGACAACAATATTTCATTATTGGTGCTGTCAATTTCAATAAATCTATTGGATAATTCAAAAGAAATTGCCACGGTCTCTTCGTTGTTTAAATGTTTTTACTGTTTTTGTTTTGTTGTATATATTTATATGTTATTAAAGTTTTATATTCCTACTACTTTGTTGGAGTGCTATATATTTTTAATGTGACACATAATTGTAAAAACTTTGATGTACAAAGAGTCATTCCTGGAATCTTCCGCTTCAGGCACCGTCCCCTCCCCAATCACAATACAGGATAGTTTTCAGATAGTAGGAACACGTGTGGTGTGACGGATCTCATCGGGTGTGGGCCTTGATCTACTATAACTCCTTTGAAGAGGGGTGATTCTTTACAGCTGGGGCCATAAACTACATCTGCAGGGCTAGCTGATAGCCTGGACAATCGGACACAGAGGAAAAGGAGTGTCAGAGGGTGCGGTAGTGAATAGGGCGAAAGGGAGGTGTCGGGCGGGCACAGTGTGATTCTCAGGGAAGAGCAGCGCAGATGGGGGGAGGTTTATTGCCCATGCATAAGACAGAGAGCGGGGGTGACCAGTGCCTGGGGAAGATGCTTGCGAGGGTGAGGAGCCATGCTACGAATCGACAGCGTGCAGAGAGTGGGTCTGGTCAAGACATCTAAAATGGCTGCCGTGCACGACAAAAGTGTGGCATTTCAAAAAAGGCAAGATGGCGCAGACAATGTTTTTCAACACTTCCTCATTTCCTTCGAATCGAACGTTAACAGACGTTGGGGCATATTACCAAAGTTAAGCGATATTTATCGCTAACGATGCTTACCAACGAATTTTTTACCGCTAAGCATCATCAGAAATTATCGAAGATAAACCTTGCTATTATCAAGGTTTATCACAAATGCGATAATAAACGGCCGCAATGCATGAATATCGCTAAAAACTCAGCGATATTCATACATTACCGAGCTAATGCTCTTAGCCATGTTATCCACCTCCCATTGGATAACATGGCTAAGAACTGCTCAGGGCAGGTGTTACTTTTTGGAGATATTCGCGCTTAGCGCGAATATCTCCAAAAGTTGGTAATAGGAGATAGATATCTTGCATGTTGTAATGCAAGTTATTGTGGTATATGGAACTCATACCATAATCTCTCAGGAAAGCAGAAACTGATCCTTTTGGGACCGCCTAAAAAGGCCTAGGGGGTGAGGAGTACTCTACTTTGCCCCCTTTTCACGTTCCGAACTATTTTATTTTACTCTCTTCTGTAATTACACAAAATAGCAGCGATAAGATGCATCGGAGACACACAGTGAGAGAAAGGAGGCCGGAGATGAAGAAGAGATGTCAAATACACATTGGAGATAATATAGTGGCAGAAGGGAAGTAAATATGAGTAAACTTACCATGTAACATAAAAATGTTGCACTCTATACTATAAGTCTCATTTTATACTACAATCACTTCGCTACAACCTCATAAATTAAAAATAAAAATGAATAATGTCTCAAACAATTTTTGATTTCTAAATATACATTTATTCTTCAGAATTTTCTAAATTTGAAAGAACTAGTAACATGTCCTCATCAGCAATGTCCTCATGAAAAGTCTCCAATAATGATTCTTGTAACTCTATGGTCTCCAAACACTCGATAAATTCGCCATCAAGAGATTGATCAAAAAAATCATTCAAGTCATCTCCTCCTTCTGACAATATTTCATTATTGGTGCTGTCAATTTCAATCAATGTAGTGGAATCATTCAAGTCATCTCCTCGTGACAATATTTCATTATTGGTGCTCTCAATTTCAATCAATGTAGTGGAATCATTCAAGTCATCTCCTCCTTGTGACAATATTTCATTATTGGTGCTGTCCATTTCAATCAATCTAATGGAATCATACAAGTCATCTCCTCCTTGTGACAATATTTCATTATTGCTGCTCTCAATTTCAATCAACGTAGTGGAATCATTCAAGTCATCTCCTTGTGACAATATTTCATTCTTGGTGCTGTCCATTTCAATCAATCTAATGGAATCATACAAGTCATGTCCTCCTTGTGACAATATTTCATTATTGGTGCTCTCAATTTCAATCAATGTAGTGGACAATTCAAAAGAAATTGCCACGGTCTCTTCATTGTGAGCCATTTTATTTTGAAATTGCTTGCTGTAAATTGCAGAAAAAAATAATCACTTTCATTTATCGTTTTTAGTAATACATAATATAAAACTAACGTTATCAAGTATTTAGTATAACAGAAGGACTGCAAATAAATAACAGAAAACATTTTTCAAATTATCTTCAAGTGTACAACATAGTTCCCCTTACAAATTAACAACTCACCTTTTTAAAAGTAGGAAAAGTGTTAGTACTGTGTAAATCAAACACCAGAAATTCACCACCAAAAATTCCTCACAAATGTACCTCAGACAGTAGTATCACAAAATGGCTGTGGTTTCCTCTCATTTGACATATATACATAACCAATTAACTTTCATCACACACAAATACAAACCAAAGTAACATTTTAATTGGTTCTAAATTTCAACACTTTCAAATGTGTTTTCCCCATGCAATTTTCCATAGGACATTTACATACGTCTACAGCCTGAATGGCTGAACGGAATTACACCAAACTTGGCAAAATGGTACATCAAACCTAAGAGGTCAGGAAGGATCTACTATGCCCCCTTATGGTCATTTCCCCCTTCGCTTTGACCTCCTCTTGTCTCTCAATCCTACCGAGAGACAAGATGGCGGCCGCTACGGACTGTTTGGAATGTTGACATACGCCGGAGAACCAATCAGCTTCGCAAAGCTCCGTAACGCGAAAAGTACGCGAAGCGGAGCGCTGTTACAGATATATATCTTTTTTTGAACGTTAATTTCTCAAAATCCACTGGAGCACATATATTGAGACCTAGCAAAGGCACATCGGGCTACCAGTCCCTAATATTTTACCAAGTTTCGTGCAAATCCATTCAGCCGTTCGATTATTATTATAATTTTTTTTTTTTGCCCCGCGGGGCCCTTTTAAAACCTCCACATCAAACCTAGGGGGTCAGCGAGGATCTACTATGCCCCCTTATGGTCATTTGCCCCTTCGCTTTGGCCTCCTCTTGTCTCTCGATCCTACCGAGAGACAAGATGGCGGCCGCTACGGACTGTTTGGAATGTTGACAGACGCCAGAGAACCAATCAGCTTCGCTTCACAAAGCTCCGTTGCGCGAAAAGTACGCGTCCTGGGCCGCTGCCCGGTCCGCTGTTACAGATATATATCTTTTTTTAAACGTTAATTTCTCAAAATCCACTGGAGCACATATATTGAAACCTACAAAAGGCACATCGGGCTACCAGTCCCTACAATTTTGCCAAGTTTCGTGCAAATCCATTCAGCCGTTCGGGCTAAAAGTGAGGCCAACCGCCCTATGGAAAACTCAATGTTAAAAACACGTTTTGGGACCCCCCCTTTTTTCTCGGTCCCCCCTTGACTAACCCCCCCCAAATTTTCAAGGGCTGCTCAGAAACAAAATGTGCCATTTTCCTGAAAATTTCAGCCAATTCCGTCCACAAACGCCAAAGTTATTAGACATAGAATTTTCAAAAATCCCATAGAGAAAAAATCCTAACTATATATACCTACTGGCGACCGCCAGTAGGTAATATATATATATACATATATATATATATATTCACTGAAAAAACATAGGTTTTAGGGATGTTATAGTTAGCTGGACATTTCACTCATACAAAACCATTGAAATTCCTCCGTTATAGTTAGTTGTACTAACTGTAACTCTCGCGTCCGCAATCCACTGGTGATGATGTCATATATTACATAATTCATGACATGGTCAGTGACATCACTGATGACATCACTGATGACATCACTGATGACATCATCCAGTGAATGTTGTTTGGTTCCATATGTCAATTTGTATTATATCTATAGCAATCTGCATTGAAAAATGAGTGGATGTATAAGTGCCTGGATGGAGAATTTAGTAGCAGTGTGATTGGCTGTTTACTTGACAAATTTATAGCGTCTCACTAAATATATTGGATAGTGACTAAACTGTGTGAATATCTGTAGGATTTTCTCAGTTGTTGTATAAACTGCTGCACCATTTAGTTACTAGCTATGTGAAAATGTATATTAGTTATTGATTAGTTAACTGATTATTTGTATGGGAGAGTGAATATGTGTATGGTTTGGTGATGGATGTGTGACTGCCCAAAGATGTGTCAATAGTTGTTTCAGTAGTTATATGACGTTCAGACTACATGTTATAATAATTGTTTGGGTGAATGAATATGTATATGGATGTGCGGATGAGCAAATATATCTCTCAATGGTACATGTCCAACAAACTAGAATAATAAATGGCAGTGTATGTGACATTTGTTCTATATAAATAAGTATGCATAAGACTCAGTGATTGCATGAGTGACTGTATGGATATCTATATACTTGTAATAGTGATTTTATAACACACTAAGAATGAGTTACTATCTATATGAATAAAAGAAGTGGTGTTTGTATAAGTGTGTAGCTGAGTAAATATAAGCATGATCCATTGTTTGCATAAGTGAGTAGGATGACTGCATAAGTAAATAGGATGTGTGCTGGTGTGTAATGTCAATATAGGTGTATACGTATATTTGATTGTTTTCTATTGATCATTAACAGCATGTATGAGTGAATCTATAGGTGATTCATTACATGTTTGTGTAGATCTAGGAATGACTGAGTGGGTTTTTAGATACTTGTATTGGTGTGTAAATGGATTCAAATATGGTACTCTGTCTTTTTCAGTGAGTGATGAAAGATTATAGTAGTGTATGATGAGGTGTATCTGATTGTCACGTGGATAATGACATCAGTGATGTCATCAGTGATGTCATTTGAGATGTCATCAGTGATGTCATCAGTGATGTCACTGACAATGTCATGAATTATGTAATCATCAGCAGTGGATTGCGGGCGCGAGAGTTGCAGTTAGTACAACTAACTATAACAGAGGAATTTCAATGGTTTTGTATGAGTGAAATGTCCAGCTAACTATAACATCCCTAAAACCTACGTTTTTTTCAGTGAATTTCTAAGGTTTTTTAAATGCTAATTCCTAACTATAACCTGCCTGAAACCTATGGTTTTTACAGAGAATTTCAAAGGTCTTTTAAAAGACAATTTCCCATATTTTCAACAAGAAACAAAATCTACATGCTACCTAAAAAAATCAGGCAATAGTTCCACTTACCACTCACAAATTAACATCAACATTTAACGACTGTAAGAACGTCGAACATGTACTACGTGAATTACATCCAACTCACACCCATGTTTAAAGAACAATATGTGTTAGAGATTGTAATTATACACTAACAACACCCAACAAAATCACAATACTCAGCGCCACTACCACTACAACCACCCCCACGGACCCCTCTCCCCTACTACCTTAAAGGCAGCGCAAAACAAGACAACAAACCTTTCCAAAATAATATATCCCTCAACAGTACACTAGCCTAATCTATAGAGAAGTGGCGACCAAGTATGTATAAGGGAAAGAACTCGATCATCAACAAGAATGTACACAACGCTAAGACTACAGGTGAAATACTATACACAATTCACTATAGAAATCAAAAACATTTCAGTGTGTACATATACCATTGATACGTGTAGTGTACTGAATAGTGGACGCAACCATATTATCTCAGACACTGGAGAATATTTTGGTCATGTAGCTGTGTTCACCCCCCCCTTTGAAACAGAAGCGGAGTGGGCTAGTCCAACGTAAACAACGTCAACGTACGATTATAAATAATTAGGCTACGCCTTGGGCGTGGTTCACTTCTGCAAAGACAAAAGACTCCGCCGCAGCGAAGGTCCTCCCCCTGCCACGTGACTGCCACCATGAGCACGTGCCTCCTCGATACAGGCCCATTCTGAACTCATCGCCACAGCACCACAGACTTATGTCTGTATCGACTTCTGCCTTCGATCTCCATTGCAGACAGCAGCGTTCACAACTTGAATTCAGCTTTGCATCTGCACTACGGACAGGGCTGAATCCAGCCTTGCTTTATTTAAGGTAGAGACAATTGGAATCTATATCTTCCGATTTTGTAAAAGGATGTGACAAAAAGCATTCATCTATAACTGTGCTGACTACAGCCTTCAATCTACACTGTGGACAGCAGGGTTCACAACTTGAATTCAGCATTGCATCAACACTACGGACAGCATTAAATCCATCCTTGCTTTATTTAAGGCAGAGACAATTGTACTGTGTCCTCAGATTCTGTTAACTGTGACAAAATAGCATTCATCGATCTTTGTGTCGACTACTGCCTTCAATCTACACGCGTACAACAGGGTTCACAACTTGAATTCAGCTTTGCATCAACACTACAGACAGCATTGAATCTAGCCTTGCTTTATTTAAGGCAGAGACAATTGGTCTGTGTCCTCAGATTCTGTTAACTATGACAAAATAGCATTCATCAATCTTTGTGTCGACTACTGCCTTAAATCTACACTGCGTACAACAGGGTTTACAACTTGAATTCAGCTTTCCATCTACACTATGGACAGCATTCAAGAAATCGTTGATTTATGTAAGGCAAATATTATTTTGTTAAAGGATGCCACAAAAAACATTCCTCAATGACTGTAGTGAGTTCTGTTTTTAAATGTACACTGCGATCAAAAGAGTTTACGGCTTGATACCAGTGGCGCATAAGCACTACAGACAACATAAAATTCAGTCCCAATTTATTTAAGGCAGAAAAATACTACTGTGTCGTCCGATTTTGTTAAAGTATGTAACAAAAAAAAGCATTCCTCGATGTCTGTATCAACTACAGCCTTCGATGTACTCTGCGGGCAGCAGGGTTCACAACTTGGAGTCACCTTTGCATGTATACTACGGACAATAAGGAATTCAACCTTGATTAATTTATTGCAGAGACAATTGTATTGTATTTGTTCAGATTTGTTTCAGATAGAATGCGATTGTACATGAAGCATTTCAGTAGACAAGAGACATTATACCACTGCGACCCCCCGAACCACAAATCATCACAGGGTAAACTCACACTGAGTTCTTTCGGTACCACTAAATCACTGCACCACAAGTCATTTCCCCGTAGCCTTATTAGAGCAGAATTCACTAGGCAAAAAACATTGCTCCCAGTACAACCCTCCTGCATTACGAATTATCGCAGGGTACTTACAAGGTCAGCGCCAAATATACTACTAACTCAGTGCACCACAAATCATCGGAAAGAAGAGTGAACAGTGTTATGTCATCAATGAGGCATACTATCACTTTTAAGTGGATTTTATGCAGAATCCAATCGACAAAAGACTTTACTCAAATTACTGTCCCCCCCTTCCCCTCCCCAGACCACTTATCATCACAGAATATGTACACGCTAAGCACTAAAGGTACTAGTAACTCAGTGCACCAAAAATGATTACCACGTGCCCTTACTAAGGCACCATTCATAACACAAAAAACTTTACTATCAGTACAGCCTGCTCGGACCACGCATCATCGCAGGCTCCACAGAACCTTCTTGTTTTAGATACCACTAACAATCCAAACTAAGTATAACACCTATCAAACCCTACACAAAATCCCTTTATTATACCTCCTTGAAAAACTTATTTGATATCACTTATACATTTAGTTGAATAATAAAATGCAAGCTGCATAAATGTTCTATCTTCCACTTCAATCATAATTGCAGATGATGCACTCCACCCTAAGATGAACACTGCGCACAGCAGGGTTTACTACTTGAATTCACCTTTGCAGCTACACTATAGACAGTAGGAAATTCAACCTTGATTAATTTAATGCAGAGAGAATTATACTGTATGTATTCATATTTTGTTAAAATAAGTGGAAAAAAAGCATTGTTCTATAACTGCACTGACTACTAGCTTCCATGTACACTGTGCACAGTAGGGTTCACAACTTGATTTTACCTTTTCATCTACACTACAGACAGCATCAAATTCAGCCTTGATTAATTTAAAGCAGAGAAAAAAATAGTGTTGTTGCACTGCTAGTATGCGCAAGCAATTTCAATTGTTGCATTTTGTGAACAATGATAACAAAGAATGTAGAAAATTGCGCCAAAATGTACCTCCACCACCAGCAAAACCAAGTACCTCTGGGGCATCACCTTCAATATCGCCACCAGACATACGTCCCCATTTTGAGAAAGTTAGAATGCACTACATTAAATGCAAACGTTTAATTTGTTTATGGGGGCAATCGGTAGACCTAGTTTACAGAACAATTGATCACCATTGATGCTAGTATTCCCCCCCTCAAAGTTCATATAGTCCAGTATGTAACAGTGAATGATTTCAGTACAGCCCGGTGAGCACACGATAAACACCACACGTACCATTAACTCAGTACACCGTAAATAATCGCCACGTGACCTTGTTAAGGCAAAATTCAATAGTTAAAACACATTTTTACCAGTGCGTTCTGCCTGAACCACACATCATCGCAGGCTCCACACAAACCTCCCCTACCTCAGTGCACCACAACTCATGAACCCTTTATGATAGAATATTCTATGTATTATTTCACATACAATGTTCCTACCTTTGTACAACAGAAGTAAAAAAACGTTATGATTAAAAATCTGTATATGATATCATGATTACTATTCTACTTGTTACCAACAACAACGTAATAAAATGGAGTCGAGCACACGTGCCCGTACCCACTTCAACTATCTATCTGTGTATTTATTGTGTTTGTAAAATGCTGCTTCTCCGCCCTCCCACATTATATTGTGCTATAAATAGCGTATGCAACCAACTTACCTGTGATAGTCAGTGTGGGCTATTCCTCTTTATTTTTCATAAGCATATTTATATAGCGCAAAATCAACCCAAAACTATATCACCTATTTACATGTGCACCGTATTTACAATACATTTTCAGGCATTCGTACATTACGTCATTACTCTACAATAACAGGATGTGCACGCAACTCTTAGACTTAAACACTGATTTCCAGCATCAAGTTCTACAGTGTACCTGAATGACCACATACGTATATATATATTAGCTGCCCTCCATGTGCCAAAAACTACAACTGAAACCTTTCACAGCCCTGTATTACTACAGCTACGACACTCCACTAAACATACAATACTCATTCATAATCGCAGAAATGCTTCATGTCCACCATCTTCTATGTATGCAACTATGAACGAATATAGAGTCAGTGATACCCAGTACCTTCCATGTTGGCCAAGTTGTGTAACTTTACAGCTATAAAGACACATTTGCTTTTAAGACCCGGGAGACGTCAGCACTACAAAACGGACACCCGAATCTCTTAATTTCTTACATAGCTCACGACGGAACCACGCCCATAGCTCCGGAATCATGGTTCAAAACATTGCCCAGATTTCCATTGTAGTGATTTCTTAGTTCCTGATCTACTTGTCAGAACGGCACACACACTCCTTCATGGCTGGTATACACCCATACCACCCCCATCAATCAATCAATCAATCAATCAGTCTACTTGTAGAGTGTGCTACTCATCCGCGAGGGTCTCAAGGCGCTGTGAGGGGTGCTACTACTTCTCGAAGGGCCAGGTCTTCTGAAGGTGAGTAGGTCTTGGGTCTGCCGCAGGAGGGTGAGCAGGGTATTCCAGGTCTTGGTGGCGAGGAAGGAGAAGGATCTGCCGCCGGAGGTCTCTCATTGGGTGCGAGGAACAGCGGCGAAGGCGAGGCTGGCAGAGCGAAGTTGGCAGGCAGGGGTGTAGAAGCTGAGTCTGCTGTTAAGGTAGGCTGGTCCGGTGTTGTATAGTGCTTTGTGTGCGTGGATGAGGATTCTAAGGGTGATCCTTTTGTCGACGGGGGCCAGTGTAGGTCTCTCAGGGGGGGGATGATGTGGCTGCGGCGAGGGATGTTGAGGACCAGACCGGTGGAGGCGTTTTGAATGCGTTGTCGTTGTCGTAGGAGTTTGGCTGAGATTCCTGCGTAGAGTGCGTTGCCATCGTCTAGTCTGCTACTGACGAGGGCCTGTGTCATTGTTCTTCTTGTTTCGGTGGGGATCCACTTGTAGATCCTGCGGAGCATGCGGAGGGTGTTGTAGCAAGAGGAGGAGACGGCGCTTCCCTGCTTTGACATGGAGAGGGAGGAGTCGAGGATGATTCCTAGGTTGCGTACGTGGTCAGTGGGTGTTGGTGCTGCTCCTAGTGTGGTTGGCCACCAGGAGTTGTCCCAGGCTGATGGGGCTGGTCCGAGGATGAGGATCTCCGTCTTGTCTGAGTTGAGCTTCAGTAGGCTGCTCGTCATCCATTCTGCGACGTCCTTCATACCCTTGTGGAGGTTGGGTTTGGCGGTGTGTGGGTCTTTGGTGAGGGAGAGGATGAGCTGGGTGTCGTCGGCCTAGGAGATGATGTTGAGGTCGCGCTGGCGGGCCACTTGTGCGAGGGGGGCCATGTAAACGTTGAACAGTGTCAGGCTGAGGGAAGAGCCCCTGGGATACGCCGCAGATGATGTCGGTGGCTTCAGAACGGAAAGGGAGGCAGACGCTCTGGGTTCTGCCGGTGAGGAAGGACGTGGTCCAGTTGAGGGCCTGCTCTTGGATTCTGTCTTCTTGGAGGCGTGTCTTTAGTGTGTGGTGGCAAACGGTGTTGAAGGCGGCTGACAGGTCCAGGAGGATGAGGGCTGATGTTTCGCCTTTGTCTAGTTGGCGCCTGATGTTGTCTGTGGCGGCGATGAGGGCTGTCTCGGTGCTGTGGTTTCTTCTGAATTCGGACTGGGACGGGTCTAAGATGTTGTTGTCCTCGAGATGCGGGTCAGTTGTATGTTGACGATCTTTGCGATGACCTTCGCCGGGAACGGGAGCAGGGAGATGGGCCGGAAGTTCTTGAGGTCCTTGGGGTCCGCCTTCGGCTTCTTGAGGAGGGCGTTGATCTCGGCGTGCTTCCAGCTTTCTGGCCATGTAGATGTCTCGAAGGAGATATTGATGACTTTCTGTAGTTGAGGTCCTATGGCTGCATCTGCTTTGTTGAATACGTGGTAGGGGCAGGGGTCTGATGGAGATCCTGAGTGGATGGAGTTCATGACCTTGCGTGTCTCGTTGTCGGTAACATTGGTCCAGGAGGTCAGGCCGTTGATGCGGGTGGTGTTTTTTGGGTGGGTGTGGCCTGTCATTGTTGGGGAGGTCAGGGTGTTAAAGCTGTCGTGGATGTCCAAGATCTTGCGGTGGAAGAAGGTGGCCAGTGCGTTGCACAGTTCTTGTTCAGGGCGGGATGTCATTTGCGTTGGCGCTGGGGTTGGAGAGTTACTTCATGATGCTGAAGAGCTCTTTGCTGTTGTGTGCGTTGTTGTCTAGCTGAGTTTTGAAGGAAGATCTCTTGGCGAGTCTGATGAGGTGGTGATGTCTGCGGGTGGTGTCCTTGTGGGCTGCGTGGCTGACTGGTGTTTGCTTGTGGAGCCATTTCTTCTCCAGTTTTCGGCATGCTCGTTTGGAAGACTGGAGCTTTTTGGTGAACTAGGTGGCTTTCTTGCTGGGAGGTTTCTTGAGCAGGGCGAGGGTGTTGGCGCAGTCAGTGATCCACTGCCTGAGATTGTATGTGGCGAGGTCTGGGTCGGTGTGGTCGGTGGGTGGGTTCTGGGCGAGGGTGGTGGTCAGCTGGTCCTCTTTGCTCCAGCAGCGGCGGGGCAGCTATTGGGTGCGGTGGTGCGTAGTGACCTTGTTGAAGGTGAAATGGAGGCAGCGATGGTCGGTCCAGTGGAGTTCAATGGTGTGGTCGAAGGAGACGTGGGTGTTGGTGGAGAAGATGGGGTCAAGCGTGTGGCAGGCGGCTTGGGTGGGAGCTGTGACGAGTTGTCCGAGGCTGAGGTTGGCGAGGTTGTCGATCAGGCAGGTGGAGTTGGCGTTGTTGTTGTTCTCCAACGCATCCGTCACTACACACATGACCGTACCTATAAAAAAGATGGGGCGCACGTGCTGTACGCCATTTTAGATTTGCTCCCATCGCAAGCGCTGGGATGGCCCGTCCTGGTGGTTCGGACGCCTCATGTAGGCCCGAACCACCGAACAGGGGCCCACCAAAATGTGCGTGGCCTCTTTGGTTACTGAGTTAGTGGTACCGGAAGGACTGAGCGGGTGAAGAACCTGCGATGATGATGATGGGAGCACGAGTATGTTGTTAGCCATAGAGATATCAAGACTCCGCACCATACATGAGTGGCAGATCGGGACTGCATGATGTAGAAGGTGTCCTGTCCACGGAAAAGTAAGCAGTGAGGCCTAGGTGCGCATCGGAGGGACTCGAAGGGCTGCAGCAGACTGGATACATAAAAGCAACGCAGCGAGTTAGGCGTACGCAGTCCTATATACTGTATCTTATTCCATGCATATATTTTTTTGCCAACAGCAGGAAAATTTTTATAGTCGGTCAAACGTCCGGAATAGAAACTATACAAATAGTTGTTTTTAAATGTGAGAGGGAACGTGTGTGAAAGGGCGATGTTATTCAACTCCACATTAAGATAGTAACAAATACCAATCATAACATCTTTCTTTTACTATCTTTTAGATGTAGAGCTTCAGGATGCATCATGTCCCAGCACGTGTTGAAAAACACACTGGTGACAGAAAGGTGAGCTGCGAATATTCTTTGCAGTCACTCTCTTACTTCCTCTCTCCTCTGATAAAAAAAGACACACAATGTTAACTTCCTTTTTATCTTACAGGTTATGTTTCACAAATTGGCAACCCCCCAACACCTATAAAACTCAATGTTTGAGGATTCTGCGATGATGCGTGGCCATTGTAACAACTTCTGAGAAAGCTGCTTCGACACGTAGTGCACCCTCTTTGAATCAGGCCAATGGCACAAGGTGAGCAAAGAAGCTTGTTTCGAAAAACAACGACAAGTCATCAGTGAAAGGAGAGAGTGGGTAGTATGCAGCAGCTTCACTCCGTAGGAATGTACAATTACCTCCGGGCACTGAGAATAGATAGGTTACAATAGTTTGACAGGTAGATGTACGAGCCCTTTGATCCACTTTTGTGTCACTTTTAACATGGGAAAAGTGGCGCAAGGAGCTTCTAAATCTGCCTCTGACTTCCCAAGAAAAACATTCACCTCCGGACTCTGCGAGTCAATGGGGTGCAACAGTCTAGATACCTAATATTGAGAACTCACCACTATGCAGTGGGGATGCATGGGATATACTACTTAAGGAAAAAAACAGCGCACAGACACCTCCTTACAGTGGAACTTGTTGTAATATAGTATCCTGAGTGTACAAATAAATAAACCAAAAATATACGTGTGCATTTGTATGTACTATGCTATTACTAACTCTATATACTATCTTTCAGATCACTAAACTGGAGGGTGCACTATGAACTAGCTCGTGCTTGGACACACAATGGAGGCAAAAGGTGAGCTACGAGTATTTTCTCCAGTATTAACTGCTCCATCTATAACTTTCTCTCTCTCACACTTTTAATGTCGTTTTTTCTCTCTTTCTCTCGCTCACTCTCTCTCACATTGTTTCTCTTTCTCTTTTAAAGTTATGGACGTTGCTGTCCACTCTGACATGTAGAACCAAAGCTGAGTTCAAGTTGTGAACTCTGTTGGTCAGAGTGTTTACACAAGGTAAGCAGAACGGCCTATACAATCTCTCCGATTAAATGCATTAGAATTAAAAGAGCTTATTTACAAGCCACTTGCGCGTCACTTTCAACATGAGAAAAGTAACACAAAAGTGGCGCACGAGTCTTATAAATAAGCCTTAAAGAATATTGTCATCCATAATGACTTGATCTCTTACCTAATTCTGTCTCATCTCTAAATCATTTTAAAGACCTGTTGATCTATACTGTAAATCTGACGCAGTAAGCGTTTCCATACAGACACCGCTTGGACGCAGGCCTATGAGACAAGTGAAATGTATCAGGCACACTGCAGACATAAAAACAAGGAAATATCGCCAAGTGTTACCTTGACTTGTAATGTTTGACCTCCTTTAGTCAAATCGATCTAATTTTAAACACTAATTTTCTTTTTTGTTTTGCAGATTACCTACCGTACTTCTATTGGAGTACATATCACATTTTGTTTATTACATTGGTTTTTTAAAGTTATGTTTCTAGTTATTTATTAAGTTGTTATTTTTAAGTTACCTTTCCAGTTATTTATTGTTGTTTCAATAAAAGTTAATTTAAAAAAAGTATATATGTCTTCTTTTTTTGGGGGGTGGCGGTCCCCAATAGAAATGATATTGATAATTTGAAGTATAATTCTGAGGCTAACTCTTTACCAGATCTTTCCCAGAGTCTATAGCTACGACTAAGGTTCCTATGGAAAAGTTTAAAAAACTCCAGCACAGTAACTCTTTCCATTAGCAACATACTGTGGTGAACTTCTAACCTCTGTGCTCACGTAAGTGTTCCATGAACTGTTACTATGGTAACAGACAGAAAGACGTTTGGTGGTAGGGTTGAAAGATACTGGCTGTACAGAAACCGTTATATTTACCCTGGATCCTCTACATGACAGAAAGGAAAGCAAAGTAAAACAAAACACTGTTATGTTATGTTATGTTATGTTACGGGTTTGTTGAGCGCGACAGCTGCCCCAGCGACGGGGCGTCCTGGCGCTAAGAACCATAGCATAACCTACTGGGAGGGGGTAGGGAGGGCAGAAGCTTACAGTAGTGGGTACAGGTGAGTTTTTATTGCTTTGCGAAAAGCGGACAAGTTGTCAAGGCGGCGGATGTTCAGGGGAAGGGAATTCCAGAGTTTTGCTCCTAATAGTCTGAAGGAGCGACCCCCGATACGGCAGAGTTTCGTGCGGGGGACCACTACTAAATGTTGGCCCATGGAGCGAAGATTGCGTTGGGGGGTGTAGGGTGTTAGAAGCGGACGGAGGAGTTCGGGGCCATCAGTTTTGAGGATTTTGAAAGCAGTGGTGAGGGCCTTAAATTGAATGCGGGCTTCCACAGGAAGCCAGTGGAGTCTATGTATGGTGGCTCTAGCAGAGCATCTTCTGGGAAGGCCGACTATTGCCCTAGCCGCTGAATTCTGAATTTGCTGAAGCCTGGTTGTCTCGGCTTTGTTAGCGCCTAGCAGTAGGACGCTGGCATAGTCCAACCGGGAAAGGATGGTGGATTGGACTATGAGCTGCCGTGTTTTGGGGTCAAAGAACTCTAGAATGGAATTGAGGCTTCTCAGCAGCCCGATGCACGTAGCTGCTACTCTTTTGGTGTGAGTTTGGTAGTTCAGCGAGGAGTCCAGCCATACTCCTAGGTTTTTAACCAGAGATTTAGAAGGAGGGATGGGTCCCAGCAGGGGGGGCCACCACTGGTCATTCCAATAACTGGGGTTCTTGCCCAGGAGCAGCACCTCGGTTTTCCCTGCGTTCAGTTGTAAGCAGTTAGCCGTCATCCAATGGGCAACTGCAGCCAGTCCATCCCTAAATCTTGTGGCAGAGGTTGAGGGCGCCTCAGTGAGGGTGATTACCAGCTGTGTGTCGTCGGCGTACGACACCAGCGTGAGGTCCCATTCTTTAGCCACTGCCGCAAGGGGCTGCATATACAGGTTAAAAAGGGATGGACTGAGGACAGAGCCCTGCGGAACTCCTTGGCCGATAGAGTGAGATTGGGAGGTGAACGGGGGTGCTGAGACACGGAAGGATCTGTTCGTCAAGAACGAGCGGAACCATTCAAGGGCCAGATCACTGATCCCAATGTTTTCCAGGCGACTCAGTAAGATATTATGGGAGACCGTGTCAAAGGCTGCGCTGAGATCAAGTAGTATCAGCGCAGCACTTTGACCGGTATCCAGTATCTTCCGGAGGTGTTCGGTGGTGGATAGAAGGGCGGACTCCGTACTATGCCCAGGCCTGAACCCGTGTTGGGAGGGGTCCAAGATGTTATTTTGGGCCATGTGGTCTGATAGTACGGTGTTCGCATGGGCTTCAGCTAGTTTGGACACCCAAGGGAGCAGTGAGATGGGCCTGTAGTTCTCCGGCTTTGTGGGGTCCAGGGTGGGCTTTTTGATAATGGGAGTGACCCATGCCTGTTTCCAACATGTAGGTACCGTAGCCGATGAGAAGGAGAGGTTAAGGAGCGTGGCCAGAGAAGGAAGAAAGAAGTCTAGAGCCTCTAGAAAGTGAGCCGGTCTCATGGGATCTGAAGGGGCGCCGGATTGCACCCTTTTACAGAATTTAGAAAGATCCTCGTGAGAAATAGCAGGCAGACAGGTGAGTCTGGAAGCTTTAGAGGAAAGGTTGGGAGATCTAGTGCAGTCAGGAGGAATCTGTGAGAAGGTGTTCTAAATCTTCCTCACCTTTTCAATAAAGAAGATGGCGAGGTCTTCACACTGCTGAGTGGAAGAGATACACGAGGCAGGATTGCCGCAGTTTTGTAGCTTTTGGACCAGTTTAAAAATCGTTTTCGTAGGATTGGGGCTGGAGTTGATTTCCTTGGCATAGAAGGATGCGCGAGCAGAGCGCATAGCTTTATGATACGATTTGAGTTTGGTCAGGTAAAAGGTTTTGTCCTTGTCCCTATAGTCTTTTCTCCAGTAACGTTCTGCTCTTTTGCATTCCTTTCTAAGAAGTTTCAAGTTCTCGTCGTACCATGGATTAGAGGGGGTGCTACGTCCTCTGGTCCATTTGGCCGGTATAAGTGTGTCGAGTCCTTTAGTGATCCAATCCTGAAAAGCGGCATACGACGTATTGATGTCGTTAGTGGTTGCGAAGTTAGGTTCTCCTAAGATAGCGGGAAAATCCTTCTTTTGGAGTTTGTGCCAGGGCCGTTTAAGACAGGAGGAAGGCGAAACCCTGTTGGGTTGGGTATCGGCTGGTATCACAAATGTGACGAGGAAGTGGTCAGTCCAGCCCATGGGTTTGGGAGGATCAGCTCTGGCTTCCGGGATATTGGTGAATACCAGAGATTGTGTACCAGATTTACAACCCCCTAACCCCCTTGCACCACTTTTGCGTCCAAGCCCCCCCTACAAAATTAGAAGTGTGTGGGCCTCAACTATGCCCCTCAAGCCTCGGGAACCACCACCCCCGGGGATTTGTGTAATGTGGGAGGCGGGCTGCGAGGCCCTCTGCTTGGAGCCCTCGAGGGCCCTGATTGATTGATTGATTGTGGGTTTCTAAAGCGCTAGAATCGACTCCCGAAGGAGTATCTCTGCGCTGTAGACCGCTGGGGAACCCGTCCTGGCTTTCCCTGTTAGATGGTCCCTGGGTATCTCCAAGGTGAAACCAGGCATCCCCGGCATATGTGGGGGGCCGTTGTGGAGATGAGGCAAGCTAATGCCCAGAGTTGCCGAGTGTGATCCCTAGTTAGAGTAGGCACCGAGGCGAGAATTATCGAGTCCGTTGACCCTGGTCCAAGACCCTGCCGTGTCGGGAATTGAACCCTGGTCCCAGGCCGTCCTCGGCTCCCGAGTCTGCCGCCTCTAACCAGTGAGCCACACCGCACCACTGGGGACCGCCACGCCCTGGGCCGGTTCTTACAGTGTCCCGGGGTGCCTACCCCCAGGACACCGCTGTTTGCTGTGAGAAGGCGAGAGTCTTGCGCTTTCCCCCCTCCCATAGCAAACTTAGTTTGCATTTTGAAAGACAGAGCAGTGAAATCTGTTCTCAATTTCAAAATCTAAACCAGATTGCATTTCCACATGCAAGTTAGCATCTCTCCATGCGGAAAAACAATGCCGCCTCCCGAAGAACGCGGGAAGCCGGCCGGACCGTGGGGGTATTTTGGCTCCCCCCACAGTCCCCAACATTTTTTATAAGACCAAGGGGATAAGATACCCGGGAATATTAGAAAGTACTGAAAGGGGCAATTTTTTTACGGAAAAAGTAAGTCGCGCACCCAGCGCAGTGCTCAGTGCGGCCCCCTGATGTGCACGCGCTGGATTCACCACTCATAATCTGTAGGGTGCGCAACTCCAGCGACTTTGCTGCACAACTTCTACGTGTTTGGGAACCAGCATTACTTTTCCACATCAGGAGCAACTAACATGCAGCTCCTATGTGGGAAAGCAATCTGATTTAGATTTTGAAAGAGAGAACAGATTTCCTTGCTATGGGAGGGAGGGATGGACACCCCGGGACACTGCAGGGCTTTGGAGACCTTACAGCCCCCCCAGCCATGTTTTTTCGTAGCCCCGGTGGGTAACGGGGCCCTCAAGTGCTCCAGGAGGGGGGCCACGCAGTCCCCCTCCCACAATACATAAATCCCCGCGGCTTTGAGGATCTTTGACTCCTCCCCCCACCATTTTTTTTTAGCCCCGAGGGTGATGATCCCCGAGGCTGGGGGGCCCCTCTGGGCCCCAAATAAAATGTAATAATTTTGCCCCCGGTATTTAACCCCCCCGAGGACTAATTTTTAAAAAAACTCTGTTTTATTTAATTTACTTATTTTACGGCGCAGTCCACGCGCCTTACACGCACCTGCCGGGTTTAGAAACTAAACTAAAATAAATTGTGGGCCTTTGGGGTCCTTCTGGGACCCCCTAAGCAGGTCTAGAGGGTAAAATTATTTCTACCATGCCCCCTTTCTCTATTTTGCACACATATTCCATTGACTTCCTCAGCCTCACTTCTACCGAGGCACAAAATGGCTGCCAACAGTTCCTTGTTTTGAATGTTTACAACCACTTGACAGCCAATCAGCATTCAGTGTGTGATAGGGAGGGTGCGCTTATGGTACGATGACAATCCTCGCACACTTCGCGGATCCACCGCACCCATAGATATATAAATGATTTTAACTGTCATTTTCCCAGGAACTACTGAATAGATTGACACTATATCAGCAAAAGGCACATGTCGGAACTGAGGACTATCTCTTTGCCAAATTTGGCGTAATTCCGTTCAGCCGTTCAAGCTGTAGCTGTGGCTGAAAGTCCAATGGGAAATTGAATGGGGATAACACGTTTTGGGACCCACTTTTTTATCGACCAATTGACCAATCACCCCGAAACTTTCAGGATAGGAGCGGACCAGAGCTGGCCAATAGTTTGGAAAATTTTGCAAAGATTCATCAATCGGCACCAACGCTATTGGGAATCGAATGTTATGGATTTCCTATGCATAATAGGTCCTAACTATAACTACCTACTGGCAACCATGTGTGTGTGTATATTCACTGAAAAAAAACATAGGTGTCAGGGATGTATAGTTAGAAATTAGAATTAAAAAACCTTAGAAATTCAGTGAAAAAACCACAGGTTTCAGGGACGTTCTAGTTAGTTGGACATTTCACTCGTACAAAACCAGAGAAATTTGGACGTTGTAGTTAGTTCAGCTAACTATAACTCACGCCCCCGCAATGCACTGCTGATGATGTCAGATATTGCATCATTCATGACATGGTCAGTGACATCACTGATGACATCTCAAATGACATCACTGATGACATCACTGATGACATCATCCAGTCACTGAGTGTTTCTGTAAAGTTTAAATATGTTTTATATATATATATATATATATTTTCTAATGGTGTATTGAAGTATGAGTGGGTGTATGAGTGTCTGAATAGATGATTTAGTAGGTGTGTTAATGACTATATAAGTGAGTGATTAAATGTGTCTTACTTAATGCATGAGTTAGTGAGTAAACTGTGTGAATATCTGTATTAGTCTGTCAGTTGGTGTGTAAGCGGCAGCATGGGTTGGTGTCTTTATGGGTTATCGATTGGTTGTCTGAGTATCTATAGGTGCCTGAGTGTCTGTGTGGGGGGTGTGACTGCATAGATGTGTGAGTCGGTGATTTACTGGGTGTATGGGTTCAAGAGTGCACCAGTGAAGGGCTGTATGGGTAGGTGAGTGTGTGTATGGGTGTGTTGGTGTGTGAATGGATGTTACAGTGTTATATGTGCGAGTAACTGCATATGTGAAAGGTTGTATATGTGAGTGTTGGGGTATAAAAATCACTATATGTGAGAGTGAGTGATTGTGGGAGTGGCTGTATGGATGAGTGTGTGCTTGTATCAGTGAGTGTATAAGAGAGTAAGTATGCATTTGTTTCTGTTTGAATAAGTGATGGTGTGTGTATAACTGTATAGGTCAGTAAATGGAAGTGTGATTGATTCTTTGTATGGCTGACTAGATGTGTGAGTAACTCTATGGATGAGCGGCGGTGTGTGAGTGTATGTATCGGTGTATGAGTACATATAATAGTGCTGTATTTATGAGTGACTGCATCTATGAGTTACTGTATGGGTGAATGAGTGGATGTGTGTGTGTACAGCTAGGAATCAGTAAATGCGTATGTAGTAACTGGTATTGGTGTGTCTATGGTTTTGAAAATGGTAGTCTGCGTTTTAGAGTGGGTGTATCAAAGGTTACTATTAATGTGTGAGGAGGTGCATCAGATTATCATGTGCATGATGTCATCTGTGATGTCATTTGAGATGTCATCAGTTATGTCACTGACCATGTCATGAATGATGTAATATGTGACGTTATCAGCAGTGCATTGTGGGGGTGTGAGTTATAGTTAGCTGAACTAACTATAATGGCCGAATTTCCCTGGTTTTGTATGAGTGAAATGTCCATCTAACCATAACGTCCCTGAAACCTGTGTTTTTTTTCAGTGAATATATGTATATATATATATATATATATATATATACTGCTACCAAGCACACAAAGTTCCAGCACTCACAGGAGCTTTAAGATCCAAAATTATATAGTCACGAGCCACATGAAACATCGTAAACCCACTTGGTTAGAGAGAACTGGGGGATTCCACAAATGTGGAAAGTGCAAGGCCTGTAGTAATAGTGAAAATGGGAAGTTAAACTCTAGAGAACCAACAGGCAGTGGGTTATAAAAACAGAACATAAGTTGTAGAACCGATTTTGGGCCAGATGTAGGTGGCCGTTTCAGGCCATTTACCGACCGGTAACGGCCGATTTTGGCCGTTACCGATCGGTAAATGGGTGACAGGTATGTAGGGGGCATTTTTTTACCGAATCGGTAAAATTACCGATTCGGTAAAAAAAAAAAAACGGTAAATTTACCGAATCTGAGGCACCCAGATGTAGGTGGGACTCTTCTGAGTCCCAGAGGCCTTACCGAATCGGTATTTTACTATCAAATCCAATTTGATGGTAAAATACCGATTCTGGTGTGTATGCACATGTGTGCATGCACACCTATGTCATGTGACAGGCAGACCTGCCCTTAGGGCATGTATGCCTGCCACATGGAACCCAAGCCTGTTTTGGGGGGGCCAGAGGGTGTCAAAGTGACACCCCCTGCACCCTTGTGAAAATCGGTATTTACCGATTCGCTAAATACCGAATCGGTAATGCCCATTCATTCCTATGGGCTTCAAAGCCCATAGGAATGAATGGGCATTACCGATTCGGTATTTACCGAATCGGTAAATACCGAATTTTTCCGATTCGTTATTCCAGCACATCTGGAATACCTACATATCCACCCCTCAGATTTACCGATTCTTAATTACCGAATCGGTAAAATTCTGTAATTTTCGGTAATTAAGAATCGGTAAATCTATTCTACCTACATCTGGCCCTTAGTTATTTACATGTTCACTTGCCCCTGGGTAAGCGGTACATTGGATCCACTACCTTTCCTGTGAAGAAAAGGATTTCGGAGCACTGGCGAGCTATCACAAACAAAGATCTCAGTCATAGCACTGCTAGACACTTTAGCCAGGTACACAACAGTGTTTGGACTACTGCTAAATACTTCGCACTCAATACTATCCCCAAGAATCCGGGGGGAATTGGATCCAAGCCTTGCGCAGATCAGAATCCAGGTTTATCCTACAAGCTGGTAGTGACTTTCCGATTGGAATGAATAATGATGAAGAGATGTATGTACATCTATAGTTGACTGATTCCTTAATACCTTTCAAGAACCAGTTTTCTGTATAAACCTTGAATTTTATGTATCATTTGTAAGTAATATTTAAAAAAACAACAGTTGATGGACAGAATGCAGAACACTGTCATACATTCACCCAGTACAGAGATCTGGGCCTAAATCCATCGTTTTTTTGCTCACCATGCCATTCTAGTTTAAACCCAGCCATATGCAAATCAGTCTTTACCCTGTGCCTCATGGGAACAGTCCAGCCCGAACTGCCAAGCCTGGTCCTCCCTGGACTGGAAACAAGCACCCTAGGACCGGTTTCGGGGTTTCACCCCTCTTCAGATAGGATAGCTTGATTCCAGTGGCATGGAGAGCACTGGACCCACGTCTGGGCATACCCGCCCCACTCGGGGTGACAAATGCAAAAACAACAGTTGATGGACAGAATGCAGAACAATGTCATACATTAACTCCAGTATAGAGATTTGGGCCTAATCCATCGTTTTTTTTGCTCACCATCCCATTCCAGTTTAAACCCAGCCATATGCAAATCAGTCTTGACCCTGTGCCTCATTAGAACAGTCCAGCACGAACTGCCAAGCCAGGTCCTCCCTGGACTGGAAACAAGCAGTCCATCATCTTGTGTGTTTTGCTGTTCACCCTATGTGGGAAGGGTATGCCCAGACGTGGGTCTCTTGCTCACTATGCCACTGGAGTCAAGCTATCCTGGCTGAAGACGGCTGATAGCCAGAAACCGGTCCTAGGATGCTTGATTCCGGTCCAGGGAAGACGTGGCTTGGCAGTTTGGTCTAGACTGCTCCCATGAGGCACAGGGTCAAGACTGATTTGCATATGGCCATGTTTGAACTGGAGTGGCTTGGTGAGCAAAATAACGATGGATTAAACCCAGATCTGTTACTGGGAGTGAATGTTTTGCCATTGTGCATCATTCCGTCCATCATCTTGTGTGTTTTGCTGTTCACCCTATGTGGGAAGGGTATGCCCAGATGTGGGTCCTTTGCTCACTACGCCACTGGAGTCAATCTATCCTGACTGAGATGGCTGATAGCCAGAAACCGGTCCTAGGATGCCTGATTCAAGTCCAGGTCTTGGCAGTTTGGTCTGGACTGTTCCCATGAGGCACAGGGTAAGCCTGATTTGCATATGGCCATGTCTGAACTGGAGTGGCTTGGTGACCAAAATAACGATGGATTAAACCCAGATCTGCGACTGGGGGTGAATGTTTTGCCATTGTGCAACATTCCGTCCATTATCTTGTGTGTTTTGCTGTTCACCCTATGTGGGAAGGGTATGCCCTGACGTGGGTCCCTTGCTCACTACGCCATTGGAGTCAAGCTATCCTGGCTGAAGACGGCTGATAGCCAGAAACCGGTCCTAGGATGCTTGATTCCAGTCCAGAGAAGACGTGGCTTGGCAGTTCGGTCGCAGTTACTGCGGGGGCTGGATGCTTTCCGGATCGGGGTATACGTTCTACCATTATAGTTAATTGTATCCCTCCCTAATATAAGCGGCCATGATAAAAGTATTCATATGTGCTCTTCACCATGGAGTATAGTATTTCTTAATAGGTTTCTATTTTTACACTTGGAGTATAACATTATTGTCTTTTAGTTGTTACTTTCTCATCTCTTTCAGTAATTATATTATCTCACCAGTGATTCTATGTATTAAATCCAGATTATCTATACAGTCTCTCCCATTCTTCACGGCTGTTAAGGCCATGTGTATATGTTCTAAATTTACACATGAAGAATTGTTCTCGTGTTTTTCTTTTTTTCTCTATGTTGCCTCCTCTTTTAGGTAATAATGTTTTTTCTAAAACACACCAGCGTAGGTCTTCCACTTTGTGTTTACATTGAGACCAGTGTTCAGTGAAGGGGGCATTACATTTATTTGTCCGTATGGCGGACCTATGTTCGTTCAAGTGAACTCAGATTTCCCTCATAGTCTCTCCTACGTATCCTCTTCCACAGGGGCACATATTAATTATATAACGTTCTTTGTTTTACAGTTGTACATGTCTTTGAACACATGGGTTCCATCGTTTAATTCTATTTTCTGGCCTGGTATTATTGACTTACAGTTCACACAGGCACTGCATGGGTATGTACCTACTATTCTACTATTGGTATCAATGCTCATTTGATGGGCTAATCCTTTTTCTCTATATGTTTTGACTGATCTATTTCTAATGGTTTTATTTCTCCTGTAGGAGAATAATGGTTTCTCTACTTTTGCCATATTTGTATCCTGTAAGTAACTCAAGTTCCTGTTTATGATGTTTTTTATTTTATTACTCACTAAAGAGTAATTTGAAACAAACACTATTTTATCCATGTCTTGTTTGTTACGCTGATTTTCTTCAAATAGTGCATCATGGTTGTAAAATTTCGCTCTTTTATATGCTTGTTTTATTATTTGATTAGGGTAACCCCTGTTCTTAAATTTCACTTTTAGATTTTCTGCATGGTTTTCAAAGTCTTTTCTATCAGTGCAATTTCTGCGTAGCTGCAAAAATTGGCCAAAAGGAATGTTATCCTTTTGGCATTTCGGGTGGTCACTATCATAATGTAGTCTCGTGTTTCGATCTGTTGGTTTCACATATAGATCAACCATCAGTTCATATCCTCTGTTTATTATTTTAATATCCAGAAAGTCACAGTGTCCTTGACTCATAGTTGAGGTGAACCTCAAATTAGGGTCCCCATAGTTTAGCCACTCAATGAATTCAATGAATTCCTTCTCCTCTCCATTCCAGATAAAAAATATATCATCTATGAAACGTGGCCAATTGGTCACGTTTTCATAGAATGGGGCGGCTTCATTATATATATGCTTATCTTCAAAGGTACCAACATAGAGGCAGGCCAGACTTGGAGCACAGGTAGCCCCCATGCTGGTACCCTTGATTTGGCAATACAGGTCCTCTTCAAATATAAAGATGTTGTTTTTAAGTATTATTTCTGTTAGTTCAGTGATAAAATCTGAGTGCTCTGACAAATCGCCGTGATCATCTTTAAGAAGCTCTCTAACCGTTTCTACTGTGGCTGATTGAGGTATGTTCGTATAGAGCGCTTCAATAAGTGTTCTGCAGGTCTTGGAAGGAGCCTAGGTGTCCCCCTGTCGACACATCTCCCAGGTGCGTGATACCAATCAAGTTGAACTTTTGAATTCCCCCCATACCCCCACCTCTCAGAGCCAGGTGCCATGCCACAGGGGTGTCTGTAGTGTGAGTTTAGCCCCCCATTGAGTATATCCCATTGCGGTGCACCAGGCGAGTAGGGCCGCCCAAGTCACTGCAGGAGGTGTGTGGGGGATCAGGGCCCTGTAGAGCATCGCCTGGATCCGGGAGAACCCAAGGTTCTCCAGCTCCTACTGGTAGGGCGGGTCGGACCATCACCCAGTGAACACCAGGAAGTGAGTGGCCAGATAGTACGGGAAAAGGTTAGTCATCCCCATGCCTCCATCATACTGAGCCCGCTGACAGAGTGCGAGGGCCATGTGTGGCCTCGAGTTTTACCAGAGAAATGTGATCGTGCTATCTAACTCACTGAACCATCTACGGGGGAGAAGGAGTGGAAGGTTCTGAATTATGTATAAGTACCAGGAAAGCACCATCATCTTGAACAAGGCTGTCTTGCCCAGGGGGTTAAGGGGAAGGGATTGCCATCTGTGGAGGTCCTCTTTTGTTCTGTAGTCGGGGATTAATATTGAGTGACCAGGTAAGTTCCGGGAGAAGCGTAACCCAGATGCTGAGATATTTAAAGGTGAGGCATTGAATGGGGATGCTTGTTTGCCATTCCACATATTCCCGAGACACATGAAGAGGCACCAGAGTTGATTTGGTTGGATTCAGGTGCAGGCCTGACGCCGCTCCAAATAATCAAAGGATATGGAGGCATTGTGGGCCCAAGCGTGCCGGGTCTGCAAGGAAGAGTAGATTGTCATGGGCGTACAGGGCAACATGATCTTCATGGGATCCCTGCAATTGTCACCCTTGTACTTGCGTGTTAGTACAAATAAGTTGGGCAAGCCACTCTGTTGCTACAGCGAAGAGTAGGGGGGATAGAGGGCAACGCTGTCTCATTCCTCTTCTGATAGGGAAAATGTTTGAGAGTACCCCATTTATGAGGACCCTAGCAGTTGGATTGGAGTATGGCATTCACACCAATTTACGGAAATTTGGACCAATTCCTGCGGTCATTAGCACATCTTCCAAGTACAGACAATCGACCATGTTGAATGCTTTTTCGAAATTGATCAGTAATAGAGCTAGATATAATGTGAGGAGGTGAGGGTGTGCTAGTGCTAGATGCAGGCGTTGCAGGCAGTATCTTGTACTGTGATGTGGCATAAAGCTGCATTAAACAGGATGTACGGAGCTATTGAGGACCAGTTTAAGGTGCCTGGTAAGGATAGTCGCATAGATTAGACTTCGATATTAATGAGAGAGATCAGACGGTAGTCTGAACAGGAGGCCGATGGGGGTTGTGTTTTGGACATGACCACAACAGTTGCTCTATTAATTTCTGGGGGGAAGGCAATTTTCTCTGCCATCTCCTTCTATAGAGCATGGAGGCGTGTTACCAGGGTTTCCCTGAATCTGCATAACAATCTGCCAGGAATCCGTCAAGACCGGGTGTTTTCCCAGACACGACCAAAGAGATTGCCTCCTCTATCTCCTATCTCGTGATGAGTTGGTCCAGGTGGTTTATCTCTGGTTCTGACAGTCTAGGGAGGGATATACCATCTATAAAGTGGGAGCTGGATTCTGGTGCCCAAGACCGATCTGCGGAGTAGAACGATGTATAGTAATCAGCAAAGGCCTGCACAACTGCAGCAAGGGTATGGCGTGTACATCAGTGGTTAGCTAGGATCTCTGGAACTATCCGGCTTGTAAGGGGCCTTGCAGCCAGCCAATGGAGCAATTTACCATTTGTATCACCTCAGTCGTAGATACGAGAAACAGAGAACCGTAATATCAGTTTGGCCGATTCGATCGATATATGGCATATTTCTTCCCACATCAGTTTGAGTTGTCAACGCTCAGCCTCCCCGTTCACCGCCGCATTGTTTTGCTTTAGGCGAAGGACCTGGGCCTCTAACTGGAAAATACGATTCTCTGGTGTCAAATGTTTACGTTTGAGATACCCCTTGGCATAGCCTCTGATCGTGGCTTTGCCTGCTACCTATAGTATACCCTGAGAGTGGACTGTGCCCTTGTTTAATTGGAAGTATTTTTAGATTTCCTCTCCAAGAGCCCGTTTGTAGTCGTTGTCCTGGAGGAACCAGGTGTTAATTCTCCAAAAGGGACATGTGGCCCCTGAAGGGCCTCCGACATGGAGAAGGAGGGGAGAGTGATCGGATATGCCACTAGGTAGGATTTCGATATTAGTTACCGCATGGCCCTTTTGCCGGCAGGCATGAATAATAGGCCAATGCGGGAGTGAGTGTGGTGCGCGGCAGAGGTGTGGGTTAATTGAAGTGTTCTGGGATTCCATGTGCGCCACACAACTCATAGGCTTAGACTGGATGCCCAGTCTTTAAGACGCTTGGCATAGAGTTTCCTGTGGGAGGAGTGCGCCCAAGTGGCATCTCTGGTAGTCTCTAAGACTGCATTGAAATCCCCCCAATCACTGTCAGACCGTGGGGAAGGGAGGATATTACATCTACAGAAGCACAAATAGTGGGCTTGAGGGTTGCTGGAGGCACATCTAGTAACACCAGGTTAATGGTGGTGCCCCCCAGGGTCCCAATGAGGGTCATGAATCAGTCTTGAGGATCCCTGATTTCACAGGCAGCAGTGAAGGGAAGTGAGCCTCGCAGGAGAATCGCCACACCCCAGGAACCTCGTGCGAACCCCAATTGCCAAACTTTGTCAAACCATTGCCACGACAGGAAGGGGCAATGGTTTTCCATGAGGTGCGTCTCCTGCATCAAGAGAACATCCGGGTTGGATCTCTGTGAATACTTTAATACCGCTGTCCGCTTCACCTTGTTGAGGAGCCATTTGATCCTTCCAGGAGAGGACCCTAGGGGTTCCCCCTCATAGTGGGGTGGAGCCATGTAACTTAAATGCAGTTGCATAGGGCCGGTTGCGTGGGTTATCCATGAGGCTTGAGTGTCCAGGGCTTGGAAATATCTGGGGGCACTTTTCCCTGTCCTGAGAGTGGTGCACCTTAACGAGGGGATGGAAGGGCTCCGGCCCTTATTGCATGGTGACGACAGGGGGCCCTACGTCTTGTCGCAGGGCCCATCTGACCGCCTGGTGGTCTCTGTGCACTGCCTCTCTCCACCAGGACACATTTAGTTGGGCTTGTTAGGCGCTGTGCATCTTCCTCGGAATCAGCGCTGGCTGAATCCCAAACGTAGGGCAGTTGAGTCAACCAATTCAATGAAACTCACTGACATCCTAACAGGCTGTGATTTGGAATCACTGCAAGCATTGTATGAATTACAAGGCATGGCTTCCATTGCAGCAGAAGAAGACAATGAAAGTACTGCAACTATTAGATCATGCAGGAATTGCACAGAGGAGTGGAAAAAGCCAATTCAATGCCAAATCAAAGTATATACCTCAAACTCAGTTCGATTCTATTGATTGTTTTTACGAAACGGTAATTAGAGAGTTGGATAAATTGAGAACCACCACCAGGCCAGGGGTTACCAAGGGAGAACACAACTTAATCAAGGAGCAATAGCAAGCGTGTTATCTCTCAAAAAAGATACATCCTTGGTCATAAAGCCTTTAGATTAAAGAGAAAATGTCTTGAAAAGCAAGTCAAATTACCTTGAAGCAGGATTCAGACTGTTGAGGGATAAACAATGCTATCAAACTATAACAAAGCAAGAATACAACAAGAGTATACAGGCGTTTTATGACCTGAATACCAGTTGGAAAGACAGAGGCATCCTAGATCAGGAGGAATATCAGTTCTTAAAGATGGAATATCCAGTGGTTCTCACCTTTTATCATATTCCTTAGATCCAAAAAAACAGGGAGAGGCCCCCAGGACATCCCATTGTTTCTTCAAAAGGGAGTCTTCTTGAACACACCTCAATTTTAGTTGACTCTTCTCTATTCCCATTTGAGATATGAGCTCATTCATTAAGGATACCACTTACTTTATTAGAATAATCCAGGACATTGTATGGGCAGTGAACCGTTTGCTTATAACACTGGACATCACAAGTCTATTCCTGAGTATCTTTCTATATTTCCTAAATTGGATAACCCTGAAATTTCAGGAACATAGCATGGTGGTATTACAATTGAATTAAAAAGAAATCCTCAATTTCTCGGCAGAATCCAAAGAGATTTGCCAAGTAGTGAAAAACACTGGGGTATTTTGCAGGCCCACATTGCCCCCAGTGCATATTCACAGATAGGAAAAGCACCTTTTTAAAAGAACTGTTGGTCCAAGGCCATTTCACTGAAAAGAGAATAGAGAAATCGAAGGTAGTTGGTTTATATCCATGCCCCAGATGTAAGGCTTGTACTAGCAGTAAGAAGATAAAGAAGTATACGGTCCCAGGTGCCACAAAGGTTAAATAGATCACCAACTCTTAAATTGTAATTCGAGCTTTGTGGTCTATTGCCTCATATGCCTGTGCGATAAAAATATGTAGGGAGCATGGGCCATAAGAATACAATTACAATTACAATCACCCAGCGAAGAAAAGGGCATTGGAGCCTACCCAGGCAATAACTAATAAAGATGAGTTCTACCCTGTACCACAAACGCAAAGAGGAGGAGACAGAGTGGGGGACACTGGGACAACTTAAATCAAGGTACATAATTGAAATGAGAAACCTTGAACCCCATGGGGTCTGAAAAATTGTAGGGGGGCATCATAACCGCCTGTAGTCAGCACCCGCATATTTAGAGGACATTACTAATGTTTGGTTTAGAAATGTAGGACTAATCCAGAGTGTTGCAACATATAGAATTATGCTCATATAATTCATTGATTAATGTGGTGCTTAATCGAGAGAATAATGCTTTAAGTAATTTAGGATTAATTGCTTTGTATATGTAATGTGTACGAGATTAAACGTGCCATATTAAAGTTGCACGTGTAGTTTGCTTAGTGAGGATTGTAACGTTTTAACATGCGAATAATGTTCGTTAATATAGAGTGTAATGTTAGGATTTATTAATGAAAGGTTTATGTTGTCGTATTAGAAATACATTTAAAAGAGTAAAGGCCTGAGAGAAGAAACGTTAGCTAACTGTGATTTTCTTAGCGTGACTAGAAATGTCGAGCTGGAAAAATGCTTTGGGAAAGAAACTTATGGTTGCAGTTGAATTTTGAATAGTAACTTGGGGTGTGCAGAGGGATCGTTCTCATGCATTTCTTTTGCAGGTGCAATGCCGAGGAGCTCATTAGGTAGAATAAGTCATTGTTAAGAAGTTCGATTAGTAGGAGTGAAGACGAAAAGAATGTGCTGGCAGGTGCGTTTGCAACATTAGGCAGAGAAGGTGCCTGGGATCCAAGGACACAGCAACAGTTTTTGGAAGAAGAAGGTTCGATACTGGAAAAGTATGAGAGGCTGTACCTGCCGAAGGATTAGTGTCATGGGCTTATCCATTGGTTTGGGGATTTTGTATTAGGGAAAGTGCCCCGAGGGTGGAGAGTTAGTTCGGTCTTAGTGAAGATAGGGTCAGGGTCAGTTGGGTTTCGTGAGGTCCTGTCTATGACAGACCAATTGGCTGTGCAGTTAGACATGGGTCTTAGTTTGGACTAGGCAGGATAATTCAAGGAGCATCTTAGAACAAGCTGGGTAGATTAGGCTACTTACCTAGAAAGTGAATGCGCTTCTTAGGGAGCCTTCAAAGCTGACACCTTTTCTGTTGCCTGGGAGGTATGTTAAGTAGGGATATCACTTTAGAATTAGTGTAGGGACAGACTAATCTTTTCTCTCCACCGGATCAGATGCAGTCCAGTTTTCCAGTAGGCACGGTGATTGGCTGTCTAATGCTTCTAGAATTAACTCTGATTTTCATTTTGAGTCGTCTGAGACTCCTGCGTAAGATTATGTTTGTATTAGTGCCAGTTTATTTCTTGAACCTCTTGCTGAGGTGCTTGTATGTTCAGTTATTTTTGGCTTTGTAATAAATGATTAAACTTTCCTTTGGAGTCGTTGGTCCTTCAGACTAAAATGTATTGATTTGGGAATTTGTCAAAGTATAATGAATTTAAAGAACTCCCTTCACACTTAGAGAAGTTGTATTCTGGAAGAACTGGGGTGGAGAGAGGCTTGGCGCTGAACCTGGTAATTAGCAGAAATGCAGGTTCAACTAAATTTAGGAAAACGTCTAACAGAGCCTATCGTTTGTTCACAGCTTGCTTGTATTGTTTGCGACTAATGTATTGTTGAAACTAAAGAGAAAAAGAGCAGTTGTCAGGCTAGGAAATGACGGGAAGAAATTAAAGCGGCTGGGCAGGTAGGAACGGTAGGAGTCTGAAGGGAAAGAGAGTGTAAGTGTGATCCCATGGTTGACAGCAATAGAGCTCTAGAAAAGTTCAGCAAAGGAGAAGATTGACAGGAGTCCCAAGACCCAAAGAAGAGACCCTTGAAGGATGAAAGTGTGTGAGATATACATCAGTAAATGCTAACCACTCCTTTAATAACCTGCAGGTATGCGTACCATTCTGCTGACAGGCAGTGGGCAGTAGTCCCTTTTGTTGGGGGTTGGCCACACTTGGATCACTTTGTCCCCATTGTGATTCCCTACTTCCTTTCACACTTGTGAATAAAGGAAAAGAGTCTGCAAGCCTTGTGCCTGCAGCTAATCCCGTGGAGAGATGCTGGGAAAGGAACCAAGATTGTGAGAATATAACGGTTCTGTTCAGTTATTTCTTCTAACTGATCTTATAAAGGAAGGTGTCACGCACTTGTACCCAAAAAACCCCTTTCAATCGTCGGACCTTCAGTAATCCCCGTCAGTCATCCTTCTCTAGAGGGACTACTCATTTCCCACAAGGATTTGCAGAGTCTGATTCGATATTCTCTCAGGCCCTAAAGAAGGATTTAAACATGTTGGTCTTTCCCTAGGGGTTCACTCTAATTCATTATTTCGATGACCTGTTGTTAGTATATTTTATACTGGACAAGTGCAAAGCAGACTCTGTCTACCTCCATACTGAATTGGCTACGAAAGGGCTTAGAGCATCTAAAGAAAAATTCCAGTTTTGCCTTTGCCGAGTCAAATAACTTGGCCATGAAACATCAGCAGGAGAATATCATTTGTCTCTAGAAAGGGTCAAAGACATCTGTAAATTGCCCTGTTCTGTGACTGTGTCCCTAATGCCCACCTTTTCAAGAATAGCTGGGTATTGCAGACAATTATTTTTTTATTTGTTAGCATTTGTATGGCGCACAGCTACCCAACAAAGGGTTTCCCGGCGCAGCAGATCCCAATAGCCATGCAGTCACAGAAAACTAGATGTTAAAGAGCCATGTTTTTAAGGCTTTTCTGAATTTGATGTAATTCGGCTCAGACCGCAGTGTGTGTGGCATAGAATTCCAAAGAGAAGGTCCTAGGAGTGAAAAGGACTTGCCACCCATACGTGACAGCTTGAACCTTGGAATTTCAAAATGATTTGCCGTGGAAGACCGAAGAGATCTGGAAGGACGGTAGGGGCGCACCAGATTTTGCAGATATTTTGGAGCGGTGTTAGTGGAAATCCTGTGCATAAAACATAGGGATTTAAATTTAACTTGGTTTGCAATTTTTAGCCAGTGTAGCTTTCTGATATATTTGGTGGTTGGAGTAAAGATGGGAATTTTGCAGAGTAGTCTGGCTGCTGCATTTTGTACTGATTGTAACCTGCGGACAGTGACTTTGTTCGCCCCCAGGTACAAGACGTTGCCATAATCTAGCCTAGATGTTATTAGGGCATTGACAACTGTTTTCTTGGTGTTTTTAGGCAACATCCAACAGATCTTTTAAAATGGATTTTAAGGCATGCTGTGATAGCTATTTCCTTCCCTTGAGGGACTACCAACTAGCCAGGGGTAAAGTAATGGTCCATGTACCTTGGAACCCCGCTAATGAGTATAAAGAAACACTTCCCTAATGTTCAACAAAATCTACCACAGTTTTGAGAGGAGTTGCAAAACATGCTAAAAGTGTACAGACCTAACTGGGCGGATGTAAATTCGTTGTTACGACTGGTGATAAGTGACATGTGAGAGAGGTTGGTGAAAAAAATGTCATGGCCAAGAGAAGACCTGGGGAATGAGGGAGGCCTGAGTGCTGCTATAGATGCATTATTGCAGTGGCAGGGATATGTCCTGGGAAAACAGATTGGACTAAGATTTCTAATTACAAGCAAAACAAAAAGGAAGGTTGTTATATCCTATGTTTTCTTATCTTTTGTTTTCATGATTATTGTGTATTTAATCTGTTCACCTTTAGACTGTCTTTATCCAAGTGCTTAGGTTGCTAGGTAATGGTAGAATGTTGAGCTTCTGATCTTCAGTTGAAGGCTGAAGCTTGATGGAAGAACTCTCTGACAGATCTTGTGCTGTACTTGAGATTCAAGAATAAACTTCATGAAAAGTTTAATCTACTTGTCTGTGATATTTCGGATACAACATCATTTGGCGACGAGGTCCTCAAGTCAGCTCTTCTTTGAACTCACGCAAAGAAAGAAAATGTATTTTCTGAGGAAGATCTTGTCACATTCCAGTGTTCCTGAACTACCTTTCTGATTATCATTGATGGATTTGAATATTTCATCTCATTGAATACTACTGAGTTACCTTGAACATCCTGAATACCATCTACTTCTACTATTTTTAAGATAAGTTTTAATATTTTGAATATTTTATATATATATTTTTGAAATTCTATTGGGAGCATTCGCTGCATGTATTGTTATTTATTTCCTATACTTCAATGCAGGCTCATAGATTTATTTTTACTTGTCTCTGATTGACTTTGACTTGAAATTATAAAATTTCGAATTACCTCCATTCTACATGGCTGTGTCTGCTGTCTTCCACTTCATTTGCGATGTCATATTGAGTGCCTTTAATTTTTGAAACTCTGATATTTTTTCACACTTTCGACTTCAAATGCTCTAATTTAAAGCATTTCTGTGATTGCGGTATTCAAATTTATAAATTGACAGTTACTAACCTACTTCGAATTGTGCTTTTTCAAAGATCGCCATTCATTGCGCTTCACTGACGCCTCTTCGAATTCCCGCGATCTTCTTCCTGGATCTTTGAAGCGGCAGAAATCGTCATCACGTTAAGACGTCGACGTCCAAACTATCACGTGACGTTAAACAACGTAGTGGCCATTTTGGAGTAACCAGGCAACGTGGAAGCCTCTTTCTGTATCGTTATCCGGTTAAGTTTTGAGAAACCAACACTGATACACACAGCTACGAGGTATTTAATTTTAATCAAGAAAGTGTAACGCGTCTTTTTTTCGCTGATAAACACAACTTTGAGACTGGGAGGGCGGAGCTTGCAGGCAGCGGAGATGGCCGCCTGATTCCCTAGCTCCGCCAGCGCCACCGACAATCCTTCATTATCCTTGGCAATAGCAGTCTAATTTGCTCCACTTTCGCATCCCTACATGCCGGAAGTGTCTGGGAAGCTTCCGAACCGGCGGAGCGGGAGAAATACGGGCCCACACGGTGTCGGAGTGCTAGAGAAAAAAACGGAAGGTGGAGGGCCGCAGACCGCGGCCCACAGTGAATCCTGCTCCGAGCGAAGTCGCTGTGCGTGCGGCTAGTGGTGGGGAGCACGCCAGCGGGTGCCGAGTGCCTGGACCGGAGCTCCGGATATCTGAACCCTGCCTGGGCCACACACTGCGGAACCCCCTGAGTGAGGTGGGTGTGCTTGCGACGAGACGCTGAGGCCACAGGGGGACGACTAATACGGACCGACACGTGAAGGCGCCATTTTGCGACCTCCGGACCGGAACGGCAGCATAGGTGTGCCGAGTGGAGCAGGGGCATAGCTTCGTCGCAGGAGCGGCCGACTGCGGTCCAGCAGGGCCGAAGGTCTACATTAGAAGAGCGGCTCCCCTCCCTCCAGCGACACCGCTCATGGCAGCGATCTGGGCGGGGCACCTCCCCCACCTGATTCTGACCCAAGGCCGCGACCGTGGGGGCGAATGCCCCAATTAAGGACATCTCCAATCGGCAAGCCTCACACTGAGCGGAGGCCGCTTCAAGGACACAGACGAACAAAGCCCATAGTGGCTTGGGGACCTGGGCTCTGGTGAATAACGACATACCCAGAGTCAGACCCGGTTGGTGGGTCAGCCTCCTCATAGATTTGCAGAGCCTGTTAGGTGGGGCTGGTGCAAGCTCGGGTCGCATCATCATATACGCGGGGGCGAGAGGTCAGCGTTGGACATTACGCTGGACTGAGGGCTCGCACCTGGGCGCACGGCGGCGTCTCACGGGCCTCCCCCCTACCTCCCTCCTCCAACTGGGAAGAATATTGCTCCTGCTGGGACACTTGGACGCTGACAAGAGTGCGCTATGGGGAAAGGCGATAAAACGCAGAGCAGTCTCCCCTTCTCGCAGCGGCGGGTGCCGACACAGAGCCCTCCAGCCCAGCGCACCGAGGATGAACGATCGGACGAGGCTCAGGTGGGGGACTCGGACCTCAGATCGATGCTCCGCTCCATGGAGCAGAGTATCCAATCAAGTATAACCGTGCTGGGATCCAAGATGGATGCCATGTCTTACAGGGTGGACCGCATGGCGGAAAGACTGGACAAGCACGCGGAGAAGCATGACATGGCAGAAAGGGGACTCATGGAGGTGGAGGAGGCACAGACTGAGCTGGATACTGCTCACCGGCGTGTGGAGACCCTCATGAGATCCCTACAGGATAAGACGGAGGATTTGGAGGCGAGGTCATGTCGCTGTAATCTCCGCATCACAGGCCTGCCGGAGTCCACTCAGACCGGTAAGATGGAACTCTTCATAGAACGACTGCTCACCACGCTCCTGGGAGAGGGGGTGTTCTCGACAATGTTCGTAGTAGAGCGTGCGCATAGATCTCTGGGCCCACAACCGAAGCCGGGGTTGCCTCCTCGGCCGATTATAGCCAAACTGCTCAACTATAGAGACAGGGACATCGCACTCAGGCTCGCCCGAGCCAAAGGGGACCTGCATTTTGAAGGCTCGGCTATCTCCATATTCCCAGACTTCACGGCCAGAGTGCAAGAACCTCGCAAACACTTTGCCCCTCACAGAAGCGCCTCAGGGAATTGGGATTGGACTATGCGATGCTGTATCCGGCCAAGCTGCGAGTCAACAGACAGGGCCATTCGCACATCTTCACGGACCCTGCAGTGCTCCAAAAGGCCTTGAAAACTTGGTCTAAGGAAAAGAAGAATGGCGAGGCGGATCGACAGATGGATAACGGTGGAAGCCAACTGGATGAGCAGGAGTCAGGAGTCAGGACTCAGAGGTGAATGCCTTCCGGGATAGTGGCTCCACAGTGGATCCTGGTTGTGGCTGGGACTTATCCTCATGCTGGGGCTTGGACACGTGCGGACAGATCACGGCACGCATTGGATAAGATATGCAGATAAGTGATGGTTGGAGTCTGAGGGGGGGCAGACTTAGCAGTTCTGCAGTGTTAACAGTTCTAGACGGATAGATGTATGGAACCTTGCTCCCCCCACTATCACTGCTACAAAGTTGGGGCCTGCTCTATTCTTAGGGGTGGAGAGTCCGGCTTTGATTTGCTGTGGAGCATAACGATATGATATAGGGCTTTGCTTTGATTGTTGTAAAGGTGGTGCGTGGCGGGGGAGGGGTCATGCGTGCGAAGTTTGGTATAGAGAAGGCGCTGACTTGTAACCTCTGCCCTCGTGCGCATTGCTTTTGTGGATGTTGAAACTGTTGCTGGGGTGGGATGGGTGGGTAGGGGATCGGCAAGGCCAAATTGGGGTGGGTCTGCTGTGGGAGGGGGGCGGGATGTTTTGGAATGATGTTGTTGCACTGTTGTCCTGTTTGACTGCTACCGTAATTGGTCTTGCTATTATGCTCTGTATCACTGCACGCGGAACTGGCGCACATGAGCCGCACACTATGCACGTTCACCCTCGGCTTGTGAGGCGCTTGCACATTAGTTGGAGATATATGGCATCTTCTTTAGAGAATGGCTGAGGCTACTACACGAGCGATGGACCAAGCCACTGTCACCTTGAAGGCCCTGACGTGGAATGTGAGGGGTCTTAATGATCACCGGAAGCTCAGAAAAGTCTTAAGCTATCTCTGCAGACACCACATCGATCTGGCACTTCTACAGGAGACCCACCTTCCACTCACTAGCACAATGCTCACGGCTAAAGGGGTAGCTGGTAATAGTATAGCAGCGGGTTTTACTACACACTCCAGGGGGGTGCTCACTTGGGTCAATCCACAATCTAAATTACAACTGAAGTCCCTTGAGACGGACCCGGAGGGTCGTTACTTAATTTGTAGATGTCAGGGTAAGGGGCACGATTTATTGGTGGTGAATGTCTACGGCCCTAATTATGACTCCCCGGAATTTTATACAATGCTAGCTCAGAGATGTAGGGCTTACCATCATTCCAAGATGCTCTGGGGGGGACGATTTTAACTTGGTGTTCAATCCAGACTTGGATAGGTCAGCGGGGCCTCCTCGAAATCCCTTTGCTGCCGCACTACTCATGCAGTCCGAACTAGTTAAACTGGACCTATTAGATGTGTGGAGGAGCAGACACCACTCCAGAGGTGGGCATACGCACTATTCGGCCTATCACAATATCCATACTAGGATTGACTATTGGCTGGCTTCACAGCAACTCACCCAGAGCGTCAGGGGATGCCAGATATTGCCGCGCACTCTCTCCGATCATTCCCCTTGCTACTGGAAACGCCTACTAAAAGAATCCCTCCGTTCACGTGGCGCTTCCCCCCGTACTCGCTGTTGGATGAGGTCTTTAGGAGAGAATTGGCTGAGAAATTGATACCTTTTTTTAACTTAATGTGGGCACCATAGATAGCTTCCAAACTGTATGGGAGGCGTTCAAAGTCTTCATTCGCGGAATAGCTATGTCTAAACACTCTAGTGTCCTTAAATCCATACGGCAGAGGCTGCAGCTCTTGGAAACCCGGCTATCGGTATTGGAAACGAGATAGCGGGTTGACCCTGAGGAGGGTGTCACAGAGCAAATTAAACAACTGGTCAATGAATATAATGAGGAGGCAGACAGGGAGGTGCAACATATGGGTAAATACGCCGTTGCCCGCTCCTATGGTGAGGGGGAACGGCCGGGCTCCCTCCTGGCCAACATTATACGTAACGAAAGACGCCCGCTTCTGGTTGGGGAGCTGCTCTCTCACACAGGGGAGGTGCTCACAGAAGAATCCGAGATCGAGGAGGAATTCAAAAATTACTACTCTGACCTCTACAAGTCCAAATCATCTGACGTGGAGGAGGAAATAGATGATTATCTGAGCTATAAATCTATGCCTCTGTTGTCCAACTCCCAGAGGGAGTTCCTTATGATGCCCATTCAGAAGGAGGAGATAGCTGAAGCGCTTGAAGGGATGAGGTCCGGTAGTGCCCCTGGGGCAGACGGCCTAACAGTGGGCTTTTACAAAGCATTCAAAGAGCAGTTGATTCCTTTTTCCTCTTTGACGATATTTGTGTCGAGGGACGTATGCCCGATTCCATGAGGGAGGCGCTACTAGTTACACTTCTGAAACCTGGGAAGACCCCAATGAGTGCGGTTCCTATAGGCCGCTCTCCTTGTTGAATGTAGATGCAAAACTGTACGCTAAAGTGCTGGCCACACGCCTGGCTCTGCTAGCGCCGGAGCTGGTCGCACCGGAGCAAGCTGGCTTTGTCCCCAATAGGAACCTCACTTACAATATCCGCACGGTTTTAGGGACGATGCAACATGTGAAACAGGAGAACAAGGCCTTGGCGGTTTTCCTTGATATGGAGAAGGCCTTCGACTCTGTGGAGTGGCCCTTCTTGTCCAGAGTGCTGAGAAAGTTTGGGCTGGGCGAACCCTTCCTACAGATGATAGGTGCGTTGTACTACAAGCCTAAGGTCAGGTTGCCCATCGGTGACAGGGTGACGGACACGCTTGAAATAGGGAGGGGCACTAGACAGGGCTGTCCTCTTTTCCCTATGCTATACGCCCTAGTGGCGGAACCACTGGCGTGTGCGCTCCGGGAATACCACCGGAATGAGGGCATCAGTTTCCCCATGTATAAGATTTGCATCTCCACGTATGCGGACGACACTCTGTTGTATATACGGGACCTTGAGACAAATCTCTCCTCGGTGTTGAGAGAAGTGGTCCGGTTCGGGGCACTTTCAGGGCTAAAAGTGAATTGGAGCAAGTTGGTGGTATTCCCGCTGACCCCGATGACTCAGCAATTTGACATGGAATATCCTCTACTGTGGTCCACGGAACCGGTCAGGTACCTGGGGATCCAACTACATCCAGACCCGGACATTTTGGTACGGGACAACTATGGTGTGGCGTACACGAAGCTGGTCGACGATGTGGAGAGGTGGTGCAGACTACCGTTGTCCCTGCTGGGACGTATTGCTCTAATGAAGATGATAGTGTTGCCCAGATTTTTGTTCCTTTTTAATAACATCCCAGTGAATTTGTCTAAAGCCTTTTTTTAAACTTTAACACAGGCGCTTGTGCGGCTTGCCTGGGGTGGTAAACAACCTCTAGTTCAATGGAAAGTTCTAACGCTTCCGTATGACCAGGGAGGTCTGGGCGCTCCAGATATGGAGAGATACTACCGTGTTGCACAGGCAGCACACTTGCACACATGGATACATGGGGATAGTAATATTCCCCATGTGATATTGGAACGCTTGTTTACGGAACCCCTTCCCCCTCTGGCCACAGTTTTCCAACCGGCTGTACGCCGTGTGGGTTTACTGGACTCCATAACAACGACGAACCACGCCTGGCACACATTGGTGAAAGATCACGATTGTGTATTGCTGTATTCTCCCCTGGTTCCCATAGAGTGGGCCGGATGGCTGGCGCCGCTGCGTGAAAGAGGGGTCACGCGCGCTCTACACCAGTTGGGTGTCTCCACGATGGGAGATTTGTTCGAGGATGGAGTGGTCAAGTCCTGGGACCAGATTGCACCAACTGGCGTAGCGGTTACACTACTGCACCGCTTTCACTTTCATAGAGTGCGGACTGCATTCCTGGAGTTTTTGGGTCCTGATATGGTCGAGCCTCCGGACATCCCGGAACTAACGTATGTGATTAACACACCTTCGTTGCGCAAACTGGTCACAGCAGCGGTGCGTCCATTGGGGCGTAGGGGCATAGCCCCACCAGCCACCATGGACCCGCATCGCGGCCGCCGGCCAATCTTCTCAGTAAAAATAAAATACATTTTGCATTGCAACAGATGATCAGCCGCCGGCGAATTGCACAGTCAGGGGGGGTGGCCTGCTGCAGCTTGAGTGACAGTCAACACTCAGGCTGCAGCAGACCGTCCCGCTGGGGAACTTACAGTGCGCATGCTTGGGAAAGTTGGTAACTTTCTCAAGCATGCACACTGTAAGTTCCACAGCGGGACCCAGGGGTGCTTGTTTGCTGCCACAGCCCGGGTTTCCAAAGGGCGACGGGGCGAGCAGCAAATGTGCCTTCCTAGCCAATCCTGGCGCTGCTCCAGCACCAGGATTGGCTGAGGACGGACAGAAGGCGGGGTTTCCGCTCCAGTGAAGGCGCCAAGGTCCCAGAACTTAGAAGATGCAGGCGGCGCTGATCGGCGGTCAGGTAAGTTTTCCCTTCTTTTCTTTATTGAAATTATAAGGGGTGTTGGGGGGGGGGGGGGTGGACATAGTGTGCGAGGCTCTGACCGCAGTGAGGGCGGGAATCCGGGCCCAGCGAACGTTCTGGAAGTCCTGCTGCCCCCCTCACGGCTGGCGGGGGGATAGGGGGTGTAAACAGAGCAGTGCCAATCTGTAGTAGCCTAGGTACTAAAAATCTTACAAACTCGTGCGGCAGAGCTGGCCTTCGGGTTACACCAGTCTTAAGGGTCCCAAGAGCAGAGCGGTCTGCGAGGTACCCCGTGTCGTCTGAAAAGGTTTGACAGCACAACCAGGCCCCAAGTTATCCAGATCTCTGAATATGCAGGCGCAGAGCAGTAGAATCGTAAATCACAGGTCGCATCGGGTGACACGGAGCTCGCCTCGGACACCAAAGCTACCCCTCCCCCATGCAGGATACAGCTCAGTAGCTGCAGATTAAGAGAGAGACAGCACGAGCTGCGGGGCAGAGATATTAATGCGAAATAAAGTGGGGTATGGAGGGGGAATTGCATTGAAAGCGGGGGTTGGTGTGAGGAGGAATGACGAGCGGGAAGAGGAACCAGGAGGTGGGAATGGCCTAAGAGAGGAGAAGGAGAGAGTGGTACAGTGGAGAATGAGGAGGGTGTGGTAGTGTGGAGGGCAGTAGGGGATGAGTGAAGAGGGTGCACAAGTGCTAGGCATAGTGCTGCTGGCAGGGAGAAAGGAGAGATGGCGGTGTAGAAGAAGGGACATAAATGGCGAGGGAGTATTTGGAGGTAGAAGGGAGACTGGGGCAGCAATAGAGAAGAGGGGGGGTAGTAGGGTTGGGAAGGGTGAAGACAGTGAGCAGGGAGGTTGCCAGCCGCTCCCCGGTCACAGGGCACCGCGTCTCCAGTCCTGGTCCTGCCTTTCAAAGCCATTCCTATTTATTGAACCAATGACGAGCAATGCCACTGCTCACCGAATCCACTTGCCTGCTAAATTAAAGCCCATGACTGTAAACCGAGGGCCCTCGGTAACACGGAGCAAAGCAAATAAACATAGGTGGGGAGGTCTGGGACTGAGGTCACAGACTGACAAGTCCAATGAGGGACGAGATGAAGACCACAGAGCAACGGCAAGGGGAACATTAAAGAGGACACCCAAAACCGAAAAGCAAAAAATGGCGTGGATAAGACAAAATGATAACCGAGAGGCGCCTAGACCTGCCTAAAGCAAATTCAACAAGAAACGACAAAGCCAATCGTTCAGAACTCGTTGAATATACGCAGCAGTGAAGTCTTCATTCACACACACACACAACAGGCACAGCACATACAATGCTAGAGTAGTTAGAGTTTATTACACACAGAGAACAGGTATGACTATTGTATTATTGTGTAGAGCACAAAAATGCACACGTGAGCAGGTCTAGAAAAATTACGGCTAGGATGCAGGATTTCTGTTGGTGGGACATGGCAGACCCACTAATCTTTCAAGCACTGCACCTTACTCTGCAGTTTGTGTTCGGGTTAGTTTTGTGTGTTGTAACGTTTCTGTGTGCTGCTTTCTACCCATCTTGCTGCACTTGGTTGTACGTAAAGTTAAATATCATGCAAGCCTGTCATTGGTGGAAGAAATTAGTCAACAATTGTCTTCGATTTAATAACCACGTTCGAACTGCCCACTTGGAATGCGTTTAAAAGTTGCTGCAGAAATCTTTTTACTTAGAAATGGCACGCAGAAAAATGTACCCGCATTATAATGCAATATACATCTTTCTAATGTATAATCAGGACACGCAATAGTTATTAATAATGTAATAATGTAGGGAAAAATGTACTTAAATGCTTAGAATATAGTACATATGCGAAAAAATGTTTTATATGAAGCTATTAGTCTTAAGAATGTGTAACTTCAGCGTCGAATCACCGGTAGGAGGTACGGATATCGTTCTGTAGCTGAAGCTGAGCCCTTGTTTGTTGCGTCACAGGTGAGGTCCAACAGAGTACAGTTGGTAGCCCAGTCATTTTCTATTTAAGCTGTGCAGTCTAACAGCCTCGTGGTGTTCACTCAGGAGAGTTTGTTGTTTTGCAAACTCGACCCAAAGGTTTTGGTGGGTATTACCTCTGCACCCACCCTGGCTACATTACACTAGCTCAGAGGTTTGTAAGCACCACAAGGCGAAGCGATTTGCCCCGTATCACAGGATCTATTAGAGCCGGCGCTGAGACTCGAACAGCACTTAGTGCTTTTTTGACTTTTTTCACGGACCTCCAGTTAGCCACGTGTGCTACATGTATACATATTTTCCCTGTATGGAGCTATAGTCTGTACATAAATATGTACACATGTAGCACACGACACAATGTGAAACGGAGACTCAAGAAAAAGCATTAAGTGTTGTTCGAGTCTTAGCCTCACTCTCTGTTGATTAAGATAATTTAAAGGCTTACTGACAAAATGTGTTTGAGCTGGCAGCATCTTTATTTCACATTTTTCATAACAATTTGGAAGGAATGTAGACGTCACTGGAATTCAATAGTAATCTCTCGAAGCTCGAACAATGTTTCTTCAGTGCCTGGACTGTGTGTATGTGACAGGACTGTACCATCTTCTGCGCATGATAAAAGAGCTCTGCATATGGCGTGCAAACAGCATAAATATTGAAGGCTGCAGTCTGGGAAAGCTAGGAGATTTCATTGTATGAAAGCTTGTGAAGGTGTTTGGCATTTGTCCACATCGGTGAACCCTTGATTGTCACAACCCAATACTCTGTAAATTGCTGGTTTTATTGTTGGGAAGTCAAATTGTGAGCTGGATGTGTTCCTCCCTGGTGATTGCAGCCTGCTGGAGTGTGTAGAGTGAAAATAAAGGGAAAGGCGAAAGCTGCTCTGAAGTGACATTCACATTTGGAGTAATTAAGTTGCTTTTTGTGAGCTTTTAAGCCTTTTAATTGCTAATTGGTGATCTGACAGTCAAAGTGTTTATTTACAGCTGCCAAGACTTCAGATTGCTTACTTGTGACAGTTCCAGAGTTTCGGTGTACTTATGTCCATTTGTACAAGTGGCTCACTCAAGAAACTGTTGAATGTTTTTAATGCAGTAAGGTATGGGGCAGTTCTGATGTACCAAGTCAGACCCAGACCAGTCCCCACAGTTGCTCCGGATTAAGGGACATTGTCATGTCATCTCAGGTGCGATGTGAAGACTCCCAGTGAGCTGAGGACTCTTTTGGCTCAAGAACCAACTAGCTGGAGACCCTTGTGGTTGTTTAAAGATTTAAGATCAGCCTGTAACTCAGTCTTGAGCTGGGTGGGTGACCTCGATTACAAAGTGGCTGTGCCAGATGTCCCATTATGACCCCTTTTGCCTGTCTCCCCATCAGGAGCACAGGGCATAAAACTGGGGGTGCTCAACCCTGCCAAAAAACTGAGAGGTGGCCCTAAGAGCACAGCTGCCATCCTATCAGGGGTGGGATGCTTTGATGTGCTGGTCTGGTTTTCTGGGTGCATTGGCTCAAGTTTTTTCCCATGTAATTGATTGGGTGTCTTGGTAAGTTGCTTTTTGTGAATGTCTGACTTATGACTGCACATTCCTTTCAGTGTGCACTTGCTTCAGTTTACTTTTTGAGTCACTGTCTAGTTTGCTGGATGTATTGCTTTCATTTTTCTTTCATTAAACTGTTTGACTTGCTTGGTGCTTTTATGTTGGTGCCTGCATGCTGAGGTGTACTCTTCTTCAGTTTAAATGTATGTGACTGGCCTGTTGACTAGCACCCTGCTTTCAAAGTGAAGGTTCACAGGTTCACACTTGCTTTAGTTTACTTTTGTATGGTTGACTGCATGCACTGTTTTGCTAGATGCATTGCTTTAAGTTACTACTTGATGCATTGCTTTCAGTTTGCTTTCAAGTAATTGCCTCTCATTTTCCCAATGCTTTGTTAAGGCTGTTTCCCAACTGCTGTGCAACTTCTTCTACTCTTAGAGCTGAGATTTTCATGAAAGTCTTATAGTCTGAATTCAGCACCTGAGCGTAATAGGACGAAATGTATGAAGCTCTGTGGTTATACTGAATAAGCAGCTACCTATGTTATGCCATCTATTAATGTAATAACTGCACTTTCACAATTGCTTTATTAACCTTCCTGCTTTCTCAAATTTGCTTGAAAATGCACCATTTTTCTTCTTTTCTTTCAAAGTTTTCCTAGGGGGGGGGTGATCCTCCCAAACCCCCCTTTTGGGGTTCGGGCTCGCTCGCTGCGCTCGCTCGCTACGGTGCTGTATGCAAATCACTTTGCGCCCCACCACTTTAAAATGTCACCCACCGCCCCTGACTGGTCACGCACTTGCTTAAAATAGGATTTCAACACAGGGACCAACAATTCTCTAAGGCTAGGCTGGACTGGCAACGTGATTTGGAAATACAGATCGATGATTCAATGTGGAAATACTGTTGTCAAAACACTAGGAAATTGTCGCTTAATGCCCGACACAGATTAATTCATTTTAAATACCTGCAACGCGCATATTACACTCCAGAACGCTTACATAGGTACGGACTCCGTCCAACCCCCGAGTGTGAACGTTGCCATGCCCCAGTGGCAAATTTCCTGCATATGGTGTGGAGTTGCCCTGGTATTAACAAGTTTTGGGGAGACATTTTCTTGGAATTGGGTCAGATATTGGATACAGAGCTCCCTGTCGACCCCGCATTGGCATTGTTGGGACACTCCAAAATAATTCCGGTGGCAATACGTCGCCTGGCTGATATGGGCCTGCTGCTCGCCCGCCGAGTTATCGCACATTGCTGGATGCGAGGCCCCTTACTGACGAAACGCAGATGAGCCAGGGACATGCTATACTGTAGTACCCAATCGCAAACATACAGTGAGCTCCTTCCACCTGGGAGCAGGCAGAAGAACTTTTGGGCCCTCTATCACACTTATTAAGCTGCTTGGGACAGTGCAGAGGCAGCGCAGGAGGAGACAGATTACGAGCGGGGGACATTAGAGGAGGTAGTTGACCCCGGAGATTAGACACTCATTCAATACATTGGTCTTAACTGGAGGGGAGGGGGGAAACCCAACGGCATCACGTGAAGGTCGGGTGGGGCGCCACAAGGGCGGTGGGCTTACTACACACGTTTCTCTACAGCTATACACTGATCTGAGGGGCTGCTAGTAGGACCTCCCTGTGCGGGAGGTAGAGAGGGGGGGGCAGGGGTGTGGACGGCATCAGTACAGATTGTGGTGGAGTTGGGTAAGAGCTACTTAATATTGTGACGACCAACAGGCAGTCGGGCAGGTTGGGTGGGGGAGGGGAGGGGTTGTTCGGGGACGGTTTGAGACAGAGTTTAATGGGTAAATTCAATACTGGCTCACAAGAGGAATAGCGGTCATGACTACACCATGTGCAGTATGTTTGACTTTTCGTTGGGGACTAGGCCAGGGAGGTGGGCGCAGGCACGTTATGTGAACTGAAGTCGACTGTCGGTTCCCTACTACACGCCGCCGGACCCCCGGGTTGTCGGCTTATTGGCTGTGGTTGCTCGACACAGGAAGTGTGATATTAATGCCTTGATTTGCTGCCGGCCCTCTGGGTTGTAGGCGGATGGCTGTGTATGATTGATGATACCCGAATAAAGGTTTTGAAAAAAAAAAAACACACAACTTTGAGACATTATTTAAGCTACGTGTATCATTAACGCTGATACACACAGCTGGAAATACATTTGAATTTTGTGCTTCATCTACGCTAATGCACATCGCTGATACACACAGCTGGAAAATAATTGTTTAATTTTGTGCTTCATCTACGCTGATGCACACAGCTTTATCTTACTCTTGACATTATATTGACCACTTTTCTGATATATAGCACACATTTTTTCTTTTAACTTTCATTTACGTGTTTTACATTCTTACTTTTCTTTTAATTTATTTTATTTTCTTCTTAAGAATTTTAAAGTGTCATAATGGCTCAACAAACTTCAGTCCTTCCATCACCATTTCTCCCTGAACCAGGTACTCCAAAAATTAAGTGGACTCAATGGTTTAAGGCTTTTAATAGTTATGTTGTTGCTATTGATGCTGTGAAATTTTCTCCTGTCAGAAAAAATGCAATGTTATATAGTGCTTTGGGTGCTGAGGGTCAAAGAATTTTTGACCATCAACCTGCACTAGTAAGACCACCTTCAGATGATTGGAATGAGTATACTGAAGCTATTGTACGTTTGGAAAAGTATTTTAAGGATGAGCCGAGTATAATTGTAGAGAGACACAAGTTTTATACTCGTAAGCAAAGAGAGTATGAAAAAGTTGATACATTTTTATCTGAATTGAGGGTGTTAGCTGCAACCTGAGAATTTGAGGGTCCCATTGAACAGTATCTTAGGGATCAAATTGTGGCAAATTGCTTTAGTAACAAGGTTCAGGAAATAATTTTATGTTGTCGGAATCCTTCACTTTTAGAAACTTTAGAATTGGCAAGAGGGATTGAAAGATCTGTTTTTGTGTCTAAAGAATTGGGTAACAGTAAATCTTCACATGTTGAATCTGTAAACAAGATTTCACAACTAACATCTCAAAGTGTGAATCAACGTGACAAATCTTCTAAAATTGAATGGAAGAAAACTGACAAACCTCCTGCATGCTTTAGGTGTGGGTCAAAGTTACATCTGGCTAATTCGACTTCTTGTCCTGCATTAAAAAAGCAATGCTCTAATTGTAAACAAATTGGACACTTTGCTGCAGTGTGTAAATTCAAAACGAAAACAATGTATCTTGAAACTATAAATTCTGAAGAGGTGTCTAATGTAGGTGAAGAACAAATTGTTAGGAAGATTCTATTGTCAGTTGATATGATAGATGGACAAGAGGATTCTTGTTCTTCTGTTCCTGTGTGTGACTTAAAAATGGGTGAGGTCATAGTGAAAGTTACAGTAGATTCAGGGTCTCCTGTCACTATTGTTTCTGATTTTCTTTTCTTGGAACAATGGAAAGGAGTTCAACTTATGCCTCCTGACACACGCACAGTAGCATTTAATGGAAAGGTAATAGATTTAATTGGCTATTTTGTTGACAATCTTACTTTTGAAGATCACACTGTGCAAGCCAAAATTTATGTAGCTAAAAAAGGCTATAATATCCTTGGGTGGAAGGATCAAGGAAAATTTCTTTTAGTTTTGAGACCTGGTACCAACAATCCTATTTCTTTGGATCGTTCCAACATAATTAGTACTCTGGTTACTGAAGAGTTGTCCTTGGAGAAAATTATGGGAAAGTACCAAGCTGTCTTTTCTGATGGTCTTGGGTCAGTCAAGGGTTTCGAACATAAAATCATTTTGAAACCTGACGCTGTGCCAGTAATTCACAAAGTCAGGCATGTTCCCCTAAGCATTAGGGAGAAACTAAAAAATCATCTTCATCAGCTATGCAAGGATGGTGTTATTGAACAAATTAATTCTTCATTGTGGGGTTCGCCAATTGTGGTAGCACTTTAAAAAAACTGTGATGAGCTTAGGTTATGCATAGACCTGAGAGCTTTGAATAGGAATATACAAGTTGATTGTTTTCCTCTACCACGTATCCAAGACATGCTAGCTCAATTAAGAGGTACACAAGTCTTCTCCACCATAGATTTGAGGGCAGCATACCATCAGATTGAGTTATGTGAGGAGTCTAAGGACTTAACAGCTTTTAATACTCCTTTTGGCACTTACAGATATTTGAGGTTACCTTTTGGTCCGGCTTCGGCGGCCTCTGTTTTTCAGAAGTTAATGTTTCAATTGTTTGGTGAGGTTCGTGATGTTCTAGCATATTAAGATGATATTCTAATATCTACTAATACTGTCGAGGAACATCTTATTAAATTAGATCAGGTGTTGGGCATCCTAAATGATCATGGTATGACTGTAAAAAAACAAAAGTGTAAGTTTCTGTTAGATGAGGTTGAGTATCTTGGTCATACTATTCCTCAGAAGGGCATTACTCCTAAACGTGATTTGTTGCAGGGAATTCAAGATTGTGTTCAACCCAGTAACAAAGATCAGTTGAGGTCATTTTTGGGGTTAAGTGAGTTTTACTCAAGGTTTGTCCAGAATTTTGCACATATAAGTGAACCATTGAGGATGCTCACCAGGAACAAAGTTACATTTTTGTGGGGTGAAGAACAGAAGTTGTCATTTGAATCTTTAAAAGATGTAATTATCAGAGCTCCTGCTCTTAAACCTTTTGATGAGAAGCCTATTTCCTATATTACTGTGAATGCCAGTAATGCTGGGTTAGGTGCAGTGCTGAGTCAAGTGATTGATGGTGATGAGAATGTAATAGCTTTTGCCTCCCAACAACTTTCCGTGTCAGAAAGAAATTACAGTACAATTGAAAAGGAAGCTGTAGCTTGTGTGTGGGGTGTTAAGCATTTTTCTACTTATGTTTGGGGCCGTGATTGTGTGTTGGTTTCAGACCATAAGCCTTTGATTTACATCTGGAATGACAAAGGTTTGAGGAATGCTAGTCCAAGATTAGTTCGACTATTTTCTAAACTTTATGACTTTAACTTTGTGATGAGACATATTCCAGGAGGAAAGAATTTCACTGCTGATTTTTTGTCTAGATGTCCCTCAAGCTGTCCTGACTTTGATCCTATTCTTGATGACAAAGAAGTGGTAGTTAATTTATTGGATGGTTTGAAGGTGTCTGGGGATGCAGTTTCTGAATCAGAGTGGATTAATGCGTCTTTGTCAGACAATTCTCTTTGTTTGTTAAGAAAATATATTACTGAGGGTTGGCCAAGAGAAAATCAGGCGGACAAGGATCTTCTTCCGTTCTCCAAACTTAGAGAAGAGTTAAGCATGGAGGGGGATTTTCTTTTAAGAGGTCCTTCTCTTATTCCTCCTGTGTCTATTAGAAATAAGATTTTGACATTGCTCACAAAGGTCATGGGGGGATTACAAGTACTAAGAAAAGATTGAGACTTTATTATTGGTGGCCAGGGATAGATGTTTGTGTAGACACCTTTTTGAATGATTGTGTTGAATGTTCTCATGCCGAGAAATCGTTACGTACAGTGAATAAACCTTTGTGTCCTGTTGTCTTTCCTGACAGTCCATGGGAGAAATTGGGCATGGATTTTTTGGGACCGATTGGGGGTTTAAATCAAGGTTTTAGATTTATCCTTACCATTGTTGATTATCACTCTAAATGGGTTGTTTTCAAATTTTTAAAGGAACCCAACACAGAGAATGTGATAACATTTCTTAAACAACTTTTCCAGTTTGAGGGAATACCAGCTTATCTGGTGTCAGATAATGGCGTGCAGTTTGTGTCGCATGACATGAAATTTTGTTTGAATAATTTGGCCATTAAGCATCTCACCACTGCTTTATACAGTCCACAAGGGAATGGCTTAGTGGAAAGGGTGAACGGTGTCTTGAAGGATGCTGTCCAGTTAGCTATTTCTTCTGGTGTTAGTGTTCAGGAAGTGGTGAGTGACAGAATATGGTCATACAATAACACACCACATTCGACTACTGGTGTGACTCCGTTCTATTTGTTAAGGGGAAGGCAATCTTTTAATGAATTATTTCCTGGATGGGTAGTTAGAAAGACCTTTCTCGGAAGGGGTGTGTCTGATTTGGATCAAGTTAAAAGGAATGTTGAGTCTGCTCAAATGAAGTCTAAAATCAGATATGATCAAGAGAAACATGTAAAAGAAAATTGTTTTGTGGTTGGAGACAAAGTAAAAATTAGAAGACCGTGTAAAGTGAAGGGTTCAAAATATTTTCCTGAAACAAATATTGTTCAAGTCAGCAAACATTCTGTTAAGGTACTTGGCGGAAAATGGTGGAGTAAAAGAAGGCTTGCCAAGGTGAAAAACCCAAATTTAGATCTTGTTGATGTTGAGGGAGCATTGGATGTTTTGTCTCCATATATGAGTGACATGCAGGGTTCACAAGGGGATGGTAGAATTCAATGTTATCCTGAACCTCCTGTGGACAATTTGGAGGTTAACAAAAATGATGTGTCACTATCTGATGTTTCTGTTTCTTGTTCCAAATCTAGTTCTAGAATTAGGTCTAAACCTAAATATTTAGAAGAGTATGCTACTTAAATGTTCTAAGTTTTGCTCTGAAGAGCATTTGCTTCAAAAAGAAATGTTTTGGTTTTTGTTTCTGTTTATGGGAAGGGAGGTGTGTTATATCCTATGTTTTCTTATCTTTTGTTTTCATGATTATTGTGTATTTAATCTGTTCACCTTTAGACTGTCTTAATCCAAGTGCTTAGGTTGCTAGGTAATGGTAGAATGTTGAGCTTCTGATCTTCAATTGAAGGCTGAAGCTTGATGGAAGAACTCTCTGACGGATCTTGTGCTGTACTTGAGATTCAAGAATAAACTTCATGAAAAGTTTAATCTACTTGTTTGTGATATTTTGGATACCACAAAGGCTCATTCCTATTGTTTAAGCAGACTCAATAATGTATTTGGGGGATGTTAGACCTGGCATCATTGGTGTGGGTCTCCCTTCCCTTCCCCTCTACTCTTCCTGCCTTGTATGCTGGCTGGATGAAGATGTTCTGAGCACCGTGCCATTGCTAATCAGTGCCACAGCGCGAATGCTCCCTGTATATAAATGACTGTTTGCTCCCTGTATATAAATGACTGTGTGAATAAGGATAACCCTAAAGCCTACATCTTTGTAACCTGTTAGTTAAGATTACTTTCTATCACCCTATCCAGCCCTAGGAACTCGATAGGAACTTCGAGTTTGATATGTTTATGCTCAGGACATTGAGGGCCACCTTCTAGTAAGGACTGTTTATATATCACATTTTGAAATGCCTTTCCTGAAAACTCTGTAGTTTCTGGCCTAAAGCTTTACTGCGGGTTGTTGCGAGTATGTGTATTGATGCACCAGGGGCGTATCCTGCTGGTCCACAATTACAAGGACACATGAATTCACCATGTGTGCTTTTCTATGTGCCATCTAATACTGTCCCTTCCATGCATGACAATGCATGTAAGGTGTGTGACATGGTTGTTGCTGTGGGTCTTTCAACGTAGCAACCATGTATCTTAGGGCAAATCATGAAGTGCAAAAACATACAAGCTGGAAATGCAATTGAATGCTCTGCCAAACCACGTTTTGCATAGTGAGTCACACTGTTTATATATGCTTACATCTCACCTACCTCAATTAACCTCTTTCAGCGGGTACAGCATTGTAAAGCATGTATGGAAAGAGAATATCATCATGGATTGTGTGTGTGCATTAAGGTGTCCCTTCATGATAAAAAACAATCTACACATGACGCAGGCATTTGTGCACTATGGTACAAGGGTGCCAGTGCAGACACATGTCATCCAATTGTGTGACAACACAGGGGCAAGCACATTGAATAAAACAATCCTTATAAATATGTTGCATCACTGTGTTCTGAAAGTGACTCATTTCTGGGCAGCTAAATGATTTGTATCACTTTTATAGCGAACTGGGTCTAGGTGTGCCATGCACAATCAGGGAAAGTGTGTATCACACTTATTAATTACCCAGGGATCACATTTCAAGACCTCAAACATTTCAATCACAGAATCATGCGCTGCAATCTACCATCCCCTGTCATGCACAATAAATCATACACAGCAAATTAAGTGACATGTGTCACAAACAATGAAAAACTCTATGTTAAACACTAAAACTAATGTCTCAAACAGTAATCTCACTGAAAAAGTTGGCAAACATGACATACACCACATGCTATGTTTACTCAAGTAAGTTCAAAAGTTGGGAGGAGATGCCCATGAGCCTTCATCATACCTCCCAATCATATGATAAACACTGATGCAAATATTTTGTGTAAATTGCTGGCATCCTGCCTAGGACCATATTTGCTGCACACTGTGCACATTAGGATCAATGTGGCTTTATACCTGGTCGAAATACAGCAATGAATTTACGCCGACTAAACTACATTATGCAGGAAGTGAGCGATTGGGAGGAGGAGATGGTAGTTGTTTCTATAGACCTAGCCAAGGCGTTCGACATGGTGGATTGGGGATACCTCTTGGAGGTACTCAGGGTCGCGGGGCTAGGCCCCAAATTCCGTAGCTGGGTCCAAATACTGTATACTGAACCTTGAGCGAGGGTCAAACTAGAGGGTGCGCACTCAGAAGAATGGCAACTGGGACGAGGCACTGGACAGGGTTGCCCACTTTACCCTTGTTGTTCGCCTTAGCTATAGAGCCATTGGAGGTATGGGAAAGAGTTGAATTAGACCAGTGGGGACTCAGGGTGGGAGACACAAACGATATTATCTCCCTCTACGCCGATGATACGCTTATTTATTTGGCCTGCCCTCGGGTGGCGGTATCGGAACTGCTGCACCAGCTGTATAGGTTTGGGGAGGTCTCTGGGTTAAGACTTAACCGCAATAAGTCGCTGATTTTCCCATTTGCGGGCCTGGCTATGGTGCCCCCAGGGGATTTCCTGGACCTGGGACTCAGATGGAAACAGGTGGATTTCCAGTACTTAGGGATCCAGGTTGCGTTGTCAGATGCACAGGCAGTGGCCATGAACCTATATCGGACACTCACCGCTCTACAGCATTTGGTGACATTCTGGAACACTCAAAAAGATCTATGATGTCCCTAGAGCATGTATCTAATGGATTACTACGTTGGTCCAAAAGATACTATGCATCCACCATAGGACTTGCCTGTTTTTTGGGTCAAACTCACAACCACAAAAGTATGAACTTACTCATATCAAAAGGGACTACAATAAGGTATTTAAATCAATGGTATTAGCAATCTGTAAACACAATACCTAAACACAATTCTAACAAAACAGTAAGTGTACGAATAAAAAATGTCTGTGGCAAGAGTGTGGTTACAAAATTAAAACATATATGTTTATTCTGTTTCATACAATTAAATTATTGTGCAACAACAATTACATATAGACATTTAAAAAAATCAATACATTAAAAAACAGATTTGTTAAAAACAAAGATTACACATCCATATGTTAAAATTGTTCAAGAGAACAAATGTCATTCTGGAACACCCTTCCACTGTCATTGATGGGCAGCCTGACCATCTCAAATATGGTAATGCTTCCAAGGTCCCTTTATGCACTCCAGAACTCACTTTGCCCGCTTCTGACACATATTTTCAAACAACTGAACATGATTCATACCTCACTGCTCTGGGCAGGAAGGGGGAGCAGAGTAGCCCTAAACACTATGATACGTAGTTATGAGGAGGGAGGTCTGGACGCTCCACGATTCGACCTATATTACTATGTAGATCAACTGCTACACACGGCGCAATGGATGGCAGAGGAAGACAATTGGGAAACATGCTTATTAGCAGGTAGGGCAGACCTGAGGACACCCCAGATTGCACTGATGAAGGGCATGGGAGCGGAGGGAACCCTCCCATATGTAGTGAGACACCCAGCAAACATCTGGCAGTGGTATGTTGAAAAGATTTTAGGGAAAGCACCATTCCATAGAGAGTTGCCAATCTGGGTCCTGGCCCCCTTCAGAGGGATCGGAACACACATGTCTTTTGAGGCCTGGAGAGATGGCGGCTGTGAGAACCTCGCAGAACTTTTCCCAAATGAGACCTTTATTTCCTACGATCAGACCAGCAAGTGTTTTATTCTAGGGCAGGGGCATTACTTGCATTACACAGGAATCCAGGAGGTAGTCAAAATCACCTGGACAGAGTACCCAGACATACCCCAACCAACACATACACTGGATATCCTACTCACATGTGGCGCTGGTCGTAGAATGATTTCCCTCCTATATAAAGCCATGAAGCAAGACTCTACACCCCCGACTCCGCCATCAAGGGCAGCTTGGGAGAGAGCCCTCAGTAAACAGATAGGAGAGAAATTGGGCATCCATAGGAGCTCTCACCCACACTTTCTCCTGCAATGCTAGATTTAAACTAACCCATTACAACTTTTTACACCACACTTACCTGACACTGGTAAAGTTAAAACGCATTTCACACGATAAAGAAAGTAAATGTCCCAGGTGCGCTGCGGAAGATGCAGACTATTCATCTGGCATGGGAAAGTTCGGTGGTGAGACAGTTCTGGACAGGGTGGCTCACAAGGAACGAGAGGTCAAAGGCCTTCCGTTAAGGGAGAAACCATTGCAATGCTTACTAGCCCACGTACGGAAGCCCAAAAAACAGAAGCTACCTTATAAATTGCTGCAATTAATGTTAGTTTTAGCCAGATGTAGGGTGGTCATAAAATGGATGGGGAAGAGAGGCCCAGAGCTGTTGGTGTGGATCAAGGATAATAGAGAATGGGCATTAGCTGAAGAGGCACATATGAAGCTCACACGCAGGGAAAAAAATTACAAAAAGATTTAATGGAATGGCCGGAATTGTGTAATACTGGGTTCTCAGAGGTGGGGAATGGGCCCGATCATAGTGCCTCAGAAATTGGGGAAGGCAAAACAGACCTGGAAGACAATCAATAGAGTAGAAGACAGGGAGAATAAATGCTGTAAAGGTATGTCCTGTGAATATATGACCTAATCTATGCTTCGTTCAATACTGTACCGTATAATATTGTGGACCCCAATTGATTTTGTTTCGCTCCCAACACTGTAACTCAAGCCGAAAAGGTAGATAATACACTGCATGCTGTAACGTTGATGTTTTGTTCTCATCGAAAAATGGAAAATAAAGTTAAAAAAAAGAAAGTATGTTTAAAAGTTACTACAGTTCTCTTACTTTCCACTTGCAGCTGATCAAGTATATGACCTACAGACCTGGTTGATGACACCAATTGGAAATCCCAAGACTGATCTGCAAAAGGCCTACAATCATGCACATTGCCAAACATGAAACATCATAGAGAGAAGCTTTGGCCTGCTCAAGTCCAGGTTTTGTTGCCTGGATTTATCAGGTGGAAGGCTACTGTCTTCACCAGAAATGGTCTCCAAGATGATCATTGTATGTGCAATACTACACAACATAGGTGTCAAAACGAATGTGCCTTGGGATGAGGAAGAACAGACCCCCGAACCAATGGATGATGCTGATGATGAATCAGAAGCAGAACGAAGCGCCATCGTCAACACTGCTGCAGGGATAAGACATCACACTCACATTGTCACACAATTCTTCACATGATGTTCAGTTTCTACATTTGTACAAATTTGCACCAGTGTCTCAAGTAAACTCACAAATACACATGAAAGACTTGCAGGTGTGTCCTTTTTGTACACAGATTATTAGATACAACAGTTTCAAATGTGAATTACGTGTAGGTTTTTTCAAAATATCATGGTCTGAATACTCCAACTGACCTGTGTGTGTAACATGTGTCGACATATGCGTTTGCCTCCCAGATAAAACAAAAATGTAATGAATTTGCTGCATCCGCTTGTGTGTGCACACCATTGATACAGATGGGCCATGTACACTCATCATAACGCTATCAACATCTACAGATGTGGCACACAGATTGGCATGTGTGCACGGCACCATTAAATGAGTACATACATCAGTCTTTCATATCATGGGCACCTGCCTCAAGCAGTGACTGTCAAAATTGTTGAGAAGAGGCATTTACATGTAAATTATACATGTAATGACAGTATGCCAATAGGCAATGTCATTACATAAGCAACAGTGCATAGTATGCTGTAATGTTATGTGTTACATCACTAATAAATACATCTCCCATGAAAAGTGTCAAAACTGAGAACAACTGTCCCTGTGAATGAGAAAGTAACACGGCATGTTGCTGCAAGTCCATTTGCAGAGTCAAGCAGGCTCATTTACTAGGCATAGAGATGCAACGTATTTGCCAACACAGGTTGTTCTCTGTGGTTTACCCTGCGCATGCACACAAACTGCTGTCATGTGTCGGCAGAGGCACACTTGCACCAGGGTGCAAGGAAGGCTGGCTGGTGTTGATGACATGCTTTGTTACAGAAAGGGGCACCATCATGCACAAAAAACACATTTTCAAATATCACCTCTTTAAATGTGTGCTGTCAAATGCAGCATGCATTGAAAGAGGCAAAATGGACAAGAAAAGAAGATTTGTCACCTTTTTGTGGCTTGTGACACGAACGCTGGTTTGGCATAGCAGTCTCATGCATTTCCGCATGTATGATTGAGGTAATTCTGGAAATGCAATAGTGGACATGTGTGTAGAATGGAAAAGCCACTTCAACTCCCATGTCACATCTCCACATGCAAAGTGTTGCATAAGAAGTGGCAATATACGCAAGCAGACGTAAAGCCATGCAGGGTGCCTGTATGTGGCATTGTAAGAATTGTCCTGCAGCTTGTGCTGCTTGTGTGTGATGCAAAGTGATGCACCTGTTGCACAAGGTGCCTGTAAATGAACAACAAACATCCCACAATTTCCATGACAAACAAAGATTAGGTCCATATCCTAGGACGTATGTGAAGGTCTGAACCAAAAATTACCAGCCCACAGTCAAATACATACACAATGTTGTAAGGAAACCTCATATGATCATTACGTGATGCATCACTTGCACAACACCATGCATCACGTCTTAATTCAATATAAATGTGGATTGAGTAACTTTGACAAACAAGACGGGTTGCATCTTGCTGAATATGGTCAAAATCAAATTTTGAATCTTATGTACAAATGCACGTTGCCTCATTAAGTCTAACGCAACAACTGACTAAACCACGCAACCCATAGAAACGTCACGCATGCAGATGTGAATGTTAAATAGCAATTGCGTCTTAATCACGACGCCTCAGCATAAATATGATGCAAAATGTAAAACCATGTTGCATCCATAAAGGAAATGATGCAATGACTCAAATCAGGAAATACACAGTTACTTTCTCTTTCACTTACTAGTCCTAGGAGTGTGCTTGGTGGAGGAGCCTGTTGTGCCTTGTGGAGGGATTTTGTTGACCTTGTCCTGTGTTTTGTGTGTGTTTAGCAAACTAACTACATTTTTTGTCAGTTAATTGTCCTCTTAAACTATTTGTCTTGTTTACATTGTTGTCTTTGGGGTATTTGTGCAGTTTTTGGGGTAGATAGGAGTAGGTTAGTTTTAAGGGTGGGTTTAAGTTTCTGTTTGGATTGTTCTTTTTTTTTTACATTAATTCACACCAAACATGTCAGGCAGGTCAAAACAACTGTCACACAAACAGTTTAGGGGCCTCCTTTCGCTCATATTTAACTTCCTGCTCAGAATGTTCAGTACAGGTGCACGGGTCAGCAAATGGTACCCATCAAAGGAACGCCGGCAGAGGTGGGAGAAGGTCCAGCACCACATGTCACGCATTTACGATGTTGATCGGACAGCCCACCAGTTCAAACACTGCTGGCAGGATGTTGTCAGCAGAGACGCAGACTTGCTGGACCATCTCGGACTGGAAGTCGGTGGACCTATTGACAAGTCAATACCTACAAACACACATACGTGGCTTATTTACAGGTCTCCAGCTAAACCATACATTGCTTCCTTCATTATCAAATGTGAAGCACTGGTTATGCAAAGGGCTCAGAGAAAAGACTACAGTGAAGATTTACAAGAAATTAATGTAGTGCAGTGCTGCAAGTTATTTTGCAGTGCCGTGCTAGTTGCGAAGCGCTGGGTTGCAATATATTTACAACAATATGTCACATCTCTCTGCTTCCCCCTGCGCTGGCGCACAAACTGCTGACATGCACCTGCATAGGCATTCTTGCACCATGGTACAAGGATGCATGCGTTGTGGTGAAATTGTTTTTGTGCAGGAGGGGACACCGTCCTGCACAAAAAGAATCATTTGGGGTGATTCCCTCTTCCAGTGTGTGCCGTAGAATGCCACACGCCTTGAAAGAGGAACATAACAAGGAGAAATAAAAACATTTCTCCTTGTTGCACCTTGCAGTGCCACACCTAGAGTGGCGTAGCATTCTGACGCATTTCCACCATCAATCATTCTCTGGTCACCCCCTACCAACCCAACAGACAGCTTAGATCGACCTCCTCACACCTTCTCACAGTTCCCAGAATCAAGAGAGTCAGAAGTGGGGGACGCTCTTTCTCTCACAACACGGCCAAACTCTGGAACTCCCTCCCTCTCCACCTGCGCTCAGAACCCAATCTTCTGTCCTTCCGAAAAAAGCTTAAAACCTAGCTGTTTAACAACTCAGACTAGGCTCCGCTCTTCCACATGCGTTTGTCCGCAGCGCTAGGACGCCTCTGGGTAGCTACTGCGCTTTACAAATGTTCTTTTCATTCCATTGAAATTTCATTTCCAGATTTACAATTCCTCGTAAATCTTGAAATGCATCAGTGGACATGGGTGTTGCATTGGAACACCCACAGTAACGCCCACGTCACGCCCCAACACGCAAAGTGCTGCTTGAAAAGGGGTGATACAAGCAAAGGTAAAGACATGCAGGGTGGTATTACATGTGCTTCTAAATATTATTCAGAAGGTTGCGCTGCCGGTGCGTAAAGCAACGTGACGCACTGGTGGTGTAGTGGTCTTGTAAATCTGCCCCCACATGTTTTTATATTTAACGTTTGTATGTTGGAAGTTCATTGTACCATACGTATGACACAAAACATGGTTTCAATTACAAAAGGCATTGTTGCTAATTTCCAAGCACCCAGTGCTTGGGTGACATACCTGCATTTTGCAGCACCATTTCAACAGGGATATGAAAAGGCACCATGCATGGCATTCACTGTCCTTGTAAACATGGCATCCTTTACGTGTGGCACTTGGAATCAAAGGGTTATCCCATGGGTGTTGCTATGGGTGCACCCGCTTCTGGATGTTAGAGAAATGAAAGAACACATTGAATTGCATCTCACTGACAGGACTCCCCAAGGGAGGCATAGGGAGGCACAACGAAGAGAAATATACTCATTACTCAAATGTTTTCACATCCTACAAAGCCTGCTGCATCCTGCACCAAACATAGTGCAAGGAAATCAACTAAGGTGATTTATCATGTGCAAGAAGATGTCCATTCCTGTACATACACAATCATCTCCGTGACACAGACATCCTTGCACCAGGGTGCAAGTGTGCCGGCGTCAGGGCATGGCAGATAATTCTGCACCAGCGCCGGAAAAATCACTGGGATGCAACACATCATTTTTTAAATGTCACAAGTTGTGTTGTGGAAGTGGCACAGCGTGGCACAGTCAAAGGGCTTGGGGTACCAAGTTCCAGCACTTTCTTCTAAATGAGTCTCATGGTCTGGAAATTACCTGCTTGTGTAATGTCAATGTCTTGTGATCAATGCATACACTATCCACAATTCCAGCATTAGCAAGTCATTGTACCTCTGTTTATGGCGCCCAGGTGAACCCCTGCCATACACACAAGGGGAGATGGACTCGTTCGAGGACCCCAATGCTACGAGTGAGTACTGATTCTCAATGATTATTATCATGATGGCCATATCAGAAAATTGTCTTTGTCTGTAAACAATCACACATGCCACAACAGACAGCAGTATGTTCGTTTTAAATCACAACATATATGTGCCCTTAATTGATATATTCCTAGGTATTACAGGAAAGTATACATCAGGGTCAAATGTTTCAATACACAGTTCTGAACTCCAAACCACAATTAACTCAAACACGCACATTGAGTCCATAACACATTACATCGCTTTAACAAATGTTGCTCTGGCATTGACTATGTCACAGGTAGTTTGCAGAAAATGCAACCTAGGCGGCAATGGGTCTCATTGTCAGTTCTGCCACTAGTCATGTACCATTTGGTGTAGTTTGTCCGCGTGATGACTGTTGCAGCATAAAATCACATTTGACACATGGTGCAGGTCTCATGCAGAACCACCCTTAAATGTGTCACACATGTTCCAAAAGTCTGCCCAGTGTAACATGCATTTCAACAGTCTTTACTGGAAGCTAGCCACGCTTATCCTCCCAAAATGCTAATGCAACAAGTGCTGCATTGTGAAGCACACATGACAAATTTACATTGACACCACAGTTTGAACAGGAGCTGGAGGGTGAACCTACCAACACTGACACCAAGTTTGATACAATGCAGACATCTGTCCAACATAGTGCATGCTTTTCAGCATTGACACATGCCAATATCTTGTTATACTGGAACGTGAGCACATCTCAGATTTGGTGGACTCATGTGGCCTTGTGAGAGAATCACCATGTATGACAGTTCCAGTTCAGAGAATGTTTTCGTGGATGGGACTTTGACTGATCAGTGTGTGAGAATATGTATGTATTGTGGGCAAAGTCAGAAAGCTGTGTGTGTGCCAAACCCAAACCTAAATTCCATTTGCACATGCCTCTATGTGGTCACTTGTAGCTGGGTGCCGAGCTGATAATTGCGCATCTTGCTACCTGTGTGTGTAATGATCATCATGGACATATCTGCTCAGTTGGTATGTACAACAGAAAATGTATCAGGATTTTGCTTTTGAGCATTAGCTCTGGGATCACGATGTCACTAACAATCTTCATGTTCTTCTATTGTCATAATCGGCCAGTGCACTGTATGTGGGCATTAAGGATGTTACTTTAACTCAGCTCCGCCAGCAAACTTTGTAGAGTTTTAGAACTCCGCACTACGTTTGGAGTGTGAATGTTTCAAGAAGTTGAGAATTGCAGCAGAGTTGACCGGTGCTGCTGGTAGACTTACCTTACTCCCAAATTGCTGTCCTGCTCCTGCTGCTGGCTTCACTCTGAAGGAAGTGACCTGATTAGGGTCACCTGGGTCACTCACGACCACCTCTCAGCCTTCCATACCAAATGAAAGTCCGTCAGACAGTAGAGAATACAAACAAATATCTGTTTATTCAGGTACACTCAGAGTGGAGCCCAATCTGTCCAGTCACTTAGGAGTGCTGCAGAGGGACTGGCATCAGCAAGCATAGAGATACATTATGTACATTTCAGAACCAATGAAAGCACGCCCACAATGACATTTTTGAAGCAGATGAAGCAGAACAGTGGAATACAAAAAACAAGTTTTGATTCTGCAGCCGGGCACACACAATCTACCAGACAAGGTCATTCTGCCTGTGCCCGCCACTAGACAAGTGGGAGAAGGTTTCTATCTAAGGGGAAAGGTATGTACTAATAAGAACAGTGTATTTATTAGTTAAGCAAAACCTAACCTTGGAGAAACAGAACCTAACAGAGGCCTTTTCTCGGAAATGGCAGAGTATCGAAGTTTCGATTCTAACCCAAAATGGCACCTACATATATAATGGTGCAGCGATTGCTAACATACATGTAACAATGCATAAGTAGGATTCTTTTTATTCTAACAACTCGGCTTCAACTGCTCCAGTTCAATTAACACGGGGCACAGCATTGCACATGGTGTACTGCGTGAAGGCATGCCTGACCCCATGAAATCCCATTTAGGGTCAGGCATGCCTTTACGCAGTATGCCATGTGCAATTCAGTGCCTTATGTTAGTTTTACTGGTGCAGCGAAAGCCGAGTGGAACCAGCAGCAGGAGAAGGACACCGATTACGTGGGGGAGTTCAGGGGTTTAATGGGAGGGGGGTGCAGAGGGGGAAATGGGGGTGCAATTTGTGACTCTGGCAGGCCACGGAACTCTGCAGAATTTCAGGACGTTTTACAGTAACTCCATGTAATTTGGCAGAGTACAACGACTAGGCCGGGCGTAAATTCTGTTCATCTCGCGCAATTTGCGGAATTTGTGTAATTTTGCGTTCCGCAGAGAAGGTGGAATTGCCAAAAATTCCGCAATTCGCTGCTTCGTGGAATTTTTTGCTTGTTCGCACTTTCAAAATGCATGTTCGCAAGATATTTCTTCCAGAGCACGCAAACAGCATTCGCGAACAGGAAAAAAGCATCATGAACGGGCGGTACAAGCAATTCCGCGTGTTCACAGAACTTTTGCATGCTCGCAGAGATTTTTTACTCTTTTGCAGAGCTTTGAGGAGCACGACTACACAAATTCCGCCCACCCGACACAAGCTCCACCCAGACTTAGTGCGCATACAGGACATCGATGTTACATGATTTAGCAACATCACTTGTGACAAAGTTCACATATTGAATAATAAGATCTGGTACATCCATCAAATCTCTAATACTTGGGTGATGTAACATTGTACCAATAATTCTCTTGCAATGACAAAAATAAGACTAGTACAAATAGAATAAACTAGATGTCTGAGAATGCCAGTCAGCCTTGTGGCATATCATGATGTGACAATTGTGCATTTTAAAGTACAAAGGTTGATGTAGATCTGGGACTCCGGAACTGTCTTCTGAGTGGAGAACTTGGCCTTATGGGCCGAGCGGCGCAGGGCACGCTTAATATCTCCGGGTTCACCTGCCTTGTCAGACAGAGACACGAGACACTCTGTTAGGTGTAGAAAATCGAGTTTATTAGCTGCAGCTAAGCACAGTTATCCAAGAAGTACAGTAGTATATTCTTAGGAGACTGCCACTTAATTCCGTGCTGCACAATCTTTTATTGCAAAAAACACAGTTGATGGACAGAATGTAGAACAATGTCATACATTCACCCCAGTACAAGGATCTGGGCCTAAATCCATCGTTTTTTTGCACTCCACACCACCCTGGGTTAGACACTGGCTATATGCAAATCAGCTCTGACCCTGTGCCTCATGGGAACAGTCCAGTCCGAACTACCAAGCCATGTCTTTCCCAGACCGGAATCAAGCATCCAAGGACCGGTTTCTGGCTATCAGCCTTCATCAGCCTGGATAGCTTGACTCCAGTGGTGTGGAGAGCCTGGGACTCACGTCTGAGCATCCCCAGCCCACTCGGGGTGAAATTGCAAAAAACACAGTTGATGGACAGAATGTAGAACAATGTCATACATTCACCCCAGTACAAGGATCTGGGCCTAAATCCATCGTTTTTTTGCACTCCACACCACCCTGGGTTAGACACTGGCTATATGCAAATCAGCTCTGACCCTGTGCCTCATGGGAACAGTCCAGTCCGAACTACCAAGCCATGTCTTTCCCAGACCGGAATCAAGCATCCAAGGACCGGTTTCTGGCTATCAGCCTTCATCAGCCTGGATAGCTTGACTCCAGTGGTGTGGAGAGCCTGGGACTCACGTCTCAGCATCCCCAGCCCACTTGGGGTGAAATTGCAAAAATCACAGTTGATGGACAGAATGTAGAACAATGTCATACATTCACCCCAGTACAAGGATCTGGGCCTAAATCCATCGTTTTTTTGCACTCCACACCACCCTGGGTTAGACACTGGCTATATGCAAATCAGCTCTGACCCTGTGCCTCATGGGAACAGTCCAGTCCGAACTACCAAGCCATGTCTTTCCCAGACCGGAATCAAGCATCCAAGGACCGGTTTCTGGCTATCAGCCTTTATCAGCCTGGATAGCTTGACTCCAGTGGTGTGGAGAGCCTGGGACTCACGTCTGAGCATCCCCAGCCCACTCGGGGTGAAATTGCAAAAAACACAGTTGATGGACAGAATGTAGAACAATGTCATACATTCACCCCAGTACAAGGATCTGGGCCTAAATCCATCGTTTTTTTGCACTCCACACCACCCTGGGTTAGACACTGGCTATATGCAAATCAGCTCTGACCCTGTGCCTCATGGGGACAGTCCAGTCCGAACTACCAAGCCATGTCTTTCCCAGACCGGAATCAAGCATCCAAGGACTGGTTTCTGGCTATCAGCCTTCATCAGCCTGGATAGCTTGACTCCAGTGGTGTGGAGAGCCTGGGACTCACGTCTGAGCATCCCCAGCCCACTCGGGGTGAAATTGCAAAAAACACAGTTGATGGACAGAATGTAGAACAATGTCATACATTCACCCCAGTACAAGGATCTGGGCCTAAATCCATCGTTTTTTTGCACTCCACACCACCCTGGGTTAGACACTGGCTATATGCAAATCAGCTCTGACCCTGTGCCTCATGGGAACAGTCCAGTCCGAACTACCAAGCCATGTCTTTCCCAGACCGGAATCAAGCATCCAAGGACCGGTTTCTGGCTATCAGCCTTCATCAGCCTGGATAGCTTGACTCCAGTGGTGTGGAGAGCCTGGGACTCACGTCTGAGCATCCCCAGCCCACTCGGGGTGAAATTGCAAAAAACACAGTTGATGGACAGAATGTAGAACAATGTCATACATTCACCCCAGTACAAGGAATCTGGGCCTAAATCCATCGTTTTTTTGCACTCCACACCACCCTGGGTTAGACACTGGCTATATGCAAATCAGCTCTGACCCTGTGCCTCATGGGAACAGTCTAGTCCGAACTACCAAGCCATGTCTTTCCCAGACCGGAATCAAGCATCCAAGGACCGGTTTCTGGCTATCAGCCTTCATCAGCCTGGATAGCTTGACTCCAGTGGTGTGGAGAGCCTGGGACTCACGTCTGAGCATCCCCAGCCCACTCGGGGTGAAATTGCAAAAAACACAGTTGATGGACAGAATGTAGAACAATGTTATACATTCACCCCAGTACAAGGATCTGGGCCTAAATCCATCGTTTTTTTGCACTCCACACCACCCTGGGTTAGACACTGGCTATATGCAAATCAGCTCTGACCCTGTGCCTCATGGGAACAGTCCAGTCCGAACTACCAAGCCATGTCTTTCCCAGACCGGAATCAAGCATCCAAGGACCGGTTTCTGGCTATCAGCCTTCATCAGCCTGGATAGCTTGACTCCAGTGGTGTGGAGAGCCTGGGACTCACGTCTGAGCATCCCCAGCCCACTCGGGGTGAAATTGCAAAAAACACAGTTGATGGACAGAATGTAGAACAATGTCATACATTCACCCCAGTACAAGGATCTGGGCCTAAATCCATCGTTTTTTTGCACTCCACACCACCCTGGGTTAGACACTGGCTATATGCAAATCAGCTCTGACCCTGTGCCTCATGGGAACAGTCCAGTCCGAACTACCAAGCCATGTCTTTCCCAGACCGGAATCAAGCATCCAAGGACCGGTTTCTGGCTATCAGCCTTCATCAGCCTGGATAGCTTGACTCCAGTGGTGTGGAGAGCCTGGGACTCACGTCTGAGCATCCCCAGCCCACTCGGGGTGAAATTGCAAAAAACACAGTCTTTTATAGCACACATATTTACAATGTCTACTCCCAAAACATACACAACTGACAAATAGGAAAAGTTTGAAAACAAGCTATCAAGTATCTTGAATACGTGCTTTTTTCAGACCCCGTGTTCTCTCCTCCCCTCAAGTTAATCAATGCTAGTGCATGTAATCCAATTTGCAGGTGGCAGGACGTATTTGTGTGCTTCAAAGGATAGTTGTGTAATAGGAGAATACAAGGAGAGAATAGCGAAGGCCAGTCAAATAAGATAAAGTAAAGGAAGATTGGTGAGGCCCAAACAGTCAACTAAAACAAGGATCAATCAGTCTAGATGTGTATGTAGGGGGAAGAAGCAACGCCACATAACATGCTCCTGAAAAATAGGTGGAAAGCCATGTATAGGCTCTATCATGACAAACAAAATATGTACCTTGAGATGGTACTAACAGTGAAGACATCAAGGGTGAATAGATATATGTATGGGAACAAACACTTTTTCCTGTTTATTCTTTTTATTCTGATCATTTATCTGCAGACATAAGTTACCTTTATGAGGTATGGTCCAAATTGGCAAAGATCTTCTTTGTCTAGCCTTATCAGTAAGGCTAGTAACATAATGAGTCACGTTCCAACCATCATATGCTCGTTTCTCATCAATGGGAATCTTACCAATTTCGGCAATTTTGGCCATAGTCACTATCCCTTTTATCAAAGAACTATGACTAAAATCTGCTCCACCATTATATGGACCATCAAGAGGATGTCGAAGTTGATTCTGGTATGCATTAGAAAACATAGCCAAATAAGCCCAAGCGGAACCTTCATAAGAAAACGGAAGGACTAAATATGGCATCCCTTTCTCAGCGTTATAGGGCATAAGCCCACAAACCCAACAATCAGAAGTGTTGACTACCAGTTAATGCTGATGTAACTACTGGATGAATGAATTGTTGAAGTATTCTGTTCTCCTAATTTGCTCATGATCTGGGAGTGTATAGAACTTATGCGGGGAGGTAGTAGCAGGAAAAGGCAAAGAAACAGAAGTTGGAGCAGGTGCTGGCTGCATAGTGTGGACAATTCAACCCACACAAGCTAATAAAATACATAAACTTACTAAAATACACAATGCTACGCCACATCGACTAAACAATAATTTCTTATACTTCATTTTCATTGCAACTTTCTTATCATTCCCTTCCACTTTATTATCCATTCTCTAAATCGTTGCTCACGGTAATCTTCCTGGATCACTTAGTTGTGGTTATTAGCCATCCTATGACACTGCAAGTCCTGCAGACCTATGTCACTACTCAGGTCACAGCCTAAGACTCATACCGTGACCCTGCAACTTGATGGATAGTAAAAAGGAAATGTCTTTCAAAAAAGTAATCAGAAGAAAAAAAAAATGCAATTGTCTTTTGTCAACCTAGGTCTTAGATTGTACCGTGTCTTGCCAAGTATTGTTTGGTCTCGAAACAAAGTCTCTGGGTTCGTTGTATTCAATCGCAACTTTGTTGGTACAGCTTCTTGCAACACATCGTTATCTTCTTTCTCAGAGCTTGTCCAGTCCAGGCGTGCACTACTGAAAGGTACAAATCGGGGTACTTTTTCACTTTCTCTGTCACCTATGCCTTCTTGGACCCACTGGTCATAAGGTAAAGGCAAGGGTACCCTCTTACAGTGCACGCCGTGGACCCAATTTTTCTTCCCGACGACCTTCATTGCTGTACGTGTGACGAGAAGCACGAGAAGCACTTGTCGCAAGGGTCCCCAACGAGGTTCCAGGTTCTTTTTCCTCTGGAAATTCTTCAGACAAACGAAATCTCCAGGTTGAATGGAATGTCCTGGATCTGAGGAAGCCTCCGGCAAAGCGTTTTGAACCTGTTGATGAATAACACGTAATTTAGTGGTGAGATCATGCAGGTAATCAACCAACAATGGGTATGGAATATCGGAATACTTTTTAGGTCGAGGGACTCCCCAGACATTAGCCTGGCGCCCAAAAACGACCTCATAACGACTAAGTCCTAAACGAAAATGTGCAGTTGTTCTCGTAGAGAGAAGTGCCAAAGGTAAAGCATCGGGCCAAGCAAGACCCGTGCTGGCCTGAATCTTTGCTAACTTGAGCTTTAGAGTGTCATTATAGCACTCTACCAAACCCGCTGACTGAGGGTGGTTTGCCGCGTGGAATTTCTGCCTAATACCAAGACCCGCACACACCTTCTGCATAATTTGACCTACGAATTCACTTCTATTATCACTCCAGACAATGGGGCCTATTACGAAGGAGGATCTTCCGCATCCTCCGGGCCGGCGGAAGCCACCGCCGGCCCGGAGGATGCGGAAAATCCTCTGCGGACCCACCAAAGACCCACCACCACATTAGGATGGCTGGTGGGTCCTAGTTTCCGTCCGCAGCTTTTCCGGCGCGGTTGGCTTACAACCGCGGCGGAAAAGCACTAATATGGTGACGGTGTCTCTCAGACACCGTCAGCCAGATTAGGATGGGCTCTGCAACATGCTTTTCCGCGGCGGCTTTTCCGCCGTGGAAAAGCATGTGTAACTTCACTGCGGGGGCCCGTTGCGGGCCCCCTAGGTGAAGGGGGGGGTGCACATGGGGGGTACCTATGGTACCCCCCTGCATTTGTATGCAGAAAGCGGCAGGCACCGTGCGGTGCCTGCCACTTTCTACATACAAATGCAATGCGTGCATTTTTAACATTGCTGCGGGTGCAGCTTGAAGCCGCACCCGCCGCAATGTTAAAAATAGAGGATGTGACCGCCAGGGTGGCGGTCACATCCTAATTGCACAGGAGGGAACTCCGCAGCCCATGCAGAGGTTCCCTCCTACTCTATGGTGGCGGACGGACTCAGGTCCGTCCGCCATCATAATGTGCCCCATAGTGCGGCAAACCAAACCTCTGGAAGAATTCCTTTAAGAGGACTTTGGCAGTGGACAAAGCAGTATTATCCTTTAGGGGGTAGGCCTCTATCCATCTGGAAAAGGCACAGACCACCACCAGAACATACTTGAGGTTATTGGAACGTTCCATATAAATGCAATCAATTTATAAGACCTCAAAAGGATAGGTAGGGGGAGCAAAATGACCTGCCAGAGTTGGGGTTCCCTTTCCTGGATTATGCATCAAGCAAACAATACAATGCTTTACCACGTTTTCTGCACATTTGGGAATACCTTCATTCTGCCATACTGGAGCCAAAAGCTTACATATTCCTTTCGCACTGATAAGAGCTGGACCATGCGCCATAGTAACCACTGGTAATACATAGGCATCTGGTAACAACCAACGTTGGTGTTCTGACAATTCCGTCCAACACCCTGTCGCATCCAACATTCCCGTACTTTCTTTCCACTTACTCAATTCCTTCTCAGTTGCTTCTCCTTGGATCATTTTCACACTTTCTACTGTGTCTTCACACATACCTGCTTCTCCGACCCATCTTGCAGGGCCTGCAACATACATGCGACTTGTAGGAACTCTCGCTGTTTCTTTCGCTACCTCATCTGCAAAAGCATTCCCACGACCTACATCATTGATAATCCTTTTGTGTGCACTACACTTCACAATCGCTATCTGGGTAGGCAAGGCAAGTGATTAAAGAAGGTCAGTTACCAACTGACCATGCTGTATTTTAGTCCCATGGGAAGTAAAGAATCCTCTTTCCTTCCCCAAACGACCGAAGCTATGAGCCACGCCAAAGGCGTATTGGCTATCAGTGTAAACAGTCACTCTCTTTCCTTTTGCCAACACACATGCTCTCGTCAGTACAATCAATTCAGCTGCTTGTGCTGAATTCTGTATAATGCGTGCAGTCTCTACTACTGTATGCAAAGTGATAACAGCATAGGCTGCAGTCGTTTCGCCATTAGGAAGCTTGAAACAAGACCCATCCACCCATAGCATCCCATCTGGGTCCACGAGTGGTGTGTCTTTTAAATCTATCCTGCCTTTAGTTTCCTCTTCTGTACGAAGAAAACAATCATGCTGTTCTTGTGTATATTTCTCATCTGGAATAGGTAACAATGTTGCTGGATTTAAAACATTACATCGCTTGATATATATGTGACTAGCCAAAAGCGTCAACTCATACCCAGACAAGCGAGCACTCGTGAGATGTTGCGTTTTCGTTCTATTCAAGAGAGTGTCCACTGCATGTGGTACCATAACAATAAGAGTGTGATCCAGTACCAATCCAGCAGATTGACGAATGGAGATGGCTGCTGCTGCTGTTGCTCTGAGACAACTAGGCAATGCCTTGGCTACTGGATCCAATGTAGCTGAAAAATAGGCACATGGCCTTTGTTTGTCTCCAAATTGTTGCGTTAAAACTGACAATGCACAACCTTCTCTTTCATGCACATAAAGTGTGAAAGGCTTACTATAATCTGGAGTACCCAACACAGGAGCAGAACACAAAGCAGTACGTAAATCAGAAAAACTCTTCTGACATTCATCAGTCCAAGGAAGAGGTTGGGGTGTATCTTTCAAAGTAAGTGCCAACAAAGGTTTAGCCAACAGGGAAAAATTCGGAATCCACTGTCTACAATAAGAGGTAATGCCCAGAAAGGCACGCACCTCCCTTTGTGTAGATGGTACAGACATTCGTGCAATTGCATGAATACGTTCTGGGGTCAATCGCCTTCCCTCCTTTGACAAGAGATGACCTAAATAGGTAACCTCTTGGCGGCAATATTGTAATTTAGAAGTGACACCTTATGATGTGAATTGGACAAATGACGCAAAAGCGAAACAGTCGCATTTTTACAAACATGCTCTGAATCGGCAGCCACTAGCAAATCATCCACATACTGAATAAGAGTAGCACCTGGAGGCAAAGAAAAAGCGTCAAGCTGGGATTTCAAAGCCTGAATATAAATGGAGGGACTTTCACAATATCCTTGAGGTGCACGTTTAAATCGAAAACTTCGGCATCCGAGAGAGAAACCAAAGAGATCTCTACTCTCCTCAGCAATAGGAATGCTAAAGAAAGCATTTTTAAGATCAATAACTGAGAACCAACATGCCGAAGCAGGTATCATTGTGAGCAAAGCAGTAATATCCGATACAACAGGAAACTGAGGGACAACAATTTTGTTGACCTCTCGAAGATCAATCACAAAACGATACACAGGAGGCTTAGAAGGATCAGTACGTTTAAGAATAGGCAGAACAGGACTATTGCAAACATTTCCTCTCGTTTCTTCAACCACACCCTTCTGAACCAAATCATAAATGATGGCCAACAGAGCTCTTTCACCATCGCTGGAAATTTTATACTGAGGAATGCGTGGTAGCTTAACATCAGGCTTGACAGTAACCACGTAAGGTGGAATTTTGAGCACACCAACATCATTCGGACTCGTGGCCCAAAGCGTAGCAGGAAGTGAACGCAATTCAAGTGGCAGTTGATCCTTAGACAAATACATAGGAGAAACAAATTTATCACCCAAAGTAAGATGTACACCAGAGGGGGAACAATACAACGTTGCATGTAGACGTTTCAATAAATCCAAACCCAACAAATTCTCACCGCAACCAGTCGTTAAAATGAGCAGGGCTTCCAAATCATAAGGACCAATGGAGATGGGCAAAGGACAAGAAACCGGGTTGCGAACTGGGTTCCAGAGAATCCTACAGAAACATTCGTTAAGCCAGACAAAGGTGCCCCAGGGAGTTTGGAGTGAATGATAGAACTTCTCATTGCACCAGTATCCAAAAGAAATGGCTCTGAAACACCCAATGCAACAACGTAAACATAAGGCCCATTCTGATCCACTGGAATTGATACCACTCCCTTGCTTTGTCCATGGCTGTCCTAGCTCGTATAACAATCCTGATTTTCACTCTCAGTACAATAATCATCATTGTAATATTGTGCAGACTGAGAATTCTGCTGATCAAAATAATTCATAGAATTCTGAGGAGAAAAAGAACGCTGTCCCTTAGACAACGCACCTCGCCCTCTACCCCTAGGTGCTGACTGAAAACCACCACGGCCTCGTGGCCCTGGCAGTCCACCATTACGCTGCAATAAAACCGGACAACTACTCTTAAAATGACCTTCCTCCTTACCATAGGCACATTGATTAGGACCCAACAAAGGTCGCGGAACAAAAGGTGCAGGTTTCTGCAACAATCTTTGAAACTGTGGAGGCTGTTGCAATGGACGCTGAGCAGAACGAGGGGGATAAGCTTGTTGCAAAAGAACCTTCGTCTTCAACTCTTTAGTCTTTTTCTCCATTTTATCCTTGTCTTCCTTATCCCTATTCTCATAATACTGAGCAGTAGCTAATATCTGGGCAGACGATGAAACAGCCCACGAACTCTCGGAGTCTTTTAATTTATGCGATAATTCTGGAAGTAAATTAAATACGAATGTATCCACAAATAATCGCTGTCCACCCTCAGTACTCATATCTTGACCACTATGGTCAATAAACGTCTCCTAAAAACGAGTTTACACGCAGCTAACTTATCCCAGTTAACACGTAAGGCAGGCACCATCGTTTTCATTAAGGCAATGATCCTACTGGGCAATTCTGTAATCAAAGCATCGGGTTTAGCACCACCTACTTGTGCTGCATCTGCGGCAGTTATAGCAGCCCACGTACCACCTAAAGCTTGATCATGGTCCTCCTTACGAATCCGAGCCCATAATGCTTGTGGGACTACATTTCCCATCAGCAAATCAATATCGGCCAAATTCATGACACACGCATCAACAGTCTGGGACAGCTCTTTATAATACCCAGCAGGATTCTTACGAGGGTCCGGTAAAGACTGTTTAAGCGCCAAGACTGTTTCCAGGGGACATGTACCCATATACGCTGGAAATGAGCAGGGACAGGCGGATTAGCACCTGCTTGTGGAACTGCATCTCTCCATATTGGAGGTACTGCTCTCATAGGGTAATGTTTCACTTTTTGTCTTACTGCAGGATCAGGTTCAAGAGAAGCCTGAGAAGAAAATAAAGACCGAAAGGTGACAAGTGTCCTTACGGCGTTTTCAACCTCAGAACCCACAATGAGTCCCTTATCAAACGTAGCCTGTACATCTAACAGACCCTGGGGAGCGAGACCCAATTCCATATCTTCCCAACCTTTAACAAGAGTGTCACACATGACATTAAAAGCATATCTCTGTCTGGGCTCATCCCACCGGGAAAAGGTGCTCATGATATCGGGCACACTATACTGTGGACCACTCATGATCCATTTACTGGCAAGATTATCCAACACAGTTCGTTCGTCAGTACCTGGAAGTTGACTACGAGATTGTCTTCGAGACAAAGCAGGAGTTAGGTTAAAAGATCCAAAGAGAGGGGAGAAAAGGCCAGAGATAGTATCGACCAATCGTCTTCGAGCTGTAGGGGAATCTGACAGTAGAACGGGAGACAATGTATTAAGCACAGCAGGAGAAGAACCAACGGTTGTAAGAGGAACTGACGGTAAAGGAGACTGAGGTACAGAAGTCGGAGGCAAAGGGGGTGGAGGTGGAATTACTAGAAGAGGCAATTGAGGAAGAGCCGGGACCTGTGGCAGACCGACAGGTGGCTGAACAAGCGGCAACAGTGGGGGTGCTTTAGCACCTTGTACATAGGGCGGAGGCAATCGCAACAAATGGGACATTAAGGGATCTTCGTCAAGATCTTTATTCTGTGGGGGAGTAGGCAATACAGGATAACATCTATCTACTGCCATACGATGCTGTCTTTCTGATACTTCAATCATCTGATCAGTCTCATTATTCTTAAGCTGTTGAGCAGCCTGTAAAATCGTCATATCTTGCGCTTTCCTATCTCTTTTTGCCTGTTTAATTTCTTTCTGTTTGGCTTCTTTACGCCATAGGCGGAAAGAGTCAAACATTGCCGGCCGGGCTTTTCTCTTAAACAAAATTGCTTCCAAACTATCTAATATGTCAGGCTCAAAGCTACCATTTTGTGGCCATTGCAGAACCCCATATTTCTGTATACCGGATCCATGTTTCATTAAAAATAATAGGGCCAAGACCATGTTTCGAATAGAGCTCATAAGTGGGAGTTCCAACCGGAGGAATTGGACAAGAGTCCTCTAGCTGGGAATCCCTATTACAGTCAAGACAGCAAAACTTCCTAAACTTACTAAGCCCAGGCATTTCGTAACGAACTGGACTGTTCACAAACTTCAAGGGGGTTAAAACAATGATCACAGCACAAACGTACTTACCCCTTGGCTTCGAGTAGTGCAAAAGTCGAATAACTAAAACAAGACAAAAGAGTGGGCGCTACCCACGAATACTTAACCAAGGGCCGGATGTAGGTAAAAAATATTTACCGATCCTTAATTACCGATTTTTACCGAATCGGTAAATAAGAATCGGTAAATAAGAAGGGGGGGTATGTAGGAACATCCAGATGTTCCAATTACCGAATCGGTAATAATCGGTAAATAAGAATCGGTAAATATATAATCTGTAATTACCGATCGGTAATTACCGATCGGTATGGACAATGCATTCCTATGGGGCAAAAGTCCCATAGGAAAGCATTGGAAATACCGATCGGTAATTACAGATCGGTAAATACCGATCGGTAAATACCGATCGGTATTTCCCGCGACGGCCAGCAACCAAAAGTGAAACTCAACACAAACAGCCAATCAGGTGCAACCACCCTCCCCCTTCCTGGCAGGAAGTGTGCACACAGGCAGCTGCAACTAATTAGAATGTTCTGGAAAGGCAGTTGGAGCAGAGAGACTGGGAGCAGCAGCAGCAGCAGGCAGAGCTCGTGAATTGAGAACACTTTAAAATGGAAAGCAGCAGGGAAAGTGAGCAAGCAGAAAGGAAAAGGAAACTTAAGTTCAGTAGTACTGAATTACAGGTGCTTGTTGAGGAGGTGGTGAAGGTACACCACAGACTTTTTGGAAAACTGTCCCTCACTGTGCCAGAATCCACAAAAAGGAAAACATGGCTGGACATCCTAGAGAAAGTGAATGCTGTGGGAGTGACCACCAGAGTGACAGAAGACTTAAAGAAGAGGTTCTATGACCTAAGGAGCCTCACAAAGAAAAAATTGGCTGATCGCCACAAACAGTCACAGAAAACAGGTGGAGGGAAGAACACAGCACCCCCACTCACCGAGCTTGAGGAGCTGGTAGCCACAACCCTGGAGACTGAAAGTGTCCATGGACTGGGAGAAGTGGACAGCTCGGCTAAATCTGCAAAAACAAAAGGTAAGATGCATGCACAGCAATCCCCCTCCCACCCCCATCCATCCCTCACCCCTTGCAGCTCAGTTACCCCAGTCCCATGGTGTGTGTGCAAAACTGTAGCAAAGCATCATGGTACATGTAGTCAGTATTAGAAAGAACATGTGACATAGCACTGTTACCAACAAGTAATTTAAATGTTTGCAGACAAAATGAAGGGCAGGCAGCATGTTCAAAGTGCAAATTGATATGTTTAATTGTAGTGGCTGTGACACATTAGCACCTAGCTGATATGTGCCCATATGTCCACAGGTCACACATCTAGAAGGCAGTCCGAGGAGGCAGAAGGCACGGCACCCCAGAGGGATGACAGTCAGGATCCAGGGCCCAGTGCATCCCAGGACACAGGGGTTCCGAGTGGCCAGCCACCCTCCCAGGCAACAGACATCAGTGAGGAAATGCATGGATCCCCAATTCCCTCACAGTCACCACTATTGGTGTCATCACCAGAACTGCCTGCATCCATGGAATTGGTAACACCTGTTGCACACCCTAGCAGGAGGCATGTTGTTTCCCCACTGCTGCAAATGGAGATAGGTGCTGAGGAAATGGTGGGTGTAGAGTCACATGACTTGTCTGAGGCTGACATCACTGCCACACTGCAGCCCGGCACAGAGCCTGTACCACCTGCCACTAGAAGGCGCACAGTCCAAGGAAGGGGTGCAGGTGCACGTGGGGAGGGGTCCAGTGTCTTCCAAGGCTTGGAGGGATCGATGGTCAGGATCCAGAGGATGCAGGGCAAGGGCATCATGGCCTGTCAGAGACAAATGCGAAACATGAACAATAACATTCAGGACATTGGCAAGGGCATACAAGAGCTTGTGGAGGTGAACAAGTGCATGGCAACAGGCATACAGCAACTGTGCACTAAACTTGACTCTGAAATTGCTGCAAGGCACAGGGACAAGCAGCGAGCACAGAGAGCAGAGAAATCCTTACACCGCCTGGCAACAGCCACATCCCTGCTATGCAGGCGTAGCATCAATAGCCAGGAAGTCCTGACTAATAATACCAACCAGTTAACAAGGGGCATAGCTGGAATGACTGGTGCGCTGGAGGCCCTACTCAATGCACAAAGTGCACGAAGTTCTGCTCTTGACGTGCCGGACAGTGAACCTAGCACCAGTAGGAGCAGCACAGCTAGCCCACATGGTGTTGAGCCAAGGAGGAGCAGCAGGCGACAGGGTGAGGCTACAGGCCAAACGCCCAGTGTACAGGCTGAGCCACAAACACCTGGCAGTGCAAAGCGTGGCCGAAAATGAATATTTGTTACTATGGCCTACTGCCTGTGGACATTTGTTTCTTTAGTTGTTAAAGTTAAATTTGCACATTTGTGCCATTTAAACAAGCCTAGTGACAATATGCAACTATGGTGGGTGGGTTCAAGACCTGTCTGAGTGTGTTTGCTCACTGTGAGCATTGATGTCAAATGCTTACTGGTGCTCTTTTTTACTTTACCATCTGTTTATGAAACCTAAATAAACAGAAGCTTGTGCTTTGACTATAGCTCAGTGTCTTCACTTACTTAGAAATAGTTGCGTGTAATCTCCTCACGTCTTAATCTGCCATCACTTGGTGTTGACACTCCTGCAGGTTGTCTTTCAGGCACAGCATTGTCGTCGTCGTGATCCTCATAGTCACTTAACTCCACCTCAGTTCCCTTCTTAACAGCCAGATTGTGCAACATGGCACAGGCAGCAATGATCTTACAGCATGTGATGGGGGTATACTGCCTTGCACCTCCACTCTTGTGCAGGCATCTAAACCTGCTCTTCCATATTCCAAATGTTCTCTCAACAACATTGCGTGTGCGCTTGTGGGCCCGGTTGTACCTCCTTTGGCTGGGTGTTGAGGGGTTGAGGTAGGGGGTTAGTATGAATGAGCGAAGGGCATATGCACTGTCTCCTGGAAAGAAAAGGGAATAATTTACTCACATGCATACATGTACTGCTAATTGCAATAGGTCTAATAGGTGTTGCACACTGTGTCTTACCTAGGAGGTAGCCTTCACCAAATTCCCCTGCAGTCAGCCGTTCATAGATGCCACTGTTCTGAAATATATATGAATCATGGGTACTTCCCGGGAATTTAGCTACGAGGTCTGTGATGTAGTGCTTAGCATTGCAAATCACCTGCACGTTGATGGTGTGGGTTGATTTCCTATTGCGGTAAATGTATTCTGTGGCAGCAGGGGGACAAATGGGGATGTGAGTGCCATCAATGCATCCGATGATATGGGGAAATCCTGCCATCTGGTAGAAGTCCGATTTGGTTTGAACCAGTTGTGCATGGGTGGATGGGAAAGAAATGTAATGGTCCATCCTGTGCAACATGGCGTCAAGGAATCTGTGAAAAAACCTTGAGAGGCTGCTCTGGGTCACCCCTCCCGCCACAGCAACCACGCTCTGGTAGCTCCCTGACGCCAGCAGGTGGATGCTGCACAGCACCTGTACATGTGCTGGTATTGCATGTGCCCTTGGGGTGGGGTGCTCCAACAGGGGTTTGAGGTCCCTGATGAGCTCCATGATGGTGTCTGGAGCCAACCTGTACCTTTGCACAATCTCTTCCTCTGTGAGCATGAACAGGGTCACCCTCTGCCTGTAGACCTGCTCCTGTCTCAGCCATTCCCTCTCTCCTTCCTCCTGTAGCCGTAGCCGTCTTGCAATTACATAGAATGCAGCCATTTTGCAAACAGAATTGCATTTTGGGTCCTTTTTTATAGGCTGTACCTGGTTAACACCTGATTTGAATCCATGGTAAATACAGACTCTTAAATACCGATTTTGGCCCAAAATCGGTATTTCAGAGCCTCCCTACATGTCAAACTTCAATTTTACCTATTCTTAATTACCGAATCGGTATTTTACCGATCGGTAACGTTACCGATCGGTAACTTTACCGATCGGTAACCTTACCGATCGGTAAATGTACCGATCGGTACCGTTACCGATCGGTAACTTTACCGATCGGTAACTTTACCGATCGGTAACTTTACCGAATCGGGAAATTTACCGATTCGGCCTATTTTCTGTCACCTACATGCCGATCTCCAGATACCGGTCGGTAACGGCCGATTTCGGCCGTTTCCGACCGGTATTCGGCTACCTACATCCGGCCCCAAGTGTTTTCTCACGCCAACAGATGTCCGTCTAACGTCTCGCGATACCAATCATCACCAGAGGGCCAAGGCAGGGCGGAAGTCAGGGCGGCAGTCAGGGCAGCAGTGGTCAGCAGCCGTCGGAAAGGAGTAGCCGCGCTGCAAAAGACTTTTGGTCCACTTCGACATACAGGGGTCGCTTGACGTGGTTCGCGAATCCTCCAGAATTTTCTTGCGAGGCTCCTCACGACCCTTGGGCTGAACCACTTCCACTGAAGCCGCCCACACGTTGGGCGCCAGTTGGAGTACTTGGCCTTATGGGCCGAGCGGCGCAGGGCACGTCTAATATCTCCGGGTTCACCTGCCTTGTCAGACAGAGACACGAGACACTCTGTTAGGCGTAGAAAATCGAGTTTATTAGCTGCAGCTAAGCACAGTTGTCCAAGAAGTACAATAGTATATTCTTAGGAGACTGCCACTTAATTCCGTGGCGCACAATCTTTTATAGCACACATATTTACAATGTCTACTCCCAAAACATACACAACTGACAAATAGGAAAAGTTTGAAAACAAGCTATCAAGTATCTTGAATACGCCCTTTTTTCAGACCCCGTGTTCTCTCCTCCCCTCAAGTTAATCAATGCTAGTGCATGTAATCCAATTTGCAGGTGGCAGGACGTATTTGCGTGCTTCAAAGGATAGTTGTGTAATAGGAGAATACAAGGAGAGAATAGCGAAGGGCAGTCAAATAAGATAAAGTAAAGGAAGAATGGTGGGACCCAAACAGTCAACTAAAACAAGGATCAATCAGTCTAGACATGGATTAACAAACTCGGCCAGACCCTGACATCGGTTTCGTAAACAAGGACAAGGGGTTACTTTTTAACAGAAGAGACGCATAGCAGCTGGAAAAGCAAAAACACTCCGCTCGCCGTGCTGCCTGAGTAAAGGCAACACAAAATGGCGACGTCACAAAATGGCGGCTAAATATGAGGCGAAGTCGAGAACCACAGAACCTCATGCATCCTCCCTATGTGTGAATGGATATGTTTATCACAAGTGATTAGATGGGGCATCAGCATGACGCCTATTGTGCTTTTCCAAAAACAGTATTTTCACAGAGGGTTAGTGTATGGACATGATGCACTAGTCATGATTGTTGTACAAATGTGATGTATTGAATAGTGAACAATGTACACAATACACAAGGATGCTGTGACCCAGGTAGGGATGTGTCCCTACGTCATCAATACATAGTTAGTTTCACCTGCTAATACTTCCTGGCATGCTGCATGTATTTTGAGTGTCACATTCAATAGATGTGGCATCATTGTGTAACTACAGAGCACTTTGTCTGCGCCACGCTGTGGCACTTTCTGAGTACAGCATAAATTTCCTGTCACAGATCCCCTGAGTAGCTGATTATATCATGGTGGGGATAGTACGTACATGTTTGCGAAAAATGTTTAGGAAACATAATGTATGGTCAATAGTTTATCATGGCTCTTTGTGATCATCAATTGACTTCCAAGACATCTTATCACAATCTTATGTTTATGCTAGTCAGCTGATGGCATCAGATGTGATGAACAAACTTGATGTGTGCTGTTGTTTATCACACGGTAATCAGATGCTTGGCACACGTTCCATAGTCAGCATCTGCAATCATGCATTGACTAGCTTTCAGTGTCAGCTATGAACACAATAACTGGCACATGGGTCATTCTTGTCCAACAAACAACATGAATGCTGAGGAGGAACATGCTTTCCGAATCAGAAAGGCGTGTTATACATACATCTGTGAGATAGCTAAGGGGTTCTGTGTAATGGCTCATCTCTATGAGAAGCAACAGGCTGCAAAGACCTGGGTGTCCACCATTCCTTCCAAGAGGAAACCTAATGTGCTATACAAGACGTCCTCCAGGGACATGCGCAATGGAGGTGGACATGTGCAGGCTTGACCATCATCAGCACCAACACAAGCCTCCGGAGAGGCTGGGCAGTCAAGTGCTGGGCAAGCTGTTGGACAGGGGATAGCCACTAAAGATTTAGATTTTTTTACGATAAAAATTCTGGGTTTGGAACTGTAAATTGCCACAATGTTGCGTACAATGGACAAACTGCAGCAGTCTGTGGACACCCTACTGGCCCAATTGTAGTGGCCATTTTGTTTACCTGGTTTTTATACTTAAGATTAGTTATAGTGTAGGTGTAGTGTTGGTTAGATTGGGTAGTTTAGTTAGTATTTTGAACATGTTAATAGGTTATCTTTACTTTTCTCATTCACATTATTCTATACTTTGGGGTGGGTGGGCGAGTTGATTTTTTTTTTATTTTTCTTACTTGACATAAAAAACAAAGAAATACAAAAAAATCTATTTATGTGTTTGATGACTGGTTAGCTTAGTATATGTATAGCTTAAGTATGTGTATGTCCATTGTGAATTGATGTGTTAAGGGGGTGGGGGCTGCTGTTTTAGTGGTCCAACGTGATACATGTGTAGCATAGGATGAGTTAAGTTAAGCTTTGAAGGTAAGTCATCGTGAGGTTAGTTGTTTAGATAGAGCTGTGGGTTTTAGAAATATTTAGGATAAGGAAGTTTGGTAGATTTTTAAGTAGTTTTTGCTACAGTTTTTATTATTAAAATGAGAACTTAGCCATATATACTCTTGTTCATTGATAGGCGCATTACGGTTCCCATATTTCTGGTTTTTACTGATTAGGCAAATGCAATGTAATTTGGATTAAGTGTTCGTGTGAGTGGGCATGGCACATCTAGTATGGTGAATCATCACTTGTCTGACATTGGACGTGTGATTTCAACACTTGAGATTCAACAGTTTGGGACAGACACTGTTGGGAGTTGTCATACATGATGCTGTAATTTTTCAATTGCAATGCTGAGAACATGTGCATGTCTATGTAACAATGTTCAATCACATCAATGTTGAGTGTTATTCTATTTCTGAAATTAGGTGTAAGTTCTTACACAGCTGGACTGCACATACACACTCCACATTGGCAGGTTAGGTGTTGTTTAACCCAGTTCATGAAAATGCCCTACATGATAGTGTATAACAAGTGTTAAATTAGGTCATGCTTATCACAATGGCTGCAAACAGGACATGTTGAGTGGCAGTAATAGTGTATGCAGTTAAAAGGAACTATTTGGCAGATATCATGGTTACTGATATGACTTCTTACACTTGCTGTGGCAATGTTGATAAGTGAATACAGAATTGTCTCTGCTTCAAATGGCAGTAGTTGTACATGGTCTTGCAGCATGCATATTATGGTCCTTTCTAGACACATTTCGAGTCATTACACACACTGTCACAGATACTCAAAAGTATTCATACGTCTCCGAAAAAGAACAAAGGGTTATTGGCTAATCACAGAAGGATGAGACATTGATCTTTGAGCACAACTTTGTATGCTGCAGCCATGTTTCCCAAGGTGTGATGACTGACAAATCATGTGGTCAAGTAGTGGGTAGTGAGGACGTCAATCTGAGTGTCTCTATGGGATTTAATTGCACTCCGGACAGCAATGTTGGAGAGGTAGATGGTACAAAGTGAAAAGACATTGACTCCTGGTTCCAATCCTGCAAAATTGTCGTCAAATTACTATTTTGTCACTACACATGTGATACAGTGAAATGTTAGTGTCCTGTGTTACGCTTGAATTGTGTCTCAAAAGACTCATCTTCCTCAGATGGGTCTGTTTGGTGCTCTGTTGGCTCTGTAGTTGCTGATTGTGTGGGACGAGTGACACCAACAGCAGGGCCTGAGGATGTTTGAGCCATGGCTATATCTGCATTTCCCTGTGACAACAGGTTGGACATCAATGCATGAAGTATTTTTTTTTGCTGGTTGCTCAGGACAGCTACTAAATCCCTTTGGTAGGCAGCCATTGTGGCAAGGTAGGTATCCTGCTTCTGCTTCATTTCCCACAGAATGTCTACTATTTCCTCCAGATGTCTCCCTACCTCACTGGTGCCACTTTGTGTGGGCATTTGTTCATGCCTCACCTCATTACATCTGAGATGTTGGCTAGAGATTGAACAAGACCAGGGGTTTGATTGGAGCTGTGTTGTGCATCCTCAGGGTTGTCAGGATCTGAGTTGAGGCATCTGAGGATAGCCTGTGGTGTACCTACCACACTATCCACAGCCACATGCACCTCTTTCAGAAGCTCGCGCTGTAGTTCAACAGCATTTTGTTGGAAATGAAGCTGTATTTCCTCAGAGTCAGGAGGGGTGTGTGCTGACAGTTACAGTGGTTGAACTTGTTTGGGGTTCATCTTGAGCTGCGACAACATTGATGTCACTCTCAGCAGGCGGAGAAGGTGACGGTATGGTGGAAAGGATTTGATCATGTGTATCATGATCAATGGTGGGTAGGTTCTCATCCATGTCTTGGCAATCAGGTGTTTCATCAACTTGTTCAGATGTTGTAGGTGAATCCTCTGCCAAGACATAGAAATGTGTTACTACTGCTTGCATGTTGATTCCGGGAAAAGGTTTCACTACAGCTTCACATGTGTTTTTCAAAATGTGATTGCTGTGGGCCAAGCAAGATATCATTATTGTGTGCTGACTTATGCCCCCTAGCATCAGCATTGCGCCACTTTTTGTAATACATCAGGGGGGCAGTGTGGTTGCCCATATGTTCAAGGACATGTGAAGCCACACTGCCTTGCTTTGAGTTTTTTTGATGGCATGTACCCTTTACAAGCAACACTATGAAGGCACATCTACTAGTAAGTGGCATTGCATGATGTTCACCTCCTTGGCTGAACACTGCACTACACCACTTCTGAGATGCAGGGGTCAACATAGTTACAACATTATGGTACATACATGAGTTTCACCCTGCACAGGCACTACATTTGGCTGCACCGAGCCAATGCAGACACCCTTGCACCATAATGCAAGAGTGTCTGCATTGAGGGGAAGATTGTTTATGTGCATGAAGGGACACCTTCTTGCACATACACAATCAATGGCATTTTGATATTGCTTTGTGAGCTGCACAACGCAACACACATGGTAATAGCATAAAAATGAAATTGCACATTTGCACATTTCTCAACATTTGGCCAATGTCAGACCAGGTTCTACCTGGTCTCCTTTTTTGCTCAGCAACATATTTCCACAACCCTTCTGATTAAGTGGCAGAGTAAACACTCACTAGGTGTTGCAATTGGTCACCCACATGAACACCCATTGCCTGCACTTTTCACAATGAGTATGGCGTGCATGGGGCGTGTATGGGTGGTATATCTACTAATCAACATGAAACCTCGTGAAGTGACTCAATGCTGTGATGAGAAGTGAAAAGGACGCAGTTGTAGAAACAAGAGTAATATTTATTGGAGGTACAGAGAGCCGTCCCAGCTGGTACAAGGCAGAAGCACAAGCAGTAACTGCTACTGACAGAACATTCAGGGCAGGATGTCTGCCAACACTCTAGGTGACATCACAGGACACTCATATGCCCCTGCCAAGTATCACATCACCACACCTCCCCCATTTTGATAAAATAACTATAAAATAGTAAAAAGGGAAAAGTATACCTGAAGGGAAAAAGGGGCTAGAGAAAACAGAAAACGAAGTGAGTAGCAAAATAATTAAACTTATACATGGTCTTGTAAACTTATACAAAGTCTTGTCATTTTCGTGGTCTAACATGGATTCTGGTGCTCTTCCTAACACCATCCCCCCTGAAACATTTTGGTTGACCTTGACAGTTTCAGAATGAATACAAGGATCTTTGGCAACAGGAGAAGTGCTCCACCAGCTTCCATTAGACACCTTAACAGCGTTCTTACAGATTCCTATAATTTGTTGTGATTCTAGAAATTTAGAAAAATCTTTTATTACTGAGATAGGATTTTTAACCCTAACCCAGTCTCCAACACGGAGTCTGTGAGTTTCTTTCATGGTGGAGAATTGATGAGGTTTGGAACAAGCTTCAGTGGAAGTTTTCTTGGCAGATTTCCACATACACCTCATGTTGCAACCTTGATGGAAGGATTTAACCACCCAGAAGGGATATACTTGAGAGGAAGATTTTCTGCCCCTCATCAGTTCAAAAGGAGAAAAATTGGTAGCAACATGAGGTGAGGTGTGATATGACCAGACAAGATCCTTCACAGCTTGAAAAACATAGGACTTGGATCTAAATGCTGCCTGCACAGACTCCACTACAACCCTGCTTAACCTCTCAGCGTTGCCATTACTTTGTGGATGGTAAAGTGGAGTCCTGCTGTGTTTGATGCCACAAGAGTGCAAGAATGAATTAATTTCTTGTGAAACGAATTGAACACCGTTATGGGTCAAAATTTCCTCAGGATAACCCTGTCTGAGGGAGATGGTATTCACACAGTTAACGCTCTTGGAATTGAGTGTAGTAATGGGTTCAACCTCCACCCACCTGGACAGATGGTCAATGAGAACTATAAAGTATTTAGAGTTGAAAGGAAGAACATGAAATGGTCCAAGAAAATCCATACCAAGTCTTTGCCAAGCTCTGCCAGGAGGGGGAACGGGAGATTCAACTGTACCTTCGAGTACTAGGACTTTGTCACTAGCATTGCAGTGTGAGCATTTCCTCACCAAATCATCAATTTGGGTGTCCATTCGAGGCCACCAGAAGTTGGTCCTGACTTTCCTCTTTGTAATGGTTGCTCCAAGATGACCTGAATGTGCGGCTAGAATGATCTTTTCTCGATAGCAAGAAGGAGGAATGAGTTTGTCACCTCTGACTACTTTTCCACCTTCCATTGAAAGCTCATCACCAACTTTCCAGAACATCTGTAGATCGGGTGAGAGACACCTCTCTGTGGGCCAACCTTTCTTAATTAAGGATGCATCTTCTTTGAGAATGGGATCCTTGTCAATCTGCCCAATCCGGTCTTCTTCTGCAAAGGACAAGCTATCTTGACCAATAAGTGCCACAAAACACTCTTCGACTTCAGTTTCCCAGTCTTGTTCATCTGTGTCAGAAATAGGGAGTCTTGATAGGCAGTCCACTCTACAGTTTTTTCCTCCAGGAATATATTCTACAGTGAAAGTGTATTCTAGGAGTTTCGTGGATAATCGTGCTAAATGAGCGGTGGTGCGTTTTACGTTTTTACCAGAGAGAAAATCAACCAGAGAACGATGGTCAGTCTTGAGGATGAATTATCTGCCCCATACATATGGTTTGAATTTTTCAATACTCCAGACACAGGCTAAGAGTTCTTTTTCAATAACGGAATATTTCCGGTGAACAGGACGAAGAGTCCTGGATGCAAGTTCCACTGTGTGCTCTTTCCCATCAGCATATTTCAAAGGAACAGTTTCCAGACCACATTCAGATGCATCAACAGTGACAATGGTTTGCTTTCCTTCTACAAATGCTTGCAGAGCAGGGGCTTAAACAATGTGGTCTTTAATGGACTGGAAACCTTTTTGACACTCCTCGGACTATACATAGGTTGCTCCTTTCTTTAGTCGCGCCCTGAAACACTCTGTGGTCTTGGTAAAGTATTTCATAAACTTAGAATAGAATTCACAGTGGCCAAGAAAATACATGAGTTGTTCTTTGTTTTCAGGAGAAGGTGCATTAAGTATGCTCTTAAATAGATCTGGTCTAGGTTTGATGCCGTGTTCGGAGATGACGTGGCCTAAGTACTCGATCTCCTTCACTTTGAAGGTACATTTGCTTTTTTGGAAGGTGACCCCCCTGTTTTCTAGAACATTAAATACTTGATCAATGACAGAATCACGCTCGGCTTCTGTTTTGGTGAATATGAGAATGTCATTTGGAAAACAACAGCATGGGGATTGTGATGGAACATATCAGTCATCAATCTTTGGAATAAGGCAGCAGCTGAGGCGAGACCAAAGGGGAGACGGCAACATTGAAATACACAATCCGGAGCTGTGAGGTGTTGGGACTAAGGATGAAGTTCGACTTGATGGTAGGCAGCCTTAAGATCGAGTTTCATGTACCATGAGGAGGTACCTACTTTGGCAATGAGATCTTCGTTGTGTTGGAGGAGAAAACCGTCAACCCAGATGGCTTTGTTAAGACTCCTCAAGTTGACACACATCCTCAGGTCCCCAGACCTCTTCTTGGCCAAAACGATGGGTCAAAGCCAGAGAGTGGACTCCAACTTTTTCGATTATGCCTTGGTCACATAATGTTTGTAAATGCTTGGAGAGATCACCTCTAATGCTCAAAGGTACATTGCATAGTTTATGCTTGATGGGCACCGCATTTTCTTTTATTCTAATGAAGTGTTGGAAGTTTGTGATTTTGCCTAGACGGTCCTCACAATTTTACTGTACTTGTGTTCCCAAGCACGTGCCAATTGAGTACTGGAGCACGTGTAAGCGCAGAAAGAGAGAAGAAAACGTTCCCTTTAAAGTTAAAACGTAATGCCAGATGTCAAAACTTTCTGCTCAGCCAGTCAGAAGTTGACCGGAAGTATAAGGCGGGACATTTGTCTGAAATGCTTAGAGAAATCACAGAGTCAACAATTTGCTTTTTCTTTTTCTGCCGCTCGACCAAGTGGATAAGGAAAGATGAGGAGACTTGACACACAAAGGTAAATGCTGTGCGTGTCAACGCGTGTGGACAAAGTCTACAGAGAGTACATAGCTCTATGATTACAGTCAGTTGCTTTAGCAATGGAACACTCAGGGTGCGCGCTGGAGACTCACACAGGGCAGTGAATAGATTTAGTTGCCGGGCAACCACCACAATAAGACTTGAAGGCAAGAAGACAGCTCATGAAGTCAGCTCGTTGCGCTGGAGCGAGGTGATAGTTCAAGTATAGCTCGTGGAGTTGTGGGTGAACAGAGCCAGTAAAGCGCTGCAGCTCTTTTATAGTAAAATATGTAGAAAGTCTCAAAAGTCCCAATTTTTAATGTTGGGGAGCATAGGCAGAACACAGCAGCAGCTTCACGACTTAGCAGGAAAACACTTTAAGCGTTTAAAAGGAACATAGAGAAAGTCCCTCGCAGCAAGTAGAAATACAGCTCAGATGAAGTGCTTAGAAAACATATAAAGATGGGTACGGATCTTTGTACTAATTCACGCAGGAGTGCCTTGGGAAAAGAAGTAGTAAAAAGAGATGTTCAGTCTTCTGTCGCCACTGATAGGAAATGAAGAGGACACAGTTGTAGAAACAGGAGTAATATTTATTGGAGGTACAGAGAGCCATCCCAGCTGGTACAAGGCACAAGTAGCAACTGCCACTGACAGAACATTCAGGGCAGGATGTCTGCCAACACTCTAGGTGACATCACAGAACACTCATAGGCCCCTGCAGTATAACATCACCACACACTGCCTTGTGGACGAGCCAAAGACCGTATAGCCAAAAAGTTTTCCTTAGAAGTGACGAGGTGGGATTTGGCTTGTAAGGAAGCCCCTTTGTGTGTATGGTCCTTGCCATGGGTCTTGCTTTGCTTTTTCACATGCAACAGCAGAGATCTCATTTGACTTGACAATTTTAAAAAAATGCATGAAGCTGGGAAAGCGACATTGGCCTAAGGATACCCAGGTTAGGCATTTGGATGCAAAAAATAGTCTTTTCTATGGATTTGCTACTGTGACTTCAAATTTCAATGCATGCATCTTTTCTGAAACACACATAGGGGCATATGTACAAAGACGTGGTGGAGTGTGTCATTAGCCTCGTTGGCTTAACGACACGCTCCGCCACTTCTAAGATGCAGGGCTGCACCATATTCACTAAAATATGGTGCAGCCCTGCATTTTCCCATGCACTGAGTTTAGCAGCTTAGCGCCAATGCACCATAGTGCAAAGGTGTCTGTGCTCAGGGAAAGATTGTTTATGTACAGGAAGGTCCCCCTTCCTGCACATGAACAATCTTTAAATGCCGCTTTGTAACTTCTATTTGTGCTGCCTAATGCAGCTCATACATAAGTTGCAAACTGCATTTTTTTAAGAATGATTGTTTATGTGCAGGCTGGGGGACCTTCCAGTACATAAACAATTATTGGCGTGTTGCTGTTTTCATGTGTGCTGCACAATGCAGCATACATGAAAATAGCAAAAACAAGGAGACACAAAACATTTCACCTTGTTGTGCCTGTTTGAGACCAGGTTTTCCCTGGTCATAATTCTGGCGCTGCCACCTATTTACGCCTCGCTTGTAAATAGGAGGCAGCATCAGAATCAATGGGTGTTGTAGTGGAATGCCCACAGCAACACCCATTGCCCTCCCCTTTCATGCTAAGCATTGTGTGAAAGGGGGACTCATTTACAAGGCTTAACGCTGCCTTGTAAATAAGGCAAAGCCCCTATTGCCACAGGAACGTCCTAAAAAGTGACTTTCCTGTGGCGATAGGGGCTTGTACAAATACCCCATAGAGTGAGGGAGACAGCTCTTGTGAGTTGATTTGTGCAGGAAGGGTCATGTGCTTTCACAACATCAATCAGTCATGCTGCCTGCACCGGAACATGGCAGCAGTTTGTGACCAGTGCAGGGGGAAGCACAGAGATGCGACATATTGTTGTAAATATGTTACACCCCTGTGCTTCTACACTAACACAGCTTGGCGCTGGAAAATGACTTGTGGAACCGTGCTGCATTGGATTCTTGAGAATCTGCCCCTAACAGTTTGAAGTGGATATGGTTAGGAGGCAGTTAGACAAATGTGACATGGAGTGGTGTGTGCATGGCAGTTAGGGACATGGCGGTGCTGTTTTGGCAAGTGCAATGTGTGATTTGCCTATGTAATTTACTTACATTTTGGATTGCTGGAACTGGGGACAGGTCCCAATACATCAAGATGAACACAGCAGACTGTGGTACAGGCACATATCTAGCTGTGATCATCACCATGACACATTATTCACATATTTGCACTTCTTGTGACTTACCCAGTGACTGTTGTTGTTTTTCATATGCTGCACTGTCCTGTCCAGAAATTCTAGTCACAACTGCTCCGGGATTACAGCTGCCACCCGCTCCTCCAGGGCATCCAACACTTCCTGGTCTGCTGGGCTTCCTCCTCCTGTCTGCAATGCTGCCTTATGGTCCGCCACTAATTTTTCCTCGGTTCTGTGCTTGCAGTCATGTCAGCGCTTTTTTATATCAGTGACAGTACTCTTCGCTTGTCCAAAGCTGTTGACTTTCTGCACTATTGTCTGCCATATCGCCTCCTTTTTAGAAAGTGGCAACTTGGAACTCACAAATAGCTGGTCCTCATAATTGGTCACTTCAGTGACCAGTATCTAATTTTCCTCTTGACTAAAGTTGGACTTCCTCTTTGACTGGGTCTCTGTGTGTGCATCAGGACAGTTGTTGGGGTTGGTTGGTTGAGAGTCCTGATGACTGCAGTGTGCTCCCTGCTCCAATACAGACTCCTCTGTGGTCCCCAAAAAGGTTGTTTTAGGGAGATGCATCTTTTTTGGGGTGATTTTTTACTGGTTCACAATGAGAACTGAAGCAGGCTCATAATCCTGGCGTTACATAACACAATTCTGCCTAACGTCACTTTTTCAGCAGTTGAGTCAGGTTGACTTGTGGCGCTTTTTGTGGCACTTACGTCAGTTCTTTTGACGCAGGATGCAGCATTGCGACACAGTCCGTGAAGTTGTAGATATGGCTCAACCCTGGATATTCAACGTTGACGCAGTGCGGTACATTTTTTTGACGCATCTCTGTGTTGTGGCAGCGATGCGTCACTTCTTGTAAATCTGCCCCGTGGTCTGCAGTATGAACCCTGTTATCAATCACAATCTGTTTTAACCCGTCCTGTGGTGCCCTTGCACTGTCCTCTCTCATCAGCTGACCCATACGCTCTGGGTGGTGTTTCCATCATCTTGGTGGCTCAACCACAGTCCACCATAAACACCTGTTGACCTTCTAATATTGTACCCCTCTTAAGGTATTTGCATGAAACTCAATATGTCAAGACTAAGAAAAGCATTAGAGTGTCTGCCTAGTTTTGTACAAACACTTGAAATACTGCCTTAGTTATTTGAAAAACTATAATGTTTTTACCCCCACACTAACTTTGCCTCCGCTTGTTGAATCTGCATGTAAAATGAGATTCTGGCACTGGGCTTAACGTAGTAACAGTCTGCCAAATTTCACATATTAATATGTTGTAACCAGGTCTGAACCAATAGGCGCTTTGCAATAAATGTGTAAATGTATTTTACACTGGGCTCTAGGAAAAGGGTCGGTTACCAAACAACCACACTTAACTTAACAGTTAATATTTACAATACACTCTCAGCAATCATTAGTATAAAGAATTTGCCAATGTCCATTCAAAGTAGATACATGCAAATCCACTTAAATCAATTTACTGAATGAATAATCCAATACATTCCAGAAAGAGGATTGCATCAGATTGTCGGTATTCATACATCCAACATTCCCAACAATAAGAAGTTGTACATTCGTCTTCAACGTGTGTTTCGTCAATAGGAGTGTGATACCTTGACTTCAGCCGGGCTGTACTCTATAACACAATGTGACAAACATGATAAGTATAATGTAATCAGCTGGGCTGCGTCGAAAATCTGACTATTTACAGGTGAGAAGTATGGAGTACTCTCCATAAGTGTTACAACTCTGCTACTGTGCTGCTGCTTACTTATTGCAGATGTCAGATTTTTGATGCAACCCAGCTGATTACATTATACTTATCATGCGAGACACTTATACAGCCACTCCTTGGCCAACTGAGATACTCACACACTCATGGAGGCACTCGTGCACTCACTCACATCCCCACTGAAACACTCATGCACTCACTCACTCTCAAATGTAGTTAAGGCTACAGTTAGGAAAGAAAATTATAAATCCTTAGAAGTTCACTTAAAAAGCAAAGGTTATGGGGACGTTATAGTTAGGAAATAGATATTTTTTTTAAAATAGAAATTCACTGAAAAAATAAAGGTTAAAACAATGTTATAGTTAGGCTCAGATTTCACTCTTATAAAACCAGTGAAATTCAGCGGTTAAAATGACCTAAGTTAACTATAACTTATCCCCCGCAATGCACTGCTTATGATCTGACATTTTACATCACTCATGACATGGTTAGTGACATCACTGATGACATCTCAAATGATATCACTGATTACATCATCCACAGAACCACTCACACACCCACTCACACCATGCAACATCACATACACCCACTCACACACACAACCAGTGATATACCCATTCACAGAGCTATACAAGTACTCACAGAACCACTCACTCATCCACAGAGCCATTTATATATACACTGACTCACTCATATGCTCACTCACAAACCACTCACTCACATAATATATGATAGAAATAGTATCACTCATCAGTATTACAGAAAGTATACTATTTAAACATTTGTAGTACCTTGGTATATATGCTTACCACTCAAATGGTTAAAAATCAATCCTACTCACTGGATGTCATCAGATGATGTCATCATGGATGTCATCTCCAGTGCATTGCAAGGCAAAAGTTGTAGTTAGCTCAGGTAACTATAACTGCTGAATTTCTATGGTTTGTACCAGTGAAATCTGAGCATAACTATAACGTCCCTGTACCCTTGGTTTATTACCTACTGGGGTTCGCCAGTAGATAGTTATATTTAAGACCTAGTTTAGTTTCCATACGACAGGAGTTTTTTGATTTGCCAATAACTGTAGCGCCAGTTGATGAATCTTAGCTACCTTTTCAAAACTAATGGAGCAGTCCCGTCAGTTTCTCTCTTGAATGTTTCGAATTAATCTGTCAAGGCCGGCAAGGGGGGTGGGGGGGTTCCCAAAATGCTTTATCTCCATGTTAATTTCCATAAGAAACTTTTGACGTGGATACAGCCAGAACTGCTGAATGGAATTACACCAAATTTGACAGATAAGTAGCTCTTGGTTCAGAAAGCACTCTTTTTGTTAAATGGTGTAAATCTGTTCAGTAGTTCTTAAGAAATTAAAAGATTTCTCAGATATACGACTGTGGCTGCGGTGGATCTGCAAACCCTCCCGATCTGGTGCCTGAGATCTGATTGGCTGCCAACACTTCAAACCAGGTAATGTTGGCAGGCATCTCGAAAATCGCTTGAACGGAGTCACAGGAAAAAACATATCCAGGCGCTTCCTGAAGGTGGTCAGCGACAGGGTGGTGTGACTGCAGAGATGGAGGGAGTTCCAGGATCTGGCAGTGAGATAGAAGAAGGAGCGGCCTCTGGTGTGAGAGTGGCAGATTCATGGTGTGCTTGCAAGGGCAAGGTTTCTCGTGGGTTGGTGGAAGGCCAGACAGTGGTTCATGTAATGGGTTCTGATGTTGTGGAGTGCCTCGTAAGCATGGGTGCGGAGTTTGAACTGGCATCTCTTCTGCACAGGAAGCTTTAGAGGTCCTTCAAATGGGTGATGATGTGTGACCTTTTGGGAAGGTCAAGGATGAGTCTGGCCAATGTGCTCCGGATGGTTAGGAGTCTTTGCAGTAGTTTTGTAGAGGTGCCTGCATAGAGTGTGTTGCCGTAGTTGAGTTGGCTGGTTATGATGGCTTGTGAATCTATTTTCCTTGTGGGGAACTATCTGAAAATCTTACGGTGTAGGTGGATTGTGTGGAAGGAGGCTGAGACAACTGTTTACCTGGTGTTTCATTGTGAGTTTGTTGTCAAGTATGATACCAAAGTTGCGTGTGTGGTCTTTGGGTATGGAGGTGGGTCTAAACTCTGCAGGCCACCAGGAGTCAATCCAGAGGGTGTTGTCCCTGCCAAAGACCAACACTTCAATCTTGTCAGTGTTTAATTTGAGGCAGCTGTCTCTCATCTATGTTGCGACGTTCTGCATGCATTAGTTTTTTTGCTGTCAGCGCGCTACTGCTGCTGCTCTAATTTTAATTCGTGATTCCTTTTAACTTCGCGCTGCTGTACTGCGCTGCATAATTTGCTTGCTTACTGTTGTTATTAATTCTTGCCTACCTTACTGACGCTCTTCCTTAGGCCGGGGTTCAGCTAGGCTTACTGGCACTATAATTGTCTCTCACCCGCATTTGGCGGGATATAGCCAGCATTAGCGGGTCCGACCGCCATCTTGGGTGGGTTGTGAGGCCAGGGGCACTTCGGGCGCCATCTTGCTTAGGGCAAGGGGCGCAGGAGGCGGACTTCCGCACTTGGTGAGCTTATTTAAGCCACAGGGTCAGGTTTGGCTCAGATTTGCTGTCAGCGCGCTACTGCTGCTGCTCTAATTTTAATTTGTGATTCCTTTTAACTTCGCGCTGCTGTACTGCGCTGCATAATTTGATCGCTTACTGTTGTTATTAATTCTTGCCTACCTTACTGACGCTCTTCCTTAGGCCGGGGTTCAGCCAGGCTTACTGGCACTATAATTGTCTCTCACCCGCATTTGGCGGGATATAGCCAGCATTAGCGGGTCCGACCGCCATCTTGGGTGGGTTGTGAGGCCAGGGGCACTTCGGGAGCCATCTTGCTTAGGGCAAGGGGCGCAGGAGGCGGACTTCCGCACTTGGTGAGCTTATTTAAGCCACAGGGTCAGGTTTGGCTCAGATTTGCTGTCAGCGCGCTACTGCTGCTGCTCTAATTTTAATTTGTGATTCCTTTTAACTTCGCGCTGCTGTACTGCGCTGCATAATTTGCTCGCTTACTGTTGTTATTAATTCTTGCCTACCTTACTGACGCTCTTCCTTAGGCCGGGGTTCAGCTAGGCTTACTGACACTATAATTGTCTCTCACCCGCATTTGGCGGGATATAGCCAGCATTAGCGGGTCCGACCGCCATCTTGGGTGGGTTGTGAGGCCAGGGGCACTTCGGGCGCCATCTTGCTTAGGGCAAGGGGCGCAGGAGGCGGACTTCCGCACTTGGTGAGCTTATTTAAGCCACAGGGTCAGGTTTGGCTCAGATTTGCTGTCAGCGCGCTACTGCTGCTGTTCTAATTTTAATTCGTGATTCCTTTTAACTTCGCGCTGCTGTACTGCGCTGCATAATTTGCTCGCTTACTGTTGTTATTAATTCTTTCCTACCTTACTGACGCTCTTCCTTAGGCCGGGGTTCAGCTAGGATTACTGGCACTATAATTGTCTCTCACCCGCATTTGGCGGGATATAGCCAGCATTAGCGGGTCCGACCGCCATCTTGGGTGGGTTGTGAGGCCAGGGGCACTTCGGGCGCCATCTTGCTTAGGGCAAGGGGCGCAGGAGGCGGACTTCCGCACTTGGTGAGCTTATTTAAGCCACAGGGTCAGGTTTGGCTCAGATTTGCTGTCAGCGCGCTACTGCTGCTGCTCTAATTTTAATTCGTGATTCCTTTTAACTTCGCGCTGCTGTACTGCGCTGCATAATTTGCTCGCTTACTGTTGTTATTAATTCTTGCCTACCTTACTGATGCTCTTCCTTAGGCCGGGGTTCAGCTAGGCTTACTGGCACTATAATTGTCTCTCACCTGCATTTGGCGGGATATAGCCAGCATTAGCGGGTCCGACCGCCATCTTGGGTGGGTTGTGAGGCCAGGGGCACTTCGGGCGCCATCTTGCTTAGGGCAAGGGGCGCAGGAGGCGGACTTCCGCACTTGGTGAGCTTATTTAAGCCACAAGGTCAGGTTTGGCTCAGATTTGCTGTCAGCGCGCTACTGCTGCTGCTCTAATTTTAATTCGTGATTCCTTTTAACTTCGCGCTGCTGTACTGCGCTGCATAATTTGCTCGCTTACTGTTGTTATTAATTCTTGCCTACCTTACTGACGCTCTTCCTTAGGCCGGGGTTCAGCTAGGCTTACTGGCACTATAATTGTCTCTCACCCGCATTTGGCGGGATATAGCCAGCATTAGCGGGTCCGACCGCCATCTTGGGTGGGTTGTGAGGCCAGGGGCACTTCGGGTGCCATCTTGCTTAGGGCAAGGGGCGCAGGAGGCGGACTTCCGCACTTGGTGAGCTTATTTAAGCCACAGGGTCAGGTTTGGCTCAGATTTGCTGTCAGCGCGGTACTGCTGCTGTTCTAATTTTAATTCGTGATTCCTTTTAGCTTCGCGCTGCTGTACTGCGCTGCATAATTTGCTCGCTTACTGTTGTTATTAATTCTTGCCTACCTTATTGACGCTCTTCCTTAGGCCGGGGTTCAGCTAGGCTTACTGGCACTATAATTGTCTCTCACCCGCATTTGGCGGGATATAGCCAGCATTAGCGGGTCCGACCGCCATCTTGGGTGGGTTGTGAGGCATGGGGCACTTCGGGCGCCATCTTGCTTAGGGCAAGGGGCGCAGGAGGCGGACTTCCGCACTTGGTGAGCTTATTTAAGCCACAGGGTCAGGTTTGGCTCAGATTTACTGTCAGCGCGCTACTGCTGCTGCTCTAATTTTAATTCGTGATTCCTTTGAAATTCGCGCTGCTGTACTGCGCTGCATAATTTGCTCGCTTACTGTTGTTATTAATTCTTGCCTACCTTACTGACGCTCTTCCTTAGGCCGGGGTTCAGCTAGGCTTACTGGCACTATAATTGTCTCTCACCCGCATTTGGCGGGATATAGCCAGCATTAGCGGGTCCGACCGCCATCTTGGGTGGGTTGTGAGGCCAAGGGCACTTCGGGCGCCATCTTGCTTAGGGCAAGGGGCGCAGGAGGCGGACTTCCGCTCAGTGTAATACCATATAAAGATGGACGAGCAGGCGCGCAGCGGTCGCGCGCAGCGGGCGCGACGTAGGCGCGCTGGAGGTGCGCCAGAGGTAAGCCTGTTTGTGCCCGTTCGCGCAATGGGCGCGCTCAGGGCCGCTTCCTCTGGCACTCCATGCTCTTCCCGTAGAGTCTATTCTCGAACTGACTTACTAGCTTTGAGAGCGCCTCAGTTGCCCCCTAGTCAGCAGGCCAGCTGTCCGCCTACACTCAGAAAGCTCTCTTGCGGTTTGCTTAACGTTCGGTCGCTCTGTAGGCACCACACGGAGATCGCCTTTCTTATTGAGTCAATGAGGCTTGACGTGCTGTTCCTAACGGAAACCTGGACTCAGGCGGACTGTGAGGTTGAATTAGGTTTGGCCTGTCCTCCGGGATTTAAAATCAACCATATTCCTCGTCTATTGAACAGGGGCGGTGGAATTGGATTCATATACAGGGAAACGCTAGCCCTATCTCAGCTCAAGATCAGAGTGCAGCTCGACCTTTAGTAAGGAGACTTGGCATTTTTCATCGTGCTGCACTCTGTGCATAATATTGCTGCAGGCGCGCTGCGCTTTGTATTTTAAAATCACCGTTTTTCTATTTCTGTTATTTTATTTTATTTACCCCCTGTTTTTATTGTCGCCGCCGCGCCCACACACTTGCATCATAATTGGGCCCCCCACCGCTTTTAGAGCGGAGTTAATAGGTTTTTGGTCGTTTACTCGTGGCGCCTGGCCGCCATATTGGGGCTGCTGTTGTTCCAGCGCTCCACCGGATCCAGCGCTCTAGTGCTCCGTTTGGAGAGCAGGTGAGGCTGCATTTAAAGCTCGCTTCCCTCCGCGCAGCGGAGACGCGCAGCGGTGGCGCCTGACTCGCGCCTGAGTCAAGCCAGAGTCCTGCCCGTCTGCGCCCGTCAGCGTCCCGGAGGCGATCGGGGCGGCGGGTGGGGCTCTGACATCAGGTATGTGTCCTTCTGGGTCACCAGTGCTGCAATATACTCCTGGGGAGCTTCGCTCTCTCGACAACCCAGCCATTGGCTGTTGAACTGTTTTCCCCGGACGTCACCGAGGTAAGTCCATCTGCCCTGGCTGTGGCTGGCGCCCCAACCTCGCTCAGGTATCGCTTTCCAACAATTACATCGTCAGTGTTGGATATCTTTGCATGCTATTAAACACCAGATCGGCGTGTAGACATGCACAAGACATATTTGAGCTTCTAGATACGGCGAAGCCACTTTGTCTTATGCTTACTGAGACGTGGTGGGGTGAATTTTCCAACCCTGATGTCGCCACGGCAATCCCGCCTGATTATAACATCTTCAGGAAGGATAGAGCTAAGGGAAGGGGTGGTGGAGTGGCGCTGGTGGTGAAGAAGGGCACGCCCTGTGCCATCCTGTCAGTGGAGGATATCCGCGGCTCGGAGACCCTTGCCTTTTCCATCACTTTGTCTCCGCATCAATCAGTTAAGGGATTACTGGTATATAGACCGCCTGGTCCACCCGGAACGTTCTTTGAAGATCTTGACTCCGTGTTGTTGGGGCTGGCCCTGAAAGCGGAACACTGCATCGTGGCGGGGGATTTCAACTTTCGGATGGATGATCCATCGGACCCTGCCGCTATTAAACTTTCTGAGGTTATGGCCCCCTGGGACTGATCCCTCATCTGCAGGGGCCTACGCATGACAAGGGGCATACTCTCGACCAGGTATTCTCGTCATCCCCTCTTGAGGTGATTGAGATTATCCCGGTACTATGGTCAGACCATTTGCTTGCCAAATTTTCGATCACAGGCACAGTTAAGCCGGTTGCTGCTTTGTCGCAGCAGCAGGGTCGAGTCCATAGGGCATACCACCGAGTGACCCCAGCAATGCTGGCCCAGGCTGCCGTGGATCACCCCTGCTCCCTCTCAGGCGATCTGGAGAGGGATCTGGAGGCCCTGCAGGCTTGGCTTTTAGACAGGCTAAATGATCTTGCCCCGGAAGTGACACCTCGCCTGACACCGAAACGGGTCTCTGCACCTTGGTTCACCGCAGCACTGTCGGCTACGCGGCAGCAGTGCAAGGTGGCCGAAAGAGCTTGGCGGGCACAATACGATACTGCAGCCAAGCTGACCTATAAGACGGTGGTTAAGGCCTATCACCGGGACATTCGCCTGGGAAAAAAAGCCTACCTGGCAGGGAGAATAGATGCCGCTTCCAACTCCTGTAAGGAGATTTTCTCCATTGTGAGAGAATTTATTTCCCCACGGTCCAATACCTCGGATGAAAGGCCTTCTGATTCCTGGGCTTCGGATCTTGCTGTTTTTTTTACGAGCAAGATCCAACTTATACAGGATTCTTTTCCATCGGCTGTACCCACGGGCCTGATTAATTCTGAGGCCATCCTGTCTCCGTTGGTTTCGCCCCGCTGGGCGTGTTTCCTCCGATCTCTGCCCTTGCCTCTTTAGCTCTCATGGGCAATCTTAAATCGGGCTCGCCCCTGGACCCATGCCCCGCTAAATTTCTGGCGAAAGTCGCAGAGGTGATCAATCCGCTGGCGAACCCGCTAATGAATCTTTCGTTGAGCCAGGGAGTGGTCCCGTAGGCCTGGAAGCAGGCGATGGTGATTCCGCTGCTCAAGAAGCCAGGCCTAGACCCGAAGGCCCCTGTCAACTATAGGCCTATTTCTTTGCTGCCGGCTCTCACGAAAGTTGTGGAAAAACACGTTCAGGTGGTGCTCTCCAATTTTCTTGAGACCAATGAGATCCTGCACGCCACCCAGTCGGGTTTTCGTCCCCATCTCAGTACAGAGACTGCGCTCCTTGAGGTTTCAGAAACCATTAAAGGTGTTCTGGACTCGGGGGGCAAAGCCATGCTGGTGATGTTGGACTTGTCGGCGGCTTTCGACACCGTCCCCCATGACGGCCTTCTCGTTAGACTTTATGAGATTGGTCTGCGGGGGACGGTGCTCGGCTGGTTTTCCTCCTTTCTAGCTGGCCGCCGGCAAACGGTCTGGGCCTCGCCAGATTCCGCCGTGATGCCGCCTTTGGGAGTCGGGGTCCCACAGGGCTCTATTTTGAGCCCGACCCTATTTAACATCTTCATGACTCCTTTGGCGGCGTTGGCGGAGTCGTATGGGGCCCAGATCGTATCCTACGCTGACGACACCCAGCTCCTCTTCTCGTGTAAGAGAGGAGGAGATTTTGACGGGGAGAGTATCCGGGATTGCCTTGGGGCTGTTTTCCAATGGTTCCAACTGAACAGCCTCAAGTGCAATTCCGATAAGTCCGAGGTACTCTTCTTTGGGTGTGAGGTAGAGCCAGACTGGCAGGCTTGGTGGCCCATTAATATGTTTCCTCCGTCTTGTTCTTCCAAAATTGCTAAGAACTTGGGGGTCAAGATGGATAATGGGCTAACTCTGAAATCCCAGATCCTCGGGGTGTCGGGTACCTGCTTTGGCCTCCTGAGGATGCTGCGGAGGTTCCTTCCCCTGTTGTCTGAGGAGCACAGGAAGCTGACGGTGCAGGCTCTAATCGGGTCCAGGTTAGATTACTCGAACATTCTTTACCTGGGCCTGCCAGAGTATTTGCTGCAGCGGCTCCAAGTGGTGCAGAACGCTGCCGCGAGAGCTATTTTTGGTTTAAATAGACGGGCCAGTGCAGCGGGTCTGTTGAAGAACTTGCACTGGCTTCCAATCCGGAAACGGATTGCCTTTAAGGCTTTGACTCTGGCCTATAAGGCCCTCCATGCAGTGGGAGCAAAGTATCTCCATAGGAGACTGGCCTTTTATCATCCGACTCGTTCTTTGAGGTCGGAATCCCTGTTCCTGGCGGTTGTCCCGCGAGTGAGGAGAGCTCGCTTGGGAGGCCGCTCCTTTGGACTACTAGCGCCACAGTTGTGGAACTCTCTGCCGCTCACTTTGCGGGGAGCTACCAGCCTACTTGCCTTTAGAAAAGGCATTAAAACCTGGCTGTTTACTCAGTAGCCCGCTTTTTGTGTGCTCGCTTGGCCTCTGTCTTTTTTTTTTTTTTTTTTCATTTTAACCCTGTTATGTTATTAGGATGCAGCCCTCCTTACTAAAAGCGCCGGGACACTCTTTTTGAGTCGGCCTGCGCTATACAAAAGATTAAATAACATAACATAACAGAGGTACCGGGCTTCGAGCTGATGAGGTTCTCTTTTAAAGGACATGAGGGGACTCTATGCTCTGGTGTCTTGTGCTATCGACCGCCGGGCAACGCCCCTACCCTCCCTGATCTTATCGATCTGCTGCATGATCTTTCTAATACTCATGCTCGGCTGCTGGTCCTTGGGGACTTTAATTTGTGGCCAGGCGGACCGCAGGACAGTGCCTTTAACACCTTGTGCCAAGCATGTAACGATATTCAGTTGCAGCAACTCGTCCTTTCGGCTACGCACCGACAGGGCCATGTCCTGGATTTAGTGTTTGCCGATGCACAACATGTGACGGTGAACGATATCCTTTGCCAGTATTGAACGGATCACGCTCTAGTTGCCTCTCCTTGTGTCTGGGCACTAATTCTTCGGCGGCCTCCGGTTCCATACGTGCTAAAATGGGCAGACCTTGGTCACGACTGTTTAAATCTTCAGTTCTGCCTACTTTATTACCAGGGAAGTTTATCCTGGGGGATAATATGGAGGAGAGTTACACTTTGATGTGCCGGCATATCTCGCACTCTTTGGATAAGGTGGCCCCCCTTTGGAGGTCCAGGGAAAGATTGAATCGGGCGTGCCTTTGGTATACGAATGATCTGAGGCAGCTGAAGCTGTGCTGTAGACGAGCTGAGAGAGCCTGGAGGAAGGACTATTCGGATATAGCAAAGGCCTCCTTCAGACAGTCTCTCCAGGAATATAAAGCACAGATTAAATGTGCAAAAGCGGCCTACTTGGAATCCACCTTGCACCAGGCCCCTAATAAATCTCAGGTGCTGTTTAAAATCGTCAACGACTTGTCGCACCCTACCTGCGCGGCAAATAATGTCCCCACATCACAGGCTTTATGTGAGTCTTTGGCAAGCGCCTTTGAAGAGAAGATTTCCATGATCTTGGAGGGACTAAAGCGCCCAGCACCGTCCTTCTCTGGTTTGGGAGCTCCGGACGCTTCACCTGGGCGACCCCAGCAGAGTCACACAATTCTTTGTTTGGGTGCTCCGGATGCTTCGCCCAGTCGATCACAGTTGGACAGCCCTTCTCTCAGTCTGGGAGCTCCGGACGCTGTGTCCAGTCGACCCCAGCCGGGAGATCCCTCTATCAGTCAGGGAGCTCCGGACGCTGCGTCCAGTCTACCCCAGCCGGGTGGCCCCTCTCTCGGCTTGGGAGCTCCGGATGCTGCGTCCAGTCGACCCCAGCTGGGTAGCTCCTCTCTCAGTCTGGGAGCTCCAGACGCTGCGCCCAGTCGACCCCAGCTGGGTAGTCCCTCTCTTAGTCCGGGAGCTCCGGACCCTGCGCTTAGTCGACTCCAGTCGAGCTGCTGCTCCCCCAGTATGGAAACCGGGGTGGATCACTCCAGTCGACCCCAGCTCTGTTGCTTCCCCAGTCCGTCCTATGAGGAGTTCTGCAAATTGGCACTAACTGTGTCATCGGGTTCCCCGTTGGACCCACTGCCGCCGAAATTCTGGAAGGTGTTCCAAGATGAACTCTTCCAGCCTTTGCATTCCATCTGCCTCCAGTCCTTTGACACTGCAATTGTTCCTGAGTGCTGGAAGCTCGCAGTGGTGTCACTTCTTCTAAAGAAACCCACACTGGACCCTGCCTGCCTGTCCAATTACAGACCTATCTCCTTGCTGCCGTTCCCTATTAAAATCATGGAGAAGTTAGTATCCCGCGCCCTGACCGGTTTCCTGGAAGAAAACACCTGGCTCGATGAGGCACAGTTTGGCTTTCGTCCAGCGCATGGGACTGAATCTGTGCTGGTGGCCGTGCTGGACAACCTTCGTTCGCGGGTCGACATGGGTCGGGCAGCCTTTTTAGTGCTGCTCGACATGTCGGCCGCGTTCGATACGGTCTGCCACTCCACCCTCATCAGGCGACTGGAGGAGTGCGGGGTCACCGGATTGGCAAGGGACTGGTTGGTCTCTTATCTGAACAACCGACGGCAGGTGGTGGCGCTGCCCCCATTTAGATCGGAGGTGAGGAATGTGGGACAGGGGGTACCACAGGGCACGGCCATCAGCCCCATACTCTTCAACCTTTACCTTCGCCCCCTGGTCCAGCTGATCAAATCTTTCGGTATCTCAGCATTTAATTATGCTGATGATACCCAATTGGTCTTTTCCCTGGAAGGAAACAACTCGGTCCCGTTGGAAACGTTCCACCGCTGTATGTCAGCCACGGCTGACTGGCTTCAATCCAACTCCCTTCAGTTTAACAGCAAAAAAACAGAGGTGCTTTACTGCTCTTCGGATAAGATACCGCGTTCACTCCCCGACAATTTCTGGCCCTCGACTTTTCCTGAGACAGTATCTGCCGCTGAGTCTGCACGCAACTTAGGGGTTATTTTTGGGCCTAACTTGCAGCTGGACATGCATGTAAATAAGACCACGGCTACGTGCATGATGCTGCTGCGTATGCTTCGCAAAGTTTTGCCCCTTCTACCTGAACAGTCTAGACCAGAAGTAGTGCGTGGGACCATCCTAAGTCGTCTAGACTATTGTAACGCTCTACTCCTGGAAGCCCCTAAAACGCTGCTAGGTAAACTACAACGGGTGCAGAATATGGCGGCTAAGCTGGCCCTCTCCCGCCCTAATTTCAGCTCCTCCACCGCTGCTCTGCGGGATTTACATTGGTTGCCGGTCCATCTACGTGTTCAGTATAAAGCTGTCTGCTTGGTGTTCAAGGCCTTGCATGGACAGGGCCCGGTCCCTCTGCAGAATATGTTTTCCTGGTACTTGTCCACGCGCTGTCTGCGCTCTTCTTCTGCGTGGCTGGTGGTGGTACCGAGATTCCAGAGAGTGAGGATGGGCGGACGCTCGTTTAGTGTCGCAGCGGCTAAACTCTGGAATTCTCTGCCACTTTCTTTACGAGGTCAAAGGGACCTTTTACCATTTAAAAAAGCGTTGAAGACCCACCTGTTCCCTAGGGCAGTGTAAGATGTTGTTTTGTTGCTGGCAGTGATCGCAAGCGCCAGGATGCCCTTGGGGTGACAGTAACGCGCTTTACAAATATACAAAATAAATAAAATAAATAAATTAGTGGAAGTTGTCTTTTGTCTGAGTGGGGTTTGCTGATAGTGTGAGGATGAGCTGGGTGTCGTCAGCATAGTAGACGATGTTCATGTGGTGTGTGCTGATGATGTCCACAAGCGGGGTCATGTAGATGTTGAAGAGTGTGGGCCTCAGTGAAGAGCCTTGAGGTACTCTGCAGATTATCTATTTGGGGGGCTAAGTGAACAAGAGAGGCAAACTTTCTGGGTGCGCCCTATGAGGAATTACTCTATTCCCTTGAGTGCATTTCTGGTGATTCTGATCTGGTGGAGTCTATGGATGAGGATGTGGTGGGAGACGGCATTGAACACTGTGGAGAGATCTAGGACGATGAGGATGGTTGTCTTGCCTCTGTCGAATAGTGCTCATATGTAATTTGTGACTGTGATCAAGGCTCTCTTTGTGCTGTAGCCTGACTGGGAGGTGTTGAGTAGGTAGTGTCTTTTCAGGCGGCTGATCAGTTGAGTGTTGTTGGCTTTCTTTAGGACTTTGGCTAGGAAGGGATGGAGGGAGATCGGACAGTAGTTTTAGAGATCTGTGGAGTCTTCTGACGGCTTCTTGAGCTTCCGGGAAGGTGCTGATGTTGATTGAGGTGGTTGGTATGGTGGTGTGTTTGAGGCTGATTTAGCTGTTTTTAAGGTTCAAGATTCGGTGCGGGCAGGGGTCGTCAGGTGCTCATGAGTGGATGGATTTCACCAGAGCTGTAGTGGAGGGCATGATGAGTTAGTCCCATATGGAGAGTTGTTGGTTGTCGTCTCTGTTGGGTGGAGGGTTGTGAGAGGTGGCTGGCTTGAAGTCAAATTTTTTGTAGATAGCTGCAATCTTGTTGTGGAAGTGGTTGGGGAGTTTGTTGCAGAGCTGTTTAGAAGGAGGGACCGTGTTCTCTGTGGCCTGAGGGAAGGAGAATTCTTTAACAATAGTGAGGATTTCATTGGCTCAGTTGGCGCAGGCTCCAATGCGCTGAGTGAGTGGTGATGCGAGGCAGTCGTTGTTGCTGCGCGTAGGAATCCAGGTGTGGAGTTTGGCAGAGGAGTAGCTTCAGCATTCCAAAGGGGTCAGAGGTCCTGTTGCTGGGCGCGGTCGGGCACAGACAGGCTTGCCTTTGGCATCAAAACCTGTGGTTGTGTGGAAAATCCTTTCCATGGCAGGCTAACGCAATGCCGCGTTTGGAGCTGTGTTGCATTACTCCAGATTTCTGAAGCCACTCAAAGCCTTGGGGGTTTGGTGGGAGCAACTTGCTTGGCTGCGTTGCTGATCCAGTTGTTGTAATTCTGTACTGGTTGATCCATGTTGGGGGAGGTGACTGGTTTGGTCGAGTTGAGGCCGTTCGTCACTGTTACTGGTTTACGCTAGTCCACTTACGATAGGGTGTTTTGTTGTAACTGGGAGAGAGGCGTGGTGGACCAATGAGGTTAAAGTGTACGATGGCATGGTCTGTACGGGTGAGTTTGGATGTGTGGCTATACTTGATTTTATTGCTAGTTGTGAAGATAGGGTCGAGAGTGTGTCTTGCTCCTTGTGTGGGGTATATGATGATCCCTTTGAGGGCGATGTTGAGTAGTCGCTCAAGGAGGTCGCTGGAGTTGGAGTCAGTGAGGTTGTCTAGGTGAAAATTAGGGTCTCATAGGAAGATTTAGCAGTCTGAGTCAATGTTTATGCTTTGCCTAAACATTGGAATAATATACATAACAAAATGACAACAGATGTTCTCTGTTACATAACCATCCCAATGAATTGTGAATGTCTTTGGCTCCATAATAAATCACTATCATACCAAATAATATGTTCAATCATATGTACAGTGAAAAGTTTTTTAAATAGGTATTATTGACTGGTTCATGATTGTACATAAACCACTACTTTTTAGATCTCTTCATATAGGATTCTCAGAAAAAATGGCAATTTCATAGGTAGGTAAATGTGAGCAAGGCTACGGTGTCTAGCGAATAAACACAATTGCGCCAGCAACTTTGGATCTGTTGCCAGCTTATTTTCAGCAAGAACACGGAACGAGAATCACGATATATATATGCCCTCATCCTGTTGCATCCATGATATAACTTCTGAGCTCCTTATCCACTTTGTAAAGTATATAATGTGTACACACATATATATATATATATATCTATATATATATATTACCTACTGGCGGTCGCCAGTAGGTAGTTATAGTTAGGACCTAGTTTCCATAGGAAATCCTCAACATTCTATTTGGATTAACTTTGGCCCTGGTGGATGAATCTTTGCGAATTTCTCAAAGAAGATGGCTCGGTCCGCGGCGCTCCTTCCCTGAAAGTTTGGGGGGGATTGGTGAAGTGGGGGCTGAGATAAAAGGGGGGTCCCAAAACGTGTTTTCTCCATGTTATTTTCCATAGGACGTTTAGACACGGCTACAGGTCGAACGGCTGAATGGATTTATAAGAAATTTGGCAAAACTGTAGAGTCCGGCTCGCAGATTACGCTTTTTTTGGAATGGTGTAAATCCGTTCAGTAGTTGCTGAGAAAATTAAAGTTAAAGTCAATTATATATCTATACGCGCGCACGGGTGTGCGCACTCAAGCGGCTGCGCGCGAGCGGAATTTTTTTTTGCTGCGTGACGTCTGTTAACGTTCGATTCGAAGGAAATCGGGAAGTGTTGAACGCCATTTTGTCACTGCGAGTAAATATATTGTTCATTTCAAAGCGTTGGAACATGGAAAGGGGAGAAGGTAGAGATTGTTTTGCTGCGTAGGTTTTCTCAGGGTGTGCAGTAAGGCCCTTAAAGGTGAAAATATATATATATATTTTTTGAAACGGGGTGCACGCACTCGGGCGCGCACACCTATTTACAAGAGTGTGAAAATGGAGATAAATCAGAAGTTTGAGTGCTTTGATATAAGGTGGCTCTGAAAAGAGCCCTTGTGTTAATTGAGTTTTTTCTGCATTTATAAGTAAGTAGCGATGCAGAGCCGGATGTTGCAGAGGAAGATTCTGTTTCTGCCTTCCTTCTTACTTAGTTATGGTTTTTTCACTCCCACTCCAGGCTTTTGGTCTGTGGATGGAAAACCATGAACCTAGACTCACCTATGAAAATCATACTATTGATGCTTGACTGAGGCCAAGGAGATCAGAGTGCATGTCTGTGTAAGGTGATGTACCTCTGGGGAGATGATGTTACGTTTAAACGTAGCCCCTGAGTGCTTAGTTCGGTTCTGTTCTCTGTCACTGTTGTTGATTTAGAGCCCCAAATACAAAGGCTTGTTGTTGCTTGTGAATCCCCAAGTGTATATTTGCCCATACTGATCCATAACGCCCCGGCGTATCCATGTCGTAGGCCGCAAGAGTGGGCGAAACTCAGCTGGCCGAGCAAGAGTTGGGGAGGGGGCAGGAGCCAAGAGGAAACAAGGAGGGGTTTTCATCATTTGGGACAAAAAATAGTTCTAAACCAATGAAAAGTTTTATTAACAAGTCACATGACCTGTTATACTTACGTTACGCGCTCCGCGCCGCGCCCCGGATTGCTTCCGGGAAGCTGCGCTTCGCGCCTCGCGCACCGGAGCACTTCCGGGTGCGCTAACGCGGCGTGTCATATGACGCATTATGCAACAATGCGATACGTCGTTGGGGCTCCACCGGAACTGATCGAATTGGTAGTCTACAGTGTTTCTGGAAGTTTCAGACTGAAGCTGGCGTCAGCATGAGAGCACCCCGTGGCTACGTCGTGGCCATTCCGCGAGGAATCATGGCAGTCGCTCCCCACCGGAAGTCTGCGGGAGTCGGGGGCCCCGGTGACTCTTGTAGAATCTTCAAGGCTGATGGGACACTTTTGGGAATGGGGCCCATGCCGTAGCAGTCAAGCGTCCGAGTTCCAGGGTTGTCCAGAGCCATCCTTGCAGGCCAGGCCCAAGTCTGTGGAGCCGACTGCCATTTCCTGAGCTCCGTGGCAGCCGCCTGTCGCTGTACCGCAAGAGTGGGTGCAATTCAGCCGGATGGCGGGTGAGACGCTGTAATAGCAAGAGCAGGCGTATTCAGCTGGCCGAGCGAGGCAATGTGCCGCAGGAGCGGGCGCAACTCAGCTTGTCGAGTGAAGCGCTGGGGTGTAGCTGAGAAACCTCCACCTGGGAAGGTGGGGGAGGCTCGTTCGCGCCGCCTCTCCCTTCCAGTGCACCCCACGCCGTCTCCTGGCGCAGGTATATGTGATGGTTGGACCAGGGCACCACAGGACGTGTCTTCAGGTCAAACGGATTGTGGGACAAGGTCCAGAATGGAAGAGTCACCGAAAGGCTAAAAGTTCCGCCGGACCCCGGGAGCCGGCCGCCTATGTCGAGTGAAGCGCTGGGGTGCAGCTGAGAAACCTCCACCTGGGGAGGTGGGGGAGGCTCGTTCGCGCCGCCTCTCCCTTCCAGTGCACCCCACGCCGTCTCCTGGCGCAGGTATATGGGATGGTTGGACCAGGGCACCGCAGGACGTGTCTTTAGGTCAAACCCTCAACTATGGCACCCAACATTCAGGACTTATGCCATTTGTGCAAGGCAGTGACATCGAAGCATCTCAGGGACCAAGCATATCCAGAGTCCTTCCTACAGCCTCTGCGTTCCTTCTTACCTAGTTATGGTTTTTTCACTCCCACTCCAGGCTTTTAGTCTGTGGATGGAAAACTATGAACATACACTCACCTATGAAAATCTTACTATTGATGCTTGACTGAGGACAAGGAGATCAGTGAAGCGCTGGGGTGTAGCTGAGAAACCTCCACCATGGGGAGGTGGGGGAGGCTCGTTCGCGCCGCCTCTCCCTTCCAGTGCACCCCACGCCGTCTCCTGGCACAGGTATATGTGATGGTTGGACCAGGGCACTGCAGGACGTGTCTTTAGGGGTGTAGCTGAGAAACCTCCACCTGGGGAGGTGGGGGAGGCTCGTACGCGCCGCCTCTCCCTTCCAGTGCACCCCACGCCGTCTCCTGGCGCAGGTATATGTGATGGTTGGACCAGGGCACCGCAGGACGTGTCTTTAGGTCAAACACTCAACTATGGCACCCAACATTCAGGACTTATGCCATTTGTGCAAGGCAGTGACATCGAAGCATCTCAGGGACCAAGCATATCCAGAGTCCTCCCCGGGGTATTTGCACAACGGTCCTCCACCCCTAGGCCGCCAGCTATGCTACCTCGACAGGAACAGCGTCATGCATTTGGATCGATGTTGCAGCAGGCTGCCATGTAAATAGTTATTTAATGAAACGTTTTACCCTGTTACTTTGTTGGTGTGTTGTATATATTTATAATATTTGCATAGGGTTTGTCGTTATTTTGGGCGGGGTGGGCGGCGGAGTTGAGCTGTCTTGCAGCCATCATGGCGTAGAGCTCGGTTCCTCTCACTAGTTTCATATTTCTCATGAGGGGTTGTTGCTAATGTTTCTATTTTAGCGAGGTCAAAAAGAGATCCCATCAGTGGCCTACTAATTTTGCTCGATTCCTTTTGTTTTTTCTAACGATTTTTATGTTATAGTTTGCTAGCACGATACAGCGGCTAGTCCGCATTTTATATATATGTCCTTTTTATTAGGGGTGTCCTCCGGTGGAGTCGGACGATCTACCTCTAATAAACGGTCCGGGTTGAACCAACTACCAACAAACGGGGCAGAGATAGGCATGACGGGTTACAAAGGGGACAAAAGTCTGCACTACCTATCCTTCACTATCTGCAAAAACTAAACAGAGTATTGCGACTCTGTGCTTATTTGTGAATAGGGAATCACCCAAAGAGAACCAATTTCGAACAATCATAGGCTATTGGCAGTGGGCAGAGAGGGCATGACACACAAAATGGCTGTTACTTACGTGCATGATGGGGCCTAAAAGGGACTAGATGGCGTGGCCACTGTTTCGCGACTTTCACTTTACTTTCAACAGTGGCTGTGGTGAACATAAATGAACGCCGCTTATGTATACTTAATTTTAGTCATTTTCCACAAAAAAGCTTTTGATATTTTCTATTAAAAAACCATTGAAATTCACTGAAAAAACCATAGGATATAGACCATATGTAGTTAGGAATTAGCATTTACAAAACCTTGAAAATTCACTGAAAAAACCATAGGTTATAGACCATATATAGTTAAATATCTCAAGTCCATCTCTGCACTCGATGGAGATACAGGTCGTCGATCAGAAGATGTGCTGGCCACCTCTAATGGTAATAGCGTGGCCAGGGCTTTTGTCGATGCCTCTGCAAAGTGCACAGGGTGCACTTGTTTGACATGCCGCACCATGGTATGTATGGAAAAGGAATATTTTTTTGTTGGATTTCCTCTTGAGAGAAACGAGTCACATATCGTGCAGGTTACTTTTGGTGCATTTACTTTCTTTTGATCTTCAGGATAAGTGAAAAATTGCCAGATGAAAGATTTTTTTTTTCTTCTTAAAGGTAGTCGATCATTTTGTTCAGATTCGGAAGATGAATGAGATACGGTAGCCATTTCACCAAAGTCTTCCGAAAAATGTAGGACGTTGTTCTCTCTTGAGAGTACAAAAGATAGTGAGGGAAGTGGGTGGAGTGCTGCGTGTAAATTCCAGAATAGAAACTAGTAAGAACCAATTGGAAGTGTTGTTTTCATGTTGCAGCTGGCTGCCATGTAAATAGTTATTTAATAAAACGTTTTACCCTGTTACTTTGCTGGTGTGTTGTATTTATTTATAATATTTGCATAGGGTTTGTCGTTATTTTGGGTGGGGTGGGCGGCGGAGCCGAGCTGTCTTGCAGCCATCATGGCGTTGAGCTCGGTTTCTCTCACTAGTTTCATATTTATCATGAGGGGTTGTTCCTAATGTTTCTATTTTAGCGAGGTCAAAAAGAGATCCTATCAGTGGCCTACTGATTTTGCTCGATTCCTTTTGTTTTTTCTAACGATTTTTAAGTTAAAGTTTGCTAGCACGATATAGCGGCTAGTCCGCATTTTATATATATGTCTTTTTTATTAGGGGTGTCCTCCGGTGGAGTCGGACGATCTACCTCTAATAAACGGTAAGTGTTCCTCTGAAGGAATGCGTCTTGAAAGTGGCTGACTGTAATGCATGATATTTCACTCAGTGACTTTCAGGCCCATGCTGTTTCAAAACTGTGCATGTGGTTGAAGCAGGCGTAGGTATTGACGCAGCATTGTGAATATAGTGCATTGGTGAGCCTTGCTGGAGCTGCATCACACTTGCGATGCAACTCTAGCAATGTATTACTTTTTCAGCACAGATGTGTTACGCATGTATGGTGTTTTTGTACCATGGTGCGCCACATTTCAAATGTGGCACACCATGGGTAACGGAGCACTAGCATACTGTGGTGCACATTAACTGGTGCATATCTGGGTATGAAGTAGTTAACATAAATCTGCCCCATAGGTTACAAATCCGCGTTTAGTAGAGTGTTCGGCCTTTGTAGTGTTATGTTTTTTCTGTTATTCTATGTAGGTATGTAATATTGCAAGATTTTTATCACGAAAAAGAAGCCATGAGTATTGGGTTTGTGAAAGATTGCAAGATTTTTAAAATTAAAAAGCAACAACCATGGCATTGTTTAATATAGTATTGTAAATACTTATCTTTAACAATGATGAGAGAGTAAAAAAAGGTTAACCTGATGTTTTAAAGTTATTCACAGGCTTCTTTAGAGGAAGTATTCTATATGATTGTAGCGTGGGTGTTTCACTTTTTTATAGGTAATAGAATGCATTCTGTATGCTGTAGCAGGAGGAGTACTACATGCTTGAATATTCTTCAGTGCTTATTTTCATTTCGTAAGTGGTATTGAGACCGACACAGAACTTCAATGGATCGGAGGGGCTGTTCCTGTGCATCTGGAGGACTGCCACGCCGTTGCAGCAGTGGGAGTGAGGCCTCTCACGACACAGAACTTCAATGGATCGGAGGGGCTGTTCCTGTGCATCTGGAGGACTGCCAAGCCGTTGCAGCAGTGGGAGTGAGGCCTCTCACAGGGGCGTAGCACAGCTCCTTTTGATGTTCACAATTGCAGATAACAGGGTATAGATGTCCGTGGAATTTATGGATGGTTAGTCACACTAGAGTGTGCGCGTCGCCCCTAGCACCTCATTACGGCACACAGGGGAGCCGCGTTGCACAGTTTGAGAATCAGAGACTTAGGAGATAAACCTTCATAATAGGTAGGCTTCTAAGTGATAAAAATCGCCGGTGCCTGGCGTTAAAAATATCACTGCTATCGGTGGAATTTTCCACGGTGTTAGTGCTTCAACAGCAATGGGAACACATATCTGATAGAAAATCCTGTAACAATCTCAGTATTTCACATTATCGCGTGAAAAGAAAGTCTCCCGAAAGATGTTGAACGTTGTTCTCTTTTGAGTACAAAAGATAGTGAGGGAAGTGGGTGGAGTGCTCCGTGTAAATTGCAGAATAGAAACTACTAAGAACCAATTGGAAGTGTTGTTTTCAAGTCACATGACTTCACATGCGCGTCTCAGGACGTGTACGCGGTGACAGTATCTGGTCACGTACGTCATTTGGAAGTAGCGGTCTAATTCAGCGACGTTTCAAAACGTGAAAAGGAGTAAATCCAAACATATCCGGATTTAATATATCTTCTGAGCTCGATTCAAGCATACAATTGTTAAAGTATAAAACCTTTTATATTTTTTTTAAAAATACCAAGGTGTGTACATTCGGTCACGCACGAAAGTTTAAAAAGACATTCGGCTCCATTTAATGTAAATTTTCATAATAATAAAAAAGAAGCCTAGGTTTAGTGTCTTTGACGTAGTATAAGTTCTTTAATGGGTCTATGAAGAAATTTAATAAGTTGCAAGTGCAAAGTTTTCACGAAATATATAGGCGGGTGCGCGCACACGGTCGCGCACGAACGAAAGCCAAAAAAGCAGAGATAAACCCCGTTTATAATATGCTCCTGGAGCTCTTTTTGGTACAATGAGTTAGTTCTGAAAAGAACTTTTTTTTTTTTTTTTTTTTTTAAACAAGTGGTATGTTGTTTTTGATTTTTTAAACTTGCAACCACCAGAAGATGTGCTGGCCACCTCTGATGGTAATAGCGTGGCCAGGGCTCTTGTCGATGCCTTTGCAAATTCCACAGGGTGCACTTGTTTGACATGCCGCACCATGGTATGTATGGAAAAGGAATATTTTTTTGTTGGATTTCCTCTTGAGAGAACCGATTTGCATATCATGCAGGTAACTTTTGGCGCATCCACTTTCTTTTCTTCTTCAGGATAAGTGAAAAATTGCCAAATAAAAGATTCCTTTTTTCTTTTTAAAGGTAGTCGCTCATTTCCTTCAGAATCGGAAGATGAATGCGGAACGGCAGCCATTTCAGCAAAGTCTTCCGAAAGATGTTGAACGTTGTTCTCTTTTGAGAGTACAAAAGATAGTGAGGGAAGTGGGTGGAGTGCTCCGTGTAAATTGCAGAATACAAACTACTAAGAACCAATTGGAAGTGTTGTTTTCAAGTCACATGACTTCACATGCGCGTCTCAGGACGTGTACGCGGTGACAGTATCTGGTCACGTACGTCATTTGGAAGTAGCGGTCTAATTCAGCGACGTTTCAAAACATGAAAAGGAGTAAATCCAAACATATCCGGATTTAATATATCTTCTGAGCTCGATTCAAGCATACAATTGTTAAAGTATAAAACCTTTTATATTTTTTTTAAAAATACCAAGGTGTGTACATTCGGTCACGCACAAAAGTTTAAAAAGACATTCGGCTCCATTTAATGTAAATTTTCATAATAATAAAAAAGAAGCCTAGGTTTAGTGTCTTTGACGTAGTATAGGTTCTTTGATGGGTCTATGAAGAAATTTAATAAGTTGCAAGTGCAATGTTTTCACGAAATATATAGGCGGGTGCGCGCACACGGTCGCGCACGAACGAAAGCCAAAAAAGTGGAGATAAACCCCGTTTATAATATGCTCCCGGAGCTCTTTTTGGTACAATGAGTTAGTTCTGAAAAGAACTTTTTATTTTATTTTATTTTTATTTATTTTTTAAAACAAGTGGTATGTTGTTTTTGATTTTTTAAACTTGCAACAACATTTTCATGTGTGACACAGGATCAAAATGAAATGAAGAAATGTATCTTTTCTTGGGGCATTTATGACTCTCAATTTTTAGTTTAGTAAGAATGAGGCTCTGCTCTCCGTACAGAAGAATTTCTCCACACTCGTTGCATTTCATGTGCACCTTTGCAAGATATGGTCTCAAGTCCATCACAGCACTCGATGGAGATACAGGTCGTCCACCAGAAGATGTGCTGGCCACCTCTGATGGTAATAGCGTGGCCAGGGCTCTTGTCGATGCCTTTGCAAATTCCACAGGGTGCACTTGTTTGACATGCCGCACCATGGTATGTATGGAAAAGGAATATTTTTTTGTTGGATTTCCTCTTGAGAGAACCGATTTGCATATCGTGCAGGTAACTTTTGGCGCATTCACTTTCTTTTCTTCTTCAGGATAAGTGAAAAATCGCCAAATAAAAGATTCCTTTTTTCTTTTTAAAGGTAGTCGCTCATTTCCTTCAGAATCGGAAGATGAATGCGGAACGGCAGCCATTTCAGCAAAGTCTTCCGAAAGATGTTGAACGTTGTTCTCTTTTGAGAGTACAAAAGATAGTGAGGGAAGTGGGTGGAGTGCTCTGTGTAAATTGCAGAATAGAAACTACTAAGAACCAATTGGAAGTGTTGTTTTCAAGTCACATGACTTCACATGCGCGTCTCAGGACGTGTACGCGGTGACAGTATCTGGTCACGTACGTCCTTTGGAAGTAGCGGTCTAATTCAGCGACGTTTCAAAACGTGAAAAGGAGTAAATCCAAACATATCCGGATTTAATATATCTTCTGAGCTCGATTCAAGCATACAATTGTTAAAGTATAAAACCTTTTATATATTTTTTTAAAATACCAAGGTGTGTACATTCGGTCACGCACGAAAGTTTAAAAAGACATTCGGCTCCATTTAATGTAAATTTTCATAATAATAAAAAAGAAGCCTAGGTTTAGTGTCTTTGACGTAGTATAAGTTCTTTGATGGGTCTATGAAGAAATTTAATAAGTTGCAAGTGCAATGTTTTCACGAAATATATAGGCGGGTGCGCGCACACGGTCGCGCACGAACGAAAGCCAAAAAAGCGGAGATAAACCCCGTTTATAATATGCTCCTGGAGCTCTTTTTGGTACAATGAGTTAGTTCTGAAAAGAACTTTTTATTTTATTTTATTTTTATTTATTTTTTAAAACAAGTGGTATGTTGTTTTTGATTTTTTAAACTTGCAACAACATTTTCATGTGTGACACAGGATCAAAATGAAATGAAGAAATGTATCTTTTCTTGGGGCATTTATGACTCTCAATTTTTAGTTTAGTAAGAATGAGGCTCTGCTCTCCGTACAGAAGAATTTCTCCACACTCGTTGCATTTCATGTGCACCTTTGCAAGATATGGTCTCAAGTCCATCACAGCACTCGATGAAGATACAGGTCGTCCACCAGAAGATGTGCTGGCCACCTCTGATGGTAATAGCGTGGCCAGGGCTCTTGTCGATGCCTTTGCAAATTCCACAGGGTGCACTTGTTTGACATGCCGCACCATGGTATGTATGGAAAAGGAATATTTTTTTGTTGGATTTCCTCTTGAGAGAACCGATTTGCATATCGTGCAGGTAACTTTTGGCGCATTCACTTTCTTTTCTTCTTCAGGATAAGTGAAAAATTGCCAAATAAAAGATTCCTTTTTTCTTTTTAAAGGTAGTCGCTCATTTCCTTCAGAATTGGAAGATGAATGCGGAACGGCAGCCATTTCAGCAAAGTCTTCCGAAAGATGTTGAACGTTGTTCTCTTTTGAGAGTACAAAAGATAGTGAGGGAAGTGGGTGGAGTGCTCTGTGTAAATTGCAGAATAGAAACTACTAAGAACCAATTGGAAGTGTTGTTTTCAAGTCACATGACTTCACATGCGCGTCTCAGGACGTGTACGCGGTGACAGTATCTGGTCACGTACGTCCTTTGGAAGTAGCGGTCTAATTCAGCGACGTTTCAAAACGTGAAAAGGAGTAAATCCAAACATATCCGGATTTAATATATCTTTTGAGCTCGATTCAAGCATACAATTGTTAAAGTATAAAACCTTTTATATTTTTTTTTAAAATACCAAGGTGTGTACATTCGGTCACGCACGAAAGTTTAAAAAGACATTCGGCTCCATTCAATGTAAATTTTCATAATATTAAAAAAGAAGCCTAGGTTTAGTCTCTTTGACGTACTATAAGTTCTTTGATGGGTCTATGAAGAAATTCAATAAGTTCAAATTGCAAAGTTTTCACGAAATATATAGGCGGGTGCGCGCAGTCGGTCGCGCACGAAAGCCTGGAAATGCGCTATCCATTTTATTGAGAAGTGTTGCCGAGAGTCCGCACACCGGGTCGCGCACGAATGTTTAGAAAGGTTATTTTTATTTACAGACAAATTTTAATGCGTTCAAAAAAAGGCAAGGTACAGACTTTCTAATTCTGTATCGCTTTACAAGGAGTCTCTATGCAACTTGAACAGTGAAGAAAACGGCTTGTTTCCGAAAAAAAATTGCCAGAACTTTATTGACAAAAGTATAGGTTGCATACACGAGATATTTCTGAATTAGCATTTTAAAAACCAATGAAATTCACTGAAAAAAACCATAGGTTTTACACACGTTATAGTTAGGAAGTAGCATTTACAAAACCTATGAAATTCACTAAAAAAACCATAGGTTTGACACCAGTTATAGTTAGCTGGAAATTATACTGATATAAAACCAATGAAATTCCACGTTATAGTTAGTTGGACTCACTATAACTTGCGCGTGTAATGCACTGCTGATGACGTCACATATTACATCACTCATGACATCACTGATGACACCATCCTTGTGACACAGTGACAGACCTCCTTTCACTGTAATCTAACCCTTGAAACACATATTCAAAAATAGAAACAAAAATTTTCAAAAAAATGGAGATACCCATACCAGTTACAACAACCAATTCAATAATTCCACCATCTATATACACATGCACTAATTCACCAACAGTTCTATATAGTCACTCATACATATATTCACTAATCATATGTAGTGATACACCTACACATCCTGTTACACACCGACAGTCATCCAAAAGTTATTCACACACATACTCACACATGCAAATAAACTATTGAACATCCATTTATTTGCATAAACAGCTATACACACACTACCACTTTACTTCTAAGGAAACTTACACATACTTACTCTCTTAAAACATCACTTATAGAAACACATACTAATTTAAACAGGAACTCTTACAATCCCTCACTCTCACATATACTCACTTATATACATCAATATTCACATATACTAGATTAAAACATATGTAGTTACTGATAAAGACACTAATAAGACAGTCATTCACTCACTAACACAGACATATACACACTCATCCACCCGTACAGTCCTGCACATATGCTGTCTTCAAAACACATACAAACAGAGACTCAGTCATTCTTGCATCTATGTACTAAGTAATACCCCCACCAAAGCATGCAAACACTCATACTGATACTAAGAAAAACATCTAATATCCTATATACATACACATGTACCTTTTCATCAACCCATGCAGCCACTTATGCACAAAGTGAAACACTAATACATATATTTAAATATTTAAGCATTACTCACTAATATATGTATTCACTAAGATATTCAATAATATATACATATATAACACATATTTATTTTTCAGAAAGACACACATTCACTGGATGGTGTCATCAGTGATGTCATGAGTGATGTAATATGTGACGTCATCAGCAGTGCATTACACACGCAAGTTATAGTGAGTCCAACTAACTATAACGTGGAATTTCATTGGTTTTATATCAGTAAAATTTCCAGCTAACTATAACTGGTGTCAAACCTATGGTTTTTTCAGTGATACATATATATATACACACACACTATATATATATACACATTATATACTTTACAAAGTGGATAAGGAGCTCAGAAGTAATCTCATGAATGCAACAGGATGAGTGCAGCAATGGAATGAGGAAGAGACAACACAAATGTAAAATGTAGAATTAAAAAGTGTGAGGCGCGAGGGAGGAATCGGCAGGTTATGTGAGCTGAAAAGATAATTGGGAATGATAAAAGTAAGAGGAAATCAGGAAACTGGACGATGCTTGAGAAGAATGAAAAAGATTAAAGTAAAGAAAACTAATGTGATAGGAGACTGAGCATGAGAAAGAGAAGTACACAGATGGAGTAGTTGGAAAATTAGGGTTTAAGAAATGCAAATATTACAGAGATAGAGAGAGTGGTGAAAACTTTTAACGTGAAAATTCTGGCCTGGGGGTGGCTTGTAGGTTGTAGTACAAGGTTTCGGATGTAGATCTGAAGTTGAGTCTGTAAGGATTGGAGGAAGGGAAGGAGGGAGGGAGTATTTCACAATCTGCTGGGGTGTGGGTCAGTTTAGGGTGGATATGGAAATGTAAACAATTGAGACAGGCCAGTGTGTCAGCAGGCCAGTCCTGAGCAGTGGCATAACAAGCAGTGGCATAGCAATGGTGCCAGGGGCCTAAGTGCCAGCAGGAAAAATGGCCCCGTGGATAAATGAATACCAATTGTCATCTGAATGTACTAAGTGCCTGCCAAATTTCAGGCATATTCGCCTAACGGTGCCAAAGTTATAAGTACATTAACAAATGAGAGATTTTGACAGGCAAGCTATACGGAAGTAATACCCCTCTAAATAACCTGGCACCCTTTTTAAACATCTCAAAACTATTTGACAGATTTACACCTAGAAATCACACCATCTGATTAAAGTTCTACTTTCGTGTCAAGTTTGGTGTAAATCCATTTGGCAGTGTTTGTTTGCTTCATCTTTTGGCGAAAATGTCTAAATTAGTTAATGGGAAATTAATTTACTTTCACTTTGTACCTTTTTCCGCTGTGGACGTATCTTCACGAACCTTAGGAACGGACGCCACTCCCTTTGTGCAATTTTTTCTTTATTTGTTAGTGCGCTGTGCCGCCATATATATATATGCGATCAAGACAGTGTTTCACTGTCGAAACGGCAAAAGGAAGGCCCTGGGTTTGCATGGAAATGGCTGCAAAGGGGTAGGATGAGAATGCTTTGTGTGGGGTCTGGTATTAACAGTAAACATGAGATCATAATATTCTAGCAGAAATATGTTGTGTGTTTTCATAATCAGAATGTTCAGATCTCTTGGCAACTTCAACTGCTAAAGATTAGAAAGCATGTTAAAAACAGAATTCAAAGACATGGAATGGCAGGCATTATAACTTACACAGGCTGCAAAACCTCATTCATTCATAAGTGCTTACAGCAACTTGAAAGACTGGACAGATGCAGCTTAAATGTTGAAACAATTGATGCCAGCCCTCTTATATGTTCAGATGAACATGCCCCAGTTAGCTATCTTTGATGTGAAGCCGGCTGTTTCACATGGTTTAGTAGCTGTGACAGGCGCCAGTGATTATGTACCAAAGCTGCAGCACAGGCATATTATAGAAATATGGTCAGTTAATTACATTTATGTTTGAATAAGGAACTGAAGGCAATGCAGTGTTATGACAATTGCAGCATTATATCACAGAAAACATTTCTTAGTTATTGAGAGATAAAAAAAAAACACTTTTTATTAGTAACGTAATGGATACAGTGGTTTTATTCCCCATATCCTCCACTTTATCCCACTCTATCCTCTTAATTGCAAAAAAAAAGCTGTTTAGAATAATAAATGCCAAATGTTCAACCGAGGAAGGGTAAGACGTGCTGATAATTACTACCCACGGCAATACAGCAACACTGGATTGTTCCCAGGTGAGATGGAACCTTGTTGTTCAGCACTGTACTACTGCCATATTAAGGAAAGCATGATGAAGTCTCCTAGTAAGGGGCTTATTTACCAGTCCCTTGCGCTGCCGGAGCTTTACTTTTCATGTGATAAAAATTGACGCACCTGCGGAGGCTTGCATGTAAGCCTCCTAAGAGTTGCTCAAGCCAATTCCGTTTATAACAATTACCTGGCGACATCAGCTTCAAAGTACATGAAGTAGAACATTGTAATCAATATTCATGTTGGTGAGCACCTTACTGTCAAAGGCCAGGGACACAGCAAACTGGCCTGGTGCCTTATCTAATGACCCTCAGGGGCATATTTACAAGCTCCTATCACCACTACAACATCACTTTCAGTGACCTTGTGATGGCGATAGGGGCCTCGCCTTATTTACAATGCAGCGTAAGCCACTTAACGGGGCTTAACGCTGTTTTGTAAATACGGCCCCCTTTCCCGCTATACTTAGCGGGAAAGGGGTGGGCAATGGGTGTTACGGTTTGTATTTTGACATTGCCCCCTATTTACAAGGGCCGTGTAAATAGGCGAAACGAGGCGAAATGCTTTGTTGCTTTGTTTCTCCTCGTTTTTGCTGTTTCCATGTGCGCTGCCTTGTGCAGCACACATAGAAACAGCAATTTGCCTATGATTGTTTAAGTGCAGAAAGGTCCCCCTTCCTGCACATAAACAATCATTTAAAAAAAGGCTATTTTGCAACTTCTATGTGTGCTGCATTAAGTATCAAACACAGAAGCTACAAAACAGCATTTCAAGATTGTTTATGTGCAGGAAGGGGGGCCTTCCTGCACATAAACAATCTTCCCCTCAACACAGGCACCCTTGCACTATGGTACAAGGGTGCCTGCGTTGGCGCTAGTCAGCTAAAGTAATCGCCAGCACAGGGTAAAACACAGTACTTCACCATATTCTGGTAAATAAGGTGCAGCCTTGTGTTTCCAAAGTGACGAAGCGCGTCGTTAGCCTTCTTGGCTTAACGAAACGCTTCGCCACTTTATTGTAAATATGCCCCTCAGTTCGTCTTGCTGACAATGATCAGGGATAAGGTTTGTGTCTCTCCTTTTCATCGTGAGATAACTTCTAACATTGTGCGATTGTAATTCTAAACCTTACATAGTGTAACCTGGACAATGAGTAAGATACTCAATTAAGATTTGAGTGAAGTGCTCAACATACTGGCGTATATTGGAAAAGGGTGAACTTAGTCACACCGTGTACAGCTGCTGAGATATCACTCAATGTGCAATTGCTCGAAGTAGCATTCCAACGCTAGTCTAGCCCTTTGCCAGTGGTTTGATTTTTTACAAGCATTCCTCCCACCAACTTTTGTGTGTTTGATGTACTGCCCTACGTGGCCATGGGCACTCCCAGATGTGGGTCCCGTGATCACAGTGCCACTGGAACTTGAATAAAAAGCCCCATTCAGGACAAAACTAGACTTGGGTTCAGTGAGGACCTGGCTGTGCAGATCGGAATGGACTGTTCCTATTGGATCAGGATCAAGACTGATTTGCACATGGCTGGGTTTAGACTGAAGTGGCAAGATGTGCAAAAGAACGATGGTTTGGAATACTACTCAAAGTGATTGATAGTGGTTAGACTTATTCCAAGCATTCCTCCCATCATCTTTTATGTGTCGGCATTCTGAAATTGAACAACGTGTGCGTACTTAACGATGGTGGAAACTGGCAACATGCATTCATTGTGTAAACTATTAATGTTTATTATGAAATAATGTGTTCGAAAATCTAGCGATGTGTGCTGAAGGTTAAAAGGAAGAATGGTAAATATTGGTTTCATGGTGCCAATGCCATCGTTCGGGCAATCACCAATATTGCACATATTGAATTATGATCTTCACCTGTGGATGGCATATGGCATAGTGTGGACATCTTCATCGGTACTGGTGTTGCTGCACATTCTGAAACAATCCAGAGGTTTGCATAGTTAGACAGCAGCCAGGTATGTGGTATTGGGATGCTCCTTGCCAGCATCGGACTGTGCTATATATGTCCACAAATACCATAAAAGGAAATCTGTTATTCCTTACTGAGTTCTGTGATTTGTGTGTTGAACTGCAACATACAGCACCACTTTGCATTGGAGCAGGATGGGCACCTAATCATACCTGTACACTAAATGTCCTCCCATCTCTAGTCTACTAGTAAGATCATGGGCAGGAACAAAGATCAGGAAGAAGCAAGCAACAGCTACTGGACCTCTTGTGGCATCCCTCAGAGATTTTAATCTACAGCTTATGGTGATCCTCTGAACTTCTTTATACCAGGCTGCCTGGTCATTCTGCCATCACACTACCTCATGCTGGGTGGGTTTATCCAAGTAGTAAGATAGTTCTTTAATGCTGCATCTCGTCATAGAGTTTGTGGATTTCAAATGAGATAATTGGTTAGACAGTAATAGGACAAAACTTGAAACACTGGATATCGTCTAAGAACGTCTGAGTAACTCTAGTTTGAACTTAAATATCTTGGCTGCCGTGAACATTAATGATCACTGAATTAGTGTGATTAGCCCATAAATGTTAGAGTACACATCTAGGTTGCTGCTGCTCTCCTAATCCTTAGAGTATTGACACAGCTGGATCGAATCAGTGCTCCTTAAAAAACCTCAATCACCAAAGACTTTAATAGTTTGCAAAGTTCAAGCAGCAACACCTGAGATAGCATCACAATGGAAAATTCCCTCAGGGAAATGCATGTTCCAATAATATAGCAAGTTAGCTCATAAAGTCTGGGGGCCTCATTATGAGGCTCTATAGGCACTTTTGTGCCCCCGGAACGTCACTTTTTTGACCTTCCGGTGGCGCAATGTGCCAACGCATATTTATATATATTCTCAAAAAACAATGGCTCCAGTGGACACTTAATGGAATAATCTCATTTATAAATGCACAATGGCAATGCAGTGTGTTATGGTAATGTTGGATAGAGAAGGAATCGAATACACCTCGAGTTTAACCTTAACTCACAAATATTTATATAATCCTTGAAACAAACAATTCATACATGGTAATACATTAACCATTTAATTCTTGGTGGGTGGTGTCCAAGTGAAAAAATGGAACCTAAAAAATGAGTGACATATATGTGACATATGTTCAATGTTTCCTATGCTTCATAAAAACGACCATTAGCAGATATATATTTTGTGAACAGCGCTTAATACAATGATCAGTGCTGGTGTAGAATGGTTCGTTTTTGAGATCTGTCAACGGCGTTTCGACCCTGTGTGCAGTGTAGGTTCTCTTCAGGACCTATGATTGTAGGGACACCTATGAGAAGACGAAGGATAATGGAACGGGTTATTAGCAACCAGCCATATAGTATGGTGATTGGAAGGCATGACTATATTACACAACACACACTGGTCAAGAACTTACCCCATGTAAGGTATGTGGGGAGCTGGCAAATTTTGAATGGGCACAACTGGAAAATTCCACGTGCTTTTGAGGAAGACATGGTCAATGTGCTGTCCAGGCATGTAGTCTGGGGAGAGGGGGAGCATGTGTGTTGGTATCTATCACATGATTGCTATAACAATGAGGTTCTATAGTTAATCTCTTGCGCTTACCCAATATGGAGTCTTAGCGCCTTGTGGAAGCAAGCTTCTTTGTTGCGTCAATCACGATGGAAACATGAGGCCCGTGGGCTCTGGGTATCTCTTATGGAGAGGAAATAGTCTTCCAATGCAGAGTCTAAAACCAGGTAAAATTGTATACGAAAAACGAGTGCCGGGTGGGTCTGTTGTTAATTAAAGCGCTTAGTGCAACAAGCATACAACGGTTAGAGCGTGTGCCCGCTTACCTCTTTTGCAGAATCAATTGGCTGGAGCCTGTTTCAATGTTCACATGGGGCAGAACAGTGTGTGTCTGTTTGCTCTGGTACAGTGACCGCATATTTATAGGGCAGCTTAAAGCCACTTTATGTGGCTTTCCATGGCCTTATAAATATGCGACCCTTTCATGCAGAAAACTGCATGAAATGGGCATTCCATGGGTGTTGCTGTGGGTGTTCCACGCAACACCCATAAAACCTGACATGTACCGGATTTACGAGGCATTGTAAACCTGGGAATGAGTCGGAACCTAACTCCACTCCAGGGGTGGTGTTAGGGAGGGGCAACAAAGAGAAATGAAAACATTTCTCCTCATGCTTTCAGGAAAGCGCCTGAATGGATTGATTTTGTGCAGGAAGGGTCCCTTCCTGCACAAAATCAATCATCCCCGCAATGCAGGCACCCTTGCACCGTGGGAAAAGGTGCCTGCGTTGGAGCACAACGAATCAATAACAAGAGTAAGGCCCGTTAACCCAGTTGAGACCAAGCGCAATTTATAGCAAAACACAATGTCTCAACTGGACCATATTTAAAACCAAGACAACTCAGAACAGTGATGTCAATCACAATTGGGGAGTGAAACCACAATGTAATGGTAGGGTAAGTGAAAATAAACTATAATTTCATAAGTAGTTAAGAAGCACTACAGTACATAAATACATAATGACCATAACACACAGGGTAAGCACTGGGGGTGTAAGTGAGAGAGTGGGGCGGGGCAGTGACACAGGGGTGTGAAGTACAGCCTGAACGGCAAAAAATTACAATAAAGTTAAAGTGGTCAGAATTGCACGTTATATTCAGTGTTTTTTTTACAAGGTATTCAGGTAAATAGATTGACCACAACAGCGCCTGAGTTCTAGGCTGGTAGTCAACGGCGTTTCAACCTGAATGATTGCAGGTCATCACCAGGACAATGGCCATACAGTTTAGGGTAGTGCTGAAAGAGAGGAATGATCCTTAGTAGTTTCTTTCACTTACAAGCCGATACTTGTATCGAGGGTGAGCTAACATGCACAGGGGTGCCACCCTGCATGGTTACCCTCTAAAAACACAATGATCCAGTGCCTTGGTGGGCTACCCAAAGCCATTTGCCACCAAAACAAGAGTCTGCCCTCCTAGTGGGATGTGCTAGCACTTCCACTGGACAGAGTAAGTGGCCAAGGCAGGAATGAGGTTACACCTTCTCCCTCCCAGGACGGCTAGTGTGTACAGTCACCAAGGCGGTGAGCCTCAAAGGCTTTCACTGCCCTTGATGCGTAATTAATTGTCCTCTATTTGAGGACAAAGTCCTCTCCGCCCTGTCCATGCACACAGGTGGCAAAATTAGGTAGTCGGGAAGCATAACCCTCCAAAAGCTAGCCAAGCCTTCAGGGTGGGCTAGGAGGTCTAAACAGCCAAGGAAGTGTTCTGCCAATTTTAAAGACCCAAAAATAGAGTATTCTGGGTAGCACAGTTATGTACACCCACAGGATGTTGGCACTACTGGGACGGGTTAGCCGCATAGACCAACAGCCCCTAGGCCACTGTCCCTCATGCCCTTAATGACTCCTAAAAAAGGATTTAAGGGGAGCCCCTGGTCCCAGAACTTCAGTTCTGACTTTGAGTCCAAGATGAGGCACAAAGAAGATGCCGTCACTGACAACAGGACTTTGGAGTCTGCGCAGTTAAGTGCCCTGAAGTGAACATATACTGGAACCCTGTGTTCGACATGTGCCCTTGGCAAAAGCTCATTGCTCCCAGCAAGAGGGTCTCTAGTGGATGCCAGAAACTTGGATTGGTGGGACCAGTCCCCTGCAAGCTGCTGGAAAATCGACTTGCTGCCTAACAAGAATTGCGACCCGCTGGTTCTGTCGAGCGTTGGCTTGAATAGAATTGGTTTTCTGAAAGTACGGAGTGGTAGCTAAGCTTTCACCAAGCCCGTACTCCACTCCTGTTGTCCTCCAGTCGCCAAAGTAACAGTGGACTACATTTGACGCAACCAAGACTTGGTGATCGCCAGTCGGGTGATCGACCCCTTGAATATAATCGCCAGCCTGGGAGCACCTCACAGCAACACACAGCACCATCAACCGATATTGGCAACAATCCTGCTGCTGTGTCCCTGCATCCTGAAGGTAGAGTTGTCGAGTGTGTTGTAAAGCATCTTTGGTGTTCCTGCCCTGCTGATTGACAGCTGCGAGCTATCTCTGCGCCTGGAGCCGCAGAGCAAGGTTGAACAAATCCAGCTGTTGAAACCAGGTCCAAGAACCCCAAAGGCGTCTACTCTCTGTGGGAAGAGTGGAACTCCATCTTCAAGTGTGGTTTTGTCAAGTGCTGCAAGTTTGACAGCTCCTGTGGATCTCGTTCAGTACCAAGAACAGCCAAGTCACCTCTGCACCCAGACCCCCTGGGCAAGGTAATAAAGTAACAACTGTTGGGACTTGGTCAAAGGACCTGAAGGACCTTATCCACAAGAGGGTTTGTTTCAACTCACCCTGCAAATGACTAAGGGCCAGATGTACAATGTTTTTTTGCATGCGCAAATGGGTTTTAGACCCGTTTGCACATGCAAAAAACCTGTGGCGCATGTACTAACCCTATTTTGCTAGTCGCTAATTAAATAGCAACTCGCAAAATAGGGTTAGAGACTCATTATTAGGAAGGGGCATTCCAAGGGCGTCCCTTCCTAATAGCGAGTCCAACACCTATGTAAGAATGTTTTGCGACCGCAATTACAGTTGCGAAACACTCGCAGTTTACCACCCTACAAGAGGGTGGTAAACCATTCGCAAACGGGAAGGGGACCCCTTCCCCTTTGTGAATGGGTGTGCAAACATTTTTTCGGAGCAGGCAGTAGTCCCAGGAATCACTACCTGCCCTTAAAAAACTGAAACAAAAAAGTTTTTTTTTTTTAAATGCATCTCGTTTTTCTTTAAGAAAAACATGGTGCATTTAAAAAAAACTGCTTTATTTAAAAGCAGTCCCAGACAACGAGGTCTGCTGACCCCAACTGGCCACCATGCCTGGGAGTACCAGCCATTCCCAATGGGGTCGCAAATTGCGACAGCCTCATTAATAAGCATGAGGCATGCATTTTGCAACCCCCACTGGGAATCGCAGTGTCTCAGACACTGTTGTACATTGGAAATTGAAACTCGCAAATTGCGACTCGCAATTTGGCACAATTTGCGAGTCGAAATTTCCAATGGTTGTACATCTGGCTCTAACTGTGACCTGTGTTTTCCCCCTTTGACTTCAATGGGACCAGTTTCACAAATTAACTGCTTTTATTTCTTTAAAAATCTCCGGTTGTATGTATGATACAAAGTTTGTGTTGGTGTCTATATTCATATAAAAATAAGCTCCATTTTTATAAATTGGTGTCAGATTTCTTTCGAGTCGTCTCAACTACCTATGCACTATAATGGTACTGTAAAATGTTTTACACATGTTCCTCCAATAATCCCTGGCTGCTCTTTGCCATATTCCCAGGACTGAGCTAAGCATTATTGTTGTTGAATCCAAGGATCATCTCTGCATATTGTGAGAATATTGCATGGTAAGGCCTCCCAGCCACACCACATAATATTCCAGCATGCAACAAGGACACTATAAGTAATAGACAGTCCATAGGATAACATGGCTGGCACCCGGGCAAACCCGAGGTTGGCAGCTCCAATATGGTACCGCCTAAATATGTCATGTTTATTATCAAACAACGTACCTCCTTACCCCTGACACGAATCTTGTGCTGAGGATGATGTGGCATGCACACAGGTGGCTTCCTTAACTGTTGCCCATCTGTATGCCCCAGCTTCTCTGTGCTGTGGCTGGCAAACCCGCACTTCCCACCCTTGTTGCCACGAAGATAGGATTCTGACCTCCTGCCAGGCAGTGTGATTACTCCAAGGAGCCAGGAACAGAGGCCTGGGTGGGAAGCAGGTTGCTTCTCCTCCCTCCCAGACAGGCTAGTTATATGGCAGATCAAGGTGGAGCGCTTCAAAGGCTGCCCTGACTCTGATATGCATCATAGCTGACTCCCAGAGGAGGAAACAGGTCTCCCCTGCCCGGGCACATTTTCACACAGGCGGAGGAAATTAGATAGTATAGGAGGTGTATACCCCCGGAAAGCTAGCCACACATCCAGATTGAGCAACCCAGTCTGCAAACAAGAAGGAGGATTCTTCCATTTTTAAAAGTGAAAGAATGGAATGTTCTGGGTAGAAAAGATGACTCACACTCCCAGATGTAGTCATCTCAGGGGCCGACTAGCTGTAGAGACTAGCAGCCAATTGGCTACTTGCTCCCACACCCCTAAATCTAGGATTTAAGGGACACCCCTGACACCAGAACCTTAGTTCTGAACAACCCGCATCAAAGAGTACAGAAGAGACCTGTGTCTTTAAACAATGCTCCTGGAACTGCCAGATCAAGACTTGTCCTAGGCTATCTCACAGTTCCCCCAGACAGGTGGACCACTGTGGGAGCCTGAAGCACCTTCAGACTAGAGGCACTGTTCCCCTGCAAAATACAGGTAAAACAATGCTGCATATTCGAAGAATTGCCGGCCATAAGTACCTCAGAGGGATTGTCCAAACCCAGATAGTCTAGTGCAATATGGGAACTGTAGTCCTGCCTTCCACAAAGTTATAGGCAGCTACCACTTTCCCCAGTACAACCATACATCTCAGTAAAGATCTGCCCCACTTACTGCTACCAAGGCTTGTTGGTCACCAGTCCGGCAACCAACACCTTCACTCTATGCAGCACCTAGAGGGAACTCAACCTGACCTTAGACCGATGGCAGCAACCACCTCATTGTGTTTTTGAATATTTTTCGGCTCCTGTTCAACACCAGGGGCAGCCAGGACAACTCTGCACCTGGGCTCTATGGGTCAGGTAAAATTGAACTGATTTTCGTGCTATGGTCATGGGACCTGCATCACCTCTACCCTGTAAGGGTACCACACAACCTGACCTTCAAGTGACCAATTGACACTAGTCGCATTTCCCATTGACTGCAATGATAAGGTTTCTCTGCATTATTTTGATCTTGATTTTATATTGCTTCAAAAACCTATAACTCCAACTATATTCATGCTATTCCGTTAGTTTTGGTGTCTGAATTAAGATAAACATTCACTTTATTTTTATAAATTGATGTTGGATTTCTCTTGAGTCATGCCATTTATGTGTCTCCCATGTTGGTACACTGAAATGCTTAACACATGTTCTCTCTAGTAAAGCATGACTGCTCTTTGTCACGCTACCAGGACTGAGCTAAGGGTTTATTAGTATGAATCCAAGGACCATCTTTGGGGTTTGTGACAGTATTACATGGTGAAGCCTACCCAACATCACCACATAATACTCTACTTTCTTACAATGTCCCATTGCCTTTGCACCCAGTTTCAAGCTTTTAATACTGTGACTAGACTCAGAACAGGCATTGCAAGGATTAAAAGTAAAGGTGGGTTCTACTGCTCCTGCAGTGCAGCTGACCGTTGCAGGATCATTTTTGATAGATTTGGCTGCAGGAACTATATTTAACAACTGACTTTGATAGTCGCCATTCAATCTAAACAGCGAGCCGAGACAGTGTAAGTGTAGTGGATCAGTGTATGCCTCTTCACAAATCCACAAAGTGTCTGGAGCGGGATTCGCATACCCCATGCAGTGGTCGAAGTGGGTGGGATCGGCAGGGCACAGCGTGCCCCTACTTCTTTAATTTCATAGATTCCGTTCCACTACTTTCTTATTTTAAAGATGCACTCCAGGTAGCAAACATTGCCAAGGCCTATAGTTAAGGGGCAGCTTTTGGGGATGGGCTGAAGGCAGAGAAGGAAAAGGACTATGTCTTTTCCTTTGTGCCCAGAGAAGACAAGGAGAGTGTCCAGTTCTCCTATGGCTGGCAGCTGCCCCCCTCTCTTTGTTCCCCTTCTCCCCTCTCTTTCTGTCTCACTCCTCCTCATTTAGTGAAAACCGAGACTTCAAGAAATGGGTATTACCCTCTCTTTCCTCCTTTCGTTTATTTGTTCCCCTGTGAAATGGATCCAAAAAAGAAAAACACTTTTGCTGGAAACATCCTCATTTTCTGACATTTTTCAATTTCTAAGTGCAGCCTCAGGGTGGAGAGAAATAAAACATTCAAAATATGAAAAATAACTAACTAACTAACTAAAGCAAGACAGAGTGGTTGCAAGATGGCCAGACTGATTCATTCACACCTAAACACATTAGCGCCATTTTACAGTGTTTGCCAGCAAAGCGCTCCTTTTGTTTTCTTGTCTCTCTTTGAACAACATTGTTTTCCCTGGGTGGGAAAGTGCACCATTCCTGGAGGTACTGAAATACCTGCTTGATGGGTGAATTGGAAAACAAAATATGTACACCGCTCTGCGTTCACGAATGTAGTCTTTATAAACCATACTGATTACGTTTTGTAAGGATATAAGCAATGGATATTGAAACACGTCCCTCCCGGGCCCTGTAGTCATGGCTTCAACTTTTCAGGCAAAAGCACTCACTAATTTCTGAATAATGAGTGTAAAAGGAAAAAGGTAACCGTGTTCCTGCTTACATTTCACATGCTTTACTTAATCTTGCATTCCCTATGAGTGTTTGCTTTTTCTAGGATGTTAATTTGTTTCTTTTAGGCAGAATATTACTCTTGTCTGGTGTGCAATTTGAATTGAGTCACATTGAGGTGTTTATAGCGGGTCATTGCAGTGCAAGTTTCTCTCAGTAGGGCATTATGGTATTCAGTGGGGTAGAGGATGTGGCACTATGGTCAGAGCTGCTGAATTTGAAACTGGGGAATTAGGTTCAGCCTTCATGACCATCCACCAGACCACTCCCTCCGAGGGAGCACATTCCCATACTAGACCTTAGAAGGCCCGGCAAGATCTTAAAAGCCCTGGTGTGTTAGCTCCAGCAGGTGGACCATAGCAGTGACACGTGTGGGTTAACCTTGAAGGCCTGTCCCCCACAATTTATTCTGAAATTCACATCCAGTCTTGCAGGCAGGCCTATGAAGCAGCACACCATAGAGTGACAGTGACTCTGTCACTGAGGTCACAGGACCCTTGAGCAGGGTGGCTCTAGGGCAGTGCGACTGCACCGGGTGTTGACTTCAGGTGGGGGCGTCGTGTTTGCAAGTATAATATGATTTTAAAAGCACTTGCTGCCTCCTTCCTGGCCTCCAACAATTTTTGGCAACAAAAAAAATATCATGTCAATGTCATGATAACTCCAGTGATTAATGTTCTTAGTAGAGAGAGAGATGGTGTTTTGTCTAGTGGAAGTTTTTACTCATGGAAAGGAAGCGCAGAGGATTAATGTGCCTACTGCTAAGAACATGTAACATGTCACATGTAGATCACAAAGTGCACATAATGTAAATAGATCAGTGGGTTACTGCTTTTGTCAGAGAGACCCTATTGTTACTTCAGTTAGTAAGTTAAAATCCTAACATGGAACAGTCAGCTATCAACTGTCATGTAAGAGGTGCATGCAAACAGCAAGGTATAAATTAAAGCGTTATGTTTTTTTTCCCAGTCTTTGATTATCCTAATGTTGCAAAAAAGTGTTCCTTTGGGTAGAAAACATGTGTATCCATTGGTTAAATTAAATACGCTATAACCGGTTAGTGAAATGAGAAACACATACTAAAAATTGGGATATTTTACTCATTCTGCCGCACCTTTGACTCCGCCTACTTACCCAATCCACTGGTTATTCCTGCCCACTTCCCCGCCCACAGTTCCCCTACTTTTTTCCCCCCACTTTGACCACTGACCCCAGGGTAGCCGAAAGCAAACACCAACTGCATTTCAGATTATGTAATATACATATGATCACTTACCCATGACAAATAGCTTAGTTCCGACTACTATAAGTGAACAATGGAGTAACATAAATGCAGGAAGGGTACAAATAACCAATAACGTCAAAATGATGTTGATTGGGTGATTATTGAAAAACTGTAAATTGGCAGGTCATCAAAGAGTATCACCAGTAGAGTACCAAAGTAGAACAAAGATGAGTCTATAGATTACAAACACACATCCTTGGCGGTCTGCTGTAAAGAAAAATTGTTCCCTCTCTTCAACCCACAAGGTATCTCATCTCAGCCTTTATCTGACAAGCATATCTGATACAATTTTCACTCATGCAAGCATTTTTTCCACAGCTTATACATGCTTTGTACTAAGCCTTATTCCATGCTTTGTGTTGCTTCTCACGTCTCTCAAATTGTCTGTAAAACGTACAGCAGCTGGGATATTTTTGTCTAAAGAGCAGATTTTAAGATTGTTTTCTTTTAATCTCTTTCATTTCATATATTGCACAAAAGCTGAGACCTTGGTACTCAGAGGTTTTTATGGTACTGTGGGTGAGGTTGGCTGCTACACTCACTCAACTGTCATTTGAGGCTGGAGGTGCATATAGGAAGACCGAAATGTAACCCTTTTTGGGAAATTGTCAAAGGGTTACATTCTGCCAGTGCCCATAAATCTGCCACCTGGCTACTGCAGGGAATAACTTGGCTGTATTACATTTTAGTTTTGAGTCCTATGAAAAGTAACTTAAGCATTGGCAAGTGTTTTCCTTTAAACCTCCTATTTAAATTCAGATTTCTGAGTGAAAATTATTTGAAAAATAAACCATGTCATTCACAGGGATTGAAAATATTGAATTCAGTGCACAGATCTGAAGTACCTTAAGATATGTGTGTTTGCTCTTTCTCTAGTATTTTGAAAGGTTTTTCAAGCTGGCAATTCAGTCTGGACTGTTCCCATTGGGCACAGGGTCAAGACTGATTTGCATATGGCTGGGTCCAAACTGGGGTGACATAGTGGGCAAAAGAGCAATGGATTTAACCCAGATCTTTTGACTGGGGAGAATGTTTGCTTTGTCAGCATTCCGTCCATCATTTGTTTCCTGTAACACTTTTCGCCCTAAGTGGGATGTGTAACCCCCAGACGTGGGTCCCTTGCTCACTGTGCCACTGGATTCAAGCTAGCCTGGCTGAAGATCGGTGACATACCCTGAAACCGGTCCCAGGATGCTTTTTTCTGGTCCAGGGAGGACCTGGCCTGGCAGTTTGGTCTGGACTGGGGCACGGGGTCAAGACTGATTTGCGTATGGCTGGGTCCGAACTGGGGTGGCGGAGTGGGCAAAAGAACAATGGGCCGTATTTATGAAGGCCTTGCGCCGCGGGTGCGTCACTTTTTCCCATTTTAAAAGTGACGCACCGGCAGTGCAAGGCCTTCATAAATACGGCCCCATGGATTTAACCTAGATCTTTTGACTGGGGGAGAATGTTTGCATTGTCAGCACTGCGTCCATCATTTGTTTGCTGTAACACAGTGGTGGTTGTCCAGCGGCGTCGGTGAGACCAGGGCTGTGGTGCGAAGTGATGCCGTTCTCGTCGTGGTGTTGGCAGGTCATGGCGCAAGCAGTGGCGTTGTTGTTGCTGAAGCGCTGTTGTCGGCTGACGAACTGGAGTCAATGGTGCCGCCGTCGTGGGCCAAGGCTGCGGTGTGGGATGAGGATGGTGCATTGTGTAACTTACGAGCGGTGCCATTGAACCACGGTGCAAACAGCGGCGTCGATATCAGCGTGGAACAATGTTATCAGGGCTACCAAGGCGGCTGCGTGAAGAGAGCCGGTGCGAAGTGAGGTGCCCACAGGTCACGGTGCAAGTAGCAGCTCATTGACGGTGTCGGGTCGCGTCCTCGGTAAGACCAGGGTTGTGGAGTTGCATGCAATGGTACCCTCTGTGGTGCCTTCAGGACACGGATGCAGCAGCGGCATCGTAGATGGCATCGGGTTGCTTTTTCTTCTGTTGCAGCACAAAACACACAGTTCCCAAAGCTGATGGAAGAAGAACTTGAAGTCTTTGCTGTTCATGCGACTTCTTGAACAGGGGGCAAGCTCTACCTCAATCCCTTGGAGAAACTCAATAAAGAAGTTGCAGAAAGTTCAGTCCAGTTCTTTCTCTGCCCAAGACAGAAGCAGCCACTGCAGGCCACACTGCAAAGCACTCAGCAAAGTGACAGGTCCTCCTCACAGCTTCTCCAGCTCTTCTTCGTGGTCTAGGCCCCAATATTTGTACTCCAAATGACGTTTGAGAGTGTCCACACCAGCTTGGTCCTCTCTGGCCCAGCTTACCGGTAGGAGGAGGAGATAGCATTATCTATAGCAGACCAGGCCCATTCAGGTACAAGGAAATCTCCTCTCACTACTCTAAATGCAGCCCAGGTCTAGTCAGCCCAGCCCTGACTCATCCAGACTCTCTGGGGCCACTGCACATCCCCAGCCCCTGTCACTCCAAAGCCAGACAGTCAATACACATCCTAGCAGAGGCGCACAGGATGGCCAAGCAAGAAAATACCTACTTCCTAAAAGTGGTATCTACAAACACAGAATGTAAAAATCCCCTTTACTTAAAGATGCATGTTTAGATTCTGAGTTCAGGCATACTAATCTTTATTTTCCTATCTGGTCCCAATGTGAGGTTATATTTATAAGACAGTTGACTGGGGGTGAGTGTTTGTATTATCAACGCTCCGTCCATCACCACCTTTGATTTTTCTTTGTTCGCCCTAAGTTGGCAGGGTATATTCAGACGTGAGTCCCTTGCTCACTTTGCCACTGGAGTCAAGCAAGCCCGGCTGAAGACGGCTGTAATGCCAGAAACCGGTCCTGGGAAGCTTGATTCCGGTCCAGGGAAGACATGGCTTGGCAGTTCGGGCTGGACTGTTCCCATGAGGCACAGGGTCAGACTGATTTGCATATGGCCATGTCTGAACTGGTGTGGCGGAGTGAGCTAAAGAACGGTGATGGATTAAACCCAGATCAGTTGACTGGGGGTGAGTGTTTGTATTGTCAACGCTCCGTCCATCACCATCTTTGTTTTTTCTTTATAAAATAACTCCCATGCTTTCCTATGGGCCAGATAGCCTTTCAATAGTGAAAAATGAAATCGGCAGTATTTCACTATCAGGACATGCCACACACATCAGGGCATGCCTTACCTTTCACATACACTGCACCCTGCCCACAGGGGTACCTTAGACCTACCTTGGAGGTGACTCACATGTAAGTAAAGGGAAGGTTAGGGCCTGGCAAGTGGGTGTACTTGCAAAGTCAACATGGCAGTACTAGACTGCACACAGACACTGCAGTGGCAGGTCTGAGTTACCTTTGAAGGGCTGCTTGTGTGGGTGGCACAACCAGTGCTGCAAGCTCACTAGTAGCATTTGATGTCCAGGCCCTGGGCACACACAGTGCACTATACTAGGGACTGACTAGTAAATCAAATACCCAATCTTGGAAACACCAATCCATAATAACAATTTACAACAGGAGCACTTGCAATTTAACATTGAACAGCAGTGAGAAAGTGCGCAGAGACACTAAACCAGAAAAAACAGAGTCGAAACCGGGAGGTCAGAAAACAAAAAGACTGGGGAAACAAGCCAAAAGATGCCAAATCTAACAATTACCAAAAGGGATTTCCCTAGAGCATAAGCAAGTCGATGTGCGAAACAGCTCTCAGGGATAATGGCTTCCACAGTTGGGTTGGTGACTTACATAGGTACAATAGGGTCTTGTATCGGGCCTCAATACACTACTTACTAAATCCTGGGATGCCCTCCCTCAGATCTACAAGGTGGATGATATGGGGTACGCATACACAAAATGCTGCATGGAAGACGCGGGGTCCAAACCTAAGGAAGGGGTTGTCGTGAGGCCTTCTATGGACCACTTTGTTTCTTCATTTTAGTTTTACATTTTACACATTTTAGGCTGACATCACTTTGGCAACGTTATTTTATAGGTTTATGCTTGCACAATATTATTCTTAGAAGATGGTGTACATGCTGCTTGCTTTCAGAAAACCTTTCTTGCTATGTAATCTGTACACTCTTTTCAAGGCTAGGAACACAGATATTCTAGTGATCATGATGCCCATTTGAGACAGCTTCTAACATCTAGGCATATCATTGCATTAGAGCTGTACCTCCAACTCAGTATGGTTATTACAGAAATGGTGCAGTGCCCTTCTACGTGTCAGCGAAGCACTTCAGTCATGACTGTCTTGGAACAAATCTGGTGTTCGACATGCAGCTCTGATGATGCTGATCTTCCATCCTGCAGAGAAGGATTGACAATCCTATTTTCTGGCTCAGTTATCCAGGTACGGGGGTCAGGCTAACCTTAGAAATCAGACAGAGGGTACACCCACTATGCTCTCAGAGTAGGGTCAGTAATAGGTAGAACTAAATAGAAACCAAACAGCCACGGATGACCTGTTCATTCTTTTGACCATGCTCATAAGGCTGGTTACTTTGCTTATCTGCCTAATAATCACAGCTCCTTTATCCTATGCAAGGCTATGATTGTTTCAATAAATGTATTGAACACTTTATTCATATCTTTCTTGTGTTTACCCTTGGCATGCATAGGTAAACAACGAAAGGGGAATTGGCTGTTTCCACGATTCTCTTGAGGACCCCAGGATGGTTAGGTGTGTGGGTGAGGCACTGTGAGCTGGCTAGGAATTGGGCTGACATCCTCTGATGGTGTAGATGGACTCTCTCAGTCCCTACATTCTAAAGTTCTGTCATCCTAATACTCAGTCCTACCTTTTAAGTGGGAACCATATAACAGGGTTTTCTCAGATGAAGGCTTAGGGCAATATTGTGGGAGAACTGGGAGTGACTAGTCTTGACTGGAATGGTTCTGACACATCCCTCATATTTCCCCCAGGGTATATGGAGGACCAGTTACTTCAAGGGTGAAGGACCCTACGTTATATCCCGGTATTATGGGCTGCACATGCCCCATCAAACACAAAGATTCTATCCTTAGATATTTTTATATTTTTATTAATTATAATTGCTCACATTATGTGCACAAAGGTGGGTGCTGTTACTCGCCCCAACAAAAATAGGCAACTAGGCCATATAGGCCACATAGTTCCTTATTTAAACTGGCCTCATGAGCTGGCCTCGGCTCGGAGGGGAGAGTATCTCCAATGGTAAACAATGACCTGAGATCTGTCCTCTCCTACACACTGGCCTCCGTGCTGCTCCGGCACAGAGGCCAGTGTGTCAGTTTAAATAAGGAACTATATGGCCTAGTTGCCAATTTTTGTAGGGACGAATTATCAACCCCTTGTAAAACAGATTAGCCTATTTTTGCAATCTGTTTTTAGGACAATAGGCATATTACATATAATTAGATTTTTCTGAGTGTAGTAGGGATCGCATATGGTCCTGATGAGTAATGCAGGGGGGACTGCTTACGAAACATGTCGACCAGGGAGGGCATATTATTACACCCTACCTAACCCCTTTTTAACATTTCCAGCTGGAGAAGCGAATAAAATATATTTTTTCTACTAGCCAAGACATTTTGTAAAGTTTATTTCACTAGTCATCACACTCCCTACCACTCCCACTATCCACACCACACATAGCCTATCACAATAAATAGTTCTCCCACGTATTCATCGGTCGCAGCACGCCCCGCCCCATAGCGGGACGGGAAGACACCCATGATGAAGCATGACACTATGGGATTCATAGTGTGTGAGGGGTATTTTAAAAACACTTAGTGCTCCTCCTGGACTCCTCCCAGATTAACAGCACCCACCTCTGTGCACATAACATGAGCAATTATAATTATTAAAAATATTAAAATTTATAAGGATAGAATCTTTGGGGCCCATTATGATGGCGGGCGGATTGCCCCCGCCAGGCTGGCGGTGGGCACCGCCAGCCTGGCGGGGGCAATCCGCCCGCCATCCACTCTCGTTTCCCCCCCGCCATATTAGTATGGCGGGGGGACCTCGGCGGACGGAAAGACCGTGTGCCGCTTTTCCGTCCCGGTCGCCTTGCGGCCGGGGCGGAAAAGGAATAATATGGTGGCGGTGTCTATCAGACACCGCCAGCCATATTATGATGGGCTTTTGGCAATGCCTTTCCGTGGCGGCATTGCCGCACGGAAAGGCAGGCGGACTTCACTCTGGGGGCCCTGTGCGGGCTCCCAGAGTGAAGGAAAGTAGGGGGGGTGCACACGGGGGGTACCTGTGGTCCCCCCCCCATCATTTGCATTTACAAAGCGGCAGGCACCGCGCGGTGCATGCCGCTTTGCAAATGCAAATGATGTAATGCATTTTTAGCATTGTGGCGGGCGGGGCAGAGAGCACCGCCCACCACAATGCTAAAAATACAGGATGTGCCCGCCACTGTGGCGGGCACATCCTAATATCCCCCAAGGGACCCCCCCCTTATGACGGGCGGTCCCTATTCCCACGAGGATGGCGGGTGGGCAAAGTCCGCCCGCCATCCTAATGACCCCCTTTGTGTTTATGAACTTTGTACTGGAGGCGGATTCTATCCACTACCTCTATACTCCCCTGTTTGTTGTTTTGTTGTTATGCCCCATCAAAGCAAGACTATTTCTAAAGACTGACAAGGGGCTGGTGATCCTGCACTGTGAAGGTTGTCCAAATTAGGCCTGCCCTGGATGCGTTTTAAGTTTTATCTGTGCAGACTGTGCTGGGTTTGAAGGAACATACTTGGGCCTTTGTCATGTTTTTGAAAATTGACCTTTGGGATCCATGCAGAGTTTCTAAAATATCACGGCTCACAGATTGTGATTTTGGGAGTTTTTAGCATCTCTCCAATTGTGAAATTTCTGATCAATCTCTCCAGCTCCTGTCACCATGAACCTCAGTCTACCAAACCACCGTCAGCTCTCTTTATTTGTTTTTTTGATTAAACCATAAACGATAAAAAAAATCATACCAATAAAATACAACATCTGTAAAATTACCAATAAACTAATACTTTTCCAAACACTATTATAACAAAAATAAAATCTACAGTTAATCATAGCAGATCCTTCAAGTTCCTCAATTTAACAGTGCTAGCTAAAATAATGCCACATGGAAAGAAGTACGCTGATCTAAAAGCATTTGTAAGCACATCAAGGTGGGTGCACAGTGGCTTGTTTTGAAACCAGATCACAATTACTAAGTTTATTTAACAATCCTTGTGCCAGCTTTGAGAGACTGCCAACTGGTGATGTACCATGTTAAGTCTAAACCTAGTCAATAAAAAACAACGATGAGAAGACAGTCCTAGTTTTAAATCAGGTTTGAGAGTTGGTGAGGTTATCAACATGATGTGAGATCCAACATGTGGTTTAGCCAACTCTGAACTTTCCTTTATGGACTTGGATAAATCCATAAAACCTTTCTACATCCAAAGCAAGTTCATCTGGGTTATTGAAAATTTCTGGTCGCCCTAATGCAGTAAAAGATCTCCTGCCAAAGTATCAAAGAGTCAATGAATTATTTTAGATCCATTCAGAGCAAGACAGTCCCTTATTATCAAGCACTTTAACTCATCTTCTGGCTTAAGACAAACCAAGGTCCACAGTAATAAGGGCCACCATTTCACATGATCAATAAAGAAACCAACACCCAACTCTTCATGAACTACGAAAGAGGCAGAACTGTTTGGAAGAATTGAAAGTTCCTTCAAAAATTGGTTTTCCACAGTTTGAAGGGGAGAAACATCAGAATATCCCCAGATATCACTATCATAGGTAGCAATAGAGAGACATTTTGGCTCGTAGATCTTTAAGATAGCTGCTAATAATCTATTGATAAATCTGGAAAAAAATAAAAAATATAAGAAATCAATCTCATAAAAATCATTGATCTAGATTATAAAAGAAAAGACCAGGATCCAGCAGAATCACATAACAATCTGAGATATGGATTCAAGTTAATCTTACTAACAACATTATTTTTCGCCTTAAAAGCTTGAGATTTATGCTATATTAAGTACTGGTGATAGTGACTGCAACATACTACTGTAACTGAATATGACCATTTATATTGTGCTAAAATCAATAATATTGTTTCTCAAAAAATAAATGAGATTTGGTGCATCCAGTATCATACACAATTGCATGTGATTTTTTTACAATTTGTGCTTAAATCCAAAGAATATATAAAAATCACAAATAAATGTAATAATCGCTGAAGACCCAATGCCATTCTGGCTATTAGGACTGCATCATCTGCATACAATACTGCAGGAATCGGACTGCGTCCGACATAGGGCACATCGAGACCAACCTCCACAATAATACTTTCTAGTTGATTGATTTAGGAGGGTAAAAATCTGATAAGGATCCCTTCTTGTTAATGAATAAATACATATTTAAGCACTGATTGACTGTCCCTAAGCCTGATCTAAAATCATATAGAATGTCGAAAGTACCTGGTTCTTCAAAACCCACATGATCAATCTATTCAAAACTATGCACCCCAGGATCTTAACAGTTGAATCAATCAGGGAGATTGGCCTAAAAGAACAGGGATCAGCATGTTCACCCTTTTGAAAAAAAGGTACTATCAGAGATTGAGACCAGCAATTAGTGAGAACATGTATCTCTGCAGAGTTAATGCTATTAGTAAGGAATGCAGCCCAAAGCAAGACTTCTGTTTGAAACATATCAACTGGCACACCCCCTGGACCAGGGGTTTCATTTTTAGAGGCACCATAAATTGCCTCTGTTACCTCCTCAACCGTAACCTGCAAACAGGAATCTATGGATGCACTAAGAGGGACATAGCTCGATAACACACATCCATAAAGATCACATATCCGTGCAAGGTGTCTAACCCATTTATCTGCAGGAATATGAGTGCACAGGATGCTTTTCTAAATCAATTAAAAAAGGGGGCATTTGACAATTTCCCAAATAAGGTTACATTTATTAAGCTACTAGCATACTGTAAATGGTCCCAAGACTCTTGCTGAAGTGCCCTTTTCCTAACTTTAACTGCTCGTTTATAAGTAGCTCTTCAACTGTCACCTCAGACCGTAATCTAGATTGTCTTTTCAAAGCATTAATCAGATTCCGGTGTGCTTTTGAGCAAGAGTGATTAAACTAACGACAAGAAGTAGCTTGAATGGAATTTGGTGGTATATTCAACAACATCTTCACATTCATACAGACTGACTTATAAGAATTCAAGCTTGCCTGAGGTGTAGAAGAATCACTCAGACAAACCTCAAAGTCTGCTAAAGAAAGATTCACTGGTTCCTTGTGAAATGAGCTGGCTGTAATGTTGGTCCATTTTCGCCTCAATCCCTGATCCATGACACTCACCTTGCTTGAGGCCCACCCAATGACAAAACTAGGAGAAGCATTCCAGGCCTGGACAAACCTCAATGGGTAATGATAACCACACAAGTCCCATATTAAAGTGTGCTCAGTGATCAAAGGTACACATGGTGCTAAAACCAAAATATAATCAATACCAAATGATCACCCTCTACCAATAAAAGCAGGGATTGATATGGATACCTTATCATCCTCCTCGATAGTACTAGCAAACTGAGAGATAAACTTAGCCAAAATGTTATTCATAATATCCACCTCAGCACAATGCTTGAAGTGAGCGACAATTATTAAGTCGCAAAACTTACTGTGTTTGGGAACAGCAGAACATATAGAACATATGTGCAAATTAAAATCACCCACCAAAGCCACTGGTAAATAAAACTATAAGGGCCAGATGTACGACCCTGGAAATATAGCCTCGCAAATTGCTAGTCTTATCCGACTCGCAATTTGAGAGGCGCTATTACCAATGTTCAACAGTGTATTTCACGCTGTTAGGGATTCCCAATACGGTTGCAAATAGAGAAGCTCATGAATATTAATGAGCCTCTCGCAGTTTGCGACCCCATTGAGAATGGCAGGCCCTCCCAGGTATGGTGGCCTGCTGGGCTCAGCAGACCACCATGTCTGGGAGACTGCTTTTAAATGAAGCAGTTTCTTTTTTTAAATGCAGCCCGTTTTCCTTAAAGGAAAATGGGACGCATTTAAATTTAAAAAAATTACGTTTTTGTTTCAATTTTTAAGGGCAGGCAGTGGTCCCTGAGACCACTGACTGCCCTTGAAAACAAAAATTCCCCCACGTTTGCAAAGCGGAAGGGGTCCCCTGGGGACCCCTTCCCTTTTGCAGCCTCACTACACCCCTTTTGAAGAGGGTGGTAATTTGCCAGTGTTTTGCGCTCGCAATTGCAGACACAAAACATTCTTACATAGGGTTGTGCTTGCCATTAGGAAGGGAACGCCCTTTCCTAATCGCGAGTCGCAAAAGCATATTTTGCGAGTAGCAAAAAATTGCGAGTCTCATAATAGGGTTTGTATATTCCGTATGCTATTTTTGCATGCACAAACGGGTTCGCAAACCCGTTTGCACATGCAAAAATGGTCGTACATCGGGTCCTACGTTTTCTCTGAAATGCCCTAGAAAAGACCTCAAAACATTAACATGATCAGTGTTCTCTGTAGAGCCAAGGGAATTATAAAAATGTATTACCATCAGTCTGACAGAGTTTGAAAAGGTAAGTAATATGGCAGAACAAATTGGCAGAGTTAGTATATATTTCCTTGATTTTGCAATTCAAACAAGGAGCAATCAACATAAGCAAGTCACCCTGTGCTCTCCCAAAGGTCCCTTGAATAGCAGGAGCAAAAATAGATTAAAAGCCTCTAAATGAATGGTGTTCTAGGCGGCATAAGTTTTCTGAACAGAAATGCTCTTGTAACCCTTTAAGTTGGAATGCCAACTCGGTTCATCAATTTTGGACTCAATAGCTCCAATATTCCAGCTCAGAATTTCAAGAGCAACTAAGGATATATCCTTAGAGAAATCATCAGACACCATAAAATAGGTCAAAGTAAAATTATTAGAAACCTCAGGAAAGTTGCTGAGAAAATAGTACGAGGTACTCAATCCACATTCTCCAGATTGCTCTGGGGTTCTAATTGATTTCTCATTGTAACACTGTGAGAATCTATACCGGAAGAATTTATAAGCATGATGTAATCCATAAATGAAAGATTAGGCCTATAAAAATAACCCAAAGGAAGCACCTGAATTGCTGAGCAAACAGCTAGCGGAGTGGTAAAGCAAAAGAGTATATTACCCCCAAAGCAAAATGATTTAACATTTACCACTTTACAGTCTACACCTGAGGTTTTGGGCCCCCTACCAAACCATGATCTCCTTCCTACCATGTTTATACATTGGAATAAGGAAAGTCTTCTGTTAGTTCTGGAGTCAAGCCAATGTCTAGGTCTGAGTTATACAACAATGGGGTAACCCGAAATACCAAAGGACCCGGGTAGCATACAGTACAACAGAAAATGGTCCCAGTGGAAATCAATTTTGCATGATACGAAAATTATGTTATTCAAACAACACCATGATAGATTCAAATACATTTAATGTTATTCTCTTCATCATCACATGATTATTAAAGACAGCATGATAGTCTGTACATTTAGTTAAAACGGTGCTCGGAGTGGAAATATGTGATACTGAGGGTTGTAGGAAAGGAAAGGCAATGTGCAATATTTACATCATATATAGCTGAAACCTATCCAGCCTAATGATGGTAAATGGATCACTGACATAATATCGATGTAGGAAAATATCGATGAAAAAATATATAATACCAAAATATCGACTTCCTATCTCCAAACAGGTAAGTACAAAAATATCGAATCAAAAATATCGATGTAAAAAATATAGTTAGTCAAAATATCGAATTTTTAAAATATCTTAAAAGTAATGTAAAAGTAATGAAATAATAAATATAATTAACTTAAACATACTTAAACTACTTAAATAACCTTAAAATTAATAAATATATATATATCCAGAGCAGTCTCCCACCACACCGCCACCGCGATAGTAGAGACCACGCAAATCCAACGTATTTCTTCGGCAAAAAGATATTTATTTAAGTAGAGTCACTAAATCTGACGCGTTTCGGGCATCCGCCCTTGCTATATATATATATATATATATAAACATAATATTAATAAAAAATATACTATATTTTTACCATAGGATAGCAGGAGAGTAACATTTACTATTACTATTACCACTCCAGTAAATACAACAGTAGAGAAAGCGTTGGGTAGCGTAGGGATTAAAATTACTATTCCCACTCCAGAGAGTGCAACAGTAGGGAAAGCGTTGGATAGCGTAGGGGTAAAAATTACTATTCCCACTCCAGACAGTGCAACAGTAAGGAAAGCGTTGGATAGCGGGAGGGTTAAAATTACTATTCCCACTCCAGAGAGTGCAACAGTAGGGAAAGTGTTGGATAGCGTTGGGGTAACAATTACTATTCCCAATCCAGTGAGTGCAACAGTAGGGAAAGCGTTGGATAGCGTAGGGGTAAAAATTACTATTCCCACTCCAAAGAGTGCAACAGTAGGGAAAGCGTTGGATAGCGGGAGAGTTAAAATTACTATTCCCACTCCAAAGAGTGCAAAAGTAGGGAAAGCGTTGGATAGCGTAGGGGTAAAAGTTACCATTCCCACTCCAGTGAGTGCAACAGTAGGGAAAGTAAATACTTCATATATAAATACAAATAAATTAAATATTAATACCAAATACAAATTAATTAAAAGTAATTAACTATTTTATATAATATAATAAGTTATCAATTAAAAATACAAAAAAATAATTATTACAAATAATTACCTATTAATACAAATTATTTTCCAATTAACACTTAACTAATTAACAATTAAAACAATATTAAAAATGACAACAAAACAAAACCAATAAATAAATAACAATATTTAATTAATTACAATTAAATTACTTCCCACCCTATTCCCCTATAAACCCACAACCCGGTACAAAAAATACATTAACACAATTTACATAATTATCAATTAATCAATTAATTAAAATTCATTTCCAATGATATTTTAACTAATTACCAATTAAAAATTTAAATATCAATTAATTCAAAATAAATACCAATAAATAAATTAAAAATTTTAATAATTATATTTAAATTACTTCCCACTCTATTCCCCTATAAACCCACAACCCACTACAGAAAATACATTAATAAAATGTACATAATTATCAATTAATCAATTAATTATAATAATTACCAATTATATTTTAATTAATTACCAATTAATTATCAATTAATTCAAAATAAATACCAATTAATAAATTAACATATTTAATTAATTATAATTAAATTACTTCCCACCCTATTCCACTATAAACCCACAACCCGCTACAGAATTATATTACGCAAAAATAAAATACCATAAAATTAATTAATTAAAATAAATTATAAAATAAATACACACTTTTCACACATATACTAACATAAAAAATACTTTAAATAATTTATATTAACTTACTTACCTCAAACTCAATATTTTTGTTGTCTATATTCTGTCCATTCTATATTTTTGTTGTCTATATTCTGTCCATTCGATATTTTGTCCATTCTATATTTTTGATTCGATATTAATGCTATTCTATTCGATATTTTTGTTGTCTATATTCTGTCCATTCGATATTGTGTCCATTCTATATTTTTTAACTCGATATTAATGTAACTCGATATTAAAAACTCGATATTTTGAGTGTATACCATGGCAAATTAATACAAAACACACATAGCAAATTATGGGCTCAGATAATTAATCTCTGTCATCTATACTTGAAAAGTAGTGAAAGACCATCGACATTTCGACCCCTATATGCAATAAAGGTAATTTGATCCTTATCCTGGGGTCTTCATCAGGACCAGAGATTGGAGGAGGGGGAGGGGGGTGCGGGGGGGGGGGGGAAAGAGCACTGATTACTAGCAGCATTACAAATCAGGCCGCAGACTGAGAAGTGGTGGGCTCTTAGCCTCTGGAACATGTGAATTGGATCGCAAACAAACTTAGAATATTAATGGGCTTCAAAGCCTCCCATTAAGGGCATAGGTGGTTCTTGACTTCCACACATCCATTCAAGGTTGGTCAGTAACCTCCTTAGTGGTCATTTCTCCAAGTCAGACGGCGGGAACAGATTCATTTGTGATACTTGTGCAAATAGATCCAAGTACGCCTGATTTTCTCTAAGGAGGTTACTGACCAACCTTGATCAGATGAGTGGAAGTCAAGAGGGGGCAGCCCTGTCTCGTCCCTCTTCTGATTGGAAAGGTGGTTGAGAGTACTCCGTTAACCAGCACTCTTGCAGCAGGCTTGGAGTATAAGATGTGAACCATACAGAAATATTTAGGGTCCATGCCCGTAGCCAGTAGGACATCCATAAGGTATCCCCAGTCCACTGATGCAAATGCTTTCTCAAAGTTGACTAGGTGGTCTCATTTTAGTGATCACAACCCTGTTCTGTTAAGTGTGAGAGATGTAATTGTCATAACCGAGAGTAGGCTGAATATGGTTGAGAAATGTGATATCCGGTTAACTGACCAAGCCCGTAGACTTAAATGGAGCAAGATAGTACCTGATGAGTTTTTCTCAAATCTCTGTAGTAGTAGCCGGGAGGAACTGGACCTTTGTATGGATGTAGATGCTGGGGATAAAGAAGTTGTGGAGGCGTATCAAAAGATTTGCCTCCAAATTGCATCTAATCTGACACGTAACAGAAAAGGCAAAGACCCCGGGAATTTAGGATGGTTTGATAAAAATTGTTCAGCGGCCAACCAAAAACTTAGGGCTGCCCTTAAATGCAAACCAGTGGATAGATCGCTCGTGGCTACTCTTAGAAAAGATTACAAGGTAGCTGTTGAAAGGAGGCGACGGGAGATTAGAGAAGACGCATGGGCAGAATTAACGTCAATTGACGTGTTGAAAAATAGCGCCAAGTTTTGGGCCGTGCTTAATCAACCTTACTTTGCTGACTCTCGTAATAACGAATTTGACTGTGGGATACAAGAAGACAAATGGTTTTTGCACTTTAAGTCAGTCTACGATAAGGGGGACTTGGGGGCTGAGGCTTCGACCACCTTTGTCAGGCTTCCTTATATTCTAACAGTAAATGAAGGTGAGGTGGCCGAAGCAATTGGCAAAATGACCAGCAACAAGGCTCCCGGGCCGGATGGTGTTCCCTCTGACCTTTTTAAATCTAACATAGCATTCTGGTCCAAAATTTTAGCAAATGTTTTTAATAGAATCTCTAAAACAGGCATCCCAGAGACTTGGTCCCAGTCGGTGATTGTGCCCATTTATAAAAAAGGTGAAAGGGGTGATCCGGGTAACTACCGCCCAATCTCACTTATAGATTCAGCTGTAAAGGTCCTAGGTAGAGTGGTCTTATCTAAACTAACTGATTGGCTGGAGGAAACCAATACCCTCTCCGCCTTACAATATGGCTTCAGAAAGGGGCGAAGCACAATAGACCAAAGCTTAAACTTGCAACTGCTCATCGGGAAGTACACAATAGCGAAGCCAGGAACATTGTATATTGCATTTATGGACCTGTCCTCGGCTTTTGATCGAGTAAACAGGTCCAAGCTATGGGACCTGCTTTTAAAGATAGGAATAGACGCCAACATTGTGTACTTCTTGGCAGACCTCCATAGGGACCTGACAGCTACGGTGAGATACGACAGAAAAGGGAATTGCACAGATAAGATTAGAATCACCAACGGCATACGGCAAGGTATCCTAGCCCCCTTGCTATTCACACTATACATTAATGATCTGGGCGGCGTTTTAGGAGCCGCATGCAAGGATATACCACGGGCAGGGAAGTCTCTAATACCGGCATTATTATATGCGGATAATGCCGCACTTTTAGCTCTGACTGCAGTGGGACTCCAATGTCTTTTAAATTCATTTTATGTGTTCATGTCTTCCTTTGATCTAAGTGTCAACTATGGTAAATCCCATGTCATGGTGGTGGGCCCAAAAGGTAGGATGTTGAAGAAAGTAAAGACAATGCAATGTAACGGCCACAAATTAACAAGAGTCTCCAGGTTCCCTTACCTGGGGGTTGTATTCGATGATAGCTCCACCTGGCACCCCCAATTGCTGGAAGAAAAAATGCCTTTGTCCGTTCCATTCTGGCAGTTCTGGGTTTTTCGTGCAAACTGGGGGTAAAACCCTTGCAGTCAGTTCTGAAGGTATATGCTGCAAAATGTATCGCCATTGCCATGTATGGGGCAGACTTGTGGGGCTTTAGACCAGCTAAGATGCTTCAGGTAGCGGAGGACAATTTTTTGAAATCGATTCTATCCTTGCCACGATCTACGGCTAGTTTCATAGCGCACCAAGAGTGCAGCGTAGATTACTTGGAGGATCGAATCGCAGTGGCCCCCCTACTAAAAGGGATTTGAGTTTGCCTGAACCAAGAACTGGAGCTGAACCATGAAGTCTTAAAGGATTGTCTTACACTAGATCACTGGGACTCTATCCCATGGCTGAAATATGTCCAACAATTATCCATAACATTGGGTCGGCCAGAATTGTTCACTGAGCCAGCCAAACTTGTGAAAGCTGACCTGAAATGGGTTAGAAGCACCTTTATGTTGAACAGAGGGGTGGATAGAGAGGGTTCGGAGCTGGTCAAACCAACCGTGAGAACTCACCAGTTGATCGTATTCTCAGGGTGTGAACTGGAACCATATCTAAAGGTTGTCAACATTCCAAATCACAGATACCTTTTGACAAAGTTCCGGTTAAATAAAATTCATCTCCTGATTTCTGGTCGGCCCTGTTGGACTAAGCCCTCAGATTTGGACCTATGTAAATGTGATGGCTTCTCCCTTATGGATACTGTCCATTTTTTGTTTTTCTGTGCTCACTTTAGAGACATAAGGAAAAAATGTATTATACCAGTATTAAAGGGGAAAGGGTTTAGACAAGTGAAGCCCGCATTACTGTACCTTCAATTACTGTCTAATACATGGGAAATTTACAATGTGGCCACATTTTTTACCATAGCGGTGAGACTTAGCAAAAAGATTAATTGGTCTTAGATGAAAATATTGCACATGGCTAGTTTTTATATTGGGTGTAAAATTATTTTATCTTTTTTCTGTCTTGCACATACTTTCAAAATGACACTACGTGTCCGTATTTTATATATTTTTATTGGGTACTCTTTTTTAATTGTATTGAATGTCATTGTGTCTTTTGGTGTTTTTGGACCTCTATGTTTATCTTTGTATACTTTTGTGGTTTTTGATATGAACCGAATAAAGTATTTTTTACTGACTGACTAGGAGGAGCGCTAAGTACGGGGTCAGTGCCTGCTGGTTGGCCAGGGCCAGATGTAGACGCATCAGGCAATGCCTGGTACTCCGTGCCGGCATGAAACCGCACTGGTCAGGATGAATCACTCTATCCATTCTTACTATTTTTAAGTTTTTGTTTTTTACTCACAAAAGACTCAGCATGGTAAACTTATAACTATATTTTTCTCATAGGTCATCTACCTTATTTTATATCTGGCTAGTGGCAGTCATTTTATGTTTTGGCTGCTTCTAACAAATCAATGGCTTGAAGACATAGATTATCTTTTTTGGCCTCAAGGGGAAGATGGTGGTGCCATCCATATAACTAGCAGTACATTTTATCAATCTTTAATATGGCTGATTTTGATTCATTTATAAGAATTAAGGGCTGTTTTGAGGCGGGAGTCTTCCCTAATGACTCTTTGGGGAACTTTCAATGTCTATGTCCAATTATTAAGATTAGGAAACCGGTCTCAGGATAAGAAAAGATACTTTATTCTGTACTACACATCAATCTTCATCACAGGAGGATCACGCAAATTAAACTGACAAAACACTGATCCAGCCTTAATGATAGTACATTTCAGAAGAAATAGAACATGCACACAGCACCCCGAAACCAACCAACACAGGATAATTCCCAAACAACTCTAATGACAAATCATTTCAGATCTTTTTCCATATTCTGGAAAAAAGTCTAAACCATTCCAACACAGAAAATTGATAGGACAAGACAGGATTCAGTAATCAGGGAAATCAGCATTAGAATTAGCAAATGTATAGGTGGTGGAATAGATTTCTTTCAGGTTCGCAGAGCAGCAGTGTGCCTTATCATATGCCGTTTGACTTTGAAACAAGATATGAAAGGAACAGTACTGACAACCTTCACCCAGTGGGTAAAAGTGTTCTCTGGCATACATACAGTGCCCAGTAAAGAGCAGTCTAATAATTCCTTTACTAGTCACAGATACAGTGTTAGACCTGGCATCCATGATGTGTTTTTTCCCCCTAACGTTTTTGCCTTCAGACCTCAGGGTTTTGCTGACTTTAGTTTTGCTGGCCTTAGGGCTGAGCGGACCTTATCACTGCTAACCAGTGACAAAGTGCTTGTGCTCTCTTCTTAAAACATGTTAGACTGACTAACACCCACTTCGCATATTTAGTTTACTTGTAAGTCCCTATTAAAGTGGCACTACCTGTGTCCACCGCCTATAAATGAAATGCTACTAGTGGGCCTGCGGCACTGATTGTGCCACTCACTTAAGTAGCACTTTAAACATGTCTCAGGCCTGCCATTGTAGCCTGTGTATTTGTAGTTTTAAACTGCCATTTTGACTAGGCAAAATTTTAAAAATTCCAGGCAGAAACTTTCCTTTTTAATAGATTTTTTTACAGGGACATAATATGGAGTAAATTACATTTTTAGTTTTACAATTGGTAAAGTCAGTGTGTTTCCACTTTACCCCACTGTGATTAAATTCTGTGCCTTCAATGGTATTGTTACACGCCACGCAATTTCCACATTTGTGGTTGCCCTCTATTGGTTTCATAAACCAAAAACCGAAACTAAAAAGTGATTTACTATCAAAATGGAACATGAAGCCAAATGTGGAAATTGCGTGGCATGTAACAATACCATTGAAGGCACAGACTTTACCAATTGTAAAACTAAAAATATAATTTACGCCATATTATGTCCCTGTAAAAAAATCTATATTGGTAAAACAACCAAACAGGCAAACACTAGAATCACGCAACACAGGTCAAGAATTAAAAAGAAGGTGACCACTGCCCCAATGATTGAGCATTTTCTTAGAAAATCCCACAGCGAAAACGACTATGAATGGAATATTTTGGCGATAATGAATGTAGCTAAAAGACAAATTGACTTAGAAAGCGTATTGCTACAAAAAGAAGCGTAATTAATAATGAAATTCAACAGTACAGTTACAGGTTCAAATAGCGTGAGCGAATTAAACAAAACATGAGACTGCATTTCCCACAATGCATCCTTTTGGCTACTGAAAGAGAGCGATCTGTAATTGGGCGATACAGTTGGAAACGCCCACCAACTTGTATCTAGTGCATGGTGTGCGCATAATGGCTGCTACCATTGAAGGAACTCTGCAGTGGTGTGACAAATGAAAAATACTTTTTTGAAAATTGTGGTGAGTACACGGCCCAACGATTCTCGAACAAAGTCAAGAACAAAATTAAAATAGCTGGGGCATGCACATTGATTTGCATATTTCATTACAGGAAATGCGAGTGTGACGAGCTAGTGCGAGTAACGAAAAGGAGGTAACTACTCACAACACCGTAACCACGTAGGGAAACAATGTTGCAAGATTAGAAGTATAAATAGAGCTTTTCTCTTCTATAGAAACGAGGTGCCTGCAGACAAACCAGGACAGAATATAAACGGTCAGCCCAAGCGCTTTTTAAACAGGTAACCAGATTGTTTTTTCTAACGCGTTAAAAGTGCAACTCCAAGTTTGCTTGAACTAAATAAGAATACATATATTGGGGCAGATTTATGACGGCCTTGCGCCGCCGGTGCGTCACTTTATTTGACGCAACGGCGGAGCAAACAATGCGCCCTATTTACAACGTGACGCATCTAGGAGATGCGTCACGTTGTAAAGCCCTGTGCCTTAAGGAGGCGTTCCGGCGCAGGGGGGGGGACGTTCCTGCGCAGGAACGCCTCCTAAAAGTGGCTGAGTGAAATCTATGAGATTTCACTCAGGCACTTTCAGGACAATGCTGCGTCAAAACCCTGCGCCTGCTTGAAGCAGGCGTAGGTCTTGATGCAGCATTGTGGAGATGGGGCACCCCCGAGCCTTGCTGGAGCTGCGTCGCGCTTGCGACGCAGCTCCAGCAATGCGCCACCTTTATGGCACAGATGCGTCACGCATCTGTGCCGTTTTTGCCCCATGGTGCGCCGCATTATAAATGCGGTGCACCATGAGTGGCGGAGCAGCGGCGCAGGATGACTGGCGCATCCCCAGGGATGCGCCAGTCATCATAAATCTGCCCCATTGTTTGCAGGAGAAAGCGTGTTCGTTAAAAAAGCCACAGAACATTGTGCTCCATAAAAAGAAAACACACTAGGTAGGCAATACAAATTGGTAGTCGGGACTGCAATTTAAGCTTGCCCTACGATTATCGCTAAAACGTCTTTAATATAGTTTTAGAAAACTGAGAAATTTAAAGCAGGAATTCTTAAATCTTGAGGCCAGCAGACGTGTGGGGGAAGAAATCACACTAAGCAGGTACAAAAGCGTGAAGCGAAGTGCTTCTAGTGCAAAAATAAGTGCAGAGGAAGATTCTAAAAATCTGTTTTTATGTCACAACTTCTTTACAGACAAAAAAGAAAAGCCCTGATGAGTGTCCTGTGAAGGAAATATCAGGACTTGAAATGCATCAGCATATCCCTCAGAAATGTTGAGGATTGGTGGCTTAATTCCACTTTATAATTAAGGACTGAATGCCCTTGGAGTTCAAACTGTAATGTCTACTTTGGTTTAAAAATTAGATGGACACCAAAACGTAGACCCTAAAATAAAACTTAGAATTAGGGCAACTAGACAAAAGTAGTTGTTGTTTGTTGTGTTATATTTAAATATTGCTTTTTCACAATTGTTAGTCAAAGAGTCTTGTGAGGTTGTTCGTAAAGAATGATTTATCACTTGTAAATGTGAAATGTCTTTTGTGAAATGTTTTGTTATGTGGAAACTAATTGACAATGTTTGCCATTCTCCATGTGTTAATGTATGAAATCACAATCTAAAAATATAAAGTATAAGTTATGAATAAATATACTAGGACAAACATAAATAGGAAGTGTTCGTCTTTGAAGCTAAAATTATTTAAGCTTTCAAAAAATTCGAGGTATAGGCTTATCCCCACTTTTAGAAAGTTGGCATTTTTTGCCTTTAGCCACTTGGTGCCTGTAGGCTGTCTCTGGGTCATCTGACTGGGTGTAGGTGGCAGTTGGGCTTTGAATATTCCTCCTAGACATCCACACACAATGAGAGCTTAGATGTGACTGGATGTACCGTCATTGAAGGATGGGAGAAAGGAGCTGAGGCCTGCCCCACTTAGACTTGAATAGGGTGTGCCCTGTTTTCACACAAAGTGTTGCATTGGAAGCGGGCTTGAGGTGCTCTGCTAACCTCTGTGGATCCAGCGGAACTAACACATCTCCTCTGCTGTGGGGAGCAAACCTGAGCAGAACTGATGTATCACCACTGCTGCGTGGATTGGACCTGTTGCAAAGAGCCGCATCGCCTTGGCAGCCCCACCAGAACCGCCGTTGCGCAACGCATCCTCAGCACAGGCCCTTGCACATATTTCTTTGACGGCAGCCTTGACGACGACAACAGACTCAATCTCTCAGTCTCGCAGCTCCTCGGAACCCACACATTGTTATGACTGTGCACCACATCCTCGACGCCAGACTTTGCATCTCAAGCCCAGTCGTCAGGATCCTCGATGATGATGTAGGTCCTCACAGTGCAGCCTTGCCACACTCCGAAAAGATGCATCGCTTCACCTACATGACGCATCGTATACGTGGATTCTCACAATGTTCCGCAAACCAGGATTTAAGGTTATGTGTTCAGTGGGCCTAAACTGGGTCCCTGTAGTTGGCCTGCGCACCTTCGCGGTTGGCCTGTACTTGTCACTCTGTCCCGATCCAGTGCAACCAGATATCCACAGTTGATGCTTTGTGCTTTTTGGTGCTGTTTTCACTGAAATCTTTAAAACTGCATATCTCTGGATCTAAAGGTTGGATTTTTGTTGATATTTGTCTTGTTTTATTTATTGAAGAAAGTGGGATCGTTTTTTGTGTGGGGTTTTCAATTCGTTACTTTTTGAGATGTTGGACAAATACTTTATTAAACAAAACAACAAGAGCGACCCTTATGTCAATGCGAACAGGGGTACCAAGTGATCCTTGAAACATGCGTTCACATGGAACTCATTTAGATGAGAATTATGAATATCACAGATATTTCTGTGCGGCCTCAATCCAAAATTACCAATGTTAAATAAAAAACATTTGGAAGGAGCAATGATAACTCAGCCAATATGTAACGCGGTTTAGCCGAACCGAGTTTTATTCAAAACAATCACAAAATTCACACAGTTATTTTGAAAGTGTAGAGAGAGAATATAGTAGCAAAAAACCCAGGTGTGTAAGAAAACCAAAACCAAAGAAAAAAATATAAAACAAAGTGAAATTAAGCATCAGCAAAAACAGGTAGTTGGTTGATACAAATACGAGGCAACAGTTTCCGTTAAAGACACTCATGGATACATACATTTAATCATTGTATCAGTAATAGGCGAAAACGTCTGCTCTGTATGGTGTTGAGGGTGTTTCGACCCTTTAAGGATAGTAGGATCTCATGAAGACAAGGGATGTCTGGGGTTGGCTAGACTGTAAAACAAAAATTAATTCAGTCGATTATCTGTACAATTCCTTGGTACAAGGAGATTTCCTTTGAGGGCGGCAGCCCCTTTAATCCACTGTCAAGATTCACTTGTGGACTAATGAATAATTCCACAAGAGGAAGGGCTAAGATTAATGCAAGTCCCTTAGGAAGCACGGATCGCTCCACGTAGTGTGCACACTCCTGCGGATGCCTCTAACAAATTGCCTCTAATTACACTGCGTGTCTAGCTTCATCTTTTAGATAACACAGAATCTCCCACACGGTGGATCAACACTCGGCAAAGCAGGGAACATTTAACACAACTAACACCTTTAGAAAAGGGCTTTATTTTACAAAATGCAAAGACTCTCTTTTTAGACTAAGACTCTGGGTTTTATTTTACACAATGCTCTCTAACAGAAAGGCTTTCCCAGAAGCCAAATGTAGAACATTCAAATACACGAATAGATATATATGTTTATAAGCAAGCAATAATAAAACACTTGGTAAATGCAACAGCTAAATGCATGACTAATACCATGAATAAACAAGCAACAAATCATATAAGATAAGACTGAAGCAAATATAATATGCTGGACGTCCTGCAAGAGATCAGAAAGCTAAATACACTGAATACATCAAGGGCCCGATTCACAGAATGAACTTAAGACTCATTCCTAAACTTACTACTATTTTGGTCCATTTGTGCGCCACTGCTTATAGCATCACATACTTCATCTCTCAATGTACAAAACAGTGCACATTTGTGCACCACTGCTCACAACACTGCACTTCGAGACCAAAAAGTACATTCCACACCTCTCGCTCCCTCTCATGCTTTCAAATGCACATCCCACACATTTTGACAAGGCTGTTCTACTCCATCACAGCTCCCACTGAAAGACTGCAAGATTACAAGAAAGAAACCTTTAAGAGATACAAGGCATATTCAGGCTAGGGTAAAATAACACACCAAAGTCAATTAAAATAATGGTAGTCACAGGTCACCACACAGTGTCAGACCACAAGAGTACCTCTAGCACTACACCCTGATTGCTCTGTGCCAAGCTACCAGAGGGTTATGCACAGATTAATTTAGGATTGGCGTGTGGCTCACCTTGACAAGGATTGTGGTTCCTGCTATACCAGGGCTTGCATTCTAGTCAACCAACAAGACAATTTGTGACACACAGGAATAACATAGTGACATAAAAGTGTCCGAAGCCCTTTTCTCATTAATTGGGTTGTGGTTCTAGTAGAAATGCAAGACCACTACAAAAGATAAGACAGTGAGCTTGAGGGTTGATAGTACAAGGTTCAGGTGGGATATCATAAAAAAGAGGAACTGTAAACATTCTTGCTGACACCAAAATTTTGGAACAAAACAGCCTATATTAAACTATGAAAACAAAATAAGTGGTTGCAACATGAAGAACTTTTTGGGGAAAAAAGAGATAATGTGAAGGCATTGAGGTAAACATCAGTCCCCTGGTTTTGATTTTAAATGATAAGTTTTATTTTCCAGTTTTTTGATCCAGGCATGAAAGGCAGGAGGGAGGGGTTATAGGCTATGCCCTGGGATGCGGCAGGTTGTGCAGGGGTAACTGGGTGGAGGAGTTGGCATGCAAAGGGAAACAAGTGGTATAAGCAATAAAGTAGCAGTGGAAAAATATGGTTGTTTTTCAAAGACTCTGCCAGCTGGTAGTTGCACTGTTAAAGCATAACATTGAGGAGGAGGGTCTATTGGGGCAGCTGGTTGTTTTTTTTGTTGTTCAGAGAGACTTTTGGATTCGGTTTTCTTTCATTATCTGTTATCGGTGAGGCCTTTGGAGTAACAGGATGCTGAAGCTTTTGGCTTGCATTTGCCTACTTTGAGCATGGGTGTTCATATGGATTTTCAAAAAGTGTTGAAGTTGCTTAGGATCGTGATGATGTTGGACATGGATTTGGAAGGGAGAGAGGTACGTTCAGGCTTTAGGTTGTCTATTGAGAAGTCTTTAAGGGATCTGAAGGTTTAGTATTGTCTTTTGGGTTGACTTCAGTTTACTCTTGGGATGTTGAGCAGTGAGATAGGGATAGCGAGGTGGCTGGTCAAGTTCAGTGGGCTGGGTAGTTTGCATTGGACTCTTGGTGATGTTGAGAAGAGGAATCTGAGGACGGGGCATTTGATTTCTGTTGATTGATTGATATACTATGCAAAAAGAACAATTGATGGACAGAATGCAGAACATAGTCAGACATTCATCCCGGTACAAAGATTTGGGCCTAAATCCATCATTTCTTTGCTCACCATGCCATTCCAGTTTGGACCCAGCCCTCATCAGCCAGGATAGCTTGACTCCAGTGGCATGGAGAGCATGGGACCCACATCTGGGCATACCCATCCTACTCGGGGTGACAAATGCAAAAAGAACAATTGATGGACAGAATGCAGAACAATGTCATACATTCACCCCAGTACAGAGATCTGGGCCTAAATCCATCATTTTTTTGCTCACCATGCCATTCCAGTCTGGACACAGCCATATGCAAATCAGTCTTGACCCTGCGCCCAATGGGAACAGTCTAGCTCAAACTGCCAGGCCAGGTCCTCCCTGGACAGAACATAGTCAGACATTCATCCCGGTACAAAGATTTGGGCCTAAATCCATCATTTCTTTGCTCACCATGCCATTCCAGTTTGGACCCAGCCCTCATCAGCCAGTATAGCTTGACTCCAGTGGCATGGAGAGCATGGGACCCACGTCTGGGCATACCCGTCCCACTCGGGGTGACAATTGCAAAAAGAACAATTGATGGACAGAATGCAGAACAATGTCATACATTCACCCCAGTACAGAGATCTGGGCCTAAATTGATAATTTTTTGGCTCACCATGCCATTCCAGTTTGGACCCAGCCATATGCAAACCAGTCTTGACTATACTATCCCATGTTGAGTGTGTTGATAATGTGGAGAAAGATGTTGCTTGTCTTGAGCTTACATTGGAAGGGACATTGAAGATTCCAAGGAGAGTAGTGTAGGTATGTCAGATAGATAAGATGGTAAGCTGATCTGAGAATTTGTCAATGAATTCCTTGTTCTACCTAGGAGGCCTATAGATCAGGTAGAAAGTAACAATCTGAGTTACAGAGCTGGAAGTGGCATGTGAGGAGCTCCATTGAATTGACTCTCATTTGCTTTTCTAAGTTGAAGGACCAGAAGGGCTTACAGATGACAGTGAGGCCTCCTACCTTCTTATTTGGGAGATATACACAATGGATGTTATAGCTTGTGGGAATAAGGACATCTAGAATAACCAAGGATGTAGAGGTGAACCATGTTTCTGTGATAAAGAAATGCTTTAGGCTTATGGATCGTAGAGTCCTGCAGAGATTGTATTAATAGGCACCAGTTGGAATGACTGGTTGGTAGTTTGAGGGTGTGTGGTGACCTGACCTGACCTCGTCAGAGCCGGTCGCTCCACCCGCCGCGTGGCTCCTCCTGAGTGCACCCGGTCTCCCTGCTACCACCGCCCGCTCGCCGCCCGCCCTGAGGCAGTGACTCCTGTGTCTCCGTTTTTCGTTCACTCTCTGTGCCAGCAGTTGTTGTTTTCTCCCCGTGTGGTGCCCCTGAGTGAGTGATTTTTGTCGTTTCCCGCACCCCGCTCCCTGACGCTGCTCCCCTGCGGCCCCCCCTTTCTCTAGGACCCTCTCCCCTTCCCATTCGCCACCCCGCTCCTGCCTCCCACTCTCCATTTATGGCAGAGTCCGCGCGTACGTGCAGCGGGCGCGTCGATTGTGCGCCGAAGGCGTGCCAAAAGCAAGCCCGTCTACGCCCGTCCGCGCCTGGACCGCGCCAGGACCCCTGGTCCTCGACGATGCCAGCGCACCCGACGGACCTACGACGCAGCCACCCTCCACGCACTCAACGCCGGCCGATACGCGGCCTGCTACCAAGCCACCCCGAGGCGCACACACAGACTCTTCACCTGTCAAGCCTGCAAATTCACCTGCCTCTGAACCGGCAACGCACCCGCAAAGCCGAGCACCAGCAACAACCACCTCAAGTGAATCCTGCTCAACACCCGCTCCGTCCACAGGCACGCCGTGGAACTCTGGAACCTCCTCGACACCACCTCACCAGACGTCACCTTCCTCACGGAAACCTGGATGAACACCTCCTCAGCCCCCGACATCGCCATAGCCATCCCGGACGGCTACAAAATCATCCGGAGGGACCGCGTCAACCAAACCGGAGGAGGCATCGCCATCGTCCACAGAAACACCATCCGCATCACGACCAACTCCGACAACACCCTCAACGCCGCCGAGCACCTTCACTTCCAGGCCCACACCGACCCCAAGACCACCCTCAGAAGCACTCTCATCTACAGACCCCCGGGACCACGCACACAATTCAGCGAAGCCATCGCAGACTTCGTCAGCCAGCACGCCCTCACCTCCCCAGACTACATCCTCCTAGGGGACCTCAACTTCCACCTGAAGAACAACAAGGACAACCTCGCCAACCTCGGGCCCAAGCAACTGGTGAACACCCCCACCAACTACGCCGGCCACACGCTTGACCCCGTCTTCTCCTCCAGCAAGCAGATCTCCTTCAGCCACTCCACCGGACTACACTGGACAGATCAACTTCAACTTCAGGAGAACCACGACCCACCACCACCCGCAACAAGTTCCCCACAGAAGCTGGAGCAAGATCACCGCCAACCAGCTCACCACCACCCTCGGCCAGAACCCGCCCACCAACACAACGGATCCTGACGAAGCAGCCCGCAACCTCACACTGTGGCTCACCAACTGCGCCGGCGAACTCGCACCACTGAAGAACCCTCCCAGCAGACCCAGCAGCAGGAAAGCCTTGTGGTTTACCACCGACCTCAAAAACTCCAAGAAAACCTGCCGCACCCTCGAGAAAGCCTGGCGCCACAACCAGACAGCAGAACACATGACCGCCCTCAAGAACGCCACCCGCAAACACCATCAGCTGATCCGCACCACCAAGAAGACAGCATTCAAAGAAAGACTGGACAATAACACCCACAACAGCAAGGAGCTCTTCAGCATCGCCAAGGAGCACTCCAATCCCAGCGCCTGCAACACGACATCACTCCCTCGCAAGACCTCTGCTACGCTCTCGCCTCGTTCTTCCACCGCAAGATCGCCGACATTCACAACAGCTTCGACGCACAAACCACGCACCCTACCGCCGAACCAGCGCCCCCAACCACCACCCTCTGCACCTGGACCCCTGTCAACACCGAAGACACCACCCACGTGATGAACACCATCCACTCCGGTTCCCCCACCGACCCCTGCCCACACCACATCTTCAACAAAGCCGACTCCATCATCGCACCCCAACTCCGGAACATCATCAACAGCTCCTTCGCATCCGCCACCTTCCCGGAGAGCTGGAAACATGCCGAGCTGAGCGCCCTCCTCAAGAAACCCACCGCGGACCCCACGGACCTGAAGAACTTCCGCCCCATCTCGCTCCTCCCCTTTCCAGCCAAAGTCATCGAGAAGACCGTCAACAGACAACTCTCCGCATTCCTCGAGACCAACGGATCCCTCGACCCCTCACAGTCCGGCTTCCGAGCAAACCACAGCACCGAGACCGCCCTCATCGCAGCCACCGATGACATCAGGTCCCTGCTCGACAACAGAGAAACGGCTGCCCTCATCCTTCTGGACTTCTCAGCAGCCTTCGACACCGTCTGCCACCACACCCTGATACAGCGCCTCAGCAACACAGGAATCCAAGGAGCAGCCCTCGAGTGGATCATCTCATTCCTCGCTGGAAGAACCCAGAGAGTCCACCTCCCCCCGTTCTGATCCGCGGCCACCGAAGTCATCTGCGGCGTCCCGCAAGGATCCTCACTCAGCCCAACCCTCTTCAATGTCTACATGAGCCCTCTTGCAGCCATCGCCCGCCGAAACAACCTCAACATCATCTCCTACGCCGACCACACCCAGCTGATCCTCTCCCTCACCAACGACCCCACCACCGCCAAAGCCAACCTCCAGGAAGGAATGAGAGACGTCGCAGAATGGATGAAGATCAGACGTCTGAAACTGAACTCAGACAAGACGGAAGTCCTCATCCTCGGACCATCTCCCTCTGCGTGGGACGACTCCTGGTGGCCCCCTGCCCTGGGCAGCGCACCCAAACCAACGGACCACGCACGCAACCTGGGCTTCATCCTGGACTCCTCCCTCAAGATGACAAAGCAAATGAACGCAGTTTCATCGTCCTGCTTCAACACCCTGCGCATGCTCCGAAAGATCTGATGGATCCCCACAGAAACCAGGAAGACTGTCACCCAGGCCCTCGTCACCAGCCGTCTGGACTACGGAAACACCCTGTATGCTGGAACCACAGCCAAACTACAGAAAAGACTCCAGCGCATTCAGAACGCCTCAGCACGACTCATCCTGGACATCCCTCGCCGCAGCCACATCTCAGCCCACCTGAAAGACCTGCACTGGGTCCCCGTCAACAAGAGGATCACGTTCAGACTCCTCACCCACGCACACAAGGCTCTCCACGACATGGGCCCGAAGTACCTCAACAGCCGCCTCTCTTTCTACACACCCAATCGCCAACTCCGATCCGTAAGCATCGCCCTCGCCGCCGTCCCACGAATTTGGAAGTCCACCGTCAGAGGAAGATCCTTCTCCTACCTGGCAGCCAAGACATGGAACTCCCTCCCCACTCACCTACGGCTGACCCTGGATCACCTCTCCTTCAGGAAACAACTCAAGACCTGGCTGTTCGATCAATAGCGACCCTCCCCCCCCTCAGCGCCTTGAGACCCTTACGGGTGAGTAGCAGGCTATACAAATTCTTGTGATTGATTGATTGATTGGTGGTTAGTGGGATGAATATGAGGATAGTTCTCTGTGCTGTGAGTATGCCATGCAACGGTTTGTGTGGTCTTGGTAGGGGTGTGAATGTGGGGTGCTGGGATGCAGTTCTTGCTGGTCACTGAGGCGACCGCTGACCACAACGAGTTGCGGAACTGCGGAAAACCACTGAAACTGGCTGCTGAAGGTGGATAAGGGCGGCAGCGGTGCAGTCCCGTCGGTGCCTTGGCGAAATACGAGGAAGGTGAGCGATCTGATGCAAGCGATGTATTGAGTGCGTGGGGAATGGAGCACACAGCGGGTCCGGCAGCAAGACGACCGCGGGACCGGCGGTGAAGGTGCAATGTGCCGTGTACCCAATGGTGTAAGACAGAAGCACAGCAAAGAGCTACAGAGCACGAGTGCAGCTGACAGTGACTGGATGCGCACACCTGCAGTCCCGGTAACAAGTACGTCGGTTGCGAGGAAGTGCTGTCTTTGGAGTAGACTTGGTTGACTGGGGCACCGCCGGCGTAGGCTCTAGAGTCATTGATGGCGCATTTAGAAGATACTGTGCACTGGTCATGAATGAGGATCACTGTCGGGCTGCCACCGGATGAATCACTGAAGTGATCGTGCCCGCCTTTTTGTGCCCGCGTCATCACCCTATTTGGTGAGTGCTGTTGTGATGCCAGTGCGCCACTACAGTAAAAGTGTGAAAGTGGGAGACAGAAGCTATTGGGCAGACAGAGCAAGGGCATGCTGTGTGGGACATAAAAGAAGCCCTGCTATAGGAGTGCCGAAGGTGTGACACAGTGCAACACGAGTAGACCGGTGCAATTCGGTGGAAAAGGAGAGGGAGGTGAGAGGCTGCCAACAAGAACAGGAACAAAGAAGAAGAGGGAGCGTGTGAGGTGTGTAGAGAGGTGCTCCACTTCAAAGATACACACAATAATAATGTTTTGCTTCTCGGTGATCTGACAGTGAGTTGATCCCGCGCGCCATGGCATAGAATGGCACCTTGAAACATGATGCGCCCACATACAGCAAGGAACTGGTGATCGGAGTAGCAGCAGCAGCAGTGAGGATATGGGGATTTGTAGGAGTGGTGACGGAGGCAGCAATAGAAAAGAACACCCTCACAGGCAGCTGGGAGGAAAAGTGAAACCGAAACCGCCTTAGTAACGGGACAGCCTAAGGGGTGCCACAGTGAAATGCAGAAGACAACATAACAACAGTGTTCACTCCAGTGGGTGGTGACGGGAGCCTGCGTCACTACACTCTGTTGTCTCAACTCTGTAGCCTCAACTCTAAAGCTTCCTTTGTATGATGCCCGGTGGAGCTACCTCGCGAACCATAGGGGAGATTAACTTTGGACTCCCTCCTTTGACTATCACCTACCTAGCCGGACTTCAGGCAATCGCTCCCACGTCTCTCCGGACCTTATCTTCCCCAACCCTCTCCCCTCTCCGCTCCTACTCTTTCCAGCTTCTGTCCTCTGCCATCACCTGCCCCTGCCCCTTGTCCCCACCCTGTTTCTCAGTGAACCTCTTCCCTCGACACTTGAGACCGAACTATTTTGTCTGATGCCCTATGGAGCTACCTGGTTTAGCTATAGGGGAGATGGGCCGTGCATTCTCTCCTTGGTCGTCACCTACCCAGTCGGTCATTAGACAGACTTCCTTTCGTCTCTACACTTATCTCTTCCCTTATCCTCACTTTCTCACCTCCTCTACCCCCACTACTTTTCTCTCTCCTTTCTCTCCTCTCCTAATGTAGTGCTGATTGTCTGCTGTAATGTGTAATTATCGATCTTTTTCTGTTATATTGTTGAACCACATTGTTGCACTTCCCTTCGTCTCTCCTGTCCTCTCCTCCCGCATCCTCCCTCTATTTTATGTCTCTCCTTCTCTCCTCTCTCAATGTATTGAGACTGAACTATTTTGTCTGATGCCCGATGGAGCTACCTGGTTTAGCTATAGGAGAGATGGGCCGTGGATTCCCTCCTTGGTGGTCACCTACCCAGTCGGTCTTTAGACAGACTTCTTTTCGTCCCTCCTTATTGTCTCTTCCCTTATCATCACTTTCTCACCTCCCCTGCCCCCCACTACTTTTCTCTCTCCTTTCTCTCCTCTCCTAATGTATTTCTGATTGTTTGATGTAATGTGTAATTGTTGATCTTTTTCTGTTATATTGTTGAACCACATTGTTCCACTTCCTTTCGTCTCTCCTGTCCTCTCCTCCCGCATCCTCCCCCTATTTTATGTATCTCCTTCCCTCCTCTCTCAATGTATTGAGACTGAACTATTTTGTCTGACGCCCGATGGAGCTACCTGGTTTAGCTATAGAGGAGATGGGCCGTGGATTCCCTCCTTGGTTGTCACCTACCCAGTCGGTATTTAGACAGACTTCTTTTCGTCTCTCCTTATTGTCTCTTCCCTTATCCTCCCTTTCTCACCTCCCCTGCCCCCTCCACTACTTCTCTCTCTCCTTTCTCTCCCCTCCTAATTGTATTGCTTATTTTTTGATGTATTGTGTAATTTGTTGGACTTGTTCTGTTACATTGTTGATTCTCATGTAAGGCGCTCTGATTCCTTTGGGTCTAGCCATCGCTATATAAAACTTTTTTAAATAATAAGAATTATGTCTTACCTTGTAGGTTGCAGTGGATTAGGGATTCTGGCCATAGGGACTTTGCTGCCCTAAAAGGAAAACACAGGCAATGCCCTTGTCTTAATAAAGTCTTGTGGTTGTCGACCCTTTGCTGTGGTTGCCCTAGAAGGCAAGAAGTGATGTGATGGATACTGAGAAATGCAGTAATGCCACAAGTTGTGGAGTTGACACTGGGACTCGAACCTGGAACGACCTGGAAGTGGTTGGGATGTAGCCCAGTTTCATTCAGTGGGAGGGCTAAAATGATAATCCAAATTAAAAAGTAAACTTTTCAATTGGTTATACATTTGGTATAACTTCTGACACACAGGACATGTTGACCTTTCATGTTAGTTTTGTTATAATGGATCTCTCCTGTTGTGGTTAATTATTAACTTTCTAAAAGAGGCATTTTCAAACTTGTAATTTAAAATCGGACTTCACCATAAATGATGATTTTTCATTATAATTCGAGAGGCATCAAACATGTACTGGCTACCTACTCACATTCGGAAATACAGCTTATTAAATGTAATAAGGTAACTCTGATATTGTCCCATGGCACAAGTAGGCCTTGCAGTAGTGAAAAATGACCCACTTTTGGCCGACTTTTTAAATACATTGCACCCTGCCCTCTAGGCTGTCCAGGACCTACCCTATGGCTAAATTATATGTATTACAAATGATGTTTTGGGCCTGGCAAACATGTTTTGCCAGGTCGAAATGACAGTTTAAAAACTGCACACAGATTGCAATTTCGAACCACATTACAAGGGACTTACAAGTAAATTAAATATGCAAATTGGGTGTAAACAAATTCTACCATGTTGAAAGGAGAGCAGAAGCACCGTAGCACTGGTTATGAGGGGTAAAGTGTGCAGAGTCCTAAAAGCAAACAAAAGCTGGTTCAGAAAACTTAAGGGTGAAGGTCAAATGTTTGAGAATGACACTGCAGAAAGGACCAACTCCAACATGAATGATCATGTTGCTTAACCCAGGTCCCGTTACCAAGAGTCACTATTTGGGAATGGCTACACAATGTGATCCTCAAAAATTCCATTCAAGAGGCCTTCATCAGGACTCCGGCTGTCTTGGCATTTGTTAAGATCTGTCAAATGAAGGTGCAAATAGTTCATTTTATTTGTATAGTTTTTCATTTTTATCACCTTGTTATATATGCTTAAAAGGGGGCCTACTTCTCACTAATTAATGGGGTAAATCATACACTTCCTCTGTCTCCTGTAATGGAAAAGTGCTTTATTTATGTCATCATATATCTGAGGCACCAGGAACATACACCTGCATATTGTCTTCTTTGCTTTTCCCGACGTCCAATTTATTGAATTTTGCATAAGCCTCTTTGTTTTGTCAGTATACTATTTGATGACAAGAGAGGTGCAGTACCAAAGTTCAGTGGACGTTTAATTAACACTGACTTGGGGTTTCTTGAGTTCATGCTGGAATGAAGGGAGGGATTTCCAGGGTGACTATACTGACTCTTCCTAAATTTGATGCTACACTATTTTCTGTCCTCTGTGCAGCAGAGATGCAATTGTTCACGACTCCATTGCATTAAGGAGAGGTAATCTGTTACCAAGTTTCTACACTTTTAAACATTTTATAACCAAAAAACAATGTTTTTTCCAAATCAAACACTATAAGCAGGTTATTGCTTATTTGGAAACACCCGTCAGTGCTATTGCACGAGGCACTACATTTGAGGGATCGCGATTTGAATGACAGGCTGAGGAGAGATAAGTGTAGCTTGCGAGATCTTTGTGTGCGCTGCATTTCTCAGGGCATAATAACAACTGCGTGCTAACTTTAGTGATTAATACACTTGATGGAGAGAGCTATGATTTGTGGAGTGATCATTTTCACATGCTAAAGTAGCATACCCTAAAGGCTTATTGTTCCTGCTACAAAGCACAAAGTGTAGCATGCATATTGCAAATGTTTATTTTTTGTCTATTTTTTGTGGATAGCTCAGTGGGTTACTGCTTTTGTCACAGAGATCATTCTGTTACTTATATTTAATAAGTTACAATCCTTCTAATTTGTCACACTGATCTATGAACTGGCAACAGTGCTGCTTGCAAACTGCAAGGCATATGTTAAGAACATTTTTGCATTTTTTCAGTCTTTTGTCATTCTTCTAAGGTTGCTAAAAAAAGGTTTACTTTGGATAGTAACACATTTTTATATGCATAGACAACCCCAACCACGGTGTTATGTTTTATATCCTGAGTTTATGTGGCAGATTTACTAGCATTTTGAGCCTGATTTGCCTCAAAATTTTGACATAAACCTGTTTCAGTCTTGGGATTTACTTCCAGGGCAAACCCTCAACTGTGTGGGAAAGTAGCCTTAAAGTAATGTGAAGTAGCACTATAAGCTGTATGCCGTTGGGGCACGGAGGGACCTGCAGTTAGAAGGAGCGAGTAGAGGAACGAGATGCAGCCTTTTGCCGTACCTCGGGCCTGGACACATTTCTCTATGGGACTCAACTCCCTTGACGCGGCCAGCCGCATATGAGGTTGCTGCACCCAATGTTTCAACTGAAAATAATGGCATTTCTCTGTAAGCGGAAGTTTGAAGGTGGAGGCACAATTTTCAAAGGAACGTAATTTCCCTCAAATAAATAAATCTGACCACATTAGGCAACCACCCTCCCTCCATCTGTCAAAGGAGCCCTCTAGTAGGGCTGGTGGGAAAGCAGGGTTAAAGTGTATAGGAGTGCAGGGTGAGGGAAAGGAAGTCAAAAGGGTGCTTTTTAGTGGTAATATCCCAGACCGTAAGAGTAGTAGCAATAGGAGTGCTAAGGTAGGCATTTCTCGGCCTGTCCTGTTTTGGTTTCCATAACAGATCCCAGATAGTCCTTCCCGCCACCAACCTATCCATATGGAGCCAGTGTTTGTCGAGGTTTTGAGAGACCATTCAGCCATGCCTCAAAGCTGAGCTGCTCTATAGTAAATAAGAAAATCTGAGAGAGCCAGACCCCCTGATAGACATGGTACAGTCAAGAGTCGCTGAGATAAGTGGGCCCTGCGGCCTGCCAAATGAATTTTATCATCATCGTCTTTAGCTCTGTAAACAAGTCCTTGTCATCCGTGATAGGGAGACCCTGAAAAAAATAGAGAAGCCGGGGCAACACTATCATCTTAACTGCATTTATACGCTGAGCCAGGAGACCCCCACTTTAAAAAAATCTAGTTTACATTGTCGTAACCAGGGGGGAAATTTGCCTTGTACAGGTCCAAGAGTTTGAGAGTAATTTTTATACCGAGTTAAGTAATTTTTTTGAACACACCTCCATAGGCATTGACAGATTAAGTAAGAACAATTTTGAAAGGTTGTTCTTGAAGCCTGCCGCCTTCTCAAAGCTGCGGAGCTCAGCTTGTATAGCTTGCAGAGAGGTTTGAGATTCTGTAACGGGCAGCAGGATATCGTCTGCAAATAGAGAGATTTTGTACTCCTCTGGACCATACCATGGATGTCGGGGTTAGCCCTGATATGTGCTGCTAGAGGCTCTATGCAAAGCGCAAAGAGCATTGGTGAGAGGGGGCAACCCTATCTAGTGCCACTCACAAGATTTTTAAAATCTGATGTTACCCCATTGATAAGGACCCGAGATTTGGGGCAATAGTAATTAGCTTTCACCATGCCTAAGAAGCCATTGCCGAACCCAAAACGGTGCTAGGTGCTCATCAGAAAAGCCCAATCGACCCGGTCGAAGGCCTTCTCTGCATCTAAGGAGAGTAAGGCGGCTGGGATGCCTTTCTTCGGAACGTTGCGAATTAAATGCACTATCCGAAGCAGGTTGTCATGGGTCTGACATCCCTTGATAAAACCGGACTGATCCGGGTGGATCAGGTCTGGCAGGATCGCTTTTAGCCTACTGGTCAGTATCTTGGAGTACAGTTTAGCATCTAGATTAAGAAGTTCTATGGGCCTGTATGGGACACAAAGTTGGGGATTCTTCCCTCCTTTGGGGATCAGGGTAATTAATGTCTCCTCCATCAATTGAGACAAACACTGCAAAGTCACTATCTCATTAAATAGAGCTGTCAAACGGGGTGTCAGCTAAGTGCTAAATGTTCAATAGAACTGGGCATTGAAGCCATCAGGTCCCAAGGCCTTCTGAAGTTTTAAAGCGTCTATCGCCCTTTGTACCTCTTTCATCATCATGGGCTCACTGAGTGCCTCATTGGCGGAAGGGGAGACCTGCGGGAGTACAAACAAGTCCAAGTCTTGAGATTGGTCCATCTCAACCAGCTGGTCCGCTTTATAGAGCGTTTTGTAGAACACGCAAAAAGCTCCGACCTCCCCTTCCCCGCTAAGATGGACGGTGCCCGAGTCATCCTCTATCTGCCTAATGTACTCCTTTTCTTGCCTGCGGTGTAACTGTTGTGCCAACCAGGAGCCAATTTTGTTATCACCATCATACCCTCAAGCTTGGAGGCACAAAAGGGTCTCTTCTGCTCTGTTAGTGTAAATTGCGTGGAGTTTCCCCTTCAGCGCAGTTACTTTCCTTTGAGTCTTTACAGATGGCGCATCCTTGTGGGACCTCTCAGCATGCAACAGCTCCCCCCCAGGGATAGAGATTCCTCGTTTTGTTGCCCCTGTAATGTTGTAGCCAAGGCGATGCATTTACCCCGCATCACTGACTTAAAGGAATCCCAATTATTTAAATTGGAAGGGTCCTTAGGGTCATTGTTAATAAAGAACTCTTTAATCGTCATCCTTAATTCGTCACGCAGAAGCCGATCCCTACTGAGGATGTTGGGAAAGTACCATCTCCTGAAATTAGAGCTGGGCAGGCCAATTAAAGAGGACTTCCAGTGGTGCGTGGTCCGAAAGGCAGATTTAGTGCAATTTAGCTATGGGGACCACCTGTTGGAGAGATTGGCTGGTAAAAATATGATCTATTCTAGAGTTTGATCTATGGGAGTGGGAGAAGAAGTGGTGGTTGCATGTTGAGGGGTTCAGGGCCCTCCAAATGTCTACCAACCCCATACGGTGTATAGTGGATTTAAGTGTTTTTGTGAAGACCCCTGCTGTTGATCTATGTGTATGGGTAGTATCTACTGCTGGATCACATATGAGATTAAAATCCCCCAGTAAAATGATGTCTCCACTGGCGAAACCTTCCAGTGTTGTGAAAAAAGTAAGGAGAAATTCTGATTGCCCCGAATTGGGAACATAAACCGTAGCTATAGTGCATGGGAGCCCCATCAGGAGACCTTTGACTATGAGGAATCTCCCTGCTTTGTCCGTCTTTGTGTCATGGGGCTGTAAATGCATGAAAGAGAAGGGCGACCATGTTTTGTTTAGTGCTGGCAGAGGATCTAAAGATAAGTGGGTAGGATTTGTGTAGCAAAAGGAGGTCCTCACCTTCTTTAAGTGGGTTTCCTGCAAAGCTACTATGCAGATGTGGTGGTCCCCTAAACATTTCCAGAGACATTGTCGCATGTTGGGGGAATTTAACCCCCTAACATTCCATGAAATACAATTAAATGAAATTATGTTGTTAGTGAGAGACCCTCCACCTGCCCCCACTAATTACCGCCAAGACCCGGCCCTCTCCCTACTCCGCCCTACCTAACCCCCAACCCTCCCCACCATCTGGCATTCATGCCATCTTTAAAAGTACCACAGGAAAAATAAAACAAAACATGAAGGCCAATCTCTTTACTTCCCGTGCTCTCTAAGATCCTGGAAAGCCATGTCAACAATCAATTAACTCACCATGTGGAGAGATTTGATTTCTTGTATCAGTCCCAATCGGGCTTTAGGGCCAACCACTCCACAGAATCGACTCTTCTTGGAGTCACTGAGAGATTGCGTCATTGCATGGACCGCGGAGAGACAACAGCACTAATATTACTTGATTTGAGTGCCGCCTTCGATACTGTGTCGCATTCCATTCTTCTTGCCTCTCTCCGGTCCTTGGGAGTGTCAGGTCCCGCCTTGGCCTGGCTTGCCTCCTTCCTTAGTGGCCGCACCTTTCAGGTCTTTTCCTCTAAAGCCTCTTCTAAAATCTGTTCTTCAGCGTACGGAGTGCCCCTGGGGTCTATTTTGAGTCCCTTACTCTTTAATATCTATATTAGACCCCTGGCCACCATCGTGGAGGATGCTGGTCTTTCTCTATTTTCATACGCCGACGACACACAAATCATCTTTTCTCTTTCCGTCACCGAATATGATAACATCTCAGCCCTCAAACAGGGATTGTATAAAGTCTCAGAATGGATGCGTAACAACTTTTTGAAGATGAACGGGGACAAGACAGAGGTTGTCATCCTGGGCAAACGCAAGGACCTATGGGGCCCCCAACACTTGCCCCAAGAAATGGGTCTTCCCCCCCAACCCATTGCCCAGGTCCTCAACCTTGGCTTTCTCATTGATGAAAACCTTTCTATGCAGCAGCAGGTGGTGAGGGTTGCTGCTACATGCTTCACCATTTTGAGATGGCTTCATAAAATCCTCTGGATGCTTCCTGACTCCACCAAAAGGACAGTTGTCCAGGCCCTGGTCACCTCTTGCCTGGGTTATGGCAACGTTCTTTATTTGGGGGCTCTTAGAAAGCTTCAGGTGGTGCAGAATGCGGCTGCCCGCCTCCTATGCCATGTCCAGCGCAGAGTCTCCATATCCCAGTCCCTCCTGAACCTTCATTGGCTCAGGATTGAAAGCAGAGTTAAGTTTAAGGCTCTTTGCTATATTTTTAAGATCAAACAGGGTGTTGCTCCTCTATATTTACAGGAGCTCATTCATGCCTATTTCCCTACACGTTGTCTCCGGTCTTCCTCCAAGGGTGACTTAGTGATTCCCAGATTTAAGTTGATGAGAATATGGGTGGGCGCCCGTTCTCCCACTTAGGCCCTAAGATTTGGAATTCCTTGCCTACTTCATTAAAAACAGAAACCATCTATTTCAACTTTTAAAAGGGCCTCAAGACATGGCTCTTTCTGCAATAAGCTGCATTTTGTTCTCTGTTCACCCTTTTAGACTATCCCTTGGCACCGGGAAACCCTGTATGGGTAGCTGTGTGCCTTAAAAGTTAAATAAATAAATAATAATACTAAATAAGAACACATCCAACGACGAAGTCCCCAAGATGAAGATGAGTCCCCATGGCTGGTAACTCCAGGGGCGCATCCAGCATCGCACCCGGTGGCCCTTATGCATCAATAACTGGACACCAAGCTTCATGAGGTTAGTTCCACCCGAATCATAGCCAGCAGAGACTCCCCAGCCCCTGGCCAGGAGGTTATTCACTTATTACTGTCTTAAACCCATGACTCCTGAGCAAAAGGGAATGGCTTCAGTCTTGTAGGCCGGTGGAGGCCAGATGAAAGACAGAGGGAGGAGGCAGTCCCGGATCCCTGTCCTTGGATGAAGATACCGACCTCACGGGCCAGAGGTCTTGCATCTGGGGCCGACTCATACTCGGTGTTTTGATGACTTGCCTCCCTTCTTGGGCATCTGCCAGGGTCTCGACTGGCGTTTCTCCAAAAGCTGATCCGGGGGCACCAAATGACGGTGTAATTTCTAGACCAATCATTATCACCGCCTCCTGCAACTCTGTGAAATGGCACTGCTTGTTTCTGAGAGAGCAGGCGATGCCAAAGGGATAGGTCCATCTATATTTGATCTGGCGTTCCCATAGCGCTACTGTCAATGGTCGAAACTGCTGCCTGTGGGCCATCGTGGCCTGCACAACGTCTTGGAAGAGTGAACGCATGACCCCCTGAAAGGTGAAAATGTCACTCTTCCTGGCTTTCCTCAAAACTAGCTCCTTGGTTTTAAATGAGCTGAATTTAGCAAGGATGTCTCTTGGACGTTTGCTTTCCCCAGCTAGACTCTGGCCCACTCTGTGAACTCACTCCAGCCTGACCTCCGGACAATCGTAGCCCAGGACACTGGAGAAGAGGCCCCCAATGAACGCCTCCAGATCCGGCCCCTCACTCCCCTCCTCCAGGCCCCTTCGGGAGCGATTCTACAGATTTTCACATTTTAGAAGGGCAGAGTGTAGCTGGGCACTCCTGTTGGCTGAACCCTCCTCCAGGGGTTTCAGTCTGCTCTCAAGTTTTTGGTACTTGGATTCCAGGTCCATTGTGCGGGTGCCCACAGAGTCCACATCTGCCTGGATTAAGACCAATTTCGATTCCACCTCTGAATGGAAATGAGGCACCAACATCTGCCTTGATGTCTTCCCTGAGCTGCTTTTTATATTCTCGCAGTGTCTCCAGGAGATCCTCCCTAGTAAGAGCCATGCTGCCTTCCGATGGTGCCCCCACCTCCTGTTCTGCCCGGGGCACAGCTGGTGCAAAAACTTGAGACTCCCTTAGATTGAGCCTTTTTCGGTGACATATGGACAAGGGAATCGGTCAGTGTAGCACCACCACCAAATCAGCGCGGGTACTCCAACTGTGGCGGTTCCCTCCCAGGCAGAGGGAGCCCCACAGGAGCACAGTCAGACAAGGGGATCGAAGTTGCCCCAACATCACCTCAGCCGAGCATAAGTCCTCAAGATGGACCCCTGCTGGCCTCCTCACCTGAGCCATGCCTATCGGATAGCAGCCCCCGTCCTGGCTCTGCCTGGTTCAGGCTCAGCGCACTAGGCCTCTTCCCCCAAGGGAGACTGATGCAGGAAAAGGCAAATCATCCTGCCACGGATCCGCCCAGTGCCATTTTAAAGTCAGGCACAGGCTGGCGCAGTCGTAGGTTCCCCAGATTACTGTTCATGGGCCAAGAGGCAAAAGGGAAGGGGGAACCTTCAGGGACTTTCACCTCCCAGCATCTTCATGTGGGCACCCCCACCTGCAGTTTACTGGCTCCAGGGGGCCTCCTCATGATGACTCTCTTCCAGGGCCGGGCCACTCCTCTGCAGCCCTGAGTCAGGGGATCAGCATCCTTGTTTCACGTTCACCCCTCCAATGCTGCCGCTGAATAACAAGGAGAGGCGGCGGTCTGATCAGAGAGCACCCATCTAACTTCTCCGTCTGTGCTTAGTTCGCCCGGGTGGGACGCCTGCATTACTACGAGCGGGATGCGGCCACCATACTGTGCGCTCCGCCGCCGTATCAGTCTGTCCTGCATCTCTTCATGTACTTCATGTACCCTGAGGCCGGTCAGCACAGTCAACAGGGGGTCCGCTGGCTGCTGCCCATGATGCGCCTAGAAATCAGGCGATTCATGTGGCATTTGGCATGTAGAAGCACCTTAAAGTGGGGGCGGGGTGCGGAGCCTACATGGAGCACGTCTGCGTGGCTATGATGGTTAGCCATGGCCCATAGGGCATCTGCACACACTCAGCTCTTTTGGTCCCTGCCACCCCTTCTTGGATTACATCTTGCGCTTGGCACAGGCTTCAAGCGAATACATTTTCCTTACTCCTCATGGAAACTGCTCCTGATGTCTCGGACAATATGGACAGTGAAGTTGAGAACTACACCCTCTGGGTGGAGGCTGCCTCTTTGGCCTTAGTACTTGAGAGAAAGGTTTCACTGCCCTTTGGTTCTCTGGAATTAAGGACTTTGAAACAGGCTTGTAGGAGGCAAGAAAGATGTTGGCGTACAAATTACAGTAGCAGTGAAAAACCTAAATACTTATTATAAATTTGGTAGTGCATGCACAGCAATACATTTTCCTTATGGTTCCTTGGGTTCTATGTGCTCCTGGGTATCACTTTCCAAACATGAAGTGTATATATTAAATAAATGGTAGCATCCCCTTATACGTTGGGTATGTCCACTGGGCACTGTTTCGTATCTGTGTGGTGAGATATTTATCCAGTTCAATAAAGTTGTTATCACCCTTTTCTTTAGGTTGTTTCAATATTAGTGTTTATTTTTCATCCTCAGGAATTTATACTTTCCTTTTCTTGTCCTCTGGCTCTGCCTGGGTCTTCCCCCTCGGTGTGGCCTGATTCTATAAAAGGAACGGGTGTTGTTGTGGAACTTGATGTTGTGGTTGATGTAGGTGGATCCTGTGTCTTGTCTGATTGGCTGGATCTTTCACTGTCTGTAAAGGATGTGTCCGTGTTTGGGTTGTATTGCTTGTTTTGTCTCTGTTTTGCATATATCTCTGCCCACGTGTAAACTTCCCCGAGTTTATAGTCTATCGTATCTTTATGAAATTTGAGTATTTTTCTTTTATTGACTTCTTGGGCGTGTTTTGATAATTGACTATTTATGTCTTCCAGAATATTTGTTTAGTCTTCTGCCGGCATTGATTTTTCTAATTCAGTTTTAATTGTGAATATTTCTTTCATGAGGTCCTCTAGTATGTTTGACAACTCTTCTATGATTAATAATACTAGATCTAGGGAACATTTGCTTAGAATCGCGAACCAGCAGTCCCTGAATTGTTGTACATTTTTACATAATGATGGTTTGAGGGGAATTCTTAATCCCCTGGGGATTCTTTGGCCCTTATGGTATTTGATCATGGTACTGGCATGAAGTCTCTGATTTATTTATTTTTTTAGACCTATTTATATTCCAGAATGTAGACATTCGTGGGCACTTCCCATGCCCATCGTCAAATCTTCAAGTTTTCTATTAGTCCTTTCGTCCGATTCTAGAGCGCACATTCTAGTCCCATTTCGATTTCCACAACTTACCCGTCACGTCACCATTAAATACTCACGAAAGCACTTCCGCGTTGTTTTACACCAGCGCAGAACGTAACAGGATCGCTACAACCATCTCAGCTCATTAGCCAAGTAAGTAACACGCACAGCGCTTTGAGCACCTATGTTAACCAATGTCACGTAAACTTTAAACACGGACCGATTATTATTTCCATCAGATGCATGAACTCACGCTGCCATAAACCACTCGTTCGTCACTGAATAATGAAGCATGAATACTTAAGAATACGTTAGAGTACAAGATCGTTTGCCAGCAGCACCACAAACAAATGAGAAACAGCACCAACTGACCGTTACTACTGCGTCCCATGAACCACACTAATGACAAGCATGACCCGTCTTTAACACGATAAAAGGTTGCACTGAAGCCATACCACACACACCGGATACCATTATAACATAGACGCAAGCACACATACCCTTTGGTTTCATTGGGCACTAACCAAGTTTATTTGCATTATTTCCCATGACCCCGTGGTTCTTGTATATTGAGCAGCACTCATTTTTCATTGTAGATATTCCCCAGATGAAGACCGTCCAGGCCGAAATGCATTGGGATATTTGAAAGTCTAATGTAATATGATGTATGTAAGTTGCCTTATGGGAGATGAAGTATAATTTTCAGAGGATGAGAAATAAACACTTATAATGAAACAACCTAAAGAACAGTGTGATAACAACTTTATTGAACTGGATAAATATCTGACCACAGAGATACAAAACAGTGGCCAGGGGACATACCCCACGTGTATGGAGATTCTACCATTTATTTAATATATACACTTCATGTTTGGACAGTGATACCCAGGAGCATGTAGAACCCAAGGAACCATAAGGAAAACTTATTGCTGTGAGCACACTACCGAATTTCTAATGGTTACTTATCAAGTCTGAACACAGTAGCGAGCACGCAAACAATCAAGATGGCATATGAACAAATATCCAACTTGACCGAACAAAGAGAAGAAACTTTTGCATATGCTAAAGATGCAGCCACCAAAATGTATGCACTCATACAAGAAGAAACCACGGAGTTCACCCTCACCCGCACCAAGGAACAAAACATTTGCCAGCTATTATACTTATCAAAAAATAAATCAATCAGAGAGTTCATGCCAGTACCATCATCAAATACCATAAGGTTCAAAGAATCCCCAGGGGATTAAGAATCCCACTAAAACCATCATTATGTAAAAATTTACAATTCAAGGACCGCTGGTTCACGATTCTAAACAAATGTTCCCTAGATCTAATATTATTAATCATAGAAGAGCTGTCAAACATACTAGAGGACCTCACAAAAGAAATATTCACAATTAAAACTGAATTAGAAAAATCAATGCCGGCAGAAGACTGGACAAAAATTCTGGAAGACATAAATAGTCAATTATTAAAACACGGCCTAGAAGTCAATGAAAGAGATACGATAAAATATAAACTCGGAGAAATTTACACGTGGGCAGAGATATATGCAAAACGGAGACAAAACAAGCCATACAACCCAAACACGGACACATACTCTACATGCAGTGAAAGATCCAGCCAATCAGACAAGACACAGGATCCACCTACATCAGCCACAACATCAAGTTCCAAAACAACAACCGTTCCTTTTTTAGAGTCCGGCCACGCCGAGGGGGAATACCCAGGCGGAGCCACAGGACCATGAGAAGGAACCACCACAGACCCACACAATAACATCCAAGAAGGACAAGAACAAGAAGGGGGGACAACAAATAACTTAGTTATCAACATTTCAGATTATCATTTGTCCAACTTGGAACTAAAACCACTACAGAAATGCACTTCATTCGTACCCACAATACATACCAACAGTTTGGAAATAGATATAAGTTTGTTTAAACATGAGAAAATTACGTCTACGACACTTTTTTGAAAACGTGGCAATTGAACACGCATAGACCACCACAGAAGACCCTTTAAAAGGATTGAAAGTGAAGAGCATCTACATGGCTCCAATCAGCCATAAGTGTTTGGATACATTTAAGGCTCTAGTAAAACAAGACCTATCAAAACTGAACTTCCGAAAACAACCGAAATCCAACAACTTGAAACAAAAAGAATTGGGAATCTTAAGATCCATAGCTAATAAGACAAACATCACTTGCCAAAAAGCGGAAATAGGAGGAGCACTGGTAATCTTAAATACACACCATTATGAGGAACAAATAGAGATACATTTATCAGATGATTACACATACATGAAGTTGGATTGCAATCTCACTGAACAATTCATGGCAGTTTTGAAAGACAGTTCAAAAAGCGTTAGACATGGGAACCATCAATGGGAAAGTTAAAAAATATTTGATCCAGACCAACCCCAAAAGCCTGACCATATATATGGTGCCAAAAATTCACAAAAGCATCAATAATCCATCATTCCGCCCAATAGTCTCCACAAGAGGCAGTTTGCAGGAACCAGTAGGCAAGTACTTGGACCGCTATCTACAACCTATGGTTTCCAAATTAAAAACTTACATCAAAGATACCACACACCTTTTGATCAAAATCAACAACATAGCCAATAAACAGGGCAAGACTACATTACTGTGCACTGTGGACTTACAATCCACATCCATACCACAACAACTGGGCATAGAGGCCATGGAACAAGCTTTATTACAAAGTGACTACAATGAAAATCTCAAAGTTTTCCTAATGGAATAATTACAGTACACACAACTTCACAGCTATTTCAAGCGGAAAACCACCTGGTTTCTACAAAAGATCGGCACTTCTATGGGCAATACCGCCACCCCACATATGCAAATATCATTACGGGGAACTTTGAAGAACAACACATACTGTCAGTACCAGAATGGCAAACACACTTGAAACTATTCGTAAGATATATAGATGACTTCTTTATCTTATGGAATGGTACATCCACGGAACTAGTGGCCAAATAGCCAAACTTAACCAGGTAGATGAAAGGATCCAATTCACCCACGAGATCCAAGAACAATCCATCAATTTCTTAGACATAAGGATAACCAAAACCAAAGATGGATTCAAAACAGACCTATACAGTAAAGAAACGGATAGAAATAATACCCTTCAATACGGGAGCTTCCATCAACCTTCACTCAAAAACAACATGCCTTATACTCAATTATTAAGAGTGATAAGAATTGTATCAAATCCAGACATCAGAGAGAAACGCATTAAGGAGATGTTACAATGATTTAAAGCAAGATGCTACCCAGAACACATCCTTAACCAAGCCAACAACCGATGTAAAACGATAAGTAGAGAATCACTACTATCACCCAAAGCAATAACCACACAAAATTGCATATCTATAGTTTCCAAGTATTCCACCAAGAGCGCAACCTACTAAAGGATCTTCAAAAAACATTGGCCTATACTACAGCAGGAACCTGACTTTAACCACATCTTTGAACAGGAACCCATCTTCGCATATACCAGAGCAAAAAATCTAGGAGAAATTATTAAAAGTCCAATCATTAAACAAAGCAATATCACATATAAGGGAATCAGAGCTTGCTGGAACTGTAACAACTGTAATAACATTATCACGGGCCCATATGTAACACATCCGATGAAAGGACACAAAATCAAATTACAAATGACAGCCACTTGTGATACATCCTGCGGGAAAACCTATGTAGGACAGACCGAAATAACGAACATAAAAGTAACATAAGAACAAAAAATCTTAACGCTACGGTGGCTAACCACTTCATAGAAGCAGGACAAAATATCAGTCAACTGAAATTTTGTGTACTAGAAGTGATAACCAGAAACAAATTAAGAGACAACCACAACACTCTATTACACAGCAAAAATCACTGGATTCAATTATTGAATTCCATGAAACCCCTAGGAATGAACGATCGGAATACCTATGTTATCTCTGATTGATTCCATCATGTCACATACTCCACTTAACCCACCAAAACTATGATACATTGGCTTCTATTTATACACCCATGTTTATTGACCATGTTTCACTTACTATCCGATGTCTCTGACTTAGCATGCTTGTTTGTTGAACTGAATTGTTTTTCTTATATTTTTCCATTTTCCATTTTTTATTTTATCACAGTTATTCTTTTGCTTGAACATGTCACAGAAACAGTTTATTAGACCTATTTATACTCCAGAATTTAGACATTCATGGGCACTTCATACGCCCATCATCATATCTTCAAGTTTCCTATTAGTCCAATGGTCAGTTTCTAGAGCGCACATTCTAGTCCCATTTCGATTTCCCCTACTAACACCGTCACGTCACCATTTAATACTCATGAAACCGCTTCCGCGTTGTTTTAAACAAGCGCTTTTTACACCAGCGCAGAACGTAACAGGATTGCTACAACCATTTCATCTCATTAGCCGAGTAAGTAACACGGCAGTGCTCTGAGCACCTATGTTAACCAATGTCACGTAAACTTTAAACACGACCCATTATTATTTCCATCAGATGCATGAACTCGCGCTGTCATAAACAGCTCGTTCGTCACTGAATAATGAAGCATGAATACTTAGGAATACTTTAGAGCACAAGATCGTTTGCCAGAAGCACCACAAAAAAATGAGAAACAGCACCAACTGACCGTTACTACTGCGTCCCATGAACCACACTAATGACAAGCATAACCCATTTTCAACATGATAAAAGGTTGCACTGAAGCCATACCACACACACCGGATACCATTATAACATAGACGCAAGCACACACACACTTTGGTTTCACCGGACACTAACCTAGTTTATTTGCATTATTTCCCATGACCCCGTGGCCCTTGTATATTGATTCAGAAAAGGGGGTGGTGATGAACAGAGTGTCTGAATTAAGCAGACCACTCTTACCCAGTCCAAAGATCAGGGCTTGATCCATCACCGTTATTTAGCTCACTGCCCCATCCCAGCTCAGAACCTGGCTATATGCAAATTAGTCTGTCCCTGGCCCAGTGCATCATGGGAACAGGGCAGACCAAACTACCAAGCCAATTCTTCACCAGAAAGGAGACAAGCTTCCGGGGACCGGTTTCTGCCATTCCAGGCGTCGTCGGCCCGGCTTGCTTGAATCCTGATGGAGCAGTGAGCAAGGGACTCATGTCTGAGTATACCCTTCCACGCTTATGGTGGACAAAATGATTCAGAAAAGGGGGTGGTGATGAACAGAGTGTCTGAATTAAGCAGACCACTCTTACCCAGTCCAAAGATCAGGGCTTGATCCATCACCGTTATTTAGCTCACTGCCCCATCCCAGCTCAGAACCTGGCTATATGCAAATTAGTCTGTCCCTGGCCCAGTGCATCATGGGAACAGGGCAGACCAAACTACCAAGCCAATTCTTCACCAGAAAGGAGACAAGCTTCCGGGGACGGGTTTCTGCCATTCTATATATTGAGCAGCACTCATTTTTCATTGTAGAGATCCCCAGATGAAGGCTGTCCAGGCCGAAATGCATTGGGATATTTGAAAGTCTAATGTAATATGATGTATGTAAGTTGCATTATGGAAGACAAAGTATAATTTCCCAAGGATGAGAAATAAACACTAATATTGAAACAACCTAAAGAAAAGTGTGATAACAACTTTATTCAACTGGATAAATATCTCACCACAGAGATACAAAACAGTGCCCAAGGGACATACCCCACGTCTATGGGGATGCTACCATTTAAAAACCTAAATACAATATCTGCCTGTCCAAGTATAAAGCCATGATTCGCAAGGCAAAAACAGTTCTTTTACCAACAAAATAGAGCAGGCACTGAACTCCTCTAAGAAACTATTCTCCACAGTAAAAAAAAGCTTACTTCGGCTGCTCCACCTTTACCTACTGATTGCAGTCAAGTCTTCTGTAATTCAGTGGCCAACATCTTTCATTTCAAGGTAGAAGATGTTTTTACCACCTTTTCATCTATCTCAGGAATCCCGGGATTAGATCATTCTCCCTTAGAGGCATCAAACCAGAGCACTGGATTCAGTCACTTCGTCCTTCCTACTCATAACAAAGTGATCAAGCTCCTTAAGGCTGCTAGATCAGACTCGCCAGATGATTCTTTACCCTCCTGTAGCTGCAAGTTTAGCAGCTGAAGAATTTGGCTCCAAGTTGGCAGACATTTTTCAGCTTCTGTGTCGTAGAAGTCTGTTTCCTTCTGCCTGGAAGAAAGCAGCTTTGTTGCCTTTGTTCAAGAACTTTCTCTAAACCCTGATGATCCATATAGTCAACAGCCTATTTCCTGTCACTCTCTGCCAGCAAACAATTTTGAAAAGGTCTTGAACAAACAACCGGGAGATTACATCAATACTAACAATCTCCTGGATGCTAAGCAATTCGGATGTCCAGCACGGAAACCTCACTTATCAGGGTCACGCTTATCAAGACCGGGACGCTCTGATCCTGCTTGACCTATCAGCAGCCTTTGACATGATGAATCATGGGCTGCTGATAGAGCGGGATTGGGGTGACCGCTACTGCCGGGAAGCTCTTGAATTCTTTCCTTACATGATGAGTGCAATCAGTTAGATTGGAGGTTTTTTTCTCCTTCTTTCTCCCAACTTGCAGAACTCATTAGATCATTCGATTTGGCACTAACATCATATGCTGACGATACCCAAATTGTTGTCTCACTTGCAACAGAGGCCTTTAGCAACTCATTATTTCTGCTCCTGCTCTAGCACCTTTCACAGATGGTATCAAGTTCTCTTTAACTGTTGGTGCCAGTCAAATAGGACTAGAAGGTATTCTGTCTCAATCTGTAGATAACAATGGCTGCACCATTGCCTTTCCTTTGTCTTTCCTCAAACAACCCAAATCTACTTAAAGCACTGTTTATTTAACACATTTTTATTGTTTTCAAAACAGAACCGATAACGAATACATCAACCAAAAATAAAACATTTGGTGCTAACAGCACTGTTGAGTGTGAAACACTTGTATGTGGTTGTCTGTAAAGAAATGTATATCTTTCCTCAGGGGTTCACACCTTGACTTCTACCCAGATCACAAGCCACTGTTACATCTAGGTCAATCTACTACGTAAAGCTACTGCTAGGCTGGTAAGACTGCTTTCACGGTTACAAGAATGCCACTTCACAGTCAAATGCACACCTGGTGGTAAGAATTTCATAGCCAACTGTCCAATTAGGATGCCTGTTGATGACTGACCTGTACTACTACTGATGAAGTAGACTGGATTGTAGCTTCTGTGAGCAATATTGTTGAAGACAAAGGTACTGTCAGTTATCATCAGTATCTTGAAGCAACTGAAAATTACTTTTGTGAGCGATATTGTTGAAGAGAAAGGTACTGTCAGTTATCACCAATGGCTTGAAGCAACTGCAAATTATGTTGTCATTTAGTCAGTTTACAAATAAATGACACAGGGTTGGCCAAAAGAAAGAAATGTGAAATTTGTATTATGACTTTACATCCAAGTAGCCAATAAGTTATCAATTCGAAAAGGTATCTTATTACGACATGAGATATGTGTGTCCCCTCTTCCTATTAGGGAAGCACTATTTAAAAAGATTATTCTAGGCATTTAGGTGTGACTGCTGCTTGCAAAATGCTTGAACAGTTTTATTGGTGGCCATCCATTGACATGCAAGTTTCCAAGTATGTTGACTTATGTACCACCTGGTTGCTATCAGACAAACATTGGAAAACAAAGGAAACACCTATTCCCCAGGTTCCTTTGCCTTCCAATGTCTGGATGAAATTGCACTTGACTTTGTTGGCCCCTTTGATCTTCTACCCATGTACAAGATGTACATGCTGGTGTTAGTAGATTACTTATCAAAATGGGTGTATTTTGAATATGTACTAGTGCGCAACACGAATGCCATCATTAAATTCATACAGGGTATTTTTTAAATTCAAGGTTCACCAAAATAACTTGTTACTGATAATGGTACCCATTTTACCTCTCTATAGATGAATAGTTTCTTCAGCTAAAATAATAAACACCGTTCCACTAGAGAACAAGGGTCCAAGGGAAAAATCTACCGACCCGCTACAGATACAATCCCCAATTCCATATTATTACAATTACCTGTACAATAATAATGGTGCTTACGCTATTGTTTATGAATATATACTCGAAAAAAGCGAATGGTTGTTTTTCGATAGGACCACGATTATCGGAACTACTCGACTTCTGGGCACGATGTAATTTTGTAGTTTAATGACGTTTGATGCGAAACCGTCAAATGTTCGGCAAGATCCATCACGCGAGAAGACGCAGGTTATGTGATGATGCCGCATAACAAATATGGCTTTCCCCGTTGCCTCAGTACCTCCCACGAACTTGGGTCAGGACCGAGGCACCGACGGAAAGGTAAGTGGTTGCGGGACATCTAACCTCTGTTTTGTCTGTTTTGGGCCACACGTGGTCACCTTAGAGCCGCTCTTCTGTCACGCAGTAGTTAAATCATAGGAGCACAAGAAGGTATTGCCGTGACACAATAGCATGCTTTTGCTAAAGATAAATGTGTACGAGTCCTTTCCTTCCTCTGATTGGCAATGGGAATGTGATTGAGTATGATGGACACAGTGTATATCAGCAGTGTTTTTCCGTCTCGTGTTTCGGGAAGGGGACTTTAGGGCTAGTGACATGATTGGCTCCACTTTGTTGTGAACCTTACTAAGGGAAGTTTTTTAGAACATAAGTTCTAGTATACGTTGGTTGGCACTTGATCCATGGATGGACTTACATAGCAGGTGCAGTGAGGTGCACCTTCTTTATTGATAAACCTTTTATTCACGATGATTGCGTACATTCAGTATACAATGCATGGAATCTCTTGTATACAGTTTAGACCAGTTTGGGTACCCGAAAAGCCGGGATACTGAAAGTATAATGGTGTTATTACAAGATGATAGTGCTGAGTTGGCGAGTATTGACTTGGCAATTCTGATTTTATTGATCCAAGTGACATGAATAAAGAGACTCTAACTGAAAGAAATAATTATTTTTTTTCACAGGGCGGGGTCTCCTAAAACCTGAGTAGTTACCAGGTGAGGTGAGGCCAATACCTCGCACAGGACAGGTAAGTGCATCTGTCCTGTAACTTTGTGGATGAGGTGGTTAAATGCAATTACTGTTTTATTGTCTCAATTATATTTTTTGATATTTTTTGCCATTATCTCTTGCAGGTGTGAAGTTCACCCTGCCTGTATGGAGGTATTTGATTAATCACTATTTGTGTTATATACTTTTGACTATTTGACTGATTTGACTAGTGAAGCCTATGTTACTCTCTCCAATGCTCAACTTAATAAATTACTGCATATGATGGATACAAAACTTAAAGGTTTAGTTAAACCTCTGGTCAGTAAAATCGACAAGCTAACTGCCGAGGTCAGTCGATTAGAAGGATTATTAGAAAAATCTCTGGGGGAGGTAGGAAATCTCCCGGAAGTCATTCTGTCCAGGATAGAGCCATTAGTGAGTAAAATTGCCACTGTAGAAAACATTGGATCCATCCCTATTCCTGCGCCAAATCCACCAACGGCATCACTTCCTAGTTCCTCTGTCGGTGCCTCTGATGTTGTACCCCCTATTCCCATTATTGATGATTCTAACACTGGGAAAGGGTCTTTTGAGCTTGTAGTAGAAGCCTCTCCATTGGTTCTTGTCCTTGCTAATGTCCCCCCATTAGCTCCAGGAGAAAATGAATCAACATCATCCTTAATAAATAAATCCTTATCGTGGCTCACTAACAACATGGTTATTTCTCCCTGGGGAAAGCAGCAATTATCTGAAGAACTTGTAAACGCCAAAAGGGTCGAGTGGATTGGCAATAGGGTTAAAAAGTTTTGGGGGGGGTGCGTTGTTCTCCACTTTTCAGACCCTGGGGTCTTGCCAAACATCTTGTCCAACATCTTACCTCCACAGCGAAGATCAACTTCAATTGTTCCACTGACTTTGGACTTTTTCTACCCTCGGAAGGGAAGAGGTCCGAATGCTAGTATTCTAAAAACAAAATGGAACGTTGTGACTAAAAGAGGCAGGATGGACGTGGGCTCTATTGAGTGGGGACTAGGCTTGGAGAATAGATTCTCTGCCCTCTCAGGCCTGGATGCCTATGATTGACAACCATTTAACCATAATCATATGTTGCAAAACACCTGTGATGTACGTACTTATGGGAAGACCGGTCATCTAGTAGAAGCTCGCTCTAAGAGGGTCATTCCTGAGGTTACTGAAGGACCAGCTAATGAAAATTTAGACTGCTGCGGTAATGTTGATGCGGTGTTGAATGGGTTTGTTTCTAGTCCCGAATTTGGCATGGAAATCGATACGGGGAATCTATTGTCTTGGAATGTGGCTGGGCTATGTTCCAAGTTGGATGGTGCAGACTGGTTTGGATTTGTAAGCAAGTACGATATTTGCATTTTCCAAGAGACATGGGCCTGTGATCCTGTTTTTGCTTTGGGGTACTTAAATTTTTATGTTCCAGCCACCAAGGGCCCAAAAGGGCGCCCAATGGGGGGGCTCACTATATGGGTCAGACAGTCCCTAAAGGTTGTAGTACAAAGTGTGGAGCTTGATCAAAAAGATATCCAGCTTATTAGACTTATGAGTGATTTATCCATCTCCATCGACATCTATAATATATATGTCAGAGGAGGAAATGCAGGAAAATCTGAGGTTCTTTTAAGCCTGTATAATCTTCTAGAGATACATTCGACAGGGAAGAATATAATAATTGCAGGCGATTTAAATCGCACATTCGAACCTCTTGTCACTGGAGAGGCTTCACTGGGTGAAGAGGAAGATAAGCAATGGGATATTCCCACCTTAGAAACTACTCCAGTAACTAGATGGTCTGTGGATATATTAGGTATAAACGCAATGTGCCTCGAACATGGGCTAAGAGCTCTGAACAGTCGAACTAAGTCTGACAGAGTACCTGCGATGACTTTCAATAATGGGAGAAACAAAAGCCGGATTGATTATGTCATCTGTAGCATGTCTATATGGTCATTTGTTGGTGATATGGTGGTGACGGAAAGGCTCGAGAGCGACCACAATCCTTTATGTGTTTCTCATAAATTGTGGCTGTCTGAAGATACTGTATCTATCCCCTGTGACCAACTTCTACCACCGCTCATTGTACCAACAAATGACATGCGCAGGTTGAGGTGGTCTGGTGTTAGGTCGGACCTCCAGGTCCTAGAAAAAATAGGAGCTGCGACTGACAAGGCTATTGCGGCCTTGGAGTGCGTGGCAGGGATCTCTCTGGGCCATGACGATACTACCAAAGCACACGTGACTCTCTTTAATGAAATTAAATGTTATTTTCTAAAACCCGTAAATAGCAAGAGTCTACGTGCCAAAAGAGCTGCTAAGTGGTATAATCACAATTGCAAGGTGGCACGAACCAACTTGGGAGTAGCAATCAAGAGCAAAAATTTGGGGGTGATTCGATCTGCTAGGAAGCATTATAAAAACTGTATTGCTAAAGCGAAAAGAGATTGGGACGAAGCCCATTGGAACAAGTTGAAATGTGCAAGTGATCGTAAACATTCTAGATTATTTTGGCACATCGTCAAATGGGGTAACGAAAGGTCTGAAGAAGCTTGTAACAACAACGTCCCACAGGACGCATGGGTTAAATTCTTCAGCGAACAGTACTCTACTAGGGATCAGTCTGTGAACAGCATCTGCCCAATTTACTTGTTTGCAGAAGACAATATCTTCACTCAGAGTGAAGTATTGTCTGCTCTAAAATCTGCACATAGTGGCCGAGCTCCTGGTATTGACGGGGTCCCAGCGGACGTTTTCCTAAATGACACTGGAAGGTGGAGTAAATATATTCACCTGCTAATAAACCACATTGCCAAGGGTGCAGAAATCCCGGTATCATGGAGGGGTGCTGTAATCATCCCTGTATATAAAAAGGGAGACCGTGCCCAACCTTGCAACTACCGCCCAATCAGCTTAATTGATACTGTTCAAAAAATTGTGGGGCGAGTGATTATAAATAGCTTGCTCGATTGGGCGGAGGACCACAATATTTTATCTCCTTTTCAGGCAGGGTTCCGCAGGGCAACCAGCACTGTGGATCAGGTCTTCCGCTTCCAACTGATCCAGTGGAGGACCGTGGTACTAGGTGGAGGCAGTCTATACGCAGCATTTGTTGATCTGCGGGCTACATTCGACCTGGTACCACGGGCAAAACTGTGGGAAGTGCTTGCGACTATGGGGGTCCCAGGGGTCTTGTTGACCTTGATCATGAGACTACATGAAGGTACTTATGCCAAAATCCAATGGGGCGGGTACGGTAATGACACTGCCGAATTTCCTGTTGAGCGCGGGGTTCGGCAAGGATGCTCAATGGCACCAACACTATTTACTCTTTTTATTAATGGCATTGTCCCCCGTATGCAATCTCAGGTAGTGGATGCTCCCTCTCTTGCAGGTGTAAAAGTTCCTATTTTAATGTTTGCCGATGACACGTTAATTTTATCCAAAACCCCAATTGGTCTATAGAAATCATTGGCAATTTTTGACAAGTTTTGTGGCGATCATGGTTTGGAGGTAAACGCATCTAAGACCAAACTCATGGTTTTTAATCCTCATAAAAATTTTAAATCCAAAATCACCATGAGCGGACGCACCCTTGAAGTTGTAAAATCCTTTACATTTTTGGGGATCCTTATCGCCAATGATAACAGATGGAACCAACATATAAACATTGCATTATTAAGACACAAGCAATTAGCTGGTACCATTATAAAGGAGCACAGGAAATCGTTGACCAAACCAATTAAACCACCCTTGATCATATACGAGGCTAAAGCAATTGGCTCTGCATTGTACGGGGCTGAGTTGTGGGGGCAAGAAAACCTGCAGGAGCTTCAAACATCTGAGAATAAATTTTTAAGGAAACTCACAGGCACCCCACAGAGCAGCCCGCTTTTGCCTCTGAGATACGAGCTTGGCAGGAGAGAAATCTCGGAAATGGGTAAACTACGTCCGATTTTATATTGGCGTAGGCTCTGGACCACGCCTGAGCTCTCCCACTATGCGGATGGGTTCATGGATGTCATCAAAGCGGATCGTTTTAACAAAATTAAATGGTTCAAATCGTTAAAACTCGCTTTATCTGAACTTGGACTATATGCACTATGGTCTGATCCGGCTGGGTCATCATTCCCCACTAAAGCAATCCTAAAAAACATATTCTGGGAATGGGTTGCAAATAGGAGTTTGCTTAGTATTAACTACGGGTCCATGACTACCACCTTTCTTGAGGTTAAACTGTTCCCTATATATGAAATGTATTGGGATTACATATCGAAACCCATGGACAGGAAACTGTTTTTTCAACTAAGGGCTGGCTCTCTCCCTCTTCGTAATATAACATCTAAGTGGAGAGACGGAGGACCAGCTACTTGCCCAGTTTGTGGGGATGGAAATGAAACACTTGGTCACTTCCTGTTCTCCTGCCATGTATATTCTGTTCCAAGGCGAATTTGGTTGGCTCCTATGTGTAGGAACTTGGGTACTAAAAGCAGTATGGTCGCTTTGCGTATTGTTAGATCTACCTCTTTGACTTGGATTATAATTGCGACTGCAAAGTACTTGGGGTGGGCGTGGGTAATTAGGCAGAGATTGCTAGTAGGGTAACTACTCTCTGCCTAGTTGATCAGAGACTGCTAGTTTATCTATTCTCTGTATGGTATTCTTCATGTGTCATCTCGGACTGGAATTCTATTGATTTTTAGCATCGATATTGTATTGTTTTTAACTGGATTCTTAACAATAATGAACTTTAGACCTACGATTATGTAAATTCTGCTGAAATACATTTGTTTTTTACAGTGATATGTGCTTATGTCAAATGTGACTTTTGTAATTTAATTGTTTTTTATTACGTGTTTGTATGTCTGCTTTTATGAGTAATACTCGAATAAAGCACTTTTGAATGGTTGAATGGTTATATACTTTTTATCACTATTTTGCAGTAGCTTTTTTTTAAAGGGTCCTGAAGAAAGCCAGGGCGGGAGGCCCACTCTGGTTGAAACTAGTAGACCGATTAAAAACAACAGCGTATTTGGTAAAAGCCGATCCTGCACTTATTTTAATAGGTTTGGAAGTAGAACTAGAATAAAAGTGTGTGTTTGCTTTCATATCCTTTTTAATTTCTCACATTATTTGCACTGCACTTTTTCAATCACTTCTTGACTGCCCTTTATAGGGGTTCGTAGGCTGGTACCGTGTATTCTGGTGACCTAATAGGTTCCTGTTTTCTGTAAAACATGCCACCTAATCCACAGAAACGCCACTGTTGCACATGAGGTGTTGTGGCAGGAAAGCTGGAATTCCAGATAATGACACTGGACACGAAGGGCAGTTGAAGGAAATCCTAGTGTGTAAGGAGTCCTTTTGAATGAGTAGTTGTTTTAGGTATAAACACTTGTTTTTGAGAGTGTTTATTCAGTGGTTGCATTTCCTCTCGTCCCATAGTTTTTCTTTGACCACCAGATTCCTTTTGTGTGTTGTAATAGTTTCTTCACCTAACATCACATCAAACATTTACAAGTTGGAATATGCTCTCCCACCTTGAATGGCTTAGTTGGGAGGATGAATAGATTCAAGTGGGTGTCCAAAATTTCCTAGCAACTGGACGAGTTGTTGAATCATTTTAAAGGCAAAAAGTTTGGTCTTCTCCAGTGACTCTGCACAGTACCACCGATGTGTCTCTGTTCAGGCTGTAGTGTAACAGAGACCCGAGATCCAAGGTGTGCTCGAATTGGATCTTGCAGTCATACAGGAAAACCGCTGAATCCACTAACACTTTACAGCATTCAGTAGCAACTACTGCCAGCAGAGTGAACGCAAACAGTCTCGTACTAAGGCATTATTAGATGAAAACCTCATGTCAAAGAAATCTATCTTAGTGTGGGAGATTGGGTCCTCATCAAAAAACCCACCAGAGCCAGAAAATGAGAAAACAAATTTACAGGACCAGTACAAGTGGCAAAATTGTCCAAAGTGTATGTACTAATTTCTGGGAAGAGCTGGTGGAGCAGGAGATGTCTGGTCAAACTCCTGTGCAGAACGGAAATATTTTTGCTGCCAGAAAGAGGAATATCTTTGATGTTATCAATGATGACAAAGACAATACGCTTGATAGCTCATGGTGGTTTCAGTCACAGGATTCAGTATTTCAAAGCTATGACACTGTCTGATGAGGTCACCACCAATGATACTTCTTCTTGTTCCTCATTCACTGGTGTGTGCTGCTGACAATTCATCACCTTATCATTTTGACTCAGATGCTGGCTCTGATGTGTTGCTGTCGGCCCTAGTTAATAACATTCCAACTACAACACATTCATGCCCTACTAGGAATTCATGGGATGTGTTTATACCTAGCCCCTTCAAGGATTTATATCTAAATTGATTTATTGTTCTGTACCCATTCTTGCTTGCTTTTGTTTATTTTATTATAAAAAGAAAGGTGATGTACCAATCCAGTTATAACGTCATAAAGTGAAGGAGGACCCCGCTCAGACTTGTAGGGGACTGGGGGGGAAAAAACGTTTAAAAGGACATAAAGGCGTCCCCACCGAGAATGGACCGATGATCAATGTCCAGTAGCAAGAGTCATCACTCAAGTGGAAACTAATTATCTTTAACACAGCATGCCATCAATTGGGCGGAAAAGGTAAAGTTACAATGTTGTATCTTAAGTTTCTTGTGGGAGATTCAAAGTTTTTACAGATCCCTAGGAACACACTCACATTGCTTGCAATAGTCTAATACACATTTCAAGAGTGAACTTCAAACTAATAGAATTCAATTTCTAAAAAGCTAGAGGAAAAACTTTGTATATCAAAAAAGCATGCATAAATTCAAAAGAGAGAGAGAGAGATGTATTTTCCACGCTATGTCTTGTAAAAATATATATTGCACTTTATTACATCACATTTATTTCACAATTTTACAATATTAAAATCACATGATCACACATTTAAAAAGTTCATCTTTTTTTTAAAAAAAACAAAGAATCAAAACAGTCGACGCGGCGTTTCGGTATTTTTGATGGTAGACCTTCCTCAGGACTGATTCTAAATCAATTTAAAAAAACATAGCGTTACCATACTTTTATGGGTATAGGATAAACATACATCTCTATTATCCTAAAATATTGTCATACCTCTATTTACATGTTGCTTAATATACTATGGTCTCCTCTCATTTATTCTGTACTATTTTGAACACTGTACTGTACATTTTATGGAAAGACTTAGTATTTTCTCATGAAGTTATCTAAACAACACATCAACATTCTATAACCCTATTCATATTCCTGTTACAAAACTAACAGAGTTTACCTTTTCCTTGGACATCATGCCCACTGCTGTTAACATTTTACTAACCCATAGTATATAAAGATCTCGTGTTCTTAAATACCTTATTCATTGAAGATGTTATTCCTTCAATAAATGGTCATATTGCCTTCCCATCTATCAATTGTGGGTTTTGGGATCATAGACCGTGTTACACCAGGTAAGATTATACTGTTCCTGTGTAGGGTAAACAATATCTAAATTTAATTGTTGCATATCGTTTTCTGATTTTGTAGAGTTACTGTTTTTACACTCTATGATACAAAAGAGTCTACCTCTATAGTAGGGGAGATTTACTCAAACTTCCATGAAGTAGTTGGTTTTACCCTCCATTCTTCCACTCAGCACGTATCTTTCTGTTGAGTAGGATAAAAAAATATATATATATGTAAACTGAAACTCATTTTTCCGGCCTATTCATTTGCTACTGTTATGATAGTTCACATCTCTGATCTCTTAATGTACCTGGTTTTATTATTAAGTATGCCGTATCTTTGACTACCAGGAGGAGCCACCGTTTTCAGATTACTGGTTGCTGTCTCTTTCCCTTTATGATTTGGGTGTTGAGTATGGGTTCAGGATCAGTGCAAGGATCCGTTTTAAATTCGGTCCGTTTTCATGCTCTAAACAAATAGAAAGCAGATGACCACCAATGAGCTATTTTTTATGCATATTAGTTCATTACCATCACGATCTGGTCTTTCCCTTCTCTTAAGGTTACCCATATATACAAGGTTCTTGGGGTTTATCTATTACCTCCCCCTTGTTTTAAGAAAACCTTTCTGGCCCTTCCTAACTCTTGTTGTTGAAAAAGTTTCACCCGATCACCTGAGCGCTCGGGATGCCGCTCTTCGTAATATTGCATAGCCTGGCTTAGTCTTATCACTCTCTCTCTCTTTTGAATTTATGCATGCTTTTTTGATATACAAAGTTTTTCCTCTAGCTTTTTAGAAATTGAATTCTATTAGTTTGAAGTTCACTCTTGAAATGTGTATTAGACTATTGCAAGCAATGTGAGTGTGTTCCTAGGGATCTGTAAAAACTTTGAATCTCCCACAAGAAACTTAAGATACAACATTGTAACTTTACCTTTTCCGCCCAATTGATGGCATGCTGTGTTAAAGATAATTAGTTTCCACTTGAGTGATGACTCTTGCTACTGGACATTGATCACCAATCCAGTTATAATACATTGTATGTTCCGCATAGCTTTAATTGTTTATGATTCACATTCCAACTTGTTTTTTTCTGACTCACATTCCATTCTCCCGCAGAGTTCACTTCACAGAATCCTTGTTGCCCACTATGGCAGCTGATTCTGGACATCCATGAAGAATGCCTCCAGCTAATTGTGGGTTCTTGTATTTAAAAAAAGAGGGACACATTTATTAAATAATTATGCACGACAGCAAGTCACCTTGCTTCGCTGTGCTTCATGATAGGGAAAGGGCAGGAATGCACCATATCCAACATTATATGGCACATTACTGTCTTTTCCTGCCCTGGCACACAACGTGCTGCCTAGCGTTAATGCAGGCACCCTTGCACCATGGTGTAAGGGTGCCTGCTTTGTAAACAGGATTGTTTTTGTGCAGGAGGAGACACCTTCCTACATAAAAAATATTCCTGAGAGGCATTTTCATCTTTCTATGTGTACTGCAGAATGTAGCATGATGTAGAATAAAGCAGGAAACACAGCGATGTCTTCTTAGGCATAAAATGTAGTTTATTTACGAGCATAGGTTGAAGCATACAACCTCCCAGCTGACCAGACTCAAACTGCCAAGTCTGGAATCTAACTGAGTGATGAAACACGCTAAGAACATTATTAAACTCTAGAACTCTGTGAGAAAAGGACACAAAGGAAGGGGTAAGGAAAAGATAACAATAAGCATTTACAACACAGCACACATAGAAAGAGGAAGTAATGAGGAGAAATAAAGATATTTCTCCTTGGTATGCCTAACCTTGGCATAGCTTTTTGATGCATTCCCAGGTCTACTAGTAATGGTAAATCTGTGAATGCAACAAAATCTATGGGAATATGTGTGGGAACACCCATGGCAGAGTAACATAATGCAGCAATTTGCAGTGCTATGCGTTACCCTAGATTTATAAAGCCACATAAGGACACCCAAGGTGGCCTATTGCACTCATTTTGGAATGCCCTGTCCGGCTTCAGGGCCTCATACAGTATGGAGACGGCATTGGTCGAGATGCCGGAGGCTATTAGGGAATACCTTGACTCAGGCGGCAGAGCGGCCCTGGTTTTATTTGACCTCTCTGCTGCGTTTGACACAGTACCACATCGCCAACTCCTAGAATGCTTGTCCAACATCGGAATCTCTGGCCTGGTGTGGGATTGGACCGAATCCTTCTTGGCAAATAGAGTACAGCAAGTGTGGCTGCCACCATTTTCTTCCACACCGAGAAGCATGACCACGGGCGTCCCTCAGGGCTCAACCCTGAGCCCCCTCCTTTTTAACGTCTATGTGACGCCGTTAATCTATCTGGTGGAAGGGTTGGGTGCTAAAATCATAGCATATGATGATGATACCCAGCTTCTCTTCACATGAAAGAAAAATGATTTATCCCCTGATTTAGCTAAAAACTGCCTGACTGAAGTTTTTAAATGGTTAGCACTGGCCCAACTCAAATGTAATGAGGATAAGTCTGAGGTACTGCTCTACGGGTCTTTCCTGTTGTATTTTAGGGATGACCTGTGGCATGATAGTTACCCCATGCCGAAGTCTATGGGAAGTCCAGTTAAAAATGTGGGGGTCTGGTTCAGTGAGGACCACAGTTTCCTAATGCAGATAAATAAACTGGCGGGAGTGTGCTTCAGCACACTGAAACTCCTCAAGAAATTTTTGCCACCACTGCCTAGAGTTGCAAAAGAAATGGTGACCCGCACTCTCATTCTCTTGCGGTTAGACTATGCCAATGCCCTTTACATCGGTCTTCCTAGCTACCAGCTAAAAAAGCTACAGACCGTCAAGAATACGGCCGCTGGAACATTACTGGGTATTCCGGGTACGTCCAGTACTAAGCTACTTCTCCGAGATTTGTACTGGCTTCCGGTTGACCAGCATGTTCTGTTGAAGGCTCTTACCATTGCTCACGATGTCCTTTACAAATCAAGGCCCATGTATCTCAGGAGACGCTTTGACTTCTATGTACCAATAAGACACATTCGCTCCACGGGGCAATGCCTTGCCGTTGTTCCTCGTCACTGCCTCGTTAGAATGGGAGGTAGCTCCCTCTCTGTCAGAGCGGCGAAGGTCTGGTACAGTCTGCTCTTTGAGCTCAGGTACAACCATGACCTTAGGCTGTTTAAAAAGCAGTTAAAAACCCTTGCTTTTTAATTAATCATCCAGCCATGGCATATGCCATTCTGTTGCCTCCGAATTGACTTTTGCGACGGGACACTTCCAAGTATCCGTGCGCGCTAAAAATGGTGGATAACATAACGTAACATAACAAGAATGGCTCAAAGCGTGGCTTTAGCATTTTAGTTCCTGGTGCCAAGTGGACTTTCTGCTGCCACAGTGGGCATGTTGGGGGTAAAAGACCCCGTATTTGTCCCCCCATAGGAGACAAGAAGACTGTTGTACAGGGAGGCGAGGGGACTAGGCCTATTTCCACAGGGGAGGCTCCTCTTCTCAAAAGAAAACCCTGGTGTGTAGGGCATGGATCCCTGCTTGGGGATCACCCTCCTGCTGCAATCCCCAATCTTGTGGGGCTGTGATATGCCCGAGCAAGTTAATGCGCTGATCATCATTGGAAAAAAGGCCTTGGGCTGCTGGGGAGACTGTACCCCAGGAACCTGTCCTGAAGTGGAATAAAGAGAATCCCTCGGTTCACTGACAGAATATCAAAGTAAAAAATATAGAAGTAAAGAATATTTATGAAAATATATAGAATGCAAAAATAGCGACTACCTTTACTTAAACAGGTAAGTACAAAAATATATAGAAAAAAATATTGATGATAAAAATATAGTTATAAAAAATATCGATTTTTATATATATATATATAATAAAATAATAAATATTAAATATATTAAATAATAAAATTATTTTTAAAAAGTAAAGTCGATTTAATATACATTTTAACAAATAAAACAAATAAATGTAATTAAAAAAATAAACACACACATAATAATCATTCTATATATATATATATATATACATATTTAGGTTAAAACAATTAACTATTAATTTACATTTATTTTATAATTTTAAAATGATATAAAAATATACACATATATAAATCTATAAAACCGCTCTCAAAAGTACTGCTTTAAGAGACAGCACTCCCGTGGAATGGTGGAAATCTTTTATTGATAATCCAACTGGTGGCGTGTAGACAGACAAATGTCTAGGCGTTTCGATTGTCAATCAATCAATCAATCAATCAAAGCATTTATATAGCGCACTACTCACCCGGGGGGTCTCAAGGCGCTGGGGGGGGAGGGGGTCCGCTACTGCTCGAACAGCCAGGTCTTGAGCTGCTTCCTGAAGGCGAGGTGGTCTTGGGTCAGGTGGAGGTGGGTCGGAAGGGAGTTCCAAGTCTTGGCGGCCAGGTAGGAGAAGGACCTTCCTCCTGTGGTGGCTCTTCGGATGCGGGGGACGGCGGCGAGGGCGTGGCTGGTCGATCGAAGCTGGCGTTTGGGAGCGTAGAAGTTGAGGCGGCTGTTGAGGTATCCTGGGCCTTGGTTGTGTAGGGCTTTGTGTGCGTGGGTGAGGAGCCGGAAGGTGATTCTCTTGTTGACCGGGAGCCAGTGCAGGTCTCTCAGGTGTCCGGAGATGTGGCTGCGGCGGGGGATGTCCAGGATGAGTCGTGCTGAGGTGTTCTGGATCCGCTGGAGTCTCTTCTGGAGTTTGGCGGTGGTTCCGGCATAGAGGGAGTTGCCGTAGTCCAGACGGCTGGTGACGAGGGCCTGGGTGACCGTCTTCCTGGTCTCGGTGGGGATCCATCGGAAGATCTTACGTAGCATGCGCAGAATGTTGAAGCACGACGAGGAGACGGCGTTGACTTGTCTGGTCATGGAGAGGGAGGAGTCCAGGATGAAGCCCAGGTTGCCTGCATGGTCTGTGGGTTTGGGTGCGCTGCCCAGGGCGGGGGGCCACCAGGAGTCGTCCCAGGCGGAGGGTGAAGATCCCAGGATGAGGACTTCCGTCTTGTCCGAGTTTAGTTACAGGCAACTGTTCATCATCCACTTGGCAACGTCTGTCATCCCTTCGTGTAGGTTGGCTCTGGCGGTGGCGGGGTCGTTGGTGAAGGAGAGGATCAGCTGGGTGTCGTCGGCGTAGGAGATGATGTTTAGGTTGTGCTGGCGTGCGATGGCTGCGAGGGGGCTCATGTAGACGTTGAAGAGTGTTGGGCTGAGCGAGGAGCCTTGAGGAACGCCGCAGATGACTTCGGTGGCCTCCGATCTGAACGGGGGGAGGTGGACTCTCTGTGTCCTTCCGGCGAGGAACGAGATGATCCACTTCAGTGCCTTCTCCTGGATTCCAACGTTGCTGAGGCGCTGTACTAGGGTACGGTGGCAGACAGTGTCGAAGGCCGCGGAGAGGTCCAGGAGGATGAGGGCCGCCGTTTCTCCGTTGTCGAGCAGGGCTCGGATGTCATCGGTAGCTGCGATCAGGGCGGTCTCGGTGCTGTGGTTGGCCTGGAAGCCAGACTGCGAGAGGTCGAGGGAGCCGTTCGTCTCGAGGAAGGCGGCCAGTTGCTTGTTGACGGTCTTCTCGATGACTTTTGCCGGAAACGGGAGCAGCGAGATGGGGCGGTAGTTCTTGAGGTCGGTGGGGTCGGCTGATGGCTTCTTAAGTAGGGCGCTGAGTTCGGCGTGCTTCCAGCTCTCTCCGGGAAGGTAGCGGTGTCGAAGGAGGTGTTGATGATGTCCCGCAGGTGGGGTGCGATGACAGCGTCGGCCTTGTTGAAGACGTGGTGAGGGCAGGGGTCTGTCGGAGATCCGGAGTGGATGGAGTTCATCGTGTTGACGGTGTCTTCGGTGCTGATCGGGGTCCAGGCGCGGAGGGTGGTTGTGGGGGGCGGTGGTTCGGTCGTGGCGTGCGTCGGTTGAGTGCTGAAGCTGTTGTGTATGTCCGCGATCTTGTTGTGGAAGTAGGAGGCGAGGGAGTTGCAGAGGTCTTGCGAAGGGGTGATGTCGTTGTTTCCGGCGTTGGGGTTGGAGAGCTCTTTCACGATGTTGAAGAGTTCTTTGCTGTTGTGTGCGTTGTTGTCCAGTCGTTCCTTGAATGCGGTTTTCTTGGTGGTGTGGATCAGTTGGTGGTGTTTTCGGGTGGCGAGCTTGAAGGCAGTCATGTTGTCCGGTGTTGGGTCTCTGCGCCAGGTTTTCTCGAGTGCTCTGCAGTTCTTCTTGGAGCTCTTGAGTTCGTTGTTAAACCATGGTGCTTTCTTGCTGCCGGGTCTGCTCGGCGGGGTCTTCAGCGGGGCGAGGTCGTCTGCGCAGTCGCTGATCCATTTCGTGAGGTTCGTGGCCGCTTGGCTGGGGTTCGTTGTGCTGGTGGGAGGGAACTTGCTCAGGGAAGTAGCGAGCTGGTCTGCAGTGATCTTGTTCCAGCTTCTGCGGGGAACCTGTTGCTGGTGATGGTGGAGCGTGGTCCTTCTGAAGCTGAAGTGGACACAGCCTTGTTCATGACGTTTTGCTAGTCGGTACAGCAAACAATCAATAAAGTTTTCAAAAACATAAACATAGAAAGCGGCTTCACTCTCCATTTCTACAGCCACAATATTGTGTCAGCTATCTTATAACATATACATACAAGTTGGTTTGATGCACAAGATATTCACAATTGCATGCTTTTGTTATCAAACTCATATAGAACAATATTCTTAATGACATATATCTATTATAAAAGAAATCAACATTGGTGCACATTTTCAAATGTGCAAATTAGCAAAATTGCAAACAAACAATAGAGCCCCATTGTGCTTATTCCGAATCACTGTAAATAAACATGATCACCAGATAGCCCCATTGGGCATATATATCCATGATAATGAGGAACAATCGTAAGAGAAGACTCCATTAACTCATGGTTACTCAAGTCATTAAACAAGAGAAGAAAGAATATTATAACATAATATAAGTAAATACCGCCCCATCAGGCATGCAACTATCAAAGCTTAAGTGATGGAGACATGATTGACAACATACTAAATAAGACAAAAATTACAAAAAGTAAATAGAAAGAAACAGTAAAGATATCTTAGGTCTCTTGCATTTCCTTACGGTGCTCTTCTTGAACAACCTAAAACAGAAATAGAACAATTATAATGTTACTGTGTTGCTGTAGGGACTGTAAATACAATAAGGCCAAATAAAACCAATTCATAAAGACAGGGAAAAAAGGGAAACTAAAAGGTAGCTGAGTAACAGTGGAGAGTAACACAGGTTAATTACAGACACTTATTTACAGACACTTATTTAGAGAAAGGTATACATCTCCACGTCAATATTAAATCCATTGGTGCCCACCCCAAGGATGCACCTGCACTCTAATTGTTTGAGGGCTTTTTCCCTATCTGCACCTCTAATCGACTTCTCCACCTGATCAAAGACACTACATGAAAGTATTGAAGGGTCACTGTTATGGTGCTCCATGAAGTGCCTTGCCACTGGATAAGTAGTATCTGCATTTTTAACTGCAGGTAAATGCTGCAAAATTCGCTTCTGGGCTTCTAACTTGGTGCTCTCAATGTATCCCTTGGGACAAGGGCATTCAAGCAAGTACACCACAAATTCCGGTTTGTAGTTTAGAGGTTTTGAGATAGATAATCGTTCCCCAAAACAAGCTTTGATCTCAGTTAAAATGATGCCTTGGTGACATGCCTTGCACTTGGTACACTTTTTGAAACCATTGCTTGGTTTAAGCCACTTTTGTTTTGTTTCAATGAATGTTTTCACCATTTTAATGCCCAATGTGGATGGTCTGCAATATGTTATATCTGGCCTAGTGCCAACATCTCCTCCTATAACTGGATCTCTCCTTATCAGATACCAATGTCTATTGAGGGCTTTTCTCAGATCGTTTTTAATGTGGATTAAATGTAGTAATGAATCTATTTACCTGCATATCTTTCTTGTCGGGTTTATCTTGCTTGAATAATAGATCCATTCTTCTAACCTCACTGACCTTAGTTTTAGCCAACTCTAAGACTGGCTTTTGACACCCTCTTTTACTCAGTTTGTCACAGATCTCCACTTCTGCTGTCTTGTATTGTTCAATTGAACCACAGATTTTCTTGGCTCTAAGTAATTCCCCATAAGGTGTGCTGTTCATTAGTGATTGTGGGTGCAAGCTACTTGCATGCATTGTGGTATCACCTGCTGGTTTGTGAAACATGGATGTAGTGAGGCATGAATCTTTGACCTCACCTTCACATCTAAATAATCAATCTCAGTGCTACTTACATGACAGGTAAATGTTAAAATTAAATTATTTGAATAGATACATTTCACAAATTATTCTATTGATCCTGTATCGCCTTTCCATAGGATGAAAAGGTTGCCAATATAACGTAACCACATAGCAATGTGTGCAGACCATTTATCCATATCTGGACCAGGTAGCACCTGCTCCTCCCACCATCTCATATGCATCTCATAGCTGGTGAAGCAGGTGCCCACTGCTGTTCCATGTTCTTGTTGATATAATGTGTGTACATATATATATATATATATATTACCTATTGGCGGTCGCCAGTAGGTAGTTATAGTTAGGAACTAGTTTCCATAGGAAATCCACAACATTGTATTTGGAATAACTTTGGCGCTGGTGGACGAATCTTCGTGAAATTCTCCAAGAAAATGGCCTGCTCCGCTCCTTCCCTAAAAGTTTGGGGGTGATTCGTCAAGTGGGGGCCGGGAAAAAAGGGGGGTCCCAAAACGTGTTTTCCCCATGACATTTTCCATAGGGACCTTTAGCCAGAGCTACAGCCCGAACGGCTGAACGGAATTACACCAAATTTAGCAGAGAGGTAGAGTTCGGTTCGCAGATTGTGCTTTTTATTAAATGGTGTAAATCCGTTCAGTAGTTCCTTAGAAAATCAAAAGTAAAATCATAGTGATATCTAGAGACGAAGTACTGTACGCGTATGGAAATCCGTACAGTTACGAGCACGAGCTGCATGTTGATTGGATGTCAACTGTCTGTCAACACTCCAAACCAGGAAGTGTTGGCAGCCATCTTGTGCCTCGGTAGAACCGAGTCACAAGAAAACAGTAAAACAAAGTTGAAAAATAAGGAAAGGGGGCAGGGTAGAAACATCCTGACCCTCTAGGCCTGCTCAGGGGGTCCGACATGGATCTTTAGGTCCAACATTTTTTTTTTTAAATAAAAAATCGCGGGGTACGGGTATGGTACTCGTAGGCGGTGGAAAAGGAAAAAAAAACTAGAAGTCAGTTTTATTCTTAGTTAGCCTCCGGGGGGGGGGCAAATCCCGGGGGCAATTTTTTCCATAATGGGGGGCTTGTAAGGTCCCCTGAGCCCCAGGGAATGCCACCCCCTGGGGTTTTATTTTGAAGTATGCGGGGGGGCTTATGGCCCCCACCCCGCATCCCCGGGGACCGCCAACCCCTCAGGGCTTTTTTAAATTTTCTTTTTTTTTAAAAGTATGTTTTCAGCCCCCCCACGTGTACAGTAAGTATACAGAAAACCGTACAATTACGAGCACGAGCTGCATGTTGATTGGATATCAACTGTCTGTCAACACTCCAAACCAGGAAGTGTTGGCAGCCATCCTGTGCCTCGGTAGAACCGTGTCACAAGAAAACAGTAAAACAAAGTTGAAAAAGAAGGAAAGGGGGCAGGGTAGAAACATCCTGACCCCCTAGGCCTGCTCAGGGGGTCCCACATGGATCTTTAGGCCCAAAATTATTATTATTTTTTTTTAAATAAAAAAATCACGGGGTACGCGTATGGTACGCGTACGCGGTGGAAAAGGAAAAGAAACTAGAAGTCCATTTTATTCTTAATTAGCTCCCGGGGGGCCAATTCCCGGGGGCATTTTTTTCCATAATGGGGGGCTTGTAAGGTTTCCTGAGCCCCGGGGAATGCCACCCCCTGGGCTTTTATTTTGAAGTAAGCGGGGGGCTTACGCCCCCCCCGCAGCCCCGGGGACCGGCACCCCCTCAGAGCTTTTAAAAATTTTTATTTTTTAAAAGTATGTTTTCAGCCCCCCTACGCGTATAGTAAGTGCACCGAAAACCGTACAATTACGAGCACGAGCTGCATGCTGATTGGTTGTCAACTGTCTGTCAACACTCCAAACCAGGAAGTGTTGGCAGCCATCTTGTGCCTCGGTAGAACCGAGTCGTAAGAAAACAGTAAAACAAAGTTGAAAAATAAGGAAAGGGGCAGGGTAGAAACATCCTGACCCTCTAGGCCTGCTCAGGGAGTCCCACATGGATCTTTAGGCCCAAATATATATTTTTTTTATAAATAAAAAATCGCGGGGTACGCGTATGATACTCGTACACGGTGGAAAAGGAAAAAAAAACTAGAAGTCCGTTTTATTCTTAATCCGCTCCCGGGGGGCCAAATCCCGGGGGCAACTTTTTTCCATAATGGGGGGCTTGTAAGGTCCCCTGAGCCCCAGGGAATGCCACCCCCTGGGGTTTTATTTTGAAGTATGCGGGGGGGGCTTATGGCCCCCACCCCGCATCCCCGGGGGCCGCCAACCCCTCAGGGCTTTTTTACATTTTTAAAAAAAAAAAGTATGTTTTCAGCCCCCCCCCACGCGTACAGTAAGTGTACCGAAAACTGTACAATTACGAGCACAAGCTGCATGTTGATTGGATATCAACTGTCTGTCAACACTCCAAACCAGGAAGTGTTGGCAGCCATCCTGTGCCTCGGTAGAACCGTGTCACAAGAAAACAGTAAAACAAAGTTGAAAAAGAAGGAAAGGGGGCAGGGTAGAAACATCCTGACCCTCTAGGCCTGCTCAGGCAGTACCACATGGATCTTTAGGCCCAAAATTATTATTATTTTTTTTTTAAATAAAAAATCGCGGGGTACGCGTATGGTACGCGTACGCGGTGGAAAAGGAAAAAAAACTAGAAGTCCATTTTATTCTTAATTAGCTCCCGGGGGGGGGGCCAAATCCCGGGGGCATTTTTTTCCATAATGGGGGGCTTGTCAGGTTCCCTGAGCCCCGGGGAATGCCACGCCCTGGGGTTTTATTTTGAAGTATGCAGGGGGGCTTATGGCTCCCCCCGCAGCCCTGGGGACCGCCACCTCCTCAGGGCTTTTTAAAATGTTTCTTTTTTTTAAAAAGTATGTTTTCAGCCCCCCCACGCGTACAGTAAGTGTACCGAAAACCGTACAATTACGAGTACGAGCTGCATGTTGATTGGATGTCAACTGTCTGTAAACACTCAAAACCAGGAAGTGTTGGCAGCCATCTTGTGCTTCGGTAGAACCGAGTCACAAGAAAACAGTAAAACAAAGTTAAAAATTAAGGAAAGGCGGCAGGGTAGAAACATCCTGACCCTCTAGGCCTGCTCAGGGGGTCCCACATGGATCTTTAGGCCCAAAATAATAATTCTTTTTTTTAAATAAAAAATCGCGGGGTACGCGTTTGGTATGCGTACACGGTGGAAAAGAAAAAAAGAATTAGAAGTCTGTTTTATTCTTAATTAGCCCCCGGGGGGCATTTTTTTCCATAATGGGGGGCTTGTAAGGCCCTCCAAGCCCCAGGGAAGGCCACCCCGGGGTTTTATTTTGAAATATGCAGGGGGGCTCATGCCCCCCCGTAGCCCCGGGGACCGCCAACCCCTCGGGGCTTTTAATATTTTTTTAAGAATGTTTTCAGCCCCCCCCACACGCCCCGGGGACCGCCACCTTCCTGGGGCAGTAATATTTAAAATAGAGGGGTCCGTGAGGGCACGGACCCCCCAGCCCCGGGGCCACCACCTCCCAGGGCTTTTTAATGTTGGGAGGGGGTCGCTCGGCCTCCCTCCCGGAGCCCTTGATGGCCCTGGGGACCACCACCTCCCAGGGCCGGCTCCTGCATTGTCCCGGGGTGCCTACCCCAGGGACACCGCTCTTTGCTATGGTAGGGCTGGAGCGTCGCTGCTCCCACTTTTCCACAGCAAACTGCTTTCCTATTTGAAAGAGAGAGCAAGTTAATCTGGTCTCTCTTTCAAGTAGGGAAGCAGATTGGTTTTTGTTAGAGAGAGCAGCATATAAGCTGCTCTCTCTGACAAAGCAATGCCGGCTCTCGAAGGACGCGGGGAGCCGGCTGGGACCGTGGGGCTTTTGGGGTTCCCCCCCTCGGTCCCCAATGTTATTTTTTGAGTCCCAGGGGATGGGGTCCCCGGGGATTATAAACAATTAGTGATAGAGGCTATTTTTGTTTTTTACTATCTATGTTGAATCTATTAATGTATGTTGGCAGTGTGTGCTCACTGGGGTTCGGCTGGCATTGATGGGGAACAGATAGTATTTCTTCTCCCTGTGGTTTTGTGTACCCCCTAAGTCTAAAGGGAGCTTATACAGGCCGATTCTAGGTTGGCAGTGTGTGTTCACTAGGGTAAGGGTGTTTTTGTACCCCCTTTCAGCTCTTTAAACATTCAAACATATCATTTCTGCATTTTTTTTGTGTTGGGCAACAGAGTATTACCCCAGTGACTTTCTCATCCATGTATGTTTTTAACTATTTCTTTATTTGAATTCCGCTTTATTTACAGTATCTTTCTACCTCTCATCACAATGAGTTTTACAGCGTAGCGTCCGTTGCAGTGTTGTTAGTTTTCTTGTTCTTTTGCTGACTTACCAGTTTGTGTTGAAGATTCGCTGTCCCATTTGTGTAGCTTTCCTTTGTGTATCTTTTGTGCAGCCTTCTTTCGTGTATCTTCTTGTGTATCTGACTTTGTTTATTTAGTGCTTGATCCAGTGTCCTGAACATAGCAGTATATCTGTAGACATGTAGTTTACTCCTTTCCTTTCCTCCATCCTAATTGACAACGTAATGGGGGAGTCAAAGTAAGGCACTCCTGTCGTCACTGTTTTAAGCTTGCAACACATTAGGTAGGACAGGGGTTAAGAAACCCAGGCTGTACCACTCTTAGACCCTCCTGGCCCTTGTTGCCTCCTCATTTGCTATGTCTTAAGTATTTTGGGGCAGATTTACAAGCCCCTTGCGCCACATTTACGCCGCTGTTGCGTCATGCAAGGCGGCGTAAACGTGGCGCATCCCTACGAGGCATTTACAACGTGACACATCTATGGAGATGCATCACGGCCCTGCGCCACATGAAACCTGCGTCAGGTTTCATGTAGGCATTCCGGTGCGGGGCGAGGGGGCGTTCCCTCGCAGGAACGCCCCTGAAAAGTGACTCAGTGAAATCTACAAGATTTCACTGAGTCACTTTCTCAACGCTGAAGCGTCAAAACCCTGCGCCTGCTTGAAGCAGGCGTAAGGCTTGACGCACCACGTTGAAGATAGGGCAAGTTGGAAAAGTCCTGGAGTTGCGTGCCGCATGCAACACAACTTCAGCACTGCGCCAACTTTACGTCCAAGATGCGACATGCATCTGTTCATTCCTGCGCCATGGTGCGCCGCATTGTAAATGCAGCGCATCATGGGTGGCGCAAGGATGAACTTGCGTGCCGTATCTTTCCTGGCGCATCTCTGCCGATTTGCAGAGATGCGTCAGGCAACGTAAATCTTCCTCTTAATCTCTGCACTTGACCGTGATCCTCCAACAGTGGATTCTCATCATAGTCCAAGCACATACAATCCATCATTTTATCTGCTCTTATGCATTATGTGTGGTGGTACCGCCACCACATATTGCACATTATAGAACACCTTGAGTGTACTCGCCCTCGAAACGTCTCCACTGGCGATTGTACATGCAGACCTTGGACCACCCTTTTCATCCATTCTTGCATGCTGAGATGTAACCTCTTATCTCTATTCTTTACTTCTTAGTTTACCCTTTTAAATATTCAAATCTTCTTGGAAAGATATTAGTAATCCTTATCATCGAAAAAGTAGCAAATTTCTAAAATCATTTTATATGTGAGTTGTGTATGTTATCCTAATACCCAACATTCCAATGACATGCTTTGTACCATTATGTAATGTGCTTTAGTTGCAGTGTTCTATCTTGTTTTCGTTTGTATGTCATTACAATCAAAGGTAACATATTCCTGTATATCCTTAATAAAGCACTTGACACAATGCATAGTGACACTGTATTTATTGTATTTATTTTTCGAATGTTTTCAAAATAATATACACTCAAGTACAAAATATTGTTGCTTCATTTCCAAGATAAATATTTCATTTATTTTATGAGAATCACCACATATGCTGATATTACAGTAAGGATAAAATTAAGTGTTTATGTTTTTGTACAAGGACCTACAACATAAGAAATTCAGTATGGAAAATCAACAAAACAATTTGGAAGACGGTTTCAAAATTAGTAACAGTGTCATAGAAGAGCTGAACATACTTTTTTGTAAGTAGCGAGAATGAAGAGGAAGAAATGAATGCTGCAGATATCAGTTGTAATTTCCTAGACGAAACCTTAGATGCTGATTTTGTGGAAGCAATAGTTGACATCGAGTATGATCATATGACTTTTGAAATTGATAATGAGGAAAATTAAATACATGATGAAATTATTTTAGAAGCTCTATTAAATTATGAGATGTTACAAGAATACATTTATTATTATATAATAATAATGGTTTGAGACACTCTTCTTGCGGAATTATAATCATTCAGCTAGTACTGAAGTACTCATGATGCAAAGTGGGCCTTAGGGCATGGACTGCTTCAAACCCCTATAGACTATGCATGCACTCTTCCATGCACCGTCAAACTTGTGTTTTATACCTTTAATACCCCAGTCTGTATCTTTATACTTCCAGCAAACACTATCACACTTCTGTTTTAATATTATAGTGAGCCACACAGCACAATGTATCAAATTTATTTTCTGTTACCACCTCAAACACTGATATTACGGTAAAGAATGTTTTAGAATAGTTGCAATGTATCCAACAATGTTTTATGAAAGCAGTTGAAACACTGATATTATAGTAAACAAGTTTTAAAAATAGTTTCAAGGTATCACAAAATATTTTATGTGAGCACCACAAACCTCAATATTACAGTAATGAAGTTGTGAAAATAGTTGCAGTGTAGCTTAAAATATTGAACGTGAGGAGCAAAAAAACACTGTAACAAACAACAGTAAAGAAGTTGTGAAAATGGTTTCAATATATCACAAAAACTCATTTCATTTCACTTCACTGAGAACATGTTTCTTTTCTATTGACAGATCTTATATCTTACAGATGGAAAATGTCACTTACACAGTAAGCATTTTTTTTTGGCATGTAGTGCTGTAGATTTAGATGCTTTTCATAGTCCTGCCATGTTGTGTTGTGTTTGGCCGAGGTAGTAGCTATAACAAAAAGGCTTGATAAAGGGCCTTGACTTTGAATCAGAATATGAAATTCAAGTACAATTGATAACCCCAGTCAAAAAAGGCAGCAAGTAGGTGTGTATATTTGTGGATGATGTGTTGATTGAGTGGAAGATGAAAAAGTTGAAAATTAAGAAAGGCAGCAGACGCGCAAACTACCCACTGCCTTGTGAAGGAAGTGGGTGTTTGGTTTTCCAGGCCATTATAGACTGTGAGTCGGATTCTGTAGTGGGAGCCTGAGAAACTTGCACTACATCTAAGGAGGCAAGCAAGTGCACAAAGTACCTATACTGTGCAGTAGAAAGGACGCAAGAAAGGACGCAAGTGTGCAAATTACCCACTGCCATTCACGGGTAGTAGTTACCAAGAAGGCTCAATAAAGGGCCTGCACTTTGAATTTGAATTACTTTTAGAATAATTGATAACCCCAGCAAAGAAAGACAGCAAGTGTGCAAATTTCCTACTGCCTTCGGCCGGGGTAGTAGCTACAACAAAAAGGCTCGATTAAGGGCCTTTGCATAGAAGGTTAACTTCACCGAAATCAGGATCAATATGTGGGTGTGGACTGCTTGCTGAAGATGCTGCTGCGGCAGTCGGTGTGCTTGGTGCAGCAGCAGGTGGGTTCTCCTGTAACCTCCGTGTTGCAGCTCGAGCAAAGTTATTGGGGTGCAAGTTCTTGACATGTCGCACCATACTCGCTGTGCCAAAGAAGTATTTTTTGGAAGGATCACCCCTTGAAAGAATTGTTTGGAAAATTTTACAGGATACTAACGGAGCATTAACCTTTTTTTGCCCTTCAGGGAAAGTAAATAACTTCCAAATTAGAGCTTCTTTCTTCTTCTTTGGAGGCTCTTCAGGAATGAAATCTCCTTCTGAAGAATAGCTGGAAGATGAGTCCATTGCTGTTATTATGGTGATCTTCCTTCTATTTGACAGGATTCTCAGAAGGGATGGTTCTTCTTAGAAAGTCAAAGTAGAATGAATAACATGGGAGGGATCTTTCAACAGTTGGAATACGAAGTGTTATGAACCAATCAAATCTCCTCTTTTAAAGTCACATTGCTCGATAAAGGGCCTTGACTTCGAATCAGAATATGAAATTGAACAATATTTGATAACCCCACCCAAGAAAGGCAGCAAGTGTGCAAATTTCCCACTGCCTTCGGCCTGGGTAGTTGATACAACAAAGGGGCTCGATAAAGGGCCTGCATTTTGTATAGGAATATGAAATTGAACAATAGTTGATAACCCCAGCGAATAAAAGGCAGCAAGTGCGCAAACTTCCCACTGCCTTCTGCCGAGGTAGTATCTACATGAAAAAGGCTCAATAAAGGGCCTTGACTTTGAATCAGAATATGAAATTGAAGAATAGATAACCCCGGCCAAAAGAGGTAGCAAGTAGGTGTCTGTATGTGTGGATGATGTGTTGATTGAGTGGGAGATGAATAAGGTGAAAAATAAGAAAGGCTGCAGACGTGCAAAGTACCCACTGCCTTGTAAGGGAAGTGGATCTTTGGATACCCAGCTCATTTCACAGACTGTTCGTCGGATTCCACAGTGGGAGCCTGAGAAACGGTTACCACATTGAAGCAAGCAATGCAAGTGCACTAAATACACAAGAAAGGACGTAAGTGTGCAGATTACCCACTGCCAGTTACCAAGAAGGCTCAATAAAGGGCCTACACTTTGAATTTGAATTACAAGAAGAAGAATTGATAACTCCAGCCAAGAAAGGCAGCAAGTGTGCAAATTTCCCACTGCCTTTGGCCGGGGTAGTAGCTACAACAAAGAGGGTCCATAAAGGGCCTTGACTTTGAATCAGAATATGAAATTGAAGAATAATTGATAACCCCAGCCAAGAAAGGCAGCAAGTGTGCAAATTTACCACTGCCTTCGGCCGGGGTAGTTGTTACAACAAAAAGCCTCGATAAAGGGCCTTGAGTTTGAATCAGAAATGAAATAGGTGTTATACTTAGTTTGGTTTCCACTGAGTTAGTGGTACCTGAAACAACACGGTTCTGTGGAGCTTGCGAAGATGTGTGATCTGGGCAGGATGTACTGATAGTAATGTTTTTTGTCTGGTGAATTCTGGCTTAGTAAGGGCAATTGGCGATTTTGTGTAGGTTTGAGGGAGGTTACTTTATTTGGTACTGCACTTTATACGATTGAATGAAGAATCAGTTAAATTCTGCCTGAATACGGCCATGTGGTGATGGCAGGAGGCAGCGGTTAGCAAGAGCCTATATCTACGTGACATTGATTACAGCTGCACAATATTGGTAATTTAGTGTGTGTGAATGCAGCGATGATAAGTGGTGGAACGAGTTAGTGGCAACTGAAGCAACAAAGTTCTGTGGAGTCTGCGATGATGCGTGATCCAAGCACTAATAAATATTGGTTGTCCATCACAGAAGTAAGTTGAAGTATATCTCCAAAAAGTATGATATATTCTTTTCTAAATAAGTCATCTCATTCAATACGGTCACGTGGTGATGATTTCTGGTGCACTGAGTTAGTAATACCTTTGGTGCTAAGCTTGAACGTACCCTGTGATGATGCGTGGTCGGGCGGAGGCACAGTAATTGAAGTAATGTCTTTAGTCGATTGAATTCTGCATCATTTCCATTTAAAAGGGACAGTATGTTTCACTGCGACATAAAACTGTTCACTCTTCGTGGTGATGATCTATGGTGCACTGAGTAAGTAGTATCTTTGGCGCTGAGCTTGTACGTTCCCTGCACAGTGTAGATTGAAGGCAGTTGTTAACAGACATAGACGATAGCTGTTTGTCACTTATTTAAACAAAATGTGAAGACATATAGTAGAATTGTCTCTGCATTAAATAAATGAAGGCTGAATTTCCTACTGTTCAAAGAAAATCTGAGGACATTGTGCAATTGTCTCTGTTTTAAATAAATCAAGATTGTATTGAATGTTTTCTGTAGTGCTGGCGCTCTTGGTTTCTAGTTGTCAACTCTACTGAGCTCAGAATTGATTGAAGGCAGTTCTCAGCACAGACACTGAAGACAAATGTACATCCAAAGGTGAATTGAAGTTGTGAACCCTGCTGTCCGCAACGTAGATCGAAGGTACTACTCGACACAAACATCGATGAATGCTATTTTGTACAGCTAACAGATACTCAGGGCATAGTACAATTGTCTCTGCTTTAAATAAATCGAGACTAAATTCCATGTTGTCTGTAGTACTGATGCGCTCCTGGTACCAAGTGGTAAACTCTGTTGTTCGCAGTGTACATTTGAAGGCAGTACTTAGTACAGACATTGAGGAATGTTTTTTGTGGCATCCATTAACAAAATTGTCTCTGCCTTACATAAATCAAGTTGTGTCCAATTGTCTCTGCCTTAAATAAATCGAGACTGAATTCAATGTTGTCTGTAGTGTTGATGCACTCCTGGTATCAGGCAGTAAACTCTGTTGGTCGCAGTGTACATTTGAAGGCAGTACTTAGTATAGCCATTGAGGAACGTTTTTTGTGGCATCCATTAACAAAATTGTCTCTGCCTTACATAAATCAAGGCTAACTTGAATGCTGTCCGTAGTGTAGATGTAAAGCTGAATTCAAGTTGTGAACCCTGCAATCCGCAGTGTAGATCGAAGGCACTACCCGACACAAACATCGATTAATGCTTTTTTGTCACAGTTAACAAAATCTGAGGACACAGTACAATTGTCTCTGCCTTAAATAAATCGAGACTGAATTCAATGTTGTCTGTAGTGCTGATGCGCTCCTGGTATTGTAAAAGATGAAAAATTAGGTGGCCCTTTGTTGAATGAATACATTGAATACATTAATATGAACCGTAGTTTACATTAATTTATGTCTGTCATCTGCCTGTAAATGATATGAGCCACTCATAATGGAAGATAGCTCCATGCTGCACAAATGGTTAAAATCAAGTTTTCTGAAATTCAGCTGAAACCAAAAAGAATTGCAAGTGAACGTGTACATGTCCATTCTGCTGAAACTCCAACTTGTTTAATGATGCACTAGCCTTCACCTGTGTACAGAGCCAGTTCAGCGAGTCAATTTCTTAGAAAAGGGCTCGCTGACCTAGGATGTGTCAAGTTTGCTTTGCCCTTGCCTGGGTAAAGTAAAAGGGTAAAGTGTTTGCTCAGCACAAATAGCATGTGCGTCATTTATATGGGGAAAGCAGAAAACACGGGCCTCTGCTGATTAGATCAAACAGTGCATATTGGCATTTCAAGATAACCGACCAAGGCTGTAGGTCAGGAGGTAGTGGTGTAAAAGATTAACCAGTATCTGCATGGTCAGAAGCATCATGAATAATGTAAAATGTGAACGTAGACATATTTCTGAAATGCACCATGATGTTGTAATGTACACGTGGACATAATTCTGAGATGGTCACACCACAATGTAGTAGTTAATGAATAATGTGTCAGGGGTCTGTGAAACGTATATAAGGAATGATTTCCTCTCTGTAAAACCAGATCTCTTTGCAGTCCTGCAAATTGTCTCAGCTGCAGCTTATTGGCAATAAAGCCATTTTCTTTAGAAACCTTGTATGTGCCCTTCTTGTCCCTATTTACAATTTTGTGCTTTTACAGATGGCGCCGTGACTCGGATGGGACTGGTGGTCTCTGCAGGGGTTAAAGTACTGCGGTCCCGGGACTCTTCGGGGGCCTTCAGTCTCGGTGTATGCTGCGCAGCTGCTGATTGGACTTTGTTTCCTACCAGGCCCAGACGAGAAGGCTCCCATTGATCAGCCAGAGACATCAGACACCAGCAGCTCCCTTCGAGCCTTCAGGTGAAATTTTTGCCACAACAAAGAAGGACGCATACAACGGTATTACTGATCAGGTAGGCAGCGCGTAGTGCACTGAACTCAATGTTATACATTTAGTGTTGTTTTTTCTGGTACATATGAAGGTACACACTGGGATTCATTAGGGATCCCTAGGGGAGGTCTGAGGGCACCTTTTAGCATAGGTGCCTGAGGAGGGCTGTCCAGTCTGTGAAAGATCATAAGGATCCCAAGGACAGAGGAGGGACCGAGGGTGGTTGCCTCAGGAGGGACCGTGGGTGGTTGCCTCCGCACAGAGCATGCCTGCAAATTACGCTTTGAAAGACGTCTAAAAAAATTATATGCATATGGTTAAAATAGGGTATACAACTGTGTTTTTCTAAAAATGTTTAGTAAATTATTTTTAAGTACTGACAAAGGGCGTAGGGACGCCTTAGATGTTAGTCAACCTTCACCTTCTCGTGGTACCCCAGCATGGTACGTGGCACGGAAAAAAGGGTACCCTACAGCTGTTCATCTAGATCAATGGACTCACTATACCAGGAAAAATCCTGATTTGCAATGGCCGGAATATGGCACGTTTGATAGAGCTAAAATGCTTTATTTAGAAGATTGTTTAAGGGAACGTGAAAAGAAAGGGAAGAAAGTACGTTTATTACAATGGGATGCATTTCATGCATGGCGAACATATGCAGCCAACAGATGGTCAGGGAGGCCTATGACAGTGAAAGAAAAAGCTATGGCACATGATAGAGAAAAGGCACAAGAAAGATGTGTAACAAGTTGTAGGGAAAAAGAGATGGAAATAGACAAATGTTTCACAGTTCACAAGCCAATACCAGATATTTACCCAACTCTACCTAATGCTCCCTTAGAACAGGAGGATTGCGAAGACCCTGTAATAGAAGGGTTGTGGACAACTCCACCACCATACAGCCCGCATACTACGCAAGCTTCATCAGCACCACACACACACACACCACAAGTTACATCACAAACTAGTAAGACAATCCCTATGCAACTTCAAGGTACGCCTGTTTCTCGCTCGGGTAGACAAGGGTTACGGATAAAAATATCAGACAAAGAACAGAAAATGGTACACGAATGGGTGATGGAAGTTATGAAAAATGGTACTTCTACATGGCGTAATGCAAAAAGCCGCTTCCCGACTGATTTCACGCCTGCACTTCAACGCAGTGCTTTGGAAAAGTTGGACACCAAAAGTTACAGCTGGTTTAAAGACTGGGACAAATATTGGCCTGAGAAAGACGGCTACCCCCAACCTGACGGGTTGTCCCGTGTTCATAACGGCACAATATCAGCAGTAATGGACGATGTAGGGGCAACAAGCACAGAAATATTAGATTCTGTCCAAATATTAGCTGAATGGATAGATACACTACTGATACTAGAACAAAAATGTACAAAACTTAAAAAAAGTAAAGAGGAGGAAGCTAGTACTCTTTCTCCCACTCACACCATGCCATTAAGAGAAGTACCAGGAAGTCAGGAAGGGAAGCCCACTATTAAAGTTCACACACCATGGTCAAATGTTGAATTACATAGATTTGCACTCCAGTTTCCTGACATTAGACAAGACAGAGAAGAATGGTATAGACAGACAGAAATAATACTACGAGTTGGCACTCTCACCCTGGATGACATAGAACAAATGTTTTCCATAATATTGCCACCAGACATTTGGGGAAAAATAAGGAGAGAGGATGATGAAGGCTTAAAAATAAAATGGGAAACAATAACTGAAGCAAAAAGGGAACAAGGAGAGGATATTTCAGAAGACATTAAAGAATTATCAGCCAAAATAATGGCTAAAATAAATATACTGGTACCAAGAAAACAGATTGACTGGTCAAAATTAAATGGATGTATACAGGATACTGAAGAAAAAGTGTCTGCATTTTTCGCTAGAATACAGAAGGTGTTCACAGCCTCAAGTGGATTAGACAGTGAAAAAGAGGCAACACAAAGTGCACTTGTCTCCTGTTTTGTAAATAATTTAAAACCTGCAATTAAAAGAGGGATTCTAGAGTACAACCCTACTTGGTCATGCAAACCTTTAACAGAAGTTTTACAATTAGCACAGTATTACGAAATGCTAGGAAAAAAGGATTTGGAAAATAAAAATAACAAAATAAAAGAGTTAAAAACTAAAGTTTTACTTCAGCAGGCAAACCAGTATAGCGGCCGAGGACAAAGGGGCAGGGGGAGAGGAAGAGGTCGTGGGGGTCCACAAAGATCATTTTCTGCTCCCCCAGCACAGCATAACACCACAAATGAGCAAGCACACACGCAGGGATGCTTTAATTGTGGGGAACAAGATCATTGGAGAGCTCAATGCCCACACCCCGTCAAACAGTCACAAAGAGGGGGTGGGATGGGGAGATCAAGAGGCCGGGGAAGGAGCATGGGGAGAGCTGGTCATCAACAACACAGACGTGACTCACAACATGACACAACACAGTATCCCCCCAACACAAATTTCTTTGACAATGCAGAAATACCAAAAATGCAGGTACATCACCCCTATGATGGGATTTATCAAGAAGGACCCCAAGGGGAATGGGACTATTATGACCAATAGGGAGGCCCGAGAGAGTTAATACAGCGGATGGTAGTCCCTGTAGATCCCACTGGACCATACGTAAGGGGAAAGATTGAAGGTAGACCTGTGGAATTATTAATAGATACAGGGGCCACCAATTCCTCCTTAACAAAGAAAAAGTTTCCAGATGTTCCTCTCTCGGGACAAATAAATAAGTCAGTGGGATTCACCAACATACCTGTAACAAGCCCAATTTCGGCACCCTTGAAATACAGTATAGGCCCAATACAGGACACCCATTCATTTCTAATATCAGAAAAATGTGCATTTAATTTGTTGGGATTAGACTTGCTTAAAAAAATGAATGCAACAATTAAGTGTAGGGCAGATGGAGTATTCTTGGAAGTAGATGGGCCAATGACAGAGGAAATAGACAACTGTTTCCTGTCAATAGGAATAAAAAATATACCAGCACACATTATGGATCAAATTGATTCAAGAATTTGGGCAAAACATAAAAATGACACAGGAAGAATGAACATGACACCTGTAACAATTACAATTAAACAGATTGTGAAATTACCAAGGATACCTCAGTACAGAATAGCTCCAGAAGGTCTAAAGGGGTTGCAGGATATAGTAACTGACTTGCTCAAAGAAGGGATTGTGAAAGAAATAACAGGCAGTCCTTGCAACAGCCCTATTTTACCGGTCCTTAAAAAAGGAGATGGATATACTACTGAAAAGAGTTACAGATTCATACTTGATCTCAGAGAAATAAATAAGATTGTGGTGCCACAGTTCCCGGTTGTCCCAAATGTAGTATCCATACTGTCAACATTGTCACCAGAAATGGCATATTTTTCAGTGGTCGATTTGAAGAATGCCTTCTTCTCAATTCCAGTAGATGAGGGTAGCATGTACCTATTTTCATTTTCTGTCGGCGGAAGAACATTTTGTTTCAGAAAAATTCCTCAAGGGTTCACAGAGAGCCCCAGTATTTACAATCAGGCCTTGAAAAGAGAACTAGATACATTCAATTTATCACCCGATTCTGTGCTAATACAGTACTTAGATGACCTGCTGATTGGCAGCAACTCTGAGTCACAATGTACAACTGACACCATTAATTTGTTGAATTTCCTAGCTGAACGTGGTCACAAAGTTTCACCAGAGAAAATATAATTTGTTCAACAGGAAGTATCCTATTTAGGACACATCCTGTCGAAAGGGCAGAGAAGATTGGATGACAAGCGCATTAAATTGATTCTACAGACACCAGTGCCACGCACCCAAAAACAGGTGCGAGCCTTTCTAGGCATGGCCAGTTATTGTCGACATTGGATTGCTAACTTTTCCTTGCTTTCAAAACCTTTATTGGCCCTGACCCACAAGGACACGCCCGAACCCCTTCAGTGGTTGCCAGAACATGAACAAAGCTTCCTTGCCATTAGGCAAGCTCTATGCTCTGCTTCTGCTTTAGGCCTACCAGACTATTCTAAGTCTTTCCAACTCTATGTTCATGAGTCTGACGGGAGTGCTCTTGGGGTTCTCTGCCAGCAGTTCGGTGACCACAAAAGACCATGCGCATATTTCTCTGCCACCTTGGCTACTGTAGCCAAGGCTTTACCTTCCTGCATACGATCAGTTGCAGCAACTGCTCTATCACTACAACGTGCTGAAAGCATAATAATGGGACATGAAGTAGATGTGTATGTTCCACATGCTGTAGAGCTGATACTGAATAAGACACGTACTCAACACATTACAAATGCCAGGCTCACGCAGTATGAGATCTGTTTGTTTGCAGCACATGTAACACTGCACAAGTGTAATGTTCTAAACCCTGCCACTCTGTTACCTGTTCCCACTGATGACCTAGTGGACTCAGACCATGATTGTATTTTGTTAACTGAGGAACAAACAAAAGGTAGAATAGATATGACTGATACACCCTATGCAGATGCTGAAGGAGAATTATGGGTGGATGGGTCCTGCCTTAGAACAGAGGATGGCAATACATCAGCAGCCTATGCAGTTGTAACAAATGAAACTGTAGTTGAGTCCTGTAAGATACCTGAGTTGTCCGCACAAGCAGCAGAGCTTGTGGCACTCACACGAGCTTGTGAATTATCTGTAGGAAGATGTGTTAACATATTCACAGACAGTCAATATGCCTTTAATGTGGCACATTCCTTTGGAAGACTCTGGAAGGAAAGAGGTTTTATTACCTCACAAGGCACAAAGATACAGCACGGAGTGCTTATCACCAAATTACTTAACTCCTTGGCACTTCCAAAGAAATTGGCCATAGTTAAATGCAGTGCTCACAAAAAGGTGACAGACAAAGTAGGCCAGGGAAATGCATTTGCTGACATAACGGCAAAACAGACAGCAAGAAATAGTTCAGCACTAGTACTAACAGCCCAAGAATTACCTGATGAAGTGAAGTCACTAGATCTAACAACTGAAGGTATAAGATTAATGCAACAAGGAGCAACAGAAGAAGAACAGATGAGTTGGTCAAAGAATGGGTCTTTTGTTCAAGGATGCTGGATGAATGAGACCAAGGAGAAATACATGTTACCAGATAGAATGGTCTACTCAATGTGTCTGGCCATGCATGGCCCGGCCCACATATGCAGGGATGGCATAGTAAATTGTATGGACAAATTCTGGGTGAACAAGAACATAAGAAAGGTAGCACAGGAAATATGTCAAACATGTATGGTATGTGCACAGTACAATGTGGGTAAGACTGCTCCAGTAATTAAAGGCCACTTTGAAAAACCAACAATGCCATTCGAAGCCCTGCAAATTGACTATGTGGAGATGCCACCTACAAATAAGTATAGGTATATCCTGGTGGTAGTGTGCATGTATTCAAAATGGATAGAGGCATACCCGGTAAAACACAATGATGCTATCTCAACAGCCAAGTGCCTGATAAAGGAGTTGATCCCACGTTTTGGGGTCCCAAAAACAATATTTTCAGACAATGGCAGCCACTTCTGTAATGAAATAATAAAATTGACATGCAAAGCTCTGGGAATACAGCAGAAGCTGCACTGTGCCTATCATCCAGAGGCGGCTGGTGCAGTAGAAAGGAAAAATGGCGTGCTAAAGAGCAAGATAGCAAAAATATGTGCTGACACAAAATTGACCTGGATGGATGCCTTACCTATTGCCCTAATGAGCATGAGGAGCACACCAGATGCCAAGACCAAACTCAGTGCACATGAAATAGTCACTGGGTTGCCAATGGTAGCTTTGGGAGTTCCAGACAAAAATGCTCTGCCTATGATGACGAATGAATTGTTGAATGATTACTGCATGTCACTTACACGTACTCTTGCTTCTATCAACCAGCACGTGAATGGGGCCCTTCCAGAGCCACTGCAAGTCGAGGGGCACAAGTTCAAGCCCGGAGATTGGATCCTCATCAAATCATTCCAGAGGTCCAACTGTCTACAAGCTCGCTGGAAGGGTCCACAGCAAGTCCTGCTCGCCACAAAGACTGCAGTAAAGTGCACCAACTACAAATCCTGGATCCACGCCAGTCATATCAAGAGGGCACCCCCTGAGACGGCATCCAGTCAAGACACAAGTCAGCAACACACGCCAACACCAGAATCAGTCAAAGAAGAAAAAAGGTACAATTTGAGATCTACAAAGAAGAAGGAAATGAAATGTCAGTGATTCCGGTACCTGATCTTCTACAGGAGGTAGATGAAGTACTACTACTAGATATCATCCTAACAGATATTTTGACAACAATTTTTGACTTTGAGAATAGCAGTGAAGAAGAAAACGAAGACGCACTAATTTACCTTCAGGAAGTATTTGATCAGCTAGAATATCAATTGATGCGGGATTTAAATAGTATAGCATTGCAACAAGCTTTGAATAGAATACTTTCAGACTGAAAGGGATATATTGCACACTACCACCAGGGGTAATAGCCCTTTTGCATAACAAGGAAAAGGTACAACAAGTCATCAGGGAATGATTAGTGTAGGAAGAAAGTCGAAAAGCAAAAAGTGTGCCAGTCCAGCATTGAGTAGATGAACTGATCCAGGAGGTATTTGCGAGGCCTCCTGTCACTGCAAAGTGCCCGTGCCACTGCAGTAAATAGTAGATGAACTGATCCAGGAGGTATTTGCGAGTCCTCCTGTCACTGCGAGCACCCGTGCTGCTGCAGCAACCAGCAAATAACTCTTCCAGGTCGTCAAGACAGCTAGCTTTAGAAAGCTACCTTTGGGGTGAGGTATAGTGGACACTCCTGTGAAATTAAGTGCGGCTGCACTACCAATTGATATACATGACCAAAGGGTCGTGCATTACATGAATTGCATGCATATCTTTGGGAGGCGGGAAGTACCAAAGCATTCTCAAAGGCCATCTGAAATATTAACGAATAACTGTTCACAATATATTGTGTACTACAGCCTCACCTTATATGTGTTTATGCTTTTAGTATGTTTAACTTATATTATAGTAAAGATTCACAGTGATAATTCACAACATAGTGTCATCAATAGCACTACATCCAATTAAAGAAAGTATAGGAATAGATAGGTATGGATAGGAAATATACAGCTCTAAAAATGAAGACAAAATGGTACAAGTCTAAAATGTGCATACCTGGGGTGATATTCTGTCTGTTATTGCTAGCATTAATTACTGTATATCTATTGGATGTGTTCTATCCCATGGAACAATTGATCCCAACACCAACACCCCCTGCTATCATACCTGCATACACTTTGTCACCTGAAGAAATAGCCCACAGAGAAGATATGCATCACAATTCCTTTGTGACTTTGTTGCACCATACCAATAAGATATTACCAAGGGGAAATTGCTGGATCTGTTTGCAATTCCCAGCTTCTGTAGATCAAAGTTTGCCCCTGGTTCAAGTTCCATTGCCCTTTGCAGCATCCTGTTATGCTATTTACGTAACGATAGTAAAAATAGAGATAATAGCTGTTTTACAGAATTTAAAGAAAAGCACTTCTGGTGGTGCAGGGGCAACTACGGCTCCACCTGCAGGAGTATTATATAACAAATATATTGCAGATATTCTGACGCTAGGGAACTGCACGGAAGTAATAGAACAGAATGCAACATTTCCCCTGTCTGACATCTTTACTCCGCTCTTTCCAACTCAGAATACAAGCACTGGGATAGTAGGTCCATCAAAAGAGGCAAACAAGAATATACCATTTTTGAAGTTAAAATTAAAAAAACACAACGCAATAGGGAGTATTTGTATTAAAAGTAATGGGACATACCAGGTGGGAAATAGCACAAATTGTAACATGACATTTGAAATGACGGCCGGAAATAATAGCATTCCACTTTACGTAGGTGACTCAATTTATTTCATTTGTGGAGACAAGGCTTATACATGGCTTCCAACAAGTTGGAGTGGTTGTTGTCACCTAGGTTTTGTATTACCTGCTATAGCGATAAAAGATACAAAGGAAGTACGAAGGGACATGCAAAGACATGCACCACGGCGAGGCAGGAGAAGTGTGGATCAAAGAGATACAGCATCACAGATAGCGGGTGATATATTTAAAGGGGTGATACCATGGATTGGTCCATCTATCAACTCAGGGGATATACGTAGATTGTCCAGACTACTAGAAGCAACAATAAATGAAACGACAAGTATACTTGAAAATATTACAGTAGAGCTTCAAGCTGTGAGATTAGTTTCGTTACAAAATAGAATGATTCTTGACATGATGCTAGCAGAAAGGGGAGGAGTCTGTGCGATTATAGGGGCGTCCTGTTGCACCTATGTCCCTGACTCCTCTGTTACTGTCAGGGAAGCAATAAAAAGATTGCATCATATAGGTGTAGAAGCACATCAGGAGTCTGGTACATGGGATATAGGAAGTTCACTTTGGAGTTGGTTGAGCGCATGGGGTTGGAAGATAGGAATGGTGTTCATAACAATTTTCCTACTAATAAGAGGCTGTTGTCTATTAATTAATTGCCTGCCAATGTGCTGTCAACTATTGGGACAGCTGACAAAATGCCAAGTGAAGAGGAAAAAGGAAAAAGAAAGAATGCTGATGCAAACAGTCACTACTGAGTTGATGCACATAGACATTTCTGACAATGATAAAAATGGACAATATAATTAGTAAATTATGATATGCTCCATGATGAAATTATTTTAAACTAAGGTTCAAAGGGTCGTTTGTAAAAGATGAAAAATTAGGTGGCCCTTTGTTGAATGAATACATTGAATACATTAATATGAACCGTAGTTTACATTAATTTATGTCTGTCATCTGCCTGTAAATGATATGAGCCACTCATAATGGAAGATAGCTCCATGCTGCACAAATGGTTAAAATCAAGTTTTCTGAAATTCAGCTGAAACCAAAAAGAATTGCAAGTGAACGTGTACATGTCCATTCTGCTGAAACTCCAACTTGTTTAATGATGCACTAGCCTTCACCTGTGTACAGAGCCAGTTCAGCGAGTCAATTTCTTAGAAAAGGGCTCGCTGACCTAGGACGTGTCAAGTTTGCTCTGCCCTTGCCTGGGTAAAGTGAAAGGGTAAAGTGTTTGCTCAGCACAAATAGCATGTGTATCATTTGTATGGGGAAAGCAGAAAACACGGGCCTCTGCTGATTAGATCAAACAGTGCATATTGGCATTTCAAGATAACCGACCAAGGCTGTAGGTCAGGAGGTAGTGGTGTAAAAGATTAACCAGTATCTGCATGGTCAGAAGCATCACGAATAATGTACAATGTGAACGTAGACATATTTCTGAAATGCACCATGATGTTGTATTGTACACGTGGACATAATTCTGAGATGGTCACACCACAATGTAGTAGTTAATGAATAATGTGTCAGGGGTCTGTGAAACGTATATAAGGAATGATTTCCTCTCTGTAAAACCAGATCTCTTTGCAGTCCTGCAAATTGTCTCAGCTGCAGCTTATTGGCAATAAAGGCATTTTCTTTGGAAACCTTGTATGTGCCCTTCTTGTCCCTATTTACAATTTTGTGCTTTTACAGTATCAAGCTGTAAACTCTGTTGATCGCAGTGTACATTTGAATGCAGTACTTAGTACAGCCATTGAGGAATGTTTTTTGTGGCATCCATTAACAAAATTGTCTCTGCCTTACATAAATCAAGGCTAACTTGAATGCTGTCCATAGTGTAGATGTAAAGCTGAATTGAAGTTGTGAACCCTGCTGTCCGCAATGTAGATCGAAGGTACTACTCGACACAAATATCGATGAATGCTATTTTGTACAGTTAACAGAATCTGAGGACATAGTACAATTGTCTCTGCCTTAAATAAATCGAGATTAATATGTCATATTCTGTTTTAAGAATTTGCTGCATTCTTAAATGCACAAAGGCAAGCATTAAGTTTGATACCATGCTTACCTCATCAATAATGAGAAGTTTCATTTTTCTCAAGACTCTTGAAACTTCACAACAAGCTTCTCCAGATAGCTTGTATATTCCAATTTGTTGTCATGCTCTTGTCATGCTCCACAGGTAGTATAAGTAAACGATGTAATGTAGCATTGGAAATGTTAAAATTTGGTTATATTTTGAATATAAGGAACTTAGAATAGAAATATGCGACAAGCAAATAATGCTGAATATGGAACTATTCTACAAGATATAAGAATTGGAAAAGTGACTGATCATGGCAAAGAAGCTTTAAAGAGACGATTACTTTCCAATTTGTTTCCAAATGAAAATATTGTTCCTGAGAAAATATATGAGAATTGCAGAAAACAAATATGTAATCTGGTTAATGCTAACATTGCATGAATGTTCTATATTCAATGAAGACATTTTAAAGTTGGAAAATGAAGAAATTATAAAATTGGAAGCTATTGATAAAATATTGATAAAATAGAGCATGAAGGAATCACTATTATTTTGACAGAAAAGTTGAAGAGGAAATTGGATTCTTTAGAGCAATTGATATCTAAAACTGCTGGTTTTGAAAAGAATCTATATGCATGTATAAACTGTCGGGTAATTTTATGATGTAATTTGAATGTGGAAAAAGATTTAGTAAATGGAACAATGGGTAAAGTGGTTGATTTTGTTAATTATCTAAATAGAGATGGTATTCAATTTTTGAAAATCAAATTGAAGAAGTACAACAATTTAATCGTTGTTCAGCTCGGTTTTTGCAAACTTCTTAAAATGTCTGCTTCGGGCGGTTGACTTATGTAAGAAACTGCAAACAGTGTCAATATCTGGGACATTATCAGTGACAGCAGCTATTCTTGGAATGTTGAGCTATTGATTAACATGTGTCCTCCTGGCTACCCCGCCAACACCTGTGGTTGTTTCATGTTATTATTTATTTCAAATACGCATTGACAAATCTATGTTACACATACTTACTCCATTATCAAACTTGTGTGTGAATAGAAACAATCGAGTCGATGTCCACACAGAATAAAAAAAGAAGAGGAGGAGTGACCTTACTCGCAACTTGAAAGACTTCTTCAAAGAAATACTACTTATGATAATCCGGACACAACACTAGATGGCAGGAGTATACAGAACATGTAATTTTACAGCTGGTATACGATCACATCTTTATTTTTTTAATACATACATTTGTTACATTTGTAACATGAAAAAGGTAAGTAAGATCTTGCATTCCTTTTGATACATTCAAAGTGGACCCATCAGCATCATTCTAAATATTGAGCCTGTTGGGAAGAAAGTGAAAATGAATTTGTTACTCTATTTGAATTGTATAAAGGTCAATAGCTTTTTATTATGCTAACTTAAATTTATTTACATAGTAAACATAGTGAACTGTCCTCAGTCAGTGGCAAAGTGGTGTTGAGTCCATTACTAGGAAGGGTGCATAGCCATCGAACCAACATGGTGGACGCAACTCAGAAAAGATCCTTACCATAAAGTTTTCCGTATAAATTGCTGAAGCTTTTTGGTTGCACACACCACAATACTTTTCAACAGACTCTAAATGTAAAAAAGATGTACATTAGCGCATCATAATAACAATGCTAACTATTGAAAACTTAATTAGCAATATATTGTACATGTTTCCAAGTGTTTTCACATCAAAGAAATGAGACTGTCACAACTGTTCAAAAGAAATTGTAATGGCTAGACAACGAACATAATTGAAAACTCACTAACATAATGAAAATACCAATAACAATAACAATTGGTCGCATTAGGATTGGGGTTGAAAAGCAATCATAGGTTTCAGAGCAACCGTGTTAGGACCATAATAGTGGTCAGACAAAATCATATGCGAATAGCAACATGTTTGTGACGGGCACTATAGATTCGTTCGGTAGACGTTCATAAATGTTATCCCTGAAAACCCTCTTTGCTATTTACGAGTATCGTAAAGAAGTAAGCTATTAAGATAAAGTAATGTATCTTTAAGATATTAAGATTTAAAAAAAAACATAATAGAAGTATCATTACCAGCATGCAAAAAATACCACAATTGTAACTGTCCTTTTGCTTTTGGTTACATTCTATGACTAACTGTCATTGGTCATATTCGGGACGCTTCAATTGCTGTAGGAAAACCCTTTAGAGACATACGAATGGTTGTTAAATATTTTGCTTTTTTTTATTTCATAAAGAGAAATCATATTGACAATTTTATATGTATGCAATATAAGAAATATTAAAGAGATAACAAAAAAATGTTTAGGGAAAAGTTACCTTCAATTTAATAAAAACTCTTCATAGGTCTGCATTTTGTTACTCATTGAATCATGAACGATTATTGTCTTGGTTAAAGGTTTCAAAATCTATAAAAAAACATTATATAAATGAGATTTTTAGTATGGAGAGTTTACATTTTATGGTACAGATGTCTACTCTAGATACATTACAAAATTATTTAAAAATATTAGCCTTTAAATTATTTGAATTTTTTTTAGACAGTTTAAACTATTACAACCAGTCATATTTTCGAACAATAACTTTGAAAACGGACTGATAAATGTTGAAAAACTTGCACTTACCAGAAGTATCCAATGACAGCCAGTATTTGTCGGGCAATGAACAACGTCCATTTTCTCAAAAGGTACCTGTAGAGTTAAAAATGAAATCATGAATAACTTTACATTACAACCCAAATACATACGTTTAGACTTACAACTATTCGAAAATGTGAATATCAATGCAATATATATTCAAAATAAACAAACTTCCCTTGAAAAACATCTTACATTTGTCATAGCCTTCTAAACATTACCCGATTCTATTCTTAAACAGTAATTCAAAGAATCACTAACTTTCAATATTCCTTTGCACCTGTAACACTGAAAAGTCACATAATAGATATGAATATTTACTCGAAAAGCAGAAGAGCGATATTTGCCCAGGAATATACAGGACGATACTGTTGCTGAGATTGCTAAACACTAAGGTTAAAATAAAAGATTTTCAGTACACACATTGATGAAGAATTATTATTTATGGCTAGGTAACTGGAACATCATTACACCACACATCTAAATTATGTCCCATTCCTTAAAAAAAGGTACCCTTTAATAGATTACCTTTCACGCTCGATCCATGCTTCTGGACTTTAGTGAAACCATCAGGATACACATTACGGCGTACATAATCCAGAACCTCTTGGTACTTAGTGGCATCTATTTCTATTTCAAATAAAGATAAACGGGAAAAAAGTGAAGAGAATTCTATGATAGATGTATAGAACAAATTGTACATGCTCACATTCAATTACAAAGACATAAATAACTATAAAGGTGTCTGAATACACAATTACCAAAACAACTGTAACTCCGTCTTCACAGCTCAATCCGCCCACAAATTTTAAGTGAGGGAGAGGAAATACCTACCATTACATGCGATGAAGCAATTTCCTGAGGAGGAGAAAACTTACATTAACTTTGAGGTTATGACACACACGATTTATAAGAATAGAGGTCTGGGAGGGGCATGTGATGCAGCAATAACTATTACAACCATGCAGTCACCATTTAAAAGAATAGAGGCCTAGGAGGGCCACGTGACGCAGCAATAAATATTAAAAGCCATGTGAGAATTAGGATTGAGCAATTACGATGAACCACAAAGCATGTATCCCACAAAATAAAGCAAAACGTAGCTGGGAGGGCAATTTGACGCACAAAAAGTATCATCAAGCACGTCAAATTTCTAAGAACAGACACGAAAGCACATTGCACACTTCAAAAATACGACACAGAAACTCATGCACACATAATTTATTAAAGAAAGGCCTAGGAGGGCCCTGTGACGCAGAAGAAATTAAATATTAGGATCACCCAAGTACGATTAATAAGAATAGAGGCCTGGGAAGCCCACGTGAGGCAGTAATAAATATTAAAAGTCACGGGAGAATTAGGAGGTAGCAAATACTATGAACCACAAAGCATGTACCCCACAAAAATGAAGCAAAACAGAGCTGGGAGGGCCACATGACGCAGAAAAAAAATACCATCAAGCACGTAAAATGTATAACAACAAATACGAAAGTACATCATGACACACTTTAAAAATACGACATAGAAATTCATGCACACATAGGGCTAGATGTAGGTAAATGCAATGTAGGTAAAAAAATCGGTATTTTTTACTGATTCGGTAAAAATCGGAATCGGACATTCGGTATTTACCGATTCGGTATTCCCCATTCGTTCCTATGGGCCTTTTGGTAAATACCGAACCTGAAAGCAAAGAAAAGTGAAACTGAATCAGGCAGCCAATCAGGTGCCACCACCCCCCCTCCCTACCAGGAAGTGGCTACACAGGCAGCTGCAACTAATTAGAAGCTTCTGGAGAGGCAGTTGGAGCTGAGCTGAGTCCCTGAGCAGCAGAAAGAGTTTTGTGTACTTTTAAATCTGAAAAATGGCAAGCAGCACAGACAAAGATCAGCCAGAGAGGAAGAGGAAACTAAAATTTAGCAGCATGGAGCTGCAGGTCCTTGTTGAGGAGGTGGTGAAGGAGCACCAAAAACTGTTTGGCAGGCAGTCCCTCACTGTGGCTGTGTCTGCCAAAAGGAAAATTTGGCTGAACATTCAAGATAAAGTGAATGCAGTTGGAGTGACTCCTAGAGATATTGAGGACCTTAAAAAGAGGTGGTACGACCTCAGGAGCCTGACAAAAAAAATTGGTGAACACCACAAGCAGGCAAGCAAAACTGGTGGAGGGAAGAACCCAGCACCCCCCCTTACTGACCTGGAGGAGATGGTGAGCTCAACCATAGAACCTGAAAGCGTCTGCGGACTGGGAGAAGTAGACAGCTCAGCCAGAGCTGCCAGCAGAAAAGGTAAGATGCATGCACAGCAATCCCCCCCACACCATCATCCTTCCCTTTACCCTATGTGGCTAAGTGAACCCCAGTCCAGTACAGCTAGCACTATACAGGAGCATTGCATTATGGGACATGTAATCAGTAAATGGAAGACAATGTCAAACAGCATAGTAAACAGTAAGTGAGGGAAATGATTCCAGACAGAATGAAGCGCAGGCAACATGTACATTGTTCTAGTGAAAATTATTTAATTGTAGTCGCTGTGAGTCAGTAGCGCTTAGCTAATGTACGCTCATATGTCCACAGGTGAGACATCTCGCAGGCGTTCCTGAGAGACTGAAGGCACGGCACCAGAGAGGGATGAGAGTCAGGAGTCAGGTCCAAGTGCACAGAATGTATCAGAGGACACAGGTGCACCAAGTACCCAGCCACCATCCCAAGACACAGAAATGGCTCCAGAGTTGCAGGCGTCCACAGAACGAACACAGTCCCCTCTGTTACTGTCATACCCAGAAATGCCAGTATCACTGCCTGTGACAACACCTGCCGCACAACAGAGCAGGAGGCATGTTGTTGCCCCACTATTGGAAATGGAGTCTTCAGCAGGTGACATGGAGGGGGAAGACACACACACCTTGCCTGGGGAAGGTAGCTCTGCCACACTGCAGTCCAGTGCAGAGATGTCCCGTACTGTAACCAGACGCCGCAGGCTCTAAGAAAGCCGTGTAGCTGCACGTGTGGAGGGTCCCAGTGTGTTCCGTGGCCTGGAGGGGAGCATGGTGAAAATCCAAAGATGCAGGGAAAGGCCATCATGTCTGTCCAACGCCAAATGAGGAACCTAAACAGCAATATTGAAGACATAGGGAAGGGCATTAGAGAACTAGTTGATGTCAACAAGGAGATGGCTGCAGGGATGCGTTTTATGTCCCAATCGATGCAGCTTCTGTGCACAAAACTAGATCATGAAATTGCATCAAGGCGCAAGGAGAAGCAGCGTGCGCAGCGACAAAATAAACCCATCAACCGCCTGGCCACAGCCACTTCCCTGCTATGCAGGAGATGCATAAACATGCAGGAGGGACTCACGCAAAATAGCAATGAGGTTTCTAGGGGCATTGCTAGTCTGACCAGTGCTGTTGAGGTGCTGATAAATGCACAAACAGCACAAACTGCTGCTCTGGATGTGGCAGAGAGTGAAGGGAGCACAAGTAGGAGCAGCATGGCAAGCCCCCTTGTCGCAGAGGAGTAGCAGGCGCCAAGGTGAGGCAACAGCCCAAACGCCAAGTGAAGACAGCCAGCCACAAACATCTGCCACTGGTAGGCGTGGACGAAAATGAGTAGTTCAGTTAATGGGGAAGTGACCCAGCACTAACATCATTGAATAAATATAATTGGTGTTGCACAATTGTGCTTTAGGAACCTGCGTAGTGACAAAATTCAACTACGTTGGGTTCATACTCCACCTGTCTGTGTCTCTTTACTTACTTAAAAGTAGTTGCGTGTGATCTCTTCCCGTCTGTGTCTGCCATCTGTTGGTGTTGCAACTCCTGCAGTGTTGGGTTCAGGCAGTGCTTGTTCGTCATCATGGTCCTCATAATCTGATAATTCCACCTCGGTGCCCTTCTTCATGGCAAGGTTGTGCAACATTGCACAGGTTGCAATCATCTTGCAGCAGGTCACTGGTGTGTACTGGCGTTCCCCTCCACTTTTGTGGAGGCAGCGGAACCTGCTCTTCCACAGCCCAAAAGTGCGCTCCACAATGTTCCTGGTAGATTTGTGTGCCCTGTTGTATCTCCTCTGGCTGGGGGTTGAAGGGTTGAGGTAGGGAGTAAGGATGAATGACCGGACCCCATATGCGCTATCCCCTATAGGTAACAGAAAAAGACATTACTCATCCACACATACACATACACCTGCAATATGTATCAAGGGAGTGTCACACAGTGTTTTACCTAGCAGGTATCCTTCGCCAAATTCCCCCGCAGTCAGGCGTGTGTAAATTCCACTATTAGGAAAGATGTAAGAGTCGTGGGTACTTCCAGGAAACTTGGCAACTATGTCCGTGATGATGTTCTTTGCATCACAGATTACCTGTACATTTATGGTGTGGGTAGACTTCCTGTTCCTATAAATGTACTCTGTGCCGCAGGTGGACATATTGGTATATGGATGCCATCAATACAGCCAATGACGTTGGGGAAATGTGCCATTTGGTAGAACTCTGTCTTGGTCCTGAGCTGTTCTGCATGTGTTGCAGGGAAGCTGATGTAAAGATGCATTTTCTGCATCATGGCCTCTAAGAATTTCCTAAACAAACGTGACAGACAGCTCAGGGACACCCCACCTACCGCAGCAACCAGACTCTGGAAAGTCCCAGAGGCAAGCAGGTGTAGACTACACAGCACCTGCACATGGGGTGGGATGGCGTGCGCCCTTGGGGTTGGGTGCTCCAAAAGTGGGTGGAGGTCCCTGATCAGCTCCAGGATGGTTTGGGGGTGTAGCCTGTACCTTTGTATGATCTCTGGCTCAGTCAGTTGGATTAGGGTGATTCTCTGCCTGTAGACCTGCTCCTCCCTTCTCCAGACCCTCTCTCCTTCTGCCTGGAGCCGTAGCCGCCTCACAATCACGTAGAATGCCGCCATTCTGGTAAAACAGTTGTTTTTTAGTCACTTTTTTTATAGCCTGCACCTGGTTACCACCTGATTTGAATCCATGGTAAATACAGACTCTTAAATACCGAATTTCATGTAAATTCGGTATTTTAGAGGGTACCTACATCTCAAATGTCAATTTTTAGCATTTCTTATTTACCGAATCTGTACATTTTCTGAATCGGCAAATTTTCCGATTCTGTAAATTTTCCGAATCTGTAAATTTTCCGATTCGGTAAATTTACAGAATCGGTAACTTTACCGATTCTGTAAATTTACTGATTCGTACAATTTGTGACCCTTACATCTCAAACTCCAAATACCGGTCGGTAACGGCCGAAATTCGGTAATTTCGGCCATTACCGACCGGTATTTGGTTACCTACATCTGGCCCATAATTTATTAAAGAAAGGCCTAGGAGGGTCCCATGATGCAGAAGGAATTAAATGATAAGATCATCCAAGTACGATCAATAAAAATAGAGGCCTGGGAAGGCCGCGCGAGGCAGTAATAAAAAGTCACGGGAGAATTAGGAGTGAGCAAATACGATGAAGCACAAAGCATGTATCCCACAAAAATAAAGCAAAACAGAGCTGGGAGGGCCACTTGATGCAGAAAAAAATACCATCAAGCACGTAAAATTTCTAAGAACAGACACGAAAGCACGTGACACATTTGTTTTTACACTTTAAAAATATGACATAGAAATTCATGCACGCATAATTTATTAAAGAAAGGCCTAGGAGGGCCCTGTGACGCAGAAGGAATTAAATAATAAGTACGATCAATAAAAATAGAGGCCTGGGAAGGCCATATGAGGCAATAATAAATATTAAAAGTCACGGGAGAATTCGGAGGGAGCAAATACAATGAAGCACAAAGCATGTGGCGCACAAAAAAAAAGCAAAACAGAGCTGGGAGGGCCACGTGATGCAGTAAAAAAATAATACTATTATGAACGCACAATTTATAACAATACAGGCTAAAGCATGTGACACAGTTGAAAAATACGACACAGGAATTCATGCATGCATAATTTATAACAATACAGGCTAAAGCATGTGAAACAGTTGAAAAATATGACACAGAAATTCATGCACGCACAATTTATAACAATACAGGCTAAAGCATGTGACACAGTTCAAAAATACGACACAGAAATTCATGCTCACACAAGTTATTTAAAAAAAGGCCTAGGAGGGCCCCGTGACGCAGAAGGAAATATTACGATTAACCTTATACGATCAATAAGAATAGAGGCCTGGGAAGGCCACGTGAGGTAGCAATAAACATTAAAAGTCACGGGAGGATAGAAGGGAGCAAATACGATTAAGCACAAAGCATGTGGTGCACAAAATTAAAGGAACAGAGCTGGGTGGGCCACGTGATGCAGTAAAAAAATAATACAATTATAAACTGACAATTTATAACAATACAGGCTAAAGCACGTGACAGTTGAAAAATACGACACAGAAATTCATGCACGCACAATTTATAACAATACAGGCTAAAGAACGTGATACTTCAAAAATACGACACAGAAATTCATGCACGCACAATTTATTTAAAAAAGGCCTAGGAGGGCCCCGTGACGCAGAAGGAGATAATATGATCAACCATATACGATCAATAAGATTAGAGGCCTGGGAAGGCCACGTGAGGTAGCAATACATATTAAATGTCACTGGAGGATAGAAGGGAGCAAATACGATGAAGCACAAAGCATGTGGTGCATAAAAATAAAGCAAAACAGAGGTGGGAGGGCAACATGATGCAGTAAAAAAATAATACTATTATGAACGCACAATTTATAACAATACAGGCTAAATCACGTGATACTTCAAAAATCCGACACAGAAATTCCTAGCACGCGTAACTTATTTAAAAAAGGCTTAGGAGGGCCCCGTGACACAGAAGGAAATATTATGAGCAATCATATACGATCAATAAGAATACAGGCCTGGGAAGGCCACGTGAGGTAGTAATAAATATTAAAAGTCACGGGAGGATTAGGAGGGAGCAAATACTATGAAGCACAAAGCATGTGGCTCACAAAAATAAAGCAAAACAGAGCTGGGAGGGCCACGTGACGCTGTAAAAAAATATACTATCATGCAGGTACAATTTACAGCAGCTTCTCCTACCTTTGCTTCTGTCATCTCTTGTCTTGTCTTCAAAGGCTGGGGCTTTGGCTGGGCCGGGTGCCACCGCCACTGCACCTATGGTGGCCTGGCTGGGCGGCAGCAGCAGTGACACCACGTCGAGTGTCACGAGTCCTCCTCCGCTCGAGCAAACTGTTCGTAGTACAATCAACGACGACGACAGTCTGTCTGTCACCGCAGCACAGGCAGGCAAAAGAGAGTGTACTCACGTCAGTGCCCGCATTATATGGGAACCGCGGGGGCTGACCAAACCAAGCCCAGGGCCGTCATTGGTAGCGTTTTCACGCTCTACGACAATGACGGCCCTGGGTGACCTCCCATTGGCTAATGTATTGGCTTCCAGGCTTAGTAATAGCAAGGAAGCTAGGTGGTGACTTCTGGGGAGTGTGGGTGGGCGTGCACCGCGCATGTGCAAGTGTGAGTGTGTGCACCAACAATTAACAATAGAGAGAGACGGGGCGGGGTTATCATGTGCGCAAAGGCAGGCCCAGAATCGGATCTCCAATGAGTGACCACTTGTAACCATTCTTGTAGCGCGCCCTGTGCTCTGATTTGACACTGAGAAGGTGATCACACAATACTTTGTACTGCTAATCATACTCAGCACGTACCTGCGCATACGCTACGAATACGCTTTGACGTTACGCGTCGCATCAAAGCTTCCGCGTGACTTCATGTACGGCACCCCGTACGCAAAAGGCGCAAATGTTTTTAATTGTTTAAAAACATATATTTATCTATTTAATGTACATACTAACAGAACACATTATGTAGGGTAATTATGAAAATAGTTTTTTAAACTTTTAACAATCGTATGTTATTTTTAAAAGCAATTACACAAATCACGGTGGAACGTCATGCGTACTCGCATCGTAAGAGCACCGTAAGCTCACCGTAAGCGTACGCAAAGCCATGTGACTTTAAAAGAAGAGATTTGATTGGTTCATAACACTTCCTATTCCAACTGTTGAAAGTTCTGTACCATTTTAATCATTCTACTTTGACTTTCCAAGAAGAAGCATCTCTTCTGAGAATCCTGTCAAATAGAAGGAAGATCACCATAATAACAGCAATGGACTCATCCTCCAGCCATTCTTCAGAGGGAGATTTCATTCCTGAAGAACCTCCAAAGAAGAAGAAAGAAGCTCCAATTTGGAAGTTTTTTACTTTCCCTGAAGGGCAAAAAAAGGTTAATGCTCCAAAATTAACCTGTAAAATTTGCCAAACAACTCTTTCAAGGGGTGATCCATCCAAAAATACTCCTTTGGCACAGCAAATATGGTGCGACACGTGAAGAACTTGCACCCCAACAACTTTGCTCGAGATGCAACACGGAGGATGCAGGACAACCCACCTGCTACTGCACCAAGCACATCAACTGCTGCAGCAGCATTTTCAGGAAGCAGTCCAAACCCACATATTGATCCTGATGTTAGTGAAGTTAAAATTCTGTGCATTTATTGCGATAAGCTTTTGTGTTATGGGGAACAGTCTATTGACCTGATAAAACGCAGGAAGCAGGAGCATCGCTGTCCTCGACATTAGTTTTTTTTCTCATTCTTTTGTTCCTGTTGGATGCTTTTTGGGTTCCAGTTCCATTTTTTGGGTTTTAAAAAAAACTTGTTGAAAAAACACCAAAAAAAAATAGAAAACTAAAAACACAAAAAAACAGTTCTTTTTAGAACTACCTTCACTGGTCAAAGAAAGAACTATGGGGCATATTACCTAGCAATAGCGATATTTATCGCTAAGCAGGGTTAGCGGGAATAATTTTATCGCCGCGCTACGACGATTTTTATCGCTGAGATACCTTGCTATCATCAAGGTTTATCTCAGAAACGATAAAAATCATTCAAAATGCGTGAATATCGCTGGAAATACAGCGATATTCACACATTATCTTGACAATGCTCTTAGCCATGTTATCCACCTCCCATTGGATAACATGGCTAAGAACTGCTCTAGGCAGGTGTTAGCTTTTGGAGATATTCGCAAAATAAAAATATATAAATATTTATATAAAAATTTAAGAAATGAATATAAAAAGAAAGAAATATAAAAAATAATATATTTAATAATTATCATTTACAAAACCTTTGAAATTCACTGAAAAAAACATAGGTTTCACACACGTTATAGTTAGGAATTAGCATTTAAAAAACCTTGCAAATTCACAGAAAAAACCATAGGTTTCACACACGTTATAGTTAGGAATTAGCATTTAAAAAACCTTGCAAATTCATTGAAAAAACCATAGGTTTCACACATATTATAGTTGGCTGGACATTTCACTCATACAAAACCTTTGAAATTCCCCCGTTATAGTTAGTTCGGCTAACTATAACTTGCGCGCCTGCAATGCACTGCTGATGACGTCACATATTACATCACTCATGACATGGTCAGTGACATCACTCATGACATCACTCATGACATCTCAAATGACATCACTGATGACATCATCCAGTGAATGTGTGTCTTTCTGAAAAATAAATATTTTTTTATATGGATAATATGTTATACCAACGTTCACAGACAAAGAAACAGAGCGCATGCTAGAAGCATATTGTGTGCTTGTAAAGCAGTAGCGGAAGCCTGTGTGCATGTACACTTAGTAATGAGCTCACTACAGTGCCCTAAAAGCCAACGCCACTTGTCTGTAGGGCAGCGCTGCCCGCTGGCTGAGGCCTACAGTACAGTCCAGCAGGTCCTTAAAAGGAGACAGACATGTGACTGAATGAGGTTAGACATCACATCATTATGCACAGCAACATTGCTTGTTCGCACCTGCGTACTCAGGCTGATGCACCCCACCCCTACCACAGCACTGTGCTCAACACATGTCTGTAGGGAAGCGCTGCCCGCTGGCTCAGGCCTACAGTATGGTCCAGTAGATCTTTAAAATAAGACAGAGATGTGACTGAATGAGGTCAGAGATTACATCATTATGCAGGGCAACTTCGCTTGTTCACACCAGCATACTCAGGCTGATGCAGCCCACCCCTCCCGCAGCACCGCGCTCAATTGGAGCCGCTGTGCACCCAGACCCCACTGCTCACCAGCTGTCATTGATGTGTGTGCAAACACTACGGGTAGCAGTGTTCACAATTCAGTTGTAGTGTTGATTGCAGGATGGTGCAATGCAAAGGTATAAACCCAGGCCGAAAAATACAAAAACAAACACTGGCTATTCAAAGGACAAGGTATACATAAACCAACACACAAATTACTATACTGATATATACAAATTTAATTATATTGATAAAATAGATTAAATACATATAAACATATACACATAATGCATTTGATACATTCGATACAATAAAACATTCTGATTAATTTCTTAAAAGGGACATTTGTTCTGATAGAAATGCTGGATTAACAATATAATCATCCCAGATTGTGCTAGGAGGGCTGTTGTCTGTCAACGCGTTTCGACACGTAATGGTGTCTTCATCAGGACAAATATTATGCAGCCAGATCTCTAGGGAGAACAAAACATTTTTAGATTCTCAAAACATACAGTACTGTGTGTTACAAGGCACAAAGGTATACATTTACTGAAAAATCTACGTTTTTTCTGTATCTCACATTTTACATAGCCAGGTTTGAAGATAAAGAAAATTGTATAATATAGCTGAAGTTAGACTTTTCACATCTTGACATTAGTGCAAGGTAAAACAATCTGTATAAAATCTTGCCCTTAGTACAAGATTTTGCGATATGTACACCTTCCCGATATATTCGATAAATACAATCAATCGCATATTGAAATTTTTTTAAAAACATCCTTATATAGAAAAGAAGAGAAAGGAAAGATAACAAGGTAAACAAGGTAAAGAGGTCTGGGGTATAGAGAATATTCATTGTTCTAGTTGCCGGTGTAACCATTGTGAATTCAGTGTTTTATGCACATTATCTATTTTTGTATACTGAAATTTTTAAGGCATTCATATTGGTGGTATTCCCTAATTTAAATCTGTTCTAATTACATACTCACTTCCCTATTTTTAGGACTAAAAAAGTCACTCACCTTTATTAATGGGGTAAGGCCCAAATTCCAAGAATTCCGTTTTTGGTAAAATCAGTTGGAATCTATTAAGCTAGAACGATAACAAAAGAGACAAGCAGATATCTCAGTTTATATTCCTTAATAATCTGGCTTATTTTCCCAAAGAGTATAGCAAGGTAGAATTATGAAGTCTCAAATTTCTGATCTACTTTGAGTTCTTTTATTTGTTATCTCTACCTGGAGTGATTTCGTGCACAAAAGATATAAATTTCTCTCTTTAGAGGCACATTTATTCTTTTCTTTGTTTTGCGCTATTATTTCTTTTTTTCTCGTGTCTTTATTTAACATTGATTTTTCCTCGTGTTTAGCCTTTTATTTGGGCAATCGAGTTAGGATTAATGTGCATCAGTGCTTTCTCAATACTCGCTATTCAGGTTAATACGACCATTTCTAACTTGCATTTACTTTGTTAGACCACACTATTTTTGATCTCCTCACATTGAATATAACATTTCTTACCTAGACTGGCCTTATCAGCATTCTGAAGTTTTCATAACAGAAAAACGGAGAGTGGGGCACCTTTCTTTTCTTTTTCTCTCAGTCTTGGTATGTGAAATCTATTAAGAGAACAGGATTCCTAGCTTTTAGTGAATCAGTACCAATGGCTTAATATTACAGCCCTAATTTACATAACCGTGTTCTATTATTTGCATAACATCGTGTTACCTGTAGCTGGTGATTTCACTGCATACATCCCACTCTTCGCTTCAGAGAGTTAAAAACGATGTATTCTTTAAAAGCAGATATTCTACGATAGAAATAAAGATACAAGGTTAACTATGCAGCCCTTGTTCTGCATTTAACGGGCTCCCTAATTATTCATACCACTTCTAAATAAAGTTATCGTACTTTTAAGGGATGTATTTTCTAATAGCAATGGTGAAAGAACGCCAACTGGGGAGGTCGAAAAACATTCGAATTTATCCTTTACAGCTAAAGATACACAAAGCAAAAACTGCATTCCACCTTGGAATCATTTGTATAAGACGGCGTATTTTTACGTTCATAGATTAAACTTTCTGTGCCATGTTTCCTCGGCTCCCAAAGCTTGAAGAAATAAAAATGACAGCCAGAGACGTCGTGTGTAGGTTGGGTTTGCCTCTGTAGATAACAATAATAGAGAGCAGAAAACAATAACTACGGTAATGTTGCTTCAGGCTATTATTTCTCGGGGCATTTATCGAACAAGGCAAGTTTTTACCTTTGTTAGTTGGATATCTAAAGACCTTGTTTATTTGGCTCCACGAGCATGACTCAAGTGGTGAGAGCAGTTCTTCACGTTATAACACAAAGTTTTCTTGGCTTCCCAACTTCAAAGCGTATTCTTAACGTGGTATTTCCAAACTGCAAGCCATAAGAGTGCAGCCAGGATATTAACAGGTGTACCTAGGATCGATCCATTCATCAGTGGAAAGAAAGTGTTTTTTCTAATTCTCCTATTCTAAAAATCTTACCGGTAGGGCTTATGGCAAACTCGTACTTCACGGCGGTCCGACTGGTGCAGAAAGGGAAAGGGTTTGTAAACTACTTTCCCATTGGTATTTATACCAAACACCTCCAGTGTCATACAGGTAGACACACGCCCCCATTTAAAGCCAAAGTGTTCATGTGGTTACTCTAATGCTATTGTGTTTTTCTAAGTCATATTTCAACTGCTCATGTACTCATGTTCATCATTCGTATTTTTGAAGAGGTTTTAACTTTATGCAAATTGGTGGGTTTTGGCAAAATCTACATATTGTTATTGATGATACTCATCTTCTTTTTAGTATAAACAGAAGTTCCCACATAGGCATAGCTCTATGTCTATATTCCTTATCTATATAATGGCATTCTCCCAGGGCAATTCTTGATTTAGGCCATAGTCGAATGTACCGAGGGTAAAAATCCAGTATACCTCTTTCTTTTTTCTTATTTTATCTCCACCCTTACTATTCGGTGTATGAACCTTTTCCAGAATTCGCCACTTTAATTCATCAGGGGAGTGTCTATTAAGCATGGGCGGAATTTGCAAATTGGCAATCCGTGAACTTGCGTATTTACGGATTCGCAATCCGCAAAATCCGCGAACTCTCGCGAATTTGCAGATTTTTTATTTTTTTTGTGTTCGCAAGGATTTCTGCCAGTTCGCGAGGGTTCTGTACCAGTTCGCAATTGCGAACTTACTTGTCGGCTCGCAACGGCCGCGACTATGTTGTTTCTACATCTGGTTCATCATCACAGGTTCACAGCACCCTCTGTTTCACCACTGCCACCCTCTGGTACACCCATGCCACCCTCTGGTACATCACTGCCACCCTCTGGTTGGTTTATCACTTTAGATTATGGGGGTGAAAAAAAGCAAGCACACCTGCCCTGCTTCAACTGACATGAATTAATTTGGGGTTGATTAATGTGTCACTGAATTTAAACTTCCAGTCTGGCTGGCACCTGCTTCCTTATCTGTAATTTGCTTTCTGTTGCAGTGCACTTTTTTTTCACAGGACCTTTGTGGCCTATAGTTGCAAGTAGGCAACTGAACTCTGAAGGGGCCCCTCAGGAAGCACTACAGGGAATGGTTACTAATGATAAGATTGAACTTTTGCACCTGCTGAGTGCTTTCAGTTTTGTCTGTAATTGCTTTCTGTTGCAGTGTAATTTTTTTTAACAGGACCTTTGTTGTATACTTGTAGCTATTCTCTGAGCCTGGGTCATTGAATAGTTGCAAGTAGGCACATGAAGTCTGGAGGGGCCCCTCAGGAAGCACTACAGGGAATGGTTACTAATGATAAGATTGAACTTTTGCACCTGCTGAGTGCTTTCAGTTTTGCAAAAATCCAAATATCCAGCAGCATCCACAAAAAGTAATCCTTCCAGGTCAAGATCCAAATCAAAGTAACCAGCACATGAAGAAAGCACTGGGAGGAGCCTGGTGGACAGGAACAGGAAGTTGAAAACTGTGGGGCACATCCTTCCTCCCACCCCCACCCCCCAAAATGGACTCCTTGCAAAGAAAAAGTGCAGGCAAATGTCAACCTGAGGAGTTATTCTGATAAAAATCATAATTTTCAAGGTTTATGCTGCCTGCTGGTGGATTTCTTGTGCGAAATTGCAAATTTTGCAATCTCGCAATTGCGAGATTGTCGCTGCCCGCCGCATCTACGTGTTCGCAAGTGTTTACTCCCGCAAAATTGTATAGTATTCTAGTTGGCAAGTGCGACCAAGCAAAAAATCCGCTTCGCACGGATTTTACGAATTTTCGGCAAGTTCGCGAGAGTTCGCGGATTGCGAATTTACCGAAAATCCGCAAAATCCGCGAGCGGAACGGATTTTATGCCCATGCTTAGTGTCTATACTCCACAAAGTGATTTACCAGTGGTGCTGTTAACTTTCTGTTTTTTATTGCTGACCTGTGCTCTGTCAGTCTTGTCTTTACTGCTCGCGACGTCTCTCCCACATAACCCAAATTACAAGGGCATGTGATTAGATATATAACATTTTGAGTGTTGCATGTCCATAATTCTTTTGCTTGGATGTTAATGTTATTAAACATTAAGCTTTCTCCAGTGATAATACTGTTACACGACTTGCAAGAGCCGCAGCGAGAGGTCCCTTTTATTGCACTATTATTTATAATTGATCTCTGTAGAAAGGGTGGGTTATCTGTTCTTTGGATATTTCGGGATCGTACGATTTGGTCCTTCAGATTTTTGTTCCGCCTGTGGGCGAACATTGGTTTGGCTATTTTCTGTTGATTGTCATTCAGATTAAGTAAGTGCCAATTAGAATTTATTATTTGCCTGACTGTAGAGTCCAGGGTAGAATGTTTTGTTACACAGACCAGTTTAGGGTTTGTTTTTTGCTTCTGTGAGTTTAAGAGTGCGTCTCGATCATAAAATCTGGCCCTCTTATAGGCCTCTCTGACCAGGCGGCGAGGGTATCCTCTCTGGATGAATTTTTCCTTCATGGTTTCAGACTGATTATCATAGTCCCTAAGGTTAGTGCAATTGCGTCTTACCCTTAGGAACTGTGAAAAAGGAATGCTATCCTTCTGACATCTGGGGTGATAGCTTTTAAAATGTAGTAACGTGTTCCTTGCCGTGGGTTTTGTATATAGGTCCACTTCCAGTAGTCCATCGTTGTTTTTGATATAGATATCTAAAAATTCCACCTTTGATGTGCTAGTGTGGGCAGTGAATCGGAGATTCTCATCTGCCAGATTCAGCCACAGGAGGAATTCTTTTAGAGTCTGTTCCCCATTGGTCCATACAAAAAAGATGTCATCTATGTATCGGTACCAATGGGAAACAGACTCAAAGAAAGGGGCCACTTCATTAAAGATGTATTTAGTCTCAAATGCAATCATGTAGATGTTAGCTATTGATGGGGCCATAGAGGCCCCCATACTGACTCCCTTTATCTGCAAGAACATGCTTTCTCCAAACTCGAAGAAGTTTTCCTTTAAGACAAGTGTTAAACATTCCTTGATGAAGGCTTTAGAACAAGGTATTTGATGTTTGTCAATAAACCACATTGTTGTATCGATAGCTCCTGTTTGGGGAATATTGCTGTATAGTGACTCAATATCTAGAGTCACTAAGATGTCTCTTTGTTCATTAAAAGGCATAGTTTCTACTTTTGTGATGATAGCGCCCGTATCCTTAACATATGATGGTGAAAGGGAAATGTAGGGGCGAAGAATGTTATCCAAATATTTAGAAATCGCTTCAAGGTGTGGTTCTCAAAAAATCCGGACCCTGGTGTTCTCCCGATATCGAGGTCCAATACCCGTGTCACAAAACCTCAACGCACCAAGACGATTTTGGTATCTATGAACCGATAATAATTAGGACATCATTCCCATGTATTTGCATCACAATCGAGGGTTGCCAACACCCCAAAATCGTAGTTTCCGTCCCCATCCCTTAAACTCCATTTTGTGAACGGCATCCATCTTGCATCTTGCCCTCATGTTAAGTCAATTAAAGGTCGAGCTTGATCAAGAGGGACACGTCCACCTTTTCGTGACTTCCCCCTGACCTGTCCCAACTGACTCCATTGCCTTCGGCCAAACCTGTTTGGGCAGCTCCTCGCCCAGTGGCCGAATACGATAGCATCAATACATAACATTCCACGAACCATTCACGACATACAGACCATGCTTTCTGCAAACATGCACCTGTCCACATTCCTTGTTTATGGCCAGTTTTATGACTGGGTTGTACCTTTCTTTATTAAGGTTTCATCGATATCTGATGGGAGTTCCAGGCCTAACTGGGTAATTTATCAACAAACTGGACATCTAAAATATGGGCTTGCTTACATGACTCTGCTCTTTGTATTATTGTAGAAATATGTGTATAGCCATATCATAAACTCAGGAATTCTTGCTTGCAGCTATTATTTTTGTATATAAGGAGACGGCTGGTTCTGTAAAAACGAACAGTCTCCCGAGAACCTACACTCCGTGTGGTGTACTTCTGGGACACGTGTTACTTGGTAGCTACCAATAAAACTTGATCTTTGACGGTAACTAGAAGACTCCGTGTTTCTGTGGTCCGGAACAAGGGAGAACTCAGAGGTCCTCGGGTGCTACCCCCTGGCACCACCGGGTTCCTAAAAACCCGGCACCTCAGTTGGCGCCCAACTCGGGGCGATATCAAGCGGTGACGGTCCAAGCCAGATGTTCGTGAGGAGCTTCGTGTGAAAATTCCGGAGGACGGCCAGCCACTTCAGCGACCCCTGTATGTCGACGTGGTTCCGAAGGTCTTTGCTGCGAGGTTCCCCGCGTCCCGACGGCTACGAAGGACTGCTGCCCTGACTATCGCCTTGTTTTGGACCCAGTGATCCTTGGTAGAGCGAAACGATAGACGAGTCTTCTAGCGACGTCACAGATCTTCAAATACTTCAGTTAAGTATAAGTGGAGCGTCTCCCAGTCCTTAGTTTGTCCTTAGTTTTTGGTATCCTTGAGATACGCTTTGATTTGGTACTTGCAAGCCCCAAAGCCGAAGGACTCGTGTATTCACGAGATATATCGTAACAGATAATCCTTTGAAGTTTGAAGCTAGACTAGTGAGCGAAGATGCCTGGTTTTAGCAGACTTGGAAACTTGTTTTGTCTTGGTTGTAGTAAGGACTCCCGATTAGAGGAATCTTGTCCGGTTCCTCCAATTGGAACTCCAACGTATGAGCTCTATGTAAAGCACGGCGTAGGTCCTATAACATATAACGAAGTATGGATAAAATACACCCGCAAAGATGGTGTTTTAAAATGGCCCCAATATGGTAGTTTCGACTCAGAAGTTTTAGATAACCTAGAGGTCAAACTATTCAAGAAGAAAGCCCGACCGGCGATGTTTGACTCTTTCCGCTTATGGCGTAAAGAGGCCAAACAGAAGGAAATTAAATTAGAAAAAAAGAATAAGAGGGAAAGAGGTATTTCAGTAATGCAAGCCGCGATAAAATTTAAAGACAACGAAGAGGATCAAATAAGTGAGCAGTTGCACAGGCAACGTAAAATGGCAATAGATAAATGCTATCCTGTTTTGCCATCTCTTCAGCGAGAGACAGTAAAAGAGCGTGAGAAAGATCCATTAATGGCTCATTTGCTAAGTTCGCCACCACCCTATGCACAAAATGCCACAGCACCTCCGCAACCTTTAGTTGCACCTCTGGTAGCTGTTATACAGGCTCCTTTACCGCACTCGCCGGCTACTCTTCAGCTGGCTCCTGTTTCTCTGGCGCAGCCTCTTCAAGGCTCACCGATCACATCTACTTCTCCTACTGTTCCTTCTAAAATTTCGCCTAGCACACTTTCTAGTCTCTCTGATACTCGTTCAACGAACATTTCTGTTTCTACTTTGCGTGACTCTGTTCTACCACCAGTTATTCCCCCACTTTCACCTTTCGTCTGGCATAAAATGACCAGCATTGTTACTAACCTTCCTTCACCACTTTTTCGGTCGCCTAAAACGACCCCTAACACGGAACGAAGACAATTACGAAGCCAAATGCCCGATTATCAGGAAAGGGAATGTTTGAATAAGTTAGCACGAAATTGGGCTATGGACACAGCAAGATATGATGTAGAGTCTGTCATGAACGTTTTCCGTCAATGGGATGAACCAACGCAAAGATACGTCTTTGAGCAGATGTGTGTTTTTCTGTGTGAGGATTTGGTAGATAATGGTCAGAAGACCAACCAGCAAGAGTTGTGTAGTGTACGATTTAAATTTGGGGAGGGTATGATAGTTGGTCCCGACGTTGATAAAGCAGTTGAGATATTATTATCACACAGAAGTACGGGTGGTAATTCTGGGTCATCCTCTGACAGTGGTACATCCAGCAGGAAAAGAGCGAGACAGTACCCCATGAGAGAGGTTCCTCCGGTCTGGAGGGAAGGTGACGCAACTGCAGTTCCACCGGTTCTGCCTCATTTCCAGCGTGTATGGGTACATGTCCCCTGGAAAAGATCAGAAGTTTTAGCACTAAAGCAGACGCTACCCGATCCCCGTAAAAACCCGACTGGGTATTATAAGGAGTTGTCCCAAACTGCCAGCTCATGTATAATGAATTTAGCGGATATAGACATGTTGTTTGGGAACGTTGTTCCACATCCTTTATGGAGTAAGATACGTCATACAGATCATGACCAAGAATTAGGTGACTCGTGGGCGAACATTGCGACTACAGATGCTAGACAAGTCGGTGGTTTCAAGCCTGAGCCGTTAATAGCTGAACTTCCCGGTAGAATTATTGCGTACATGAAGACAATTATGCCTGAAGTACGCGTAAACTGGGACAAGCTATCAGCGTGCAAGCAGAAGAAAGACGAGAATGTGTCTGACTTTTTCACGAGATTTGAGGAAACTTTCACTGACCATAGTGGTCAGGATATGGCTACCGAGGGTGGCCAAAGATTGTTTGTAGACAAATTTGTACACAATCTGCTTCCCGAACTATGTGCTAAACTAAAAGATTCAGAGAGTGCTTGGGCTGTCTCTACGTCAGCGCAGATTCTAGCAACAGCTCAGTACTACGAAAACAGGCGCAAAGACGAGCTAGACAAGGCAGACAAAAAGACGAAAGATTTGAAAACTAAAGTTCTTCTCCAACAGGCCTATCCGCCTCGTATGGCTAGCCAGCCCAATTATCAACAGAATAAGCAGTATTGTAGAGACGCGCAGGGAAACGAGTCTTCCCACCAGCGTGTTCCGTATGGCCCGAATCAATGTGCGTATTGCAAGGAAGAGGGTCATTTTAGGAGTAATTGTCCGGCTCTTGCGCGACGCTTAAACGGTGTTTCAGGTGTAAGAGGGAGAGGTGTTCAACACGCCCCCAGAGGTAGGGGCCGTGGAAATTTCTCCCAGAACACAGTTTCTTTTCCGCCTCAGAATTCCATGAATAGCTTTGACCAACAGAATAACGCATCGTCTAGGTCAGCTCAGTACTATGCTGACGACTATTACACCGAACACGACAATGAGGGTAACGATTGCTAGGACAGCCATGGACAAAGAGAGGGAGTTGTTTCAGTTCCAGTAGACCAGGATGGACCTTATGTCGAGGTAATTACCTCAGGAGTGTCAGAGCCATTTCTGCTGGATACTGGTGCTACGAAAAGTTCTATTATGCACTCAAAACTTCCTGGCGCACCTTTGTCTGGCGAAATGAATATCTCAGTAGGCTTCTCTGGCGCCCCTGTTAGGAACCCGATCTCTAGTCCTATACCCCTTTCTGTTGGCCCCTGTGAATTAGAAGCACCCCTCATTCTTACAACAGGTTGCGGTGAAAATTTGTTAGGATTGGATTTGCTAAAAAGGTTGTATGCGACTTTGTACTGTTCTCCCTCGGGAGTACAACTTACCTTAGGGAAAAAAGTCATTTCTCCAATGTATTTGTCGAAAGAAGGTATTCCAACCGAATTGTCATCACTTCCTGATATACTGTGGGCTAATGGTTCCAATGACGTAGGTCGTTTAGAGATAGCACCGTATGTCATAACTTTGAAAGCCAACGCCGGATTGCCACGTATTCCCCAATACAAAATATCTAACGAATGCGAGAAGGCGTTGTTAACGATCATTTATGATTTGATCGATAAAGATGTTATTGAAGAAACAACAGGGAACGTTTGTAACAGTCCAGTTTTACCGGTCTTAAAACGTACTGATCCTTCACAGCCCCCTGTGTATAGGTTTGTGATTGACCTCAGAGAGGTAAATAAGGTAGTTATCCCACAGTTTCCAGTTGTCCCCGACATTACTGCTTTATTGACAATGGTTCCAGCTTCAGCAGACTGGTTCTCGGTGATTGACCTGAAGAACGCTTTCTTCAGCATCCCGATCGCCGAAGAGAGTAGAGACCTTTTCGACTTCAATTTAGGAGGACGAAGCTTCCGCTTCAAATGCGCTCCTCAAGGCTACTGCGAAAGCCCATCTATATTCAGTCAGGCACTGAAAACACAACTAGACACAATTGTGCTGCCAGATGGGTCAACTTTGATCCAGTACGTAGACGATCTACTGATCGCCGCAGACACTGAGGAGATTTGCAAACAAGCCACGTTGTTACTATTGCGTCACTTATGTGACATGAAGCACAAAGTCTCTCTTTCAAAGCTGCAATTTTGCCGACAAGAAGTAACCTACCTAGGTCACATCTTATCGAAGGAGGGAAGGAGACTGACACCAGAAAGAATACAGGCAATTACAGAACTAAGTGCCCCAAGGACACAGAGAGAGGTTCGAGCCTTCTTGGGCATTACATCGTACTGTAGACAATGGATACCGAATTTCTCACTACTAGCCAAGCCCTTGCTGGCACTACTCCGCAAAGACACGCCTAATCCTATGCCTTGGTCTGAAGATTGTCAGACGAGTTTCCACGAGTTGCGCGATGCATTGTGTTCGGCCCCTGTGTTGGGAAACCCCAACTACAGTAAGCCTTTTACATTGTATGTCCACGAAAAGGAAGGTTGTGCATTATCAGTCTTAACGCAACACTTTGGGGACAAACAGCGCCCATGCGCGTATTTTTCGGCAACTCTGGATCCAGTGGCTAAGGCACTGCCAAGTTGTCTAAGAGCAACCGCCGCAGCAGCTGTCTGCATTCGACAGTCTGCTGGACTAGTCATGAATAACACTCTGATCGTTATGGTTCCGCATGCAGTTGACATTTTGCTAAATAGGACCAAGACACAACATCTTACTAGCGCTCGACTATCCAGTTACGAACTTACCCTGCTAGCAAGTCACATCCACATAAAGAGGTGTGATACACTCAACCCCGCTACGGTATTACCCATCCTGACAGAGACAGACAAGATTGACAAACACGACTGCTGTTTCAGGACAGAAGAAGAGACAAAAGGGAGAGTAGACTTACAGGACACTCCCCTTCCCGAATGCAATGATACTTTATGGGTTGATGGTTCATGTTTCAAGTTGCCGAATGGTGATACGACCACAGCATACGCCGTAACGACATTACACACCATTGTAGAGACTGCACGCATTTCCCACAATTCTGCACAAGCTGCAGAGCTGATTGCGCTTACTAGAGCATGTGTGTTGGCGAAAGGAAAGCGAGTGAATGTGTACACTGACAGCCAATATGCCTTTGGTGTGGCTCACAGTTTTGGGAGATTGTGGCGTGAACGTGGGTTCCTTACGTCCCATGGTACGAAGATACAACATGGCCAGCTAGTTAATGAGCTCCTTGAGTCACTCACCTTGTCCCTACAAGTCGCCATTATAAAATGCAGTGCACACAAAAAGATTCAGGATGATGTTGGCCGCGGAAATGCATTGGCAGATGAGGTTGCGAAAGAAACTGCAAGGAACACAATGAGTCGGATGTATGTTATGGGTCCCGCTAGATGGACTACTGACGTGGGAATGTGCGAGGACACCATTGAAAGCGTAAAATCGATACAAGCTGAGGCCACTAAGAACGAGGTGAATGAATGGAGAGAAAGCACAGGTAGATTGGATGCGAATGGTTGTTGGGTCGAACTATCAGAACACCAGCGATGGCTATTACCTAATGCATACGTACTTGCAGTAGTAACGATGGCTCACGGAATTGCACACATCAGTTCGAAAGGAATTTGTAAACTATTGGCCCCAGTATGGCAGAATAGCAATATCCCAACATATGCAAAGAATGTGGTTAAAAGTGTATGGTGTGTTTGAAGTACAATCCCGGGACGGGAACCCCAACTCCAACTGGTCATTTTGCGCCTCCAACGTACCCGTTCGAGGTTTTACAGCTCGACTTCATCCACATGGAGAGGTGCAACAACCTAAAGTATGTGCTCGTTGTTGTCTGCGCCTTTTCAAGATGGGTGGAAGCGTACCCCCTTAAGGACAATACCGCTTTATCAACTGCCAAAGCACTCGTCAAAGAGTTCTTTCCGAGGTTCGGAATGCCTAGAATTGTCTGGAGTGATAACGGAAAGTGAATTCGTAGGATGCGTGATGAAGAGAGTGTGTGAGTGTTTAGGCATCCACCAAAAATTCCACGCTGCAAATCACCCCCAATCAGCTGGATTAGTAGAGTGCTACAATGGCACTCTAAAACTCAAACTAGCCAAGATCCAAGCCAGTACAGGTCTTAAATGGCCTGACGCCCTGCCTCTAGCGCTTTTGTCAACCAGAATGACTGTGCATTCCAGATTAGGACTTAGCCCCCATGAGATCGTGTTTGGCCGCCCAGCCAACGTCTGGGGCGTGCCAAGACCCAAGAAACTAAGTGAGATAGAACACCCCGTACTACTTGACTATTTGTGCGAATTGACAACTAAATTGCGTGTTTTACACCAACAGGTTCACAGTTCCTCTCCACCAGCCTCTGACGATCCAGGTCACCTCATCGAGCCCGGTTCGTGGATTTTGGTGCGGAATTTCCAGCGCACCAACAACGGACAGCCGAGGTGGACCGGACCGCACCTAGTGCTGCTTTCAATGAGATCTGCTGTTCGGGTGGAAGGCAAGAAGAATTGGGTACATGGGACCCACTGCAAACGGGTCCCTCTACCCCTTCCATACGACCGGTGGGTCAACAAAGGACTTGCCGACTCCGAGACCGAATCCGTACCTCGCTTCATCCCTTTCAGCGATGCACGTTTGAAAGAAACTAGTACTGAAAAGGAGAGTGATCATATTTTACAAGGACTTGTGTCACCGTCTATGCAATTGGACACTACCGAACCTGAGACGCTGTTTGAAGACCACACCATACCTGGGAAACGACGATACGACCTGCGGTCTAAACAAAGAGACTAATAAACGATTGACCTAATGTGATTTCCCTTTTCCCCTAAGAACTATTTTTTGATTTTTCAGCTCTCTCGTCCCAGGGGAACTAGCTAATTTTTGATTTTTCGAACCGCCATCCGGTTCTGCTGCTAGGGTCGCGGTTGAAGTCTGGGGAGTGCAACTGGGAAGTTCTAGGTCCACGGTTCTGATTGGTCCACGGGAGTTACCCCGGACTAAGCAGAGCGCGCTCCCTGGGAGAATCAATCAACCACCGCGGGCAGCAACTAGAGGATGGAGTTTCCAAGGGTAGAGAGACCTATCAGACTCACGAACTTCGGAAAACAGTTATGCACAATACTGTCCAAAAGAAGATTCCTGATGCTATGTGTTTTAATGTTATGTAGCATACTTGTGTTCTTTACTGGTTATACTCTGTTCATATTTAAAGTTACCTTTTCGAATGACACCCAGCCACCATCTCCTCCCACTATTTCTCCACACTACTTTCACCCTCTACCTGAACACGAGTCTGCCCGAAGACTCGAATTTGTAAACAATTCTTTCATTCAGCTCCTACACCAACACCAGTCCGTAATGAACATATCAAACTGTTGGATATGCGGACTTATGCCACACACAACCGATAAGGGGATCCCATACTTCATTTTGCCATTCAGCTACTATGGTTCTCTGTGGGCTTTCCAGACCATGTTCCTATTCGCCCTAGAACCATACCCGACCCGTTCCACTGCGAGCGATTCCAATAACAAGGCACTAATTGCAGGGATAAGGAATATGAGTAGGGATATCGACACATATCTGACAATGCCCAAAGATGAACTCAGTCCCTACACCCGTTGGAACGTGACTAAACATGGGGTTTACCTGGTCAAGAGCCAGGCAGCAAAGAAATCCCGCCCAGTTTGGATAGTGCCCCACCGAGGTCACTTATGCTTACAGGGTATTGGTAGGGACCCCACAGCACAGTTAGGAAAGAGCATTTGCACGGAAACATATGTATTTACTTCCCGAACTTCCCCTATACTTTTGGCAGCCAAAGGCACGTATTTCGTTTGCCACGACCAAGCCTACACGTGGTTGCCCCCTGATTTCTCAGGTACATGTTTTATCTCATTTCTGCTGCCTCCCACCTACACGGCCAGAGCAGATTGCCATCGGACAAGGACAGCTAGGGGTGTCGTGAGTAAAGACGACACCGCGGGTCAGGAATTCGCTGACTTCGCAAAGGGTTTTCTGCCATTTTGGGGGCCTATGGTGAACAGCAGAAATATTCGCCAGTTATCGAGGATAGTTGAATCCGCCGTGACTACGACGGCCGGAGCACTTGGCAATCTGACAACCGAGCTTCAGTCGGATCGACTTATGACCCTTCAGAACCAAATTGCCTTAGACATCATACTCGCCGATCGTGGTGGTGTGTGTAGAGTCATCCAATCCAGTTGTTGCATATTCATCCCTGATAACGCACCGACAGTATACCAGGCCATCTCCAAACTACACGAAATATCTGGTTCCCTTCACGTTGAGAAAGGGGATTGGTCCCTGCTGGGGTGGTTCTGGGAGCTGATCACTGCCTGGGGATGGAAAATTTTGATCTTCATTGGGATGACCTTGGCACTTCTGTTCATGTTTTGCCTATGTATACAGTGTGCTCCTGCACTATGTGGCCTCTGTGCTACCTCGTGTGTACGGAAGCCTGTGTCACGGGACGAGCTGAGTAACAGAATGATGCTACAGCAACATCTCCACGAATTTCTTCATACCGATTTGGACTCAGATTAGCATGAGTTATTGCCTTATATGAGGGCAAAAGGAGGGTCTGTGGTTCTCAAAAAATCCGGACCCTGGTGTTCTCCCGATATCGAGGTCCAATACCCGTGTCACAAAACCTCAACGCACCAAGACGATTTTGGTATCTATGAACCGATAATAATTAGGACATCATTCCTATGTATTTGCGTCACAATCGAGGGTTGCCAACACCCCAAAATCGTAGTTTCCGTCCCCATCCCTTAAACTCCATTTTGTGAACGGCATCCATCTTGCATCTTGCCCTCATGTTAAGTCAATTAAAGGTCGAGCTTGATCAAGAGGGACACGTCCACCTTTTCGTGACTTCCCCCTGACCTGTCCCAACTGACTCCATTGCCTTCGGCCAAACCTGTTTGGGCAGCTCCTCGCCCAGTGGCCGAATACGATAGCATCAATACATAACATTCCACGAACCATTCACGACATACAGACCATGCTTTCTGCAAACATGCACCTGTCCACATTCCTTGTTTATGGCCAGTTTTATGACTGGGTTGTACCTTTCTTTATTAAGGTTTCATCGATATCTGATGGGAGTTCCAGGCCTAACTGGGTAATTTATCAACAAACTGGACATCTAAAATATGGGCTTGCTTACATGACTCTGCTCTTTGTATTATTGTAGAAATATGTGTATAGCCATATCATAAACTCAGGAATTCTTGCTTGCAGCTATTATTTTTGTATATAAGGAGACGGCTGGTTCTGTAAAAACGAACAGTCTCCCGAGAACCTACACTCCGTGTGGTGTACTTCTGGGACACGTGTTACTTGGTAGCTACCAATAAAACTTGATCTTTGACGGTAACTAGAAGACTCCGTGTTTCTGTGGTCCGGAACAAGGGAGAACTCAGAGGTCCTCGGGTGCTACCCCCTGGCACCACCGGGTTCCTAAAAACCCGGCACCTCAAAGGGGTGTCCCTATCATTGATACGATCGGACGGTATGGAGGATCGTCTTGATTCTTATGGATCTTTGGTAATCCATAGATACAAGATACTTTTTTGTCTGATTTATTTAGGAATTCAAATTCCTTTTTGTTTATGATCCCTGCCTCATATGCTTTAGTTGTTATCCTATTTATGGTCTTCACTATCCTTTCCGTAGGGTTTAATCTGATTTTTTTATAAAACGTAGGATCATTCAACATTTTCAACATGTTGGTCTCATAAGTGATGCTGTCAATCAGGACTATCCCACCTCCCTTATCACTACTTTTCACAGTGACTGTTTTGTCATTTTTAAACCTAGTCAATGATTCATGTTCTTCCTTAGTTATATTATATTTAGGTTTGGAAATAAACCTAAGTGCCTGATCTAATTTTCTTAAGACTACTTTCTCAAAAATGGCTATTTCAGGACCTGCCTGGTCTAAAGAGGGAGTGCATGTGGATGGCAAGGACACTATGTTTGATACTGTGTCAGCAGATTCCAAGGGGTCACTTTCTAGAAAAAAAATTTTTTATCTGATCTTTCGAAAGAAAGAATGAAGGTCCTGATATAACTCAAAAACATTGACATGAGTATGGGGGACAAAGGATAAACCTTTAGTTAAAAGAGAGAGATCCGCAGGGGCTAGAGTGTGTGAGGATAGATTGAATATCGGGATTACATCCCGTTCCTCCAATACTGTTTGCTCCTTGTTTCTAGATATTGTTGAGGTTCCTGGGCATATTGGTGGTTCTGGTAATTGCCCCTTGTTATATTTTGGAACCTGACCTTTTGGCGTCTCCCTCTCGCCCCACATTGTCCTAAAAAAGGTTGGCGGTTGTTTCTTTGGCCATTTCTGGGGTCAAACGGTCTTTCATCATGGTAGCCCATGCTACTCTCTCCATCTGATTCAGCATCTGAAGAGTCAGAGAAAGTGTTAATCTTTTACTGAAGATTGTGGTTATATGTTCCTGGTTGGAAATCTGCTTTATAGAAACCATCCACAATGTATGGATAGGTTCGTTCCAGGGTGTAGAACCTTTTATCTTTAGTGAATTTATCATCCTTTCTTTTTCTGAGGTAGTCTGAAAAAGAAACAATGTCTTTCTTTATGGCTTCTAATTGTTTATCTGCATCTTCAACTGTAGTGGATTTCTTTATTTTGTCCTCTAATTCCTCTATTTCTTTTTTTATTTCTGCAACTACTTCCTTTGATGTTGATATTTTTAAGATCATGAGATCTCTGGAGCAACGGCTGGCAATCATGCTCCATTTGATGAGAAAAGTTTTAATATCTACAAATAGGCCTGGGATGTTTCTAACCCTTAGTCCTAATGGGATTATTCCGTTTTTAGATAGTTCAGCATAAATTCCCCATGCGCCTCTATTCTAATCAATTTCTTTTGCAGGTTTAATAGTTTGTTAGTGTCACTGCTATTTTGGGGATTGCTAGAAGAGCTATTTCCAAACGTTGCACTGGTACCTACCAGTGTGGCGAAGTCCTCATCCGAGAACCCGAACGTCTGGAGTTGGGCCATTGGGTTCTTTATCTTTTGGAGTTACACCAGTACCTAGGAATGGATAGAGGGAATCGGAGAAACCGAGGACAGGGATACAGAGCCCAAGGAGAGAAGAAAGAAGGATGAAATAAGTAAACACAGTCTTTACTTAAACTTCAGCAAACCAACCACAGATGATAATAAGCAACGTCCCACACGGATCTACTGTGGGTAAATTATGTAGTGTATCAGGGGCCCCCTGGTGAGGATAAAGATCCTGGGTCAGGGAAATAGTTCAATGCAAAGGTATAAACCCAGGCCGAAAAATATAAAAACAAACACTGGCTATTCAAAGGACAAGGTATACATAAACCAACACACAAATTACTATACTGATATATAAAAATTTTATTATATTGATAAAAAAGATTAAATACATATAAACATATACACATAATGCATTTGATACATTCGATACAATAAAACATTCTGATTAATTTCTTAAAAGGGACATTTGTTCTGATAGAAATGCTGGATTAACAATATAATCATCCCAGATTGTGTTAGGAGGGCTGTTGTCTGTCAACGCGTTTCGACATATAATGGTGTCTTCATCAGGACAAATATTATGCAGCCAGATCTCTAGAGAGAACAAAACATTTTTAGATTCTCAAAACATACAGTACTGTGTGTTACAAGGCACAAAGGTATACGTTTACTGAAAAATCTACGTTTTTTCTGTTTCTCAAATTTTACATAGCCAGGTTTGAAGATAAAGAAAATTGTATAATATAGCTGAAGTTAGACTTTTCACATCTTGACATTAGTCCAAGGTAAAACAATCTGTATAAAATCTTGCCCTTAGTACAAGATTTTGCGATATGTAGACCTTCCCGATATATTCGATAAATACAATCAATCGCATATTGACATTTTTTTAAAAACATCCTTATATAGAAAAGAAGAGAAAGGAAAGATAACAAGGTAAAGAGGTCTGGGGTATAGAGAATATTCATTGCTCTAGTTGCCGGTGTAACCATTGTGAATTCAGTGTTTTATGCACATAATCTATTTTTGTATACTTAAATTTTTAAGGCATTCATATTGGTGGAATTCCCTAATTTAAATCTGTTCTAATTACATACTCACTTCCCTATTTTTAGGACTAAAAAGTCACTCACCTTTAATAATGGGGTAAGGCCCAAATTCCAAGAATTCCGTTGGAATCTATTAAGCTAGAATGATAACAAAAGAGACAAGCAGATATCTAAGTTTATATACCTTAATAATCTGGCTTATTTTTCCAAAGAGTATTGTATTGTATTGTATCGGGATTTATATAGCGCTCGGCTGCCCCAGCAAAGGGGCGTCCCGGCGCTGCGAGTGAAACTAAAAACAGAAGGGGAATACCAGAAAAGAAGAGGAGCAGTTACTGAAAGAGGTGAGTTTTGATGGCTTTGATAAAAGCCAAAAGATCCTGCATGCCACATATAGTTTCTGGAAGGCTGTTCCAGAGCTTGGCAGCGAGCGAGCTGAAGGAACGACCGCCCATTCTGGCTAGATTGGTACGGGGAATGACCACCAGATGTTGTCCTGCTGACCGCAGTGGCCTTCCAGGGATATACTTCGTCAGGAGGGGGCACAACATTGGTGGGGAGGCGGTTTTAAGGATTTTGAAGGCGAGACAAAGTGCCTTAAACTGAATCCTTTTTCCCACCGGGAGCCAGTGCAGTTTTTTCCGAACTCCCGCCACTGAGGAGTGGCGGGGAAGACCTACCAATGCTCTGGCAGCAGCATTCTGTACTCTCTGAAGTCTGACCACTTCCGCCTGATTAGCGCCCAGTAAAAGGGAGCTGGCATAATCCAGTCTAGAAAGAATAATAGCTTGGACAATAACCTGGCGGGTGTGACAGTTGAAGAACTTCAGCGTAGGTCTTAGATTTCGCAGAATGCCAAAGCAGATAGCTGCAACTTTTTTTGTGTGATGAGTAAATTTCAGTGCAGAGTCGACCCAGACTCCTAGATTTTTCACACAATCCTTAGGCTTAGGCGGTTGGCCTAAAGTATCAGGCCACCAGTTACCACCCCAGGCTGCGGTGTTTTTCCCCAAGAGCAGAATTTCCGTTTTTCCAGCATTGAGCTGGAGGAAATTCGCCGTCATCCAGTTGGTGATGTCAGTCAGGGTCTGCTTGAAGTGATGGGCCTCCAGACCGTTGTTACCATTGAGAGCCACCACCAACTGGGTGTCGTCTGCATAAGATACTAACGTCAGACCACTCTGTTTGGCCACTTCGGCTAGTGGTCGGACGTAAACATTGAACAGGGTGGGGCTCAGAGAAGACCCCTGAGGCACCCCCTGTCCGATGTTGTGCTCTTTTGAGATGTAAGGGGGGTGGACACTTTAAAGGATCTGTTAGCAAGGAAGTCTTTAAACCATCCCAGGGCCTTACCTATAATTCCAGCTTCCTCCAATCTCATTAAGAGGACCTCGTGTGACACCGTATCGAAGGCAGCACTAAGATCCAACAGGATCAGTGCTGCCGTTCCGCCGGTGTCAAGAATGGTACGGAGGTCCTCTGTGACACTAAGCAAGGCTGTCTCGGTGCTGTGGCCCGCTCTAAACCCGTGTTGAGAGTCGTCCAGAATGTTATTGGTTAGGAGGAAGTTGGTGAGGATTGTGTTAACATGTGCTTCCATGATTTTAGCTGGCCAAGGGAGAAGGGAGATGGGCCGAAAATTTTCAGGAAGGGTAGGATCCAGAGTGGGCTTTTTCAAAATGGGAGATACCCATGCCTGCTTCCATTTAGAAGGAATTTTGGCCGTCGAAAGAGACCGATTAATAATATTACGTAATGGTTCCGTGATAAGCTCATTGGCCGCACGGAAGGTCTCAGGTTTTAAGGGATCGGCCGGGGAGCCAGATTTTATTTTTTTACAGATTTTATCGAAGCTCACACGTTCTAGTGCGGGAAGGGAAGACAGACAAGGTCTGCTAGGGTCTAGCATAACGGAAGGCTGAGGGGAGTGGGGGAAGGTCTCTAAAATTTTCTTTATTTTATCAGTAAAAAAATTGGCCATGTTATTACATAGATCTAAAGAGGTGACAACAGAAGTGGTGGCTTTCTTTGCAGTAAGATCTTTTACAATTTTGAAAACAGTTTTAGAGATATTAGTACTGTTATTGATTTCAGTGGCGTAATAAGCCGCCCTCGCTCCTCGCTCTACAGACCTGGCGATGGTAGGTTTTCTGCAACTGAGCGTAGGCATGCTTGAGGTTGGCATCATAATTTTTCCTCCATCCTCTTTCCGCCTTTTTACACTCCTTTTTCAGCGTGGCTAAGTCTGAATTATACCAGGGGCTGGCCCCATGGGCGCGGGCTTTAACCCACTTAACTGGGACCAAGGAATCCAGAGCAAGGTAGAATTATGAAGTCTCAAATTTCTGATCTACTTTGAGTTCTTTTGTTTGTTATCTCTACCTGGAGTGATTTCGTGCACAAAAGATATACATTTCTATCTTTAGAGGCACATTTATTCTTTTCTTTATGTTTTGCGCTATTATTTCTTTTTTTGCTCGTGTCTTTATTTAACATTGATTGATTTTTCCTTGTGTTTAGCCTTTTATTTGGGCAATCGAGTTAGGATTAATGTGCATCAGTGCTTTCTCAATACTCGCTATTCAGGTTAATACGACCATTTCTAACTTGCATTTACTTTGTTAGACCACACTATTTTTGATCTCCTCACATTGAATATAACATTTCTTACCTAGACTGGCCTTATCAGCATTCTGAAGTTTTCATAACAGAAAAACGGAGAGTGGGGCACCTTTCTTTTCTTTTTCTCTCAGTCTTGGTATGTGGAATCTATTAAGAGAACAGGATTCCTAGCTTTTAGTGAATCAGTACCAATGGCTTAATATTACAGCCCTAATTTACATAACCGTGTTCTAATATTTGCATAACATCGTGTTACCTGTAGCTGGTGATTTCACTGCATACACCCCACTCTTCGCTTCAGAGAGTTAAAAACGATGTATTCTTTAAAAGCAGATATTCTACGATAGAAATAAAGATACAAGGTTAACTATGCAGCCCTTGTTCTGCATTTAACGGGCTCCCTAATTATTCATACCACTTCTAAGTAAAGTTATCGTACTTTTAAGGGATTAATTTTCTAATAGCAATGGTGAAAGAACGCCAACTGGGGAGGTCGAAAAACATTCGAATTTATCCTTTACAGCTAAAGATACACAAAGCAAAAACTGCATTCCACCTTGGAATCATTTGTATAAGACGGCGTATTTTTACCTTTATAGATTAAACTTTCGGTGCCATGTTTCCTCGGCTCCCAAATTTTTATATATCAGTATAGTAATTTGTGTGTTGGTTTATGTATACCTTGTCCTTTGAATAGCCAGAGTTTGTTTTTGTATTTTTCGGCCTGGGTTTATACCTTTGCATTGAACTACTTCCCTGACCCAGGATCTTTATCCTCACCAGGGGGTCCCTGATACACTACATAGATTGCAGGATGGTGTACACCTCATGGATCCCTTTCGAAACACGACTGGCAGTAGGATTCACAATTTAGAACTAGTGTTGATTGCCAGGATGGTGTACACCTCATGTATCCCTTTGTTTTTTTTGTGCATTGTGATATGCGAGGTGGATGCGGCCATGTCACCTGAGGCAGTGTGGAAGAACTGGGGCATTTGGTGTTGTAATTATCCATTTATACATATACAAAGTGGGCTGGGCTTGTGTACGCCAGGCCAGCGTAGGGGTGTGAATAATTGTTCCGGGGATCTAGGTATTGTTCAGTTCCTGCCTGGCCAGGAAGTGTACTTATGTGTATTTCTGTTGCAGTTTTGACGTCGCAGAATGCACAATTTACATACATGTAGCATGTACCGTGAGGGTGGCAACTATCAATAATGAGATGCTATTCAAAAACATTGAATGGCCAACTTCACATGTCGTTGTCAAGCTTGTGGATATGCGCAGACACGCATGTCAATGCTGTGCGGTATTATTGAAAGTATTGCTATCGCGAAGCGCACACATGTGAATGTGCTCGGATGAAGGGAGGATCAGCAGTGAGGCTACGTCATACACAGTGATAACGCTCATTCCAGTCAAGCAATGTATGTCAAACCTGAATCTGAAAGTCTCACATATAACACACTACTATATTGGTAAAGCCTGACAACAGAGCGTTCAGCAATACAAATCTACACATTACTGTTTACTGTTTGTCACATGTGATCTAGGTGTGCACTCTGCCTGTGGCTGATGATACTTCTTAGAGCCACCAATACCCAAGCCGAAAGGCAGAACAATAATGTGCACACACACACCAGGGGCATTGTGTAACACACATTTGTTTGTTGATGTAACGTTTGAGATGCATGGCCATCACACGTGGAAGGCTAATGTACAGACCATGAATATTGATCAAGATGATTGTTGCATGCTGTGTGTAGTATAAGATATGTGTATACACCAAAACACTTTTCAAAAAAGCTCTCTAAGCAGAAGGGGTGTGTCTCATCAAATGCTTTAGAGAGAATGATTAAAATGGGTGGGGCCGTCCAACTGTTACAATGGGAAATGGTATGAAGCAATCAAATGCTATTTAGTTAGAAATATATACATATTTAAAATATTTTCGATTATGACTTGCTCTCATACACTGTTTAAACTTATTTAGATATACGTTTGAGGCAAAAAAAAGGAGGGAATAGCGTACCTGGCGTGACACCATATGTCTGTGACGTAACACAGGGCCTGGTGGCGTGCACTCAACGCATATGCAACACGCAGCGGGCGCGACCCCATACGTACATGACATAACGCGTGTCTTGGTACTGCGTACCCGTCGGATACCAAAGTAGCAGCTGGGGCGACTTCATGCGAATCTGATGTTACGTGGGACGCTGTTCCACGAACCCGTTGGATACGAAATGCGCATCATTTACGAGTTTAGCAATATGGTGGATGGGATTCGCGTGGTGATGGAGCTTGTACGCTACCGGTATGGGAGTGCAGTTTAAAAAAAAAAAAAAAGAGATGCATCTTTTTTGGAAAGATATTAAACATTACATAATTTTTAAAGTTAAAAAAAGAAGTATAATAAAGTTCCAAAATATTTATAAATATAATAGAAAAAATATAGGTTTTATAAAATATGAAATTACCATTTAAAAAACCTTTGAAATTCACTGAAAAAAACGTAGGTTTTACAGACGTTATAGTTAGAAATTAGCATTTAAAAAACCTTAGAAATTCACTAAAAAAAACGTAGGTTTCACGGACGTTATAGTTAGTGGAACATTTGACTCATATAAAACCAGAGAAATTCGCCTGTTATAGTTAGTTGAGCTAACTATAACTCGCCCACCCGCAATGCACTGGTCACATATTACTTCACTCATGACATGGGCAGTGACATCACTGATGACATCTCAACTGACAAGGCTTCAGTCTGTCAAGGATGTTTGGAGACAACTATACCCAACTGTACCGGGCTATACATTCTATTTAGCCCCCCACAAGTTGTATTCTAGGATAAACATGTCCTGGGTTTCGGACAGTTTAATTTCAGCATCAGATATGGAAATATGCCCTTGGGTTACTTCAGACCATAACCCCATTATTCTATCTCTTCTGGTTGAAGCTGATAAGAGGGATGTCAGGCCATTTTCTTTTCCTAGGTATCTGCTGCCGAAAAGTGAATATCTTGCTAATATGGCCCAGCAACTTGAGGAATTATTTAGAAAAAACACAGGGACAGCATCCCCATTAATTGTTTGGGACACAATGAAAGCGTACGCCCGAGGTATCACGCAAAAATACATCTTATTACAGAATAAAAAGCGCATATTGAGAAACAGCATGTTGAGGCAGTAAAGAAAGATCAGAGGATTCAAGATAGTCTGCTTTTGTCCTTAATAGATGCAAGAATATTAGAAAAGAAGATATTTAGGGATAAAATTGCTAGTTATAGCAAACATTGTTTAGAACAATACGAATATGGGCAACATATAGGGTGTCATGTATTCTTATAGGTTCTGAATCGATCCCCCTATTCCTGACCCTATTCTGGTTAAACTAACTATCAAGTTAACTAACAGTCAGCCCATGAGGCAAGAACAGCCCCCATGATGCAGATACCGTTATCTGACGCAGTCACACTACGGCACAGGAACGTGTTATCTGATTAGGTCATAACGCTTGAGATCTAATTAGACAAGCGACATTCCTCCAGCCCCTGATAAGGCATACGACGTTCTCATAACAAATCAAACCTATGACAACCTGGAAAATCCGTGCGGCCATTGTTTTGATTTCACAGAGAATTTTAGTAAAGAATGTGCTAACGAGCAAGTCGTATGACATCTTTATTGACGTATCTATGTCCATCCTTACGTCAATCTCGGCACCTTTAAGGTATAAATATTGCCGATCTTGCCCTATGCAAACACACGCGTGGTGACAAGACGGAGCAGCCCTACTTGCCGAAGCCGAGAGCAGAAGCAGACCCCGCTGGCAGCAGCCCCGCCTTCCTGACGCGCTGAGAGACGCGCTGCTATCTCAAGCCGAGAGACCCAGCACCGGCGCTTCTGGGCAGCCCTCGCAGGCAGCCTGGAATATCGAGAGCAGAGATAAAGATACCATTCCTCATTCATCCTAACTTCCAGGTACAGAACTGAATAACCCCTCACAGAGAATTCTTTAGTTATTCACTTGGCAAAAACAAACTTAACTTAAACTGTAACTTTCTATTCCCGCCCACGCATTAGACTTAGGTCAGGTACACGGGGTAGGCGTATTTAGAAACACCAGTTGAGTACGTTTTGTCAAATGTATATGTGTATGTAAATATATTTTAATCATTTTAAACATCATATGGCTCAGAAACCATATCAATGTTTTTACAGTATTATTTTATACTATTGCTTTTAATGTATGCACTTTACTTAACTATAAGTATTGCAATAATATCGATCCATTTCTCATGTATGAGAAAAGAGACTGATCAATAAATAACACCTTTTTATTGAACACGCCCGTCTCTTCCTTTTCTCTACAATCTGATGAGACTAAGAATGCACGTACTGACTGAGTAAAATAATTGCCTTGTGCTCACACGACTCTTGAGATTGACTCTTGATTAGGGGAGAGCAAAGTTGTCATGTTCTATGGTTGTCAGAAACTAAATCCCTTCTTGTCTAATCAGGGAAGTTAATTCCTCCTTGAACATTCAAGAAAGTTTCTAGCGAACACTGAGCTACGCTGGCAAACCCAAAAATTAAGTCTAGTATCGACAGTAGTAGACCTAGTTAACGTCTGGTCTAGGCCTTTACTGCTGTAGGTATTATTCCAATGCGCAGAGCCTATTGGGAAAATAGGAACTACACTACATGGCGCCCAACGCGTTTGGAAAGGGCGATAAAACTAACGTAAGACATTTAGAGTAACTCAGTCGTGCTTTCTCACTCAGACCCCTTTTTCCATTATACTCCAAAGACGTCTGGAGTGGGTGAAAGGTAATATCCTCCAAAACCTCGCAGGAGGGAACTCCTATGTATGGTTCTTGGTATAGTCAACGTTGAAGGATAAAAACAGTCCCAAAATATTGTGCATCTAATCTCTGTTTCCATAAAGAAACCTGATCTGCAAACAAACATAATACCATCCTGTCTGTAAAATGGCAGAGAGTGATGATGAAAGAGAGGCAGTTAGATTAGCAACTGAACTCGCAGATGCTGATGCTACCATGCAAGCAGCAGACCCGAATATAACACTCATTCCGGTCATTAAAAGGAGATCTATAACCTTAAAACTTATAGAAAATGGACTGACACCTAGAGGTGGCACAGTCATATTCGTAATCGAGGCACACGAATATCGGCAGACAGAGGTATACTATTCATGGATACATTTTCCAGCAGCAAATGCTGTAACAAAGTACTTCCACTATTACAAAGTAGAGGAACCTCCTGAAACGTACACTCCTTTCGAGGAGGTGGAAGTACCACTCAAATTCCAAGAGCATTTGCTCTTATTTGATGGCGCCCTAATACATAACAATCACATTACAAGGCTCGGTCCTTTAGGAAGACCAGGAGCAACGTGGCCGGTCTTAGCCGGATACACACCACATCCAGACATCGAAAGAATGCCTGCAGCAGAGCTGTTAATACAGCTAAAACAACTACTAAAAATTCATAGACAATTAGTTCAGTATGTAATGCGGACTTCAACAATTCAGCCAGCGATTAAACTTCCACAGCTGACCCCTCACCAGGGGAACACAAATAAAATTACACCACAGAACATCCAATCCTGCCTAGGTAAAGTTCCAGCTAAACGGGAACAGATACCATTCTGGTTGGCACAGAAAATTACCCAAATAGAGGCGGTGTTTCCTGACACCACCCCATTAGAAAAACACAGGATTCTGACTATATGTCTCCCAATGGGAATCGCACCACACATTGAGGACTGTGACACTTGGGGTACAGTCTTTGCTTCCATCTACACAAAAACGCACGGTGTTCCATCCATTTCGGTAATACCAGATGTGCTAAAACAAATTCAAGATGAATACGGTCCAGAACCTGCTTTAACCCTTGGTATGAAATTACTAAAAGACTTCAAGCAGGTCTCGGCTATATTATTAGCCAACATAAAAGGTGAGGCAGCAAACGTGGCGATCCGCCAGAGGTTAAAAGAGACAGATATAGCAGATCAACCAGCTGAAATTGCCAGAATCATAGAAAAATCCTATGAAGAACTAGGCAGAGATAGTCTAGGTGGAATACCAGTAAAATCGCAACTGACTACAAGTCCAGAAAAAATATTTTTTCATAATAATTCACCAAAAAAGAACTGGGATGGAAACAAACAATCTAATCCTAAAGAAAAGAAATTCCAGTCCCGAGGGAGGTCTCCCAGGCGAAGAGAGAAATCTCCAAACCAAAGACAGAGGTCACCGCAGAGTGACCCCTCTGGGAATAGATATAACCTTAGAAATAGGGATAATATTAAAAAACCTGATAGATATCAAGACATTGATACACGTCCCTCTCAATCTTTTCAGACTTCCTCGCAGAAATCGGAAAGAAGAGGACGATCAGAAGAGCACGCCAAGTCCAAAGACAAGGAACCTGCTCAGCCAAAAAAGAAATTACAATTTCCAAAAAAGAAGGTAGCCAGTATCAAGGTAGTTAAAAATGCCGAGAATACTGAGGACACAACTGAAAAACGGAGAATGGGCTCAGACAATGCTAGACAGCGCAGCAGAGGTGAGCATAGCTCGCAAAGTCCTTATGAATCATCTGGAGACAGTGGACACGAATGAATACCTTCAAGTGGAAACTGCAGACACCAGAGTTAGCAAGCCCCACAAGATATACGAGATAACATTACGTATAGAGGGAGATAAGACTAGGAAAATAAGGGGACTATTTTGGGATAACCTCTCAAAGGGTTATGACATCCTTCTAGCTGAAAAAGACTGGCCACCAGAGTTTGTCAGGGAGTGCCCTCATGGTGAAGAAGTAATTATGCCTGCCTTCTCGAATCAAATCCCGATTCATAAAAAATACACACTTGCTAGAAAGTGGGCAGTGGCCTTAGCACCTGCTTTATATAAAAATCATGTAGGATGGGATGAGGACTCCCCTCCTCACAAAATCCAGTTAAAATCACAACCTACTGCACAAAGGCAGTACCCAATTAAGCAAGAAGCTAAAAAACAGGTAAATGAAATACTAGATCAGCTAGAATACCAGGGGGTGATTGAAACTTGCACCTCACAAATGAACAATCCTTTGTTTCCAGTCTCCAAACCAGACAATTCATATCGTCTAGTTTTGGATTACCGACACCTTAACACATGTTGCAAAACCTTTGCAGTGCAAAACTCACACAGTGCTGCACTAATGAATAACATAGTGCGCAAAAAATACAAAACAACCTTGGACATCTCCAATGGATTCTTTTGTCAAAACATAGCACCAGAGAGCAGATATTTAACTGCATTCTCAGTAAATGGCACTCAAAAACAATTCTGTCGGTTAGCCCAGGGGTACAAGAACAGCCCGGGGGTATTCTCAGCGAGAGTAACAGAATTACTACAACTATATGATGATGAAGCATTATCTTATGTCGATGACATTTACTTAACAGATGATGACTTGGAGACTCACTTGAAAAGGGTGAACACCATAATACTTGGGTTCGCTGCAGAGGGTTACAAATTCAACTTTAAAAAGTCCAGAATTGCCCATCTGACAGTCTTATACGTAGGATATGAATTATCAAGTATAGCCTGGTTGACAATTTTCTAAATAAATAGAAGAATTAAAAAATCTAAAATATGAAAAGACGTATCCTCTGCCAATCGACATTCTTCCTCTACGACATTACGCCTGTGTAATTTATACAGACGGACATGCTCAACCCTCCGTTTGGGGAGAACAAGCATACAACCCCACATGTGAGATTACAAAAGAAGTGTGGCGCGGAGGTAAACTAAGACCTCTATTAACAAAATCACACTCAGTAGAAACTAATTCAGAACTACAAACTGAAATAATAGCTTTGAAAATGGCGCTAGATAATGCGGATCGCGAATTCCCGACACTTATAGTGTCAGATTCATATTACTGCGTCAAAGCATATAACAAGGATTTGCAGACATGGATTCAGAACGGTTACAAAGATGACACAGATGCACCAATAAAGCAGAAACTGCTCTGGGAACAAGTAGGTTTTTTGAAAAAAGAACTACCAAAGACTCACGTGACACACTCACTGAGTCATCAGCGTGATGGCGTTCACGTTGTGGGGAATTCATTGGCTGAAGCAGCCGCAGCGGCAGCCACTAAACAGGCTCCCGTAGATCGAAAAAAGCGTACATTAAAATACATTGACGGTGAAACAATGCTGGCGGTGAAAACGTCATCAAAAGGCGACTGCTCAGCGTTACCGATCAACTATCCACTCAATTATACATACATAATCGATGCGAACTCCGTCCCTTTTGCTCGAATCCCTGGAGTGGGGGATAGAGTGATTCCAAACATGGACAGGAGAAGCTTGTTAATCGCAGACGCACACATGGGCGAGGGTCTCAGACACCTCAAACTGAAAAATTCTCTGGAAGAATTACAATCACGGTACTGGTGGCCAGGCATGAGCCTGCACTACACCATGTTTGTAAAAAACTGCCCAAACTGCAACAGAGATCGCAGTGGGGAGAGAAACAGTTTAATACCTCGTCGTATCAAGGCAGATAATATTACCAGCAAAAAGAATGGCTTGCGATTAACATATACAGGCTAGTTTCCACTTATAATGTAGATCACCAGCACTCGGCTGACGTCCGAACTGTTATAAAAGATTTGCGAGTCTTTATCGGCACATACGCAATTGGCATGCTGCATTCGGACAATGGTCCTGCTTTTAGCTCTCGGGCTTATAAGGAGGCCATGGTCAGCATGGGCGTGCAATTGCGGTACTCTTGTCCATTTCACCCTGAGGGGAACGGAATTGTTGAAAGAAAAAACCGTGACATAAAGCAATCTATAACGGCAAAGGTATTAGGTTCGGGAGCTGGGTGGGTCAAACATCTAATAAGTGTCCAACGTAGTCTAAATAACTTGCCAAGAAATTCTCTGAAGGGATTCAGTCCGTACGAATTATTATTCGGAACTAGGATGTTGATCTCTGACCTTGATAGTCAGACTTCAGTGGTTAAAGAAAAAAGCTTTGATGTCAAAGACCGTTTGGCTATTTTGCAGGACTTAAACAAAACAAGAAAAGACCTGAGCAACATACAGTTGAAACAACAGCCAACGACCACTGAAGAATCACCACCTGTCCCAGCAAGACCTGTCTGGATTCCAAAAGTCGGGGATCTAGTCAGGGAAAAGATCGCGGTAAAGAAGGAATTTGGGCCTTCCTACAGAAAAGCAGTTCCTGTCTTGTCTGTCAACGGGACAAGATCAGTTGTACTACCGCCACTTGCTGGTAAAAAGGAGAACCGAGTTGTATCCATCGACCTGGTAAAACCACAAAATGTGGCCGATAACAAACAGTAGGCCAAGTGGACTCCCAATAAGTAGCAGAACACCAAGGTTTGCTACCAGCACAGAGGTCCTAACAAAAAGGCTCATCACATTCGAAACGCCTAAAGAAGAACAAGAAGGACCATGCAACAATGCAATAGAACTCAGACCTCTTAAAACCCAAATAAAGACATTTAGCAGAGACACACCAATCTATACTGAAGTACCAAGTGAAAATGCAAAAAACAGAAATCCTGAACCAATTGGAACAATTGACAGAACTGCATCCGGTTACTTCATCAACTTCGATGATTCCTCTGACGGCTTCAGTGAATCAAAGACACAGCCATCATCAAAATCCTTTAAAGACAAAGCTAAGGAACTTTTGAAACATCTGAAAGAAACATATCTGGTTTCTCCATGGATTGAATTTTGGGTGGGTTTTGGTGCATTTAACCTCATACTTTGGCTCATCATGGTATTTACTTTGGGACGCTTCATTGAGGGAAAATATGCTAAAATGGACACAGCAAGTCAGAACATCAACTTGGTCCTCAAACCACGCACATCTTCACACGTCGAGAAAAGAGAACTTTCTTCAGCCAACTTCACAGCCAATCCTATACCTGGTGGGGTAGCCTGGGACAACACTGACTATGAAATTTATGGTCCGGTCGAGATCCTGAAATATCCACACCAAATCAAGATCTCCTTGAGTGACTTTGCAAAACCAAACTCATTTGCTGATGATTGGGACTTCGAAAGTATTAACAACATGATGTCTGACTTAGTAATGTCTGCTAAATTTACAAAACATGATTATTTGCAAGGTTCTACAAATTATGATAGTATGTATTGCTATAACCATTATGGTAACCATTTTTTACATAAATCTGCACAACCTAGAAATGTTTTAAGTTACAATCAATGGGAACATTGTGCTACACCTCCAAAAGGGAGCTCAAGAACCGTTTACGACAAATATTCATATTTTTCAGGTTTTAACATAAGTAATGCTGAAACATTTTATTTTAAATTGTCAAACAAGACAGGGATGAAAACCATGATAACCAACACAAAATTGATATATTCAGATTCATTCTTTGAAAAAATGAATACATTTGGATTTGATTATTGGGACAAAAATGTTGATTTGAAAAGTGTTTGGGGTACAAAAGAATGGCAAGTACAGGGTATAGAAGCTTTGTTTAGAGCCTGCATGATCCCAGAACAAATGATATTTTTAAATGACACTGTTCAACAAACCACCTGTCTTGGCTTAGCCAAAATCAAAGATTTAAATAAACCGTCTATTCCAAAGCCAACAATGTTTAGCAATAGCTCTGATACAGATGAAGAGATAGACGTAAACCATATATTAAACCAAAACAGAACACATCCTGATTGGAAACAATGGTTGATCTGGCCCACAGATACAAATAACTGTCAAGATAGATTCCTGAACAAAACACAGGGTTTCAAAATGACCAGGCCAGACCCTAGATATCCCCAAAGACATCACCCAGGGATAATAACAACCTACAGTGTGGGCAAATTATGCCTTCAGTGGCTACAAACTTCCACACTGCCTGAAATTAAGCAACACCTAACTTTACTTACTGATGGTGCTGACTTGCGTGATTTCATAATGGGACCACGCAAACAGCGTCAAAAGCGTTTCATAGCAGCCTCTGTATATGCAGCATACAATGAGGCCTGGAAGGTTACTCAAATTGAGACAGCAGAAAGAATACAGGAAATTGACCGTATTAATTTGGAAAAATCACTATCTGTAGTGGACAATGGGTTAATGATTCTGTCCTCCAGAATTTTTTCATTGGACAGCATTGTGTCTTCAGCAATCGATATATTATCGCAAGACTTACTGTTATTACAACATGGTCAGTCACAATTGCGTTCCATTGTACAGCTTGGCTGGACGTTACAAAATCTGCGTTCAGGCTATGTGCCTTGGCGTTTAATCAACACAACGTCACTATTCCAAATCTTTAACCTTACTGATAGACAAATCGGTATGGCGCAAAAGGGTGCTGATTATACAATCTTGAGCATTGAAAAACTAGAAAGATTACCAATGACAATGTCAGAACGACCTGTCAGTGAATGGATAATCCACGGAATCATAAATATTCCAATCTCAACCTTCAGGTTTCAATACTGCCAAAAATATATACAGGCTGGCATGTACGAGAAATTGGGAAAGGGGTACCTTAAAACAACTTGGAACCTGCCCTATTCACATGCATGTGTCAGTAATAAAGGACAGAAAGTGTTTCTTAGTGGCAACAATTGTGCTATGTCACTAAGCGGCACGCTTCTGTGTAACGGTATTAGTTTGCATGGAGCCTGTGAAGGGAATTCATACAACCTTTCATGTCACCAGCAAGGCGCACCTGCAACTGAAATAGAACCATTCTTTCAAAGACTCTATAATGGGAGTTACATTTTTATTGTAGACCGCAGATGTTGTAGTCTTATGCCCGGGACTCCTTATCTAGTCACTACGACGGCGAAGGTCAAGTGCTGTGGACGTTCTTTATTCCCCAGCTCCTTTCCAGACAGGGAGGCAAGGGCATGGCCCAGTTTGAAAATTACTTCTATTCGAATAGATACTTTAAGCAGAATGAAAACAGTGCTTCTTCAGACGCCTACAAGGCTCACGTCATCAAAAGAAACGTATGATCTACAAGTCGCAAGGACGACTGCAGAGATACATACATTATTATCAACTAATTCCCCCGTACATTTCGCGGAAATCCTGAGCGAAATCTTAAATATTTCTGATACCAATGGGATCTCAGGGGTATTTAAGACAGTATTTTCGATGGCATTAACACCATTCAAAGCCATACTGGGTATTTTTCCAGATTTCGTCCATTCGATTTTTGGCGGACTTCCCCTAATCCTGGGACTAATTGCAGGAATCCTATTCTTAGTCCTTATTTTTCGTTATGGCAACCCATGTCACAGATCAAACTCTCGTGACAATGGAAGATACGATCCTAGCCATTGGATACCGGGACCGGATATCAAAAATCCTGGGACTCTCCCGGCTTAGAGACCTAAACATGACTTGGTTTCTATCATTTCGACCAATGTGGCAAAGGTGTGTTTTACCTGTACTAAGGTGTCTGCTATGCGGAGAAGAATGCGTGTTAGACACCTGTCTGACGCTACAATCGGATGCGCCAGTGGATGCAGATACACTGTTGGTTCCTACCAAGGTTCACGCTTTGTGCTGCCCTCAAAGGCTGCCAATCCTGATGACGGCATTCCTGGAATCTTCACCACTGCGATTGAAGAGTAGTGAAGTTCAAGATGAAAGCAGCATCGAACAGGTACGACCTTCTGTCAGCAATGCGAATCAGAATGTCAATGCAGACAATCATGCGCACGAATGCATGGTTACCCCTATTTCCGACTTAGTGGAACTTTCCCATGAAGCTGTTGACAGTTTTTTCGAAAGCCTGAATGATATGATGTTCTCTCCAGAACAGAAATAGAGACTTTTGAGCAAGCTCGCACACGGCGTTCCCTGAATTCGGCCTTCAACTTTAAAAATAAAGTCAAATGAACAATTCTTCCCACCAGTTCACGGACAACAATTTTTTAGCAGCCCCAAATTATTTTTCACAAATTTTTCGGGACACTTATCTTCTGCTTAAAGTAAGAAACTATTCCTAGAGAACTAAGATTTCTATTTTTAGATACTTTATAAAACTTTAGTTGCCCGCTGGGATGTTCACAAATATTTTATTATGTGATGAGATGGTCTCGAACTTCCTTTCTGTATAGCTATATTAAGAGCCATTTCATGTGTATTTTTCAAATACCAAATTAGCAATAATGCATACAAATGCGTGTTTACTTTTGCATTTAATTCATAGCTTAAGTGCATACAATATATATGACTGCAATTTTTCAGTATATTTGAAAATTTCAAAATGCATTTATGTATTTTGGGGTGGTAAGGTATACACTATACTCTATAGTATGTTGTACTATGTTATACTATGCATAGATTAGTAAATATGTCCATAGTTAGCGTGGAGTGGGTGTCATGTATTCCTATAGGTTCTGAATCGATCCCCCTATTCCTGACCCTATTCTGGTTAAACTAACTATCAAGTTAACTAACAGTCAGCCCATGAGGCAAGAACAGCCCCCATGATGCAGATACCGTTATCTGACGCAGTCACACTACGGCACAGGAACGTGTTATCTGATTAGGTCATAACGCTTGAGATCTAATTAGACAAGCGACATTCCTCCAGCCCCTGATAAGGCATACGACGTTCTCATAACAAATCAAACCTATGACAACCTGGAAAATCCGTGCGGCCATTGTTTTGATTTCACAGAGAATTTTAGTAAAGAATGTGCTAACGAGCAAGTCGTATGACATCTTTATTGACGTATCTATGTCCATCCTTACGTCAATCTCGGCACCTTTAAGGTATAAATATTGCCGATCTTGCCCTATGCAAACACACGCGTGGTGACAAGACGGAGCAGCCCTACTTGCCGAAGCCGAGAGCAGAAGCAGACCCCGCAGGCAGCAGCCCCACCTTCCTGACGCGCTGAGAGACGCGCTGCTATCTCAAGCCGAGAGACCCAGCACCGGCGCTTCTGGGCAGCCCTCGCAGGCAGCCTGGAATATCGAGAGCAGAGAAAGAGATACCATTCCTCATTCATCCTAACTTCCAGGTACAGAACTGAATAACCCCTCACAGAGAATTCTTTAGTTATTCACTTGGCAAAAACAAACTTAACTTAAACTGTAACTTTCTATTCCCGCCCACGCATTAGACTTAGGTCAGGTACACGGGGTAGGCGTATTTAGAAACACCAGTTGAGTACGTTTAGTCAAATGTATATGTGTATGTAAATATATTTTAATCATTTTAAACATCATATGGCTCAGAAACCATATCAATGTTTTTACAGTATTATTTTATACTATTGCTTTTAATGTATGCACTTTACTTAACTATAAGTATTGCAATAATATCGATCCATTTCTCATGTATGAGAAAAGAGACTGATCAATAAATAACACCTTTTTATTGAACACGCCCGTCTCTTCCTTTTCTCTACAATCTGATGAGACTAAGAATGCACGTACTGACTGAGTAAAATAATTGCCTTGTGCTCACACGACTCTTGAGATTGACTCTTGATTAGGGGAGAGCAAAGTTGTCATGTTCTATGGTTGTCAGAAACTAAATCCCTTCTTGTCTAATCAGGGAAGTTAATTCCTCCTTGAACATTCGAGAAAGTTTCTAGCGAACTCTGAGCTACGCTGGCAAACCCAAAAATTAAGTCTAGTATCGACAGTAGTAGACCTAGTTAACGTCTGGTCTAGGCCTTTACTGCTGTAGGTATTATTCCAATGCGCAGAGCCTATTGGGAAAATAGGAGCTACACTACAAGGGCAGGTGCTGGCCTATCGGACAGTGGAGGCGAAGGCTAAAACTAGGATAAGCGCTATAAAGGGCGCAGATGGGTTCTTGCACACTGAACCTTCAGCCATTTCAGAACAATTTTTGTTGTTCTATCAACAGCTCTATTCACTTACGTGGACACCAAACCGAGATGAGATACTACGATACCTCGATGACAGCTGTCTGCCAGTAGCAGATGACGAGGAAGCCGCTATATTAGATGCGAGAGTATCAGTAGAAGAATTGGAGTTGGAGGTATCAGCATTGCCAACGGGGAAGGCGGCAGAAGATGACTCAATACCATTAGAATTTTATAAATCTTTTAAAAAGATTTTGCTCTTGCCCCTTAGTAGGGTAATACAACTGGTGTCCATCAGCAGGCGGGTACTGGAGTCGTGGTGCATGACACAGATTGTGTTTTTAAAAAAAAGGGTAAATCACCGACAGATTGTGGATCATATCGGCCAATTTCTCTTATAAACGCGGATGCCAAGATAGTTTTAAAAGTCTTACCGACCCGCCTGGTCCCGCTAATGCATGGATTTATCATGGGTAGAGATACTACTGCCCATGTTAACATGGCTATTGGAGCGTTTGATTTCGCAGAAAAAAAAGATTGACTTCGGCATGATTCTTTTAGATGCCGAAAAGGCTTTTGACGGGTCAGGTGGGATTTTTAATGGGCCGTACTGGTCAAGGCTGGTCAAGGCTGGTCTCGGATCACAGTTTCAGTCCTGGGTGCATGCTTTATATTGTAATCCTCAGGCTAAGTTGTCTTATATGGGGTTTCAATCAACACCATTTCGAATCTTATGCGAGACTAGGCAGGGTTGTCCCTTGTCTCCATTATTGTTCCCTCTATATATAGAGCCATTTATCCGCACTTTACAATCCTTAACGCATATTATGCCGTTGGAATCCGAGATCTCCAAACTTAAGGTCACGGCATATGCTGATGATATCGCGGTCTACGCAATTAATCCAGGCGAGGCCGTGAGAAGCATCAAGGAAGAAGCAGAGAAATTTGGAAATGTCTCAGGAAATAAACTGAATGCTAATAAGACTCAAGTGCTTACTAATTCTGGGACCCAAAACCCTATCACCGGGGCTTGCACTACTGTGAATTACTTGGGGGTAAAGATAACAGCTAAAGTCAATCAGATTATTGACTTAAATTATGCACCACTTCTGAATGAAACTATTAAACTACTCAAAACCTGGCATAGGCCCCTATAGGGTTATTAGGTAGATGTAACCTAATAAAAATGAAAATACTCCCTAAGTTTTTATATTTGTTTCGGTCCATTCCTTTAAAAGTCCTTAATATATTCTTTTAAAAACTTGAGGGGATTTTCATATGAGGATATAAAAAACCTAGGAGAGCAATTTATTTGCTTAAATCCCCATTTGATCAAGGCAGACTTGGTCTTCCAGATTTAAAAATTTATTTTTGGGCTGCCTTTACGGGTCGATTCCTTAGTCTGCTTGGTCTTGACCAGACAGACTCAGTTTTTAGGTTTATTTTAGGCAATCAGAGGGAAACGTTTTTATACGGAATCAGGGACCCAAACTATTTCAAGCGAGTTAGGTTGAAGACCATTAGAGACACTATAAATATTTGGCGAGCTATGTCTGCTAGATGTAAATTACCAGCATTTCATGAAACATTTCCACTAGGGGGGAATCCTCTGCTCCTCGAGGTGTTTCAGGATCAAGCAGGCAAATCTTGGGCCAAATATGGAGTTACCTGTTTAGGTGATCTGTATGATGAGAAAGGAATTAAATCATTTGAAAATCTACGATTACTCTATAAACTTCCTGCTCATTTCTTTTTAAAGTATTTACAGATTAGAGACTATTTGGCCCCTAATCTGGATGTAAAAGCAATAATGCACTCAAACATCTGGGACTGCTTGTACGGAGGAAAACTAAGGCTTTGATAGGGTCAATGTATGAACATTGACATAGTTTTAGATCAGATGGCAGCGAGAAACTAGCAGAGCGCTGGAGTCAAACCTTGGGTATAGTTGTTACATATAGAGTGATTAAACAGGCTTTAGGCCATGTTAAGGACCCATTTCACTCTGTTAGCTTGCAACTTCAGCAACTACGCACGACCTGTATGTTGTACAATACCCCGGTTAAAATGGCTAAACGGGCTCAGGGAACATGACGGGGATAAGCTAAACTGCCCTAAATGGGGATTATACGCTGCTAATCTGATTGATATGTTTATTGCATGCCCAGACTGAGGGGCTATTGGCAGAAAATTGAACAGATACTTCAGCTTAATGTACGTTGTGTGTAGTGGAATAATGTGGTAAGTTGTACAGTAAAATTGTGTTAATAGAAAGTATGTGGTATTTATTTTATAGGAATTGTGTAGAGTGGGATTAAGTGTTATGGAGAGTAATTATGTGGTATGGTAGTCTGTGTTGTGGAGTGGTAACCTCAGGTTTAGTCGTCCTCATTTCCATAGTTGCTAAACTATTAACTCAATGAGACAAAAAAAGAAGGAATCACTGAGGAACACTTCTGGACCTAGCCATAGGTATGAGCTGGGCCACTGAAATTATGCGACTGTTTGACTGCACCATTTTCACAATTATACATTCTCCGCATTAGCTACATAATTCATCATCTGCTGCCTAATCTGCAGATTTGAACAAAAAAAACCTTGTCTCTAGCTCCTACGGATCAAACATTACCAAAAATGCAGCTACAAGTGTTACAGCTTGGTGGAAGGTCCTTTGAAAACCTAGAATGGTCACCTGTTACTTATTGCTAAATATGGGTGTTAAATTGGTACTAATGCAAACCACTACTGCCTCTTTCTGCGCCTCTCTTGCCTCTTTCTGCATTTCTGTTGCTTCTTTCTGCACCTTTCTTTCTTTCTCTGCACTTCTCTTGCCTCTTTCTGCACATCTCATCTGCTTTCTGCACCCCTCTTGCCTCCTTCTCCAACCCTCCTCCCTCTTTCTGCATCTCTGTTGCTTTTTTCTACACTTATCTTGTGTCTTTCTGTACCTAAGACGAAACATCCGAACTCAAAAACCAAACGAAATAGCAGACTTAGAAGACACCCCACTTCTTACAAGCGAGAACAGCTAATCAAATTAGGATTAAACTACGTGGTCCTGAAGAGAACTCCCCTCAACTGAGGGAGTTCGAAACGCGTAGACCAGTTTTTCTTTCAGCCATAGGATGTGTTCATAATGTTATAATCTATATGGATTTGCAAAATAATTTTCCATGGCTTTGTTGTTGTAAATAAGAGATGTTAAATCTATATAGTGTTTCTGTAAAACTAAGAGTTTTGAGATAGGTTGTAGGTTGTATGCATGGATGTATGTAAAATAATGTGAGAAAGAGAGAGAGTGAATGCAATTTACTTTTATCGTTTTCTAGGATATATTAAGGTGCAAATGTCAATTATGTGTTAAAAAAGTTTGAAAATGAAAAAATGTTCTTGATATGAAAAATTGAGATAAAATAAATTGATTTATTTCGGATTGAAAAAGAAATCCATGGTACATATTGTTCCACATCAATACGTTCCCCTAAAAAGAATTTGAGAATAGAGTGGGAGTACTGGCAGTTATTTTGTTGTGTCGGCTATTACGTACTAGGACCTTACAGGGGAGGTCATGCAAATCACAGGGGTACCCCAACCCATAGTGTACCATAGTGTATGTAGATGTTTTCACTGTATTCTGAGTGTTCTTCAGCATAGCACTGGCTCCGGCCTGGTTAGTCAGTCAGTTTCCACCATTACCAGTCAGCAAAAAGTTAATGGCACAGGATGACTTGCAACAAGGCCTCTTTCTGCATCTCTGTTGGTTCTTTCTGCACATCTCTTGCTTCTTTATGCCCTTTTCTTTGTCTTTCTGGACTTCTGTTGCTTCTTTCTGCATTTACTTGTTTCTTTCTGCACCTTTATTTCTTTCTCTGCACTTCTCTTGCCTCTTTCTGCACATCTCTTCTGCTTTCTCCACCCCCTTGCCTCTTTCTACACCCCTCTTTCCCCGTTCTGCATGTTTGTTGCTTCTTTCTGCACTTCTTTTGCCTCTTTCTCCACCACTCTTCCCTCTTTCTGCATCTCTGTTGCTTTTTTCTGCACTTATCTTGTGTCTTTCTGTATCTCTCTTGTTTCTTTCTGCACCCATTGTGCTTCTTTCTGTACTCCTCTTCTCTTTCTGAACTCCTCTTGCCTCTTTCGGCGCTTCTTGTTACTTTCTGTACCTCTCTTGCTTCTTTCTACACCATCTTGCCTCTTTCTCCATCTCTCTTTCCTCTTTCTGCACATATGTTGCTTTTTTCACCTTTCTTGTTTCTTTCTCCACCCCTCTTACCTCTCTCTGCACCTCTGTTGCTTCTTGCTGCACCTCTCTTGCTTCTTTGTGCACCCCTTGTGCCTCTTTCTGCACCACTCTTCCCTCTGTTTGCACCCCTCTTGCCTCTTTCTACACACCTGATACCTCTTTCTGCATGCCTGCTGCCTCATTCTGCCCCTCTGTTCCTTCATTTTGCAACTCTCTTGTTTATTTCTGTATTTCTCTTTCTTCTTTATCCACCTCACTTCCCCCTTGTTGCATCTCTGTTGCTTCTTTATGCACTTCTATTGCTTCTTTCTGTACCTCTCTTGCTTCTTTCTGTACATCTCTTGCCTCTTTCTGCACCTCACTTGTCCTTCTGCACATCTCTTGCTATTTTCCACACCACTGTTGTTTCTTTCAGCAATTCTCCTGCCTCTTTTTGCACTTCTCTTGCTTGTTTCTGCACCTCTTGCATCTTTCTGCACCTCTGTTGCCCTTTTCTGTGCCCCACTTACTTCTTTCTGTACCCCTATTGCTGTGCTCTTTTTCTTTCTGCACCTCTCTTGCCTCTTTCTGCACCCCTGTCCCCCCCTTTTGCACCTTTCCTGCCTGTTTCTGCACCTCTCTTGCTTCTTTCTATACCTCTGTTGCTTCTTTCTGCACTTCTCTTCCTTCTTTCAGTACCCCTGATCTTACTTATTTCTGCAGCTCACCAGCCTAGTTTTGCACTTCTCCTGCTTCTTTCTGCACCCCTAATGCCTCGTCATGTACCTCTCTTGCCTCTTTGTGCACCTCTCCTACTGTTTTCTGCTCCCCTCTTGCCTCTTTCTGCACTTCTCTTCCTTCTTTCTGCACCCCTCCTGCATTTTTCTGTATCTCTCTTGCCTCTTTATGTACCTCTCCTACCTTTTTCTGCAACCCTTGCATCTTTTTTCTCCTCTGTTGGTTCTTTCTGCGCTGCTCTAGCTTTTTTCTGTATCTCACTTGCCTCCTTCTGCACTTCTCTTGCTTCTTTCTACAGCTCTGTTGCTTCTTTCACCAATTCTCTTGCCTCTTTCTGCACTTCTCTTCCTTCTTTCTGCACCCCTCCTGCCTCTTTCTGTACCTCTCTTGCCTCTTTCTGCACCTTTCTTTCCTCTTTCTATACTTCAATTGCTTCTTTCTGCACCTCTCTTGCCTCTTTCCGCACTTCTGATGCTTCTTTCTGCCCTTCACTTGTCTCTTTCTGTACCTCTGAGTTACAGGTAGTTTTAATACCCCTGCCTTATTATGTACTAGGTCCTTACAGGGGAGGTCATACAAATCGCAGGGGTACCCCAACCCATAGTGCACCCTAGTCTATGTATATGGTTTCACTGTATTCTGAGTGTCTTTCAGCGTAGCACTGGCTCCGGGCATAGTTAGTCAGAGTCAGTTTCCACCAGTACAAGTCAGCAAAAAGTTGAGAGCACAGGATGGCTTTGCAACAGGGCCTCTTTCTGCACCTCTGTTGGTTCTTTCTGCATTTCTCTTGCTTCTTTCTACGCCTTTCCTCCTCTTAGCTCTCTAAGCAGAAGGGGTGTGTCCCATCAAACGCTGTAGAGAGAATGACTAAAATGGGTAGGGTCCTCCAACTGTTAAAATGGGAAATGCTATGAAGTAATCAAATGCTTTTTTAAGGTCACATAGCAATCGCGCATCGAGGGCAGAAGGAGGCCGCACTCAAAGCGATTTTGAGAAAACATATTTATCATAATATAAGTGTATTACAGTTAGAAATATATAAATGTTTAAAATATTTTAGATTATCGCTTGCTCTCAAATACACTTTAGAGTTATTTAGATATAGTTTTGTGACATAAAAAAAGTGAGGGAATAGCGTACCCGGCGCGATACCATACGTCTATGATGTAACACAGGGCCTGGCAGCATGCACTCGTCGCATACGCAACGTGCAGCGGGCGTGACCCAATACGTACATGACGTAACATGTGGCTTGGTACTGCGTACCCGTTGGATACCAAAGTCATCAGTGATGCCATTTGAGATGTCATCAGTGATGTCATGAGTGATGTCACTGAACATGTCATGAGTGATATAATATGTGACATCATCAGCACTGCATTGCAGGAGCGCGAGTTATAGTTAGCTCAACTAACTATAACATACAAATTTCTCTGGTTTTATATGAGTCAAATGTCCAACTAACTATAACGTCCCTGAAACCTATGTTTTTTTAGTGAATTTCAAAGATTTTTCAAATGCTAATACCTAATCATAACGTCTGTAAAACCTATGGTTTTTTCAGTGAATATATATGAACAAGGCCGAGGCAGGCGGAAACGCGTCATGGTGGAAAAATGGCAATAAACTAAAAAATTGAGCACTTATCTTGTGGTTCCCATCCGTTTGTTCCAGCGAAAGAGGAGTTGCAGCAACGGTGTTTGTGGAATATATATATATATATATACCAATAACATAAAATGTATTTAAAAAAAAAAAAACATTCTATTATAAATTAAAACATTAAACTATTTAAAGATCTTTAAAGTTAAATTAACCACTCCAGTCAGTGCGACATTAGGGAAAGTGTTGGATACTGGAGGGGTATAAATTACTATGCCCACTCCGGTGAGTGTAACAGTAGGGAAAGTGTTGGATAGCTGAGGGGTAACACTTATAATAATAAAGACATTTATAAAGCGCTATGGTTACGCCATCCCGGCGTGTCCCCGCGCTAAAGAGAGAAGGAGCTCGCCAGAGGAGAGGTCAGTACATGGCCAGAAACACTAAAGTAGACTTACAAGGAGAACAGATGTGTTTTCAGTTGACGGCAAAATTTGGTTTCAGATGGCTCCAGGCGGAGACTGGTGGGAAGTTTGTTCCAGCCTATCGCCGCCGCCACTCTAAAGGACCGACCTCCCATTTTTACTCTCCTATAGCGGTGGGTCACAAGCGTGCCCATTCCGCCCGACCTAAGCGGTCTGCGTGGCTCATACCAGGTAACCAGACCCGCCAGATAGCCGGGAGCTTTATGCCAAAGGATCCGATGACATATTAGGAGGGCTTTGTACATTATTCTTGTTTTCACTGGGAGCCAGTGGAGGGTCTCCAGCGCGGCTCTGGAATTGGCTCTTCTTGGGAGTCTAAGTACTAGGCGAGCTGCAGCGTTTTGCAGTATCTGGTGTCGTCCTATAATTTTACTAGAAGCTCCTAAGAAGAGGACATTTCCATAGTCGAGGCGTGACGTAATCAGTGCCTGGGTCATAGTGCGCCGAGCCTCCAAGGGGAGGAGGTCCAGGGTTTTATTGAGAGTCTTTAGTACTCCAAAGCACTTGCCCACTAATCGACTAATGTGTGTCTCGTAAGAGAGTGTGGGATCCACCCATATCCCTAAGTTCTTAGCTTCAGGACAGGGTGTAGGCATAGAGCCTAGACAGCTTGGCCACCAGTCACATGTCCAGAGCCGTTGATCACCACCAACCACCAAGACTTCTGTCTTGGAGCCGTTCAGTTTTAGACAGTGATTATCCATCCAAGTAGCCAATGCTTGCATGCAGGCTCGGACGTTATTGGCTCCAGCTGCAGGTGTTTGGGTGAGGGTGAGTAGGAGCTGCGTATCGTCGGCGTAGGAAACAATCTCTACGCCGAACGATTGGACTACCTCAGCCAGGGGGGCCATATATAAATTATAAAGAGTAGGACTCAGAGCTGAGCCCTGTGGCACCCCCTGTTCCAATACCATCTCCTCAGACTGAAACGAGCCCCGCTGGACCTGAAAGCTTCTGCCCGTCAGAAACGATTTTAGCCAACCGAGTGCTCTATCAGTCACACCCCCTCTGTTCAGACACTGTAGCAAGGTGATATGTGCTACAGTGTCGAACGCTGCACTAAGGTCTAGCATGACCAGTGCCATGGTTAGGCCTGCGTCAGCTCCCTGACGTAGAGTTTCGGTGGCTCGTAATAAGGCCGTCTCAGTAGAGAAACCCCTTCGGAACCCCGATTGGGAGGAGTGCAGGAGATTAGTCTTCTCCCCAAATGCCATCAATTGTACATTTGCAATTTTCTCTGCAATTTTCGCAGTATAGGGTAGCAGAGAAATGGGTCGTAGGTTCTCCAGGACATCATGGCTTACATTAGGTTTTTTCCTAATGGGTAATACAATGGCCTTTTTCCAGTTTATCGGAAGGGTCTGGAAGTTAAAGAATGTTACAAGGACATGGCGGATGTATGGTTCTAGAGCCACTATGCTTGCACCCAGGACCCTCCGGGGAGCGGGGTCTCGTGGAGAACCCGATTTTATACTGGTGCAAATGATTTCAAGTTCTTTACTGGGCGGTACGGTAAAACACTCTAACCTCAGCTCAGAATTCAGCAGTGCCACTTCCTTCAGTCCTACGAAGGTTTCTCCATCAGCAGGACAACTGGAGAAAGAACTGTAGATTTATTTAACCTTGTTGGCAAAATATTCTGCCACCTTATTGCATTCCAAGACGGAGTCAGTCTCCGGAACATTGGAATTTGAGACGGCTGAGATTTCTTTGTAAATTTTAAACAGTTCTCTAGACGAACAATCGGCCTCACTAATTCTATTTCCATAATATGTGGCTTTAGCAACTCTAACCTGCTTTTGGTAACTTCTCTGGGCTGTTCTATACTGAAATTTACTGCGCTCATTCATATCCCTGCGCCAGAGTCTTTCCAGTTTTTTACATTCTGATCTGATTGACTGCAGATCTATCGTGTACCACAGGGCCGATCTCCTTACTCTATTCCCCTGTTTGGCCTTAGATAAAGGTGCTACCCTATTCAAGGCATCAAGGATCCGGGTTTCTAAGTTACGATTAGCACTTTCACTATCCTTGCCTCCCAGCATCCCCCCTAAACTTAGCATCTCGCTAAAGATAGGTTGTGAGAAATTTTTCCATTTACGGTATGGGTAACTATTGTTGCCTCCCAACTGGGGGTCAATGCTACCTGAAGTGCTAATTTCAAAAGTGACTAGAAAATGGTCTGTCCAGGGAAGTGGGTTCGGAATACTCGTGGTTATGCCCTCTCAGTTGGCAAACACCGGGTCCAATAAATGGCCATGAGTATGTGTGGGTGTATGATTTATCAATTCCAAATCAGTGTTTCGTAATTCCTGCCTCATCTCCGTGGCTTCCTTTAACTGGATGTCATCAAAATGAATATTTAGATCACCCAGAAGCAGGACCTTCCTATGCCTAAGCGCCAGGTGAGCAAGGTGTTCTTGCAGACTCTGCCTAAAGTTTCCCAGGGTCCCAGGAGGTCTATAAAGGAGGGCACCCGAGATATGGTCCTGAGGGCCAAGTTTCAATGCAAATTTGCCGGCCTCGCAATTCTCTACCCCAAGAGGTTCGAGGGAGCACACAAGGGGGGCCTTGCTGATCACTGCAATCCCGCCTCTTCTGCCTGACGGTCGATCCACCCTGGCTATACTATAGCCGGGTGGAAGGGCTTCGATAATTTCGGGGTCGGAATCTGCCCCCAGCCATGTTTCCGTCAGAAAGAGTAAATCAAGGCTCTCCTCTAAGAGCAGGTCCCAAATTTGCAAGGCGTGTCTCGGGAGGGAACGACAATTCAACAAGCCTCCCCTGAGGCCCCTTGTCCGCTCTTTGTTGCCTATCTGTTTACAGGTTTTAAATGGGCAATGCCGGCATTTGATAGAAGATATAGCCTCCATTTTGTGCCTGCAACACTCATTTATCAGCGGGCATAAGTCCCATAGGTCCTGTCTATTATAGGTTATCGGGTCAGCTGGAGGAAGGGCAGGGGTTAGGGCCCTGGACCGCGCCCGGCCGCGGACGGGCGCAGACGGGCTTAACTTTGGCGCAACTTTGGCGTGCCATCGTCGCGCCCGCTGCGCGGCCGGATACACATGACCTATATATCCCTGACCCAGGAAGTGATGCTGTGGGTGGGAGGAGTCGCGTCCCTCCGCTCTAGCGGCACCAAAAAGCCGTGGCGGAACGGGGACGGACCGGGCAGAACAGGGGCCAGAAATCAGAAACCCAGCTCCCCGCAAATACACTTCGTATTTTTAAGCCCAACAAGCCCCGCAATTTTTAAGCTCAATCACAGTGCAAATGTACAAATTTTAAAAGCAGCTAAAATCACAGTTCTCAATCAACTGGAAAAAAAATAATCACAGTGCAAGTTTTTAAAGTGCAAAAATGCAAGTATTCAGCGTTTTGACACACACACACACAGCCCGGCACAAGGCACGCGCTGCTCTTACTATTCCCACTCCAGGGAGTGTAACAGTATGGAAAGTGTTGGATAGCTGAGGGGTAAAAATTAAGATTTCCACTACAAATGAGTGCAACAGTGGGGAAAGTATTGGATAGCGGAAGGGTAAAACTTACTATTTCCACTCCAGTGAGTGTAACAGTAGGGAAAGTGTTGGATAGTGGAGGGGTAAAACTTACTATTCCCACTCCAGCGAATGCAACAGTAGGGAAAGTATTGGATAGTGGCAAGATACAATTTACTATTCCCACTCCAATTAGTGCAACAGTAGAGAAAATGTTAGATTGCAAAGGGGTAACAATTAATATTCTCACTCCATTGAGTTCAAAAGAAAAAAAAATATTAACAACAAAAATATTTTAAAAAAACAAGATAAATAAAAACATATATGAATATAAAAAATTAAAATACAAATATATTTAATATTACAAATTAAGAAAAACTTGATAATGTTAAATGCATATGACAAATAACTACAATTATAATCTTATATAAAATACAAAATAATTTTCAAACAAATAAATATTTTTAATTAGAAATTATTTAGAATCAAAAACATTAATTATTACATAAATTTAGTTTTTTATTTCCTACCCTATAACACCACACAATTCACACCCCACATCTAAATTCTATTTAAAAAGTTTGAAAATATACTTACATAATTAACATAATTCATTACAATTAAATAAATATTATTAATTAAAAACAAATTAAACCCCATAAACATTAAAAAAACTTCCCACATTTTACCCCTAAAATCCCGACAAATCACTGTAACTAAATTAATTGCACAATTAAAACTTATTTTCAATTAAATAACTAATAATGTATAAAAACTAATTATAAAGTTAGTAAAATGTAGTTACTCCCCACTCTTTACCCCATAAAAAGTAAAACCCATTCACAACAAAAAAACACAGCTGCCCTAATTAAATAGCAAAGAATTAACATTAATGATCAACCAATTAATAAATAATTAAACATAAATCACTTGCCACACTTTACCCCTATATACCCCATAACCCATGCCTACAATTAGTTATGCAAATTCCATATTTAATTTTCAATTAATTAATTAATCAATATTAATTAAGAACTGATTTTTACCACATAAACTTCACAACCCACACCTAAACAAAATCACACAATTAACACCATTCATTATCAATTAGTTAATATAAATTAACAACTAATTATTAATTAATCAAAAATAAATTACTTCCCACCCTTTACCCCTATGAACCCCACAACCTGCACCTAAAATAAATTACACAATTATTAACAATCAATTAATCATTTTTTACAAATAAATTACCACAATTAACACTATAAAATCCACATTAAATAAATTAAAAAAAATCATGCATTTATTATTATTAAATAACTACTCACCCTTTACCCCTATAAACCCACAACAAGCTGTGGAACAAAAAAACACAAAATTCAATTAAAATAATATTGATAACTACTTAAAATTTAACACATATCTTAAAAACCACAAACAATACTTATACAAAAAAACGTACATCACATACATATAAAATATAAACTAAAATACATAACCCTATTTAAAAAATCGATATTTTAAACAACTATACTTTTGCAAACAATATTAATGACTTCTGTATTTTTAAAATTATATTTCTTACCTTAAATTCAATATTCTCAACCACGATATTCTTGCTGTCGATATTTCTGAATTACGATATTTCCAACTCGATATTTTTGTAAGTTGACATTTTCAACTCAATATTCTGTCTCAACAGCCAGCATTAGAGGAGTTCCTTGTCCTGACTGCTTTTATGTGCTTTTAAGAGGGCTTTTGAAGTGCAGGTCAAGTCAATAGCTCCAGCGTGGTTCAATCCCTGCATGTAATTTGCCATTCTTTGTTTGGTTTTTGGCATTGTTAAACTCCTATTCATTTATAGGAGTTAAGATCAATTTTACACTTTCCTTTGGGAGGTGTCTTTTTACCTGTATAAAATACTTAGCCTTTTACCAAACCAAAATGGAGTCTACATATTTCCTGGATCATACATTTGTTTCCTTTATTCCAGAGAGCAAAACCAGCCCAGATGTTTTAGTGCATCACAATATGCTCATCTAGCTGTTGCCTCTGAACGGTTCCTGCATTGCTAGAGATTTCTCCTGCTTCTGTTCCTCATTCTACATGGCCCTGCTTTCCGTCGGATTACCTGAGGATTTCTATTTTTTTCAGCAAGGATTATTTTGTCTGGAAGAGTAGTTGCTATCAGTTTGCTCAAAGTTTGCTCTTACTCTAGTATTACTTAATCAAAGCGGAGTCTTAACAGACTGAACAGAGCCACAGGCTTTATCAGGTGTGAAGCAAGACGCAAACAAAATCAACAAGAACGGCTCTTGAAAGATTACAACACCAAAATCATCCCAATCCTGTTATTGATATGGATCATGTACAAGAATTATTGACAGCTGTTAATATAGTAACAGCTGAAGAACAGGCTGTAACCACACAGAAAGCATCTCTCTGTTTCGTTTGCAATTGTACAGTAAGGGTCTCTTTCTTCACCTAAGGAGGGATTACCAACATAGAAATTTTATGGCAATCCAGGCAAATGCTAACAATTTTTAGATTTCTGTACTATACACTTCACCTTTAAACTGCTCATTTATGTTTCTGACTGAGCCATGGTTGGATTAATCATGAGTAATGTGATGGGTAATGCCCCGCTTTGGCTGCCCACTAGTGGTTCAAGGAGCTCCATTGTTGAATAGTTATAATGACTTCCTAAATGCCTTCAAGACCATGTATGACAGACATGATCAGCAGTATTCGGTTTTAGACAAGTGGAATAATAGTTCTTTAAGTCCTTTTAAGGCCTTAGATAGAGGAACAGACTAGATGGATTTAAATATATGATACATTTTTAGAAGAGGTTAAATGATGAGCCCAAGGATGGGTTAGCACAAGCAGCAAGTCCACCAGCTTTGGCCAAACCCATTTCACAAGCTCTGGAAGTAGATAGCGGTATAAAAGAATGAGAATTCAAAAAGGAAACCCATCAAGGAAGCATGAGAATTTGTTTTCATGCAAACCGTCCTTCTACCTCCCAAATGCCTCCATTATAAACATCTCCAGAAGAAGCACCTACGCAATGAGACCTCAATAGACCTCCAAGTTCTACGGAAGAAAAAAAAGAAGGTGTTTGAGGCTGTGTTTATATTGTGGTCAAGAAAGACATTTGCTAGTAATAAGCCCAGTCAGATCTCAGAAGACTTTGGTAAACAAGGCAAGTAGAGACTGTAAGTACTCCTGTTCAAACCCGGACACAAGTAAATCAGCTTACTTTTAGATGTGGACTAATTGATCTTCAACTCACTTTGATACTTTGTCAGAACCAAGGAACTGATCCAGTCTTGATTGACTGTGAAGTCCTAGAAACCTACATGAATATAGAGTGGGTAAAGAGGACATGGTTCCTTTTTCTTAGAAGAAGATTCATGTAATGAAGAAAGCTGCAGCTGGAACTTAAGCCTCTTCAGAACCAGTGGATGAAGAAACTGTGTCTGTCTCTGTACAGATTCTAACATCAGACCTGAATCCATTTTAAGTAAGCTGTGGACTCCGTTTTTTTTGTTTTTGCAGAATCCTCAATATGTCTGTCTTTGACACACATGTCGTCTGTCCTTAACTTTCAAAGAGCTGTGAAAGTGTCAAGTCATTTGGATATAGACATCAACGTGACAACTGATGCACCGTCAGTCCGGAACAAGTGCATTGTTATCTCAAATTCAAGGTTGAATAAGAACAATAGCCAAAACAGTGTGGTCTGAATTGCTGTATTTCTACCTTATATGTTTAACGGAATGCGTCTTAGACTAGCATCTTGACGCTCATTAGTTATATCAAACATTCCTATGGTTATGTTGGAAATTCCTTAGTAGATAAGATACAATATAAAAGAACTGCCGCTTGACCAAGTGCTAGCAGAGGCCCTTCGCCCCAGATTATCCTGAGCAAGATACTGCCAGAGATGATCCTGCCTGACAGAGATGCTGCGGTATCGCACTTTCTACTGAAAGTTGATATCAATCCTGAGCCCAGGAGGAGGTGATGCTGAATGCATGTTTACCTTTCTCAGGGAACACAGATTCCATGACTAGTGATAATTGTAGTGTTTTGCTGTAAATAGGGAATGCAGTGTGTTCATCCTCCATAAGAAAATCTAGATGCAAGTTATTCTACTGTCCATGTTCTCCAAGAGTAGCACAGAGAAGTAGGTTTTGGGGAATTAGATTATTTTCTGACATTTTAACCATGGTAGAAATGTTAATTTTATTATCGTTGTTTGCAATGTGCTTTTGTGCTGTTTAAATCTTAATCTGTGAGGTTATTTTTTGCTGTGTTGAGCAACAGGGTGCACTGTTGAAATAAACACGCTATGTAGTTAAAGTGTCTTTTTCTTAGTGAATCTTGTGTGTGTGTTGTTGAAGAGAACTAAAAAGATTTGTTTTTCATTAACACGGTGTCCCTGAACCCAGTGTAGGGGCTGTTAGTAACCCAAAAGCATTGACATCACTTTGACTATGTATTGGGGGGAGTTCTGCGGGTCTACAAAATCTGTCTTTCACATTCAAGCGGTGGTGGATTGAACTAAGCTTACTCATGTCACTTGTGAGTGGAAAAATAAACCTGGTAAAGCTGAGCCAGACACAAAGGGGGACATTTAACAAATCTCCACGTAACACAGCGCAGCCTCGCAGGGAAGGAGCAAGAGAGTGCCATATTTTCAAAGATATGGCTCTCTCTTCCCCTTTCCCTTGTGCCGGCGCTAATTACAGCTGCCCTGCACCACGCACCACCTTAGCGCCATAGCACTAGGGTTTGTGTGTGAGTCTACCATAGGTTTTGTGCAGTAAGTGTACCCTTCCTGAAAAAAAAATATACTATGCCTAGACACGAGTGAAAACGTTTCCCACTTTGTATGCGTGCTGCACAGTGCAACACACATGCAAAGTCGAAAAAGAAAGGAGACATTAAAGCATTTCTCCTTCCTTAAGCCTAGCTTAAAAGGGTGCAGTTTTCTCAAGCTAAACCCAATCTACTGTGTTTAGTAAAGTGGATGTAGGTGTAGGGTGAGAAACCTTGGGTGGTTGCAGGGGAATACCCATGAACCACTCTTGTCATGCCCCCATGGCGCAAAGTAATGCAAAGCAGCCGATGCACTGCTTCTCATTACTTTTATGATATATGCAGCACTAAACAAGTTTAGCGTTGGAAAGTGAATTAGAAAAAAAAGATTTTGCGCTGTTTTGCGTCACTTTTGTGACGCAAAATGGTGCACAATCTTAGTAAATCTCCTCCTAAGTTTACACAACAATTACATACATTAAGAATGGACAATCTTTGATGTTAAATTATTACTCCAGTGGCACTTGGAATATATTGGTTAGATCTACACAATCCTTTTATAAATTAGTTAGCTAGAACCATGTTCTTGGACTTTATATTCAACACTGCCTGGTCGCCAAAAAAGGAGAATTGGCAAAATCTCATCTTTAGCCACAAGAAGTACAATGCTCCACAATTTCTAATTCCAATAAAATAGCATATTTACCTTGAGTTTTTTTCAGAATCAGATGAAAGTAATTTACTACCAAATAGAGATTATAGACTGCTCAACTGTACCTAATTCCACAGAACAATTTAGACGCCTTTAGGCCCAGATTCATTATCATTTTGTGTTGGGTTTGTGTCGGGTTTGTGTCACTTTTGTGGCACAGCCTCGATGTATAATCCTTTTTTGGAATTTACTAAGCCACAAGAAGCCACTTTGTGAGGCTTTGCATAGTTTAGTAAGTACAAAGTAACGCAATGCAGCGCATAGCACTGGGTGCACTACTTTGAATTGAGTAGGTGTCAGATAAGTGGAGCATGGCGTTCCCATGCATCCACCCATACATTTCAATGCAAATCCAGATTTACAAAAACTTGTACATCTGGGTTGTTGGTTGAATGGGGGTGACTATGTAATTCCAATTGAAGCCCATGTGAGATGTCCTTCACATCTAACATGGGCTTCCATTTGAATTCCATAGAGCATATTATCAAGCCCATTATTGTCATTTTAGCAGCAGTTTTCTGACGCTAAAACTGCAATAATTTTATCGCCTGTCTTGCTAATATGCCCAAGTGCCTAAAAGAGAAAATCGCCAACTATAGACATCTAGTCACGTGAGACCGGATCAAAGAAAAAAAATACGTCCGACTACGATGGAGGGCAGGTCAGATACAAAGAGTGGATTGGGCTCGGTTAGTCCCTACCTTCGGACTTAGAAGATATTTTTAAGAAAATGTTCTCAGAGGGTAAAGTAGGCAAGGCTACAAGTGGTGTCCAAGTAGGGAACATCGTTGTCAGGGAGCCACTGCCCGAAGTCGCAGTGACGATTTCTACACTTGGACATAGTCACTTTTTAGAAAGTAGAAAATCTCCAGCGGCACAAGGCAGGAGGCTGTAACCGACGAGAGTTCCACAAGGCCGGATACCTCCATGGAGAAGGACCACTGAACACGGTTCACTACTGAGGAGAAGAACATAGTGGAAGCTGTCGCAAAGTCAGGCCCACCTTTGATGCACCTTCGGGGGGAAGCATGTTGGTCCCAGTCTTCCCTCAGTTCTTAGAGCAGTTTTTAGCTGAAACATTTTTTTAACTCCCATTTTGGGATTTTGGCTATCGGGGCACCTTTTGCAATACCACCAAGGGTCCAGGACTGGAGGGCCACCACTCGGGGGGGTTAGGACCACTCAGGGAGGGTCTAGGCGCAGGCTCAAGATGTTTGGAGCCTTCGGTCCCTCAGTGTCTGAACAGAATGCGAGTAAACTAGCCCTTGGAGTCACTCTGGTAGTCCTGCATGCAGGTGATGAAACATGGCTCTAGGGGATCATGGCAGGCTCCAGGCAGCAAGCAGTACTTCCAGGTGCAGCAAAGCAGTCTTGTGGAATACACAGCAGATCACATTAGCAGGCATTCCTCTGAGAGTCCTTCCACAGGTCCAGAAAGTGAAATGAAGTGTGGGTCTAAGAGTTCCCTTTTTATGCATGGTACCTTCTTTGAAGTAAGAGAGGTTTCTAGAATAGCCAATTTGAAGAGTTTGACATTTCCTTACTCCTCTGCCCTGGCTTCAAGCTGGCTGCATGAACAATGCAATGGTGACAAGTTCTTTGCGCGAAGGCAGAACACAGCCTTTTAAGTTGCAAGTGGAGTTGTGCCCAGCTCTGCCCCCGTCCTGCCAGTTGATGGCCCATCTAGGCACATTTAATCCTTCTATTGTGTGGCTGTCTGGAAGCAATAAACACAGTCCAGCTGCCAATTACAGCCATTCATGTGACCCAGGATAGGCTCAGGCACTGAACAGTTTAGGGCACCAAAGGTGTACAGTCATAATATCGAGTCTTTTATTTCGACTGGACAGAATATCGAGTAAAAAATATAGAATGGACATAATATCGACTAGACATAATATAGACAACAAAAATATCGACTAGAGAAAATTAATATCGAATAGAATGGACATAATATCGAATCAAAAATATAGAATGGACATAATATCGACTAGACATAATATAGACAACAAAAATATCGAATTTAAGGTAAGTTAATAATAATTTTTATTTTTTGTGTAATATAAGTCTGTAGCGGGTTGTGGGTTTATAGGGGAATAGGGTGGGAAGTAATTTAATTCTAATTAATTAAATATGTTAATTTATTTATTAATATCTATTTAGAATTAATTGTTAATTAATTATTAATTGGTAATTAATTAAAATATAATTGGTAATTAATTATAATTGATTAATTGATAAATATTTTAATTTTAGTAATTTATTTTCTGTAGCGGGTTGTGGGTTTATAGGGGAATAGGGTGGGAAGTCATTTTATTATAATTAATTAAATATGTTAATTTATGTATTGATATTTATTTAGAATTAATTGTTAATTAATTATTAATTGGTAATTAATTAACATATAATTGGTAATTAATTATAATTGATTAATTGATATATATTTTAATTTTAGTAATTTATTTTCTGTAGCGGGTTGTGGGTTTATAGGGGAATAGGGTGGAAAGTAATTTAATTATAATTAATTAAATATGTTAATTTATTTATTGATATTTACTTAGAATTAATTGTTAATTAATTATTAATTGGTAATTAATTAAAATATAATTGGTAATTAATTATAATTGATTAATTGATAAATATTTTAATTTTAGTAATTTATTTTCTGTAGCGGGTTGTGGGTTTATAGGGGAATAGGGTGGGAAGTAATTTTATTATAATTAATTAAATATGTTAATTTATGTATTGATATTTATTTAGAATTAATTGTTAATTAATTATTAATTGGTAATTAATTAAAATATAATTGGTAATTAATTATAATTGATTAATTGATAAATATTTTAATTTTAGTAATTTATTTTCTGTAGCGGGTTGTGTGTTTATAGGGGAATAGGGTGGGAAGTAATTTAATTATAATTTATTAAATATGTTAATTTATTTATTGATATTTATTTTGAATTTATTGTTAATTAATTATTAATTGGTAATTAATTAAAATATAATTGGTAATTGAAAATAATTTATTAATTTTTAAATTGTAAATTCATTTATTGTTAATAGGTAATTAATTAGTATGAGTAGGCAATTTTTATAATTAAATATTTTTATTTTGTATTTATAAATAAATATTTAATATTTTTATACACTTTTTTAATATTTTAATTATTTGTAATTGGTATTACTATTTATGTTATTTATATATATTTGTGAAGTATTTACTTTCCCTACTATTGCACTCTCTGAAGTTGGAATAGTAATTTTAACCCCTACGCTATCCAACACTTTCCCTACTGTTGCACCCACTGGAGTGGGTATGCAACGTTTACAACGCTACTTTTACTATGCACTACCATTACAACAAAACTTTTAAATTGCACAAACTTTTACAACGCATACATTTACAAAGCATGTTTTTAAAACGCAGATACCGTTACAACGCATACTATTACAATGTAAGTATTAGTAAGTATATAATTATTTTAAAAAGGTTATATGTTTGGGATTTTGGGTAAAGGGGTATTTTTAGGGTTCAGGGTCAGTTTTCAGTTTTTGGGTAAAGGGGTATTTTTAGGGTTCAGGGTCAGTTTTCAGTTTTTGGGTAAAGGGGTATTTTTAGGGTTCAGGGTCAGTTTTCAGTTTTTGGGTAAAGGGGTATTTTTAGGGTTCAGGGTCACTTTTTAGTTTTTGGGTAAAGGGGTATTTTTAGGGTTCAGGGTCAGTTTTCAGTTTATGGGTAAAGGGGTATTTTTAGGGTTCAGGGTCAGTTTTCAGTTTTTGGGTAAAGGGGTATTTTTAGGGTTCAGGGTCAGTTTTCAGTTTTTGGGTAAAGGGGTATTTTTAGGGTTCAGGGTCAGTTTTCAGTTTTTGGGGTAAAGGGGTATTTTAAGGGTTCAGGGTCAGTTTTCAGTTTTTGGGTAATGGGGTATTTTTAGGGTTCAGGGTCAGTTTTCAGTTTTTGGGGTAAAGGGGTATTTTTAGGGTTCAGGGTCAGTTTTCAGTTTTTGGGGTAAAGGGGTATTTTTAGGGTTCAGGGTCAGTTTTCAGTTTTTGGGTAAAGGGGTATTTTTAGTGTTCAGGGTCAGTTTTCAGTTTTTGGGGTAAAGGGGTATTTTTAGGGTTCAGGGTCAGTTTTCGGGTAAAGGGGTATTTTTAGTGTTCAGGGTCAGTTTTCAGTTTATGGGTAAAGGGGTATTTTTAGGGTTCAGGGTCAGTTTTGGGTTTTTGGGGTACAGGGGTACTTTGTAAAAATAAAGTAAAATTACATTTAAATGAAATTTATTTAATAAAATTAAATTATATTAAATTATATTATAATATTTTTTATTAATTTATATTCAAAAAATTATTATATACTTACCAATACTTACGTTGTAATGGTATGCGTTGTAAAGGTATATGCGTTGTAAAATCTTGCGTTGTAAATGTATGCGTTGTAAAAGTTTTTGCGTTGTAAAAGTTTTGTTGTAATGGTAGGCGTTGTAAAAGTATGCGTTGTAACGTCATACATCCCTGGAGTGGGAATAGTAATTTTAACCTCTACGCTATCCAGCGCTTTCCCTACTGTTGCACCCACTGGAGTGGGAGTAGTAAATTTGACCTCTACGCTATCCAACACTTTTGCTAATGTTGAACTCACTATAGTTGTAACAATAAATTTTAAACATTTTCTAAAATGTTATATATGTTTATTTAATAATATGTTTATATATATATATATATATATATATATATATATATATATATATATATATATATATATATATATATATATATATGTGTGTGTGTAATTTTTGGTGATATAATTTTTTTAATTATATAAATTATTTATTAAAATTACATTTTTTTATTAATTATTTCTAAGTTTATATTAAATATATTTATTACTATATTAGTTTTAACTTAATTTTAAGACATTTAAAAAAATCGATATTTTGACAGTCTATATTTTTGTAAGTCGATATTTTGGAGTCGATATTTTGGTACTTACCTGTTTGAAGATAGGGAGTCGATATTTTGTCAATCGATATTTTTGACTCGATATTTGTGTATCTCGATATTTGTGTCGTCGATATTATGTCAGTGATCCGGCACCAAAATGGCAACTTAAGATCTGACTATACCATTAAAGAGGATTTTTAATTATAATTTCTCAGACACCAAAAATGAATTGTCTACCTGTTCCCAAATGATAGATAGCATGTATTAAATGTAATATGGCAACCCAATGATATCCTATTGGAGAAGTAGGTCTCACAGTAGTGAAAAATACATTTTAGAGGTTTTTCACTACCAGCACATGTAAAACTTTAAAGTACATGTTCAACTTATTAATTAGTGCACCTTGTCCTATGGGCTACTTAGAGCCTACCTTAGAGGTGACATATATGCATTAAGAGGAAAGTTTAAGGCTTGACAAGGGGGTTATATATGGCCAAATCGAATTGGGAGTTTAAAACTACATTCAGGCTGCGCTGGCAGACCTGGGACATATTTTAAGGACTAATTAAGTGGGTGGCACAATAAGTGCTGCTGGCCCACTATTGGCATTTAATTTACATGCCATGGGTATATGGTGCCACTCTACAAGGGACTTATAAAAACAGTTAATTTGCAAATCAGGTGTAAGCAAATATCACCATGTTTCAAGGAGAGATCACAAGCACTTTAGCACTGGTTGTTAGCAGTGGCAAGGTGCACAGAGTCCTAATGGCAACACAAGTGAATTCAGCAAAAATGGGAGGGGTTAAGGCAAAATGTTTGGGAATGAACCTGCAGGGAGGGCCAAATCCAACACTGACACTGTGCCAAAAAGGTGCACCTTGCATACAGAGGTGCAATAAGGAGAAATACTTGTATTTCTCCTTGTTACTTACACTTTCAATGTGAGCCTCATTCTGCAGCACACACAGAAATATGCCTCTAAGGATTGTTTTTGTGCAGGAAGGTATTCCTTTCTCCACAAAAACAATCCTGCCTGTAATGCAGGTGCAATTGTGCCTTCATTGGCACTAGGCAGCACACAGTTTGCTAGCGCAAGGAGAGAGCAGAAATGCTCTATATCGTTGTAAATATGGAGCATTTGTTCTCTCTCCCTTCCCAGATGTTCCCCTGCTGTGCCTCATTGTGTGGCATAATTGTAAATGTGTACCCTAATCTTTCTTCTTGAAAGAATAGCAAGCTCTACAAGATTATTTAGATAACATGTATAGAGTGTTCTTGTTTTTCTATCCAGATGCCTTATAAGGGCATTGTTATTCTTTGTACTAAAGATTAATTCAGCTAAATTGCATCCCTGTGTAAATTATAGTGGTTAAGTCAGAAAACAGCTAAGGATCGTTATCTTCTTCCGTTGATCTCGGATATTCTGAATGTTGCCAGAGAGGCCAAACTATTTACTAAACTTCACCTAAAAGGAGCCTACCACCTTTTTATATATTAGAAAAGGAGATCAATGGAAAACATTTTCAGGACTCTTCTAGGAGATTTTGAATACAGAGTAATGATGCTTTGGCTAGTTTAATGCCTCAGAAATATATATGGATTCCTTCTTTTTTGACTTGCCTCTTCATAACATGGTTGTTTACTTGGATGATATTTTTTTAAAAACATTGTGAGATACAAGAAGCTCATGCCAAGGCTTTCAGCAATGAACTGCAGTGGACTGACCCTGCGCCCGGCCCTCTGCAGGTGGCCAACCCCCACTATGCATGACCTACAGTCTGCATAATGGTGGTTGGCCACAAAACTAGTCTACGATCAGACTCCTCTCATTTTTGTAATGTTTTATTGGTCCACAATACTGTTAGCACTGCACATAGAGGATGCCCTAGTACCGGGCTCTTGTACAGGGGTACACACGACCTAAAATATATATTTCTTCTAAATCTGACCTACCTCAAACCCTGGCCCTGGGGTTCGGGATTTCTATACCCTGCTCCCTGATGCGTCCTTCATGTTGTCTAAACTCCCCAAGTCTTGCATTGATTGTCACAACATATTTGTCATGCCGGTGCCAGCCATTCAGGAGCCACCCATCCACTTTAAATGGACAAATCAGAGTATATGTGAACACCAATGGTCCAGACATCACTAACTTTTTACCAGCGCTAACCCCTTCATGCCCACTCCACGCACCTTTTTAAAGGAACATTTCTCTAAAAAAACGGCATAAAGGATTTACACCAAATAACAAAAGGCATGTTTTCAGAGTCCTGACCTGCTGCCAGTGCGGGTGTAATTCCGTTGAGCCATTTTATCTGTAACAGAGTGCAAAGTAACCTTTTAGAATTAACATGAGTAATCACACTTTTGGGGACTCCTCGTTTACTAGGCCTCTGCTTGAAATTTTCCAAGAAGCCATCAATGTGGGCATCTTGGGACATAGCAGGAGCCTGTCCTGAGGGGTGGCTGTCCCCAGGGCCATCTAAAGATCCAGGTGGGGCACTGTGCCTCCCTCCTTTATTTGATTTAGCCCCGAGGAGGTGGTGTTCCCCAGGGCTGCAGGGTCCGCGCACCTCCCATTTAAATTTACAAAAGCCCAGGGGAAATGGTGGTCCTTGGGGCTGCGCAGGTCTGGGTACCCCAATGCATTACTTATAATTAAGGCTTAGAGGAGGTGGGTGCCCCCAGGGTTTTGGGTGGGGCTCCACATGCCCCCCCTGCATTGTCTAAACACAAAACCCCTGGAGATTTGGTGGTCCAGGGGTAGAGGGGGAGGCCATACAAGCCTCCCCCACATTTTAAAATAAGTCCCGGGGAGGTGGTGGTCCCCAGGGCATCAATGAGCCCCGAGAGGGGGGACCATGCACCCCCTTTATTAAATTGCCCCTGGGACCTGGGCCACCCGGGGGCCAAGTACTAACGAAGTGCGGGAGGCAGCGTTTCATTTTTTTTCAATTTTGCTGCAGATCCACCCACAAATTCGCTGCAAAATTGACTTGTCCATTGTCTTAATTTTTTGTGTGACTTCAAGCTGAGTCCCAAGATGGCTGCCAACACTTCCTGGTTGAAGTGTTGGCAGCCAACTACATTTCATTAGGATCTGTGCGTCCAGTGGAAGGATCCGCATTACCAAGATATCTATATTTTTTAAACTTAAATATCTCTAAAACTACTGAATGGATTTACACCAAATCACAAAAAACACACTTTCTGGACTGATATCTAGTTTTTGCTAAATTTCGTGTAATTCCGTTCAGTGGTTCGGGCTGTATTTGTGTTCAAAATACTTATGGGAAAACGCATTTTGGGACCCCCCTTTTTCTCAGCCCCCACTTCACAGATCACCCCGAAACATTCAACACAGCAGCTGAACAATTTAAACCAAAGGTTTGTTTTACATTTCATGAAGATTCGTACAGTGGGGCCAAAGTTATTGACAAAACAATAAAAAAAATAGCTATTCCTATGGATACTAGGTCCTAACTATAATTGCCCACCGGTGAGTGTATATATGTATATCTATCTATATATATATATATTCACTGAAAAAACCATAGGTTAGAGACCATATATAGTTAGCTGGACATTTTATTGACATAAAACCAATGAAATTCCATATATAGTTAGTTGCACTAACTATATATCGCGCACCCGCAATCCACTGCTGATGATGTCACATATTACATCATTCATGACATGGTCAGTGACATCACTGATGACATCACTGATGACATCTCAAATGACATCACTGATGACATCACTGATGCCATCTCAAATGACATCACTGATGACATCACTGATGACATCATCTAGTGTCTGTGTGTTTTTGTAAAGTTTAAATATGTTTTACATATTGAAGAATGAGTGGATGTATGGAAGACTGAGTGTGTGTGTGGCTGGCTGGGAGGTGTGTGACTCTGTGCATATCAATGTGTACTTGTATCAGTGATTGTATAAGAGAGTAAGTATGTGTTAGTATATGTGTGAAAAAGTATGGTGTTCTGTGTTTAACTGTATAGATGAGGAAATCGAAGTGTGATTGATTCTTCACAGGACTGACTAGGTGTATGAGTGCATATGATAGTGTTGTAATAATGAGTGACTGTATGTATGAGTGATTGTATGGGTGAATGAGTGAATGTGTGTGTAGATGTAGGAATCAGTGAGTGCGTATGTAGTAACTGGTATTGGTGTGTCATGATGTCATCAGTGATGTCATTTGAGATGTCATCAGTGATGTCATCAGTGATGTCATTTGAGATGTCATCAGTGATGTCATCAGTGATGTCACTGACCATGTCATGAATGATGTAATATGTGACATCATCAGCAGTGGATTGCGGGTGCGCGATATATAGTTAGTGCAACTAACTATATATGGAATTTCATTGGTTTTATGTCAATAAAATGTCCAGCTAACTATATATGGTCTCTAACCTATGGTTTTTTCAGTGAATTTTCAAGGTTTTGTAAATGCAAATTCCTAACTATATATGGTCTATAACCTATGGTTTTTTCAGTGAATTTCATTGGTTTTTTAAAAGCTAATATCTATAGCTGTAAAATATATTCTTTATTACGCGACGTATCACGTAGCCACGTGAGACGCCTCATGACGCGTTGCATAACCGTGACGTATCGGCTCTGCAGCGCAAACAAAACCCGTAACGTAAGCGTGCCGGAGCACGCTTACAGATATATATATTTTTTTTAACCTTAATTAGACAAAATCCACACGTGCACATATCTTGAGGCCTTGCAAAGGCATATCAAACAAACAGTCCCTACAATTTTGCCAAGTTTGCTGGAAATCTATTCCCTTAATTTTTTTTTTACTGTTTCTCTTGGTTTTCCCCTTGTTACGCTTACCGGGACGCTACCCGGTACGCGAACCGGACGCTCCCTGTTAGCTGCCCGGTTCGCGTACCGGGAAGCGCCTCTACCGCGAAAAATCGCAACAATTTTTTTATTTTTTTTGCCCCGCGGGGGACTTTAATATCCCCCTCATCAATCCTAGGGGGTCAGGAGGGGTTTACCTTGCCCCCTTTCCTTCATTTCCCCCTTCTTTTTTCACCACATCTTGTCTCTCGAACCTACCGAGAGACAAGATGGCGGCCGCTCCGGACTGTTTAGAATGTTGACAGACACCGGAGAGCCAATCAGCTTCGCTTCGCGAAGTTCCGTTACGCGTCAGGTACGCGAACCGGGGCGCTAACCGGAGCGCTGTCACTGATAAATATATTTTTTTAAACGTTCATTTCTCAAAATCCACTGGAGCACATATATTGAGACATAGCAAAGGCACGTAGGGCAAACCATATCTACAATTTTGCCAAGTTTCATGTAAATCCAATCAGCCATTCGAGCTAAAAGTGAGTCCAACCGCCCTATGGAAAAATGAATGGGAAAAACGCGTTTTGGGACCCCCCTTTTTTCTTGCCCCCCCCTTGACGAAACCCCCCCAAATTTTCAGGGGCTGCTCATAAACAAAATGTGCCATTTTCCTGAAAATTTCAGCCAATTCCGTCCACAAACGCCAAAGTTATTAGACATAGAGTTTTCAGAAATCCCATAGAGAAAAAATCCTAACTATATATACCCACTGGCTATCGCCAGTAGGTAATATACATATATAAACATATATAATCTGCATATCTATATAAATATAAATGCATGCATACATATACATATATGCATACATATGCATGTTATTTACATGAAAGTTTTAAAAACACTAATAAAAGCAAAGCTAAAAAGCCACCTCATTACAAACAGAATGGCTTTAACTTAAACAAGGGCGAGATCTATTGCATTTTCAATGCTTGTTTACTTTGGTTCTATCAAGAAGGCATTCAGATGTGTCACACATTTGCCATAAATTCTGAATGTTAGCACTCTAGTTGCTCATTAGATCACTGTAGTAAAGCTAGTGCTCACCAGGGAAGTCTGCTGCTAATCATGGTTTGCAGCCATTTTCCCGCATTTTTTATCCCGCGGACTTTCAGTCCGCATACCATTATCCCGCAAGGTCATTGACCTCGCATACCATTATCACGCATTTTTTCAAAACGCATGTGCATTTATCACGCATGCCTTTACAAAGAATTACGTTTTAAAGGCATGTATGGTAAATGCATTTGCGTTGTGAAAACCACGATGACGAGAGAGGTAAGTGGGTTTGTGTTAATTTTTTCGTGGGTTAGTTATTGTGTAGTGTAGTGTTGTGTAGTGTAGTGTTGTGTTAGTGTAGTGTAGAGTTGTGGTGGTTGTTTAGTGTAGGGTCATGCTGGGGGTAGTGTTTAGGGTTTAGGGTTGTGTTGTAGTGTTTGCTTAGTGTAGGGTCATGCTGGGGGTAGTGTTTTAGGGTTTAGGGTTGTGTTGTAGTGTTTGCGTAGTGTAGGGTCATGCTGGGGCTAGTGTTTTAGGGTTTTGGGTAGTGGTGTAGTGTTTGCGTAGTGTAGGGTCATGCTGGGGCTAGTGTTTTAGGGTTTAGGGTAGTGTTGTAGTGTTTGCGTAGTGTAGGGTCATGCTGGGGGTAGTGTTTTAGGGTTTAGGGTTGTGTTGTAGTGTTTGCGTAGTGTAGGGTCATGCTGGGGGTAGTGTTTTAGGGTTAAGGGTAGTGTTGTACTGTTTGCGTAGTGTAGGGTCATGCTGGGGTGTAGTGTTTTAGGGTTTAGGGTTGTGTTGTAGTGTTTGCGTAGTGTAGGGTCATGCTGGGGGTAGTGTTTTAGGGTTTTGGGTAGTGTTGTAGTGTTTGGGTAGTGTAGGGTCATGCTGGGGGGTAGTGTTTTAGGGTTTTGGGTAGTGTTGTAGTGTTTGCGTAGTGTAGGGTCATGCTGGGGGTAGTGTTTTAGGGTTTTGGGTAGTGTTGTAGTGTTTGCGTAGTGTAGAGTCATGCTGGGGGTAGTGTTTTAGGGTTTAGGGTAGTGTTGTAGTGTTTGCGTAGTGTAGGGTCATGCTGGTGGTAGTGTTTTAGGGTTTAGGGTAGTGTTGTAGTGTTTGCGCAGTGTAGGGTCATGCTGGGGTGTAGTGTTTTAGGGTTTTGGGTAGTGTTGTAGTGTTTGCGCAGTGTAGGGTCATGCTGGGGGTAGTGTTTTAGGGTTTAGGGTAGTGTTGTAGTGTTTGCGTAGTGTAGGGTCATGCTGGGGGTAGTGTTTTAGGGTTTAGGGTAGTGTTGTAGTGTTTGCGCAGTGTAGGGTCATGCTGGGGTGTAGTGTTTTAGGGTTTAGGGTAGTGTTGTAGTGTTTGCGCAGTGTAGGGTCATGCTGGGGGTAGTGTTTTAGGGTTTAGGGTTGTGTTGTAGTGTTTGCGTAGTGTAGGGTCATGCTGGGGGTAGTGTTTTAGGGTTTAGGGTAGTGTTGTAGTGTTTGCGTAGTGTAGGATCATGCTGGGGTGTAGTGTTTTAGGGTTTTGGGTAGTGTTGTAGTGTTTGCGTAGTGTAGGGTCATGCTGGGGTGTAGTGTTTTAGGGTTTAGGGTAGTGTTGTAGTGTTTGCGTAGTGTAGGGTCTTGCTGGGGGTAGTGTTTTAGGGTTTAGGGTAGTGTTGTAGTGTTTGCGTAGTGTAGGGTCATGCTGAGGGTAGTGTTTTAGGGTTTAGGGTAGTGTTGTAGTGTTTGCGTAGTGTAGGGTCATGCTGGGGGTAGTGTTTTAGGGTTTAGGGTAGTGTTGTAGTGTTTGTGTAGTGTAGGGTCATGCTGGGGGTAGTGTTTTAGGGTTTAGGGTAGTGTTGTAGTGTTTGCGTAGCGTAGGGTCATGCTGGGGGTAGTGTTTTAGGGTTGTGTTGTAGTGTTTGCGTAGTGTAGGGTCATGCTGGGGGTAGTGTTTTAGGGTTAAGGGTAGTGTTGTAGTGTTTGCGTAGTGTAGGGTCATGCTGGGGTGTAGTGTTTTAGGGTTTAGGGTTGTGTTGTAGTGTTTGCGTAGTGTAGGGTCATGCTGGGGGTAGTGTTTTAGGGTTTTGGGTAGTGTTGTAGTGTTTGGGTAGTGTAGGGTCATGCTGGGGGGTAGTGTTTTAGGGTTTTGGGTAGTGTTGTAGTGTTTGCGTAGTGTAGGGTCATGCTGGGGGTAGTGTTTTAGGGTTTTGGGTAGTGTTGTAGTGTTTGCGTAGTGTAGGGTCATGCTGGGGGTAGTGTTTTAGGGTTTAGGGTAGTGTTGTAGTGTTTGCGTAGTGTAGGGTCATGCTGGTGGTAGTGTTTTAGGGTTTAGGGTAGTGTTGTAGTGTTTGCGCAGTGTAGGGTCATGCTGGGGTGTAGTGTTTTAGGGTTTTGGGTAGTGTTGTAGTGTTTGCGCAGTGTAGGGTCATGCTGGGGGTAGTGTTTTAGGGTTTAGGGTAGTGTTGTAGTGTTTGCGTAGTGTAGGGTCATGCTGGGGGTAGTGTTTTAGGGTTTAGGGTAGTGTTGTAGTGTTTGCGCAGTGTAGGGTCATGCTGGGGTGTAGTGTTTTAGGGTTTAGGGTAGTGTTGTAGTGTTTGCGCAGTGTAGGGTCATGCTGGGGGTAGTGTTTTAGGGTTTAGGGTTGTGTTGTAGTGTTTGCGTAGTGTAGGGTCATGCTGGGGGTAGTGTTTTAGGGTTTAGGGTAGTGTTGTATTGTTTGCGTAGTGTAGGATCATGCTGGGGTGTAGTGTTTTAGGGTTTTGGGTAGTGTTGTAGTGTTTGCGTAGTGTAGGGTCATGCTGGGGTGTAGTGTTTTAGGGTTTAGGGTAGTGTTGTAGTGTTTGCGTAGTGTAGGGTCATGCTGGGGGTAGTGTTTTAGGGTTTAGGGTAGTGTTGTAGTGTTTGCGTAGTGTAGGGTCATGCTGAGGGTAGTGTTTTAGGGTTTAGGGTAGTGTTGTAGTGTTTGCGTAGTGTAGGGTCATGCTGGGGGTAGTGTTTTAGGGTTTAGGGTAGTGTTGTAGTGTTTGTGTAGTGTAGGGTCATGCTGGGGGTAGTGTTTTAGGGTTTAGGGTAGTTTAGTTGTTTAGTGTATGCTAAAGGCATATTCGTTCTAAAAGTTTTCGTTATTTTAATTTGCGGCCTAATAGTACATGCGGGATTTTTTTTGCAGACTGATGGTATGCGGACTGATGGTATGCGGGATTTCGTCATATATTCGCTAATCATACTTTCTATGGCAAAATGAACCCCCTCATTTTGCTCCTTTTTAAATTAAATGTTTTAAGAGTTACCACTTTATTCCAATCAAGATGGCTTCAGGTGTGCCATACCTTTGTATTAAGTAGGACTGTTAGCACTCTAGTTGTTCTTTAGAACACTCTGGGACATTCTGTCATTGGGCTATAGTTGGGCTACATCTGGCTGATATTTGGGCTACATTTGTTTTTTTTTGTCTCTGGTGGCCATCTTTGGGCTACATTGGGCTACATTGGGCTACATTGGGCTACATTTGGGCTCCAACATATATATAGCCCAATGTAGCCCAATATATATTTTTCAAAGTTAATTTTCGTAAAAACCACTGGAGCATATATCTTGAGACATAGCAAAGGCACATCGGGCTACCAGTCCCTACATTTTGCCAAGTTTGGTGTAAATCCATTCAGCCGTTCGGGCTAAAAGTGAGGCCAACCACCCTATGGAAAATTGCAAGGGAAAAGCACGTTTTGGGACCCCCCTTTTTTCTCGGCCCCCCCTTGACGAAACCCCCCCAAATTTTCAGGGGCTGCTCAGAAACAAAATGTTCCATTTTCCTGAAAATTTCAGCCAATTCTGTCCTCAAACGCCAAAGTTATTCGACATAGAATTTTCAAAAATCCCATAGGAAAAAAATCCTAACTATATATACCTACTGGCTATCGCCAGTAGGTAATATATATATATATATATATATATATATATATATATATATATATATATATATATATATATATATATATATTCCACAAAGTGCCCACGAGCTTAACAAACGGAGCAATCCTCGCGCCTTCTTTCTTCACAACAAGCAGCCTTTGAGAAAGAGGTTCCACCTCGAAACGCGTCAGGCTCATTGAACGAAAAAGTGAAGCAGGTTAATCTAGAATCCCGGATTGGAGGTAAACCGTGAGTGCTCCTCTAGGCTCGTGGGCACTTTGTGGAAAAAAAAAAAAAAATATATATATATATATATATATATTCACTGAAAAAACCATAGGTTATAGACCATATATAGTTAGGAATTAGCATTTAAAAAACCTTATTTTACTCACACAAAACCATTGAAATTCCATATATAGTTAGTTGTACTAACTATATATCGCGCACCCGCAATCCACTGCTGATCATGTCACATATTACATCATTCATGACATGGTCAGTGACATCACTGATGACATCACTGATGACATCTCAAATGACATCACTGATGACATCACTGATGACATCTCAAATGACATCACTGATGACATCACTGATGACGTCATCCAGTGACTGTATAATTCTGTAAAGTTAAAATATGTCTTACATATTTAAGAATGAGTGGATGTATAAATGTCTGGATGAAGGATTTAGTAGGTGCATGACTGACTGTATGAGTGAGTGGTTAAATGTGTCTCACTGAGTGCATGGGTTAGTGACTAAACTGTCTCAATTTGTGCATCATTATGTCTGTTGTTCTATAAACTGCTGCATGTGTTGATCATTAGCTATATGATTAACTATATGCGTTATTGATTGGTTGCCTACGTATTTGTATGGGAGACTGAGAGTGTGTATGGGTGGCTGGGAGGTGTATGACTCTGTGCATAGATGTGTGAGCAGTTGATTCACTAGATGTATGGGTTCAAAAGTGCATGTGGAAACAGCTGTATGGGCGGTTGACTGTGTGCATGAGTGTATTGCTGAGTGAATGGATATCTCAGTGCTACATGTAAAAGTAAGTACATATGTAAAACACAGTACATGTGAGAGTTGACATATATAAATACCTGTGCATAAGAGCCAGTGAATGTGTGAGTGGCTGTATGGATCGTTGTGAACTTGTATCAGGGATTGTATAAGAGAGTAAATATGTGTTAGTATATGTTTGAATAAGTAAGGTGTGTATAACTGTATAGTTGAGAAAATGGATGTGTGATTGATTCTTTGCATGACTGACTAGGTGTGTGTGTAACTCTATGGATGAGTGACAGTCTGTGAGTGTCTGTTTACACTTACTGTATCTAAGGTTATATTAGAGTCTGAAGAGCTTCATCGTATTATCACATGAATGATGTCATCAGTGATGTCATCAGTAATGTCAAATGAGATGTCATCAGTGATGTCATCAGTGATGTCATTTGAGATGTCATCAGTGATGTCATCAGTGATGTCATTTGAGATGTCATCAGTGATGTCATCAGTGATGTCACTGACCATGTCATGAATGATGTAATATGTGACATGATCAGCAGTGGATTGCGGGTGCGCGATATATAGTTAGTACAACTAACTATATATGGAATTTCAATGGTTTTGTGTGAGTAAAATAAGGTTTTTTAAATGCTAATTCCTAACTATATATGGTCTATAACCTATGGTTTTTTCAGTGAATTTTCAAGGTTTTGTAAATGCTAATTCCTAACTATATATGGTCTATAACCTATGGTTTTTTCAGTGAATTTCATTGGTTTTTTAAAAGCTAATATCTACAGCTGTAAAATGTATTCTTCTTTAAATCCAAAAATATATTTTATATGTTTATTAATAAAAATTTTTAAATATTTTTTTTGTTTCGCTCCCGGTCCGCTAACCGGGAAGCTTCCCGTTAGCTCAATTCGATTCCGCGATCCGGTCCGCGAACCGGTAACAAATCAACATAGTGACGGTATCGCGTTGCCGCGTAATGCGTCTTATGACGTACTGCGTTAGCGCACCCGGAAGTGCCCCGGGGCGCGGACCGAGGCGCGAAACGCAACTCCCCGGAAGCGATCCCCGGCGCGAAAGCGCGACGTATCGCGTTGCCGCGAAATGCGTCTTGTGACGTATCGCGTTAGCGCACCCGGAAGTGTCCCGGGGCGCGGACCGCGGCGCGAAGGGGAGCGACCCGGAAGCTAACCGGGGAGCGTTCCGCAGCGCGTAACATGAGCGTGAGAGGTCATGTGACTTGTTAATAAAACTTTTCATTGGTTCATTTCACTTTTAGTTTCATAATTATGGAAGGCTAGGTCATGTGACCTAAAAATAACACTTTCCATTGGTTGAGAAGTATTGTTTTTTCCAAATGATGAAAACCACTCCTTCTTTCCTCACTCTGACTTTCATTATTGTGAGAGGAAGACCTATTTTGCTTCTTGGAAGACCTATTTTGATTGTATGAAAATGGCTTCACTGATTGCTTCAGCTGGGGCACCCCCACCACCACCTCCACCTCCTCATGGGAAGAGAGGACCACCTCCCCAGGTGGTTACCAACACTGAGGAGGAAGATGAAGAGATGGATGAGGAGGGAGAAAAACCACAATTCCTGGAAGAGTTGCCCCGGGTTTCAAGAAAGAAACCCAGTTTCATCTGGCAGTTTTTTTCCATCCCTCGTGGCCAAAAAAAGGTCAATGCCAGGTACGCAACATGCCTCATATGCAAGGAACAATTGTCCAGAGGGACGGACAAAAAATACAGCTATGGTAATCATACCATGCATAGGCACATGACGAGGAAACATCCCCTAAATTACAGCCGGGCGGAATTAAGGGATATGATGGACAATCCTCGACCAACTCCTGTGGCGAGACCAACAACATCGGTTTCTTTATCACCAGAGGAGGCACGGGAAACTGTGCCAAATATCCAACCAAATTTTGGGCACATGATTCACTTATGTATGCACTGTTGTGCATTAATAGCTTGTGGCAACATGAGCATCAATGCACTGAACCTGGCGTATGAACACCATGATTGCCCTAACCGCCCCCAGTAATTTTTTTTTGCTCCTGTTGAGCCCTTTTCAACGCCTGTTTTTTGTTGTTTCCCCCCCCACAAAAAAAACAAAAAAAATTATAAAATCGTTCAAAAAATACAAAAAAAACAAAAAATGTTCAAAAAATATAAAACAACAAAAAAATTAAAAAAAAAGTTCTTTTCAGAACTACCTTCCCTTTCCAAAAAAATTGCTACAATGTTTAGCACTCTGGCAAGCTCTATTTCTTTTGGTTCGCTCCCGGGTTAGCTTCCCGGTACGCGGACTGGGAGCTAACCAAAAAAAAAATTTTTTTTTAAAAAAAGTGTAAGTATAAGGAAAGTAAACAGAGAGTGATGTTTCAAGAAAGACAGCTATAGGGAGTAAAGAAGAGATACTGTTTAATAGATCTATTTACCAAAGAACAGACAGAAGAGGGTATAATTGTGAAAAACAAAATAGATAACGAAGTGAAAGAAAAACAAGCATTGGCATAGCCAATAGGTATCGACTTTGGGACCTTCTAAGTATTTAGTTATGCAGCATAATATCCTTGGTGCAGCAACATCAACTGTTGCATGGCTAAACACGTATAAGGTCCCAAAGGCGAGACCTATTGTCTATGCCAATGCTTGTTTCTTAAGTAGAATTGCAATACGTCTGGCTCTTCCATGTGAAAAGATCTTATCTTGTGCTCTAAAGATTGCTAAAGTCTCGACAGAGAACAGGCTAGGCTGTAAGTAGGTTAAATTGCGCTTGGTGATCTGTTTGAGGGAGCGTCTGCTTTGCCTGGTGTCTTTGGAGAGCAATTTTGATTGTTATACTGGACAATATAGCCCTAATGTAAATAACATAGGGGCATATTATCAACATAGGCAATAAAAGTTTTGCAGCTTTTATCGGCAGAAATGTGTCGCTAAAGCTGCTTTTGCGGCAGAAAACTGCCGCTAAAGCCGCTTTTGCACCAGTTTTCTGCCAATAAAAAGAGCAATAATTTTATTGGCTGCATTCATAATATGCCCCTTAGTGTTCTTCAACTACACAGAGAAAGCATTATGAACAAATAGTGATACAGTGATCAGTCAAAGACACTAAGAGTAATAGAGACGGAGTGAGTGAACAAGAGTGAGGAACTATGAGAAGAAAGGGACTGAGAAAAAGAGTGGAAGGAGTTGAGTAAGTAGGTAATAGAGAAAGGAATGAGGGAAGTAGCAAAGGCAGGAAACTGAGGATTAAAGAAATGAAGCAGTGGAACTAATAGTAGTTCAATGTGATAGAAATGTAACGAAAAGAGTACAAAATATTTACCTTATAATTGTCGTTAAATTACTCATTTTTTATTTTTATACTTTCAATCTGTGAAAGAGAGAACAAACATTTGAAAAATATAAAAACATGTATTAAAAAATTACAAAAGACAAGGGCAAAGATTGAAGGACAAACAGTTTTTCAATAACTTTGACACTTACAGAAGCTACACAGTCCTAAAGATATACATTTTAAACTAACACTATCTTGATGCAGATGAAGTGAGGCCTATCTTAAAACATGGTGCATCTTTTGCATTGCTGTTGTCTCAGAAAAGTGTCGCAAGACACTAAAATTTAAAATAATTGCTTCAGGATGCCAATAAGATGTCTACTATCCAGAGTTTTGTTTCAGGTGAGGCCTACTCAGGGTTGCAGATGAAATTTCGAGTTGTTGAAGAGAATAGAGGACATAATACATGTGAAGGTCTACCAATGAAGTGAGTCATGTCCACTGCAATCTTCAACAAAGTCCAAACCTCCTATGTTTCCCTGGACAGACCTAAACTTGATCTGCACAATGTGATTCGTAATGATAGGAAACACAGGTGATGTAATTGAAATACATGCAATTTATTTTGCTCATTTCACAATCACATCACTTGTGTTTCCTTTGCTTAGGTATCTCATTGTGCAGATGTAGTCTAGCATATGAAAGAATACGCAGAAGTGCAGCACTGCATGCAACAACTTTGACACTTACAGAAGCCTCACCTTCTCCATGCCTCATACACAGTTCTACATATACATCATAAATGCAAACAGTACAGAATTAATTATACATGTTAAATGGTTTATTTTTGCTGTTCTCAGAATGTATCAAAATTCACTAAAAACAGTGACTTGAAGGTATTCATCATGTAACAGCGGGGAAAAAAAAACACAATCAAAATGATTGTGTTTAAAAAACCCATACAACATCAGAAATCAAAAATCAGAACTCCTTAAAGTTAACTTACTTTCCATGACGTCCAAGGATGTCCTATGAATAGCTTACACTCTTTTGTGCTGTTATTACTTTCAGCCCGCCACTTTCTGAAAGAAAATCTCCATCGTTTTTAAAAACATGTTACATACAATAAATGACTTCTTGCTCTCTACCACAAGATTCCACAAGGCCAAATCTTGTCAGAGCCATGTATAACTCTTGGATTTCTTGTTAGCCAATCCCATCATTTGGCATTTCCGCAACTTTCAGAATTAAAATGTTGAAGATCATTTTCACAATCCTGGAATAGTAATATCTTCCCCTTCTTGCTCAGTCATGTTCTACATTTCCTATGACACTGATACTGCTTAATATGAAGCAGACTTACACTACCTCTATGACTACAACAATTATTTAATTCTCTACATCACTTTTAATCACAAAGCAATGTAAAACAGTAGACAGCATTGCAGACTTACATTCCCTCTACTCCATGTTTTGATTGGCTGCTTCAATTAGCTTATAAAAAGAAACAGTTTTTCTGAACTCATTCAAAGTGCACATTTATCTCCATGATGTCCAGTCCTATGATTAGAAGTTATGTCTCTGAACTACACTTATCCTCAAGGCCAAATTGTGTAGGAGCCATTAGAACTTCTTGAAATTCCACAGAGCACATCCCGAGATTATTTCCCTAAAATTTTGGTTTTAAAAACACCAGGTAAGAGTTTTTAAGGTCATACGGCAATTTTTTTTTTTAAATTAAAACAGAATCATTGCAGAATGACCAGCCATTTCTAGACTTTAAATAAGCTGTGTAATGTCCTGATGATATTGAAGGGCCGTCATGATATATAATTGCTGTAGTTACAAAAGTCCTTCCTGATATTGACAACTGCGAAGCTACAATTTTTTTTATTAAAGTTGTCAATTTTGTTCCATCAGGCCTACATCGTTGGAACATTAAAATGACGTACTGGCCATATGTTCGTATAAATAATGTGGACATCATTTCAGATTTACATTGGCTACACTCCATGTTGTGATTAGCAGCTTTTACTAGCTTATTAAAGGAGACTGATTTACTGTCTGGCAAAGTTAAATATATAAATCTTTCTGAGTCTACACTAGTAGTACTTGATATCATACAGTTCTCGCAGTCATGCTGCCATTGATAAGAAAGCCCAAACAGCTGATCTACATCTACACCTTCAGCATGTAATACATCAAGCATATACATTAAAAACTCCTGACAATCTTGCTGAATATTTTGAGAGAATTGTGTTTGGCCTGAACATCTGTCTAACAGATTTCGAATTTCAGACACACTTTCTATGTTTCTTCTATCAGTGGTACATTTCTCTAACACAGAATTTAACAAACCGCAAAATCTTTGATCAGAATTGACCACAATCTCTTCTTTTACATTTTTTAGAGAAAACAAAACATTAATTACTACATTAGCATAGCAGTTGACACCAGAACTGTTTTCAAACTGAAAACCAACAACATCTTCAACAGAATCCTTTTTGTTTCTGCTTGTAATTTTAGGTTAATTCACTTTTTGTCTTTTTGCTATAACCTCCCCAGTATTGTTCTCATTTCTTCGTTTCCGGCCTACCAGACGTTTCTCAAACAAAGGAAACTGAGGCAAATGTGGCGCATACTCTCTTCTTAACCTATTGTATTCCTTAACACAATCTAGATCTGCACAAATGTTTGTGACATCACACTCAATCAAGTACAATCCCGATAAAGTTCTAACTCGTGACAATGCCACATATGCCATACCCTCCTTGAACACAGAACTGCCAATATTCACCAATGCACTGTCTACACTTAAACCTTGCGATTTATGGATTGTCACCGCATATGCCAAGCAAACAGGAAACTGCTTACGGCGAACATATAAGTCTTTTACAAGCAAAAATCTAGCAGAACAACGAGCAATTAGCTGTACTTCCTCAATGCCATCAAATTTAATTTTTAAAAATTCAATTCCATCTCTTATTCTGTATTTCACAAAATCAACAACATTACCCATTGATCCATTTACCAGACCTCTTTCAACATGTAAATTCCTTCTTAAAATTATACGGCAGTTCAAGCACACATTCAGAGTCTTTTCAAAACCTGCAGTTTTAGATATACTCTTCTCTAATGAATCCAATTTTGTTTTCAGATTCTCAGACAAAATAATTGTTGATCCCATATGCTCTACTCTATCAATAGCTTCCAGTTTCACAATCTCTTGCTTTTCTAAATGCAACATTTTGTTGTTAAATTTGGCACATTCTGCAAGAGTTGGCATCAAACATATTCCAGATTTCTTTTCAGTAATTTTCTGAAAAATATTCTCAGGCACAACATCTTGTTCTGGATATAAATTTGACAGTAATCGTGCATGTAAAGCTTCTTTCCCATGCTCGGTCACTTTTCCAATTCTAACATCTTGTAGAATAGTCTTGTAAACTTCATCCTTCGCCTGACGCATAATTTCATGCAGTTCAGCATAATTGAAGTTTAACCATATATTGACGTTGCCAATGCTGCCTAGGCACTTCCTGGTATCTTCATGCGTGAGCATTTTGAACACAGGTTGCCCTTTCACTGGTGTCAGCTGCAAAAGATCTCCGAAAACAATGATGTGTTTGCCACCAAATAACACATCATACTCTGTTTTGAGAACTTCTTGCATCCTCAAATGCACAAAGGCAAGCATGACATTGGAAACCATGCTTACTTCGTCAATGATAAGAAGTTTAATTTTCCTCAAGATTCTTGAAACTTCAAAACAAGCATCTCCAGATAGCTTGTGATATTCTAATTTGTTGTCATGCTCCACTGGCAGCATCAGTAAACGATGTAAAGTAATCCCTTTAATATTATGTGCTGCCAGTCCAGTTGGAGCAGTGACAACACAAGACAGCGATGACTCTGTCCTTTCCTGCAAATAGCATGAAATTGCTTTAATGAGGAAACTTTTTCCAGTTCCCGCTTCTCCACTCACGTACAGTCGGACAGGCTTCAACGACGTACATGAGCACTCTTTCTTATCATGACTTAATCCATGATCAATTTGCATGGTAACTTCGTCATATATTTTCCTCTGCTCAACGTTGAGTTGCCTTTCCAACTCTTCTAAGTTAACCGCATCCTCTTGAGCATGTGCCATGGCTCTTTCCACTTCATTCATAGCAGTGGCAGCTTCATTTTCGATAAGAGGTCCTCCTAGTGGATCCTGACTCAATGAAGCAGAACTCTGACTGTCCTGAGAACTGTCTCTGGCAATCTCGGCTGCAATCGTTGCTTCCTGCTCAATTTCCGCATTCAACATTTCTACATATTTGGGAAAAGCAGGACATTCTATGGTCTCCTTGGCGGCATTGAAAGAGTCTTCGTAACAGAGGAAATCTCCAAGCAGTTCCTCTTCTGCACGCCAAGGCTTGAAAAGTTGCAAAAGTGCTAAATAGAAAAACTCCTTTTTTTCAGGAGATTCGCCACTCAATTTTCGATGGTTTACCAAGTGGCATTTTCTTTGCTTGACCAGACATCCCTCACTTCCTATTACAGCATACACTCCTTTCTCAGTATCTTCTTTGATGTTCCTCTTGAATATGTAATTTTGCAGAACCTCATACAGACAAACATTCTCGAGGTGACTGCTTCGATTTGGATAATATGTATCCAACATGTTTGTCTTCAAAATGTCGGTACTGTTTGGCTCCTTTTCCGCCAAATACTCAATTTCCCGCACAGGTTTGAGAACTCGATTACGCGTTGCAGCAAGACCAAGACTCGCCCAAACGATACTCCTGGACTTGGCATAGAGACTTGCTGAAGACAACCGGTCAGAACATTCGTACGCTCCGATTTCTCGATGCGACAACATCTTCAGACTGAAACTGTACAACTTCTTGCTGAGGCTCTTTTCATGGGAAATGTCCTCCCACATATCCTTCAATTCTGTCTTCTCTTTTTTGGTGATGTAAGACGTCACATACCGAGCCACAGCCATACAGTTATCAGCCACAAACTGTATATCCATGTTAGCATTCCACATGGACAAAATCACCGGGTTGTAGTCGTTGATGTACTTGGACTCTTCGTTCCTCTTCAAATTGTATGTGTTTTTAGGTGATTTCTTCATCACATTATGTCGCAGCGAAGACATCAAACTGTTTACTCTTCCTTTAGAAATCACCGGTCGTGGAAAGCCGAAACGACATTTGGTGTAGAACTTGTCTTTGTTTCGGAATTTACGACGGCAGTACTTTCCACATCGATGGCTTTGGAAACGCAGAACTTTTTCTCTTAGGCTTTTCTTCTCCTTTGCGTTTGGAACAGCACACGTAGAATACTGTTGGATGAAACTCATCACTGAGTCTTCTGGATCCGTTCCAAATTTAGGTGCATCCTTGATCCACAGCAACATATGTATATGAGGAGCACCTCTTGCTTGGTACTCCTTTCTCCAGAAGAAATCCAACACCTCTCCAAGAGGTGGATTCTTCTTATTCATGATGAAAGACATCATAGCTTCAAATCTATGATTGAAGTACCTACATACATTGACTGGATCCAAAGAGCACAGTTCTCCGGGTGTCTTGAATTCGATGTTATCTACGTTAGCATTTGCCTCTCGTAGAAATTGAAGTAAGTCTTCCCAGCCATACTCGGCACAACTCAGAGTGAGGAACCATGTGGGAGTACCTAAGTTCCTCAGCATACATTTTAAATCACCATGACGACGGTACCAGTACTCATTAGTACCACGCTGACACGCCATGAGATTAATCAGGTGAGAATCCAAAATACTATCTTGGACATTCACTTTATCCATAAAATCACTTGCCGAGATGTTTTGCATGTGTATACCACTTTTCAAGATGTGGTTCACTGCATATGACAGTCCAGACAGATCGCTTTCAAACAGGAGATGAAACAAATAAGGAATGCATTGTCGAAACCTAGCATCTCCTGCATACAATCGCAAAGTCCGGTATTCAGAAGCAGGAATTTGATGAGGTCGCTCATCATATCTTCCTCCCTGACCTGTTGGAAAAAGCTGTGGGAAACACCGAGCTTCCAAACTTTCCTCCCAAACACTAATGGGACTCCCTTTGGCTTGTTTCATTTGAAACAACTCAATAGCATTCCCCATGACTTCCTTGGAATGCAAAGGATGAACACTATAATGTTCATATATTTCTTCACTAGTAGAGGGTTCTACTTTCTCAATTTGACCAGCACACAAATCGCTATCCTCTGCCTCACTTACTTCCTCTTCTGCAACATATACATTCTTATAGTATTTATTATTTTTTTTCAAATACAATGTTGCCTTTTTAACTTTCCTAACATCTACTAAATCTTGCCATATTTTCTTATTCTTTGTCGGAACCCCATTAACTAAGATAACCAGAGGTTCCTCTTCCACTTTTTCTACTCCAATTGTGTTAATGTTTTTCTTGAAATCTAGAGGCAAATAAACAACTCTTCCCTTTAATCCTCTCTGTAAATCTGATGGAGGCAATTTCCCTGTCTTTGGCTCCATTCTTACAATAGCCTGAAAGGGATGGATACTTTGAATCAAAATAGATTCATAAGTATTTAAGTCCTTCAATTCAGAAGGAATCTCAACCAATTCCAGATTATTATGAACTGCTCTAGCAGGCATCTGGTTTTGTTTTAATTTGTTACAACAATAAGTACACACACGTTGATCCAATCCCAAATCAAAACAATTTTCTACCATCAAGTATGTTGCAAAATCCTTCCATTCACTATTATTTTCCCTTTCACTTTTTGCATATAAATCCACTAACTTAGTCTCATTCTTATAATAAGTGCGTCTACAACACACACAAGTGAAATTAGGCCTCTCACTTGATTTCACGTCAAACGTCGCAATTTCCCTCTGGAAATTATCTGTACTGGAAACCTGTACACTATCTTCCACATGACCCTCTACTTCTTGCTCAATTTCAACATTCTCCTCTTTACTTCCAAAGTAACAAAACTCAATTTCTTCACATATATTCTTCACATCTATTTCAGAACCATGCAAAAGAGCAGCGCATAATTGTTTCAGCATAATTGCTGGACTCTTAGCATAATACAACATTCTAACTAATTTTCTCACTTTGTTATGATGCACTGCTAGCATCCTGAAATGATGAAAAACACTCTGGCATACTCTCCTGGAAAGACAAGCCAGTGAATGACCATGCAAACCTGTCACTTCTCTTACTCTGCAAGGATCTAATTCTTGCAACAACATCATTTTCTGCTTCAAACTTTTTTTGTTAAATGACCGTACAAAATCACAAAGCAAATTGATGGAATCCTGTCGCACACTGCAAATACTACTACACTTCCAGGTGTACACAGGACCCTTAGCACGTCTTCCTAAAACCTCATTACCTAACAACTCTTCTGCCTCTGTTGTCACAAGTTTTTCTTTTTCAACTGGACAACCATCTTTCACTTCATAAGCACGACCACTGGTGTCAACTGCATGCACCAAATCATTATCCTGGAAATAACTCTCCTCATTAAAAAATGCCTCACAGCTTGAACTATGCATCCATTCTCCAGAAAAAACTTCACAAAAATTACTACGATTAACTATTCTCTTCCATCTACTATTTCTTTTGAAATCAAAAATTGCCTTGTTTAGCTTCCTAATTCTATTGATTATCAAAATAAATAACTTACGTTTAATTTCAAATGCCTGATCAATAACTTTCTCAACTTTTTTTTTTCTCTTATAAAAAACTAGTTTCTGTTGACCTTTCTTAATATTTTTTAACAAATTGCCAATTATCCTGTTGCGGAACATTCGTTTACGAATCTCCCTAAACTGTTGTTTCCTTCTACTATCATGCACAGATTTATCTCTTGCTCTAGCAGTAACATTTTTCATTGTCCTTTTCTTTCCATTTGATTTCCTTCTCGTTTTATGGACTGAAACATTTTCTGTAGTAATATTTTTTTTATTACAAATATTTCTTATGAAATATTTAGAGCTCTTACCCGGTGCTTTCTTCGTGGCTTGAGAAATCTTTTTGTTAGAGGACTGCTGCGTTTTTTTTTTCACCTGCTGTCTTTGACGTTTTGCAGCCTTTATCTGTCTTTGTATTGTAGGCATGGTGAAATCTTGAAATGATCTGCAGTTGAATCTGTGGAAAAATATAATAAAAAATGTTAATAAACATTATTATCAAACAGTAAATCAGTAATAGTGATCAAAAACATAACACACTACTTGACATTTTAATTTGAAGATTTTTTAGTCATTGGCAATTTTACAATACAGAAATACCAGAAAAGAAATGACATTTATATTTATGTTACCTATGCTATTTTATATGTGAATCTGATCTAATTTTATGAGCATATTTTAATATTTTATTGAAGACACTACACATAACCTGTTTTTGAAGGTGTCTTTATTTTTAAATTAAACGGTTTACCTTTTTACTTTTTATTGATTATAAATTTTAAAAATAAATGTTTATATTTCCAAAGGCTCAAGCAGGTCAGCTTCCCATCCTATATCATATAATTCGGACAAATCTGCATCCTCATCACGCTCTTCTTCATCCTCAGGATTTAAATCATCCAAAGGATCAACATCCACTGATGTTTCAATTACAAGTTCAATGATGAGGTCAAAATCAACTGATTGCAGATTGTCGCTCATGTTGAGGTTGTCTTTATCTTTAAAGAAAGATAACAACAATGAGATGTTGCAGAGTAAGAAACAAATCTCAGAGATTATAATAGTAAAATTGTTTAACATGATTAACATTTTGCAGCTATTATTTAGCCATGTCCAGCAATGCTGAGCAGGTGAAGCCTATGTCTAATTTTTCACTGAACAGGACTCATCTCTTCTTAACCTTGGATAAGCCTCACCGACTCTGTGTCCCCTGCACATACTTAAATGTTAAAGGGCAGATTTATATTAAATGGCACATCCCCAGGCATGCACCAGTTAATGTGCACCACTGCTTTACCACCCATGGTGTGCCGCATTTACAATCAGATAGGAGAAAGCTGCGTTAAAACCCTGCGCCTGCTTGAAGCTGGCATAGGTCTTGACGCAGCATTGTGGAGATGGGGCACCCCTGAGCCTTGCTGGAGCTGCATCGCACTTGCGATACAACTCCAGCAATGCGCCACCTTTACGGCACAGATGCGTCACGCATCTGTGCCGTTTTTGCCCCATGCTGCGCCGCATTGTAAATGCAGCACAACATGGGTGGCGGAACAGTGGCGCAGGATGACTGTCACATCCCTGGTGATGCGCCAGTCATCATAAATCTATCCCTAAGCTTCTTATCTTGTTACAGATGAACTGCCATATGTATCATCAAAATATTTTACATTTTCTAAATAGCGAATTTTAAGGAATAAATAGCGATTCTTTACCATTCCTAATTTGCGATGAGCAAATTGCTAATTGCAAGTTACCCATTCATTTCCATGGCCTAGGAGGCTCATATGAATGAAGGTTTAATTTGCGATTAGCAATTTGCTCATCACAAATTAGGAATTTTTCCAAGGGTGCAGGGGTGTCTCAAGAACACCCTGCTGCACCCCTGAAAAACAAATTTGGGGGCATATGGCACACATACATGCCCTAAGGGCATGTGTTGGCGTCATATGGCACCTTTTGTTTTTTTGAAAAAAAGCTTTTTGAAAAGAATTCACAAATTACCACCAATTTACCACAATAGTTTCCAAATCCTTAATGTCATTTTTTACATAGTTTTTGTTTGATACATTGCATTTAAGTAGTCACAAAATTTGCAAATGCTTCAGTGCAATCGCAAAATAAGGAATAGCAAATTTTGCTACTCCTTATTTTGTATCAAACTTGTTTGATACATACCATTTGTCTAATTAACATTCGCAAAGGCCGAAATTCATAGAATTTTGATCTTTGCAAATGCTAATTAGCTTGATACATATGGCCCCAAGTGAGGCCTGTCTTGCGACATGGTGCATCTTTTGCATCACTGCTGCTTGGGTTTTATGTGGTACGTTTTTTTTACACCATGACATATCTGCCTAAATGCATCAATTTGTAATGTTGTCGCCTCATAGCAAATCTTTTGCACCACCGCTGCATCATAAAAGTGACGCACAGTGGCACAAAAAAGGCATACACCTATCATAAATCTGTCCCTAGCATTTTAAATGATTAATCCAGGATGACAATAAAGTGTGTCCTATCCAGAGGTTTGTTTAAGGTGAGGCCTACTCAGGATTGCAGATTAAAGTTACGCTTGATGAAGAATACAGAGGAGATAATACATATAAAGGACTACCAATGAAGTAAGTAATGTGCACTTTATTGCGCCAGTCATCATAAATGTATCCCTAAGCTTCTTATCTTGTTACAGATGAACCACCATATGTACCATCAAACTATTTTGCATTTCCTAAATAGCAAATTTTAAGGAATAAATAGCAATTCTTTACTATTCCTAATTTGCAATGAGCAAATTGCTAATTGCAAATTACCCATTCATTTCCATGGGCTAGGAGGCTCATAGGAATGAAGGTTGCAATTTGTGATTAGCAATTAGCTCATCACAAAATAGGATTTTTTTCAAGCGTGCAGGGGTATCTCAAGAACACCCTGCTGCACCCCTGAAAAAGAAATTTGGGAGCATATGGCACACCTACATGCCCTAAGGGCATGTATGGGCGTCATATGGGACCTTTTTTGTTTGTTGAAAAAAATGCTTTTTGAAAAGAATTCGCAAATTACTACAAACTAGAAGTTGGTGGTAGTTTCCAAATCCTTAATATCATTTTTTACATATTTTTTTTTTGATACATTGCATTTAAGGAATCGCAAATTTTGAATTATTGACATTTTAAGTCATTTCCACATGTGCAGTGTTTTCAAAATATAATTTGAAAATCGTTTTTGGGGAAAAGTAATGGTTTGCAAATTTATGACAAGGACATAATGGTGTATGCTTCTCTATAAGGCATTTCAGTGTCTCTGATGTCATTTTTCCCATATTACATTATAAGACCTTTCCCCATGAAGCACATTCCTTGTAAATATGCTCCCACCTGTGCATTGCGAATTTAGATTTTGACTGTTTCAGTCACATAGCCATGTTGAAAGTGACCCAAAAAAATTGCAAACGTTTTAAAATAACACATTCATGTGTCTTAAGGACATTTTAAGTCATTTCCCCATGGACAATGTTTTCTAAGTGGCGCAAAAGAGGTATACACCTATCATAAATCTGTCCCTAGCATTTTAAATGATTAATACAGGATAACAATAAGATGTAGCCTATCCAGAGGTTTGTTTAAAGTGAGGCCTACTCAGGATTGCAGATTAAATTTACGCTTGATGAAGAATACAGAGGAGATAATACATGTAAAGCTCTACCAATGAAGTAAGTGATGTCTACTTCATTGCGCCAGTCACCATAAATGAATCCATAAGCTTCTTATCTTGTTAGACATCAACCGCCATATGTATCATATAACTATTTTGCATTTCCAAAAAAGCAAATTTTAAGGAATAATTAGCGATTCTTTACCATTCCTAATTTGCGATGAGAAAATTGCTAATTGCTATTTTACCCATTCATTTCCATGGGCTAGGAGGCTCATATAAATGAAGGTGCAATTTGCGATTAACAATTTGCTCATCACAAATTAGGAATTTATTCCAAAGGTGCAGGGGTGTCTCAAGAACACCCTGCTGCAACCCTAAAAAAGAAATTTGGGGGCATATGGCGCACATAAATTTTAACAACATTCCTTTACCTCAACAACGATTTTCAAATCATAACTTCAAAACACTACACATGGGAAAATTACTTAAATTGTCCTTAAGACACATAAAAGCGTTTTTTGATTGGCTTTCCTGCATGGTAGGGTCACTTTTAACATGGCTATGTAACACAAACATTCAAAATCAAAATTTTCCATGCACATGTGGGAGCATATTTACAAGCAATTTGCGCCACAGAGAAATGTCTTACACTAAAATGAGAAAAATAACATCAGGGACAGTCAATTGCCTTATAAAGAACCATACACCATTATGTCCTTGTCATGAATTTAAAAACAATTCCTTTTCCCCAAAAACGATTTTCAAATCATAATTTCAAAACACTGCACATGAGAAAATGACTTAAAATGTCATTAAAACACATGAAAGCGTTTTTTGATTGCCTTTCGAGCATGGTTGGGTCACTTTTAACATGGCTATGTAACACAAACATTCAAAATCTAAATTTTCCATGCACATGTGAGAGCATATTTACAAGCAATTTGCGCCACAGAGAAAGGTCTTACACTAAAATGAGAAAAATAACATCAGGGACAGTCAATTGCCTTATAAAGAAGCATACACCATTATGTCCTTGTCATGAATTTAAAAACAATTCCTTTTCCCCAAAAACGATTTTCAAATCATAATTTCTAAACACTGCACATGGGAAAATGACTTAAAATGTCATTAAAACACATGAAAGCATTTTTTGATTGGCTTTCCAGCATGGTTAGGTCACTTTTAACATGGCTATGTAACACAAACATTCAAAATCAAAATTTTCCATACACATGTGAGAGCATATTTACAAGCAATTTGCGCCACATAAATCATAATTTTCTCCTTAAAGCACACTATTCTCTATCTAAATTAAAGACATATTTTCTCACCTTAGCAAATACTTTGAGTTTGAAAACAGTCTAAGAAACACACCAATTTGTCTTCAGCAGAGCAAAAGGTATGCACTCCAGAGTCTGCAGCTATCAAAAGCACAGAAATGCTGTAATTCTTCACACATATTTCTCATGTCACCCAATCAAAACTCTTCCCTCACTTTTTTTCAAATGAAAACCCTTCCCCCTCTGCCCTTTCTGCCTATTTTCCATAGCAACCACCTCTTGGAAAAACTCTGGTGTTTGCAAGTTCACACAACAATGTTGCAATTGAACTCTGAACTCTCAGTGCACCTGCATATCCAGTGCATTCTTTCATTTAATGATTTTTTATTGACCACTCAAAATACATCTTTCAAAGAACACATCTGTGCACCCTAACTTTCTGTTTTCATCAATCAAAATCCACCAATCACTGTTACTGCTTCATGAACACAGAAACTCCACAGTTTTTTTTTCATTTTACACTCTCATTTTTTCAACTGCCATTTCATTGCCACACTTCATCTGACTGCAGGAGAACCTTCTCTCACCATGTTTTCTGTCTGGATTGTTGGTCATAGTTATATTCACTGGGCTCAAAGGTACGTTGAAAGCAGGAATTTACCTAACCTCAATTTACAAGATGTGGAAATTAAGTGGTTTGGCCACAGAGGATTAAAATGTCACCAATTGATACCATTGGTGAAAACCTTTATGCATTTGCCAAAACCTGACCTGTTAATTGTGCACTGTGGAGGTAATGACTTGGGCACTTTGACTGGTGTAGGTCTGGAAATGCTTTTAAAGGACACCTTTGAGCAATTAATGGCACTTTTTCCTCAGACTGCCTTGGTATATTCAAATATATGCCAAAGACAGAAATGGAGGTGGTCAAACCAATTTTGTCCACAAATTGAGAAGTCGAGGAAGCATGTAAACAAATCTGTTTCAGCTTACATGAGAGACCATGGAATGGGCTCCCTGTACAACAATAACTTGCGTTACTACATGCAAGATATCTACAGAGGAGATGGAGTTCACTTCTCAGATGAGGGCAACAGAGTTTTCACTCTGAATTTAAGAATGTGCATTGGTACCTACTTATAAGTACCTAAATGTACCATAAACCCAAAAGCTCTTCTCAGAGCTACCCTACATCTAATCACTCACAATTATTATTTTACTCTATCTTTTTTCACTAATTTTCAACAAAGTACGCTCCCTGGGGCGCTACCCAGTACGCGTACCGGGAGCTAACCTCGCGAAATCTTTTTTTAAAAAATGGGTTTTTTTCGCACATATAAACCTCCTCAGCCACCCTCAGAAAACCTAGGGGGTCAAGATAACTCTACCGTGCCCCCTTCTACCCATTCCGAACATTATTTGCCCTCCATCTTGTATCTTAATTCGACCGAAACACAAAATGGTGGACTCCCGGAACGCTTAAGGTCCGCGAACCGAGGCGCTCAACGGTTCGCGTACCGGGTCGCTCCCTGGGAAGATAAAGGAAATAAAAAATAATCAAAAAATCCAACAATCAATTAACATACAGCATTTGAAAAGACTATCATTCATTTTTCATTGTAGTACGCTTCCCGGTTCGCGGACCGGGCGCTAACCACGAAAAAAACCAAAAAAAAATTTTTTTTTTTTTTGCCCCGCGGGGCCCCTTTAAAACCTCCACATTAAACCTAGGGAGTCAGCGAGGATCTACTATGCCCCCTTATAGTTATTTCCCCCTTTGTTTTGGCCTCCTCTTGTCTCTCGATCCTACCGAGAGACAAGATGGCGGCCGCTCCGGACTGTTTAGAATGTTGACAGACACCGGAGAGCCAATCAGCTTCGCTACGCGAAGTTCCGGTACGCTTAAGGTCCGCGAACCGGGGCGCTGCCCGGTCCGCGCTTACAGATATATATCTTTTTTTGAACGTTAATTTCTCAAAATCCACTGCAGCACATATATTGAGACCTACAAAAGGCACATCGGGCTACCAGTCCCTACAATTTAGCCAAGTTTCGTGCAAATCCATTCAGCCGTTTGGGCTAAAAGTGAGGCTAACCGCCCTATGGAAAACTCAATGTTAAAAACACGTTTTGGGACCCCCCTTTTTTCTCGGCCCCCCCTGGACGAACCCCCCCCAAATTTTCAGGGGCTCCTCAGAAACAAAATGTTCCATTTTCCAGAAAATTTCAGCCAATTCCGTCCACAAACGCCAAAGTTATTAGACATAGAATTTTCAAAAATCCCATAGGGAAAAAATCCTAACTATATATACCTACTGGCGACCGCCAGTAGGTAATATATATATATATATATATATATATATATTCCAAGGATTTTCCGATCTCTTTACAGGTTAACGAAGGCTGCAGAAACAGATACGGACCCTGAGTAAGTGCAAAATAATTTTTTTATTGTTAGTGCTTCAGATCGCCATGACGCGTTTCACGCTACCCAGAGCGCTTGATCACATGTATATATATTAACTACTGGTGGTCGCCAGTAGGTAGCTATAGTTAGGACCTACTTTCCTTAGGAAATCCACAACATTCTATTTGGAATAACTTTGGTGCTGATGGACGAATCTACGTGAATTTTTTCAAGAAAATGGCCTGCTTGGTTCCGCTTCTTCCCTGAAAGTTTGGGGTTGTTTTGTCAAGTGAGGGCCAAGAAAAAAGGGGGGTCCCAAAACGTGTTTTCCCCATGCAATTTTCCATAGGGACCTGTAGCCAGCTGAACGGAATTACACCAAATTTGGCAGAGAGGTAGAGTTCGGTTTGCAGATTGTGCTTTTTGTTAAATTGTGTAAATCCGTTCAGTAGTTTCTGAGAAAATGCAAGTAAAATCATAGCGATATCTAGAGACGGAGTTCTACACGCGGACGGAGATCCGTTCAATTAGGAGCGCGAGCTGCATGCTGATTGGCTGCCAACTGTCTGTCAACACTTGAAACCAGGAAGTGTTGGCGGCCATCTTGCGCCTCGGTAGAACCGAGTCACAAGAAAACAGTAAAGCAAAGTTGAGAAATAATTGAAGGGGGCAGGCTAGAAACATTCTGACCCTTTACGCTTGCTCAGGGGGTCGTCAATGGGTGTTTAGGCTCTATTTTTATTTTTAAAAGAAAAATCGTGGCGTTCGCGTACGGAAATACGTACAATTACGAGCAGGAGCTGCATGCTGATTGGCTGTCAATACTCCAACACAGTATTGCTGTCCACCTCAATTATGAATATGATATAAATTCCATGCACAGTATTCATAATTTAATATTTTTAATAGTGGACTCTATCTAATGCAACAGGCGCAGTGGGCACATAATCACTTGTAACGCGGAGATCCCAATAGCCACTACATTACGCTACACTGTTCCAAAATGGCCGCGCAAGTCAGGTGACTTCTTTGACCTACGAGAGTCGGGGGATATCGGCTCATGGAAAGTAAACAGATTGTTTACCAGCCGATCCTAAAACTCTACATGAAAGTGAATACTCAGTAATTTACACAGAGAAAACTAAAGAATGATTGATTTGTGGTGGATGATAAGAATATTTACTTTCAAAATTGAGTTTCTAAATGTCGTGGCAACGTTCAAATACGGCCACGCAAGTCATGTGACTACTATGACCAATCAGAGCCGGTGAATAGCGGCTATCGGTAAAGTAAATAGAGCGTACACCAATCTGTCGGCGTTCCAGTGCCGAGAAGACGCCGAACGACTATTCTCCACTGGTAAAATCTTCAAAGTGGTCTGACATGGCGGGGTGGTATACAAGACAAATACGGTGAAATTAGATATACGAGTTTTAATTACTGCCCTCGCAGCGTTTTTCCCCAGACATAGAACTGAAGGGAGAAAGGATCACGCTCACCGCTGGGGGCTTTGATCTGATATTGAAAGTTTTTCCTCTTGGATGGTATGAGAGAAAAACTGGCCAACAGGGTAATTATTATCCATTACTTTGTGATTGATGTTCAATGTTTTTGTTGTGTCTAACACACAGTGGAACAGCAGGCAGTCTCTCATACATGTGCATTTATTTTGATTTACAGCACTTAAAGCACAGTGTTTTTGGCAGTGGCAGCTCATTATTTTGCCTGATAAAGACCAAGGCAATGAAACGTGTCGGCTGTAAGCAGAGTGTGAATCGATAGGTAGTATTCACATCTCTCTTTTTTACGTATATGTGTTTACTGTTTGCAACAAGGGAATGCGAGTAAAAGGTTTTGTGTCCTGTTTGCACAGTAACTTTTTTGTTATATGTTGAACGTTGTTAGTCCTTGTCTCATATAAGTTTGTGTTCACTGCACCATTCACTGTCTCCTTCCTTTTTGGGTTTCGGACACGTTTACGTTAAGCTAGGTGGCACCGATGATGAGAACAGGGCCATCCTGGTGAGTACCAACCAGGGGTCCCATTGGTGGTGCGCCCGTGAGGTGCCACCTAGCTATTCACACATTTTTTAATTTTTGTTGTCCTTCTGGTGAATGTGAGTCCTGTGTTGTTTGTAATGTGTTGATCAGAGTATGGCTACCTTTTATTATGGCAATAGACTGGGACATGGTAACAATCTCTAGAGTTAGAGGTGTTGCTGGAGTGATTATTTGACGATCCATTTGTGTTCACAGATTTGTATGTAAATTGCCTGAAGAACTAGGTCATTTGGTTTTGTTGTCAATACTCCAAACCAGGAAGTGTTGGCAGCCATCTTGTTTGTCGCGAGAGCCGTGTCACAAGAAAACAGTAAAAGAAAGTTGGGAAATAAGGAAAGGGGGCAGGGTAGAAACATTCTGACCCTATAGTCTTGGTCAGGGGGTGATACATGGATCTTTAGGCTCAATTATTATTTTTTTTTAAATACAAAATAGCTGGGTACTCGTGCAGTACTTGTACGCGGTGGAAAAGGTGAAAAAACTAGAAGTCCGTTTTATTCATTAGGTCCCGGGGGGCAAATAATGGGGGCAATTGTTTTGCATAATGGGGGCTTGTAAGGTGCCCCGAGCACTGGGGAACGGCACTTCTCTAGTTTTATTTTGAAGAATGCGGGGGGGGTTACGCTCCTACTCCCCGCAGTCTCGGGGAGCGGCACCCCTCGGGTCTTTTAAAAAAAATATATGTTTTGAGCTCTCCCTCTCTACCCGTACACGTCGCGGGGAACGCCACCTTTCTGGGGCAGTAATATGTCAAATGACCTTCCAGCTCCGGTACCTGCATTGTCTGTTTTTTTTATTAATGTTGGGAGGGTGGGCTTGATAATACGTCCTTGTTAATTCCCATAGAAGCCTATGTTCTGGTGTTAACATGGGCTTCTATGGTAAATAACAAGGCTGTATTATCAAGCTCATTATCGCCGTTTTATCGACAGTTTCCTGCCAATAATTTTAACACTGGTCCTTGATAATATGCTCCTAAGTTTACTGGTCAAAAAAGAGCAATGGGCCATATTAATAACAAAAGGCGATACATTATCGCCGCTTTTATCGACAGGAAACTGCTGATAAAGCGGCGATAATGGGCTTGATAATATGCCCTTGTGAATTCCCATAGCAGCCCAGGTTAACATCAGAGCCTGGGCTGCTATGGGAATTTACAAGGGCCTATTATCAGGCCCATTATCGCCGCTTTATCTGCAGTTTCCTGCCGATAAAAGCGGCGATAATGTATCGCCTTTTGCTGATAATATGCCCCTTCATTTCTATTATAGTATGTAAAACTTTCCTTTTTTTGTGCAGCAGTTGTACTCTCTACGCATGCGCAGCCTCGTTTCGAAGCCCAAGTTTTTTTCTTTTTCTTCAAGTTCAACAAGCAAACCTTTCTTTATTTCAGGTAGTAAATTTGTTGCTTTCTTTTTCGAGTCGTGTATGTCATCCGCTGCTGTACTTTTGTAGTATATTAATAATCATATTTTTTCTATATTTATTTGAAAGGTAGTGCCGAGGCGCCAAACGTTGATTATGTACTCCGTCCCCCGCCATTTTAGTAGTTTTTCACCGTTATTTTTATTATATCTGTTACTTAGAACTCAGTAGTTTTCAATCCTAGTCTTGAATATCTTACTATAGTATTTCAACATTATTTTTATTGTGGACCGTCATTCCCCTCCCCCACAAAATAAAAGAAGTATGTAGTTTTTTTTAATTAACTTTTATTAAAACAATAAATGTAAATGGAACTCAATTATAACTATATTAGAAGCAACTAGAAAAATAACTTTAACAACAAACAATATTATAAACAAATTGTTAAATGGACTCTGAAAGATGTCCAATTGGTAATCTGCAAAACAAAAAAGAAAATTAGAGTTTAGAATTATGTAGATGTGAGTAAATGAGCTGAAGCATTACAAGTTTTGGTAACTACGGTTTTATGTGTGCAGTGTGCCTCGTACATTACAGTTCTGTTATAGTGCCGCATTCAAGTGGTGTCTATATGGAAGTGCCTACTGCGTTACTGACGCAAAAGTGGCATAACTGGGTTGTAAATATGCCGACTCATTTCTAATGCATTGCTATGAAGGCTTTGTACATCTAGGCCTTTGTGCTTACCGTTGTATAAACCTTGCGGCCTAACACTTCAGGCAGTTGAATTCACAACTTATTTTCAACAATTATTCTACACGTCCAAGCAGACAGCAGTGTCTATAAGTTTAAGAGAAATGATGTCACAGAGAGTGAGAGAGAGAAAGAGAGAGAAAACAACATTAAAACTGTGTCGCAGAGTCTGGAGTTGAGATTTTTTCTTGAAAAGTCAGACGTAGATTTACAAACTCCTTGCGTCACTTTGCCCATGTTAAAAGTGACTCAAAAGTGGTGTAATAAGGTTGTGGATCTGTTTGTCAGACTGTTGTAACCTATCTGTTGTCACTGCTCGGAAGTAATTATAGATTTTACAGAAAAGCTGCTGTACACTATGCACTCTGGGCCATATTATCAAGCCTGGGCGATAAAATTATCGCCACTTTATCGGCAGGAAACTGCTGCTAAAGTGGCGATAATGGGATTGATAATATGCTCTATGGAATTCCAATCGAAGCTCATGTTAGATGTGAAGGACAAGTGAGCAAGGGACCCACGTCTGGGCATACCCTGCCAACTTAGGGCGAACTTAGCAAAACCAAAGGGGATGATGGACGGAGTGTTGAACATTGCAAGCACTCACCCCCAGTCAACTGATCTGGGTTCAATCTATCATCATTCTTTAGCTCACTCCGCCACCCCAGTTCAAACATGACCATATGCAAATCAGTCTGACCCTGTGCCTCATGGGAACAGTCCAGCCCAAACTGCCAAGCCATGTCTTCCCTGGACCAGAAACAAGGATCCTGGCACCGGTTTCGGGTTCACAAACCTCATCAGCCAGGCTATCTTAAAACCAGTGGCAAAGTGAACAAGGGACCCACGTCTGGGCATACCCTGCCAACTTAGGGCGAACTCAGCAAAACCAAAGGGGATGTATGGCACCCAAATCGCAATATCTACCGCCTGGCCCTAGCAGTGTGTCACCACCATGGAGCATGCCCTTACAGCCAATGGTAACCTTATTCACGGTAGCATGATGTAATTTTGAAAATCGCGGTAGGCGTGCTCCGCCACCGCGCAGCCGGTCATTGGATGCAATTGAAAGATGCACCATCGTGATAGCACCTGCCTCGCCCCTGCAGTGTGTCACCGCCATGGAGCATACCCTTGCAGCCAATGGGAACCTTAATTGCTGTAGGGAAACATCCTTTACAACGCAGTCATTACATCGCAACATAATTTACAAAGCATGTCACTACAATGCAGGCATTCCAACACATGACACGACATCACATGATACTACATCGCATGTCTCTACAATGCAGGCATTACAACGCATACCATTCCAACGCATACAATTACAACGCATACCATTACAACTCATAGTACCCCTACACTATCCAACACTTACCCTACTGTTGCACCCCCTGGAGTTAGAATAGTAATTTTTTTATACTATCTAATACTTACCTTACATGCAATGTAATGGTATGTGTTGTGAAGGTATAATGCGATCTAATGGAATGCGTTGTAAAGGTAGTTTCTAAAAATGCGATGTTGTGTCATGCGATGTAATGGAGTGCGTTGTAAAGGATGTTACGATGTAAAAACTGCGCTGTAAAGGCCTGAATTGTAAATGCATGCGTTTTAACGTCATACATTCATCGCTGTAGTATGATGCAATATTGAAGCCGGTCATTGGATGCATTTGAAATAGGCAGACCTGGAACACCAATTCCAGACGCTTGGCACCTTCGAAACGACCCCAGAGGGCTATATATTTGTTGGAGGGAGCCTCCATTTCCACTGCTCCCATAGCCTGCTGCCAGAGACCCCTCGCCTGCTGCTGCCTCCAGGGACTGCTGCCTGTGACCCCTCATATGCTGCTGCCTCCAGGGATTGCTGCCTGTGACCCCTCATCTGCTGCTGCCTCCTGGGACTGCTGCCAGAGACCCCTCATCTGTTGCTGCCTCCAGGGACTGCTGCCTGTGACCCCTCATCTGGTGCTGCCTCCAGGGACTGCTGCCAGAGACCCCTCACCACCCCTCACCACTCTATTCCGCCGCTGCTGTCTCATGTCCACAGTGATGGCAAGGACTGAGAAGATCCATGCGAGTCTGTTCACAAGCGAGGAACTGGAGGTCCTAGTGGACGAGGTACTCACACAGCACCCAAGGCTATATGGTGCTCCAAATGTCGTGGTAAGTCTTTAACAGTGGTGGTGAGTGCAGGGGAGGGGGGGCACACATGTAGTTGGACTGATGCAGTATGTGCCTGAGAGTGTGGGGCTGTGTCATGCACTGCCTAACATGCTGTCTCCAGGGGGTAAGTCTTCAACAGTGGGGGGAGTGCAGGGGAGGCACACATCTAGTTGGACTGATGCAGTATGTGCCTGAGAGTGTGGGGTTGTCATGCACTGCCTAACATGCTGTCTCCAGGGGGAAGGTGGGTGTACCCTATTCCACACGTTTCCCTGCCTGCACATGAATATTTGAGTGACCTGTGTTGTCTTGTCAGCCATACAGTGATGCAGCAAGTTGTTAATGCAGGAGTCAGGACAGTGATTGCTTGGTTGAATGGCTGTGTGTGCCCCTGTTGTCCATCTCAGTGGGAGCCCACCCGGCCTGCACAGTCACCGCCCAAAAAGACAATGACACATCACTTCACTTACAGAGTGTTACATCTGTCTTTTCTCATTGCTGAATTTAACCATTCTCTTTCTCTCTGCACCTTCCCTGTCAGTGTCTTTGCTTGCCATTTTGCAGGTTTCCAGGAGTAAGTTTCCAAGTGGCTCAATGACTCTGCTCTGCTCTCCCAGCCTCTCCAGCAGCTTCAGATTGAGTGCACCTGCATGGGTGTGGCCACTTCCTGGTAGGGAGGAGGGGTGGTTGCACCGGATTGGCCGATTCCTTAATTGTTTCTATTTTTGAATTACCGATTCGATATTTACAGATTCAGATGTTACCGAATCGGTATTTACCGATCGGTGTTGGGGATTCGGTATTTATTTACCAAATTATACAGATTCAGTAATTGTTACCGATTTGTTACCTACATCCCAAATACCGATTTCTTATTACCGATTCGGTGAAATTCGTAAAAAATCGGTATTTAAGAATAGGTATTTGGGATTTACCTACATATGGCCCCTAGTGATGAAGTAAACAGTCTGATATTAGCGGTGAGTGGAAGGCTCGGAATCTTTTTACAATAAATCAAATTGAAACAGAAGGAATCTGTTTTCAATAAATCAAATTGAAACAGACTACGCAAGTATACTTACTCGCATATCTTCTTTTAGGAAATACAGAAACTTGACAGGAGGCTTCAAATAATTCAGAGAGCGTGTTACCCGGGGAGAATATCTACAAAGGTAATTGCTGGCAACATTGTCTCCGCTAACAGACACTCCGCGGTATTATTAAAAATAACTAAATAGATTCCTTTTTTCTTTCTGCAGTTACGAGGAGACATCAGTATAATTTAAGAGATTAATACGGCGGCCAGACTAAATAATTGTGACAGCTCCAAGAGCAGGTACTTTTTACGTTTTTTCACATAGAAAGGCGGCTGACATTAAAAGTTTATAATCTAAACAACGCTTCATATTAATTGCAGGGTCCAGGCTCCAAAAACTCACTAAAAGTCATAGAGAACTGTAGCGCGTACTGAGAGTGCAGCAATAAGGTAGGCAACCATAAGGATGAAAGTATGAGTGCGATAGAAACACGCATGAAGGCCAGCAATAAAATAATCCTTTCATTGTTTTAGAAAAGCTGTGAACAAAAGGAGCGCGGATTATCCTGATCCGACGTTCAGATCAGTGAAAAAAGATTTTCACCACACTGTTTCAGGTACTATAAATTACAAGGTACATAAATTAAAGTGTAAGTTACAATTTTATAGGAAGGGAGAAGGCACTAAAAATTGTTTTTATTTTACAACTTCTTTTTTAGATCTAGAAGAAAACCCCTGATGAGAGTTCTGTGAAGAATTTAACAGATTTTGAAACGCGTCGGCATATGGTTTCAATCCATTATAAACTGGCATATGGTTTCAATCCAACTAAGGGACAAATACCCTTCATGCCCATAATATACTGTCCAATGGATTTGATAAATTAAGAAAACTTTCTGTGAACATCTGAGAATAGGGCAATAAGACAGAAAGAAGTTGTTTTATTGTAGTACATTGGTTCTTGATAAATTGTTTGTCACAGAAATTGTCTATTCAAAATGTCATGTGAGGTTGTTTGTAAAATATGATGTATTAATTGTTTTTGTTCGTGTAAATGTTTATGATATGTTTTTTGTGATATGAAAACTGAAAGACATTGTTTTCATTCTTCTATGTGATGAAAATATGAAAACTTAATGTACGGTATTAAGTGAAGAGGTATGAATAAATGAACCAGGATAAACACAAGTTGTAAGTGTCTGTCCCAAAAGCTCAAACTAGTTAAGCTTTTCAACATTACGAGATATAGGCTCATTCCCAGTTGTATATGTATTAACGGCCCTGCCTATTCTCTGTCCTGTGGGCCAAACTCCCCCTTCTTTTGCAAAATATAAAAAGAACCAAGCACCACACCAAAGAATAAAATAAGTGACAAGAGTGCACCACCGATATAAAGAAGTTAAAAGTGAAAACATGAAAAAAAGGTGCTGAGTTGAAAAACCTTGTAAGATGTGCAGAATTACTTCAAGGGACCGTGGACAAACGCAAGGAGTAGACCACACATATATAAATGTGCTGTTAACCAAGGTTAAAATCTTCTATTGGTTAAGCATCAAAATCATGGTCAAAAGGACCATAGCAACGAGGGGTCAAAAACTGTAAACGCACCTAATCACCGTTAAAACCGCTCTTGAATGACCAGCAACATGTGCGATAATAATATAAATAAGTCTATCGAACATCCAAATAATCTAAGAGGAAAATATAACACAAGCGCCAATTATTAACATCTATAGGGCGTAATCACAACCTATCTATAGTAATTTGGTACATGAAACTCACTTATTACTTGATCCAAAAACGGACATAGTCATATGTCCTCTTCCAATTGTCTATTCCATACATTGATATGTTTCAGTAAACCTATGATAAAAAGCAGACTATCACCAAATTATTGATAGTGCAGTGGATATATACCTCAAGACCTCTATTCCATAGAATTAGAAATCGAATCGACAACTCCTTTAAAAACGGCTTCTATATATCTGAAGCTTTATACGTCTTATGCAAATAATATCCATAGACACGTGTACAAAGAAGGAAAACCCGATTTTCCCTTTCATTAATAAAGACATCTTGTAATCAACAGTTAATAGTCCCAACCCCTGCCAAAGGCTCATTAAACATCTTGCAAGTGCATCGCAAGAACAATCAGTATTTATAACGTTTCCTAACATCAATCACTGAATATTCACGCTGTGTTACCGCGGGATAAAAGATTATAATTACACCGTAAGGTATTAGGACGGGCACATAGAAATTTAAGCAGAAATTTGCAATTGGGTTAACACTAAAACAAAACAAAAGAAAAAATAATGAAAAAATAACACATTGCGGCGTATCACCCCTTGTATTACGCGACCCAGTGAAACCATATAGCCAAAATCTAACCACTACACAGTAAGGTCCAAAGTAAATGAGATATAAGTCTGTGACAACAATAATCGGGCTTACTAGTCCTAGCAGCATAACTCGAAATAACAGTCTCGGCGAGGTGGCGTTTAGCAACGTCGCCATGTTTGATGGGGCTTAAAATACTCGCAAGTTCCACATGTAAGAAAGGGGATTAAAAGACCCAAAGGTTGTCATCCGCCATCTTAGAATGGTGTTTTTTAGAACGTTCTGTGGTCTAAGGATTAGCGGTACATCCAAATAATCAGATGTTGTGATATTTTGACCAATAAAGTTCTGTTGTAAGTCTCTCTTTTTTTAAAAATATTTTTATTTATCATTGCAGGAGAAACACACATAAGAAAAAGAAACATAAAAAGTTCATACAGCGTTAGCGTCAAAGACAGTAATTAGTAATACAGAGGGATACATCAAAAGCAATTCATTTATTCATGATTCAAAAGATAATGATTATAGCCAGCATTACCCAAACAATAATATCACATAAAAGATCTCCAGATTTTCTCTTTTTTCCTTAAAGACTGAGGCCCCCTTAGTTTTGCTAACGAAAATTCCATCATCTGTATCTCCTTGGTTAAAGCCCACCATTCCGAGATATGCGGGGGGTTAGGAGAGATCCATGCCCTGGCTATGACCAGTCGCGCGCAAGCGATTAAAATGGTAATGAGATCTTTAAATGTGCTACTTATATCCTGCAAGTCAAGTAGAATCAACTGTGCAGTAAATTTCGGGCCGCTTATTTGTTTATGGGAAAGAACGTCTTCTATTTTTTTCCAGAACTCAACCAAAGAGGGACATGAGAAAAACATGTGCACCAAGTCAGCGGCATGTAAATCGCATTTAGGGCACTTCATGCGGCTGCTGACATAATTGTTGCCTGACCAACTAGATATTCTTTGCGGGGTATAATAAAGTTGACATATCGTTCTGTAATGTTGTAGTCTTAGGTTAGAGGACTGAACCACATGATTAATTTGATGTAAAGATGCAGAAATTTGGTTTGGTGTTATATTTATACCCACCCTATTGGTCCATTTGATAGCAAGTTTGCCACAGTCGTCCATTTTTAAACTATTTAGACATGCATACCCCTGACTAATAACTGATTTAGTTTTGTCAGAGTATAAACAATTTAAAATCTCTGATTGGCCAACTTCTTTAATTTTCATTTTCCGCACTAGAAAATCCCTCATTTGTAAGTATTTAAAATACATGCCAAAGTCCAATTTATATGTAGTTTTTAATAAAGTAAAATCTAACAGGCCCTCGTGCCCGAAAAGGTCTCCTAATTTAACAATCCCCACATCTAGCCCAGGAAGTCCCTGCCCCATCTGAGAAAATTCCAGGGAGACCTGGGTTATCCCATAGAGGTAAGTCTGAGTGAAAAAAAATATAGTTTAAAATCAGGGAACTTTAGTCCACCTTTCTCAGTGGAGAGTTTCAGTGATTGGATTGATCTGCAAGCTTTCTTATAGCCCCATATATAGCTGCTGCATAACCCATCAAGTCTTTTGAAAAAAACGCTGTTAAGTCGAAGGGCAATGCATCTTAATAAGTAAAGAAATTTGGGGACTATTTTTATTTTGATTAGGTTGATCCGGCCGGCTAGGCTCAGCGGGATCTTGTGCCATTTTTTAAAAGACAAAGCCACTTCTTTCAAAATGGGCTGTAATTAAGAGCGATTAGATCCTCAAGATTAGCTGATATTTTTATTCCAAGATACGTAGCATTATTACAAATGCCAAGAACTGGGGCCAGTGGTTTATAATTGACTATAACTTGCGTCTTATTTAAATTCAATTTGTACCCTGTACCCTGAAACCTTCCCGAATTCTTCTGATTCTCTAGTGATCACAGGTATTGATTTAACTACATTAGTTGTATAGATGGCTATATCATCCGCATATGCAGTTATTTTTAGAGTATGTCTGCCAAATTGAAAAGGAATAATGTTTGCTTGAGTCAAAAGTGCATTTAAAAATGGTTCTAAAGAGAGAGCGAACAGCAGGGGTGAAAGAGGACACCCCTGCCGTGTTCCTCTTGCTATTCGAAATTTGGAAGAGTCCATACCTGCATAACTTATCTTAGCTATAGGTTGGTCATACAGGGACCTAATCCAGGCAATGTAGTTACTTTGAAAGCCGATTGTCCTGAGAACAGCCCACAAATACTCCCACCCCACTCGGTCGAATGCTTTCTCTGCATCAAGCATTATCATACCGAGTGGGGAGAGCTCAGTAGAAGCAACGTCGAAGGCTGTAATAGCCATGTTAACATGGGCCATTGTGTCTCTCCCGGTAACAAACCCATGCTGTTGGGTGTTGACCAACTCTGGCATCTAGGGAGCTAACCGAGTGGCCAGTATCTTGGCAAAAGCCTTATCATCAGCGTTGATAAGAGAAATGGGCCTGTATGACCCACAGTCGTTGGCTGGTTTCTGTTTTTTCAGAAAGAATACAATTTTGGCCATGTTCCATGAAGCCGGAGCTTTCCCTGTTTCCCTAATGGAATTAATAACTAAACTGAAAATGTGAACTAGTTCCTGTATACATATTTTATAAAGTTCGATTGGGAGTGAGTCTTACCCTGCCGCTTTACCGGACGGAAGAGAAGCTATCGCTGATCTTATCTCCGTGATGGAGATATCGTCCTCCAATTGATTAAACCTCTCACCGTCATTTTGATTGGCCACGTTTTTATTACTATAAGATATGATAAGATCACTCGAAGGGGAGTTCTCGGGTGTATATAGCCTAGTATAATAATTGACAAACTGATCTAATATATCTTCCGATTGAGTATAACACACAGCATTAACATCCTTAATAACTTTAATTGTAGTTTTTGCTTTCTTATCAGCGACTTTATATGCTAATAATTTTCCTATTCTGTCGCCACTTTCATACTGCGAAAGATGATACTGGTGCAGTTTCTGACTATGACTCTCAATCATGATCTTTTTGGTGACCAGCTTCAGGTCCACCAAATCCATCTTTATCTGGTCAACATTAGGTGTTTCTTGCTGCAGTGCCTGTACTAGCTGATTTTCCAAAGATAAAAGGCTAGAAGTCAGAGTTTTAATCTCTTTCCATCTTTCTGAATTTTTCCGTAGAACATATTGTTGTGCAAAGCCCCTGATGCTAGCTTTGCAAGCATCCCAAACGTATACTACTGCCGCAGAGTTTAAATTGGTCTCTACAAATTCGGTAATGTGTAGCTTAAGCTGGGCGATAAAAGTTGCATCCGAAAAAAGATATCTCGGGAAAGTGAATTGTCTGATCTCCTGTTTTTTAGTTGGTATATTAATTTCCATCAGTATAGGGTTGTGATCAGACGTCACTCTAGGACATAGTTCTATTGTACAGTAATTCAAAATTCTGTCAGCCGCCCAAACCATGTCGATTCGGGAAGACAGTTTATGAGGTGCTGAATAGTAAGTAAACCCAGCAGCATTGGGGTGTAGGGTACGCCAAGCATCTTTCAGGTTATGTACACGACTTAATTCTAATACCGGAGCTCTGACTTTACACATCCGTACTAGGGCATGACGCCGAGTGGTATCTAAATGATAATTCATGACACGGTTTAAGTCTCCCATAACGAGTAGTTCCCCTTCCCAATCTAATAATTCAATGGTTAATCTATCATACATAGTTGGTTCATCAATATTAGGGCCGTAAACCACACAAAATACATATTTAGAATGTTCCAGCTGAACCTGAATAATGGCCCATCTGCCCTTTGAGTCAGCCATAGTCCGAGTAATTTCTAAGTTCAAGTGTTTACATTTTATTATTGCGACCCCCCGTATAGAAGCGCCCAAAGTAGAACAAATGATAAGATCATATCCCAATTGACCCAGCAGTTTTTTATCCTTAACCCCAATATGAGTTTCTGTAAGCAACGCGAGATGGGGTTTCTACATATTAAGCTCTTCCTGAACCAATCTACGTTTATTTTTACTATTGAGGCCGGCTACATTCCAACTTAGACATCTAAGAGAAAACATTTTCTAAAAAAACCAATAACACAGTGATATATATCCCTGTTTTAATTCGTTATGTGAAGTAATAATTACATTTTGTCTTCGCTTCCAAGCTATATCTCGAGCAATGATTATTTTTCCCCCTTTTTTTGTCTCCACCCGGACCAATCCCCCACCCACCCTCCCTAGTACAATTGGGGAGAACATCCCACTAACCTTGCTGCCGCTAGAAAGGCAGCTCAGAGAAGCAGCAGCAAAGAGGCTACAACCGAAGCCCTTGCCAAAAAAAAAAGATTTTCTGTCTCGGAGAAGCAAGATGGCGGGTTGATGCCGCCTCGGAGCAGCAGCGTTCTTTGAGGCTCCCGTTTCTCTGCCACTATGAGTCTCGGATCTTTGGAGAGAACTCCTGTATATAGGAAACTAATATGAAATAAGAGCGATACTTTCCTCAATTGCAAAAAAACGTTACATACCTGTGATTACGAAGTAAACTAAAACTACTGCCGGATGCTTCGTCTCCTGAACGGCTGGTGTAGGCGGCGTCTGTCCACTCTGAGAGCGTGGAGTTCGAGTTCACTGCTATTCTACAGACCAGCCATCCGCTGGGCGGTTCTCACTCCGCTCCTGATTCCGTTCGGAGACGGAGCCGTATCGGGGGAATCAACACAGCCGACACGCTCTGACCTGCTCTGCCAGCTGCTGCCAGAAATTGCGCCTCAGATGAAGATGGGACCAAAGGTCACGGTTAGAGTTACCCGTGCAGGAAAGGGGGCTAGCACCGAGACATCGGCACAGACGCCAACTTCTAAGAGCACGACTAACACTCTTACAATGGCCGCCGGGAAGACGACGCAGCAAGCGGGTAAACCACTTATCAGTGCTCTGCTTTTTATCGGCACAAATCCTAGCCTTAGCCCCAGTAATCTGCCCGCCTTGAGTGGCTGCAACACTGTGTCTGATAAAGACATTCTCTGCAACAATGTAATCAACTCTACTGCCTTAGTAGAAGGTACAGCTGCAGCAGCGAAGAATGGTTTGAAACAAGCAGGGCTCACTTCTGAAGCGTTCAGTAATACACTGCCCGAGATTAAAAATAATACTGCAGGAGCTGAGATGGACACAGACGCTGGGGATTATCTCGCCTCTGAAAAGGGGGATAAGGGCGATGTGGAGACGGTAGGAGATAAAAATATTTTCAACATTGGTGAGCCCGAAAATGGCGATATCTTAATTGATAATAATGGGGCAAATAATGAGATACCTTTGCCGTCTTCAGGACGAGATGAAGAGCAGCTTCTTGAAATGGCTAATACATTGGAATCTGGCATTCTAAATGTGGAAGGGGCAGAAGCTACAGTAATCATAGAATCTGTTGAATTTGCAGAAGAAAGCCCTACTGTGGAAAATGAAGAGGAACCTGATGACTATGAAGATGATATAAGTAACGAAGCCACGGGCACTGGTAAACCTCCTGGACGGAAGAAGGGGAAAGCTAAAGTCAAGAATAGACTCAAGAAAAGCAATATTGCCGTCTCCTCTGTTCATTTGCATGCAAAGCTGATCAGAGACGAGAGCCCCCTTCGCAAATGGATACAAGCAAGGGGAGGAGTTAAGACAATGACTTTGCGTTTATCTGGCGCTAGCCCAACTGAAGATATTAATCGAAGAGATGGAGCTCACTCAGTTGTGAATGTTGGGACAGCTCAAGCAGGGCCGGAACTAAATCGGAGGGAGCAGACTATTGAATCGGTTACTAAATCTGTAGTTGATGCTTCAAAGTGTGTTGAAGCAACTTGTCAGTCCCCTCCAGCTCCTGACCCCTCAAGTTCTTGCGATCCCTCTGTATCAGGGGCATTCCCGTAAAATATGGGAGACGCTCCCTCTTCTGTTGACCTTATTCTAAAGACACTTACTTACTGATCATAAGCTTGAAGCACTGCAGCATTTTCTCCAGTTGAGAAAAGATAACAACATGCTACAGAATTCTTTGATGGAGGTCTCCAGCAAACTAGGGGAGGGTCACACAAGAGATTGAGGACTTAAAACAAAGAGTGGTCGAAGTAGAGGAAGGGGCTATGCGTACTGAGTCTCTCACCAACCAACATGCGGCGCAAATCTCGAATCTTGAAATCAAGCTTGAGGACATGGAAAACCGTCAAAGACGGCAAAATCTATGACTCTTTGGCATTCCGGAGGGATCAGAAGGCTCAGATCCCAGGGCTTATGTCGTTAAACTGTTTCAAAAAGCCTTCTCGGACCTCTCGGATTGGGATTGGGACTCGCAGTTGCAGAGAGTTCATAGGCTGCCTATTTTTCAAAGAAATAAGAACAGCAAGTTTCCACGCCCCCTTCTGATTTATTTTGGGAACTATTTATTGAGACAGGCCGTCTCATTAAAAGCCAGACCAAATACTCCTGGTACAGTTGAAAATATTACATTTTTCGTTCGATCTGACTTGAGTAAAAGTACGATGGATAGGAGATGGAAGCTTCGCCAGATGATCGACTCTTTTAAATCCAATGGTTGTGAGGTATATTTGCAAGAACCTGCCCGTCTTAAAGTCATCAAGGCTGGTCAATCTAATTTTTTCACTGATCTAAGAGAAGCTGAGATTGCACTCTCCAAGTTTAGTTCATGATTAAGGAATATATAAAAAGGAGGAGTAATCTCTAGGAATATTGGGTATAGAAGGGGGTATAGAAGGGGACCCTGCTAGATACAAGTAGAAGGTATTTCCGATAGTTGGAATATCCAAATAAATGTATTGAATATCCGCTGAACTTTGATATATGATAGGTCCCTACTATGCCACTTGCTTGCTCTCACTAGCGGTATTTAGATTTTTTTTATTATTTTTTTGTTCTCTCCTCTCCTTTCGTTGTGAGTCTCAAACATCCGAATTTTTCAACAATAGACAATAAAGTTGAAATTATAAAAAACACAAACAATAAAACGATCCATAAGAGACAAAAAGGACTAATCCAAACAAAGTAAGTGTTATCCGAACTATTCTATGAATTAAATCAGCCGATTCGTATATCGGTTCAACATATCTAAAACATGATTACTTAGGTTAATCAGCCGCATATAAAAAGTAAGTGGAGAGAAAGAGTATTAGTACTTATTAAAAGTAATCCCACAATTGTTCCCGCAGTGCTTAAAAAGATTATTTTTCCTGTTACTAAGAACATTTGTTCATATGAATCCTAATAGGTTCAAGATTAACTTTGCCAGGTACAAAAATTATTATCAACATACATAACGGATCTCATAATACTTTACAAACAAGCAGAGCAAGCTAATATAAATAGGTCATTGTTGATATTACACATATCGGTCAAAAGTAAAAGTAGCATACGTTCATAATAAGTTTTCATATATATGTTCTCGGTCAATTGGCCTCCTTACATATTAATTGGCAATTTTCTCATATTCATAACATTGTATAATTTCATATGTCATGTTATTAACAACCAAGAACATTCAATGCGTCAATATCTTTAACATGTTACATTTCACAAGCAGTTCACCAAGACTGTAACCAAGCTAACGGGCATTTTATCAAAGGTCCTTATACATTGATCTCTTATAAGAGGATGACAACAGAATCCCATCTCTAGAGAAACATGTATGTATGAAATATAACTATGTCAAGGACTAAAAAAGTCCTCCCAATCAATTAGGCAATTCAGAATACCAAGTTATTGTTTTACATCAGGGAGGCTTCATACCCTGCTTTACTCTTAATAAAAATTCAGACAACAACCTATAAGGTTATATAACTAGTTACCCAGGAAGTACTGTAATTCATTGCCGATATTGAGGCCTCTATCAACTCCATGTAACTGCATTATCCAGCAAGCTTCTTTCTTTCTCAGTTTTAATTCACGGTTACCTCCTCTAGCATCTGGTAAAATATTTTCAATACCATGAAAGGTAAACGACAAATGTTCACCTTGTGCCATACACTCAAGCGCATGTGATGCCATGGGCTATCTAGTGTCCCTGTTCTTCAGAGCCCTGAAGTGTTAAGCAATGTGTTCTTTGAGTTTCCTAATTGTACTGCCAATGTACACTTTCTCACATTTACAAATAACAGCATATACCACATACATGGTGTTGCAGTCTATATGAGAAGAAATCTGAAACATCTTAGAACCATTATAGCTGAAAGAGCGTAACCCATGCTAATTCAACCTACATAAACTACAGTTACCACACTTGAAAGATCCCTTCTAAAGTGTGTGTAGCCATGTAGGATTATATGTCTGCTGTTTAGGGTAACTAGGACTAACCATATTCCTGATCGTCATACCTCTGCGATAAGTAATAGAAGGGTGACTTTCTATGTACGGTAATAACGTAGGATCGGCCGTGAGCATGAACCAATATTATTTCAGAATATGATAGATTTTGGGGGACCATGCATGATAACCAGTTATCAATCTTACTGGGTCCTTATGGTCCTTCTTAGGGTTTTTGTTCGAATGTAACGTATCTCTCCTGGCTAGTTTTAATACTCTCTCTTTAGCTCTAGTCACCACCTCCCTACCATAACCTCTTGTTAGGAATCTATTCTCTATGTCGTTCACACAAGGTATAAAGGCCGAGTCTTCACTGCAATTCTGGCGTGCTCTGAAGAGTTCTCCAAATGGGACTTATGTCTCGTTTACTTTGGACCTTACTGTGTAGTGGTTAGATTTTGGCTATAAAGACTTGTTACGGTTTCACTGGGTCGCGTGATACAAGGAGTGATATGCCGCAATGTGTTATTTTTTCATTATTTTTTCGTTTTTTTCGTTTTAGTGTTAACCCAATTGCTAATTTCTACTTAACTTTTTATGTGCCCTTCATAATTCCTTATGGTGTAATTATAATTTTTTATCCCGCGGTAACACAGCGTGTATATTCAGTGATTGATGTTAGGAAACGTTATAAATACTGATTGTTCTTGCGATGCACTTGCAAGATGTTTAATGAGCCTTTGGCAGGGTTTGGGACTATTAACTGTTGATTACAAGATGTCTTTATTAATGAAAGGGAAAATCGGGTTTTCCTTGTTTGTACACGTGTCTATGGATGTTATTTGCATAAGACGTATAAAGCTTCAGATATATAGAAGCCGTTTTTAAAGGAGTTGTCGATTCGATTTCTAATTCTATGGAATAGAGGTCTTGTGGTATATATCCACTGCACTATCAATAATTTGGAATTTAGAGATAGATATTACAGTGATAGTGTGCTTTTTATCATAGGTTTACTGAAACATATCAGCTTATGGAATAGACAATTGGTAGAGGACATATGACTACGTTCGTTTTTGCATGAAGTAATAAGTGAGTTTCATGTACCCAAATTACTATAGATAGGTTGGGATTACGCCCTATAGATGTTAATAATTGGCGCTTGTGTTATATTTTCCTCTTAGATTATTTGGATGTTCGATAGACTTATTGATATTGTTATCACACATGTTGCTGGTCATTCAAGAGTGGTTTTAACGGTGATTAGGTGAGTTTACAGTTTTTGACCCCCTCGTTGCTAACATCCTTTTGACCATGATTTTGATGCTTAACCAATAGAAGATTTTAACCTTGGTTAACTGCACATTTATATGTGTGGTCTACTGCTTGCGTTTGTCCACGGTTCCTTGAAGTAATTCTGCACATCTTACAAGGATTTGCAACTCCGCACCTTTCTTTCATCTTTTCACTTCTAACTTCTTTTTATCGGTGGTGCACACAGTTTCTGTGCCCACTGAGAAGGTGGTGCATGCCAAGGGTACACCTAAGAAGGGCTCCAAGGCAGATTCACCCACCACCTCGACTACCATTCCAAGACCAGTGAAGCAGGGGAAGGAGGGCACTGTAGGGGTAACACCTGGTAAACAGGGGATGGAGGGGCAAAGGCGAGGCCTGGCGAAGCATTCCGCTGGATCCAGCACGTCCCCAGAGGGAGTGCCAGCGTCTGCACCTGATGCAGCTTTGGTGGTGAGTGTGCCTGTTGTGTCCACATCACTTCCAATTGATCCCAAGTAAGGGAAGCCATACAGAATCCCCAAGAAGTGGAAAGGTACCCCTCCACAACCTTCCAGCCACACTGTGTCTCACGTCAGCATGGCTCCACCTCCACGTGCCACTACACCATCTGGTCCAAGCAGCCCTCTGGCTTGCCAAGCAACTGATAGCTCTACCTCAGCTGGGCCGCCCTCCCCCCTCATTCAAGTGCTCCAACTGTCCCCGACACACAGCCAGCTCCCAGTCCGCCTGACAGCCTAGTCTGAGTGGTAGTCACCTCAAATACCTGTCTCTCACACAGGGTGGCCTGTACTGCCCATTGTTACCCCCTGACTGTATTGCTGTCCATGGAAGGGTACAGTTGCACACATACCCTGTGCAGCTTCTTGTGTACTCACTCTGCACTTTGTCCTGCCCACTGACCTTGTCATTCACTGCTGGATGCCCCTTGCCTGTGCAGCTTCTTGTGTACTCACTCTTCACGTTGTCCTGCCAACTGGCCTTGTCATTTACTGCTGTGTGCCCCTTTCCTGCGCAGCTTCTCATGGACATATTCTGCACTTTGTCCTGCTCACTGGCCTTGTCATTCACTGCTATGTGCCCCTTGCCTATGCAGCTTCTCTTGGACATACTCTTCACTTTGTCCTTCCCACTGCCCTTGTCATTCACTGCTGTGGGCACCTTGCCTGTGCAGATTCTCATGGACATACTCTGCACGTTGTCCTGCCCACTGGCCTTGTCATTCACTGCTGTGTGCCCCTTGCCTGTGCAGCTTCTCATGGACATACTCCGCACTCTGCCCTGCCCACTGGCCTTGTCATTCACTGCTGTGTGCCCCTTGCCTATGTAGCTTCTAATGGACATACTCTGCACTTTGTCCTGACCGCTGACCGTGTCATTCACTGTTGTGTGCCCCTTGCCTGTGCAGCTTCTCATGGACATACTCTGCACTTTGTTTTAGCCACTGGCCTTGTTGCTCTTTGCTGTGTTGAACTGTTCCCTGTGCAGCTTCTCATGGAGATACTCCATGAATAGCGCCATGAAAACGCCTGGTGTCCGTGCGCTGTACAAATACTTTTTACATTACATTACATACTCTGCACCTTGAAATGGCCACTGGCCTTGCTGTTTTGCCCTTGACTGTGCCGCTTCTCATGGACATACTCTGCACTTCATTTTGGCCACTGGCTTTGTTGCTCTTTGCTGTGTTGAACTGTTCCCTGTGCAGCTTCTCATGTACATACTCTGCCCCTCGGACTGGTCACTGGCCTTGCTGTTTTCCCCTTGCCTGTGCAGCTTCCCATTGACATACCCTGCATGTTGTGCTTTGCTCTTTACTCTTGGTGCCTATCTATGCAATATGTGAAAAAAGACAGTTGCTCCTGTTGTCTGTTATGACAGTGTCCTTACTGAATAAAGTTCTTTTTCTGTGTGTATATGGTTTACTGTGCCACATGCTCTGTGTGCACTTCAACATTGCCAATGTCTTGGCTCACTTACTCTATTTTTTACACGGGTGACAGGGACTTTAGTTCTTCCTGACCCTGATACTTGTGGGGGCAATGATGTCAATTTTAAATGGAATGCAGTTGTCAATTTCATAATTTGTTCATGTTGGCTATATTGTACACATGTCAGGTTGGGGGGGGGGGGGCACTGCCAGCACAGAGTGAGATTCTATCCACAGGATTACAGGCAGGCTGGTATGTGTGTTCTTACATTAGTGTGCCCAGCAGTGTAGGTGTATGGTCATCTTGTGATGGCCAGTCATCCTAGTCACATGGGTTACTTTCAATGTGTGCACTTGGGTGGTCAAGAAGTGTGTAGTGTGAAGGGGATGACTTTGTCAGGAGTGTTGATGTGTGTGTGCCCCTGCAGTGTCAACTACACACATGTTTCACCCAGGAGTTGAGTGCCTGTTGTTTGGATTGTTCAGCCCTGTGGATGTGGTTGTATGCACATGTGTGAGTTGTATGTTGTGCACTGTGCAGTGTGTTGATGTGTCCATGCAGTTCTGGCTGACTCCTCCTTGTTGTTTTTGTCACTTGTGAGTATCCAGAGTGTGTGACTGGCAAGCCAGTGTTGTGTTTTGTTGATCATCCATGTGTCTTGATACTGTTTGTAGTGACTGTGCAGACCTGTTGATCCACACTGCGATTGTGGTTGTGTTTTCTCATGCATTGCTGTCACATGGTGCCTTTTAGCCTCTAGTATGGCATGTTGTGTGTGGTGTCATACTATCCTCTATCTGTGCTTCAGATGCCTACCCATTGTGAGTCTGCACTCCCTCTATTTGTTTATGGTACACTCCTGCCATGTCCACTGCTGACGTGCAAAACACTTCACTTAGATGTCAGCTGTCCCCTTGGTTTACATGTGTGTGTGTGCCTCCCCATCACTTTATTTCTGACACTGTGCTTTGTGGTGCAGTTCTTTGGCCAGGAGCAATGTTCCACTCAGGACATTTCCCCAATTGGTTATATGTGATGTTCTCGTGCTTTTTGGCAGTCATGGTTGCTCATTGCACTTCAACTGTGTGTGCTGCCCAGTCCTCTGGTCAAGTTGTTTCCACCTTTCTGTCCCAGACTTGTGCATCTGTTGGTGTTGTGTTGTGTTGAATGTATGTGTGCTTGCTGTGGTACTGCTTCACTTCCTGGGTGTGATGCTGTCTTTGTGCTGTGCTGATTAGTGTTGTGTGGGTTCATGTTGTTTCACTCATATCTGTGTGGGGCTGGTATGCTTGGTGTGCACACACTGCTTGTTGTGCATGCTGTTCCTGTGGGTGTATGTTGCCTGGTGTGCATCCACTGATGTCATGATGTGTTTGGTATGTGATTTCTTTGCCTGTGCATCTGTTGTTTGTTTGATGTGGTTGTGTTTATCTGTGATGGTACACTTCTTGTCTGTGTTGTGGTATGTTGTCTGTGCATTGTTCCTGACTGATGAGGTTGTGCACTCCTGTTGTGTCTGTGCTCCCATTGCCTTTCCACAGTTTTGCTGCACACGGCATGTCTGTTCTTGTTGTGGTTCTGTGTGTTTCTGTTGGGTTAGGTGTTTGTCTGTTGTTTTTGTGCAGACATTTGTTCTGGCATCTATTTGTGTGTGTGATGTATGTATGTATGTATGTATGTGTCTTGTAAAGCGCACTGCTGCCCTGAGGCGTCATGGCGCTGTAGACCACTGGGGAACCCGTCCTGGCTATCCCTGTGAGATGGTCCCTACTGGGTATCTCCAAGGTGAAACCAGGCATCCCCGGCGAATGTGGGGGGCCGTTGTAGAGATGAGGCAAGCTAATGCCCAGAGTTACCGAGTGTGATACCTGGTTAGAGTAGGCACCGAGGCGAGAATTATCGAGTCCGCTGACCCTGGTCCACGACCCTGCCGCGTCGGGAATTGAACCCTGGTCCCGGGCCGTTCTCTGCTTCCAGGTCTGCCGCCTCTAACCAGTGAGCCACACCACTCCACTGATGTTTGTGGCTACCCCCAGGGTGTGTGATTGTCTGTGTATTGGCTGGAAATTATTGACACCCTTCAGTGTGTTTGACATTGGTGTGTGCTGCAGGTGTGAGGGGGGTATGTGTGTAGATTCCTACTAGTGTTTGACAGTCATGGAGTGTGTCAATGGAACCTGTGTGTTCTACTGCTGGCATATGCCTGTGTAGAAGTTGTATACATATGTGTGGCTGTTCACAGTTTGACTTCAGGGCCTTCCTTTCATCCTTGTGCCTATACATGGGTTGCCTTGCCGTCTCCCTGGGTTGTTGCACTGAGCTGTCTGTGATTTGACTTCACTCACTCTGCCAGCCATGTGTGCTTTGATGGGCTGAGGGTGTTGTCCTATGTTCCTTGTCTTGCATGTGATGTACACATGATTGGTGGTTGTCTCCTTGGCCTTCCATTTCGGTGCACCTCACTTTGGCTTTCCTATTTGTTGTGCTCCATTGTTGGTGGCATGTGGTCTGTGTATGTGTCTGCGTGTCAGTGTGGGGTATGTCTGTGTGACTTGGAAGGCTGTGTCCAATAGGATGTTATTGCCTTGTATGTGTGTGTGTTCATTTAGTGCTTGTACTCCGTTTTATTGCCATGAGTGTGATGTTGTTGTGGTGTGTGTGTTGCCCTGGCCCTGTGCTTCTGTGCTGTGTGTTCCTCTGCAGCCACTCCTGCTGTGTCTGTCTCCCTGGTTGTTTGGTGTGTGGTGCAGGGTGTGGATTCACCCGGCTTGTTGTTGTGCATGGGGGTGCACAGGAGGGGCACATGGCATGTCCCTTCAGGGGGGCTAGTGTGCGGAGGGTGGAGGTGTGGCCCTGTGGTCTTTGTGCCCTGCCCATGCCTGGCACTGGCCATGCCTTCTGCATTGTGCGCATGTATTCTCTTGTCTTCACCGCTGTGGTGACGTGACCGGGACATTGCTGCAAGATCGCGGAAAATGTTTGTCCTGGATGCGGAGGGTGGCTTGGTGGCAGGTAGGTCATGTGTGGGTACACTTGTGGATGTGTTCCTGTCCCCACCAGGGTGTCTGATGTGGATAGGGACCCTGTATCAGCCCATGAGTTGTGTATTGTGGTTGTGTTATTGCCTACCTTCGGCGGCGTCCCCGACGGTTCATGATTTGCTGGTGATGTATCAGGTACAGCATCGGAAAGACATGTAGGGCTGGGTCCATTGCGGTCGAGTCCGGGCGGTGTGGACCGGGCCTTTGGTTTCACGCTCAGCTGTCGAGCTTCCGCCGTCTCTGATTGGGCGGTTTCTCCGCTTAAGTGGTTGTTTGGGGCATCCTAATTTGTGGAGCGGAGCGGACGTCATTCCGCACGGCGGTGAGTCTCCGTTGGCTCACTCCGCCGTGGTTGCGGGCGCACTTTGATGGCAGTTCGCATCGTACCGCAGCGGACGGGAATTGGGCTATGTTTGGCAATACTAATATGGCAAGCGCGTGGTCCACTACTCGCAGCAGAAAAATGCATTTTTTCACACCGCTAGCGCCGCGGTGGTGCCACGGTCCGCCATACTAGTAGGCCCCTAAGTGTCCAGTACCTACCCCTAATTTAATTTTGACTGGAGTGGGAATAGTAAATTAATTTAGTTAGTGTCCAACACCTACCCCAATTTAATCCTGACTGGAGTGGGAATAGTAAATGTATTAAATTTAGTGTCCAGCACCTACCTTTGTTTAATCCTGACTGGAGTGGGAATAGTAAATTAATTAAGTTTAGTGTCCAGCACCTACCCCAATTTAGGGGCCGATTAGGAAGGCGGACGGATCGCCACCGCCATGCAGGCGGTGGCGATCCGTCCGCCATCCGTGCCCGTCCGCCACCTATTTCCCCCCGCCATATTACAATGGCGGGGGGGACCGCGGCGGAAAAGGTCTAATATGGTGGCGGTGTCTATCAGACACCGCCAGCCATATTAGGATGTGCTGTGGGCAATGCCTTTCTGTGGCGGCAGTGCAGCCACGAAAAGGCATACGGTCTTTGGTTTGGGGGCCCGCAACGGGCCCCCAGGGTGAAGGGGCGGTGCGGGGGGGTACACATGCGGGTTTCAAAATACAACATGGCAGGCAACGCGCGGTGCTTGTCATGTTGTGCTTTGAAACGCACAACATGCATTTTTAGCATTGCGGCGGGCGGTGCTTTCAGCACCGCCCGCCGCAATGTTAAAAATGCGGGATGCACCCGCCACTGTGGCGGGTGCATCCTAATTCGAGGCACGGGACCTCCGCCCCAGTGGCGGACGGTTCGTCCTCCGATAGGATGGGGGACCTAATTGACCCCTTAGTTCTAACTGGAGTGGGAATAGTAAATTAATTTAGTTTAGTGTCCAGCAACTACCCCAATTTAATTCTGACTGGAGTGGGAATAGTAAATTAATTTAGTTCAGCACCTACCCAATTTAGAGGCCTATTACGATCGCGGGCGGACTATGTCCGCCCGGCACCATACCGGTAAACGGGACCGACCGTCAGAGGTGCGGCGGTCCCGCTATGGCAATTAGGATGCAACCGCCACCCTGGTGGTCGCATTCCGCATATTCATCATTGTGGCGGGCGGTGCTGTACGCAGCACCCGCCACAATGCTGAATATGCATGTTGTGCATTGGCATGCACAACGTGACAGGCACCGTGCGGTGACTGCCACCTTGTGTATGCCAAGGTAGGGGGTACCATAGGTAACCCCAAGTGCATCCCCTACCACCGGGGGCCCACAACGGGCCCCCAAAGTGAACTCTGCATGCCTTTCCATGGCAGAGTCTCCACCATGGAAAGGCATTCTACCGCACACATTGTGATATGGACCATATTATGGGCCTTTTCCACCCGGCAGGCAATTGTGACGATTGCCTGCTTGTGGAAAAGCGGCAGACGGACTTTCCGTCTGCTGCAGTATCCCCCCGCCATGCTAATATGGCTGGGGTAAATGGCCGTCCAGCGGTGTGATTTGGCGGGCGGTTCGCCACCGCCAGTCGGGCAGTGGCGGTCCCCCCACCGTGATAATAGGCCCCTTAATTCTGACTGGAGTGGGAACAGTAAATTAATTCAGTTTAGTGTCCAGCACCTACCTCAATTTAATTCTGACTGGAGTGGGAATAGTAAATTAATCATGTTTAGTATCCAGCACTTACCTCTATTTATCCTGAATGGATGGGAATAGTAAATTAATTAAGTTTAGTGTCCAACACCTACCACAATTTAATTCTGACTGGAGTGCGAATAGTAAATGAATTTAGTTTAGTGTCCAGCACCTACCCCACTTTCATCCTGACTGGAGTGGAAATAGTAAATTAATTTAGTTTAGTGTCCAGCATCTACCCCAATTTAATACTGACTGGAGTGAGAATAGTAAATTAAATAAGTTTAGTGTGCAGCACCTACCACAATTTAATTCTTACTGGAGTGGGAATAGTAAATTAATTTAGTTTAGTGTCCAGCAACTACCTCAATTTAATTCTGACTGAAGGGGGAATAATAAATTAATTATGTTTAGTATCCAACACTTACCTCCATTTAATCCTGACTGGATGGGAATAGTAAATTTAGTTTATTGTCCAGCACCTACCCCAATTTAATCCTGACTGGAGTTGGAATAGTAAATTAATTAAGTTTAGTGTCTAGCGTCTACCTCTATTTAATCCTGACTGGAGTGGGAATAGTAGATTAATTTAGTTTAGTGTCCAGCACCTACATGAAATTAATTCAGACTGGAGTGAAAATAGTAATTTTATTAAGTTTAGTAGTTAGTATGTAAATTGTATTTATGTAAAGTGGAGTTGTTAAAGAAATGTTGCTTCAAATATAGTTATAAAATATTTATACATTTTAGTATACATATTTACATTAACAAAATTGTGTATGAAAATAATAAAGATAAAATATATATTATAATATATTTAATATATTGTAATTAGGGCTCCCGGTTTTATGGTATTTTTTTTCGTTGCCATTTCCATCTGTATTTATCCATATTTAATTTTTGGGCATTTTATCTGTATTTATCCACATTTATTTTTCCCACAAGTAAAAGACGACGCTGCAGCTAGTATTTTTCCACATTTATTTAAACCCTGGCCACTACACTGACCACTTGAAATATTGACCCTTTGAATTAAGGAGCTCTTTCACACAGACTCCTCTCTCAGACCTAAAATACATATTTGCCATCACTGCAAGTCAGTGTATTTATTATGAAAGTCTTCAATAGACACACATGAAATAACCACCTTTTCAGACACACCGGGTGCAGTTGAAAAGCGACAGACTTGTTATAAATGTAAATTTGCTGCAGAAGAAACAGATCTTGCAGACTTTGTGTTCGAGGATGAGATCAGTGGAATCAGGTCAGCAGGAAGAGCAATAAGGTGCAGCTTATAAGAAAATGTACTCCAGCGCTAAGAAACAGCCTTCAGTGAGCAATAAACAGGTTATTGGCATGCGAGTTAAGCATTCTTAGGAAGTACCTCCTATCCATCAAACCTTTCCCTTCTGTGCTGACATGCATAGCTCAACTAATGCAAGCACCCTCACTTAACACCTGGTGTCTCTGGTAACAGAGATGTGGTCTCACAGCTAGACGACTGTGGAGCTGGGAAACCAAGGTTTGAGCCTTGGGCTCGACTCCACATCCTGTGATTCTGGGCAAATCACTTAATCTCCTAGTGCCTAACAAAGTGAATGTATCCTTGTGTAACAAAACAGGTGCTCATGTGAAGCACTCCGATTGATGCCCGATGTCTCGGGTCTAGTTTGCTCTACATAAAACTAAAAAAAAAAAAAAATACAACCAAAATACGTTCCCCCAGGTTGAACGTTATACTACGCGAGTGAACGGTCCCGATCCTTCCTACGGAGCCAAACTGATACATGTACATTTCCTTCTCTTTCCCTTCTTCCATTTATTTTATTTGAGTTTTTCCTCGAAGCCATTCTTTCCATTGTATCTTAATTTGCCCCCTTCTAATAGTGTCCTCTTTCCTTCGGATTACTTTTTTCTATATTTCATGCATGCCTTTTCTTGGCACGCTTTTCCCTTCTTTGCACCTTTGTTCAATTTTCCTCTCACCTTTTTGCATTGTCGTTTCGGTTTTAGTAATTTCTCTGTCACCTCGTTTAGCATCTGTGCCCCCATACCCAGGTCAAAGGTAGGGGTCTTGTAAACACTTTATTCTGCCCCAGTAGCGCCCACCCCCCCTTGAAGTGGATTGAGGGGGCTACAAAGCATCCCAGGCAGTGGCGTTTAGATAATTTTTTCCGGGGGGAGTCCCAATTTATAGACCCACTTGTGCAGCCCCGTTTCAAGCAGCACCTTCGGTTTCCTGAAAGCGCAGGAGACCTTGAATACACCCCCCTATTGGGCTAAGATGGGCAAGTCCGACTAAAAGTGTGGATTCGGCACCGACCACAATCAGGAGTTTGTGTGTGTGTGAGGGAAGGAGGCACAGGCCTTCGACCTTGGTCGGAAGTCCTACATAGCACTGGACTCTGTTTGCACCCAAAAGAAAATCCTATAATCTGAGGTTGTCACTCCTTTAGGATCGAGAGTGGGGGGCGGGTGCTCCATTTCAAGTGACTCAATTCTAAAAGTTAAACTTTTTGGAAATCGATCTTCACTTTTGAGCTAAACCAGTCATTGTGTTCAGGTTTGCAGATTTCATATAGTGCTTTCTGCTGCCTCTGAGCGCTTCAGTTTTTCATAGCTAAAGGAAGTAGGGGCGGTTAGGGAATTTGCCGAGGGCCACAACTGAGCTGGTTCTCCGTGCAACTTTTTTTTTTTTTTTTAAACACAAGCTTTGCACTTACATTCTTTGCTGAACCATGCTGGAAATAATAAAAACTAAGGGGCAGTTTCTGGGTCACTGCAGAAGACACAGTCCCGCTCTTACTGCCCTCACATGTCCCAGAATTTACTTGCCCTTTATTTCGCCCAGATTTAATATCTGGAGGGGTTGCGCCTATGGCCGCTGTTTAATTACCTACAACAGTCACAGACAGTGAAAAATGCATATACGATAACATTGTGCTTCATGGTAATGGGTGCAGCTGGAAACAAACGGGGTGCTCCCATCACGGAGCTGGCAAAACCCATGCAGCGCCGAGAATCTTGGCACCATGCATTATGAATTTTTTTTTGCCAGGGGCGTTTCAAATGTGTACTCCAAGGAGAGAACCTTAATTACCTAAACGGGTAAAAGCGCTATACATTAAAGCATTGGACCAATGATCTATCTGAATATTGCCGATATCAGCTGCCACCCACATCACCTGCCGATGCTGCTTCTAGCGCCTACTACAGGGGCTAACATTTCTAAAGCACTTCCACTTTTAGTAGACAAGGTAACAGACGCAGAGAGTGATTGATTTCTTTACATTAAGGTCAATTCATATAGGTTACTGTTATGTAGTTATCTATACTCACCTCGTTGTCCTCGTGCCCTTTTTCCTTACCTCATTGTGGAATGCTCTATGTTCTGTAATCTAGAATGTGAGGTTGACAAGACTCAACCTTTGGCAGTTTCTGTCGGATCGTCGAGGGTCATGGATGCCAGTTTCATCTCTCTGCAATAAACGTTGCAAAACCACCTTCTGTCTCCTCGTTTCCATCTTAACAGTTAACAAGACCACACAGCAGGAAAATAGCAGGGTTTCAATGTTGTATAGCATTTTAGGACCCTAGTGTAATGTTCCCGATTCATGCCCTTATATAGGTATAAAATACCGTTTCCTTATATAGGCATTGAAATCATAACCATATCAAGACATAACTCAAGTAGTCCTAATACGTCTTGGCTACTTCCACTAGGTCTGAAAATCTACAACGATTCTTGGAAAAACCGGCCTTCAGCAGTCAGGGACCTCCCACTGCATGAATAATGATTTATCCAAGAACTCATGGAGTTTTCAGAGAATTAAGTCTCTAATGACGTTATTATGTCCAATCTTACGTCAAACTCGGCACCTTCAAGGTATAAATATGCCCACACTTGTCCAAACAAACACACGGTGGTTTGGAGCAGTTCGACTATCTACTTGCCCGACGCGCCCTGCTGCAGCAAGTGCCGAAGGAAGCCGACCCTCCAGCTGACGCACTGAGAGACGCTGTACTTTCTCCAGCCTAGAAATCCAGCTCCAGTGTTTCCAGGCTACCCTTGCGGGTTGCTGGGAAATTGAGTCCTGAGAGAGAGATACCAGACCTCCTACATTCTAAAAACCAAGGTAGAGAGCTGCTTAGACCCTAAGAGAATTCTTGGATTAGATTCTTGGCAAAAGAATACTGAAATTAAGCTACACCTCACTTACGTCTTCCCTTGTACTAGACCTAGGTTAGGTACACCGGGGTAGGCGTATTTTAGAAGAACCAGTTGATTACTTTTAGTCATTATTTATCAATGTATGTATTTTATATATTATATGGCTTAGAAACCATATCATGCTTTTACAGTATTATTTTATAATACTCCTCGTATTGTACGCTTTGTACTTTACAACAAGTATTACGATTGCAGCAGTTCATTTCTTATGCTTGAGAAAGAAGACTGTTCAATAAATACATTTTATTGGAAACGCCCGTCTCTCTATTTTCTCTGCACCTCTGGTGAAACGAAGCATGCACGATTGACTGAGTGAAATGACTATCTATTGTTTCCGCGACTCCAGAGATACATTTCTTATTCTTGGGAAACAAAGTTGTCATGTTTTAAGCGTTTGTCAGAAACTAATCCCTTCTTGTGAATTCGAGAAAGTTTCTAGTGACCTCTGAGCTAGCTGGCATTCACAATTAAGTCTAGTATATTCGATAGAGACCTAGTAGACCTCAGTCCTACCTCAAATCTATAGGATATATTATTCCAATGCGCAGAGCCTATTGGGAATATAGGAACTACACTACATCGACCGTCCTCTCCCGAGTCTACGTCATCACACGTGTGCCCCCTGTTGTCCAAATCTCCCATAGTTACAAATGGCAAGGAGGTGTTACTAAGCAGCAGCTGGGACGGGCTGGGTACTTCCAACAGCATTTTTTAAAATTAGTTCATGGGTTGGGCTTCTTGGCGCTAGAGGGGTTCACAAACATTGCTCGCAAGGAGAAGTTCTGGTAGATTTTGTGCTGCCAGTCGCACTTCTAGTACTTCACAGGTCTTTAAAAGACCATTCACTTGTTAACGAGGCTGTTAGAACTGGGGGTCTCTAGTTGGCAATGGTATTCACCTTTGTCCAAATAGGGACCCTTACTTCTAAGTCAGGATAAGGGGATTACACTCCTTAATAACCCCTCCTCACGCCCCTGGTAGCTTGGCACGAGCAGACAGGCCTATCTCAGAGGCAGTGTGTTAAGCATTTGTGAATATACACAGTAATACAGTGATAACACTACAGATGGACACAACACAGGTTTTATAAAAATAAGTATTCTTTATATAGACTTAAACACAAGACCACAAACGACAAAAATCCACAATACTACACTTAAGATTACTTAAAAGATGATTAAAGTCTCTTAGTTCAAGTTGATGGTAGATGCGACAAAGTTCTCAACAAAGTAACTGGATGTGTAACGCAAAGTAAACAAAAGGACTCGCAGTAGGGGAGATGCGTCGGTTCCGTGACCCGGGGGAACGGTTGGGTCCTTCCTCAATGCTTGCGCAGAGTAGGGGACTCGTCATGAGCCTTACCGGTGCGGAGGTGATGCGTAGGTTCTCGGTCTGCGGGCCCGTTGCGATGCGCAAGATGGCGCCTTGATGCGATGCGATGACGATGCGATGATCCAGTTGCGATGCGAAAAGATGGCGCCCTTGATGCGGCGATGCGATGACGATGCGATGACGCCCTGGCAGCCTTGCGACGACTCTGTACTTTGGAGCCCCGACAGGCCCTGCGACGCGCTTCTCCGTCGATGCGATGGTGACTCCCTCGATGGTCTCCCGCTTCTCCGGTGATGCGACAGCAGGCAGCTTCGATGAACACACGCTTCCAGGGGGATGCGACGAAGGCTCGCTACTCCGGCGTTGCGATGATTTCAGCTGCGGCGGCGACACGCTTCTTCTCGATGCATCTCGCTTCCAGCTCCCAGTGGCACGCAAGTGACTGGAGTCAGAATTCCCAGCAAGGAAATTCAGAAGGGAGCTGGAGGTGATGTCCTTTGGCCCTGAGACTTCAGCAGGAGGCAAGCACAGTTCAAGCCCTTGGAGAATTTTCTGTAATTGAAAGTCCTTACAAAGTTCCTTCTGCTTTCCCTTGGCAATAAAGCAACCACTGCAGGCCAACCCAGCAAACAGCACACTGGCAGAGGGGCAGTCCAAACTCCTGCAGCTTCCTTGGTTCTTCTCCTTGGCAGAAAGGTTTCTTGTTCCAGAAGTCATCTAAAGTCTGTGGGACTGGGTCCCAATATTTATACCCCAAAATCCTTTGTTCTCTGAAGGCAGAGAGGCCTCTGCCTAGTTCAAACCAGTCCCTGAGCACTTTGTTGACATGACTCTCCTCTTCCTTTCACTGTGCAGGGCAGAGACATCAGCCGCCCCACAGGAGGTGGAGCCAGCACAGGAGAGGGAAGATACAGCTCTGGAGCACTCTGTTTACAGGATTTCTCTTCCCCTTTCACTGTGCAGGGCAGAGACATCAGACAAGCCACAGGGGGTGGAGCCAGCATTGTAGAGGGAAGGCCCAGCCCTATTCAGGTCCCAGGTGCACTCTCCCCCTCCCATCTGGATGTAAATCTCCCTATTCACCACTGGGCTGTCCCCGACTGTCTCCTGAAATTTTCTCAGCCCTGTCACACACAAACCCAGACAAGGAATACACAACTCAGCAGAGGCGGGCTCAAATGGTTAGGCAAGCAAATACCTACTTTCTAAAAGTGGTATTTGCAAGCACAGAATATTAAAATAAACTTTACTAAAATATGTATTTTATTATTCTGAGTTCAGGCATACTAAATTCGAATTTCTACCATGTTCCCTGAGTTAGTTAGGATTATAAGAATGTGATAATCTTCACTGCCCATTCTGGCCTATGAGAACAGTTAGCCTTCAATAGTGAAAAACAAAAATGGCTGTAATTCACTATTAGAACATGCTACACACATCAGAGCATGTCCTACCTTATACTTACAATGCACCCTGCCCTTGGGCCTACCATAGGGGTGTCTAATCTGAAGCAAAGGAAAGGTTTAGGGAGTGGCAAGTGGGTACACTTGGCCAAGTCGACGTGGCAGTGCTAGACTGCACACAGGCCTTGCAATGGCAGGCCTGAGACCCACTTTATAGGCTGCTTCTGTGGGTGGCACAATCAGTGCTGCGAGCCCACCAGCAGTATTTGATCTACAAGCCCTGGGCACACATGGTGCACTGTACTAGGGGCTGACAGTAAATCAAATAACCCAATTGTGGAATAACCAATCAGTACATCAATTTAACATAGGGAGCACTTGCACTGTGGCACTGATTAGCAGTGGCACAGTGCCCAAAGCATAAATCCAGCAAAAAAATATCAAAACAGAGGAGGCAATCCGTCAAAAATGGAAGGGAAACTCACGCAAATGATGTCAGGTCTAACAGAGGCTTTGTTGTAAATGCTGATAACCCAGAGGCCATACTTTGTGAGCAATCACCATACCATCCTGTTTTGCAACTCTCTGCTGGAGCACCGCAGAATGTACTAGTATTTTCCCGTTTTTACATATAAATACAGACAAAGGAAAACTTGTTTTCCATCTGTATTTATATGTAAAAATCTGTTTAAACGGAAAACCGGGAGCCCTAATTGTAATTTATAAAAATATATATTTTAAAGAATATTGCTCTATAAAATATGAAATGGTACACAATAAAATACACATAATAATTTTGTAAAATATTTATTAGGAAGAAAAGATAGTATGTAAATGTAAGTATCATGTTTTATCTATATTTATAAAAACGAATGTATGTCTGTCTGTCTGTTTGTCCTTTATATATATAAAAACAAATGTATGTCTGTCTGTCTGTCTGTTTGTCCTTTATGCATTACTACCCGTCCCGCTATGGCAATTAGGATGCAACCGCCACCCTGGTGGTCGCATTCCGCATATTCATCATTGTGGTGGGCGGTGCTGTACGCAGCACCCGCCACATTGCTGAATATGCATGTTGTGCATTGGCATGCACAACGTGACAGGCACCGCGCGGTGACTGCCACCTTGTATATGCCAAGGTAGGGGGTACCATAGGTAACCCCAAGTGCATCCCCTACCCCCCCGGGGGCCCACAACGGGCCCCCAAATAGCCTTTCCATGGCAGAGTCTCCACCATGGAAAGGCATTCTACCGCACACATTTTAATATGGACGATATATTATGGGCCTTTTCCGCCCGGCAGGCAATTGTGACGATTGCCTGCCGGTGGAAAAGTGGCAGGCTGCAGTATCCCCCCGCCATGCTAATATAGCTGGGGTAAATGGCCATCCAGCGGTGTAATTTGGCGGGCGGTTCACCACCGCCAGTCGGGCAGTGGCGGTCCTCCCACCGTGATAATAGGCCCCTTAATTCTGACTGGAGTGGGAATAGTAAATTAATTCAGCTTCGTGTCAGGCACCTACCTCAATTTAATTCTGACTGGAGTGGGAATAGTAAATTAATCATGTTTAGTATCCAGCACTTACCTCTATTTATCCTGACTGGATGGGAATAGTAAATGAATTTAGTTTAGTGTCCAGCACCTACCCCACTTTCATCCTGACTGGAGTGGAAATAGTAAATCAATTTAGTTTCGTGTCCAGTACCTACCCCAATTTATTACTGACTGGAGTGGGAATAGTAAATTAAATAAGTTTAGTGTGCAGCACCTACCACAATTTAATTCTTACTGGAGTGGGAATAGTAAATTAATTTAGTTTAGTGTCCAGCAACTACATCAATGTAATTCTGACTGAAGTGGGAATAGTAAATTAATTATGTTTAGTATCCAACACTTACCTCCATTTAATCCTGACTGGATGGGAATAGTAAATTAATTAAGTTTAGTGGCCAGCACCTACCCAATTTAATACTGACTGGAGTGGGAATAGTAAATTTAGTTTATTGTCCAGCATCTACCCCAATTTAATCCTGACTGGAGTGGGAATAGTAAATTAATTTAGTTTAGTGTCCAGCACCTACCCCAATTTAATACTGACTGGAGTGGGAATAGTAAATTAATTAAGTTTAGTGTCCAGCACCTACCCCAATGTAATCCTGACTGGAGTTGGAATAGTACATTAATTAAGTTTGTGTCTAGCGTCTACCTCTATTTAATCATGACTGGAGTGGGAATAGTACATTAATTTAGTTTAGTGTCCAGCACCTACATGAAATTAATTCAGACTGGAGTGAAAATAGTAATTTTATTAAGTTTAGTAGTTAGTATGTAAATTGTATATATGTAAAGTGGAGTTGTTAAAGAAACGTTGGATCAAATATAGTTATAAAATATTATAAAATATTTATACATTTTAGTATACATATTTACATTAACAAAATTGTGTATGAAAATAATAAAGATAAAATATATATTATAATATATTTAATATATTGTAATTAGGGCTCTCGGTTTTATGGTATTTTTTGTTTTTGCCATTTCCGTCTGTATTATTCCATATTTATTTTTCGACATTTTATCTGTATTTATCCACATTTATTTTTCCCACAAGTAAAAGACGACGCTGCAGCTAGTATTTTTCCATATTTATTTAAACCCTGGCCACTACACTGACCACTTAAAATATTGCCCCTTTGAATTAAGGTGCTCTTTCACACAGACTCCTCTCTCAGACCTAAAATACATATTTGCCATCACTGCAAGTCAGTGTATTTATTATGAAAGTCTTCAATAGACACACATGAAATAATCACCTTTTCAGACACACCGGGTGCAGTTGAAAAGCGACAGACTTGTTATAACTGTAAATTTGCTGCAGAAGAAACAGATCTTGCAGGCTTTGTGTTCGAGGATGAGATCAGTGGAATCAGACCAGCAGGAAGAGCAATAAGGTGCAGCTTATAAGAAAATGTACTGCAGCGCTAAGAAACAGCCTTCAGTGAGCAATAAACAGGTTATTGGCATGCGAGTTAAGCATTCTTAGGAAGTACCTCCTATCCATCAAACCTATCCCTTCTGTGCTGACATGCATAGCTCAACTAATGAAAGCAGCCTCACTTAACACCTGGTGTCTCTGGTAACAGAGATGTGGTCTCACAGCTAGACTGTTGACTTTGGAGCTGGGAAACCAAGGTTTGAGCCTTGGGCTCGACTCCACATCCTGTGATTCTGGGCAAATCACTTAATCTCCTAGTGCCTAACAAAGTGAATTAATCCTTGTGTAACAAAACAGGTGCTCATGTGAAGCGCTCTAATTGATGCCCGATGTCTCGGGTCTAGTTTGCGCTACATAAAACTAAAAAGAAAAAAAACCGTTCCCCCAGTTTGAACGTTATACTACGCGAGTGAGCGGTCCCAATCCTTCCTACGGAGCCAAACTGATACATGTACATTTCCTTCTCTTTCCCTTCTTCCATTTATTTTATTTGAGTTTTTCCTCGAAGCCATTCTTTCCATTGTACCTTAATTTGACCCCTTCCAATAGTGTCCTCTTTCCTTCGGATTACTTTTTTCTATATTTCATGCATGCCTTTCCTTGGCACGCTTTTCCCTTCTTTGCACCTTGGTTCAATTTTCCTCTCACTTTTTTGCATTGTTGTTTCGGTTTTAGTAATTTCTCTGTCACCTCGTTTAGCATCTGTGCCCCCATACCCAGGTCAAAGTTAGGGGTCTTTTAAACACTGTATTCTGCCCCAGTAGCCCCCCCCCTTGAAGTGGATTTAGGGGGCTACAAAGCATCCCAGGTAGTGGTGTTTAGATAATTTTTTCCGCGGGGAGTCCCAATTTATAGACCCACTTGTGCAGCCCCGTTTCAAGCAGCACCTTCGGTTTCCTGAAAGCGCAGGAGACCTTGAAAACACCCCCCTAGCGGGCTAAGATGGGCAAGTCCGACTAAAAGTGTGGATTCGGCGCCGACTACAATCAGGAGTTGTGTGTGTGTGAGGGAAGGAGGCACAGGCCTTTGACCTTGGTCGGAAGCCCTGCATAGCACTGCACCCAAAAGAAAATCCTATAATCTGATGTTGTCACTCCTTTAGGCTCGAGCGTGGGGGGCGGGGTGCTCCATTTCAAGTGACTCAATTCTAAAAGTTAAACTTTTTAGAAATCGATCTTCACTTTTGAGCTAAACCAGTCATTGTGTTCAGGTTTGCAGATTTCATATAGTGCTTTCTGCTGCCTCTGAGCGCTTCAGTTTTCCGTAGCTAAAGGAAGTTGGGGCGGTTAGGGAATTTGCAGAGGGGCACAACTGAGCTGGTTCTCCGTGCAACTTTTTTTTTTTAAACACAAGCTTTGCACTTAAATTCTTTTCTGAACCATGCTGGAAATAATAAAAACTAAGGGGCAGTTTCTGGGTCACTGCAGAAGACACAGTCCCGCTCTTACTGCCCTCACATGTCCCAGAATTTACTTGCCCTTTATTTTGCCCAGATTTAATATCTGGAGGGGTTGCGCCTATGGCCGCTGTTTAATTACCTACAACAGTCACAGACAGTGAAAAATGCAGATACGATAAAATTGTGCTTCATGGTAACGGGTGCAGCTGGAAACAAACAGGGTGCTCCCATCATGGAGCTGGCGAAACCCGTGCAGCGCCGAGAATCTTGGCACCATGCATTATGAATTTTTTTTTGCCAGGGGCGGTTCAAATGTGTACTCCAAGGAGGAAACCTTAATTACCTAAACGGGTAAAAGCGGTTTACATTAAAGCACTGGACCAATGATTTATCTGAATATTGTTGATATAAGCTGCCACCCATGTCACCCGCCGATGCTGGTTCTAACGCCTACTACAGGGGCTAACATTTCTAAAGCACTTCCACTTTTAGTAGACAAGGTAACAGACGCAGAGAGTAATTGATTTCTTAACATTAAGGTCAATTCATATAGGTTACCAAGACCACACAGCTAGAAAATAGCAGGGTTTTAATGTTGTATAGCATTTTAGAACCCTAATGTAATTTTGCCGATTCCTGCCCTTATATAGGTATAAAATACTGTTTCCTTATATAGGCATTGAAATCATAACAATGTTAAGACATAACTCAAGTAGTCCTAATACGTCTTGGCTACTTCCACTAGTTCCGAAAATCTACAACGATTTCTTGGAAAAACTGGCCTTCAGCAGTCAGGGACCTCCCACTGCATGAATAATGATTTATCCAAGAACTCATGGAGTTTTCAGAGAATTAAGTCTCTAATTACATTATTATGTCCAATCTTACGTCAAACTCGGCACCTTCAAGGTATAAATATGCCCACACTTGTCCAAACAAACACACAGTGGTTTGGAGCAGTTCGACTATCTACTTGCCGGACGCGCCCGGCTGCAGCAAGTGCCGAAGGAAGCCGACCCTCCAGCTGACGCACTGAGAGACGCTGTACTTTCTCCAGCCTAGAAATCCAGCTCCAGTGTTTCCAGGCTACCCTTGCAGGTTGCTGGGAAATCGAGTCCTGAGAGAGATACCAGACCTCCTACATTCTAAAAACCAAAGTCGGGAGCTGCTTAGACCCTAAGAGAATTCTTGGATTAGATTCTTGGCAAAAGAATACTGAAACTAAGCTACACCTCACTTACTTCTTCCCTTGTACTAGACTTAGGTTAGGTACACTGGGGTAGGTGTATTTTAGAAGCACCAGTTGAGTACTTTTAGTCATTATTTATCAATATATGTATTTTATATATCATATGGCTTAGAAACCATATCATGCTTTTACAGTATTATTTTATAATACTCCTCGTATTGTACGCTTTGTACTTTACAACAAGTATTACGATTGCAGCAGTTCATTTCTTATGCTTGAGAAAGAAGACTGTTCAATAAATACATTTTATTGGAAACGCCCGTCTCTCTATTTTCTCTGCACCACTGGTGAAACGAAGCATGCACGATTGACTGAGTGAAATAACTATCTATTGTTTCCCCGACTCCAGAGATACATTTCTTATTCTTGGGAAACAAAGTTGTCATGTTTTAAGCGGTTGTCAGAAACTAATCGCTTCTTGTGAATTCGAGAAAGTTTCTAGTGACCTCTGAGCTAGCTGGCATTCACAATTAAGTCTAGTATATTCAATAGAGACCTAGTAGACCTCAGTCCTACGTCAAATCTATAGGATATATTATTCCAATGCGCAGAGCCTATTGGCAATATAGGAACTACACTACATTGACCCCCTCTCCCGAGTCTACGTCATCACACGTGTGCCCCCTGTTGTCCAAATCTCCCATAGTTACAAATGGCAAGGAGGTGTTACTAAGCGGCAGCTGGGACGGGCTGGGTACTTCCAACAGCATTTTTTAAAATTAGTTCATGGTTTGGGCTTCTTGGCGCTAGAGGGGTTCACAAACATTGCTCGCAAGGAGAAGTTCTGGTAGATTTTGTGCTGCCAGTCGTACTTGAGTACTTCACAGGTATTTAAAAGACCATTCACTTGTTAACGAGGCTGTTAGATCTGGGGGTCTCTAGTTGGCGATGGTATTCACCTTTGTCCAAATAGGGACCCTTACTTCTAAGTCAGGATAAGGGGATTACACTCCTTAATAACCCCTGCTCACCCCCTTGGTAGCTTGGCACGAGCAGACAGGCCTATCTCAGAGGCAGTGTGTTAAGCATTTGTGAATATACACAGTAATACAGTGATAACACTACAGATGGACACAACACAGGTTTGATAAATATAAGTATTCTTTATATAGACTTAAACACAACACCACAAACGACAAAAATCTACAATACTACACTTAAGATTACTTAAAAGATGATTAAAGTCTCTTAGTTTAAGTTGATGGTAGATGCGACAAAGTTCTCAACAAAGTACATGGATGTGTAACGCAAAGTAAACAAAAGGACTCGCAGAAGGGAAGATGCGTCGGTTCCGTGACCCGGGGGAATGGTTGCGTCCTTCCTCAATGCTTGCGCAGAGTAGGGAACTCGTCATGAGCCTTACCGGTGCGGAGGTGATGCGTAGGTTCTCGGACTGCGGGCCCGTTGCGATGCGCATGATGGCGCCTTGATGCGATGCGATGATCCAGTTGCGATGCGAAAAGATGGTGCCCTTGATGCGGCGATGCGATGACGATGCGATGACGCCCTGGCAGCCTTGCGACGACTCTGTACTTTGGAGACCCGACAGGCCCTGCGAAGCGCTTCTCTGGCGATGTGATGGCGACTCCCTCGATGGTGTCCCGCGTCTCCGGTGATGCGACAGCAGGCAGCTTCAATGAATACACGCTTCCAGGGAGATGCGACGAAGGCTCGCTACTCTGGCGTTGCGATGATTTCAGCTGCGGCGGCGACACGCTTCTTCCCGATGCATCGCGCTTCCAGCTCCCAGTGGCACGCAAGTGACTGGAGTCAGAATTCCCAGCAAGGAAATTCAGAAGGGAGCTGGAGTTGATGTCCTTTGGCCCTGAGACTTCAGCAGGAGGCAAGCACAGTTCAAGCCCTTGAAGAATATTCTGTAATTGAAAGTCCTTACAAAGTTCCTTCTCCTTTCCCTTGGCAATAAAGCAACCACTGCAGGCCAACCCAGCAAACAGCACACTGGCAGAGGGGCAGTCCAAACTCCTGCAGCTTCCTTGGTTCTTCTCCTTGGCAGAAAGGTTTCTTGTTCCAGAAGTCATCTAAAGTCTGTGGGACTGGGTCCCAATATTTATACCCCAAAATCCTTTGTTCTCTGAAGGCAGAGAGGCCTCTGCCTAGTTCAAACCAGTTCCTGAGCACTTTGTTGACATGATTCTCCTCTTCCTTTCACTGTGCAGGGCAGAGACATCAGGCTCCCCAGAGGAGGTGGAGCCAGCACAGGGGAGGGAAGATACAGCTCTGGAGCACTCTGTGGACAGGATTTCTCTTCCCCTTTCACTGTGCAGGACAGAGACATCAGACAAGCCACAGGGGGTGGAGCCAGAATTGTAGAGGGAAGGCCCAGCCCTATTCAGGTCCCAGGTGCACTCTCCCCCTCCCATCTGGATGTAAATCTCCCTATTCACCACTGGGCTGTCCCCGACTGTCTCCTGGAATTTCCCCAGCCCTGTCACACACAAACCCAGACAAGGAATACACAACTCAGCAGAGGCGGGCTCAAATGGTTAGGCTAGCAAATACCTACTTTCTAAAAGTGGTATTTGCAAGCACAGAATATTAAAATAAACTTTACTAAAAGATGTATTTTATTATTCTGAGTTCAGGCATACTAAATTCGAATTTCTACCATGTTCCCTGAGTCAGTTAGGATTATAAGAATGTGATAATCTTCACTGCCCATTCTGGCCTATGAGAACAGTTAGCCTTCAATAGTGAAAAACAAAAATGGCTGTAATTCACTATTAGAACATGCTGCACACATCAGAGCATGTCCTACCTTATACTTACAATGCACCCTGCCCTTGGGCCTACCATAGGGGTGTCTAATCTGAAGCAAAGGGAAGGTTTAGGGACTGGCAAGTGGGTACACTTGGCCAAGTCGAAGTGGCAGTGCTAGACTGCACACAGGCCTTGCAATGGCAGGCCCGAGACACACTTTATAGGCTGCTTCTGTGGGTGGCACAATCAGTACTGCGAGCCCACCAGCAGTATTTGATCTACAAGCCCTGGGCACACATGGTGCACTGTACTAGGGGCTGACAGTAAATCAAATAACCCAATTGTGGAATAACCAATCAGTACATCAATTTAACATAGGGAGCACTTGCACTGTGGCACTGATTAGCAGTGGCACAGTGCCCAAAGCATAAATCCAGCAAAAAAATATCAAAACAGAGGAGGCAATCCGTCAAAAATGGAAGGGAAACTCACGCAAATGATGTCAGGTCTAACAGAGGCTTTGTTGTAAATGCTGATAACCCAGAGGCCATACTTTGTGAGCAATCACCATACCATCCTGTTTTGCAACTCTGCTGGAGCACCGCAGAATGTACTAGTATTTTCCCGTTTTTACATATAAATACAGACAAAGGAAAACTTGTTTTCCATCTGTATTTATATGTAAAAATCTGTTTAAATGGAAAACCGGGAGCCCTAATTGTAATTTATAAAAAATATATATTTTAAAGAATATTGCTCTATAAAATATGAAATGGTACACAATAAAATACACATAATAATTTTGTAAAATATTTATTAGGAAGAAAAGATAGTATGTAAATGTAAGTGTCATGTTTTATCTATATATATAAAAACGAATGTATGTCTGTCTGTCTGTTTGTCCTTTATATATATAAAAACGAATGTATGTCTGTCTGTCTGTCTGTCTGTTTGTCCTTTATGCATTACTACACCATTCATCCGATCGCCATGAAACTTTGGGAAGTTGTTGAGTACACTCCCGCAAAGATTTCTGGCATATGCATTACTACAGCATTCATCCGATCGCCATGACACTTTGGGAAGTTTTTGAGTACACTCCCAAAACGTTTTCTGGCATATGCATTACTACTCAATACAAAACACCCTGGGTCTACACAGAAGGAGTGTGAGAGAAGTGAGTCAGCCAAGTGAAGCAAAAACTAGGGTACCAGTTTGTTGGAGTGGGAGCAAGATATCCTTATACCAAGACCCATCAATCACCCAAAGTGATGTCTCATCATCTGGGTTTAGGTACCATCCTATCAAGGAAAACCGATCTAGGTATTTGATCGGAAAAACCTTGACTAATAGGAAGGCTACAGGATGACTGGTTAACCCACAAGGAGCTTGCTCACATCAATAGACTCATTTGAAAAGGTGAGAGGATCAAAAGAGTGTGAGTAAAGTGCAGCGCTAAATTAAAGTAGGAAAAAAGTGGTGTTCTAAAAATGACTAAGGAGTACTTCTCACAACTTTATTCATCAAGTCCCCTTGCCATTATTAAAAAGCAGGATGTTGACGCTCTAGATATTCAAGACGTCAAACACAGTGAAAGGTCGACATGTTTCTGCCCTCACGAAGATCTAACTGTATCGGGGCATTCTTCAGGACCAGGCTATAAACAAATACAGCTGCTGCTACACACGTGTAAATTATAATGGTGCAAAATTATATTATATAGTACATATACTCCACCGGTAATGTCCAACTTGAATGGTTTTACTGGTACATTAACCGGAACCTGTAAAAAACAAGCATCATGTATATGTCAAAAGAAATACTCCTCAACTGAACTCACTCTCAAACACATTGTATTAGCGCAAAGGAACGCAAATGTATTTCTTGTTTTGTATGGTGATACTCATAATTGGTTTATCACTTACCCATAACAATTGGGTGTAGCCCTCACCTCTACCTGGCTCATTACTCAGGGAAGGGGGCCCCGCTCTAAAATAAGGACAAAAAACACAGTCAGTGATATACCTGCATCACTACTATGAATGTCTTCTGTTTACTAAACTCTCTCATGACTAGGGCCAATGATTAGTACAGCCCCGCCGATCCCTTCCTCAAGGGGTACCTATCATTACAATGAATTAAATCTCTGAATATCAAGAGGATGGTGTCCTCTCCATAGTGAAAACTATTTAGATACATTACACATCTCAGTGTTATATTGCTCCTCATTGAGGTATCCTGATGTCAAGTGTAAAAAAGCTAACGATATCTCAAAGGCAATACCAAGGAAGACACTAATATAATTACGGTTAAGCATGCTCTTCACTGATAATACTTCCAGCGCTTACCTACATCATCTATAAAGTCCTTGCATTTGGGACTCACCTATCCGTCGGTACCCCGGGCCGTCAGGAGTAATGTCCGGAGGTACCGACGCTCGTTTTTAGAGTGGTTTTTATGTGTCAAAAGGCAGGCTCGTTAGTGGCGCGGGGTCCTGTAAATGCAGGGCGTCCGCGACTCAGCCTGCTCGTGTGCGAAGTTCAATGCGCATGCGCGTAACTAAACAGGCTACTCTCCATGCACTCAACTACACCGCGCATGCGCGGTGCAGAATGCACTACAACGGACTCGTTCGACCTGCACCGCGCATGTGCGATGCAGAGCACACTACGACGGGAGAAAAAGCATTTCTTTCGCTGGACACTTCTAATCTCAGCCAGTGTTCTCCTTCCTGTATGCCTAGAGAGGCAGAATGTCTATTCCCGGCCTCATCTATTCGAGGGTCAAGCAAGGAAAAAAAAAATTATATATATCCCTCAGTCACTACACTCATGCCTAGGACTTAGCTATTCATATCTATATACTTTTTAAAGCTAGAGTGGTGCTGATGTAAGTTAATTGATTTGAGTACCAATGTTCGATCAATGTCATTATCTCAGATCAATGTACTGGAAAAGTGAGTGTCTAACCCTTGCTAGACTATCAGTCTATTGATCATGTCATAAGCACTTTTAACCCAAAAGGTTACTTTGTGTGAATACTAACCATATTCATAAAGTACGAGTATTGCAGTTATGTTTTCTTAGTACTATGTTAGTTCTTGTGTGGAATGATGTCATGTTAATCTAGTGCCATCCATGGAATGTCATCATTAAGCCCATCAACATCAGTCTGCAAGCGGAACACCCAACGTTGTTCACGCTGTAGAAGGAATTTATTGATGTCCGTGATGTGAGTCAGAATAAATGGCTTCTCTAGAATTACCCAGTGTAATTCTGTGTCAGAGTGTCCTGTCTCTAGATAATGATTGGTAAGTTTCGTGGCACTTCTTTTACACCGAATGGTACTGCGGTGTTCGGAAATTCTCACCTTGATCTTCCTAGATGTCATCCCTACGTACCTCTTTTTGCAGGGACACGTAATGAGGTATATGACCCTTTCAGTATTGCAGTTTGTGTGTCTATTAAGGGTCCAGGGTCTAGTAGTGCCTATATCTACCTCAGTCGTGTGGCAGGTTAGTGGGCATACCGAACAGTTGCTACATGGGAAGTGACCCGTCACTGGTCGTAGGCCCCATATCCCTGGTTCTGTGGGGTCAGGTTTTGATTCACGTGGTCTGGTATGTACCAATCGATCTTTAACATTCATGCTTCTCTTGAATGCAAAAAGAGGAGGGGGTAATGTCTTTCCTCCGATTTCCAGGATTTTCCAGTGTTTCAGGATACTCTTCTTCAGGGCATTTGAATGTCCTGAGAAGGTAGTTACACATGTCATTCTTTGTGTATCTGTGCCATCCTCTGATGTTGTTGCTTTGGGCTCCAGTAGTGCATCCCTGTTGTTATTGGACGCTCTTTTTAAGGAAGTCTTAATTGTCTTTTTCGGATACTGCCGTTCCCGCAGTTGCCCAGAGAGTGCAGCTGCATGTTCCTTGTATTTTGCATTATCCGAACAGTTCCGCCTGACCCTCAAAAACTGTCCAAAGGGCAGGTTTTCCCGAAGTGCCTGAGGATGATAACTCTGGAAGTGTAATAGGGAGTTCCTCGCCATCGGCTTCCTGTACAGTTCAGTATTTAGATGTCCGTGTTGAGGGTAGATGTTGACATCTAGAAATGGAAGATTGTCCTTGGAGAATTCACATGTTCTGATGGTTCAGCCATTTATGAAACTCATTTATGGTCTCAACTGTTCCTCTCCAAATGACTAAAACGTCATCTATGTAACGTTTCCAGGTGACAATATGGTCCAAAAATGGGTTGGTGTTACACAGGACATGGGTCTGTTCAAATTGATGGACATATAGATTCGCCAGAGATGGGGCAAAGACACTGCCCATAGATGTCCCGGACACTTGGAGGAACAGGTCTTTGCCAAATTGGAAGAAGTTTTCTTTCATGGCTATAGAGGCACATGCCATGATAAAACTGACTGGAGTAATGCTATCCAGATCGGTCTGTAGCAGAAGTGTTTCAATCACAGAAAGAGTTTCGTCCTGTGGTATACACGTATACAAGGACTCCACGTCAAAAGACACAAGCAAGTCTTGGTCTTCATCATACGGCATGGTTGTTAGTGCACGTAGCAGGTCTTTAGTGTCCTGTATATACGTGGGCATTTGTTTCACGAGGGGTTTGAGAAAAAAGTCTACAAATGTGGACAGGGGTTCCAATAAAGACCCAATGCCCGAGATTATCGGCCTGCCAGGAGGAGGTGTGACTCCTTTGTGTATCTTGGGTAAGATGTAGAAATACGGAACCACCGGATATGTGGTGACCAGATAAGCTGCTTCTTGGTCCGTGATCTTTTGCTTCACTTGGCTGACTCACTTCTCTCACACTCCTTCTGTGTAGACCCAGGGTGTTTTGTATTGAGTATATATGTGAATAGGGGATATTCACCCTGCAGGTCTGTAAAACATCCCTTAGACCCCCCATTAAATTTGTCGTGAGTAGAATATGCATTACTACACCATTCAACCGATCGCCATGAAACTTTGGAAAGTTGTTGAGTACACTCTTGCGAAGGTTTCTGGCATAATTTATTTTTAAATATCAGCCCCCCAGGGCCCTCATAATCTTTTGAATACTGAATTTTTCCATTTACGGAATACCAGGCGAAGCGACAACGTACAAGTCCATCGATACTGTGATGAGACAAGACGAAGTTGTCAATTACCCAACAGAATTCTTGAATTCACTGGATTTGCCAGGTATGCCACCGCACATTTTAACATTGAAAATTGGCGTGCCGATCATTCTTCTCCAAAACATCAATCCACCACGACTTTGCAACGGTACAAGACTTTCTTTGAAAAAGATGATGAACAATGTCATCGAAGCTACAATTTTGAATGGGAAATTCAAGGGGGAAGAAGTACTGTTGCCACGTATTCCAATGATCCCAACAGATATGCCTTTTGAATTCAAATGTTTACAGTTTCCGGTGCGACTCGCTTTTGCAATGACCGTCAACAAAGCACAAGGACAATCGCTGCAAGTGTGTGGACTAGATTTGGAGAATCCGTGTTTATCACATGGACAACCGTATGTGGCCAGCTCATGCGTCGGAAAAACTTCTGATTTATTTGTGTGCGCACCAGACGGAAAAACAAAAAGTATTGTGTATCGACAAGCACTCAAATAAATAAATAGTATTAAAACAACACTTTGAATTGTTTTCCATATTAAAATGAATAAGTTTAAATAAAAATGACACAATGTAAATTGAAAGTTATCATAACGAGTTTCCTTGAATTTCCTTTCTTATGATATCGCAGCAATGCGCGGCGGGTAAGATAGTTACACATAAAAACAATAAATGACAAAATAATAATGGTACTTTATTGCAGAAATAATATTAAAGTATTTTAAAAATAATTATACAACAAAAATAAATTATACGTATTTTAGTACATGACTTCATTTTTTAATATATTTGTAAATTAATTATTGATAAAAATTACTGTACATTTACAAAAGTATGTATATATTTCAAAATATAACATTGTTTTAGCAAATATTGTCAATAATTGTTTTGTATTCATATTTTTTCATATTATCACATATATTGGTAATTTTAAGAAAATACATTTTAAACATTTCTAATGTAATTGAGAGAAATAAACTTTTTTTATCATTTTCACAATCATATAATAAATGTAAATTACCAATATTAATATATTAAATATTAAAAATTATTACATTTGTTTTACATTGTAATTTGTTTCAACAATGTATATTTTTATAATAACATAAAAAATGTTGTTTAGTAAACAAATGTATACATATTTTGCTATGTATGGAATTATAAAAATAAATAATATATGTGTTATATTTATTATTATAATTTTTAAAATAATGAATTGCATTTCAAAAGATTACATATAAGTTGTAGTTAATAAATTAAATATAATAACATTTATAATATGTGAAAACAAACTTTTATTACATAAAGTGTATTCATTTCCTATGTTTAAAGTTGCCATTTCTGTTTGGGTCTTCTATTTTGTAACAGCACGCTGTTGTTTTGGTCATTTGGAAGGGGACAAGCAAGCGGTTGGAAGCTGCTTCACATTGAGCGAGTTAATATTTATTTTCTTTAATCTACCTATATTTTAAAGTTATTTTGAAAGTAGTTACAGTTTATTTAGAGTGTTAGAGATTTGTTACTGATGCTATGATGTTTTATACGCGATGGTTAGGTATAGACTGTTTATCGCGATTTACGTAATAGAGGCCTAGTTAGAAAGGTTTAAGTTAGAATGTTTCATGTGTTTATTTTGATAGTACAATATTAGTAGTAATGTTATTAAGTGAATTATGTGTTGTTTTGTGTGGGTGGGACTGTTTGTATGTTCATTTCCTAGGTTTTAATTTAAAGACGTTTCGGCGGCCGGAAAATTGCATTTTTTTTTATTCTTGGAAGTGTATATTAGTTTTGCAAGCTAATATTTTATATACACTTACATAATTTTTCGGTTTTCCTGGAGCGTTTCTTTTAAAACAAATATTTTCGGGTTTTTGATGGACTCAAGATTGTGGATTTTTCGATAGAGAATTACATTTTTACATTTTTTGGGGGGGGGAAATTTTTAAGGCTATTTCATTCAAACCTCCCTGGATTATTTTACAAGATGTGGAATTTTGAATCAACAACAACAAACAGTAAGTTTAAGAAAATTATTTAATTGTGGAAGGTAAATAATGTTATGTTTTATTGTTGTGTTTTATTTTCTCACATATAATATTAATGTGTGTGAATATATTTAATTTTACTATTACAAATATATTACACACACTAATTAAAATTGTGAGCTAATAACTAATAACTTTTATATATTGCTATGTAGTCATAGAAATGTGTTATTCATTTGATTTTTATGGATATTTTATAATAGACTTTTTGCAATAATTTCTAGGTATTCTAGGATATAGTTTAACTTGCTCTTGAAGGTATTGCTACATTTGTTTTGTTTGTTTAGAGGTTTTTGGTTTTAGTTGCATGATAGAATGTTGCATTAGGAGTTCCTGATAGCTTTGTTCTTTTTGTAGGGAAGCTATTAGTTTTTGACATGTTGGTCTGACTCTTCCTGTGGTTTGTTGGAAGGCATTATGCCATCCTTCAACAGACCTATTTGTTTTAGCTTGTTGGGTAATGTGCTAGTATATACATTCCACAAGGGAATTTGAAAATTGAGTTGTCTCCTATGGCCAGAGCTATGTAATCTGCCAACCCAGGTGTCTTCAAAGTAGTCCCGTAGTGGACTTAATTGTTGCTTATGCTGTTGATAAAAAGGGCTTTCTAGTAGTAAATTGTAGTGTTCAGCAACATCTTTTACTGGAACATAGGCTAATGCAATTCGTTTTTTAATTTGAAATTGAAAAGTTGTGTTAGTTGCATACTCTATACTGAGGGTGGATTCTTGGAGGTGCCTCCATACGCATTTATTAGAATGGTAATAACACCTTGAATAGAGGTATGTGGGTATGTTTTGAGTATAGCATTTATCATAGATTGTTCGAAATCTTTAATAATTTTTCGTGGGAAATAATCATTGGTCTTCTGTTTCATTTTATTTAGGATTTTTATATAGGTTGCATTGTGTTTGTTAGGCAGCAAGGCGTAAATAAAGGGAATGTTGCAATTTTGATGTAGTCCATGGATAGTATAGAGTTGGAAGAAGGGTGTGAGACATATTGAGAAAGTATAATCTATCATCCATACTTCAGCTTGCTGAAGCTTTATTTAATTTAGTGCTGTGTCAAACATTATTATTCTCATTTCATTACTTTTATTATCGTAGAGAATAAATGGTTCCTTATTGAAAGTAATAGACAGTTCTGGGGTAATTATTACTTCATCAAAAGTTTTAGGACTCAGTGTGTGTGAGTTATTGCCCTTTTTGTACGTGCTATGGTCTTTTTTAATTAAACAATTGATGACATTTGTCCAGTTGCTTCTTTGGGGATGGTACGTAGCTGTCCTTTTAGAATTGCACTTGTTGGTCTTTGAGAGCTTGTGCTAGGCTCTTTAATAGTTTCACTTGCACCCCTAACTTCAATCTCGGTAACATTAGGAGGGTGATTATGTTCCCTGGTGTATAGTTCAGTTGCTTCTCTGGTGGTAGCACACCCATAACATGTATTAGAATAATATTTAGAACATTTCCAATTCACTTTAAGCCCAGTTTGTTTCTCCTGAGTGTACACATAGCCCATATAACACAATACCATTTTGCCTTTTTGTGTTGTAATGAATTGTGCACCTCTGTCATTGTGATGTTGAGATGGCTATAATAAATGCATATAATAAATATTAAGACTATTGTTATAGATGATATTGAGAAATAAAACATTTTTAATTATATACTTACAAAGTTCGTAACTTGATGTTTGAAAATTATGATTTCTATTCTTTCTGTATTAAATATTCTTTCTTCGTTTTTATTCTGTGGGGAAAAAAAAGTAGATAATGCTATTTGATACACAACATTTTAGTATGTGTTCGGGTGTGTGCTTTTGGGATGGATTTTGGGTTTGGTTGGTATTTTACAGGTTCACTTAATGCATTTTGAACAATACTTACTTTATTAGGTTCATTGTTTTATGGGTATGTTCGGTAATATTTTGTTGTGTTTTAGGTCTGTAGTGGAAACAAAGTAGAATAAAGATAGAAATTATTTCTTTGAGGATGCAAGTTCATTTTTTCAGTACATTACCTTAAGTGTTATTTAGTATATTTTATTTTACTTACTTTTAGTAGATTTATAGAGGTTTTTGGTTTGATGATGTTCTTCAATGTTGTAGAAAACTAGCAGAGTTTCACCTTCTTTAGTCTTCTTGGTTTGAGGTGTAAAATAAGACTAATATTTGTTGCTTTTTACAGTGTTATATAAATTGTTAGTTTAATTGTATTGGTTAGTTTTAATATTGTGTGTTTTCATTGGTTCATTTATATATATATTTTTATTGTTTTGTAAGTTATTTTCCTTATATGGAGAACGCTAATTAAGAGTCTGCTTTTTTCTGTTTCTATTTACAAATGTTTGTTTGTGTTTTATATTAAATATGAAGTGCAAGAAAATAACTTTATATGCTGAAAGTATATATGTATTAATGTTTTAAATAGTGTGTTTTATAGTTTCATTTTTTTAATGTATTTATTATTGTCAAAAAATATGTGTTAAATTTAATTTGATATGTAATGTATGTTTAGGTATTTATTTGTATTTATGATGTTTAATTTTGTATGTTTATTCAAGTTTAGGAAAGTTGATAATTTGAAAGTATATATTTGTTTGTTGTCTATGTGCTTGTGGTCGATATTGTAGATATGGTGTATGTATTTTATTAATGTTAGATATTTTTTAACACAATAATGTGTACGATATTTTTGTGGTCGATATTTTTGTAGAACGATATTATGGTTTCGATATTGTTGTTTTTTAAATAAGTATGTAGTGTCGATATTGTTGTTGTCGATAATTGTGTGTCGATAAAAATGTAGGTCGATATTGTGTCTGCTGATATTATATCAGGGATTCACATCAAAGCTGGTGCTCCTTTACTAGGCTGATTCCCTTTATTACTGTTTCCTCTGTAATATCTCCTACTGGACGTGAATTCTGATCAGGAGCAAAGATTTTTATGTGGACTTTATTAGATTGGTTGACATACACTCCTTAGAGTGTGACATTGGTTGGGCCTAACTGACAACATCCCAGATTAAGGGTGTTTTTACATCCCAGATTAAGGGTGTGTTTTTTAATATTGCCTGTGATCGAGAGGAACATTTGTGGATTTAAAATAGTGCATTGCTACAGTCCATGCAATGTCTGTGCCCTATTCATTTCCTCAAAATAGATTTCAAACACATAATATAGGTTTGATTCACAGAAAAAAAAATATTATCCTGTGAACAGACTAACCTTTATGCATTAAGACGGAATATAGCAGTTTCTCTTTTCACAAAAATTCTGTGCATAATGCACCATTTTTCTCCTGGAAAACATATTTTTTGGTGAAGAAATGACTTACTCTATGACTAAAACTGTAGATGTCAAAAGCACCACTCTACACTTACTGGCCACTTATACCTTCTTCATTCATGGAGGCACTACGCAAGGTGGAATTGTTTAATGAAAGCATGAAGACATAGGGCCCTCTATCAAAAGAATGTTGTTGCAGTTGTCTTAACATTAAAGCCTACTGACTTTATTAATTGCATCTTTGATAAACTCACTGATAACAACACGCAAAGCTATCTATACACATGGGACCTAATTCACAAACAGCATTCTGTAGAACATAAAGTAGTACTACTCATGTAATATGCCTTACTATTAACAAAGCTACAGGTCGAAACCTCTGCCGCCACCTCTCCCATCTTTTCAGTGCTGAGCTCTCCACCAAGGCGGCAGAGATCACACAGGGTTGCAAAGTTACCCCTTTTTGGAAGGTCATTCCTAGTTTTTTATTGGGACGCACCTGATTGTATTCTTGAACCCTAGCATTAGGACCCTGGTATCTAGTATCCAGTGTATGTGCTCTCACCCCTAAAACATATACAAATTGGCTTAAAACCTGATTGGCACATATAGCTTTCCTATAAGGCCATAGTATTTTGTGCAGGCGTACATCTATTGTATGGAATGTCAATCGCCACTTGTGGACTGTAGCACTACAGGGGCAGTGAAAATACCCTTTGGCAGGCAGGACAGACTGATTTTAAATATTAATTAAGCAACTTCTAATCGCATCTTGCATCCCACAATATGTAGGGTGCATAATATGTAAGAGTGGAACATGTGTAACATTAGAAATTACATGCTTCCTCAGTGATGAGTCCGATGACGACATTGTCACTAGTCAGGCTATAAATGGTAAATAGGAAAAGTCAAAATATTGATTATACACTTTAATCTATTACTTTTGACCTGTACCCGCTACAGGGGGTCATTCAAAGACATATTATATATTTAATAAAAATCCATCTAATGAATTGGAAAGTTACTTTAAGGAAGTTACTATGGGGCATATCATCAAGAGGGGGCGATAATTATCGCTAAGTGCACTTAGCGCTAGGATAATTATCGCCACCCAACTGTGAATTTTATCGCGGAGATAGCATGCTATCAGCAACACTTATCTCCACAGCGGTAAAATTCAGAGTGCAAGCTGCCTAACTGTGTGATTATTGCTGAAAATCCAGCGATAACCACAAAACCTTTGGCGATAGCTTGCTGATAGGGCCTCACATACTTAGCCATGATATCCACCTTCCATAGGATATCATTACTAAGTCAGTTTCAAAGCAGGCGTAAGGAAAGTAGCGATAACAGAGGTTATCGCTACTTTTTTTGTCGCTATGCTGCTTTGCGTGAGGCTTGATAATATGAAAAATGTCGCTTAGCGAAATTTCTCCCGTTATCCTGGGGAGGAACGCCCACTTTGCATCTCATTAGAGATGCAAAGTGGGCATTGAGGGAAAGGGCGAAGAAGCATGGATTAACACGTTAGCGTGTCATTGCTAATAGGGCGTTAGAATTATCGCCTCTTTTCGGACGAAAACGGCCGCAAAAGCGGCGATAATTTTTTAACACCCCCTTGTTTATATGCCCCTATGTACCTGGCTAATTTTTCACAAGGTTAATTAGCATAATCCTCTGCCATCTCCTAGCCTCTCCTCAGCTCTTAATGAGGTGTGTAATTCCTCCCACAAACCGCTCAATAGGTCACTGTGATTGACAGGTTGACCTGAATGGGTAGAGATAGCCCACCTGAACTCAGCCGAAGGGTGGGGGCTTCCATCCTGTTGGCATAGCCCTATGAAATCCTGCCTGACATGTCTCTCTGAGCCACTTGTAAGTCTTTTGTGCACTTGAAAAGTAGCAAACAGGATGACATGTCCTATCCGACATCTGTCTCTAAGTTTTTTATGAATACAGGGCCTGCTTCAAACTAGATTTTAGTATTAGATGTGGGATGATGCTAGATATAAATACCATAGGGCACTCCTTCAACCCTCAGAGATTAGGTTTAGTGTGGCTATAGACCTTCAGAGCCTTAAAAACTCCCTGGTGCAAGACGTGTTGGGACTATTCACAGTAAGGCAAACCGAAAATTGGTAGGAGGGCAACAAAGAATGTCTCACTGGGTGCCACCAGAGCTAAAGGGTATATAACCTTTGCAACGCATTTTTTACCACGCAATACCAATACAACGCATCCATTACAACGTAAAGACTTTACAACGCATACTTTTACCACGCATTCCTTTACCACGCAAGTACTTTTACAACGCATGTACTTTTACAACGCATTTTTTTAAAATAGTGTGTTAATTTTAAAAAAAAAGATTTAATTTAATTTTTGTTTTTGTTTTAAAAATAATACTAGAATATTAATTATTTTAGCTAATTTGATAATTTATAAAAATAATAGAATTTGTTTTATATTATTAATAGAGTATTAATTTTATATTAATAATATGTATAAAATTATTTAGAGTATTTAAAATATTATTTAATGTAAGATTTATTATAAATATTCTATTATTACTAGAGTATTATTTGTATATTATTATTTATAAAAATATTTATAGAGTATTTAAATTATTATTTAATTTAAGATTTATTATAAATATGTTATTATTACTAGAGTATTGTTTGTATATTTAAAAAAATATAAAAATATAAAAAAAATTAGAGTATTTTCTGTTGTGAATTATGTTAATAGTATTAATGTATATTAATATATTATTATTAATATTATTTAAATGTATTTTAATACAAATTGAGAATTTTATTTTATGTATATGTAGTATTAATTTAGAAATATTTTATATAAATTAATTAATAGTTAAAAAACTGTTACATTTATTTTATTATATAATATTATTTTACTATCAATTAATTATTACTAAACATCATTTTGTTTATTAATTATTTTTAATTAAAAAAAATTAACATTCATTTTAATTATTCAATAATATTTATAAAATATATATTTATATATATATATATATGTACTACCATCAAATAAGTAAAAAAAAATAACATTAATTATTATAAAAAAGAATATGAAAAAAACGAAAGAAATATTTGGTTCCCACGTTTTCCATTGTATCAAATGGCAAACATTGTCCTTCTTTTATTTTTATGATAGATGCTATGAGTCCCGCGTACAGAAAAAGGATGATAAAAAGAAGATGAAAGAAGATTGAAAAAAAGGAAAAGGAAGTATAAAACAGGTAAGGAGAAAAAAAGATTAATTTAGAAAATAAATTATAAGAATAAGAAGTAATGCATGCGAAATTGAATTAAATAATCCAAATATAACGTTGTAAAATATATTTTATTTTTCTATATAAATAAATCGAAAAAATGCATTATTTTTTATAAATTTATTACATATTTTTCTATATTTTTAATGTAAGGAAATATTTTTTTAATAAATCAAATAAGTTTCATTTACTATTAACACATTAAATAGTCCTTTATTCATTGTTGCAGCTTTGTATTACGTAATGACATAAACGTGAGCGTCCATTTTGAAGAGTATCCAGGGAGGAAGCAGCTGGAAGCTGATCTGCGTCCAGGTAGGAAACAATTAAAACTTTATTTACAGTACTTAATTACAAATAAGTATAATTATATTGTAAGGAAAGGATAAGGAGAGATTGATTAATACGTAAAGATGTAATGTACGTATAACAGTATGTCGCCGATCGTATAGCTAGAATATGCCTATGTCGGGTCTGGGGGAGGGAAAAAATAGATTTATGTATCTTGTTTTCAATATATTGTTTTGTAATATGAAAAAGAGATAAGATGTCTATGTTTTGTAATTGTTTCGTCGGAACAGAAGAAATGTTACAAAATGCATTTTTGATTTTTTATCGATTATTTTAGCTTTATTTAAGATAGAAAAACAAGAGGTTAGATAATTGTTGAAAAAAGCTTCAAAGAAAGTAAACAGTTGTTTTACTAAGTTTGGTAGTTAGGGAAAATATTGTTTAGAAGTGATTTCTTGTGGTTAAACAATTAGATAGATTATGTGTATATGAAGTGATTTATAGGTTTCAAAACGTTATGGGTTGCAAAAAATAGAGTTGGTATTTTGCGGAAAATATTTTGGAGAGTGATCATTTTTGATTTTGAAGGACAACTTTTTAAAAGATTTTTGTTTGTGTTTAAAAAATATATTTTTGACAATATAAAATTGTCGTGGAATTAAGTAAAATGTATATGGTGTTGTGTGTTTCAAAAAATATCTAAAAACAAAATGTGATGGTTTTTTTTCTGTTTGTGTCTCAATTTACTTATAACAGAAACTTTTTGATGGAAAATACTATTTGAAAGTGTTTTATTAGTAAACACTATTTCATAATAAATGAAAAATAATTTTGGATAATTTATATCAAATTATCAAATATGTACTGTGCTTTTAGAATATGAAAAAAATGAAGGGTGATCTTAAAAAATACCAAAAGGAAAAATGATGAGTCATTTAGTTTTGATAAATATATTTTCAGTAAGGAAAATATTTTTAAATATTTTGAATAATGTTTTCAAGAAGCTTTTTTCTCACAATTTTATTGAAAAGAGATGGAAAGTAGATTTTATCAAAAATTCAAAAATTTATTTATTTATATTATTCAAATTAAAAAAATTAAAATGGAATAGTTGAAGAATTTTTAATATAAAGTGAAAGAATAGCTCATTAGGAATAATAGAATTTTTGGATCGTTTTGGAAGTAACGATTGTTAAAAAATGTACAATTAAGTTTTATAAAAAAATTATTATAAAGGAAAAAAGACCCGACTTTATTTAATTTAAAATATGAATTTTGAAAAATGTTATAGCCAATTAAATTAAAAAAGAATTTTTTTTGGAGCATAGCAGGAAAGTAATAAGAAATATACCTTTAAAAAGTTAGAATGTTAGCTAGATTTTCCAGGTAATCTAGAGCCACACACAACGAAAACTGTTGTAAAAGTGCCAATAGTCTCTCGGACATCTCTTTTGTTTTTTGGGTTATTCGTGGGTTTAGACTACCTGTAAGAGTTTGAGAAATTCTCATTTCTTGAAAACTTTGCTCCTTCTTCAAAGTTTCCAAAAAAGGGTAGAAATTTGGGTGGGGTTTACCAATTGTATGGTTGAAGGAGTTTTGCCATCCCTCAATGGCATTATTTGTTTTTGCCTCTGCCTGTAAGCAAGTCGAAGAACAGTTCCACCACTCCACATGGAAACGTGGCTTCCTCCTGCGACCCGATCTGCTTAGGTGTCCAATCCATGTGTCTTCCATATAATTTAAAATGGGTGCCAATTTTTCCTCATTTGCTATGTAATAATCAGACTCTGTAATGGCAGTGTAGTACTCGTCTACACTTTCGGGAGGGACAAAACAAAGAGCAGTTAGTTTTTTTATTTCTACCTGTAGTTTGCTGTCTGAGGAGTATTCCGTAACCAGGGGTGTTTATTGTAATTTACGCCAGAATGCCTGGGAAAAATGGAAAAAACACCCCTGAATTTGGGTATCCGTGTACGTTTTGGTGATTACATTAATCATGCTCAATTCAAAATCAATGATAATTTTCCTAGGGCTGTGGTTTGTGTTTGATTTTATAACTGATAAAAGTTCAGTGTAGGTTGCAGAAGTCTTATCAGGCAGCAAACTATATACTAAGGGGATCACATTATTATTAATTTTAGCATGTATAGTATAAATTTGGGTGAATGGATGGGGTGTACTTTTAAACGTCCCATCCATCATCCAAATTTCACTAGTTTCAAGTTTATCAAGGTTGCGGGGTGTACTAAAAATTAATATACGTTTTTGAGGGTTTTCATTATCATGCAGAAGGAAAGGTTCATCAGCAAAAGTAATAGTGAGTTCGTGAGGAATAACTATGTCAGAAAAGGTATGAGGTGTATTTGTTTGTGTATTACTTGCCTGCTTTTGACGTTGAATAATTCTTCTCAAATTATGTATGGTAGGCATATTACTAGCTATATGACTCGGGACATGCTGAGCAACCTCTCGTAGAATCATTGGAGATGCATGCAAGTTTCTTCATCTCATTAACAGTTTCTCTGACATCAATCTCCATTGCAGAGGCAGAGTGGTTATGGTCAGTTGTTTTTATAATCATATCATCAACCGTAACCGCTCTGCCGCTGCAACGGCTTGAGAAGTATTGCACGCATCTCCAATGATTTCTAGGGAAACTTATCCTTTCCTTACAATATATGTACCCCGCATGATTTAAAAGTCTGTTTCCTTTTCGGGACTTGATGTATTTTGCTGTTGGATGAGTAGACATGATCTGTAAGAAAAAAAAAATGTTTTTAAAAACTTGGTGCTTTTTTAAAATTGTAAGTTTAGACAAAGAAACAATTATTTTCCCTACTGCTGAAATTTCTTGAAGTTACATTACTCATTGATACCCCTACACTATCCTGCACTTTGCCTACTGTAGCACTTTTTTGGAGTTAGAATAGTGATTGAATCCCCTTTACTATCCAGCACTTTCTTTAATGCTTCAATTTCCTGGAGTTAAAAGAGTGATAGATACCTCTACATTATCCAGCACTTTCCCTACTGTAGCACTTACTTGGAGTTAGAATAGTAATTGATACCTCTACACTATCCAACACTTTATCTAATGCAGCACTTTCCAGGAGTTAGATTACTCTTTAATACCTCTACACTATCCAGCGCTTTCTCTACTGCTGCACTTTCCTAGAGTTAGAATAGTGATTGATAACTCTACACTAACCAGCACTTTTCCTACTGCTGCACTTTTATGGAGTTAGAATAGTGATTGATAGCTTTACACTATCCAGCACTTTCCCTACTGCAGCACTTACCTGGAGTTAGAATAGTAATTGATACCTCTACACTATCCAGCACTTTCCCTAATGCAGCACTTACCTGGAGTTAGAATAGTAATTGATACCTCTACACTATCCAGCACTTTCTTTAATGCAGCACTTACTTAGAGTTACAATAGTGATTGATACCCCTTCACTATCCAGCACTTTTCTACTGCTGCACTTTCCTTGAGTTAGAATAGTGATTGATATCTTTACAGTATCCAGCACTTTCACTACTGCAACTGTACTGCTCTGCACTTTAAATGTACCTACAATTCTATTTTTATCTTTCATGTTAATTATGTTTAAATCTATCAATGGCTATTTTACAATACTTGCTTATTGCTATGTTTAAAAATAAGGTGTGTATTTTTCAAGTACCTTTTGGTCGTGCTGTTCTTTGGTTGTCTTGGATTACAGTTTCTGGAAAATATTTTATCTTCTTTGTTTTCGTTTGCTGATCTTATCGTTTTTCAATTTGTTTTGCGTTTACAACTGGATAATTTTGAAAATCTAGATTAAAAAACAAAGGAAAAAAAGTATAGTTTTTTTAATGACATTTTGGAATTGAATGAAAAATGATTATCTGTTTTATAACAAATTTTGTTGGACTTACATTTCTCATTGATAATCCTACACTATCCTGCATTTTCATTACTGCAGCACTTTTCAAGAATTAGATTACTCTTTAATACCGCTACACTATCCAGCACTTTCTTTACTGCTGCACTTTCCTAGACTTAGAATAGTGATTGATAACTCTATACTAACAAGCACTTTCCCTACTACTGCACTTTCCTGGAGATAGAATAGTTATTGATACCCTTACACTATCCAGCACTTTCCCTAATGCAGCACTTACCTGGAGTTAGATTAGTAATTAATACCCCTACACTATCCAACACTTTTCCTACTGCAGCTGCGGTCGGTTTGTGACGTAGCTTAATCGGAACTAATGGCGGCGGGAAATTACATGGTGCTTCCGGGGTTGCTTTTGGCAAGCCCTCGGCAAGAAGAGGATACATACCCTTAATGAGGGCATTTCTCTGTCTGTCTGACTGTTCGGCTTTAACTCGTTCACCTATTTCGATTAATTCCCTTTCTTGGGCTCTTTCTGAGGATTCTCTACTTAATTCTAACTTTCTGGTTTCTTTTTCAGTTCTTTTATGAGATTCTCTGCGCCATAACTCGATGGCATCTTTCTGTGACTGTCTGGCTTTCTTTTTCCATAATACTTCTTCTACTCGCATGTTGCACTCGGCATCCCATGTGCCTGATACAGGCCATCTATATTTCTCTTCGAGATGTTTAGTATACTCGACCCATAAGTCTAGATATAATATGGCACTTATGCCATGCTTATGATACATAAAATGACCTGGACTGTCCCTAGGCGGGACAGGGACTGCTTCCTCGAGCAGCCCTTTTCTAGTTTTTAACTGACGTAACTTAGAGAACAGAGGCATACTTTAGGCTGAATCTGAACACAATACAATACACGATAAACACAATAATAACTTGAAGAAACAAATCACTCATACCACGACATTGAATACACATTGAAATAACATTTAAAATAACAGTTCGGACAGAATATTACCTGGAATACTGAGAACAGAAACACATGAATTTCTCGAGAACAGAACTTACTAGAATTACTTAGATGCACTGCTGAAACAGTACGAAACATACCGGTCTCATAAAGAGACACGTCAGGACCGCATCCACCTAGGTGGACACTTCGTGTTGGATTTGCGTACCCAAACCCACGGACCAGAGACAAATTAATTGACCCTGTCTAGATACTACCCCAGCAACGGTACTCACCGGGCAGCAAGAACGGAAGGCCTCGGACTGGACTGGACTGCTACGACGACGGACGACGAACTTCGGACTTCAGTTACAGGTGGGCCTCCGGATACCTCGGACCTTGAACTCTCGGCTTGGGCTCTGGTCGGGACTCGCCGCGTTCCTCCACCGCCTCGTCTGGATGCTGGACCGCAACCTCCGTCTCCTCCGTGGACCTGAGGGATACTTGAAGCAGAAATATCTGCCGCTGCGCAGGATGGTTCCGTCACGGCTGCAGAGGATCAGGGGGCCTGCGTGGCTTCTCCGGCGCGTGGGGAAAGGGCAAGTCCCTATTCGGGCGCCATTATGTGGTAAATAAATAATTAAATACCGGTTCTATTTTTGACTATAATCGATAAACAGGTAGCTCAATAAATAAGAGTCAGGATTCGAGGTATCTTGAGTTTTGCAGGTTTAATAAAGCATAAGGGACAGGAACAGGACAGCCTGCATGGGAATAGGATGGCAGCTGCCGGGGGCAGGGTCTGGGAGCATAAGGATAACTTTTAATAACAGTGCACAATATTTATAGTTAAACAAATACATTGTATTCAATACAGTAGGCGTAGCAGTAGGCGGAGTTTGTAGCAGTCGCGAAAGATAAGGCATAAAGTGGGTGTAACAAGAGGTGTGTACAGGGCGTATACATAGACATGTGATGCAAACGTAACAGAATATGTCATAAAAGGGGCGGAAACATGGAGGGGGCTACCTGAGCAGCTGGGACCTCTAACCTAGTGGTGCGCGTAAACTGACAATGACGTGTTACCAGGGAGAACTGGGGGGCTATGACTTCTGCGCTAGAAGAGGAGACTAAAGTCTGGAGAGCAGAGCGACATGTACCTAAAGCCTATCTAGTATCTAGTGTTTAGAGAACATGTTGATAGAATCCAAAAGTTATCAGGGTAAAGGCTAACAGACATTAAGACTGGTGCATACATAATCCTATATGTAGGGCGTGTGCGGGGAATATTCTATGAATATGAATACAGTATTTCTCTTACATGGAGACATAAAGGCTAGACTATGACGGAAACTATCGATGCGATTCAGTAGCTTAGGAATGCAGAGAAGGAGGGCTGGACTGATAACTAGAAACATAACATACTCTTTGGCAGACTGGGAGGCAGAGCCAGGCCGAGCCGGGCACTGCGAGGCATGAAAGTAAGCTAAGGGTCAGGGATACAGGTGGGGGCTGTATCGCTCCTCGGAGAGGGTTCAGGAAACAGGAGCTGAATCTGAGTCCGGGCCCTTTTGAGGCCTAGAAACGGGGACAATTCAATGAATTAACGTGCACACTGTAAAATGTGGCAACGTAGGATTACATAGGCCTGATATTCGTTGTATTCACGAGGACTGGAAACTGGCATACTAGAGATGGACACAACGTAATTGCGTCTTTAATCGATCAGAAGGGAATACATGCATATCGATCATGCACATATGACATAACATGGGGAACACGTAGGCACATATAACATGGCAAAATTTACTTTTCCACAATAGTGATTGAATCCCCTTTACTATCCAGCACTTTCTTTAATGCTTCAATTTCCTGGAGTTAAAAGAGTGATAGATACCTCTACATTATCCAGCACTTTCCCTACTGTAGCACTTACTTGGAGTTAGAATAGTAATTGATACCTCTACACTATCCAACACTTTATCTAATGCAGCACTTTCCAGGAGTTAGATTACTCTTTAATACCTCTACACTATCCAGCGCTTTCTCTACTGCTGCACTTTCCTAGAGTTAGAATAGTGATTGATAACTCTACACTAACCAGCACTTTCCCTACTACTGCACTTTCCTGGAGATAGAATAGTTATTGATACCCTTAAAATATCCAGCAATTTCCCTAATGCAGCACTTACCTGGAGTTAGATTAGTAATTAATACCCCTATACTATCCAACACTTTTCCTACTGCTGCACTTTCATGGAGTTAGAATAGTGATTGATAGCTTTACACAATCAAGCACTTTCCCTACTGCAGCACTTACCTGGAGTTAGAATAGTAATTGATACCTCTACACTATCCAGCACTTTTCCTACTGCTGCACTTACCTGGAGTTAGAATAGTAATTGATACCCCTACACTATCCAGCACTTTTCCTACTGCTGCACTTTTATGGAGTTAGAATAGTGATTGATAGCTTTACACTATCCAGCACTTTCCCTACTGCAGCACTTACCTGGAGTTAGAATAGTAATTGATACCTCTACACTATCCAGCACTTTCCCTAATGCAGCACTTACCTGGAGTTAGAATAGTAATTGATACCTCTACACTATCCAGCACTTTCTTTAATGCAGCACTTACTTAGAGTTACAATAGTGATTGATACCCCTTCACTATCCAGCACTTTTCTACTGCTGCACTTTCCTTGAGTTAGAATAGTGATTGATATCTTTACACTATCCAGCACTTTCACTACTGCAACTGTACTGCTCTGCACTTTAAATGTACCTACAATTCTATTTTTATCTTTCATGTTAATTATGTTTAAATCTATCAATGGCTATTTTACAATACTTGCTTATTGCTATGTTTAAAAATAAGGTGTGTATTTTTCAAGTACCTTTTGGTCGTGCTGTTCTTTGGTTGTCTTGGATTACAGTTTCTGGAAAATATTTTATCTTCTTTGTTTTCGTTTGCTGATCTTATCGTTTTTCAATTTGTTTTGCGTTTACAACTGGATAATTTTGAAAATCTAGATTAAAAAACAAAGGAAAAAAAGTATAGTTTTTTTAATGACATTTTGGAATTGAATGAAAAATGATTATCTGTTTTATAACAAATTTTGTTGGACTTACATTTCTCATTGATAATCCTACACTATCCTGCATTTTCATTACTGCAGCACTTTTCAAGAATTAGATTACTCTTTAATACCGCTACACTATCCAGCACTTTCTTTACTGCTGCACTTTCCTAGACTTAGAATAGTGATTGATAACTCTATACTAACAAGCACTTTCCCTACTACTGCACTTTCCTGGAGATAGAATAGTTATTGATACCCTTACACTATCCAGCACTTTCCCTAATGCAGCACTTACCTGGAGTTAGATTAGTAATTAATACCCCTACACTATCCAACACTTTTCCTACTGCAGCACTTTCATGGAGTTAGAATAGTGATTGATAGCTTTACACTATCAAGCACTTTCCCTACTGCAGCACTTACCTGGAGTTAGAATAGTAATTGATACCTCTACACTATCCAGCACTTTTCCTACTGCTGCACTTACGTGAAGTTAGAATAGTAATTGATACCTCTACCCTATCCAGCACTTTCCCTAATGCAGCACTTACCTGGAGTTAGAATAGTAATTGATACCTCTACACTATCCAGCACTTTCTCTAATGCAGCACTTACTTAGAGTTACAATAGTGATTGATACCCCTTCACTATCCAGCACCTTTCTACTGCTGCACTTTCCTTGAGTTAGAATAGTGATTGATATCTTTACACTATCCAGCACTTTCACTACTGCAATTGTACTGCTCTGCACTTTAAATATACCTACAATTCTATTTTATCTTTCATGTTAATTATGTTTAAATCTATCAATGGCTATTTTACAATACTTGCTTATTGCTATGTTTAAAAATAAGGTGTGTATTTTTCAATTACCTTTTGGTCGTGCTGTTCTTTGGTTGTCTTGGATTATAGTTTCTGGAAAGTATTTTATCTTCTTTGTTGTCGTTTGCTGATCTTATTGTTTTTCAATTTGGTTTGCGTTTACAACTGGATCATTTTGAAAATCTAGATAAAAAACAAAGGAAAAAAATATAGTTTTTTGAATGACATTTTGGAATTGAATGAAAAATTATTATCTGTTTTATAACAAATTTTGTTGGACTTACATTTCTCTTTGATAATCCTACACTATCCTGCATTTTCATTACTGCAGCACTTTTCAATTATTAGATTACTCTTTAATACCTCTACACTATCTAGCACTTTCTCTATTGCTGCACTTTCCTAGAGTTAGAATAGTGATTAATACCCATACACTAACCAGCCCTTTCCCTACCGCTGCACTTACCTGAAGTTAGAATAGTCATTGATACCCCTACTCTAACCAGCATTTTCCTTACTGCTGCACTTAACTGGAGTTAGAATAGTAAGTGATACTTCTATACTATCCAGCACTTTCCCTAATGCAGCACTTTACTGGAGTTAGAATAGTGATTAATACCCCTACACTAACCAGCACGTTCTCTACTGCTACAGTTAACTGGAGTTAAAATATTAAGTGATACCTCTATACTATCCAGCACTTTCTCTACTGCTGCATTTACCTGGAGTTACAATAGTCATTGATACCCCTACACTATCCAGCACTTTCCCTAATGCTACACTGTCCTGGAGTTAGAATACTGATTGATACCTTTACAATATCAAGCACATTCACTACTGCAACAATTAACTGGAGTTAAAATAATAATTGATACTCTACACTATCCAGATATGACATCTTGCATTTTATTTTACAGACTAGTTAGGTATGCTATTTGAGGTAAAGTTTACTTTTAATTACCTTTTAAACTTGATATTTACTTCTTTGTCTAGATTCTGCTTGTGTTTTTCGTTTTCAAATGGTTTTGATTGATGTCTGCTCTTTTGGTATTTTCTTTTGGTCAGAGACCTTTAGAAGATCACAACGAATGCCTTAAAAAATTAAAAAAAATATGTAAATATTTTATTGATGTTAATGTTACTGATGCATGAAGAGTGACATTAACAATCTTTTTTAGTTTCATTTAATTTACTGATTAGAAAATATGTCACCATTTCACTACTGATTCAAAATATTACATTACGATTAGTAAATCTAAAATATACATAATATATAACTTTATCTTTTGTTAAAACTTCCTTGAGTTGACTTACTTTTTGAAATCTATAAAGCATTCCACTCTTTCCTCCTATTCTCACAAATTTTTTATTGCTATATAACGAGGAAGTTAATACAGTAAATAATTACTTTTAAATACCTGTTAATATATCTTGTACAGGAATGTGGCTCTTTAAAAAATAAGCTTTATTTTTCAAAGCTGGATTTATCGACACACTTTGTAGCAGTTTTTCTAAAAATGAAAAAATAAATATTGACTTTTAACAAATATGAAATGCACATTTAGATCCGTTTTTATTTTTTGATATTCGTGGAGTTATATTTTACTAAGCATTGTTAGTGATATATGTTGTTATTTCGGAACTCTAAAATTCAAACTGTTTCATTTAAAATTAATCCACAAAAATGTATTATTATTTATTGCGTTTAAAAATAATATTACTATTTATTCGTGTTTCAAAGTTACTTGTATTTCTGCGAATAATATTTTAAAGTAGGCTACGGCTGTTAACAAGTTGAGGAGGTCAGAGGGTCGGCTATTGACGTCAGGTCACTCTGGTAGTTGAGAATCAACTGATTCAAAAATGGTGTCTTGCGTGAATTTATAAGTTTTACTCATGTTCATCGTTTTTTGTAAAAAATACTCCGTTGGTAATGTATTTAAATAATCTTTTATTTAATGTGGAAAGTATTAATTTAATTTATCGTGTAATAAAGTGTTGTTTAGGTATTATCGTCCCGTTTTGGCATCCATTTTAAAAGTATTGTTGTGGTATTATTTCATGGAAAGAGTAGAAGGACAGTATTGTTGTGATATCATTTCATGGAAAGAGTAGAAGGACAAATATATAAACTACATTATTTAAAATGGTGACTGTGTATTAGTAAATCATTTGTGTTTATGAAAATATATTCTTATATATGTTACAAAATTGTAACATATATTACTTTTACTAAATCGTGGAAATGGTAAAATATGAAACTTTTTTATAGTATTAGTAATAATTTTAATACTCGAGTATTAATTTAATACCCGAGTAATAATTTAAAAAAAATCTTGCCATTTTGTTAAATTACGTACAGTTTTTTAACTATATTTTAATACACTTACCCACCCAAAACCCCTAATTTCCCTGCATCCCGTGCCAGGTTTTATTTATCAAAAAAAAATATATATATTTATATTTGCGTTGCAATGGTATCGTGTTAAAAAAATGCGTTGTAAAGGTACTTTATCATTTAAAACTTTATATTGCGTTGTAATGGTATTCATTGTAAAAGTATGCGTTGTAATAGTATTGGCGTTGTAAAAAATGCGTTGTAATAGTATGCGTGGTAAAAGTGTGCGTTGTAACGTCATACATCCGAGCTAAAGCTGGCTCTGCTCGGAGGTCATCACACATACCTTGGCAACCATCCCACATAGGCTGAAAGCAAAGACAACAAACTTCCAAACACAACATACCCATGTGGTGTAGTGTGCTATGCCTGAGAATAAGTGCTACTGCTACCAATGCTACAATGCAAATGCTACAATACAACCGACTCTTCGTCTTTTTTGTTTTTTTCAAAACACATTTTATTAGTCTGCACCAATATATAAATGCAAAGCCCCGAACACCGGGTTCTATTGCACACAGCAATGAAACGAGCACAACAATGTCAGACATTTTATACGATACAAACCCCCTCCCAACCCTCCCCAACCCCCCACACCTCCAGGTTGCGCTGCTACCACATACCAGTTGACTGAGAACTATAAAAGAAACAATGATTACATGCTAGAACCATCAGAGCACTACCCCTACACTATCCTGCACTTTGCCTACTGTAGCACTTTTTTGGAGTTAGAATAGTGTGGTAAATAAATAATTAAATACCGGTTCTATTTTTGACTATAATCAATAAACAGGTAGCTCAATAAATAAGAGTCAGGATTCGAGGTATCTTGAGTTTTGCAGGTTTAATAAAGCATAAGGGACAGGAACAGGACAGCCTGCATGGGAATAGGATGGCAGCTGCCGGGGGCAGGGTCTGGGAGCATAAGGATAACTTTTAATAACAGTGCACAATATTTATAGTTAAACAAATACATTGTATTCAATACAGTAGGCGTAGCAGTAGGCGGAGTTTGTAGCAGTCGCGAAAGATAAGGCATAAAGTGGGTGTAACAAGAGGTGTGTACAGGGCGTATACATAGACATGTGATGCAAACGTAACAGAATATGTCATAAAAGGGGCGGAAACATGGAGGGGGCTACCTGAGCAGCTGGGACCTCTAACCTAGTGGTGCGCGTAAACTGACAATGACGTGTTACCAGGGAGAACTGGGGGGCTATGACTTCTGCGCTAGAAGAGGAGACTAAAGTCTGGAGAGCAGAGCGACATGTACCTAAAGCCTATCTAGTATCTAGTGTTTAGAGAACATGTTGATAGAATCCAAAAGTTATCAGGGTAAAGGCTAACAGACATTAAGACTGGTGCATACATAATCCTATATGTAGGGCGTGTGCGGGGAATATTCTATGAATATGAATACAGTATTTCTCTTACATGGAGACATAAAGGCTAGACTATGACGGAAACTATCGATGCGATTCAGTAGCTTAGGAATGCAGAGAAGGAGGGCTGGACTGATAACTAGAAACATAACATACTCTTTGGCAGACTGGGAGGCAGAGCCAGGCCGAGCCGGGCACTGCGAGGCATGAAAGTAAGCTAAGGGTCAGGGATACAGGTGGGGGCTGTATCGCTCCTCGGAGAGGGTTCAGGAAACAGGAGCTGAATCTGAGTCCGGGCCCTTTTGAGGCCTAGAAACGGGGACAATTCAATGAATTAACGTGCACACTGTAAAATGTGGCAACGTAGGATTACATAGGCCTGATATTCGTTGTATTCACGAGGACTGGAAACTGGCATACTAGAGATGGACACAACTGTAATTGCGTCTTTAATCGATCAGAAGGGAATACATGCATATCGATCATGCACATATGACATAACATGGGGAACACGTAGGCACATATAACATGGCAAAATTTACTTTTCCACATTCCCTCCTTGTGCCCTACGTTTCCATCAGGAAACATCTATATTCATGATACCATCTATCATTTCATACAGTATCATTTGTTCGTCTCGAATTGTCTTGGAACGGGACTTAGGACTAGGAATACAAGAGGTAGCACAAATGCCGCAAATCGCAGGGCCACATTGTATACAGAGGCAGCAACTGAATAGGATCATTACTGCAATACCTAGAAATGACAATACTTTCCATCCCCAGGCAGATATGATACTCCAGAGCCAACCGGACCATGTCCAGGTGCCTGGATTCTGGTGTAACTGATGGGCAATTTTATGAAGTCTGGTTATAGCTGAATAAACAGACGGCGCGTTATTAGGAATGAAAATGCAGCAACTAGATCCGATGACTCTACATGCTCCTCCTCTATCGGCCAGTATGACGTCAAGAACGAGACGATTTTGGAGCACGACAAATCTCATAGCAGATTGCTCTTCGGTTAAATTACCTAGAGCAGAAGTAGTCTCATTCACTACTGCTTCAAGGGTTCTGGTTAACCTACGTATTAACTTACTATTCTGGATAGGTCCTATAAAAAAAAAGAAACCTCTATTGAAGTCTGTATATTGTTCTAGAGCAGTTTCAGTTTGATCGACAATTGGGGACTCAATCTCCCTTCTATGTCTGACGTGTACTAGATGTGTGTTTCTGTGATAATCAGATGGGGCTAGAAAAACTGGTGGCAGTAGGAAGGCAATGTAACATGTTCCATCCCAATCGAGGGGCAGACGAACATATGCGGTCTGACCACAAACAAAATAAGAATGACGTGATGCTTTGAAAATAGATTTCCCACTGTCACTATACTTGACAATAGTAGTACAATCACTATGTCCTACATGTGCGGAACCATTCTTTCTGACACATAATTCGCCTTTGACTGGTAGTACTGAAATAGCAGGTAAGTCTGGAGTAATATCAGACTGAACATTCAATACCATAAAATTCGAAGAATAATTACCTAAATCATATACTTCATTTTCTAGATCTAACCCTGTTCTATGGGTGAGACCTTGTTTGTCTGGAAAACATGTTCTATTCAGAAGGGACATATCATTTGAAGATGACGTTAACATGGACCATGCTCCACACGAACCATTATGTGAAAACGGATAAGGAAAGAGTGGCAGAACTCCCTTCGGTGTCTGGAAAGGGGGAAGTCGACCACACACCCAACAATTAGTGGCATTGCTGGTCTGGTGTGAATAGTGTAACATTCTGATGAATGTGTTATTACGCATAGCAAGACGATAGGATAACTCGTGAGGAGGCAGATCACTAAATGTGTGCTCTACTGTAGCATTAGAAAACTTATTTACAATACGGATTTTCAGGGTTTGATTATGTCTCTCTACGAGACCGGCTGCTTCAGGATGGCGTACACAATGGAACTTCCACTGGTACCCTAACAGAAGGGAAACATGTTTCATTAACTCGGATGAGAAAGGCTGGCCGTTATCAGAATACACGACCCTAGGGAGTCCATAACGGGGGAAGAATTCACGAACCAACTGCTTGGCAGTGGTCGCTGCTGTGTAATCTGGAACTGGATATGCTTCTGTCCACCTGGACAAAGCGCATACAACTACGAGGACATACTTGAAACCTCGACATCGCTCCATCTGAATATAATCCATCTGGAGGACTTCAAAAGGGTGGTCAGGAGGTTGGAATCCACCTTTTTCCACCGGGACACTTTTACCTGGATTGAACTGGCAACATATCATACAAGTACGGGCTTTCTGCTTGGCTGCAGCTCGTAAGTGCTTGTTGAACCAAAGGTTCTGTATACTGTCTAACATGGCTTTTTCTCCTAGGTGTGCTGGACTATGTGCGGTATTGATAATGACTTGAACCATGGAGTCGGGGAGAAACCATGTGGCTTTTCCCTTCGTCACCCATCCCTGATCTGTCTGGACCCCTCCTTGTTCGGACCATTTCTTGATTTCTTCAGGGGTAGCATGTAACTGTATGTCTATGACATCTTGTGTAGGGTCCTTAACTGTCATACATGTAGTCTGTTCTGGAATGAATGTCTGTGTCTTGTTAACTGGAATGTCTGGTGTCTGAGCTGTAAGCTTGGCTGTTCGATCTGCTAGATCATTACCTTGGGAAATGATGTCAGTAACTTTCGTATGTGCCTTGCACTTCATGATAGCAATAGCTGTCGGTAAATGTATTGCATCTAACAGAGCTTGAATGAGGAGACCATGCTGAATCTTGGTTCCATGAGAAGTCATGAAACCTCTCTCCTGCCAGAGTACTCCGAAGTCGTGTACAACTCCGAATGCGTAACGTGAATCTGTATATATGTTTACTTTCAGGTTCTTGGCACGTATGCAGGCTTGGGTCAGAGCAACTAGCTCTGCTGCTTGAGCAGACAGGGTGTCAATACGACGTGTTTCAATAACTTTGGTTGCAGTAGTCACTGCATACGCGGCTACTAGTTCTCCTGTACTAGTTCTCATACATGAACCGTCCACATAAAGTGTCAGGTCGGGGTTAGGTAATGCAATGTCTGTCAGGTCTTGTCTTGGCTTAGTCATAGTGTTAATGACTTCCACACAGTTATGTGTGGCAGGATTTGAAGTAACTGACGGTAACAGAGTAGCAGGATTTAGAACGTTGCAGCGTCTGATTTCTATGTGCGGCTGGAACAGTGTCAGTTCATAACCTGTTAAACGTGCAATGGTCAAGTGCTGTGTCTGTGTTCGGTTTAAAAGAACTTCCACGGAATGTGGAACTTGTACTGTCAGGGAGTGTCCTAATACTATGGAATCACTTTGTCTGATAGCTAGAGCTGTAGCTGCAACTGACTTGAGGCACGCAGGCAAAGCCTGGGCTACTGGATCTAATGTGCTCGAAAAATAAGCACAAGGCTTGTACTGTCCTGCTTGATCTTGTGTGAGAACAGATAATGCAGTACCATCACGTTCTGTGACAAAAAGTGTAAAAGGCTTACTGTAGTTCGGTGTAGCTAGAACAGGTGCTTGGCATAGAGCTTTCTTTAATTCATTAAAAACAAGTGTATGTTCCTGGGTCCAAGGGAGGACAGTCGATACGGCTGCCTCCTGTGTCGTTAACTGTATCAGTGGCTTTGCTAGAAATGCATACTGAGGAATCCATTGTCTGCAGTAAGAAGTAAGGCCGATAAAAGCACGTACCTCCTTCTGTGTCTTGGGCTGTGGAAGACTCGCTATTAACTGGATACGGTCTGGTGTCAACTGCCTACCCCACTTGGACAGTAAGTGGCCTAAGTAGATCACTTGCTGGACACAGAACTGGAGCTTCGAAGGGGACACCTTGTGCCCCATCTCGGCTAGGAAATACAGAACTGTAAGTGACGCTCGCTCGCAGTCACGTTCAGAACGGGCTGTGATCAGTAGATCATCGACATACTGGAGCAGGGCAGTGTCTGTTGGCATGTGAATGTTGTCTAGTTGTCTCTTAAGTGCTTGACTGTAAATACTAGGACTTTCTGTGAAACCTTGAGGAGCTCGTGTGAATTTATAGCTCCTTCCATTTAAACAAAAACCGAAAAGGTACTGGCTGTCTGGATGAATGGGAACACTGAAAAATGCATTCTTGAGGTCTATTACAGTAAAAAATGTTGCTTCAGAATCAATGGCTGTTAATAGGGATGAAATATCTGGGACTACTGGATACTGGGGTATGATACATTTATTAAGTTCTCGAAGGTCAATCACTAATCGATATACTGGAGGTGCATTTGGATCAGTACGTTTCATGACTGGAATGATAGGAGAATTACATACATTGGAGTCAGTTTCTACAACCACTCCTTGAGCAATGAGCTCGTCAATAATTTTGGATAAGGCTGCTACAGCCTCAGGTGGCAATCTGTACTGTCTGATCCGTGGCAGGACTATACCTTGCTTGAGAGTCACACGATGGGGTGTGATTTGCATAAAACCTACATCAGTTGGACCTTGCGCCCATAAATGCTGTGGTACATTTGATAATCTTGGATCAAAATCGCGTAATACATAGTGACCTTTAAAGTCCCTTAAAAACAAACGTATTCCTTCTGGGGAACAGCAAATTACTGCACCTAATTCTTTCAATGTTTTAATGCCTAACAAATTTTCTGGACATGACTTCGTAAGTAACAAATCAGTAGTTCGGGACAATGGACCAACTTCTAGAGTAACTGGCTTTGAAATCTCGTTTACAATAGGCTTTCCTGAAAATCCAAGGGAAACATTTCTAGAGCCTGAGAGCGGAGCCCCTGGAACCTCGTCATGACTGATAGTAGTCCTTCTTGCCCCTGTATCAATCAAAAACTTTCTGTCTTTCCCTAATACTTGACTGTGTACATAGGGACCCTCTTGATCTACAGGTATCTCGATGAGAGGCAAGCCTACCTCCCTCTCTAGGCTGTTTCATGAATACAATTGATACTCTGGATACTCTGTCTGGGCATACTGGTACATCTGCTGTGTAACATGCTGTGTTGCAGCAATAGGCTGCGGTGCTGGAACTGTCTGTTGTGCATTCAGTGGTGACTGAGAAGTCTGTGTAACTTGTTCTTGTCTAGGCGGACGTGGTCTTTCTTTAGTCTTACCAGTAGCTATGTTGTGTTTCAGAACTGCACACTCGTTTATAAAATGACCTGGCTGTTTACAATAATTGCATGTCCCTTTAACGGGAGCTGCAGGATGACTGGCTTGATTCGGACCCCTCTTCTGACTGTCTTGGGGAACAGATTGTGCAACTAATACTTTCATTTTCGTGTCTTTCATACGTCTCCTTTCGTGTTCTTGCTCTTCCCTGATTCTATTCTGGTGATACTGGAGCATCTGGAGCATTTTTGACGGGGTATTAGCTTGCCAGGTACTTTCGACTTTCAAAACTCGATTTTTAACTTGTGGACTTGAATTCTCGACTAGTTTAGTAACAAAAAGATGAGGGTATGACTTGCTACCTGTCTTCAAATCACTGTTGATAATGAAACATTTTTCGAATCTAGAATAAAAATCACTAGTGTCTTCATCTGGTTTCTGTTTACAGGCTGAGATGGCATCCCAGTCTTCCTTTTTCGTGGCTAGTAATCTTGGCAAAACCTGGATCAATAACTCAGGTAATTCTTTACATTTATCTCCAAGACCGGTACCTGGTACACGTGAATTGTCTTCAGCTTCTAGAGCTGTCCAATCTATCTTTTTCTCTCCCACCTCCCATTCTTTTTCCTTGAGTTTCTCATATACCCCTGCGGGCAACAGGACCTTTAACATTTTAATGATATCTGGATACGTGTATTCTCCCATACGGAGCATGTCTTTTAATTCACGGTGGAACCCTGCTGGATCTTTGTCGTGACAGGGAATTAACTTCTTCATCTCTAAGAGTTCCATCTTGGTAATCGGGGTGTAAACAAATACTCGTTGCATTTCACCATCCGGTGTCCTAACTGGGTGTACTTCTCGTAACGGATGCTGTCTATCTATGTAGAATGGTTTACTTTCTGGAGGTGAGACGTGAACAAAATGCGGATTCAGAAACGTTCTATATTTGTGGCGCTGTTCTAGAATGACACTAATTAAATCGGTACCTAAACCTTTCCATCTATACTGGAGTAACTCGTTCAGAACATCATGTAACGGACCTGGATCAGAATGTTGTCCCTCATACAGTGTAATGAGGTGCTGGATCATATACATACCCACCAGTCGCTGCTCGGCTGGGGGCAGTTTCAGAAACATTTGTGCCACTATTTCATCTGGAAAAGTGGTAGAATCAGTAACCCATCGGACTGCTGATCGGGCTAGTTCTTGTTCATGCATGGTACTAAGTTCACTATAACCTATTCGTGATTTCAGGATTTTATCGGTAGCTTGGAATACTTGTTCGAGAGAACCTTGTTCTGGTGCTGGAGGAGGAAAAACTTTCTTGTGTTCTAGGCGTGAATGTCGGTCGGGAAGTCTAGATTTACCTACATACGCTATTCTGGTGGGATTCTCGTCGTTTACCTCTTCAGTATCAGAGTCGTCTTCTTTCTCGCTTACTTGTGCTGCTTTTCGTTTCTCGTGTAACTTTATTATTTCCTTACGAATTTTCTTGTACATACTCTCTATACTGTTCTGTGTCTTGTGTCTTCCCTCGGCTATGTGGTCACTCCACCTTGTCAGGACTTTCATTTCTTCCGGATCTTTATCCGGATAATCTTGTTCTCTTATCAAACAATTAATTAGAAACTTTAAAAGCATGAGCTGGATCTCGACTTTTCTTTGAGACATGGCTTCGCCAATACTTCCTGGATCGTCTCCTGTACGGATGAAACGATATATTCTGTCTAGATCTTCTTTCATATTCGGTAGGGTGTCCAAATACTCGGTCACCCGTCTTACACGCAATGAATATATAACCATATTATCATCGCCTGGGACTGGATCATAACGGCATTCGGTGAGAGCTCGTCTGATATCTGCAACGGACTGATATTTGGGCGTACGCTGTAACGCACGTTCATGTAACTCGACTAATGTTACACGTTTGTGTGGCGGCGGGGTACCAGGAGGACCTCCCCCCGCGGCCCCTAAACTGGAATCGTCGACGGATACTCTTCGTGCTGGCAGAGTGACCGATGTAGCGGGTACTTGTACTGTAGGCTGGACCGGGGGTACCGTAACAGGTGCTGTAACAGGTGCCCCGGTGGCTGGAAGAACAGGAATTACATTATTTACAGGAGCTGGCGGAGCAGGATTTGCATATTCTGGGACTGTGTCATCCAAATAGGACGAGAGAAAAATATCAGCTGCGGTCGGTTTGTGACGTAGCTTAATCGGAACTAATGGCGGCGGGAAATTACATGGTGCTTCCGGGGTTGCTTTTGGCAAGCCCTCGGCAAGAAGAGGATACATACCCTTAATGAGGGCATTTCTCTGTCTGTCTGACTGTTCGGCTTTAACTCGTTCACCTATTTCGATTAATTCCCTTTCTTGGGCTCTTTCTGAGGATTCTCTACTTAATTCTAACTTTCTGGTTTCTTTTTCGGTTCTTTTATGAGATTCTTTGCGCCATAACTCGATGGCATCTTTCTGTGACTGTCTGGCTTTCTTTTTCCATAATACTTCTTCTACTCGCATGATGCACTCGGCATCCCATGTGCCTGATACAGGCCATCAATATTTCTCTTCGAGATGTTTAGTATACTCGACCCATAAGTCTAGATATAATATGGCACTTATGCCATGCTTATGATACATAAAATGACCTGGACTGTCCCTAGGCGGGACAGGGACTGCTTCCTCGAGCAGCCCTTTTCTAGTTTTTAACTGACGTAACTTAGAGAACAGAGGCATACTTTAGGCTGAATCTGAACACAATACAATACACGATAAACACAATAATAACTTGAAGAAACAAATCACTCATACCACGACATTGAATACACATTGAAATAACATTTAAAATAACAGTTCGGACAGAATATTACCTGGAATACTGAGAACAGAAACACATGAATTTCTCGAGAACAGAACTTACTAGAATTACTTAGATGCACTGCTGAAACAGTACGAAACATACCGGTCTCATAAAGAGACACGTCAGGACCCGCATCCACCTAGGTGGACACTTCGTGTTGGATTTGCGTACCCAAACCCACGGACCAGAGACAAATAATTGACCCTGTCTAGATACTACCCCAGCAACGGTACTCACCGGGCAGCAAGAACGGAAGGCCTCGGACTGGACTGGACTGCTACGACGACGGACGACGAACTTCGGACTTCAGTTACAGGTGGGCCTCCGGATACCTCGGACCTTGAACTCTCGGCTTGGGCTCTGGTCGGGACTCGCCGCGTTCCTCCACCGCCTCGTCTGGATGCTGGACCGCAACCTCCGTCTCCTCCGTGGACCTGAGGGATACTTGAAGCAGAAATATCTGCCGCTGCGCAGGATGGTTCCGTCACGGCTGCAGAGGATCAGGGGGCCTGCGTGGCTTCTCCGGCGCGTGGGGAAAGGGCAACTCCCTATTCGGGCGCCATTATGTGGTAAATAAATAATTAAATACCGGTTCTATTTTTGACTATAATCAATAAACAGGTAGCTCAATAAATAAGAGTCAGGATTCGAGGTATCTTGAGTTTTGCAGGTTTAATAAAGCATAAGGGACAGGAACAGGACAGCCTGCATGGGAATAGGATGGCAGCTGCCGGGGGCAGGGTCTGGGGGCATAAGGATAACTTTTAATAACAGTGCACAATATTTATAGTTAAACAAATACATTGTATTCAATACAGTAGGCGTAGCAGTAGGCGGAGTTTGTAGCAGTCGCGAAAGATAAGGCATAAAGTGGGTGTAACAAGAGGTGTGTACAGGGCGTATACATAGACATGTGATGCAAACGTAACAGAATATGTCATAAAAGGGGCGGAAACATGGAGGGGGCTACCTGAGCAGCTGGGACCTCTAACCTAGTGGTGCGCGTAAACTGACAATGACGTGTTACCAGGGAGAACTGGGGGGCTATGACTTCTGCGCTAGAAGAGGAGACTAAAGTCTGGAGAGCAGAGCGACATGTACCTAAAGCCTATCTAGTATCTAGTGTTTAGAGAACATGTTGATAGAATCCAAAAGTTATCAGGGTAAAGGCTAACAGACATTAAGACTGGTGCATACATAATCCTATATGTAGGGCGTGTGCGGGGAATATTCTATGAATATGAATACAGTATTTCTCTTACATGGAGACATAAAGGCTAGACTATGACGGAAACTATCGATGCGATTCAGTAGCTTAGGAATGCAGAGAAGGAGGGCTGGACTGATAACTAGAAACATAACATACTCTTTGGCAGACTGGGAGGCAGAGCCAGGCCGAGCCGGGCACTGCGAGGCATGAAAGTAAGCTAAGGGTCAGGGATACAGGTGGGGGCTGTATCGCTCCTCGGAGAGGGTTCAGGAAACAGGAGCTGAATCTGAGTCCGGGCCCTTTTGAGGCCTAGAAACGGGGACAATTCAATGAATTAACGTGCACACTGTAAAATGTGGCAACGTAGGATTACATAGGCCTGATATTCGTTGTATTCACGAGGACTGGAAACTGGCATACTAGAGATGGACACAACTGTAATTGCGTCTTTAATCGATCAGAAGGGAATACATGCATATCGATCATGCACATATGACATAACATGGGGAACACGTAGGCACATATAACATGGCAAAATTTACTTTTCCACAATAGTGATTGAATCCCCTTTACTATCCAGCACTTTCTTTAATGCTTCAATTTCCTGGAGTTAAAAGAGTGATAGATACCTCTACATTATCCAGCACTTTCCCTACTGTAGCACTTACTTGGAGTTAGAATAGTAATTGATACCTCTACACTATCCAACACTTTATCTAATGCAGCACTTTCCAGGAGTTAGATTACTCTTTAATACCTCTACACTATCCAGAGCTTTCTCTACTGCTGCACTTTCCTAGAGTTAGAATAGTGATTGATAACTCTACACTAACCAGCACTTTCCCTACTACTGCACTTTCCTGGAGATAGAATAGTTATTGATACCCTTAAAATATCCAGCAATTTCCCTAATGCAGCACTTACCTGGAGTTAGATTAGTAATTAATACCCCTATACTATCCAACACTTTTCCTACTGCTGCACTTTCATGGAGTTAGAATAGTGATTGATAGCTTTACACAATCAAGCACTTTCCCTACTGCAGCACTTACCTGGAGTTAGAATAGTAATTGATACCTCTACACTATCCAGCACTTTTCCTACTGCTGCACTTACCTGGAGTTAGAATAGTAATTGATACCCCTACACTATCCAGCACTTTTCCTACTGCTGCACTTTTATGGAGTTAGAATAGTGATTGATAGCTTTACACTATCCAGCACTTTCCCTACTGCAGCACTTACCTGGAGTTAGAATAGTAATTGATACCTCTACACTATCCAGCACTTTCCCTAATGCAGCACTTACCTGGAGTTAGAATAGTAATTGATACCTCTACACTATCCAGCACTTTCTTTAATGCAGCACTTACTTAGAGTTACAATAGTGATTGATACCCCTTCACTATCCAGCACTTTTCTACTGCTGCACTTTCCTTGAGTTAGAATAGTGATTGATATCTTTACACTATCCAGCACTTTCACTACTGCAACTGTACTGCTCTGCACTTTAAATGTACCTACAATTCTATTTTTATCTTTCATGTTAATTATGTTTAAATCTATCAATGGCTATTTTACAATACTTGCTTATTGCTATGTTTAAAAATAAGGTGTGTATTTTTCAAGTACCTTTTGGTCGTGCTGTTCTTTGGTTGTCTTGGATTACAGTTTCTGGAAAATATTTTATCTTCTTTGTTTTCGTTTGCTGATCTTATCGTTTTTCAATTTGTTTTGCGTTTACAACTGGATAATTTTGAAAATCTAGATTAAAAAACAAAGGAAAAAAAGTATAGTTTTTTTAATGACATTTTGGAATTGAATGAAAAATGATTATCTGTTTTATAACAAATTTTGTTGGACTTACATTTCTCATTGATAATCCTACACTATCCTGCATTTTCATTACTGCAGCACTTTTCAAGAATTAGATTACTCTTTAATACCGCTACACTATCCAGCACTTTCTTTACTGCTGCACTTTCCTAGACTTAGAATAGTGATTGATAACTCTATACTAACAAGCACTTTCCCTACTACTGCACTTTCCTGGAGATAGAATAGTTATTGATACCCTTACACTATCCAGCACTTTCCCTAATGCAGCACTTACCTGGAGTTAGATTAGTAATTAATACCCCTACACTATCCAACACTTTTCCTACTGCAGCACTTTCATGGAGTTAGAATAGTGATTGATAGCTTTACACTATCAAGCACTTTCCCTACTGCAGCACTTACCTGGAGTTAGAATAGTAATTGATACCTCTACACTATCCAGCACTTTTCCTACTGCTGCACTTACGTGAAGTTAGAATAGTAATTGATACCTCTACCCTATCCAGCACTTTCCCTAATGCAGCACTTACCTGGAGTTAGAATAGTAATTGATACCTCTACACTATCCAGCACTTTCTCTAATGCAGCACTTACTTAGAGTTACAATAGTGATTGATACCCCTTCACTATCCAGCACCTTTCTACTGCTGCACTTTCCTTGAGTTAGAATAGTGATTGATATCTTTACACTATCCAGCACTTTCACTACTGCAATTGTACTGCTCTGCACTTTAAATGTACCTACAATTCTATTTTATCTTTCATGTTAATTATGTTTAAATCTATCAATGGCTATTTTACAATACTTGCTTATTGCTATGTTTAAAAATAAGGTGTGTATTTTTCAATTACCTTTTGGTCGTGCTGTTCTTTGGTTGTCTTGGATTATAGTTTCTGGAAAGTATTTTATCTTCTTTGTTGTCGTTTGCTGATCTTATTGTTTTTCAATTTGGTTTGCGTTTACAACTGGATAATTTTGAAAATCTAGATAAAAAAACAAAGGAAAAAAATATAGTTTTTTGAATGACATTTTGGAATTGAATGAAAAATTATTATCTGTTTTATAACAAATTTTGTTGGACTTACATTTCTCTTTGATAATCCTACACTATCCTGCATTTTCATTACTGCAGCACTTTTCAATTATTAGATTACTCTTTAATACCTCTACACTATCTAGCACTTTCTCTATTGCTGCACTTTCCTAGAGTTAGAATAGTGATTAATACCCATACACTAACCAGCCCTTTCCCTACCGCTGCACTTACCTGAAGTTAGAATAGTCATTGATACCCCTACACTAACCAGCATTTTCCTTACTGCTGCACTTAACTGGAGTTAGAATAGTAAGTGATACTTCTATACTATCCAGCACTTTCCCTAATGCAGCACTTTACTGGAGTTAGAATAGTGATTAATACCCCTACACTAACCAGCACGTTCTCTACTGCTACAGTTAACTGGAGTTAAAATATTAAGTGATACCTCTATACTATCCAGCACTTTCTCTACTGCTGCATTTACCTGGAGTTACAATAGTCATTGATACCCCTACACTATCCAGCACTTTCCCTAATGCTACACTGTCCTGGAGTTAGAATACTGATTGATACCTTTACAATATCAAGCACATTCACTACTGCAACAATTAACTGGAGTTAAAATAATAATTGATACTCTACACTATCCAGATATGACATCTTGCATTTTATTTTACAGACTAGTTAGGTATGCTATCTGAGGTAAAGTTTACTTTTAATTACCTTTTAAACTTGATATTTACTTCTTTGTCTAGATTCTGCTTGTGTTTTTCATTTTCAAATGGTTTTGATTGATGTCTGCTCTTTTGGTATTTTCTTTTGGTCAGAGACCTTTAGAAGATCACAACGAATGCCTTAAAAAATTAAAAAAAATATGTAAATATTTTATTGATGTTAATGTTACTGATGCATGAAGAGTGACATTAACAATCTTTTTTAGTTTCATTTAATTTACTGATTAGAAAATATGTCACCATTTCACTACTGATTCAAAATATTACATTACGATTAGTAAATCTAAAATATACATAATATATAACTTTATCTTTTGTTAAAACTTCCTTGAGTTGACTTACTTTTTGAAATCTATAAAGCATTCCACTCTTTCCTCCTATTCTCACAAATTTTTTATTGCTATATAACGAGGAAGTTAATACAGTAAATAATTACTTTTAAATACCTGTTAATATATCTTGTACAGGAATGTGGCTCTTTAAAAAATAAGCTTTATTTTTCAAAGCTGGATTTATCGACACACTTTGTAGCAGTTTTTCTAAAAATGAAAAAATAAATATTGACTTTTAACAAATATGAAATGCACATTTAGTTCCGTTTTTATTTTTTGATATTCGTGGAGTTATATTTTACTTAGCATTGTTAGTGATATATGTTGTTATTTCGGAACTCTAAAATTCAAACTGTTTCATTTAAAATTAATCCACAAAAATGTATTATTATTTATTGCGTTTAAAACGTTTAAAAATAATATTACTATTTATTCGTGTTTCAAACTTACTTGTATTTCTGCGAATAAGCTTTTAAAGTAGGCTACGGCTGTTAACAAGTTGAGGAGGTCAGAGGGTCGGCTATTGACATCAGGTCACTCTGGTAGTTGAGAATCAACTGATTCAAAAATGGTGTCTTGCGTGAATTTATAAGTTTTACTCATGTTCATCGTTTTTTGTAAAAAATACTCCGTTGGTAATGTATTTAAATAATCTTTTATTTAATGTGGAAAGTATTAATTTAATTTATCGTGTAATAAAGTGTTGTTTAGGTATTATCGTCCCGTTTTGGCATCCATTTTAAAAGTATTGTTGTGGTATTATTTCATGGAAAGAGTAGAAGGACAGTATTGTTGTGATATCATTTCATGGAAAGAGTAGAAGGACAAATATATAAACTACATTATTTAAAATGGTGACTGTGTATTAGTAAATCATTTGTGTTTATGAAAATATATTCTTATATATGTTACAAAATTGTAACATATATTACTTTTACTAAATCGTGGAAATGGTAAAATATGAAACTTTTTTATAGTATTAGTAATAATTTTAATACTCGAGTATTAATTTAATACTCGAGTAATAATTAAAAAAAAATCTTGGCATTTTGTTAAATTACGTACAGTTTTTTAACTATATTTTAATACACTTACCCACCCAAAACCCCTAATTTCCCTGCATCCCGTGCCAGGTTTTATTTATCAAAAAAAAATATATATATTTATATTTGCGTTGCAATGGTATCGTGTTAAAAAAATGCGTTGTAAAGGTACTTTATCATTTAAAACTTTATATTGCGTTGTAATGGTATTCATTGTAAAAGTATGCGTTGTAATAGTATTGGCGTTGTAAAAAATGCGTTGTAATAGTATGCGTGGTAAAAGTGTGCGTTGTAACGTCATACATCCGAGCTAAAGCTGGCTCTGCTCGGAGGTCATCACACATACCTTGGCAACCATCCCACATAGGCTGAAAGCAAAGACAACAAACTTCCAAACACAACATACCCATGTGGTGTAGTGTGCTATGCCTGAGAATAAGTGCTACTGCTACCAATGCTACAATGCAAATGCTACAATACAACCGACTCTTCGTCTTTTTTGTTTTTTTCAAAACACATTTTATTAGTCTGCACCAATATATAAATGCAAAGCCCCGAACACCGGGTTCGATTGCACACAGCAATGAAATGAGCACAACAATGTCAGACATTTTATACGATACAAACCCCCTCCCAACCCTCCCCAACCCCCCACACCTCCAGGTTGCGCTGCTACCACATACCAGTTGACTGAGAACTATAAAAGAAACAATGATTACATGCTAGAACCATCAGAGCACTACCCCTACACTATCCTGCACTTTGCCTACTGTAGCACTTTTTTGGAGTTAGAATAGTGTGGTAAATAAATAATTAAATACCGGTTCTATTTTTGACTATAATCAATAAACAGGTAGCTCAATAAATAAGAGTCAGGATTCGAGGTATCTTGAGTTTTGCAGGTTTAATAAAGCATAAGGGACAGGAACAGGACAGCCTGCATGGGAATAGGATGGCAGCTGCCGGGGGCAGGGTCTGGGAGCATAAGGATAACTTTTAATAACAGTGCACAATATTTATAGTTAAACAAATACATTGTATTCAATACAGTAGGCGTAGCAGTAGGCGGAGTTTGTAGCAGTCGCGAAAGATAAGGCATAAAGTGGGTGTAACAAGAGGTGTGTACAGGGCGTATACATAGACATGTGATGCAAACGTAACAGAATATGTCATAAAAGGGGCGGAAACATGGAGGGGGCTACCTGAGCAGCTGGGACCTCTAACCTAGTGGTGCGCGTAAACTGACAATGACGTGTTACCAGGGAGAACTGGGGGGCTATGACTTCTGCGCTAGAAGAGGAGACTAAAGTCTGGAGAGCAGAGCGACATGTACCTAAAGCCTATCTAGTATCTAGTGTTTAGAGAACATGTTGATAGAATCCAAAAGTTATCAGGGTAAAGGCTAACAGACATTAAGACTGGTGCATACATAATCCTATATGTAGGGCGTATGCGGGGAATATTCTATGAATATGAATACAGTATTTCTCTTACATGGAGACATAAAGGCTAGACTATGACGGAAACTATCGATGCGATTCAGTAGCTTAGGAATGCAGAGAAGGAGGGCTGGACTGATAACTAGAAACATAACATACTCTTTGGCAGACTGGGAGGCAGAGCCAGGCCGAGCCGGGCACTGCGAGGCATGAAAGTAAGCTAAGGGTCAGGGATACAGGTGGGGGCTGTATCGCTCCTCGGAGAGGGTTCAGGAAACAGGAGCTGAATCTGAGTCCGGGCCCTTTTGAGGCCTAGAAACGGGGACAATTCAATGAATTAACGTGCACACTGTAAAATGTGGCAACGTAGGATTACATAGGCCTGATATTCGTTGTATTCACGAGGACTGGAAACTGGCATACTAGAGATGGACACAACTGTAATTGCGTCTTTAATCGATCAGAAGGGAATACATGCATATCGATCATGCACATATGACATAACATGGGGAACACGTAGGCACATATAACATGGCAAAATTTACTTTTCCACAATAGTGATTGAATCCCCTTTACTATCCAGCACTTTCTTTAATGCTTCAATTTCCTGGAGTTAAAAGAGTGATAGATACCTCTACATTATCCAGCACTTTCCCTACTGTAGCACTTACTTGGAGTTAGAATAGTAATTGATACCTCTACACTATCCAACACTTTATCTAATGCAGCACTTTCCAGGAGTTAGATTACTCTTTAATACCTCTACACTATCCAGCGCTTTCTCTACTGCTGCACTTTCCTAGAGTTAGAATAGTGATTGATAACTCTACACTAACCAGCACTTTCCCTACTACTGCACTTTCCTGGAGATAGAATAGTTATTGATACCCTTAAAATATCCAGCAATTTCCCTAATGCAGCACTTACCTGGAGTTAGATTAGTAATTAATACCCCTATACTATCCAACACTTTTCCTACTGCTGCACTTTCATGGAGTTAGAATAGTGATTGATAGCTTTACACAATCAAGCACTTTCCCTACTGCAGCACTTACCTGGAGTTAGAATAGTAATTGATACCTCTACACTATCCAGCACTTTTCCTACTGCTGCACTTACCTGGAGTTAGAATAGTAATTGATACCCCTACACTATCCAGCACTTTTCCTACTGCTGCACTTTTATGGAGTTAGAATAGTGATTGATAGCTTTACACTATCCAGCACTTTCCCTACTGCAGCACTTACCTGGAGTTAGAATAGTAATTGATACCTCTACACTATCCAGCACTTTCCCTAGTGCAGCACTTACCTGGAGTTAGAATAGTAATTGATACCTCTACACTATCCAGCACTTTCTTTAATGCAGCACTTACTTAGAGTTACAATAGTGATTGATACCCCTTCACTATCCAGCACTTTTCTACTGCTGCACTTTCCTTGAGTTAGAATAGTGATTGATATCTTTACACTATCCAGCACTTTCACTACTGCAACTGTACTGCTCTGCACTTTAAATGTACCTACAATTCTATTTTTATCTTTCATGTTAATTATGTTTAAATCTATCAATGGCTATTTTACAATACTTGCTTATTGCTATGTTTAAAAATAAGGTGTGTATTTTTCAAGTACCTTTTGGTCGTGCTGTTCTTTGGTTGTCTTGGATTACAGTTTCTGGAAAATATTTTATCTTCTTTGTTTTCGTTTGCTGATCTTATCGTTTTTCAATTTGTTTTGCGTTTACAACTGGATAATTTTGAAAATCTAGATTAAAAAACAAAGGAAAAAAAGTATAGTTTTTTTAATGACATTTTGAATTGAATGAAAAATGATTATCTGTTTTATAACACATTTTGTTGGACTTACATTTCTCATTGATAATCCTACACTATCCTGCATTTTCATTACTGCAGCACTTTTCAAGAATTAGATTACTCTTTAATACCGCTACACTATCCAGCACTTTCTTTACTGCTGCACTTTCCTAGACTTAGAATAGTGATTGATAACTCTATACTAACAAGCACTTTCCCTACTACTGCACTTTCCTGGAGATAGAATAGTTATTGATACCCTTACACTATCCAGCACTTTCCCTAATGCAGCACTTACCTGGAGTTAGATTAGTAATTAATACCCCTACACTATCCAACACTTTTCCTACTGCAGCACTTTCATGGAGTTAGAATAGTGATTGATAGCTTTACACTATCAAGCACTTTCCCTACTGCAGCACTTACCTGGAGTTAGAATAGTAATTGATACCTCTACACTATCCAGCACTTTTCCTACTGCTGCACTTACGTGAAGTTAGAATAGTAATTGATACCTCTACCCTATCCAGCACTTTCCCTAATGCAGCACTTACCTGGAGTTAGAATAGTAATTGATACCTCTACACTATCCAGCACTTTCTCTAATGCAGCACTTACTTAGAGTTACAATAGTGATTGATACCCCTTCACTATCCAGCACCTTTCTACTGCTGCACTTTCCTTGAGTTAGAATAGTGATTGATATCTTTACACTATCCAGCACTTTCACTACTGCAATTGTACTGCTCTGCACTTTAAATGTACCTACAATTCTATTTTATCTTTCATGTTAATTATGTTTAAATCTATCAATGGCTATTTTACAATACTTGCTTATTGCTATGTTTAAAAATAAGGTGTGTATTTTTCAATTACCTTTTGGTCGTGCTGTTCTTTGGTTGTCTTGGATTATAGTTTCTGGAAAGTATTTTATCTTCTTTGTTGTCGTTTGCTGATCTTATTGTTTTTCAATTTGGTTTGCGTTTACAACTGGATAATTTTGAAAATCTAGATAAAAAAACAAAGGAAAAAAATATAGTTTTTTGAATGACATTTTGGAATTGAATGAAAAATTATTATCTGTTTTATAACAAATTTTGTTGGACTTACATTTCTCTTTGATAATCCTACACTATCCTGCATTTTCATTACTGCAGCACTTTTCAATTATTAGATTACTCTTTAATACCTCTACACTATCTAGCACTTTCTCTATTGCTGCACTTTCCTAGAGTTAGAATAGTGATTAATACCCATACACTAACCAGCCCTTTCCCTACCGCTGCACTTACCTGAAGTTAGAATAGTCATTGATACCCCTACACTAACCAGCATTTTCCTTACTGCTGCACTTAACTGGAGTTAGAATAGTAAGTGATACTTCTATACTATCCAGCACTTTCCCTAATGCAGCACTTTACTGGAGTTAGAATAGTGATTAATACCCCTACACTAACCAGCACGTTCTCTACTGCTACAGTTAACTGGAGTTAAAATATTAAGTGATACCTCTATACTATCCAGCACTTTCTCTACTGCTGCATTTACCTGGAGTTACAATAGTCATTGATACCCCTACACTATCCAGCACTTTCCCTAATGCTACACTGTCCTGGAGTTAGAATACTGATTGATACCTTTACAATATCAAGCACATTCACTACTGCAACAATTAACTGGAGTTAAAATAATAATTGATACTCTACACTATCCAGATATGACATCTTGCATTTTATTTTACAGACTAGTTAGGTATGCTATTTGAGGTAAAGTTTACTTTTAATTACCTTTTAAACTTGATATTTACTTCTTTGTCTAGATTCTGCTTGTGTTTTTCGTTTTCAAATGGTTTTGATTGATGTCTGCTCTTTTGGTATTTTCTTTTGGTCAGAGACCTTTAGAAGATCACAACGAATGCCTTAAAAAATTTAAAAAAATATGTAAATATTTTATTGATGTTAATGTTACTGATGCATGAAGAGTGACATTAACAATCTTTTTTAGTTTCATTTAATTTACTGATTAGAAAATATGTCACCATTTCACTACTGATTCAAAATATTACATTACGATTAGTAAATCTAAAATATACATAATATATAACTTTATCTTTTGTTAAAACTTCCTTGAGTTGACTTACTTTTTGAAATCTATAAAGCATTCCACTCTTTCCTCCTATTCTCACAAATTTTTTATTGCTATATAACGAGGAAGTTAATACAGTAAATAATTACTTTTAAATACCTGTTAATATATCTTGTACAGGAATGTGGCTCTTTAAAAAATAAGCTTTATTTTTCAAAGCTGGATTTATCGACACACTTTGTAGCAGTTTTTCTAAAAATGAAAAAATAAATATTGACTTTTAACAAATATGAAATGCACATTTAGTTCCGTTTTTATTTTTTGATATTCGTGGAGTTATATTTTACTTAGCATTGTTAGTGATATATGTTGTTATTTCGGAACTCTAAAATTCAAACTGTTTCATTTAAAATTAATCCACAAAAATGTATTATTATTTATTGCGTTTAAAACGTTTAAAAATAATATTACTATTTATTCGTGTTTCAAACTTACTTGTATTTCTGCGAATAAGCTTTTAAAGTAGGCTACGGCTGTTAACAAGTTGAGGAGGTCAGAGGGTCGGCTATTGACGTCAGGTCACTCTGGTAGTTGAGAATCAACTGATTCAAAAATGGTGTCTTGCGTGAATTTATAAGTTTTACTCATGTTCATCGTTTTTTGTAAAAAATACTCCGTTGGTAATGTATTTAAATAATCTTTTATTTAATGTGGAAAGTATTAATTTAATTTATCGTGTAATAAAGTGTTGTTTAGGTATTATCGTCCCGTTTTGGCATCCATTTTAAAAGTATTGTTGTGGTATTATTTCATGGAAAGAGTAGAAGGACAGTATTGTTGTGATATCATTTCTTGGAAAGAGTAGAAGGACAAATATATAAACTACATTATTTAAAATGGTGACTGTGTATTAGTAAATCATTTGTGTTTATGAAAATATATTCTTATATATGTTACAAAATTGTAACATATATTACTTTTACTAAATCGTGGAAATGGTAAAATATGAAACTTTTTTATAGTATTAGTAATAATTTTAATACTCGAGTATTAATTTAATACTCGAGTAATAATTTAAAAAAAATCTTGGCATTTTGTTAAATTACGTACAGTTTTTTAACTATATTTTAATACACTTACCCACCCAAAACCCCTAATTTCCCTGCATCCCGTGCCAGGTTTTATTTATCCAAAAAAAAATATATATTTATATTTGCGTTGCAATGGTATCGTGTTAAAAAAATGCGTTGTAAAGGTACTTTATCATTTAAAACTTTATATTGCGTTGTAATGGTATTCATTGTAAAAGTATGCGTTGTAATAGTATTGGCGTTGTAAAAAATGCATTGTAATAGTATGCGTGGTAAAAGTGTGCGTTGTAACGTCATACATCCGAGCTAAAGCTGGCTCTGCTCGGAGGTCATCACACATACCTTGGCAACCATCCCACATAGGCTGAAAGCAAAGACAACAAACTTCCAAACACAACATACCCATGTGGTGTAGTGTGCTATGCCTGAGAATAAGTGCTACTGCTACCAATGCTACAATGCAAATGCTACAATACAACCGACTCTTCGTCTTTTTTGTTTTTTTCAAAACACATTTTATTAGTCTGCACCAATATATAAATGCAAAGCCCCGAACACCGGGTTCTATTGCACACAGCAATGAAACGAGCACAACAATGTCAGACATTTTATACGATACAAACCCCCTCCCAACCCTCCCCAACCCCCCACACCTCCAGTTTGCGCTGCTACCACATACCAGTTGACTGAGAACTATAAAAGAAACAATGATTACATGCTAGAACCATCAGAGCACTACCATCGTGCTCCAACACTCCCGAGTGATTAAAATGTCAGAGTGGACTCATTCTCCGGGGGGGGGGGGTCAAGGTCCAGCCCCCTGTAGTCCGCCCACCTCTTCCAAATCCGAAAGTGCTTACGGGGACATCCCCTGGCTAGGAAGATAGGTTGCTCCAGCCCCATGCATAAGTCCATGCCATTCCGCCATGCAGTCAGGGGCGGGGCCAGAGGCGCCTCTCAAGCCTTAGCTATGTCACGTTTGGCCAAGGTCAATCCAAGCAACAATAGGTGGCGTTTGTAACGATTGCCCTCCATTACATGCAGCAGTGCCAGTCTCGGTTCTCTAGACAGTTCCCACGCCAGCACTTCTGATAGACAGCGAAAGACCCCGGTCCAGAACCTATGCAGCGCCAGGCAGTCCCATGTTGTGTGCAGAAGTGTGCCTACCTCAGAGCCACATCGCAGGCATTCAGGGGACCCTATCATACCCGCCTTCCACAAGCGCTCCCTGGTGAAGTATGTGCGATGGAGGTATTTAAATTGTACAAGTCTCAGACGTGTGGAAATCGCCGCCCCCCTGGGGCTCACCAGGGCCTCCATCCAGTCCTCCTCCTCTAATTCCCCAACATCCCCAACCCACGGACTCTTCGTTGTTTTTAACATACTTAAACTAAAGCTTTTTAGTGAATAGAGAACATATATATATATGTCATTCATTGTCGCGTGAACAAGCGGCGGGAGCTGCGAAACGCGTCTTTGACTTTGGGCGATTAAAACAACTTAAAGAAGGAATTTGGGTCCGTGTCCTGCTTTGCTGGTGAACAATGCGCGAGTAAGGCGTGTACGCTAGACTTCTCAGGATTCTTGAATATATTACCTACTGGCGGTCGCCAGTAGGTATATATAGTTAGGATTTTTTCCCTATGGGATTTTTGAAAATTCTATGTCTAATAACTTTGGCGTTTGTGGACGGAATTGGCTGAAATTTTCAGGAAAATGGAACATTTTGTTTCTGAGCAGCCCCTGAAAATTTTGGGGGGGTTCGTCCAGGGGGGGCCGAGAAAAAAGGGGGGTCCCAAAACGTGTTTTTAACATTGAGTTTTCCATAGGGCGGTTAGCCTCACTTTTAGCCCGAACGGCTGAATGGATTTGCACGAAACTTGGCAAAATTGTAGGGACTGGTAGCCCGATGTGCCTTTTGTAGGTCTCAATATATGTGCTCCAGTGGATTTTGAGAAATTAACGTTTAAAAAAAGATATATATCTGTAAGCGCGCTCTGGGCAGCGCTCCGGTCCGCGGACCTTAAGCGTACCGGAACTTCGCGTAGCTAAGCTGATTGGCTCTCCGGTGTCTGTCAACATTCTAAACAGTCCGGAGCGGCCGCCATCTTGTCTCTCGGTAGGATTGAGAGACAAGAGGAGGCCAAAACAAAGGGGGAAATAACCATAAGGGGGCATACTAGCTCCTCCCTGACCCCCTAGGTTTGATGTGGAGGCTTTAAAGGGGCCCCGCTAAGCAAAAAAAAAAAATTTTTTTTTTATTTTTTTTCGTGGTTAGCGCCCGGTACGCGAACCGGGAAGCGTTCTGGGGAGCGTATCACAATGAAAAATGAATGATAGACTTTTCAAATGCTGTATGTTAATTGATTGTTGGTTTTGTTGATTATTTATTTTTTTTTTTTTAAGTTTTTTTTATTGTGTTTCATAATTTATTAAACTTTCTAACATTTCATTGTCAGAAATTTCATAATCATGGAATATAGATTGTAGTCTCTGAGGTTGTAAAATGTCCTCATTTGCAAGGAGGTTATCTACTGCTTGTACACATTGCAGTAGTTCTTGGTCCCAAGATTCATCCATAAATTCAATCTCATTTGGATCAATGATTTCTGTGTTGGACTCTGGAAGGACAATTTCAAATGAAATGTTTTGTTCACTTTCCATTTTTCCTGAAATTTGCATAAAAAAATATATATTAGTAGAGGTAGGGCACAGTTGGGATTAATTTTAGATAGGCAGTTTTTAACAGAGAATTTATCTTTGGGCAGTGTATAGTATCAGAGTGGAAGTAGGAATATAAAAAAGTGTATCTAAATTTATAAGTACTACAGAGGGATAGTATATAACTAACAGAAAAAGTTTGCCATATTAACTTAAAGTGCTCAATATACTTCAGTTTTAAAAATAACAACTTACCTTTAAAAAGAAGTTGAAGTTATTAATGAAAATTCTAATAGAAATGTACACCAGGAAGTAGTAGTCAAAATGGCTGTGTTTCCTTCTCTTCCTTTATATATATTCGGGTACATAACCAATTAAATGTCAGGTAAAAAAAGTAGAAAATGAAAGTAACATTTTAATTGGTTGTCAATTCCAACACTTCAGATGTGTTTTGTGAAGTAATTTACCTCACGGTATTTAGTGAGTTCTATAGGCTAAATGGCTAAATGGAATTCCAATCAAATTTGTGAAAATGGTAGGGATTGGTATGTAGTATGAGCTAATCTATATTTGGTGAAATTGTCTCAAGTGGCTTTTGTGTGAACTACTTTCCCACCTTTTTTGATGGTGCGCTTCCCAGGAAGCGACCCGGTACGCGAACCGGTGAGCGCCCTGGTACGCGAACCTTAAGCGTAACGGGAGTCCACCATTTTGTGTTTCGGTCGAATTATGATACAAGATGGAGGGCAAATAATGTTCAGAATAGGTAGAAGGGGGCATGGTAGACTTATCTTGACCCCCTAGGTTTTGTGAGGGTGGCTGAGGAGGCCCATATGTGCGAAAAAAAAACATTTTTTTTTAAAATTTCGCGAGGTTAGCTCCCGGTACGCGTACCGGGTAGCGCCCCAGGGAGCGTACTTTGTTGAAAATTAGTAAAAAAAGTTAGAGTAAAATAATAATTGTGAGTGATTAGATGTAGGGTAGCTCTGAGAAGAGCTTTTGGGTTTATGGTACATTTTGGTACTTATAAGTAGGTACCAATGCACATTTTTAAATTCAGAGTGAAAACTCTGTTGCCCTCATCTGAGAAGTGAACTCCATCTCCTCTGTAGATATCTTGCATGTAGTAACGCAAGTTATTGTTGTACAGGGAGCCCATTCCATGGTCTCTCATGTAAGCTGAAACAGATTTGTTTACATGCTTCCTCGACTTCTCAATTTGTGGACAAAATTGGTTTGACCACCTCCATTTCTGTCTTTGGCATATATTTGAATATACCAAGGCAGTCTGAGGAAAAAGTGCCATTAATTGCTCAAAGGTGTCCTTTAAAAGCATTTCCAGACCTACACCAGTCAAAGTGCCCAAGTCATTACCTCCACAGTGCACAATTAACAGGTCAGGTTTGGGCAAATGCATAAAGGTTTTCACCAATGGTATCAATTGGTGACATTTTAATCCTCTGTGGCCAAACCACTTAATTTCCACATCTTGTAAATTGAGGTTAGGTAAATTCCTGCTTTCAACGTACCTTTGAGCCCAGTGAATATAACTATGACCAACAATCCAGACAGAAAACATGGTGAGAGAAGGTTCTCCTGCAGTCAGATGAAGTGTGGCAATGAAATGGCAGTTGAAAAAATGTGAGTTTGAAATGAAAAAAACTGTGGAGTTTCTGTGTTCATGAAGTAGTAACAGTGATTGGTGGATTTTGATTGATGAAAACAGAAAGTTAGGGTGTAGAGATGTGTTCTTTGAAAGATGTATTTTGAGTGGTCAATAAAAAATCATTAAATGAAAGAAAGCACTGGATATGCAGGTGCACTGAGAGTTCAGAGTTCAATTGCAACATTGTTGTGTGAATTTGCAAACACCAGAGTTTCTCCAAGAGGTGGTTGCTATGGAAAATAGGCAGAAAGGGCAGAGGGGGAAGGGTTTTCATTTGAAAAAAAGTGAGGGAAGAGTTTTGATTGGGTGACATGAGAAATATGTGTGAAGAATTACACCATTTCTGTGCTTTTCATAGCTGCAGACTCTGGAGTGCATACCTTTTGCTCTGCTGAAGACAAATTGGTGTGTTTCTGAGACTGTTTTCAAACTCAAAGTATTTGCTAAGGTGAGAAAATATTTCTTTACTTTAGATAGAGAATAGTGTGCTTTAAGGAGAAAATTATGATTTATGTGGCGCAAATTGCTTGTAAATATGCTCTCACATGTGCATGGAAAATTTAGATTTTGAATGTTTGTGTTAAATAGCTATGTTAAAAGTGACCAAACCATGCTGGGAAGGCAATCAAAAAACGCTTTCATGTGTTTTAATGACATTTTAAGTCATTTTCTGATGTGCAGTGTTTAGAAATTATGATTTTAAAATCGTTTTTGGGGAAAAGGAATTGTTTATAAAATCATGACAAGGACATAATGGTGTATGGTTCTTTATAAGGCAATTGACTGTTCCTGATGTTATTTTTCTCATTTTAGTGTAAGACCTTTCTCTGTGGCGCAAATTGCTTGTAAATATGCTCTTACATGTGCATGAAAATTTTAATTATCAATGTTTGTGTTACATAGCCATGATAAAAATGAATCAACAATGCAGGAAAACCAATCAAAAAATGCTTTAATGTGTTTCAATGACATTTTAAGTCATTTTCTCATGTGCAGTTTTTTGAAATTATGATTTGAAAATCGTTTTTGGGAAAAAGGAATTGTTTTTAAATGCATGAGAAGGACATAATGGTGTATGGTTTTTTATAAGGCAATTGACTGTCCCTGATGTTATTTTTGCCATTTTAATGTCAGACCTTTCTTTGTGGCGCAAATTGCTTGTAAATATGCTCCCACCTGTACATGGAAAATTTTGATTTTGAATGTTTATGTTACATAGCCATGTTAAAAGTGACCCTACCATGCAGGAAAGCCAATCAAAAAACGCTTTTATGTGTCTTAAGGACAATTTAAGTAAGGTTATGGATACATTTATGATGACTGGTGCAATGAAGTAGAAATCACTTACTTCATTGGTAGGCATTTACAATAAAATGTTCTCCTCTGTTTTGTTCATCAAGCGTAACTTTAATCTGCAATCCTGAGTAGGCCTCACCTTAAACAAACCTCTGGATAGGCCACATATTATTGTCATCCTGATTTAATCATTTATAATGCTAGGGATAGATTTATGATAGGTGTATACCTCTTTTGTGCCACTTAGAAAACATTCTCCATGGGGAAATGACTTAAAATGTCATTAAGACACATGAATGTTTTTTTTTTTTAAACGTTTGCAAATTTTTTGGGTCACTTTCAACATGGCTATGTGTCTGCAACAGTCAAAATCTAAATTTGCAATGTACAGGTGGGAGCATATTTACAAGGAATGTGCTTCATGGGGAAACGTTTGCAATTTTTTTGGGTCACTTTCAACATGGCTATGTGTCTGAAACAGTGAAAATCTAAATTTGCAATGCACAGGTGGGAGCATATTTACAAGGAATGTGCTTCATGGGGAAAGGTCTTATAATGTAATATGGGAAAAATGACATTAGAGATACTGAAATGCTTTATAGAGAAGCATACACCATTATGTAATTGTCATAATTTTGCAAACCATTACTTTTCCCCAAAAACGATTTTCAAATTATATTTTGAAAACACTGCACATGTGGAAATTACTTAAAATGTCATGTACATATGGTGGTTCATCTGTAACAAGATAAGAAGCTTAGGGATACATTTATGATGACTGGTGCAATAAAGTGGACATTACTTACTTCATTGGTAGGCCTTTACATGTATTATCTCCTCTGTATTCTTCATCAAGCGTAACTTTGATCTGCAACCCTGAGTAGGCCTCACCTTAAACAAAGCTCTGCATAGGCCACACCTTATCGTCATCCTGAATTAATCATTTAAAATGCTAGGGACAGATTTATGATAGGTGTATGCATCTTTTGCGCCACTGTGCGTCACTTTTGTGACGCAGTGGCGGTGCAAAAGATTTGCTATGAGGCGAGAAAATTACAAATTGATGCATTTAGGCAGATGTGTCATGGTGTAAAAAAAACGTGCCACATGAAACCGATGCAGCAGTGGATGTGCCAGTCATTTTGCGCCGCTGTTCCGCCACCCATGGTGTGCTGTATTTACAATGCGGCGCAGCATGGGGCAAAAATGGCACAGATGCGTGACGTATCTGTGCTGTAAAGGTGGCGCATTGCTGGAGTTGTATCGTAAGTGCGATGCAGCTCCAGCAAGGCTCAGGGGTGCCCCATCTATACAATGCTGCGTCAAGACCTATGCAAGCTTCAAGCAGGCGCAGGGTTTTGAAGCAGCTTTCTCCTATCTGATTGTAAATGCGGCACACCATGGGTGGTAAAACAGTGGTGCACATTAACTGGTGCATGCCTGGGGATCTGCCATTTAATATAAATCTGCACTTTAACATTTGAGTATGTGCAGGGAACACAGAGTCGTTGAGGCTTATCCAAGGTTAAGAACAGATGAGTCCTGTTCAGTGAAAAATTAGACATAGGCTTCACCTGCTCAGCATCGCTGGACATGGTTAAATAATAGCTGCAAAATGTTACTCTTGTTAAATAATTTTACTATTATAATCTGTGAGATTTGTCTCTTACTCTGCAACATCTCATTGTTGTTATCTTTCTTTAAAGATAAAGACAACCTCAACATGAGCGACAATCTGCAATCAGTTGATTTTGACCTCATCATTGAACTTGTAATTGAAACATCAGTGGATGTTGATCCATTGGATGATTTAAATCCTGAGGATGAAGAAGAGCGTGATGAGGATGCAGATTTGTCTGAATTATATGATATCGGATGGGAAGCTGACTTGCTTCAGCCTTTGGAATTATAAACATTTATTTTTAAAATTTATAATCAATAAAAAGTAAAAAGGTAAACCGTTTAATTTAAAAATAAAAACACCTTCAAAAACAGGTTATGTGTAGTGTTTTCAATAAAATATTAAAATATGCTCATAAAATTAGATCAGATTCACATATAAAATAGCATAGGTAACATAAATATAAATGTCATTTCTTTTCTGGTATTTCTGTATTGTAAAAATGGCAATGACTAAAAAATCTTCAAAATAAAATGTCAAGTAGTGTGTTATATTTTTGATCACTATTAATGATTTACTGTTTGATAATAATGTTTAATAACATTTTTTAGTATCTTTTTCCTCAGATTCAACTGCAGATCATTTCAAGATGCCTACAAAAATAAGAGAGATGAAGGCTGCAAAACGTCAAAGACAGCAGGAGAAAAAAAAAATGCAGCAGTCCTCTAACAAAAAGATTTCTCAAGCCATGAAGAAAGCACCGGGTAAGAGCTCTAAATATTTCATAAGAAATATTTGTAATAAAAAAAATATTAGTACAGAAAATGTTTCAATCCATAAAATGACAAGTAAATCAAATGGAAAGAAAAGGACAAATGAAAATGTTACTGCTAGAGCAAGAGATAAATCTGTGCATGATAGTAGAAGGAAACAACAGTTTACGGAGATTCGTAAACGAATGTTCCGTAACAGGATAATTGGCAATTTGTTAAAAAATATTAAGAAAGGTCAACAGAAATTAGTTTTTTATAGGAGAAAAAAAAAAGTTGAGAAAGTTATTGATCAGGCTTTTGAAATTAAACGTAAGTTATTTATTTTGATAATCAATAGAATTAGGAAGCTAAACAAGGCAATTTTTGATTTCAAAAGAAATAGTAGATGGAAGAGAATAGTTAATCGTAGTAATTTTTGTGAAGTTTTTTCTGGAGAATGGATACATAGTTCAAGCTGTGAGGCATTTTTTAATGAAGAGAGTTATTTCCAGGATAATGATTTGGTGCATGCAGTTGACATCAGTGGTCGTGCTTATGAAGTGAAAGATGGTTGTCCAGTTGAAAAAGAAAAACTTGTGACAACAGAGGCAGAAGAGTTGTTAGGTAATGAGGTTTTAGGAAGACGTGCTAAGGGTCCTGTGTACACCTGGAAGTGTAGTAGTATTTGCAGTGTGCGACAGGATTCCATCAATTTGCTTTGTGATTTTGTACGGACATTTAACAAGAAAAGTTTGAAGCAGAAAATAAGGTTGTTGCAAGAATTAGATCCTTGCAGAGTGAGAGAAGTGACAGGTTTGCATGGTCATTCACTGGCTTGTCTTTCCAGGAGAGTATGCCAGAGTGTTTTTCATCATTTCAGGATGCTAGCAGTGCATCATAACAAAGTGAGGAAGTTAGTTAGACTGTTGTATTATGCTAAGAGTCCAGCAATTATGCTGAAACAATTATGCGCTGCTCTTTTGCATGGTTCTGAAATAGATGTGAAGAATATATGTGAAGAAATTGAGTTTTGTTACTTTGGAAGTAAAGAGGAGAATGTTGAAATTGAGCAAGAAGTAGAGGGTCATTTGGAAGATAGTGTACAGGTTTCCAGTACAGATAATTTCCAGAGGGAAATTGCGACGTTTGACATGAAATCAAGTGAGAGGCCTAATTTCACTTGTGTGTGTTGTAGACGCACTTATTATAAGAATCAGACTAAGTTAGTGGATTTATATGCAAAAAGTGAAAGGGAAAATAATAGTGAATGGAAGGATTTTGCAACATACTTGATGGTAGAAAATTGTTTTGATTTGGGATTGGATCAACGTGTGTGTACTTATTGTTGTAACAAATTAAAACAAAACCAGATGCCTGCTAGAGCAGTTCATAATAATCTGGAATTGGTTGAGATTCCTTCTGAATTGAAGGATTTAAATACTTATGAATCTATTTTGATTCAAAGTATCCATCCCTTTCAGGCTATTGTAAGAATGGAGCCAAAGACAGGGAAATTGCCTCCATCAGATTTACAGAGAGGATTAAAGGGAAGAGTTGTTTATTTGCCTCTAGATTTGAAGAAAAACATTAACACAATTGGAGTAGAAAAAGTGGAAGAGGAACCTCTGGTTATCTTAGTTAATGGGGTTCCGACAAAGAATAAGAAAATATGGCAAGATTTAGTAGATGTTAGGAAAGTTAAAAAGGCAACATTGTATTTGAAAAAAAATAATAAATACTATAAGAATGTATATGTTGCAGAAGAGGAAGTAAGTGAGGAAGAGGATAGCGATTTGTGTGCTGGTCAAATTGAGAAAGTAGAACCCTCTACTAGTGAGGAAATATATGAACATTATAGTGTTCATCCTTTGCATTCAAAGGAAGTCATGGGGAATGCTATTGAGTTGTTTCAAATGAAACAAGCCAAAGGGAGTCCCATTAGTGTTTGGGAGGAAAGTTTGGAAGCTCGGTGTTTCCCACAGCTTTTTCCAACAGGTCAGGGAGGAAGATATGATGAGCGACCTCATCAAATTCCTGCTTCTGAATACCGGACTTTGCGATTGTATGCAGGAGATGCTAGGTTTCGACAATGCATTCCTTATTTGTTTCATCTCCTGTTTGAAAGCGATCTGTCTGGACTGTCATATGCAGTGAACCACATCTTGAAAAGTGGTATACACATGCAAAACATCTCAGCAAGTGATTTTATGGATAAAGTGAATGTCCAAGATAGTATTTTGGAATCTCACCTGATTAATCTCATGGCGTGTCAGCGTGGTACTAATGAGTACTGGTACCGTCGTCATGGTGATTTAAAATGTATGCTGAGGAACTTAGGTACTCCCACATGGTTCCTCACTCTGAGTTGTGCCGAGTATGGCTGGGAAGACTTACTTCAATTTCTACGAGAGGCAAATGCTAACGTAGAAAACATCGAATTCAAGACACCCGGAGAACTGTGCTCTTTGGATCCAGTCAATGTATGTAGGTACTTCAATCATAGATTTGAAGCTATGATGTCTTTCATCATGAATAAGAAGAATCCACCTCTTGGAGAGGTGTTGGATTTCTTCTGGAGAAAGGAGTACCAAGCAAGAGGAGCTCCTCATATACATATGTTGCTGTGGATCAAGGATGCACCTAAATTTGGAACGGATCCAGAAGACTCAGTGATGAGTTTCATCCAACAGTATTCTACGTGTGCTGTTCCAAACGCAAAGGAGAAGAAAAGCCTAAGAGAAAAAGTTCTGCGTTTCCAAAGCCATCGATGTGGAAAGTACTGCCGTCGTAAATTCCGAAACAAAGACAAGTTCTACACCAAATGTCGTTTCGGCTTCCCACGACCGGTGATTTCTAAAGGAAGAGTAAACAGTTTGATGTCTTCGCTGCGACATAATGTGATGAAGAAATCACCTAAAAACACTTACAATTTGAAGAGGAACGAAGAGTCCAAGTATATCAACGACTACAACCCGGTGATTTTGTCCATGTGGAATGCTAACATGGATATACAGTTTGTGGCTGATAACTGTATGGCTGTGGCTCGGTATGTGACGTCGTATATCACCAAAAAAGAGAAGACAGAATTGAAGGATATGTGGGAGGACATTTCCCATGAAAAGAGCCTCAGCAAGAAGTTGTACAGTTTCAGTCTGAAGATGTTGTCGCATCGAGAAATCGGAGCGTACGAATGTTCTGACCGGTTGTCTTCAGCAAGTCTCTATGCCAAGTCCAGGAGTATCGTTTGGGCGAGTCTTGGTCTTGCTGCAACGCGTAATCGAGTTCTCAAACCTGTGCGGGAAATTGAGTATTTGGCGGAAAAGGAGCCAAACAGTACCGACATTTTGAAGACAAACATGTTGGATACATATTATCCAAATCGAAGCAGTCACCTAGAGAATGTTTGTCTGTATGAGGTTCTGCAAAATTACATGTTCAAGAGGAACATCAAAGAAGATACTGAGAAAGGAGTGTATGCTGTAATAGGAAGTGAGGGATGTCTGGTCAAGCAAAGAAAATGCCACTTGATAAACCATCGAAAATTGAGTGGCGAATCTCCTGAAAAAAAGGAGTTTTTCTATTTAGCACTTTTGCAACTTTTCAAGCCTTGGCGTGCAGAAGAGGAACTGCTTGGAGATTTCCTCTGTTACGAAGACTCTTTCAATGCCGCCAAGGAGACCATAGAATGTCCTGCTTTTCCCAAATATGTAGAAATGTTGAATGCGGAAATTGAGCAGGAAGCAACGATTGCAGCCGAGATTGCCAGAGACAGTTCTCAGGACAGTCAGAGTTCTGCTTCATTGAGTCAGGATCCACTAGGAGGACCTCTTATTGAAAATGAAGCTGCCACTGCTATGAATGAGGTGGAAAGAGCCATGGCACATGCTCAAGAGGATGCGGTTAACTTAGAAGAGTTGGAAAGGCAACTCAACGTTGAGCAGAGGAAAATATATGACGAAGTTACCATGCAAATTGATCATGGATTAAGTCATGATAAGAAAGAGTGCTCATGTACGTCGTTGAAGCCTGTCCGACTGTACGTTAGTGGAGAAGCGGGAACTGGAAAAAGTTTCCTCATTAAAGCAATTTCATGCTATTTGCAGGAAAGGACAGAGTCATCACTGTCTTGTGTTGTCACTGCTCCAACTGGACTGGCAGCACATAATATTAAAGGGATTACTTTACATCGTTTACTGATGCTGCCAGTGGAGCATGACAACAAATTAGAATATCACAAGCTATCTGGAGATGCTTGTTTTGAAGTTTCAAGAATCTTGAGGAAAATGAAACTTCTTATCATTGACGAAGTAAGCATGGTTTCCAATGTCATGCTTGCCTTTGTGCATTTGAGGATGCAAGAAGTTCTCAAAACAGAGTATGATGTGTTATTCGGTGGCAAACACATCATTGTTTTTGGAGATCTTCTGCAGCTGACACCAGTGAAAGGGCAACCTGTGTTCAAAATGCTCACGCATGAAGATACCAGGAAGTGCCTAGGCAGCATTGGCAACGTCAATATATGGTTAAACTTCAATTATGCTGAACTGCATGAAAATATGCGTCAGGCAAAGGATGAAGTTTACAAGACTATTCTACAAGATGTTAGAATTGGAAAAGTGACCGAGCATGGGAAAGAAGCTTTACATGCACGATTACTGACAAATTTATATCCAGAACAAGATGTTGTGCCTGAGAATATTTTTCAGAAAATTACTGATAAGAAATCTGGAATATGTTTGATGCCAACTCTTGCAGAATGTGCAAAATTTAACAACAAAATGTTGCATTTAGAAAAGCAAGAGATTGTGAAAGTGGAAGCTATTGATAGAGTAGAGCATATGGGATCAACAATTATTTTGTCTGAGAATCTGAAAACAAAATTGGATTCATTAGAGAAGAGTATATCTAAAACTGCAGGTTTTGAAAAGACTCTGAATGTGTGCTTGAACTGCCGTATAATTTTAAGAAGGAATTTACATGTTGAAAGAGGTCTGGTAAATGGATCAATGGGTAATGTTGTTGATTTTGTGAAATACAGAAATAGAGATGGAATTGAATTTTTAAAAATTAAATTTGATGGCATTGAGGAAGTACAGCTAATTGCTCGTTGTTCTGCTAGATTTTTGCTTGTAAAAGACTTATATGTTCGCCGTAAGCAGTTCCCTGTTTGCTTGGCATATGCGGTGACAATTCATAAATCGCAAGGTTTAAGTGTAGACACTGCATTGGTGAATATTGGCAGTTCTGTGTTCAAGGAGGGTATGGCATATGTGGCATTGTCACGAGTTAGAACTTTATCGGGATTGTACTTGATTGACTGTGATGTCAGAAACATTTGTGCAGATCTAGATTGTGTTAAGGAATACAATAGGTTAAGAAGAGAGTATGCGCCACATTTGCCTCAGTTTCCTTTGTTTGAGAAACGTCTGGTAGGCCGGAAACGAAGAAATGAGAACAATACTGGAGAGGTTGTAGCAAAAAGACAAAAAGTGAATGAACCTAAAATTACAAGCAGAAACAAAGAGGATTCTGTTGAAGATGTTGTTGGTTTTCAGTTTGAAAACAGTTCTGGTGTCAACTGCTATGCTAATGTAGTAATTAATGTTTTGTTTTCTCTAAAAAATGTAAAAGAAGAGATTGTGGTCAATTCTGATCAAAGATTTTGCAGTTTGTTAAATTCTGTGTTAGAGAAATGTACCACTGATAGAAGAAACATAGAAAGTGTGTCTGAAATTAGAAATCTGTTAGATAGATGTTCAGGCCAAACACAATTCTCTCAAAATATTCAGCAAGATTGTCAGGAGTTTTTAATGTATATGCTTCATGTATTACATGCTGAAGGTGTAGATGTAGATCAGCTGTTTGGGCTTTCTTATCAATGGCAGCATGACTGCGAGAACTGTATGGTATCAAGTACTACTAGTGTAGACTCAGAAAGATTTGTATATTTAACTTTGCCAGACAGTAAATCAGTCTCCTTTAATAAGCTAGTAAAAGGAGCTAATCACAACATGGAGTGTAGCCAATGTAAATCTGAAATGATGTCCACATTATTTATACGAACATATGGCCAGTACATCATTTTAATGTTCCAACGATGTAGGCCTGATGGAACAAAATTGACAACTTTAATAAAAAATTTTGTAGCTTCGCAGTTGTCAATATCAGGAAGGACTTTTGTAACTACAGCAATTATATATCATGACGGCCCTTCAATATCATCAGGACATTACACAGCTTATTTAAAGTCTAGAAATGGCTGGTCATTCTGTAATGATTCTGTTGTAATTTTCAAAAAAAAATTGCCGTATGACCTTAAAAACTCTTACCTGGTGTTTTTAAAACCAAAATTTTAGGAAAATATTCTCGGGATATGATCTGTGGAATTTCAAGAAGTTCTAATGGCTCCTACACAATTTGGCCTTGAGGATAAGTGTAGTTCAGAGACATAACTTCTAATCATAGGATTGGACATCATGGACATGTATGTGCAGTTTAAATGAGTTCAGAAAAACTGTTTCTTTTCATAAGCTAATTAAAGCAGCCAATCAAAACATGGAGTAGAGGGAATGTAAGTCTGCAATGCTGTATACTGTTTTACATTACTTTGTGATTAAAAGTGATGTAGAGAATTAAATAATTGTAGTACTCATAGAGGTAGTGTAAGTCTGCTTCATATTAAGCAGTATCAGTGTCATACGAAATGTAGAACATGACTGAGCAAGAAGGGGAAGATATTACTATTCCAGGATTGTGAAAATGATCTTCAACATTTTAATTCTGAAAGTTGCGGGAATACCAAATGATGGGATTGGCTAACAAGAAATCCAAGAGTTATACATGGCTCTGACAAAATTTGGCCTTGTGGAATCTTGTGGTAGAGAGCAAGAAGTCATTTATTGTATGTAACATGTTTTTAAAAACGATGGAGATTTTCTTTCAGAAACTGGTGGGCTGAAAGTAATAACAGCACAAAAGAGTATAAGCTATTCATAGGACATCCTTGGACGTCATGGAAAGTAAGTTAACTTTAAGGAGTTCTGATTTTTGATTTCTGATCTTGTATGGGTTTTTTAAACACAATCATTTTGATTGTGTTTTTTTTTCCCCGCTGTTACATGATGAATACCTTCAAGTCACTGTTTTTAGTGAATTTTGATACATTCTGAGAACAGCAAAAATAAACCATTTAACATGTATAATTAATTCTGTAATGTTTCCATTTATGATGTATATGTAGAACTGTGTAGAAGGCATGGAGAAGGTGAGGCTTCTGTAAGTGTCAAAGTTGTTGCATGCAGTGCTGCACTTCTGCGTATTCTTTGATATGCTAGACTACATCTGCACAATGAGATACCTAAGCAAAGGAAACAGAAGTGATGTGATTGTGAAATGAGCAAAATAAATTGCATGTATTTCAATTACATCACCTGTGTTTCCTATCATTACGAATCACATTGTGCAGATCAAGTTTAGGTCTGTCCAGGGAAACATAGGAGGTTTGGACTTTGTTGAACATTGCAGTGGACATGACTCACTTCATTGGTAGACCTTCACATGTATTATGTCTTCTATTCTCTTCAACAACTCGAAATTTCATCTGCAACCCTGAGTAGGCCTCACCTGAAACAAAACTCTGGATAGTAGACATCTTATTGGCATCCTGAAGCAATTATTTTAAATTTTAGTGTCTTGCGACACTTTTCTGAGACAACAGCAATGCAAAAGATGCACCATGTTTTAAGATAGGTCTCACTTCATCTCCATCAAGATAGTGTTACTTTAAAATGTATATCTTTAGGACTGTGTAGCTTCTGTAAGTGTCAAAGTTATTGAAAAACTGTTTGTCCTTCAATCTTTGCCCTTGTCTTTTGTAATTTTTCAATACATGTTTTTATATTTTTCAAATGTTTGTTCTCTCTTTCACAGATTGAAAGTATAAAAATAAAAAGTGAGGAATTTAACGACAATTATAAGGTAAGTATTTTGTACTCTTTTCGTTACATTTCTATCACATTGAACTACTATTAGTTCCACTGCTTCATTTCTTTAATCCTCAGTTTCCTGCCTTTGCTACTTCCCTCATTCCTTTCTCTATTACCTACTTACTCAACTCCTTCCATTTTTTTTCTCAGTCCCTCTCTTCTCATAGTTCCTCACTCTTGTTCACTCACTCCGTCTCTATTACTCTTAGTGTCTTAGACTGATCACTGTATCACTATTTGTTCATAATGCTTTCTCTGTGTAGTTGAAGCACACTAAGGGTCATATTATGAATGCAGCCAATAAAATTATTGCTCTTTTTATTGGCAGAAAACTGGTGCAAAAGCGGCTTTAGCGGCAGTTTTCTGCCGCAAAAGCAGCTTTAGCGACACATTTCTGCCTATAAAAGCTGCAAAACTTTTATTGCCTATGTTGATAATATGCCCCTATGTTATTTACATTAGGGCTATATTGTCCAGTATAACAATCAAAATTGCTCTCCAAAGACACCAGGCAAAGCAGACGCTCCCTCAAACAGATCACCAAGCGCAATTTACCCTACTTACAATCTAGCCTGTTCTCTGTCGAGACTTTAGCAATCTTTAGAGCACAAGATAAGATTTTTTTACATGGAAGAGCCATACGTATTGCAATTCTACTTAAGAAACAAGCATTGGCATAGACAATAGGTCTTGCCTTTGGGACCTTATACGTGTTTAGCCATGCAACAGTTGATGTTGCTGCACCAAGGATATTATGCTGCATAACTAAAGACTTAGAAGGTCCAAAAGTCGATACCTATTGGCTATGCCAATGCTTGTTTTTCTTTCAATTCGTTATCTATTTTGTTTTTCACAATTATACCATCTTCTGTCTGTTCTTTGGTAAATAGATCTATTAAATAGTATCTCTTCTTTACTCCCTATAGCTGTCTTTCTTGAAACATCACTCTCTGTTTACTTTCCTTATACTTACTCTTTTTTTTTAAAAAGTTTTTTTTTTGGTTAGCTCCCGGTACGCGTACCGGGAAGCTAAACCGGAAGCGAACCAAAAGAAATAGAGCTTGCCAGAGTGCTAAACATTCTAGCAATTTTTTTGGAAAGGGAAGGTAGTTCTGAAAAGAACTTTTTTTTTTATATTTTTGTTGTTTTATATTTTTTTTGTATTTTTTGAACATTTTTTGTTTTTTTTTGTATTTTTTGAACGATTTTATATTTTTTTTGGGTTTTTTTGGGGGGGGGGAACAACAAAAAACAGGCGTTGAAAAGGGCTCAACAGGAGCAAAAAAAAATTACTGGGGGCGGTTAGGGCAATTATGATTGTCATAAGCCAGGTTGATGGCATTAATACTCATGTTACCACATGATATCAACGCACCACAGTGCATACAAGTATGTTTCATGTGCCCAAAATTCTCTTGGATGTTTGGCACAGTTTCCCGTGCCTCTGCTGGTGTCAATGATATTGACGATGTTGACCTGGCCACAGGAGTTGCTGTTGGGTTTTGTTCCATATCCCGTATTTCCGCCCGGCTGTAATTAAGTGGATGCTTCCTGGTCATGTGCCGATGCATGGTATAGTTCCCATAGCTATACTTTTTATCAGTCCCTCTTGATAATTTCTCTTTGCAGATGAGGCAGGTCACATACCTCGCATTCACTTTCTTTTGCCCTGGAGGGATTGAATAAAACTGCCAGATGAAACTGGCTTTCCTATGGGAAACCCGGGGCACCTCTTCCAAGAACTGTGGTTCTTCTCTCTCCTCTTCCTCTAGGTCTTCCTCTTCCTCCTCTGTGTTGGTGATCACCTGGGGAGGTGGTCCTCTCTTCCCATGAGGAGGTGGAGGTGGTGGTGGGGGTGCACCAGCTGAAGCAAGTACTGAAGTCATTTCTCAAGTATTAATAAAGGTCTTCCTCTCACAATGATGAAAGTCAGAGTGAGGAAAGAAGGAGGGGTTTTCATCATTTGGAAAAAACAATACTTCTCAACCAATGAAAAGTGTTATTTTTAGGTCACCTGACCTAGCCTTCCATAATTATGAAACTAAAAGTGAAATGAACCAATGAAAAGCTTTATTAACAAGTCACATGACTCTAACTTTCATGTTACGCGCTGCGGAACGCTCCCCGGTTAGCTTCCGGTTCGCTGCGCTTCGCGCCTCGGTCCGCGCCCGGGGACACTTCCGGGTGCGCTAACGCAGTACGTCACAAGACGCATTTCGCGGCAACGCGATACGTCGCGCTTTCGCGCCGCGGATCGCTTCCGGGGAGTTGCGTTTCGCGCCTCGGTCCGCGCCCCGGGGCACTTCCGGGTGCGCTAACGCCGTACGTCATAAGACGCATTACGCGGCAACGCGATACCGTAACTATGTTGATTTGTTACCGGTTCGCGGACCGGATCGCGGAATCGAATTGAGCTAACGGGAAGCTTCCCGGTTCGCGGACCGGGAGCGAAACAAAAAAAATATTAAAAAAAAATTATTAATAAACATATAAAATATATTTTTGGATTTAAAGAAGAATACATTTTACAGCTATAGATATTAGCTTTTAAAAAACCAATGAAATTCACTGAAAAAACCATAGGTTATAGACCATATATAGTTAGGAATTAGCATTTACAAAACCTTGAAAATTCACTGAAAAAACCATAGGTTATAGACCATATATAGTTAGGAATTAGCATTTAAAAAACCTTATTTTACTCACACAAAACCATTGAAATTCCATATATAGTTAGTTGCACTAACTATATATCGCGCACCCGTAATCCACTGCTGATGATGTCACATATTACATCATTCATGACATGGTCAGTGACATCACTGATGACATCACTGATGACATCTCAAATGACATCACTGATGACAACATCCAGTGATTATGTGTTTCTGTAAAGTTTAAATATGTTTTACATATTGAAGAATGAGTGGATGTATAAGTGTCTGAATGAAGGTTTTAGTAGGTGCGTGATTGACTGTATGAGTGAGTGATTAAATGCGTCTTACTAAATGCACGGGTTAGTGACTAAACTGTCTGAAAGTGTGCATCAGCATGTCTGTTGTTGTGCAAGCTGCTGCATGTGTTGATCAGTAGCTATATAAGTAGCTATATGGGTTATTGATTGGTTGCACAAGTATTTGTATGGGAGACTGAGTGTGTGTATGACTGGCTGGGAGGTGTGTGACTCTGTGCAGATCAATGTGTACTTGTATCAGTGATTCTATAAGAGAGTAAGTATGTGTTAGTATATGTTTTAAAATGTAAGGTACTCTATGTTTAACTGTGTAGATTAGAAAATGGAACTGTGATTGATTCTTTACAGGACTGACTAGGTGTGTGAGTAACTCCATGGATGAGTGGCAGAGTGTGAGTGTCTGTATAGGTGTATGAGTGCATATGATAGTGTTGTAAAGATGAGTGATTGTATGTATGAATGATTGTATGGGTGAATGAGTGAATGTGTGTGTAGACGTAGGAATCAGTGAGTGGGTATGTAGTAACTAGTATTGGTGTGTCAATGGTTTCAAAAATTATACTCTGTATTTAACACTGGGTGTAACAGAGGTTATATTAAAGTGTGAGGAGATGCATTGTATTGTCACATTAATGATATCATCATTGATGTGACCATTGATGTCAAATGAGATATCATCAGTGATGTCATTTGAGATGTCATCAGTGATGTCATCAGTGATGTCACTGACCATGTCATGAATGATGTAATATGTGACATCATCAGCAGTGGATTACGGGTGCGCGATATATAGTTAGTGCAACTAACTATATATGGAATTTCAATGGTTTTGTGTGAGTAAAATAAGGTTTTTTAAATGCTAATTCCTAACTATATATGGTCTATAACCTATGGTTTTTTCAGTGAATATATATATATTCAAGATAAGATATCCATTTCGGTTTTTTTGAGGAAATCATCCGGCACTCGTACGCGGGTATCGTTAACTTAGGCTTTTTATTTTTTATATTACATTCATCAACGCGTTTCGGGAGTCAAGCGCCCTTGATCACGTATATATATATAGGTCTGTAAAACTGCTGTGTCTAAACTGGGCTGCCTTCTCTAACGAGCAGGACTACTTTCAGTCAAGCACCCTACTAACCAAAGACACAGGAGATGCATAAATGCAGGGCTGGCTCTAGGGCGGTGCAACCAGTGCAACCTCACCAGGTGCTGCCTTCGGGTGGGGCATCATATTTGGAAGTATTGTGTGTTTTAAAAGCACCTGCTACCCCATTCCTGTCCTCCAGAAATTTACAGGCAGAAATATGTCAAGATAACTCCGGTGATAAACGCGCTTCTTGTCTTTTGGAAGTTTTGACTCGTGGTAAGGTAGCACAGAGGGTGAATATGCATGCTGCAAAGAATGTGTACCATTTTATCCCATCGTTCATTATCCTAATGTTGGAAAAACTTGTTCCTTTGAATAGAAATCAATTCTGATTATTAAAAAGAACCCCCAACCATAGTGTTAAGTTTTAAATTCAGAGTTTATGCTTCTCCAGATCAAGCACTGTTAAACTATACTGTCTACCAGAATGGATGAAGTGACACCTGTACCTTGTAGTCCTCTGTTTTATGCAACATTTCCTATACACTAATCTACACACCTATGTTTGATTGTTTCTGTGTAGTGTGTGATGTAAAGTGCTATGACACCCTACACTAGTATGAGTGGCAACTGCGCTATAAAATAAATTAAACGCATTTGAGAGAGAGTGGTTATGGAGACTTGAGGGGGACTGTTAAAGGGGGGTAGTGAGGGAATCTCTAATGGAGGTGGTTATTGGGGGCGCCAACAAACATTGTTACACAGGGTGCCACCAACGCTAAAGCCAGCCATGCATAAATGCTAACTGTTTTTACTGAGGAGAAATACTAGCTTTCTACAACCACAAAACATTGACACCGTACTGTCGCCTTAAAACATCCGTCCTTTTAGGATAAGGCCACGGGCAAGCGTCCCTCTTTGAGCTGCAAACCCCTCCTCTTCGTCGTGGCACTGAGCCGGCATCTGCGCGCGCGACCTCTTTGTAATGCTGAGGCGAGAGCTCGCGCTTGCTATGTGGTCTATAAACTTAGCTTGGTTTCCTAGTTGGATCAATAATGACCACTTAGCACACCCGGACCTTTTGTGACAACAAGGTAGTGTTTCCCTAATTAATAAAACTCTCATTTTACTACTTAACTAGCCGTCATTTCACACACTGTTAATCAAGTCTTCATTAATGGCAAATTAACATGCTATTAATGCAAATTAGGCAGGAGGCAGACGCAAGGAATGCAGACTAACGGTAGGGGCGTGCCTGGTGTTTCTCGAAATCACTGTACTGAATGCAAAAAACTGCAGGGTCAGGGGAATTGGAGAGGAAACCATATAGCCCCCCTGGTTCAAATAACTGCGCCCGAGACCGCCTGCGTAGACGGTTGGACTGTGTATACACTGGTCTGAGCTGGTCCGACGCTTGCCCGACCCCGTGAGAGGCGGCGGACCATCAAGGCAGCGAGGGTGATTTATATGGGCAGCGGAATGCATGCTGCCCGGTAGGCTCCAGGCCCGGAATGCATGGTGTCTAGCCTGGAGACCCCAGGTGAAAGGGACGGGGGACCAGGGGCAGAAAGAGAGTGCGTGTTGATGCCCCTGCCAGGAACTCGAGTGCAGTGAGCCCTTTGCAGCACTGCCGCAGGATTGAACAGGACACCCTAATAAGCAATTTCAAAAAATATTATAACTCGGGCCCACACTGCAGTAGACCGCAGCTATAATTGCATATATGCCGGCGCTTCCGATTCAGGCTGGAGACTACCGACCTCGAGGCTAGTCTCCCACCTCCCCATTCCTGCATACAGAAACCCGATTTTGAATTTTGTAAAATAAAATGGCGATGCCTGTCACTCACGCTCCAATTTTCTCCTCCAAGAATCACCTCTGACGTCAAAGGTTAATGCTTTGTTCTTAATTCTTTGAGGAGAAAATTAGAGCATGTGATAGGCCTCGACATTTTTATTTTTGGCAGTTTTACACAGCACATAGGAAAGCAGAGTTTATAACTCCGTTTTTGTTTGCACTGTTATTGAAATGGCAAAAATTATATTGTCAAAGTAAACACCAATAGACTCCATTGAGGTAGATTGCCTCTGCTTCAGTACAAGTCAGTGGTAAAAATAAATTCATCCAACTTTAAAAAAAAAAAAATTCCCACTTGCCTGCTTTAAATGTTGGCATTTGAGGCTTTCATATTTGTGCCATGGCAGATCTTCCTGCTCTGAGATCACCACTCTGGCCAAGGTTCCCCACTTTGGGGGAGCCACACACAAGGCAGCCGGGCCGACACACTGGGAGAGGGAGTGGGTAGCGCTGTGCACTGCCACTCATTAACATCGAGGGCAGCAATTGGCTGTGGGCGGGGCGAGGACCCCAGAAGTTGTTGGATCTGTCTTCTGGGGCACGCGTCCACTTGGATCATGAAGCCCCGCCCATAAAAGGGGGTGAAACGTGGCGGTCAGGTCTTTTACTCCCGATTGCCAAACTTAGCAGAAGCTGCTCTCCCCAGAGCAAATAGGGTTAAGGTGTCCATGGGTGGGGTATTGAGCTTGTTGGTGTTTTTGGTAACTGATTTGTTTCTTTTTCAGGTCGATTGCTGTTGTTGTATTTTTGGTTTGGGGCCTTGCGAATGAGGTCATGTTTGAGGGGTCAATTAAGCACTACCAATCCTTAGATTTGTACAACAGCGGGTTACGGGCACACCCAATTGGTGTTGACCAGAGATAGTTGAAAGGATCCAGGGGTGTGGGGGTTGCAAGCGACCTCTGGCATCTGACCCTTATTTATTATTTTATTTTATTTTAAAAGTTTTATATAGCGCTAGCTTGACCCATAGGTAACAGAGCGCTTTGCATACACACTGTAAAAACAGAAGGAAATTGCATTACATAGTAGGAAGGCAGTAAGGAAGCAAAACAGATAAAAAATACAACATGAAAAATAGGTAAACAGTGCAGGAGAGGGAGAGAAAACAAATGAAGGTGGTTAACACAGTCCGGTCACCAACTATCCTTGAATGTCAAGAGAGAGAGGAGTCAACTCGGATATTGAAGTCTTGGTTAGTTGACGTCGGTCAGGAAAGTATTTGTTAAGGAGATGGAGTTTCAGGTCCCTTTTGAAACAGGAGAAGGAGGGGTTGCATATGAGGACTCTAGGGAGAGCGTTCCACATCCTGGGAGCGTTGCCAGAAAACGATCGGTATTGGGTGTTTTTCTTTTTCAGTTTCGGAGGTATAAGAAGGAGTGAGCTGGAGCTTCTCAGCGTTCTGGATTAACCTGCTCTTACCAGTTTGTTGTTCAGGTAGTTGGGGGCCGGAGAGTGAAGGATTTTGTGTGTGATGCAGGCCAGCTTGTAAATACACCTCCCTTCCATGGGAAGTCAGTTGAGGGAGTTGAGAGCTGGAGTGATGTGTTCAAATCTTTTTACTCCAGATATGAGTCGAGCGGCCATGTTCAGCACTGCCCTTAGTGGGGCTAGGTGAGCTTTTAGGATGGCGTTCCCGTAGTCGATTTTAGAGAGAACTAGGGATTGAACTACTGTCTTGAGGTCATCATGAAAAGGTTTACATTTCTTGAGGTGTTCTTGTGAGAAAAGAGCACCTTTTGCAGAGTTTTTTATGTGGGCCTCCATTGATATGTTCTCGTCAAGGGTGATGCCTAGAGACTTAACTGAGTCGGATAGGACGAGGGGGCAGTTTAGGGCAAGCAGATTCTTGAGCCACTCTTGGATTAGTCGATGGTTGCTTTTTGGAGAGAATAGGATTAGTTCAGTTTTATCTGGGTTGAGCTTTAAGTGGTTAGCATTGAACAAAGTTTGGATCTCGGTTAGAGTGACATTGAGGTGTTGGATGTCGCTGGGAGACTTGATTTTGAAATAGATTTGGGTGTCATCAGCGTAAAGGTGGTAATTCACTCCAGCTTTTTTCAAGATGATTGTGAGGGACTCCATGAAGAGATTGAAGAGGGACGGGGAGAAGATCGAGCCTTGCGGGACCCCAAGTGTGACTTTTGTTGGCTTCGAGAGACAGGAGTTGATTTTAATTTGTTGCGAGCGGTGTTGAAGGAAGGAAGTGAACCATTTTAGTACTGTGCCATTAATGCCGGAGCGCTTCGACAAGGTCTCCAGAAGAGCTGGATGATTTTCTGTGTTGAATGCCACAGATAGGTCAATAAGGATGAGTAAGCAGGCATCACCTTAATCTAAAGCCTTATGAATATCGTCAGAGATGTTGAGCATAGCTGTTTCAGTGCTACAGCCTTTCCTGAATCCTGATTGAAAGGTGTCGAGGAGGTTGAACTCATCAATGTGTTTGTTGAGTTGGTGGAGAACGCGTTTCTCCAATGTTTTTGCAAGGAACGGGAGGTTGGAGATAGGTCTGAGGTTGTTAAGATCATTAGGGGCGGCCCCTGGTTTCTTAAGAATGGGTGTGATTTATCCTAGTTGAAGGGAGTCTGGGAAACAGCCTGAGTTGAGAAAGGCGTTGATGATTTTTGTCCAGAAATAGGGAAATGGTGTGGTAGAGTTCTTTTATAATTGTGGATGGGAGGGGGGTCCATAGTGTGGGAGGAAGGTTTTAGTTTAGAAATTATACTGAAGACCTTGTTTTCCGACATTAGCTCAAAGTCGAACCAATGCGCATTGATTTTAGCTGGAGGCAGACCTGATTGTCCTTAGTAAGAGCTCTTTCTGATTGGTCAAGATGGGGGGCAGGTTAAGAGGGAAGAAGGGTTTGCAGTTTTGATGAAGGATTGATACATTTTTGAGACTTTATTAGTGAAGAAGGTGGCAATTTCTTCACATCGCTCTTTGGTGGCTTTGATTTCGTGAGAGGGAGTGCAGTTTGTTTGGCTTTTGACAATGTAGAAGAGTTCTCTTGGTCTGTTTTTCATCAGATCTAGTTGGCTGTGGAAGAAAGATGCCTTTTCACTGAAAATGTGTTTTTTGTATGCTTGCCGAGCAGATCTAAGTTGCGCTAGGTGCAAGGTCGAGGGGTTTAGTCTCCAAGACCTTTCAGTTTGTCTGAGTTGACGCCTTTCGTTATTCAGATCCATGTTGAACCAGGGTTTAGATTTGGTTCGCCTCATTTGTTTGTGTTTGAATGGAGCAACTTGGTCTAAAACCTCTGTCATTTTTTAGTTAAACTGTGTAGTGAGGTCATCGGCCGTCCATGATGATGGTTGGAGTTGTAGATGGTCATGAATCCTGGATTTAAGTTCGGGTAAAGGGACTGCTTTGATGTTTATGGTCCAGTGCTTAGGTTTGTCATCATGAATAGGTTGGTGGCTGACAAGTGCATCAATCTTGAACAGAATGAGGTGGTGGTCGGACCAGTCAATGGGAGAAATCGCTCTCAGAGAGACCAGTTCATTGTTGGTAATGATTGCATCCAGTGTTGCACCTTTAATGTGAGTTGGTTTATTGCAGAGTTTTTTGAGGTTGCATATTACAATTAGGTTGGATAGGTTCTGGACAGTGGAGTCTTCTGGGTTGTTCCAGTGGATATTGATGTCACCCAGGACCACGTCTGTCATGGAGAAACGTGTTATTATGTCTGTTAGTTCTTCGGGGAAAAGGCTACGCTCTCCAGGAGGATGGTAGATGGTGTGGAATTTGATGGGTAAGGTGCCCTTAGCAGTAAGTTCGACACCCAGGTATTCAAACGATAGATATTCTGCAGGTTTAAGTTTGGTCATCGGTATTCCAGCTTTGTGAATGATGGTTAGTCCCCCCAGTTTTGATCGGCCTGTCTTGTCTGATGATGTTGTACCCTGGAGGGGTGAGAATGTCAAGAATGGGAGTGGAATGGACATTGAGCCAGGATTCTGTGAGGAAAGCGATGTCAATTTCTTCAGCAGGTAGAGCTTCAGCAATGCCTGTGGCGTCTTGTACTGATGATCTGCAGTTTAGGACGATGCAAGAGAGAGGGCGGGGAACCTCGATAATGGGGGGAGTTAGGTGGATAGAGGAGTATTGAGCAGGAGATCTAGGCGAGTGGACAGTTTTAGAGTTTCTGTTAGTGCCAATAATAACAGGGATGGGGAAAGGGGCTGACTTCTGGCTCAAAGCGAGGTAAGAGTTGTTGATCTCATCAGGTTTTGGTACCGAAAAGGGTTGGCAATCCCGGTTGGGTCAAAGTGCCTGACTTGCTGATGGACTGGAGGGTCAAAGGGGGTTCTGTTGGGCCATGGGAGAGGTATTGAGGGGGGTAGGACCAAATCTATCCGGGGAGAAGGAGCACAGTGGGTTGGTCCTGTTGAGAAGGTCTTGTTGTAAGTATAGGAAATCGGCAGCAAGGGAGTTAATTTTCCCTTCCATTCTGTTAAGTTGCTGTGTTATTGAGCTGAAAAAGTTTAAGGTTTTTGACAGGGGCTGAGAATGACTTGGGTCTATGGAGGAAGAGTGAACAGGGGTCAGGGATTGGACAGAATCAGTGGGATTAGGAGAGGGGAGAGGTTGGACGTGGGGAGCCGGATTAGTAATGTTCCCATTCAAGGAGTTCAGAGGAGGAGTAGTGGGTCTACTGTCCAAGTGAGGAGGGAGAGAAATTCTAGGTAGGAAGTCAGAGTTCCGGAGAATGTGAATGAGATTAGCGGTGGGGGCAGGTTGTGTATGTGGGTGTGCGACGGCAGAAGGGGAGTGGGTAGTGATAATAGGGGGAAAGTGTCTGCTGGATTGACGTTGGACATGGAGATTTCACGGGGGTTGGCAGTGATGTAAGCGGTGGAGACAGGTTGTGCCTGTGGATGAGGGACATCAGAAGGGAAGTGTGCAGTGGTAGTAGGGGGGAGAGTGACCGCTGGATTGGAAATGACGTTGGACAAGGCGGAAGTAAGGGTCGGGGAAAAGGGTCTATGTTGGTGGAAGAGGTAGATTGTGAGGGTGGGTTCAGATTATCAGGGGTCGAGAGAGGAGTGCCTTTGGGGATTTCAGTCGCGGTAGGGCTGAGGTTAGAATTCGAGCTGTGAAGAGCTTGTGGTGTTTGTTAATTGTGAGTTTGTTGTTCCTGGTCTGATTAGTTGAAGTAATAATGGTGGGTGTTTGGCGACGGAGAGTAGTGATAGGGGTAGTGTGATTATAGTGAGTGATGGTGGATGTCCATGAGTTGAAGAGAGGTTCTTCAGGGCAGGGAAATTGGATCAGTTCCACGTTATTAGTGAGGTTGGTGGGGGATAGGGGAGATAGGGTTTGATGGCTCAGTTGAGTTAACGAGGAGAGAAGTGTGGGGAAGTGGCGGTCAAAAGTGGTGAGGTGTGGGTCGGTGACCTGTATGAGAATGGTTCCAGTTCTGTAGATGGAAATGATGAGTTCCCCTTTGAAGTTCAGGGATATGGTAGTGGAGATTTTTTCACCATAGGGAATGATTACTGACTTGGCGACTTGAACGTGAAGAGAGACGGTGTTTTCCATTTTGTCGGGCGATTAGTGTAAAAAATGAAGTTAGTTTTCGCGTTGCCGTTGGTCGCTGTGTGGTAGTTATCTCCAATGAGTGTCTCCGGGTGCTGTTTTAGAGTACTGTGCTTAAAGTACTGTTTTGCATTACTGGTCAATTTGTCTGGGTAGTTAATGGACCAGGAGTTGGGTCCGTAACACACGAGATTAGAGTTCCGGGTGGGGTTAGGCTGGTGCATGGTTGAATGGTAGAAATGCCGAGTCGCAATCACGAATCAAGCAGGAGGCTGGGGTGGTAGTTATCAAACAATTATATGCAGTATATACAATAAACTCTAAAGTGCCATATTAACTGCAGTATAAAACATTTATAACAGTGTAAACCCTAAACTCAAAAGAGATCAGGGCCCCACCAGCCATGCTTTTACAGTAAGCCTCGATTGGCCCAATCCAGGAGGACACTCCAAACCCTGGTGGTGTTTCAGCACTTTTCAATGCCTGCCATATTGGGAGGAGACAGTGTCCACAAGCCAACTCCAGTAAAATTCCCAAAAGCAGGGGCAGTCAGACCTCATCAGATTCTATGGTCTGAGCAGGAAGGCCGTTTCATTCAAAAATCCTCCGAGGGTAGTCAGTTCAGGCAAGCAGTTTCATACAAGGCCATATAGGAAATATTCACCTCCAACAATGCGAAAATAGGACAAACAAAGCAGGCCATGAGTGTAACATATAGGAAGAACACACTCCAAGATGGCCGCCAATGCTGGGAAGGAACAACCCCTCTCTCTCTTTCCATGCCCAGCAGTACACAGCAAGCCCATTTCTGTTTCCATGACTGGCAGTACCTAGTGCTTAATGAGGGGGCTCCCTTCATCAGCTCATATGGGAGGAGCCCAAAATGGATGCCAAACCTCCACCAAAACACTATTAGAAGCTAACAAAATGGGTGCCCGTTATGTAAACCACTAAACTCAAGGCTCACCTAGCGAGCCAGGACAGCCCCCTGGGAGAATTCAGGCCAAATCTGGATCGCATGTTACAACGGGACTGCCATATTGGAAAGATCTACAGTCCAAATGGCCATTATTCACCGAACTTATTACTGACCAGATGATGGGGCTGAGGGGGGCTCCTACAGGGCCACTGGAGGTCAGACCCAAAGTACGCATCCCGCACAGCCTTCACCAGAACTCAGCGGGATATTTCCTCTCCCTCACCAGCCACACTGGGAACCGTGAGACTCTCTGGGATCACAACAAGCACAGGACAGTTTCACCACTCCTCCAGGCAGCATCGCAGACCTGGATAGAACAGCAAACATTAAAACTCACGCAGAGCTCCGGAGTTCTATACGGGAGCACCTCAGGAGTCAGCAAGAGTCACGGGCCAAGACTCCTGGTGCGGAAGCTGGCATTTTCACCCACAGCAGCTGGGTGGATCGGGGAGGTTGGACCCTCGGGCACCTGGCGTCTCCAGGCTCTCGGCCTCAGTGTAGAGGGCTGTGTAAGGGCTACATACTTTGCCCTAATGAAAAATTCTCCACAGTCCTTGGAGCCCCGATTCTCGGGAGGCAGTGAAGAACCGGTTAAACCCACTTACTGGGTCTCGGCGGTGGGGGAACCGCCCAAGTCTTCCATACCTTCCATACTTAGTAAAACGAGACACAGGAGCCTTCGTCTGCAGGAGGAAACCAGATTTATTCAATAGCCCGGGGTATGGAACAGAGTCCCAAACTAGTCAGAGACAAGACCGAGGAGGCTGCTGCTTTACTCCACAGCTTACAAGCCGTTCACACTTTTTCATTCCAGTCTTTTTGCTGTTAGTTCATTGTTCAATCAGGGCAGTGTTTGCAGTTGATAACCAGATCCAGACGACGTTTGTAGATGGTGACCTGGTCAAGGCTTGGTACACAAATCATTGTTCACTTGGCTTGATCAAGGCTCAGTCTTTCAGGTCATTGTTCAATCACCTTGATCAAAGCCCGGTCTTTTAAGTTATTGTTTAATCACCCTGATCAAGGCCCAACAGTCAGACCACTGTCCAGATAACCTGATCATGGTGTCAAGGATGTTTACCAGGCTGGGAGAAGGAGATGGAAAACAAATCATTTACTCAGGGTGTGAGTGTCTCGTGGCTTTCAGTTGAACTGCAAAGAACAGGGGGGTTGGGTGTGCGACAGTTCCTGGGCAGAAATACAGGCTGCAAGATGGCTGTTGTCGTGTTAGTTAGTTTTTCCTCAGGCATCAGCAGAAACGACCAGGTGTTTGACACGAGATGGCAATGAAAAAGCAATGGAGTCCTGATACAAATGATGCCGATCAGAAGAACAATTTTCCTCAGACCCTTTTATAAATGTCAATGTTCATAAGGCCATTGGTTTCTTGTTGGAGCATCATCATCATATTGGTGTTGTGAATGTTAGAGGGTGGAGGCTTGATGGTCTGGACACACATTGTACAGAGCACTGGCAGACACTGAAAGCACAAACAGAAGGAGACCAGGACAGTTACTCCCAAGGCAAGGAAGATGAGGATCTTCCACCCCCACTGGGAAAGGAGACCCCAGATCCAGCCTGTGAGGGACCAGTTGCCTTCATCCAGATGAATTTTGGAAGAAAGGTGATGCAGACGTTGGATGGCATCGTACACTGTAGGTGCGTTGTCTGGGATGTATACGCAGCAGCTGGAGCTGATCAATTTACACACACCACCACGATCGGCAAGGATGATATCTAAGACCATTCTGTTCTGAAGCACTATGAGGCGGTCCGCCTGCAGCTCTACAGTTATGTTGGAGTGGGGCACCAGCTCTTACTTTGATGGTGGCTTCAAGGACCCTGGTCAGTCCTCGTACAGTCCGACTGTTGGCCATGGGGCCCCAGAGAGGAAGGAAACCCTTAAAGAAGTCCCCGGTTTCCTGGCCTGCTGTATCCTCGGCTGATATGACGCCCCTACGTGTGTGGCGCAGAGCGCCCTTCATTGACAGGTGGTAACCTCCATGGGTGGAATACGTTGGTGAAAGGAGTAAGGCCAGATAGCAGGTACCAGACCAGTTACGGGGGAGCCAAGTGTAGGCGGCAGTGCCACAGATGAAATAGGTGTTGGGGGATGCCACCTGCTTCGGAGGAGATGTAGAGTTTAAAGTTTTTGTGATATCACACAAACTGGTACCAACTTTCTTAGACCCTGGGGCATGAATGCAGACACGGCCTTGCACATTTATGACATTCACAGTGTCTCGTTCATCAGGCAGTATCCTTCTTCTGCGGAATCTGGAAAATGTTCGTCGATTAGTTGAGTTGAATACTACCATCTCACCGAGTTCATCTGGTGATAGTAGCGTTGTGGATCAGCTGGTCGGGCAAAAAGGAGCATTGGCATGGCTGGATCTGTTCCGCCAGAAGTCATCCCGAAATGTTCCAAGGGCAGAATTGGCAGTACCATTGACAGTGTAGGCCTCCTGCATCAACATACATCATGCAAGACAAGACCCAGAGATGGAAAAGGGGTAGGGAAAGAATGGGGCAGGGTGTATCATGGAATGCGGCATCAGGCCACACACCCAGCTGTTGCAAGTGTTCATGATCAGCTGGTGATGATGCAACATTTGGATGAAGGTGTTGTTGAAGAATTCTGCACGGCGGGGTAACTCGTGGGCTGGTAACGTGTAATACTGGTGTTCTGCAGGAGTCGGGGTAGGAGTTGGTGAGGTAACAGGATGGTAGATTAGTAACAGCCAACCAAGGATAGACAGGATGAGGGAGGCAAACAGTTTCATCACGGTGACCATGAAGCATTTACTATGTCGGAGGCTGATATCTTGTTTCTGGATTCGGGTGTTTTGGACGGCGGCCATTGTGCTAAGCCAGGGACCTCTAGTGGCTGTCTGTGATTGGTGGTTGCTTCACTGGGCACAGGTGCCAAGGGCCCTATGGCGTACCTTAGTCTGACACACCAGCACTACTCTCAGCCGGGGAAGATCACAGACCTACAGCCTATAGGTACTTGGCGAAGTCAAGGGCAAGCCTTCCCTCGGGGGCGCAAGTTGTATCGATCGGAAGTAGGGAAGTATGGCCAGTAAACAGTTGTTCTTGGTGTTGAGCACAGTTAAGGGAGGGTTTCACCCTTCCTTTCAGTATGCTGTCACTCTCTGCTTCCGTAGATGTAGAATGCAGTCTTGCATCGCTGAATGGGACAAACATCGGGACTGTTTCTGTTTCTGAGACTCCTAGTCCTTCCCTCACCCACTGATCATAGGGGAGGGGCAGAGGCACAAGCCTGCAGTGCGATGAATGCACCCAATTCTTCCGACCTTCTACTTTCACGGCGGTGCGGGTGGCTAGTAACACCTGACATGGTTGTGTCCAGCGGGGCTCGAGGCTCTTAGTCCGTTGAAAATTCCTGATCAGGACCCCGTCACCAGGTTGGATAACGTGTCCTGGGCCATCGCTTTTGTCAGGCATGGCCTCATGCACCTCGTGATAAAGAGTACGAAAGGTATTAGTTAGACTGTACAGATAATCAGTTAATACAGGGTATTCAACGTCAGACAGTTTCTTAGGCCGCAGGACACCCCATACATTGGCAGGCCTCCCGAACACAATTTTATGGGGAGATAGCCCTATCCTGGTGTGGGCCGTTGTTCTTGTGGACAGTAGGGCTAAGGGCAGAGCATCAACCCAAGTGACACCTGTCTCGGCTACTATTTTGGCCATTTTAGTTTTTAGGATGCCATTGTACACCTCCACTAGACCTGCTGACTGCGGGTGGTTAGCTGCATGAAATTTTTGTTTTATACCCAATGCTGTACAGAAATATTCCATAATTTGGGCCGTACAGTGTGTCCCATTGTCACTCCAAGCCAAGCGGGGCAAACGGAATCGTGGGAGGTACTCTTTTAATAGTACTTTGGCGGTAGTGATAGCGGTGCAGTCTTTGACGGGGTAGGCCTCCACCCATCGGCTGAAGGTACAGACCACCACTAGGACATATTTCAAATTGTTCCATCGTTCCATCTGGATTTAATCCATTTGGAGGACTTCAAAAGGGTAGGTAGGAGGAGAGAATCCTCCCTTAGGAGTAACTGTGCCTTTTCCTGGGTTATACATTAGGCAAACAATGCATGTTTTAACCAGCTTGTCAGCATATGCTGGTATCTTAGAGTTGTACCATGTAAGTTCCAACAGTTTACATATCCCTTTTGCACTGACGTGAGCAGGACCATGGGCCATCGTAACTACTGATAGCACGTGACTGTCAGGTTACATCCATTGCTTTTCCATAGTCGTACGGACCCAGCAGCCATCAATTCCCTCCTTTGCTAATTGCTCCTTCCACACCCTTAGTTCCCCAGGAGTAGAATGGGACTGAATATCAATCACACTCTGTACTGTGTTTTCAACCATGCCCTTGTCTGCCACCCACCTAGCGGGACCTCCTACATACATCCTTCCCTTTTTCTAAGAGCTGTTTGTCTGGCCGACTGGTCAGCCAGGGCATTGCCTTTCCCAACATCATCACTTTCTTATGGGCCTTATATTTTATAATGGCCACCTTTCTGGGGAGTGTCAGGGAGTCTAACAGTTGGTGAATTAGGGGGCCATGTTGAATTTTGGTCCCATGGAAGTAAGGAAATTCCTTTCTTTCCGCAACCTCCTGAAGTTGTGGGTCACCCCGAAGGAATATTGGCTTTAAGTATAAATATTTACCGTCATCCCTTTGCTTAACTCACAAGCTCTAGTGAGGGCCACTAATTCTGCTGCTTGAGCTGTTTCTACTACTTGCCCTAATGTCATGAGGGCGTAGGCGGCTGAGGTGTTACCATCTCACCCTCTGAGACATGATCCGTCCACATATAGTGTACCTTCTGGTTCTGCTATCGGGGTATCCTGTAAGTCAACCCTTTCCTTTGTCTCTTCCTCTGTCCTTAATATGCAGTCATGTGGGTCTAAGCGTGCATCCTGAGTATCCAGTGGGTGTAATGTGGCGGGGTTTAGTACAGTGCATCTATTGATGTTAATGTGGCTGGCAAAGAGTGTCAGTTCATATCCTGTGAGTCATGCGCTAGTGAGGTACTGTGTCTTGGTGTTATTAAGGAGGGTATCTACAGAATGGGGGACCATTAGAGTCAGGGGGGAGTTCATGACGATCCCCGAACACAGACGGACCAAGAGGGCGGCCGCAGCGGTCGCCCGTAGGCATCTTGGGAGAGCCCTTGCAACAGGAGCTAAGGTGGCAGAAAAATAGGCACATGGCCGATGGTGACCTCCGAACATCTCGGTCAAGACAGCGCATTCACAGCCGTCTGTGTCATGTACAAAAAGAAAAAATCGTTTGTTATAATCACAGAGCCTTTTTTAAATCTTGGAAGGCCTGCGCATGCTCTCTAGTCCAAGGAAAGGAACTGTCTGATATGTCTTTATTGGTGAGGGCAAGAAGAGGTTTGACCATGGGCGAAAAATTGGAAATCCACTATCTACAGTACGAGGTTAGGCCTATGAAGGCTCGCACATGCTTTTGTGTTCGTGGGGCCGTCATAGCATTGATAATGGCTACACGCTCAGCGGTGAGCTGCCTTCCCTCCTTCGAGAGGAGATGACCTAAATAGGTCACCTTTGCTTGACAAAACTGAAGCTTTTTCAAAGAGAGTTTGTGATTATGGAGGGCAAGGTGGCGTAACAAACAGAGAGTAGCTTCTTTACATGCTGGGGCAGAATTTGCAGCAATGAGGAGGTCATCTACATATTGTAATAGTGTGGAATTATCAGGGAGTTCCAAGGAATCTAGTTGACTTTTTAGGGCTTGACTATAGATACTGGGGCTCTCGGTGAAACCTTGAGGGGCGCGGCAGAATCTAAAGCTCCGCCTACCAAGGGAGAAACCAAAAAAAGTCTGCTGTCAGGATGTATAGGAATGCTGAAAAAAGTATTCTTCAGGTCTATGACAGAAAAGTGCGTGGTGTCAGAAGGGACCATCGTTAAGAGGGCTGTAGTGTCGGGGACAACAGGATATTGGGAGATTGTTATTTTGTTAAGGGCTCTCAGGTCAATCACAAATCTGTATATTTTAGGGGAGAGAGCATCTCCATTTGTCTTTTTAAGAACGGGGATAATGGGACTGTTAGAGATATTTCCATGTGTCTCCTCCACTATGCCCTTGTCCATTAATTCAGATATTATTGTTAAAAGGGCCATTTCTCCTTCCGCTGGCAGTCGATACTGCCGGAGGCGGGGGAGAAGTGCACCTGGCTGGATGCGTACCACATGAGGGGATATGTTGAGACACCCTACATCAGTGTCTGAGGATTCCCAGAGGGAGGATGGTAAAGACTGCAATTCTGGTGGAAGGGGACCGGACAGGTACATATAGGAAGCTGTGTTGGGAGAAATTGTTAGGGATACACCTTGGGGACTACATGATATGGTCGCATACAGAGCTTTCTGTGAATCCATGCCTAACAAGTTTTCACTGCAACCTGTAGTAAAGACCAAGGGAGCGTCAACATGTGCAGGGCCAATATCGAGAGGAAGAGGTTCAGAGACAGGGCTCGTCACAGACATTCCTGCAAAACCCAAGGAGACATTCATATTGCCAGAAAGGGGTGCCTCCGGATCTGACAGACGAGCAATAGAAGACCTGGTGGCCCCAGGATCCAAAAGGAAATTCTGATCATTCCCCGCAACTGACATTTGAACATACGGGCCCCTTTGATCCACTGGAATTTGCACTCTGGTAATGCCCCTTTTCTGGCTGTCCCATGCTTGGTAGGACCCTGTCACATCAACTTCATCATAATCATCATTGTAATAAGTGCGTGTTGCTTCGTACCCATCAAACCTATTGGCCGAGCACTGCCGGATGGGGGCGTCATCCCTGGGCCTATGCTCTTTATCCTGTGGATGGGGCGGGCCATGGTCCCTAGTCGGCCTCCCCTCCCTGGGAGCGCGAGGCCGAGTCTTTCCTGTTTGGATGTTTTCAGCTAACACAGGACACTCATCTATCCAATGGCCATACCCCTTACAATAAGCACACTGATCTGTTTGGAGGGCTCCCGTACATTGAGGGCTGAAGTGGGTAGGCTGGCGAGCCCTTGGAGGGGGTTGGGGTTGAGGTCTGAAATTCCCACGGGCATCGGGACCTCGGGGAGGGGAAGCCTGCTGCAGAAGTGCCTTAGTCTTAAGATCCCTAACCTTCCTACTTTCCTTGTCTCTATCTTCATTCTCCCTATTCTCGTGATATTGTGCCATAGCCAAGATACCAGTCATAGTTTGGGCAGACCATGTACTTTCAACTTTCTTAAGCCTGGCGGAGATCTCAGGAAGCAAGTTGCTGACAAACTTATCGACAAATACTGGGCCAGAACCTGGGGTCCGGGGATCCAAACCACTATGTCCCTTGTATTCTGTCTCAAAACGGGTAAAGAAGTCAGCACATTCTCATTTTTTCGCTGCCTACAGGCATTTATTTTATCCCAGTTAATGACAGTTTCCTGCAAAAGTGTTTTCATAAACGTTATTATTTTACCGGGCAAAGCCAGGATGGCAGCTTCTGGTTTAGTCCCTCCTACCCTTGCTTCTTCCATAGCCTCTAGGTCAGCCCATTTACCTCCTAACGCTACTTCATGGTCAGTTGGGGCACGCAGGGCCAAAAAACACCACGTATCTCTGTAGACAGGGGTGTCCGCCAGGGGTGTGTGCTAGCCCCCACTCTGTTTTCATTATATCTAAACGGAGTGGTGGAGCATCTTCTCCAATCACCAGCAGATGCACCGTCCCTGGCGGGCAGGAAGATACCAACTCTCCTGTTTGCAGATGATACCCTGTTGATTTCGAAATCCCCGATGGGCCTCCAAACGCTGCTATCAAGGTTCCAGGGCTTTTGTGACTCCAGGGGCTTGGCCATTAACATCAGCAAGACCAAGTTCCTGGTGCTGAATCCCCCTAGGAAGACAGTTCACCCCCCATCCCTTGACTCAGTCCCATTAGAAAGGGTTAGGGAATTCGATTATTTAGAAATCCGTCTCTGTGACTCTATGAGTTGGAAGGCGCACCACCAAAAAATTATTCTGACTCACAGAAGGATAACAGGCGCCTTACTAAATGAACATCGTGCCTCTCCCCTTAAACCTATTGGGGCGATTCTAGATATTTATAGAGCAAAAGCTGTGAGTGCGGCACTGTACGGGGCAGAGTTGTGGGGCACTCAGAAAATCGACACACTGTCCCACCTGGAGAACAAATTTTACAAAGACCTAATGAGGCTTCCTCATAGTTCTCCCACTCTTCCTCTCTTACTTGACACAGGCACACGATCCATAGCCGAGCAGGCCAAGTTACGCCCCCTTCTTTTATGGGCCCGTATATGGAATGTCCCTGAACTCTCAAGCTACGCGGATGCACTACGTGAACTCCTCTCAACCCCGGGATGGTGTAAGATCAGTTGGCTCTTGGAAGTAAAGCGCCTCCTTTGTGAACTGGGTTTGGGAGACGCATGGGCCAATAGATCTTCACCACCTAAACAGTTGTTAAAGAAAATATTCTGGTCGTGGGTGGAAAATGAGAGAGTGAGCCACTCTAATTTATGTAGATCTGCTGCTGAGTTTTTGGTTATTAAAAACCTCCCTTTTAGAGAACCTTATCTGGATGTAATCTCCAATCCAACAGATAGGGCGTTGTATTTTAAATTCAGGGTTGGAGTTCTGCCTCTTGGCACATGGACAGCTAAATGGAAACCACCCTGGCAAACTATAGCAACTTGCCCTTTCTGTATCAACAGGGACGAATCTGTGGAAAAGTAAATTTTGCCATGTTCTGTGTCCCTACGCTTCATCCATCATATGTTATGTGTGCATGACCAATATGCATATGTTATTCCCCATGTCCGATTAATGACGCAATTCCAGTTGTGTCCACCTCTGGTATGTCATTTTCCAGTCCTCGTGAATACTACGAATATCAGGCCTATGTAAAGTAATGTTGCCACGTTTCCCAGTGTGCACATTATTCCATTATAAAGTCCCCGTTTCTAGGCCTCAAAAGGGCCCGGACCACAGATTCAGCTCCTGTCTCCTGAAAGCCTCGCTGAGGAGCGATACAGCCCCCACCTGTATCCTCGACCCTTCACTTACTTCCTGCCTCGCAGTGCCCGGTGCATCTTGGCTCTGCCTCTGAGTCTGCCAAGAGTATGTTATGATTCCAGCTATCAGTTCAGTCCTCCTCTTCTGCATTCCTAAGCTACTGAACTGCATCAATAGTTTCCGTCATTGTCTAGCCTTCTCGTCTCCACGTTAGAGAAATACTGTATTAATGGTCATTTAATATTCTTCATCACGCACTACATGTAGAATAATGCATGGTCCAGTCTTAGAATCAAGTTAGCTTTTCCCCTCATGACTCCTAGTTTATATCAACATGTTCTCTAAACATCAGATACCAGATAGGGTTTAGGTACATGTCGCTCCGACCCTCCAGACTCTAGTCTCTGCTCCTAGCACAGAGTTCATAGCCCCCAGCTTCTCCTAGTAACACGTCATTGCCAGTTTTCGCGCACCATTAGGTTAGAGGTCCCGGCTCCTTAGGTAGCCCCCTCCTATGTTTCCGCCCCATTTCATGACATATTCTGTTACGTTTGCATCACATGTCTAAGTATACTCCCAGTTACACCTACTTTTACTGTTATCTCTCGCGACTGCTACGCGTCACGTTTTCTGCTCCACCCACTGTTACGCCTACTGCAATGTAATGCTATGTGTTTGCGCTATGTATATAAGTCAATGTATTATTATTAAAAGTTAGCGCGCTCATCCCAGACCAAGCCCCAGCAGCTGCTGGGCCTCTTTTCCCCTGCTGGGTCATCCTATGCAGGTTGTTCTGATCCTGTCCTTATGCTGTAATAAACCTGCAGAAACTCCTACTACCTCGAATCTTGACTCTTATTTTATTGAGCTATCTGTTATTCATTCATTCATCCAAAAATAGATCCGGTATTATTTATTTATATACCACATAATGGCGCCCGAACAGGGACTTGCCCTTTCCCCACGCGTCGGTGAAGCCACGCCGACCCCCTGACCCTCTGCAGCCGTGACGGAACCATACCGGCCACGTGCAGATATTTCTGCTTCAAGTATCCCTCAGGCCCACGGAGGAGACGGAGGAGGCGGTCCAGCATCCGAACGAGACGGTGGAGGAACGCGGCGAGTCCCGACCAGAGCCCAAGCCGAGAGTCCAAGGTCCGAGGTATCCGGAGGCCCACCCGTAACTGAAGTCCGAAGTTCGTCGTCGTAGCAGTCCAGTCCCGTCCGAGGCTTTCCGTTCCGTGCTGCCCGGTGAGTACCATTGCTGGGGTAGTATCTAGACAGGACCAATCTAAATTGACTCCTGGTCCGTGGGTTGGTGGTGCCCAGACTCACAAACGAAGTGTTCACCTAGGTGGATACGGGTCTTGATGCGTCCCTTTTTGGGACCGGTATGTTCCGTACTGTTACAGCAGTGCATCCAGTAACTCTAGTCTGTTCCGTTCTCGAGAAAATCTGTTCTGTTTCTGTTCTCAGTATTCCAGGTAATATTCTGTTCGAACTGTTATTTCATAATGTTCTTCATGTATTTTAATGTTGTGGTATGAGTGTGATGTGATTTCGTGTTTTTATTGTGTATTGTATTGTGTCCAGATTACAGTTCAGTCATGCCTATATTTTCCAAGTTACGTCAGTTAAAAACTAGAAAGGGTCTGTTAGAGGAAGCAGTTCCTGTCCCGCCTAGGGACAGTCCAGGTCATTTTATGTATCAGAAACATGGCATAAGCGCCATAATGTATCTAGATTTATGGGTAGAGTATACCAAACAGTTAGAAGAAAAGTATAGATGGCCCGTATCGGGTACATGGGATGCCGAATGTATCATGCGAGTAGAAGAAGCATTATGGAAAAAGAAAGCCAGACAGTCACAGAAAGATGCCATCGAGTTATGGCGGAAAGAAGCGCACAGAAGAACGGAAAAGGAAGTCAGAAAGTCAGAGTTAAGTAGAGAATCCCAGGAACGAGCCCAAGAAAGAGAATTAATCGAGATAGGTGAACAAGTCAAAACCGAACAGTCAGACAGACAGAGGCATGCCCTCATTAAGGGTATGTATCCTCTCCTTGCCGAAGGTGTGCCAAAAGCGACCCCAGAGGCATCTAGTAATTTCCCGCCGCCATTAGTTCCGACCAAGCTACGTCACAAACAGACCGCGGCTGATATTTTTATTTCGTCCTATCTGGACGACACAGTCCCCGAATATGCAAATCCTGTTCGCGCTCCGCCAGTCCCTGCAAATCAGGTACTTCCCGCTCCTCCAGACACCGGGGTGCCCTTAACAGCTCCCCCGGTCCAGTCTGCCATACAAGTCCAGCCCACGTTACAATTACCGACTCTGCCAGGACGAAGAATGTCAGTCGACGATTCCAGTTTAGGGGCCGCGGGAGGAGGTCTCCCTCAAACCCCGCCGCCACACAAGCGTTTATCAGCACTCGAATTACATGCTCAAGCATCACAGCGTACTCCTAAAAGTAATAAGTCTGTCACAGAAATCAGACAAGCCCTTGGCGAATGTGTCTATGATCCAGTCCCAGGCGAGTATAATATGGTTTTATATTCCGTACGTGTAAGGAGAGTGACCGAGTATCTAGTCACCTTACCGAATATGAAAGAAGATCTAGACAGAATATATCGTTTCATCCGTACAGGGGATGATCCAGAAAGTATTGGCGAGATTATGTCTCAAAGGAAAGCCGAGATCCAGCTCATGATATTAAAGTTCCTGATCAATTGTCTAATAAGAGAACAAGATTATCCGTCTAAAGATCCCGCCGAAATGAGAATCCTGACAAGGTGGAGTGATAATATAGCCGAGGGTAAGCACAAGACCGTCGGTGCCATGGAGAGTATGTACAAGAAAATTCGTAAAGAAATAATAAGGTTACACGAACAGCGTAAAGCAGCACAAGTAAGCGAGAAAGAAAGTATCTCTGATCCTGAAGAGGAAGAGAACGAGAATCCCGCCAGAATAGCGTATGTAGGAAAATCCAGATTTCCAGATCGCCATTTACGCCTAGAACCCAAGTCTATTTTTCATCATCAAGCACCAGAACAAGGATCTCCAGAACAAGTATTTCAAGTTACCGATCACATTCTGAAATCACGAGTCGGTTACAGTGAATTAAGTACTATGCATGAACAAGAACTAGCCCGATCAGCAGTCCGATGGATTACTGATTCTACCACTTTTCCAGACGAAATAGTGGCACAAATGTTTCTGAAACTGCCCCCAGCCGAGCAACGACTGGTGGGTATGTATATGATCCAGCACCTCATTACTCTGTATGAGGGTCAACATTCTGATCCAGGCCCGTTACACGATATCCTGAACGAGTTACTCCAGTATAGATGGAGAGGTCTAGGTACCGATTTAATTAGTGTCATCCTAGAACAGCGTCACAAATATAGAACGTTTCTGAATCCGCATTTTGTTCATGTCTCACCCCCAGAAAGTAAATCATTCTACATAGACAGACAGAATCCGTTACGAGAAGTCCACCCAGTCCAAGGGGCGGGTGGCGTAATGCAACGAGTGTTTGTATACACTCCAATATCAAAGATGGAACTTCTTGAAATGAAGAAATTAATTCCCTGTCATGACAAAGATCCAGCAGGGTTCCATAGAGAATTAAAAGACATGCTCCGTATGGGAGAATACACTTACCCAGATATCATTAAAATGTTAAAGGTCCTGTTACCCGCAGGGGTGTATGAAAAGTTAAAAGAAAAAGAATGGGAGGTGGGAGAGAAAAAGATCGATTGGGCAGCTCTAGAAGCTGAAGACAAGGCACGAGTACCAGGTACCGGTCTTGGAGATAAATGTAAAGAATTACCAGAATTACTGATTCAAGTTTTACCCAGATTATTGACAACGAGGAAAGAAGACTGGGATGCAATCTCAGCCTGTAAACAGAAACAAGATGAAGACATTAGTGATTTTTATTCTAGATTTGAGAAATGTTTCAGTATTAATAGTGGTCTCAAGACAAGTAGTGAGTCATACCCTCACCTTTTCGTTACCAAATTAGTCGAGAATTCAAGCCCACAAATTAAAAATCGAGTTTTGAAAGTCGAAAGCACCTGGCAAGCTAATACTCCGTCCCAGATGCTCCAGATGCTCCAGTACCACCAGAATAGAATCAGAGAAGAGCAAGAAAACGTATGAAAGACACGAAAATGAAAGTGCTAGTTGCACAAACAGTTCCTCAAGACAGTCAGAAGAGGGGTCCGAATCAAGCCAGTCATCCTGCAGCTCCCGTTAAAGGGAACTGCAATTATTGTAAACAGCCAGGTCATTTTATAAACGAGTGTGCAGTTCTGAAACATAACATAGCTACTGGTAAGACTAAAGAAAGACCACGTCCGCCTAGACAAGAACAAGTTTCACAGTCACAGAATGCACAACAGACAGTTACAGTACCGCAGCCTATCGCTGCAACACAGCATGTCACATCGCAGATGTACCAGTATGCACAGTCTGAGTATCCAGAGTACCAGCCATATTCATGAAACAGCCTAGAGAGGGAGGTAGGCTTGCCTCTCATCGAGATACCGGTAGATCAAGAAGGTCCCTATGTTCACAGTCAAGTATTAGGGAAAGACAGAAAGTTTCTGATTGATACAGGGGCAAGTAGGACCACAATTAGTCACGCCGAAGTTCCAGGGGCTCCGCTCTCAGGCTCAAGAAATGTTTCCCTTGGATTTTCAGGAAAGCCAATAGTTAATGAGATATCTAAGCCAGTCACTCTAGAAGTAGGTCCATTGTCCCGTACTACTGATCTGTTACTTACTAAGTCATGTCCAGAAAATCTATTAGGCATTAAGACACTGAAAGAATTAGGTGCAGTTATTTGCTGTTCCCCAGAGGGAATACGTCTGTTCCTACGTGACTTTAAGGGTCACTATGTATTACGAGATTTTGATTCAAGATTGTCTAATGTTCCGCAGCATTTATGGGCGCAAGGTCCAACTGATGTAGGTTACATGCAAATCACACCCCATCGTGTGACTCTCAAACCAGGTGTAGTGTTACCCCGAATCAGACAGTACAGATTGCCACCTGAGGCTGTAGCAGCCTTATCCAAAATTATTGACGAGCTTATGGCTCAAGGAGTAGTTGTAGAAACTGACTCCAATGTATGCAATTCTCCAATCATTCCAGTCATGAAACGTACTGATCCGAATGCACCCCCAGTATATCGATTAGTGATTGATTTACGAGAGCTTAATAAATGTATTATTCCTCAGTACCCAGTTGTTCCAGACATTTCTTCCCTGTTAACTGCTATTGATTCCGAAGCCATGTTTTTCACTGTCATTGACCTCAAGAATGCATTTTTTAGTGTTCCAATTCATCCAGACAGCCAGTTTCTTTTCGGATTTTGTTTAAATGGAAGGAGCTATATGTTCACACGCGCTCCTCAAGGTTTCACAGAAAGCCCTAGTATTTACAGTCAAGCACTCAAGAGACAACTAGACAACATTCACATGCCAACTGACACTGCCCTGCTCCAGTATGTTGATGATCTACTGATCACAGCCCGTTCTGAACGTGCTTGCGAGCGAGCATCACTTACAGTCTTGTATTTCCTAGCCGAGATGGGGCACAAGGTGTCACCTTCGAAGCTTCAATTCTGTGTCCAGCAAGTGGTATACTTAGGACACTTGCTGTCCAAGAGGGGTAGGCAGTTGACACCCGACCGTATCCAGTTAATAGCGAGTCTTCCCCAGCCCAGAACCCAGAAGGAGGTACGTGCCTTTATCGGCCTTACTTCTTATTGTAGACAATGGATTCCCCAGTATGCATTTCTAGCCAAGCCACTGATACAGTTAACGACACAGGAGGCAGCCGTATCGACTGTCCTCCCTTGGACATCTGACCATACACTTAGTTTCAACGAGTTAAAGAAAGCCCTATGTCAAGCCCCAGTTCTAGCTACACCAAACTACAGTAAGCCTTTTACACTTTTCGTTACTGAACGCGAAGGTACAGCATTATCTGTTCTCACACAAGATCAAGCAGGACAATACAAGCCCTGTGCTTATTTTTCGAGCACATTAGATCCAGTCGCCCAGGCGTTGCCTGCGTGCCTCAAGTCAGTTGCAGCCACAGCACTAGCTATCAGACAAAGTGATTCCATAGTTTTAGGACACTCCCTGACAGTACAAGTCCCACATTCAGTAGAAGTTCTTTTAAATCGAACACAAACTCAGCACTTGACAATTGCACGTTTAACAGGTTATGAATTGACACTGTTCCAGCCACACATAGATATTAGACGCTGCAACGTTCTGAATCCTGCTACACTGTTACCATCAGTTAGTTCAAATCCAGACCCACATGACTGTGTGGAAGTAGTTAACATTACGACAAAACCAAGACAAGACCTGACAGACATTCCGTTACCAGATCCTGACCTGACACTTTATGTGGATGGTTCATGTATGAGAACTAGTACAGGAGAACTAGTCGCCGCATATGCAGTGACTACTGACACTGAAGTTATTGAAACACACCGTATTGATACCCTGTCCGCTCAAGCAGCAGAGCTAGTCGCTCTGACACAAGCCTGTATACATGCCAAGAACCTGAAGGTTAATGTTTACACAGATTCACGTTATGCATTCGGAGTTGTACACGACTTCGGAGTGCTCTGGCAGGAGAGAGGTTTCATGACTTCTCATGGAACCAAGATTCAGCATGGTCTCCTTATTCAAGCCCTGTTAGATGCCATACATTTACCGACATCCATTGCTATCATGAAGTGCAAAGCACATACGAAAGTTACAGACATTATTTCCCAAGGTAATGATCTAGCAGACCGCACAGCCAAGCTTACAGCACAGACTCCAGACATTCCAGTTAATCAGACACATACTCCAGATCCGATTACATGCATGACAGTTAAGGACCCTACACAAGATGTCATAGATATCCAGTTACATGCTACCCCCGATGAAATCAAGAAATGGTCTGAACAAGGAGGGGTCCAGACAGATCAAGGATGGTTAACGAAGGGTAGAGCCACATGGTTTCTCCCCGACTCTATGGTTCAAGTCATTATCAATACCGCACATAGTCCAGCACATTTAGGAGAAAAAGCTATGTTAGACAGTATCCAGAACATTTGGTTCAACAAGCATTTACGAGCTGCAGCCAAGCAGAAAGTCCGTACCTGTATGATATGTTGTCAGTTTAATCCAGGTAAAAGTGTCCCGGTGGAACAAGGTGGTTTCCAGCCCCCTGACCACCCTTTTGAGGTCCTCCAGATGGATTATATTCAGATGGAGCGATGTCGAGGTTTCAAGTATGTCCTTGTAGTTGTATGCGCTTTGTCCAGATGGACAGAAGCATATCCAGTCCCAGATTACACAGCCGCGACCACTGCCAAGCAGTTGGTTCGTGAATTCTTCCCTAGATATGGACTCCCTAGAGTCGTATATTCTGATAACGGTCAGCCATTCTCATCCGAACTCATGAAGCACGTTTCCCTTTTGTTAGGGTACCAGTGGAAGTTCCATTGTGTACGCCATCCTGAAGCAGCCGGTCTCGTAGAGAGACATAATCAGACCCTGAAAATCCGTATTGCCAAAGTCTGTAAAGAAAAAGGTGTGGACTGGCTAGTAGCTCTGCCAGTCGCTTTGTTTTATATGCGCATGGTCGCACATTCCAGATCAGGTCTGTCCCCGTATGAGGTCGTATTCGGCCGCCCCCCTAACATGTGGGGTACTCCTAGACCCCGAAGTATTACCGATGTTTCATGTAATATGCTGACAGATTACCTAGCTTCCTTGATGTCTGCCCTCAACTCATGTCGTTCACAGGTTGCTGCCGCCTTTCCAGACAATACCGAGGTGGCACCGCACGAGATCGTTCCAGGCTCCTTGGTGATGATCAGAAATTTCGACAGATCAAGTCCGCTGGAACCACGTTGGAAAGAGCCACGTCAGGTCCTCTTGACCACCCGTACTGCCGTCAAGTTGGAAGGCAGAAAGGGGTGGGTCCACCTTTCTCATGTAAAACTTTTTAAAGGACTGAAATCCGTTTCTAAAAACATTTCCCAGGATTTGAAGGACTGCCAGAATATTGCTCTTAAGGACTGTCCCGCACAAGACATTATTACAACCCCTCCCTTGTTAGAGAAAACTCCGCAGCAGGAGTATAAGTTAAAGCTCAGGTCTAGTAAAATAAGTCAGTCAGTTTGATTGTATAAGTCCTCCCCTAGGTGAAACGGTTAGACTGTTTCTGACATGTATAAAATAGACCCCCATAGTGAGAGAGTCAGTCAAAGTTCAATCAGATGTATCGTTTTTCTGAGTTTCGTATTATTCATCAGCATTATGATTTCCTGCACCAGCTATGCGTTCTATCTGTATTGTCCAGTTCCTCATGTAAATATGTCTGCTAATACTACAGTAGAGCACACGTTTAGTGATCTGCCTCCTCATGAACTCTCTTACCGCCTCGCTATGCGCAACAACACATTTATCCGTATGTTACATTATTCACACCAGACCAGCAATGCCACTAATTGTTGGGTGTGTGGTCGACTCCCCCCTTTTCAGACACCGAAGGGAGTTCTGCCACTGTTTCCTTATCCATTCTCACACAATGGTTCGTGTGGAGCATGGTCCACGTTAACGTCATCCTCAACAGATATGTCTTTTCTTAACAGTACATGTTTCTCAGACAAGCAAGGTTTCCCCCACAGAACAGGTTTAGATCTAGAAAATGAAGTATATAATTTAGGTAATTATTCGTCGAATTTTATGGTCCTGAATGTTCAGTCTGATACTACTCCAGACTTACCTGCTATTTCAGTACTACCTGTCAAAGGCGAATTATGTGTCCGTAGTTATGGTTCTGTACATGTAGGTCATAGTGAATGTACTACTGTTATCCAGTATAGTGACAGTGGGAAATCTGTTTTCAAAGCTTCACGTCATTCTTATTTTATTTGTGGTCAGACCGCATATGTCCGTCTGCCCCTCGATTGGGAGGGAACCTGTTACATTGCTTTCCTACTGCCACCTGTTTTCCTAGCCCCATCTGACTATCACAGAAACACACATCTAGTACACATAGACATAGACATAGACATAGAAGGGAGTCCCCAATTGTCGATTATACTGAAACTACTCTAGAACAGTATACAGATTTCAATAAAGGTTTCTTCTTCTTTGTAGGACCTGTCCAGAATAGTAAACTGATCCGTAGGTTAACAAGAACCCTTGAAGCTGTAGTAAATGAGACTGCCTCTGCTCTAGGTAACCTAACCGAAGAACAATCTGCTATGAGATTTGTCGTTTTGCAAAATCGTCTCGTCCTTGACGTCATACTGGCCGATAGGGGCGGGGCCTGTAGAGTCATCGGATCTAGTTGCTGCATTTTCATTCCAAATAACGCGCCGTCTGTTTATTCAGCTATAACCAGACTCCATAAAATTGCCCATCTGTTACATCAAGATCCAGGCACCTGGACATGGTCCGGTTGGTTCTGGAATATAATTTCCGCATGGGGATGGAAAGTCCTGTCCTTTTTGGGTATTGCAGTAGCAATCATATTTAGCTGCTGCCTCTGTATACAATGTGGCCCTGCGATTTGCAGCATGTGTGCTACCTCTTGTATTTCTAGTCCCACGCCCCGTTCTAAATCCCGTTCCAAGACAATTCGAGACGAGCAAATGATACTGTATGAAATGATAGATGGTATCATGAAAATTGATGTTTCCTGATGGAAACGTAGTGACAAGGAGGGAATGTGGAAAAGTAAATTTTGCCATGTTCTGTGTCCCTACGCTTCATCCATCATATGTTATGTGTGCATGACCAATATGCATATGTTATTCCCCATGTCCGATTAATGACGCAATTCCAGTTGTGTCCACCTCTGGTATGTCATTTTCCAGTCCTCGTGAATACTACGAATATCAGGCCTATGTAAAGTAATGTTGCCACGTTTCCCAGTGTGCACATTATTCCATTATAAAGTCCCCGTTTCTAGGCCTCAAAAGGGCCCGGACCACAGATTCAGCTCCTGTCTCCTGAAAGCCTCGCTGAGGAGCGATACAGCCCCCACCTGTATCCTCGACCCTTCACTTACTTCCTGCCTCGCAGTGCCCGGTGCATCTTGGCTCTGCCTCTGAGTCTGCCAAGAGTATGTTATGATTCCAGCTATCAGTTCAGTCCTCCTCTTCTGCATTCCTAAGCTACTGAACTGCATCAATAGTTTCCGTCATTGTCTAGCCTTCTCGTCTCCACGTTAGAGAAATACTGTATTAATGGTCATTTAATATTCTTCATCACGCACTACATGTAGAATAATGCATGGTCCAGTCTTAGAATCAAGTTAGCTTTTCCCCTCATGACTCCTAGTTTATATCAACATGTTCTCTAAACATCAGATACCAGATAGGGTTTAGGTACATGTCGCTCCGACCCTCCAGACTCTAGTCTCTGCTCCTAGCACAGAGTTCATAGCCCCCAGCTTCTCCTAGTAACACGTCATTGCCAGTTTTCGCGCACCATTAGGTTAGAGGTCCCGGCTCCTTAGGTAGCCCCCTCCTATGTTTCCGCCCCATTTCATGACATATTCTGTTACGTTTGCATCACATGTCTAAGTATACTCCCAGTTACACCTACTTTTACTGTTATCTCTCGCGACTGCTACGCGTCACGTTTTCTGCTCCACCCACTGTTACGCCTACTGCAATGTAATGCTATGTGTTTGCGCTATGTATATAAGTCAATGTATTATTATTAAAAGTTAGCGCGCTCATCCCAGACCAAGCCCCAGCAGCTGCTGGGCCTCTTTTCCCCTGCTGGGTCATCCTATGCAGGTTGTTCTGATCCTGTCCTTATGCTGTAATAAACCTGCAGAAACTCCTACTACCTCGAATCTTGACTCTTATTTTATTGAGCTATCTGTTATTCATTCATTCATCCAAAAATAGATCCGGTATTATTTATTTATATACCACAAATCCATTCCCCATTTAATGTTTGAGTGTCCAGCATATGCGGCTCCTCGCGGCAGGTGGCTGAAACCACTTTGTCTGAGCCTGGGCACTCGGTCTTATTTGGAGGCCTTACAGATGTTAAGATCAGACCCTCACCCCTTGTTTGCTTGTGGCCTGGCGAAATTTCTGGGATGGGCGTGGAGGATAAGATCGGTGAGGAAAATGATCCTCCAGTAAGGTCTCATAATCTGATTTTACTGCCCCTAGTTATTCATTGTTGCGTCCCTTTCTCCTCTTCAAGGATGATTCACTATGTGTGTGTTCAAATGTATTTTTACGACTGATCCCTACAATTGTTGTATATTTTATATTGTATTTTAATGATCTGTTTGTTTTGATGGTCAAACTGCAAAACTGTTTGCATTTTTGTATTTGTTTTTATACTGTGACGCTTTTATGAAATGATAAATATTTCGAAATAAAGCTATACAACAACAACAGCAGCACTTCATGGTCAGTATGTCGAATTTTGTCCCAAATTTCAGTGGGGACAACTGTACCAAAAAGTAAATCTATATCCTCAAGAACGAGAGTACCTGCAGATATAATCTGACCTAATTCTCTGTAAAAGGCAGCCGAATTCTTCCGGGGATCTGGTAATTGTCCTTTTAACTGCATTACTTCTGACCTTTTCCAAGGAACATGAACCCAAAGCCTGCGCCAGTGTGCCTCAACAGCCCCTCTGCCATTATTTTGGGCATCGGTAAGTGCGTTAACAAAGACAGGGGCCGCCTCTCTCATTGACATAGCTGTTTCTAGAGGGGTGTTGCCATGAAAGCAGACCTGGTGCCAAACATCCCCTCTATCTGAACATCACCTCTTTTTATTTGCGACCAAGGTCCATTAATCTGTTGGGTATTTGCATAAGCGCATTCTCAAATCTTTTCATGACCAGGGTACCATGTATTCAGCCCAGGTGGTCTGTTCCATAATCGTCCACTGGGAAAAGGTGGACCATATTTCTTTGAAGGCATATATATTCCCGTTATTTATGCAACATTCACACTGTTGCCTCTGTAGGTCATTTTCTCGAAGGGATGAAAAGCTGACTGCAGAGCGCAAGGAGGCCAGTCAGGGGGAATTCAACAATTTATATAAATCTTGCTTAACTGTAGACCACGGGGAAGTAGGAAAAGGGCGTGTAGGGGTAAAGCCGCAGGTATTGGGCAGATGTAGACTTGTTGTCATTCCCGCAGCAAGGACAGGGTTAGCGGGCGTGGTCTGTGTCATAGGAAAAATCGGGAGGGGTGGTGTGACAGGGAGAACAGTAAGAGGGGCAATGGGGGCAGGAGTGGGCTTTTGCGGCGCGACATGCGGGGTGTGAGGCATCAGGGCAGGGTACGTTGGGACATATGCAGGAGGGCTTTCTAGAATGGTATCAAGCAAGGAATCACCTTCTTCTCCCCCTTCCATTTTGTTTATTTTTTATTTTTTTTATTTTTAAAAAGACCTTTATTGTCCAACATACATTTTACACAGCATCATAGCTTACAACCCAGCCGGGCCAGCAGCAGATATAGGATCTAGTGAATCATAAGGTAAGTGAACACAGCTTTAGGGCCGGCAACCCAGGGGTCCGGCAGCGTATGACAATATTCCACTTTACATCATAACTTGCATATGTTCAGCGTCCAGTGATTGTGTGGTCTATAGGTTTTCTTTTTTTTCCGTATAGGTTCAGTGGATCAAGGTGGATGTGTCGAATCTACCCTCATCAGCGCTGGCGATGGCAGCCGTGTCCATCCTGTCTAATGTGCGGCCCTAGTGAGTGCCTTCGTGCAAATTTACAGGTGGATGGTCTGGCCGTCTTATGACGAAGTGTTGAGGGCGTTCGGCGACTGTGCGTGTTTGGGGCGTGTAACTCCCTCGTGTATTCAGTCTGTGGGAAAGATGTGTTCCACACCTCAGCATCCAGGCGAGGTGCCCAGGTATTTGTCGTCACTACCTAGGGTGTCTCATGGTGCGTTAGCAGGTATAGCATGAAGCCGTATATGGATGGACAAGGTCGAAGGGAAAATCAAAACCAAACCATCTACTAACTACGAAACAGGGGCATGGGTTGTACAGGAGGAAGGTAGGGTAAGGTATGCGTAGAGTTTGCCTTAGCGTCGAGGAAGTGGAGGTCAGAGTCAACGTGACAGTTGCGCCTTGTGGGATAGGTAGGTGGGGGGGGGGGCAGGACTCAGCAGGTTGTAAGCTATCTGTGTAGCCGAGTCCCCAGGGGGGTGGGGGCGGGTCTGTGAGCAACCGGTATGCGCGGCATTTCGGTGGGCAGCTTTGGCTCTCGTCGCAGCATCATATGTGGCGGCGTGACTCCGGGTGTGGGGTAAGCGATCGTTGGTGCGTGGCAGGAGGGCGCAAGTCAGACAGAGTGTCAGGTTTGGCGGCGACAGGAAAGTAGAGGATGCATCAAGTGTGTTTATCAATGTGTCGCAGCGGGGAGTAGGGGTGTCAGTACATGTTCCTTCATTTGATACCCTGTTCTGTACATTTCTGCAGGAAGGAGTGTAGTATGTCCTCCCATTGTTGCGCTGTAGGGAATTTTCTGAGTCTCGCTGTCTCTTCCCGTTGCAGGACAGAGCTCTCAGCCCGCGCCCAGTTTGTCAGCGACAGACACCAGTGTCGGAGCTGTGGGGATGTGGAAGCTTTCCATCTCTTGGTGAGCAGTCGTTTGGCCGTGATGAGTCCAAGGTCCCAGTATCTGGTCTGGACCCTATTAAGGTGTGTGCGCTTGAACAAACCCAATATGCACGCCTCCCATGTGTTCGGAACGTGTTCCCCAGTGCAATGCCGTAGCATCTTGGTCACTGCTTCCCAGTATTGCTGGAGGGCAGGACAGAGCCAGAGCATGTGAAGGAGATCTGCGCCTATGTGAGAGCATCGGCCGCAGGCTGTGTCCGTTACTGAAAAGTATTTATTAATGTTTGCGGGGGTAAGATATGCGCGGTGCAGTATATAAAATTGTATGATTTTAAAACGAGGGTTGCGAGGGATATTCACTGGACCAGCCAGGATCATGGCCCACTCTTTGTCCGTCCAGTCCCGCCCCCTGTCTGTCGCCCATTTCTCCCTCAGGCATCCAGTCGCCTGGTGTGTATGTAGTAGAAGTGCTTGGGTGAGCCAATGAATAATATGAGTGCCGTTGCTCATGACATGCATGTACTGTATGAAATGGTGTACGGGTGGTTCACTAGATATGTCTCCCCAAGCGGTAGTTAACGCATATACGAGGGATGCATGCGTCAGGAACTGTCCAGCCGGGAGGGATGCGTCCTCCACAAGGGTAGCAAAGGGTAGTAGGGCGCCATCTGAGTAAAGGTCACCCGTCGTTTCCACTTCTGCGGTGATGCAGCTCTCCAACCGGACAGCGGATAGGGTTCCAGCCGTCGTCGGGGTGCCCAACAGTGGCAACATTGGCGCATATGGTGTCGTAGCTCGTGTTATGTATAAGCAACGGAGGAAGCACCTGCGCGCCACTGCAAGCAGCAGTTGCGGCGGTCTCGGAGCCCGAGTCAGCGGGTGGAATAGTCTCTGAATTTGGAACAGGGACCAAGTGGTGGTATCTGTAGCGGTGTCAGTCAGGTTCTTGCCTCCTAGCCAGCCCGACACCCATTGCATTTGTGCAGCTAGGTAGTATAATTCCATGTTCGGGACTGCTAGTCCGCCCTCCGCAGTGGGCATGTACATTTTCGTCAGTGCGACGCGGGGTCGGCCTTTATTCCAAATCAGAGTACGTAGCAGGGTTTCAAGGTCTCGGAATACCCGGGTAGGTACATATGTTGGTACGTTTGCAAAGTAGTATAACAGTCGCGGTAGCACTATCATTTTGGCTAAGGCTATGCGACTGGGGACATTGAGCGGTAGTGTGTTCCAGAACCCCACTTGCGCTCTGGTAGAGGCGATTGCCCTCATCAGGTTGCCCTCCAAGACGTCCATCGGATCTCGGTATATGTGTATCCCAAGATACTTGAACACACTGGGATACCACCGCAACTTTTCACCCCCGATGTCTATTTCACATTCAGGGACATCCGGGCTAAAGGAGTATGCCCCGGATTTGGCCCAGTTCACTTTTAGGCCCGACATTTCCTCAAAGGTACCGAAGATTGTAGTAAGGGAGTCTGGGATATTGTTGAGGTCCTTAACGTATAAAAGCAGGTCATCGGCATATAAGGACACCACATGTAGTCCGTCTGCCAGCGGTATTCCCCAGTTAGTTCCCTGAGACCGGAGTATCGCGGCCAGGGGTTCCACTGCTAGGGAGAACAGCAGGGGCGAAAGTGGGCATCCCTGTCTCGTACCTCTCCGCACTCGAATGGGGTCTGAGAGTAGTGTCCCAGTTCGGACTCGGACCATGGGCCTACTGTATAAAAGGCCGACCATCATCAGATAGTCCTCACCTAAATCAAATTTCTCCAACACTGCTCGCAGGTAGGGCCATTCCACCGAGTCAAAAGCTTTCTCCAGGTCTAGCACAAGGCATCCCGCTCGTGGCCATTGTGCCGTAGCATATTCCTGCAAACGAAATAATCGTCGGATATTATGGGAGGTGTGTCTCGTCGGTACAAACCCGTTCTGGTCGTGGTGTACCAGCGTAGGAACGAAGGGGGCCAGTCTGCGGGCTAGAGTTGAGGCAAGAATTTTGTAGTCAGTGTTCAAAAGCGCGAGAGGGCGGTAAGAGCCCATCTGCGTGCCATCTCTGCCAGGTTTTAATAAGGAGACAAGCGTCGCCTCATTAAGGGTCGGGGGTAGGGCGAAGTCATCAGTAGCCGCGGAGTACATCTTCACCAGATGTGGGATCAGGATGTCCGAGGCGGCCTTGTAGAACTCGGCCGGTAAGCCATCCGGTCCCGGGGACTTACCATTCGAGAGGTTAAAGATGGCGTCACGGAGTTCCTCGGGGTCCAGCAGTGCTCCGAGGTCTTCACGTTGTGTCGCCGTCAGGGCAGGCAACTGTATGTCAGAGAGGTATTCCATAATGGTAGGTAGCGGAGCCTGAAGGCGGGAAAGGTACAGGCTATTGTAATGTTCCGTGAAGGCCTCATGTATTTGGCGCTGTGAGTACAGTAGCCTGCCATCCCTAGCTTGTATGGCCGATATTGGGGCCGAACGGTCCTCTCGTGCGATCAGCCAGGTTAGCAATTTACCCGGTCTATCACCTTGTCTGTGGGTCCGAGCCGAGTGCGCCGCAAAATTTAAATTTTTCAGACGGTCTAGTAGGCGGTCATGTTCCGCTCTAGCAGCAGTCAGTCGGGCATCCGCGCTCCCCCCCGCAGGGCATTCAAGGTCTAATAGTTCCGATTCCAGTCTCGTCAGGTCTCGCTCAATTTGGTGTCTCATATGTCCTTGTGTTCCCAGGCAGTGTCCCCGTGTCACCACTTTGAAGGCATCCCACTCGGTTTGGGGAGAGGACGCCGTGCCAGCATTTAACTCAAAGTATTGGGCCGACTGTGTGAGCAAGGATTCTCGGAATGCCGCATCAAGCAAGAGGTCCGGCTGGAGGCGCCAGGTGGGGATTGGAGGATGTGGGGCATCCCATGCAATGGTGAGTGTGTGAGGGTTGTGATCCGAGTGTGTGCAGCCCATGTATTGAGAGTCAAGGACTAGTGGAAGGAGATCGGGGGAGACCATGTACCTGTCCAGGCGGACATGTAATGCATGCGCGCCAGACCAATAGGAGTATGTGCGTGTCGTGGGGTTGCGGGCCCTCCATGCGTCTTGTAGGCGCCATTGCTGAGCCCAGTTGAGGAGAGCCTTCGTCGTGACGTGCGTTTGAGCGTTAGGTGGGGGGGCAGTCGATCTGTCTAGGTGTATGTCCAGGACACAATTATAGTCCCCTCCAAGGATCCACGGAAGTCCATGCCAGGGCGCCAGTGTCGTGGAGAGGCAGTCCAGGAAGTCCCCCTGGTCAGTGTTAGGAGAGTATATGGAGGCAAGCACCACCGGGTGTCCGTCCAGTCTGCCCCTCACTATAACGTACCGGCCTTCCGCATCTATCTGTGTATCCATTTCTACCCAAGGTGTCCCCGGTCTTATCCATATGAGTGTCCCACGGGCATAAGAGGAGTATTCAGTGGCATAAATTCGACCGCGCCATCTCCTACGCAGCGCGTGAACCTCAGCTTTGTTGAGATGTGTTTCCTGCAACAAAACTATTTGGAATTTATGGCGCCGTAAATATGAATATATTTGGTAACGTCTCGATGGTGTGTGCATTCCTCTCACATTCCATGTGCAAATCTTGATCTCAGCCATATTCGCTAACGTGGTATGAGGCAATTGTCTCTCTATTCTCCCACTCTCCCGGTATCCGTCTCCACAAGGCACCTCGCCACACCCCCCCACTACCCACAGACACAGACTCCAACATTTCTATTAAAAGCATAGGCAGTACTCTGATATGAGGAAGAAGGAATGTAACTGGGTATACAAATAGTGCTAAACGACAGCAAATACCAAAAGGTCGGCAACGGAACATGTTACCGTCCAAACACGCCAGTAGGGCGAAATATTAATGTTCAAGTCCAGGGGGCAGCTCGAGTTAGGCAGCAATAAGGCAGTTCTTTAAAGTCTAAGCAGGTGAAACCAAATTGTCTGTTGCCCCTTCCCGGACCACAAATGATTCCACTATATAGTCAATGGCGGCATCCAAATGGACTATGTCCCCACCGGTGGTGTAGTCCCCGGGTGACTGTGTGTGCATCAGCGAAAGAGGCAAACAATATTGCTTGATCATTCGGGGTATGTGATCAACTGTGTGTCAGTGGTGGGCAAGACAACAAACCCGCCTCCCCGTCCCCCCCCAACGACCATACCTCTGGTTGGATGTTTACTGTGCAAGTGCTTCTCCGTCTGCTCCCAGGGCAGCGAGGGGCTTTCCCAGGTGTAGCCGTATCCGCTGCATCTCAGTGACCAGACGTCCACGAGTCCCACCCCTGCTGCCCCGGCTCCAATCGTCGGGTGCATGTGACACGCTTCAGTGAGGCCAAGTTGCTGGTAGAAGCAATCGCATTACATATTAGCACAGATAAAGACTTCCTACTACTGGGGGATTTTAATATTCACAGCGAGGAAGAAAATAATAAGGAGGTACAATCTTTTATGACTGATATCTCTCTTCTGGGACTTAAACAATATAATAGTGGACCCACTCATCAAGCGGGACATACTCTGGACATGATTATTGCCAACTTCCCTGGCATCAAATGCAACACACCCAAACAATATCCTTGGACTGATCATTTTTTGCTTGAGTTTTTTATGCCTATAAGTACTCCGCGACCCACTGTACATGCCCATATTCCATCCAAACGAAGGCAGTGGCATAAAATCACTAATATTACTTTTGAGCGAACATACCGCTCCCCCTCTGTCGTAGGTTCGGAGGACATTAATAGTGCACTTTTGAAGTGGGACCTAGCAATTGGTGACGTTGTAGAACAACTTGCCCCAATAAGGACCTTTAAAACCAGCCCCTCTAAGAAACATGAAGTTTGGTATTCAGAAGATTTACGCAGTTTAAAACGCACAGCTAGGAAATTTGAGAAGACATGGAGAACCTCTCATTTGGATGGGGACAAGGTTAACTATAGGATGGCTCTTCAAACCTATCACAAAGCCATACGGTCTGCTCGCAAACATTATATTACAGCTCAGTTAGAGGCTGCTGGTAATGACCCTAAGACCTTGTACCAGATAGTCAACACTTTTATGAAGCCTGTTGCTTGCGAAAGTGCAGACATGGCTTCACAACATCTTTGTGACAGCATATCAAGTTTCTTCTCTGATAAAATTGACGCCATCTACAGGAGAATTGAGACTACAAATATTGATGATAGTAGTCAAGACCATTCTACTGTGATGCACAGATCAGCCACCAAAGTTATAACGTCTCATTCCTTTAATGAATTCCCAGAAATCTCACTGAGAGAGGTCCTAAGTCTAACTATGGAAATAAAAAGTGGAAGTCCGGCAGACCGGCTCCCAGCTAGACTTATGGGTCCACTAGGGAGCATACTGGGTCCTGATGTCCAGAGGCTAGTAAACCTCTCATTGACATCTGGAGTAGTCCCACAATGCTGGAAAAAAGCTCTTGTCAGACCGATCAGGAAGAATTCTTCAATTCCATGGACCAATTTGTCTAATCTTAGACCTATTTCCCTTCTACCATTCTTAGGGAAAATCACTGAAAAGCATTTAAATAAACATCTATCCACCTACTGGAACAATCTGGCTGCCTCGATCCATCTCAGTCAGGTTTTAGGCCAAAATACAGCACCGAGACGGCCTTGCTGTCGATAACAGACGACCTTCGGCTGTACCAGGACAAAGGTTTTTCTGTGATCCTGGTACTGCTAGATTTATCGGCAGCGTTCGATACTATCTCTCACAACATCCTTATCGAACGCCTGTCTGAGAGTGGAATCGGTGGTATGGCACTGGAATGGATCAGAAGCTTTCTCTCCAACCGCACCCAATCTGTCACCATGGGTGATTTTAGGTCGGAGGAGGTTAACATCACCAAGGGGGTCCCGCAGGGCTCGTGTTTGAGCCCTACCTTGTTCAATATCTATGTGGCCCCTTTGGCAGATGTTACCAGAGCTTACGGATTCCATCCAGTGTCATATGCTGATGATACGCAGCTGCTCTTCCCTTTTAAACATCTTACACCGGAGATAATACAATCTTTCTCCGATGGAATGAAGGCAGTTGCAAGGTGGATGTCCTCCAATTTCCTCCAATGTAACGTTGGAAAAACGGAGGTTATGCTTTTCGGTGATGTAAAGGTCCAATGGTCTCCTGACTGGTGGCCCCCCGATCTGGGACCAGTCCCTGAGCCCAAGGCAGTGATCAAGAATCTGGGGGTCAGATTTGAGCCGGAGCTGACCATGAAACATCATGTCTCCATTACTGTGGGAACATGTTTCCACGTAATAGGTCTCCTCCGGAGGGTTTTTCCTTTCCTCCCTGACCTTCATAGGAGAACTCTGGTTCAGGCTCTGATTATCAGTCGTCTTGATTACTGCAATGGTCTTATGGCAGGAGCTAATGAAGAGGATCTTAACCGCCTACAGGTGGTTCAAAATACAGCTGCAAGGCTGGTGCTTAATGCACCTCCCAGGTCTCCTTCAAGACCTTTACTGCAGACACTACACTGGTTGCCAGTCCGGCAACGAGTGAAGTTTAAGATCGGCTGTATAATCCATAAAGGCCTAAATGACTTGGGACCAGAATATTTGGCAAAAAAATTTGTTCCATACGCTCCTATCCGTACCCTTAGGTCCAGTGAACAGCTTCTGCTAAATATTCCTAAAATTACCAAAGCAAGACAAGGAGGTAGGGCCCTGTCTGTGGTGGGTCCAAGTTTGTGGAACTCCCTCCCGCTTCCTCTAAAACTATGCAGGAACCATCTTGAATTCAGGAAAAGGCTGAAAACCTTTCTGTTCAGCTTATGCTGAACATCTATTCTCGGTTTTCAGATTAGTTCCCTGGTCATAAAGCATATTTTCTGTGGATTTCTGTTTTAGCTCCTCTATTCTTGGTGTCAAAGCGCGGAGATACCCCTTCGGGGGTCTATTCATAGCGCTATACAAACCTATAAATAAATAAATAAATAAATAAATATCAGCTGTTTGTGGCGTGACATCCGGGAGTTCCACCGATAGTTGAGAATCTGAGATCCCGTAGATCGCTTCATCATCACTGAGAGCCATCCGCGGGCTCGCCGCGTGTGCATTGTCGGAGGTCGGCGAGGCACTCAGCTGGGAGGCCCTGCGGAGAGCGTCCCGTTGTTCCTGGAGTATCTGGTCCAGAGGCGGGGAGTGGTGGGTCGTATCATCTGGGCGGTCGTTCGCGTGTCCTCTGTTCCTGCGCCTACGTCGTGGTCCTCGCCCTCGGGGTCGTGTCTCAGGATGTTGTGCATTCCTCGGCGCCGTGTCCGTTCCGCTGTCGAGCCAGTCGCTCACCTCCACAGGGTTGTTAAAGAAGTAGGTCTTATCTCGCGCCACCACTCTCAGCCTCGCAGGGAAGAGTAAGGAGTACTTGAGGTCAGCTTCCCGCAATCGACGCTTCACCTCCAGGAAGTCGTGGCGTTGGCGCTGTACCTGTATGGTGTAGTCTGGGAAGAACATCACCACGGTGTTGTCGATCCGGACCTCCCCAAGCCGCCTAGTTTCCCTTAAGATTGTGTCTCTATCTCGGTAGTTCAGGACCTTGAAGAGTAGTGGTCTCGGGTTGGAGCCGGTAGTGTGAGGTCTCGTGGGCACTCGATGCGCTCGCTCCACCACAAACTGCGGCGAGAGCGTGTCCTCCGGTAATAGCTCACGTATCCAGTCTTCTACTCGTTGAGCCGGCCTGGTTCCTTCCCATTTTTCCGGGACTCCGACGAGTCTGATGTTGTTGCGTCTCGCCCTCCCTTCCGCATCCTCGGCTCTGTCCTCCAGGAACTCTACCCTATTCAGGAGATCTTGTACATGTTTGTCCGTTTGTGAGACTTTGGGGCCAAGTTCAGTCACCGTGCTTTCCAATGTCTTGGTGCGATCAGCCAGTTTCTTGTGGTCGTCCCGCAGGTGAGTAAGGTCTATGGCAACACCGTCAATCTTAGATTCCAGGGACGTCCTGGTCTGGTGGAGGGATTGTTCCAGGTGTTCCATGGCCGCGAGCATGGTATCCAATCGCGATGTAACTTGGTCAGCCGCCATCTTGCGTAATGTCTTATCCGATTTACCCTTTGGCGGGGCTCCTCCGGTGCTAGTGCGGGTTCTCACTCCTCCGGACATATGCGAGGTGGTTCCACCAGTAGTAAATCCAGGGGGCGGGGTAATCGTCGTCTCCTGGTCCGGCAGTGTCTCCAGAGCACAGTGAGTGGGGCCCCTGGCACCCGTGTCCGTGGGGCAGCGCAGTCTGTCTCCTATGCGTTTTCCACGTGAGGGGCGGGTTAGCGCGGCGGACCGTCGCGGCCGGTTGCTAACCTCAGGCTCAGGTATTGCGTGCCACTCGTTGGCAGTCGGGCCTCCAGGTGAGTCCGAACCCACAGTGGTTGGGGCCCAGGTCTTGTCTTGGCCAGTGGGAAGGGTCCGACTGTGACTCGTGGCGGCTGGGAAGGCTGGGAACACCAAGCGTGGTCAACGTTCACCGGCAGTTGTCTTGTATATTGATGTCGCGACTTGGCGGTCTCCCTATTGATAAGCAATGCAGCAACCGAGTGGAGTACGCAGCGTCCTCTTCTGGTAGTTCCCCGCTGCTGAAAAGGCTGGGCCGCGCCTCGAAGCGATACATTCAGATGGCTCCGTGTCTCTCAGTTCCGCTCGCTGCGCCAGAATGGAGGGGAGGATGTAGTGAGTTCCGATCCAGCGATGTCCCCTCTTCCCCATACAGGGCGTCTCGCGAGGAGATGCCTGGCGCAGCAGGGCTCGGGCACTGTCTGTGTTCGTGTGCACCTGATGTGGGCCGGTCGTCGCGGGGTTCAGATCCTTCACATGGCTCTGGGTTCCTCCATGGAGGGAGCGTCGGCACTCGGGGGGGCCACCAGTGCGGGGCCTCCGGTTTCCCCGCTGTATCACCTCACGGCTCCAGGCCTCAGTAGCTGGCGTTATTTCAGCAGGGGGGGAAGGGGGGCATATGAGGCAATCCGCCTGGGGGCCTCCAGGGGTCCGTGTCCAGTTGGGGTCAGGTGTTGGCGAGGCTTGTCCTGTGTAGGACGTCTGTAGGGTGAGTCTCCTGGGGTTTTCTCACCTGCGCCCGAGGTTTCCCGTGTGGGTTGCAGCCTCGCTTCCACCAGCGCTCAGGCAGCCGGCTCGGCATCTACACCTCGAGCCCGGGTGTTGTCCGCCTCCTCCCAGCGGCCTGTCAGGTGTTGTTGGGCCAGAGCTCCCCCAGGGGGGCAATCAGCAGATCCACCCAGCCGGCGGGTCCAGAGCTTGGTGCACAGCCGTCGTTGCAGGTTCCGAGTCAGGGCCCAGGTGGCAGGTCCCCGTCTCCGGCCCCCGCGGTCTCCTCCGCAGACTGGGCGGTCACAGGCACCCCCCGACTAAGGCTCCGCGCGGGGCTTACAGAGGCATCTCGGCGTCTACCTTTCCGGCTTGCGGTGCCGTCGATTCCGGGCGCCCAGCACTTGCGAGTTTCCCTCTTGTCCCGTCCCGCATCCGTGGACTCCTCTGCTCCAGGGAAGGAGCGAGGGGGGTGTAGGGCAAAGATCGTCCTGTGGGGGGGTCCCGGGACCCGCGTTGCAAGGTGCATAGGCAGGGCGAAGTGGGGTGGTAGGCCGCGCGGTGAGGCCCAGTTGCGCGGCCCAAGCCACGGGCTCGCGTGAATCCCCTCGCCGGCCGCGAGGCAGCAGGCCCCGCCAGGGAGCCCTGGGAAAGTCCGGTGCTTGTGCGGCGGTCCCCAGAATCAAAAGTCAGCTATAATGTCGGGGAGGGTTGGTAAATGGCTCGCCTGCAGTTTCAGGCCATTCCGGCGCGAAATGTCGGATAACTGGTCCGGGGAAGGGGAAGCTCAGCACGGAGCTCTACCCTTGTGCTGCTTCTCTCATTGCGCGCCTAGCCACGCCCTCCTTCTTCTCCCCCTTCCATATGGCCCTTTCCTTTCTCCTCACGAGCTGGATAACATTTTTGTACCCGGGCCCCATGCTCCCTATCGGCTATTTCTACTGACTTTGTCATTTGATTTTGTAAATTTTCTCTGGCGTGGTCGGTCATTGACATACGTTCCTGTTTTCTTTCTTGAGCCTTCTGCTTTCTAGCTCTCTGCTCTATCTCTTTCCTCCAAAATCGGACAGATTCAAACATAGACGGGCACGGTTTTCTTTTCATTAATTGTTCCTCTAAGTTGGCGAGAACTTGGGAATTAAAGGAGCCATAAAGTGGCCACTGTAATTCCGCATTACTTTGTTTCGTATATTTTACCCAGAATGAGGAAAACATTATGGCAGAAGGGCCATGTTTAACATACATCGTATGGCCAGGGGTCCCTTCTGGAGGAAGCAGATAGGCCGCCTCCAGCTGGGAGTCCTGGGTACACAGACAACAACATAATCTCTTGAACTTACTACTGACTGGCATGCTTAAAAAAAAGGTAACAGACACCAGCGTTTTTTTTTTTAATCACCTTGCTTGCTTGGCTTTTGCAAAAGTCAATAACAGCAGAATCATACAGAACAGACACCAGCGGGTTTTTAAAAACTCACCTCGCTTGCTTGGCTTTGGCAAAAGTCAATAACAGTTTGGCTTTGGCGAAAGTTAATAACAGAATGATATAGACTTGGTGGGTGATCAGTTCACCCTTAACTTACAGGGGTAGTTCTCTTCTGCAGACTGGAAGTGTTTGACACGATCAGAAGAACACTTTTACTCAGCAGAATCAACGTCCGAAGCACTTAAGGCTTCCCCACAGGGCACGGGGGTTTAGCTCTAGCAGCTATAGGGTGTAGCAAGCCGCAGGGCAGATCAGATCATCGGAGCAACGGCAACTCCAGGATCGCTACAGCCGGGTGAGGGAGAGGGGGTGTGTGCTCCTTAATACATCCACAAGATCCACATTGCCACCAAGGAGCTCCGGATTCTGGTAGAAGCAGGCACGAAACTCCAACATGAGAGAGAATCCAGCGGGAAAGAGAGCATTAGCTTCTACTAGGACTCGGCAGGCTGCGCACCACTCTCGGGTCCGAAGCAGCCCCAGGCAGCATCGTCGTCGCGGCGGAGAGTACTTCAGGTAAGATAGATGCCAAATGTACTTCTTTGTAGAGAAATAAAACATATCATTATGTTACAGGCAGGTTTCTCAGTAGGGGGATGTCATGTAGCAGGGTGGAAGGGGGGCATATCTAGGGATATTCACCAAATAGTGATCCCAAGCCCCAGAGCTTCTTTGAAGAGCTCCAGCTCAGCGGCCATCTTGCCCAGACTCTAATGGCCAACCACCCACTCATGTGCAATGGGCATGCCCAGTACTGGCCCTTGTTTCTGCGTAACGAAGCACATTGCAGTGCCTTGCATAATTTTATGTCAGGGAGACGGTCCATAGGTGGTGCATGAGCTTTCCACCCATGGATTTTGATACAAACCCATATCTACAAAGACTTGTATACATTGATTTGTCCCCAAAATGGTGCACCTGCCTGAGACTGAGATAACAAGGAGAAATATTTTTATTTCTTCTCATTATTCTGCAGCACACAAATAAAGACGAAGTAGCCTCAAAAGATAGTTTTTGTGCAAGAAGATATCCCTTCCTGTACAAAAACTATGCTGACTAAAGTGCAGACTTTCTTGCACTATGGTGCTTACACTGCACTAGGTAGCACAAAGTGCGCCAGCGCCTGGCTAGAGCAGAACTGCTCCATTTCTGTGTAGATAAGGCACACTTCTGTTCTCTCCAGTTCACGCAGCATTGCAACTTTTCTTGCTTCGCCTTGCGTGAACTCTTAGTAAATCTCGGCTCTAGTGTCATTTTTTTCTGGTGTTTTTATGCATAAGTCTTCACTTGTGTGGAGCCCTAATGATGTATGGCGCAGCAGCTATAGAAAGGCATTAGATAAATGGCGTGTAGTCAGAAAAAGCTATTCAATCGATGACACATAGCTACACATATATTTAGCAATTGGACAGAGTATCTAAACTGTCTCAAATGACAAAGGCATACACGCCTTTTCAGGTTGTTTCTCTCTCTCGCTCCATCTTATTCTTTATCTTATATTTTGGTGGTTTTATATTGTGCAGACAAGGCCTTGGGGAGTGTCAGAGCCCCACAGAGTTATTTGCTTAAATTGATACAATGATGTATGAAGCTAATAGCATATTAAGGCAGCTTTTCATGATGTTAAAATAACCGTACATGAGCTTACAATACAGTAGAGATGCTACAAAAATAGATGCAACATTCAGACCTGCAAGCAATTATAAGAAAGCTTACAATAAAACGAGGAGATGATGGTAACAATAGTAGGCATTTACTGTTATCACAAGGACATACACTAGTGGTATTAGGAGCTTTTATTCGCAACAGAAATACACAATTACATGAAGAGCTTACATTTGCATTGAATGTGCATGTTCCAATTTGAAAATATAATTTTGGATCAGAAATCAGGTTAATTGTAGGAACCGGAGGTCAGATTCAGAAGTTGCAAAAGTATTTTAAAGCACCAGAATAGATGTGAGGGGCATCTGGCTTCTTCTGCTGACAGTCATTAAGGGCTAATTGAACAGACAAACAGGATTGTGTGTCAGCAGTTTTTAATGTTGATGGCAGTAGTACTTGTACTATACTTTACATTTGATAGTGCTTACTACCCCTATGTGGAGTATGTATCGCTTATCCGCAAAGAGAGACCCTTTGTGGGTGTTTGATCGAAAATGTATTGTTTTTGTTTGGACCTATCAAATGATACATATCAAGTGTATCATTGTTGTGAGTGATGATCACCTTGGTGCAGTTATGGTGTTAAAGGAGGTGGCGCTTGCAGGTGTGATGGATGTGGAAGTGTGGAAGATACTCACACAATTTTTTATTGTTTTTGGTATCCTGTTAGTTCTGATTAGCTCTGCAGGTACCGTTATTGTGTTCACGCAACTGTATATTTGTCTTTCCTTCTGATATCGATTGTGATGTGAGAGGTGGACCTATGAGGCTGCTTGGTGCTTAATACGACACAGATTACAGGGGTAAATTGGCCCAGACTTTTAGATCATTATAAGTCCCACCTGATTACTTCACATCCTAGGACCCAAATAAATATTTTTTGTGCAATCGAGTGGATCTGGAATGGCCATTGACCTGGATACATATAGAATACACATCAATATGCCCTGAAGAAGTCCAATGTTTGGACGAAACACATTGGCTGTTTTTTGCGCTGAAACTATTGGATGCTTTTTACATAGTGAAAATAAAAAGAATAGAGAAAATTGCCTTTGAAATCTGATTAGGATTTGTATCTCTTGTGGTGCTTCACTAATTGTACCTTGAGGATATTTGAATCATATAAACAGTTTTTTGTCAGGGACATTTAAATTTAATGGTGATAAAAAATATCAGCGGTATTAGATTTTTTGTAATTCAGTGGTATTTATTGAAATGCGACCGGTAACAATGAAAAATACCTTGTCTGGTTAAAAAAATGTGTTAATAATACTAAGCACCATGCAGTATACTACCAACAAACTTAAAAACTGCTAAAAACTACTGACCTCTTTTATTGCTGAAAAGTTCAAACACTATCACAAGTCTGTTTACCAAATCTTGCCGACCTTCTGTCAACAGTTAATCCATTGTTAACACACTGTAAATTGTCGAATGTATGCACTGTTCTTTGGTACCACTAATGCAAGCGATCTTTCTCTGCCTTGTTCCAAAATGGTGCTATTGTCAGAGTCCCCAAAGTCCCATCAGACAAACCTAACTTTCCTGGGCTCTGGAAAGGATTATAAGGTTACCAGCCACTGACACAAGGGGATTATGCTAATAATGTTGGGATGGAAAAGTCATCTGCATGGTAATGGCAGTGCACCTCGAACCCTGAGTACCCAACTTTACTTATTTCTGGATCCCTAATGCTGATTTTTGTTGTCATAGGCAAACACAGATCACACATGTGTGCCATGACACATGCCTATCTCGCAAATTGCGGTCTTGTTGGACAAAGAGGGGTACCCAAAGAGCTACCCTCATAGTGGTGGAGGACACCCTCCTTCACCCGGAGTTAAGCAGCACAAACGCAGTGGTGACAGCATAACTTGTATTGATCAGTAGGAGTGAACAGGCCCCTTTCAACCTGCGTCACTAGAGTGAGGCCTACAGACTGCTGTATGCCTAATTCACCCCTTGACCTACATTGGTTTGGTATGTAGTGCTGTGCAGCGCATAAGTGGTGGATATACATGGAGGACTCTGGGTTCCATGTTGGGACACCCAGGCCTGCATGGTAAAACATGAGGCGGTAAGGAAACCCCCTAGACAGATTTGTGTATTACTGCATTTTTGTAAACTGGATGGAGCCCACACTGGAGAGGGGGAGAGTCAGTCCCCCCACCCACGTACACTTAAAAGGGTGCTCTTGAGGTCACAAGGAAGGGGCCTGGGCACATCTCAGGAAGGAGATGGTGCTGATAAGAGAATCATAAAGAGAGTAGGCCTGAGGGCCTTGGGCTAACCTTTTGATTTCACTATGGCCAGTATCCAGGTGTGAACTCTAGTCACTCCCATGGCCTGTATTGTGGGACTATCAGCTTTAGAATTGCTCCTACTGTGACAGACTGCTTTTCAGAGGAAAAGAAAGCAGAGGAGTGGACACTTCAAAAGAAGCGGACACCCAACATAAAGCTTTCAAGACTGAGACCTTAAATCACATTTGCCGTCTGGATATGGACTAGAAGAAGAGGATTTTGAGACCCCCAAAATGATCATCTATCTGGCAGCCAGGTGGGCTATTTGAGGAGAGGAAGCTCTGCAAGAATTCGGCCTGTGACCAAGACTGAGGCCCAAGGACTGCTAGTTTTCCAGCTGGGTGAGAGGACATCACCCAGGGAATACAAGGCCACTTGCCCTGGAGCCTACAGCACCAGTGCCTGCCTGCTAAGATTAGTGTGCCCTGCGAAGAAGAGGAGAGCGTTGGAGGGAGAAAGGTCAATGGGTAGCCCTGTCGAGTGGACTTTCTTTACGAGGTTTGAGCAAATAGTGCTGCACCCGTCGGGTCATTGACTGTGTGCAGGACGAAGCTGGTAAACCCTGTATGCCAGAGGAGGGCCGCTGTGAATTGAGCCATGTGTGGCGGTGCATTGATCAGGTATGAGCTCGTGTGTAGTGTTGAGTGGCCGACCCTCTATGCCAGGAGGGGCTGCTGTGAAAAGACTGCCATGCGGTAATGGCCGGCAGGCTTGTGCAGTAGCGGGCTGTGACCCCATATGTCAGGAGGGGCCACCACTGAGGAGTTCACTGTGCCCATCAGGTGTACTGTGAGATACGGTGACCTTCTCTACACCTGAGGGGGTCACCAGAAGCCTCAAGAACTGCACCCTGATCAGCAGCCCCCCCGAGGAGCAGCGCATCATCACACAGAAGAGGAACCCACATCAGGATAATCATGATAACCCCTATCAGGAGATGAATTGGATACTTAACCCGTTAGAGGAGCCACAGAGAACCTCTAGTCACTTTGGGAGCACCATCGCTTGTCAGGACCTCTGCACTGGATTGGGTGCGGTTGCCTTAGCCGGGTGCATCAAACTCACCTGAACTCAGATGCAGACACTCTGAACACCTTAGGATGGGGCACACTCAGGAATTCCAATATCATTGTGCCTGCCGGTGCAGGTATGACTGATTTCGGGCCTACAGGCTCCAGAGGAACTTTCTGCTAGTTAGCGCTGTGATGTTGGAACACTACTGACTTTAAATTAGAGCCATAGTGGACTTTTTAGACTCAGACTACTAGTGGGGCTACTCAGACCTTGCAAACCCTGAGAGTCAAGTGCAGAAGGGGTACTTGGCATAGTTTCTCGGAATCCAAAGTAGATCGGGCCTGGGACATCAGGAGTAAAACAATCTCAATCCCCACAGTTGGACCCAGAAGTCCCCTGCTTGCCCCATGGCCCTCTGAAAGGGGTTCTGACAAATGTGCTTCAAATTTAAAAAAGTTGTGAATGTTTGGCTTCTGTGCACCAGAGACATAATCAAGGGGGCTTAATAATGATGAGGCACCCAATGAATTGTGGCATCTTCAACGTTCTTTACCGAATGGTTCAAATTATCACTTTACAAATCTTCTGTGTGACCTTGATGAAATGAGTGGGGATAGACCCGGTAAGCAGAGGTCAGTGGAGGAAAAGATTTTGAAGGGTAGAAAATAGGGGAAAACTTAGGGCAATGGCGGCCAGTAATTTTAGCATGGGGTAGTGGGCCACACATGTAGACATACACACTCACACCCATGCAGTCACACAAACACAAAAACACACCCATTTACAACACTCATTCACATACATATACATCCATTCATACATACCTACATACACGCACGCACACACCAAACAAAAAAACAAAACCTACCTTCACCACGGCTCTCCGGTAGGGAAGCCTTGGAGGTCCTAGGTGGGTTGGGTCTGCTGCCTTCTGTCATTTGCTGGCCTACGGTCAGACACTGAGGGAAGCCAGCAATCCCTCACTCGCAGGGGCGGCTGGTGATATTTGAAAGTGGTGAGGCGTAAAACAATTGTCATACTTTACTGTGGCGAGAGAGCGTAGAGAGCGAGCTTGAACCACCTACGGGGGGTTCAGGGAAAATCTTGAACAAAGAGTGGGCAAATGTTGCATTTTTCAAGCAACTCCAATATGCACCAACCTCAAATGGGCCCTGAGCCCTAGACTCTGGGAACCCTACCAAATCTCAAGCCTAAACCCTACAAAACCAACCTCAGTCTTTTCTATTTTCTGGCTTTGCTACCGTTCCAGAACTCTGTATATGACGACTCCCTATTGCAACAGATTTAGACAAATGGGTGGTAACACAAAATAAAGAGGTGCACAAATCAACTCCCACATATAGTTACCACCTAGATGGAACAGGCGCTGCCTTCAATATGTGTGTAAAATTAAATGTGAATTTGGTAAAGCAAACAGCCTTTTATCGTTTGGAGGACGATATGGTTAGGTAAAAATAATTATGTAAAACTAACACCTCTTTTTTACAGCGGTTAGGAGCAACAAAACAGTAACATGAAACACTCTACTTGTTATTATAAAGCTATCGAGCAAATTAATGATATACAATGCCTATAAGAGATACACAAACGTCACTTTAAAGTCTTCATAGAACGTGGAATCTTCTCTTGACTTCCACCACCCACCCGTTGCCAATAGCCAATTCTGTAAACTTGAATAGCCATGGTCCGAACACCAAAAGAGATGACCATGTGCGAAGCTGATTCAAGGCTTATGGGACCAGAAACAGCGGCCATTTAAAATGCTTTCATAAACCGCTGACAGCTCGAAAGCGGCATACCTCCGGATTAAGTTGTGCAAAAAACAATAAATGTACAGAAACATTCATCACCAGTGCTCCTCATCATGCGCAGCATTCTGTAAGACGTTTTTGAATGCCAGAGCCAGTATTTCATATAAGTGATAGGCTTGTGAGAGGCTGCCAGTCAGGTCTCACGTCTCTTTAAACTGGAAGTCTGCCTCACAGGCAGTCTCCCTTCAGGCACTGTCCATACCGGCCAGTTAGCCTCAAGTGTGCACATTGCGTGCTGCATCCTGCCAAGTCATGTGTTTCTACATTTGTAAATGTAGGTGCACCTCAAATGAGTTCCTTAAACGGACGCAGTGCACTGTCTGCTTATTTACAGTCTGCTGGGCACATCTGTGTTTAGTATTCCGTGGCTTGGCAAGCCTGTATTCCACATGCACAACCATTTTGAAAAAATATCTGATTTGGGAAAAGCAAGGGCCTCATTTATGAAAAGTGACGCATCGCTGCGTGAAAACAGCGATGCGTCACTTTTCACTGCACCCTCCTTGCGAGACCAATGATGCATCATATTTACAGTATGACGCATCATGGCGCAAGAAGTTACAGATACGTCAGTATTTCTGACGTATCTGTATATCGCAAAAGTGACGCATTGCTGGAGTGTGTCACAAAAGTGACGCAACTCCAGCAATGCGTCCTTTCACATGGGGAAGCTCCATGTGAAAGGGCCTGCGTCAGTCTTACGCCTGCTGTGAGGCAGGCGTAAGAAATTGACGCATTTGTGTCCTAGAAGTGGCGCAGTGAAATCACATAGATTTCACTGCGTCACTTCTATGACCCTGTCTTGCGTCAGAATGCCCCTCCTGCATACATTATACCTGGCATAGGAATAATGTAGCGCAGGGGTTTACAAAGTGACGCATCTACCTAGATGCGTCACTTTGCAAATATGGTGCAACAAGGCACATTTTTTACGCTGCTGGTGCGTCACAAAAAGTGACGCACCGGCGGCGTAAAAGTGACGCACGGCCTCATAAATGAGGCCCCAAGTTTCTAAAGCACAAATGTTTTCATCTTCTCTCCCTTTAATACATCACTCGTCCCCCTTAACCCACTCGTGACACTGGTTAATGTATGTGCGGCACCTATGCAAGAGGGGGAGGCAGAAAGGGGATGATGTTGCCTGATGGGCACGTGCAGGAAGGAGGGCTGGCTGGTGCCGGATGGTGCGCAGCAAACAGACACCTGTTTTGTCGCCATTCATCTTGAGCCAGCTGGATCTCCCCCAGCCAGTCAGCGTTCAACGTCTCAGACTTAATTGGGGACAATCGTTTCATCTTTCCTTGGCCGGTGTATAGTTGATAATGGTGTTCTTTTAAATAACGTTCGTCCTTACGTTGACATTTGGCATCTAGGTTAATTCAGTGCTTTAAGTAGAAGTATTGAAGATGGCCATCTTATGGCATTGTGCACAGGACCTATATAGCATTTATGCACAGTCCCTGTGTGCCAATCTTTATTGCCTTGTTTTTATATTTTTTTCAATGACTGGCCCTTAGCTTTTCAATTTTGTTATTGTTCAGAATGATGTTAAAACGTAATTATGTTTGAGAATTTCACCCTTATGTCACCACGAAATGAAAAGTTGTTGATAAAAACGCCAAAGTGGTTGTTTCCGATGTAACAAGGGATACGCTACTGTACACAGTTTCAGTTATAAACTGCCTTCTTTTCAATTCCACTCTTTAATGGAAATTCCACGCCTCTTTTAAATGGTTTGTTGAAATAATTAGATATGATGCTGTTTCACAAACATTGCCTCAGCCCTTAGAGTGAATAATAAAGCAGCTGAATGAAGCATTCTGATCAGAGTACACGGCTATGAGATATGTAACACGTTTTACGTTAGTCGCCCCATGATGAATCGGGTTTATGCACCTATCAGATATCAGTGTGAGCTCTGTTCGAATAAAGGTGGTAGACAGCTTGCTCGGAAAGTATGCTTGGGGTAGGTAAGGGGGGTTTGGGGGAAAGCCCCCACCCTCAGCAAACTATCACTTTGGTTAACAATCCGGGTTACGGTCGCAGGGTTTATGTTCACACGCCTCACTTCCCTTCAAAGGTCATTCATCTCGGCCAACTCGTCCTCCACCCCGAGGTGGGGGGAGCATGGACTGGACACGCTTCTCTGTGTTTGGGAAACATTTTAAACACATTTTATATATTGGTGTTCCGTGTGTGTACATTCACGCACTGCTGGGGATGCCTGGAACCTTCTACACAGTGGTGGCAGGTCAGAATGTTGTAATAAACTGCTCACTACTACCCTCTGTTGCCTGCAGCACACTGTCATAAACAGCACATGCATCAGTAGACGGTCGACTACCACATGTAACACTCAGCTTATGTAAATGTAAATGTACAGGAATTTATATAGCGCAAATCACCAAGCGGTTTCTAAGCGCTTGCTTAGGGAACCCGTCCTGGTTTTCCCCTGTGAGATAACCCCGGCAGGGTATCCGCAAGGTGAAAGCCAGGCGGGGACTCAAGACCCCGCCGAGCCGGGAATTGAACCCTGGTCCCGGGCTGACCTCTGCTTCCAGGTCTGCCTCCTCTAACCAGTGAGCCACACTTCACCCCCGTACCCCCCAAGCAGATATGTGAATTTAGGATGTCTCCTCACACATGCTCTTGTGTACGGTGGTTGAACAGGTGTTCTCAACACCCAACTAAACAGCACTGAAGTTGTCGAATTCAGGAAGGATAAAAGGCGGAGTTGTCCAGGCCCGGACTGGCCGTTGCGGGCACCGGGCAATCCCCCGGTCGGCCGCATGGGTGGGGGCCGGTTTTGGGCCCCAGGGGCCGTTTTTGTCACAGGGCCGTTTTTTTGCAGCATAGCTGCAAAACGTCCCTGTAACAAAATCGACCGAAAACCGGCCCTCGCAAAGAGTGCGGTCGCACCCCCAGGGGAGGGGGGGGCCCGCTGAGCACTTTGCCAGGGCCGATTTCGGTCCCCAGTCCGGCCCTGGAGTTGTCCCTGCAGTATTCAAAACAAGTGACTTGCAACTCGCACAGTGATCACAGCAGTGGGCGTTTAGCACAGCAAACTGTCTTTAAGAATGTAATCTGGCCTATTGGTAAAACGCGTCGTGTATTTATGGGTTGAACCGTGTATACATGTATGTATAATATATGTCATGTGGCCTATTGGTTCAGATGCTTCCTATATTTAAGGTGTGAACCCCCCACACACACACAAACACATATGTATATGTGGGCGCCATACACAGTCACCTATGCACACACAAAGATACATACATATTAATTGTTTGGATTATTAAAGCAGTTGTTAAACCAGCTGCTGCTATTTTCTAGCACATTGAATACATTGAATAGAACTTCATACAGTTAGTTGATGGAACTCATGTAATGATTCCCAAAAGGAAACAAAAGGCTGTGTGTTTGGACATGTGTGTGTGTGTATACATATTTTGTATACACATACAAACATACATAGTACTAGAAGGCAGCGTGGCGCCACATTTATATTTCAGACCCCCAGTGGAGCACCCAGCATGCATCTAGCACAGCATTGCACTGCTGAGCCAGTATTGAAAGTTCCAAACGAGCAGTGACATGTGTGTGATATTGCACTGTCTGCTGCCTCCCAGTCGCGGCTAAGGGGGGGATCTCCGGGGGGGGGGGAATTGCGCGGGGTGGAGGCCAGGGAATTAAATATGAAGTAAAACTTACCGTACAGCCGATCCTCGCCACCTCTGCTCCCCTGGCTTGGCGCCTTCATGAACGGCCCCGGAGTGGACTCGCAGCCTCTCTCAGCCAATACTGGCGCTGCCAGCAGCAGCAGGATTGGCTTAGGGCACGGCTACTTTTCACCCACCGCACGCCCATTAGGAGACCGAGGGGCTCCTAATGGGCATGTGCAAACAAGTGAAAACATAAGTGCGCATGACTGGGCACGGGATAAAAATTCGCCCTCTGTCCCCACTCATGGGCACTTGTGGTGCTGCCTGCTGCCCCTGGTGACAATCATGTCAGTCAACATGATGCCAGACTGCCCACCCCCTTCAGACTCTGAAGGGGTGGGCGGTCCGACGTCATGCTGACTGACATGATTGTCAGTTCCCCCTAGGCGTCTCTGAACTTAAGTAAACTGATTCAGTTTACTTAAGTTAAGAGAAGCCGAGGGAGCTGCGGGCGGTAGGGCTACGCCCCCACGCCCCAATGGATGCACCGCGCCTGCTCACTCATCGTAGAGTGGGATGGGATCAGTGAGACTGCTGACCACATCCTACTCTGCGATGAGGTGTCACTGATTTACACTCGGCCCTGCGCACTTCAGGAAATAAAACTGAAAAGCCCAGGTCAGTGATGCTCTGCCTCATCATGAGGAGGAGGGCCATGAGGCACTTTTGCCAGGGTGACGAGGTTACGTCTACAGGGAATGTGAAATAAATCCGCAGCCTCGCAAAGATCAGCTCAGGCAGCCAGGATTTTGTGCATTTAGCACATGTTTAGCTCTTGGCTGCCTGGCCTGAACAAGAAGAGTGTCTATCGGCTTGCACGGCACTTTCTTTGTTGGGAAAGAGGTGGGGGCATAAACCTGCAGCCCATATGGATGTGCTGAGGCTGATTCAGGGTGTAACAGGTAAGGTACAAACAAAAGGAGGAGTAAAGCAGTTTTCAAAGATGTGAAAGAAGGAAGCAAAGAGAAAGGAAACTGCCTTTACCGTTCAGGGAGATTACAAAGCCACTGCCGTCACTTTGATGGCAGAAACAATGGAAAAATATGAAACAAGTTTATGGATGAATTGTAATTATTGTTGTATCATGCAAGCTAAAAAACTGTAAAAAGAGGAGGAGCAAGAGCTGTCCAGACAATTAGGGATGCCAGTAGCAATAGAAAACTCAAGGTAATTTTTCGGTCTCACTTACAAGATAGCTTTAGCTGTGGTGTTGCAAAAGACCTCTAGTGAGGGCTCTCCCCAAAATTGTCAGTAGCCTTAAAACCCGCCCATTGCTTTAATTGGTTGGCTTTATTGTAACTGTTATTTTCTTTTTTCTTATTCCAGGGCTTTCCTTCCTCTTCTTGTGTTTGTCCATCCCATGGAGCATAGCATCTTTACTATTTTTTGTATTGGCTCATTGATATCCGTCCACTTCTTATTTTTAGGTAACTTTTTTTTTCTTTCTCCCTTTATAGCTGTCCCGCTCACATGCTTAGTAAATACCGGCTTTCCATGCTATCTCCTTCATGTGCTGCTCTCTGTCTCTCACCTGCTTCTCCACCCCCAAATCCACCATACTCCATATGCTCTCCCTCATGTGGTGCTTTTCTCTTATCACTTCCCCAAAGACCTGGCTGAATTTTTTTGTTGTCCCTCCATCCACTCTTCATTGTTTCTTCCACATACTCCACTGTTGCTCACTTATCCCTTGTGGACCATTTACATTTAAAAAAACATCTTTTACATTTCTTGGAGGGCCCAGCAGCATCCATTTTCTCCTGTGCCTTGTGTAACCAGTCACGCTCATATTTTTAAGAAGAGGATTGGGATCCAACTAAGGACTTAGGAGACCTAATCTGGTCTTCCTCTGCATGTCCCTCACATGGCTGCACCTTTTTGCACCTGCCCTTGTTTGTGCTCACAGTGACTGATGCCTGAATCTTCAAGTACTGAAAACACCTAACTAACTCAAATCGACTTTAGAGCTGTTGATATAACTTGTATGTCATAAATGACTGAAACATCTCTCAAATTGCAGCAAGCACATCTTTTCCTTGTCTTTGTGCACATTTTAGAACACAGAGTAGGCATCTGGCATCTGGCCATAAGGGTATATAAACAGATATTACCAATCATATTTTGCACATGGGCAGTCTTTGTAGAAGCCTTCTAGTGTTGCTGTGCTTGCTTGTAGATCCAAAGAGATGACCCAGTGACTTCAGAGCTTGCATCAACTGTGGTGTTAAAGTCCCAGATTGTGAACTGAGTTGGATTCTAGATATTGTTGCTACTGGGAACGCAGAGGAATCTGTAGATAGGATATTTGAAATATGTACACAATAAGGGGTACTACTTCAACAGGCACCTTTCCCCGCCGAAATCTCTCCTGGGCACATTGAGTAATCTTTTTTTTTAAACAGTTTGTATTGATTTATTCAGTGAAACAATACATTACAAGCATAAGACAGACATAGTACATAGGAATAGAGATAATGTATTTTTCTCTCGAAAGCAATGCATAATACGAGGAGACAGTAGTCCGGCCCTTGATGGCATCTTCGTCCTCTTTCTGCGCACATTGCAACAAGGCAGGCCTTACATTACAGATTGACATTGATCTTGGCATTGGCCAAACATGAGTTGAAAAAACTATCAGTACGTCAGGGTCTGATATCAACATCGCAATACTGGTGCATTATACATTGCATTATATCACTAGGCATGTCATGAAAGTAGGCGAAGTGACGAAGGCATGCCGACATGCCCTGTGCACACCCCACACACTCTCTTATGTTAAGATCACTATGGCACCACTATTTCTGGAGTGTCAGTCCGGGCATCTTGTGGGTGCGCTAGAAGGTAATTTTTGGGAGGGTCCCAAATATCTTTAGTCTGTGACGCCCTGGGGAGTGTTTCTGCATAGTTAGTCAATTGCTCTTGACAATATATTAAGTAATTGAGCCATTCTTTAAACTTGAGCGCTCGTCGTCTACCCTACAGGCCACGCGGCATTTAGCCAGCAGCAGAGCAGTATAGAGATATTGGCGGTATGGTTTGGGGATGAGCTCGGTATAGCCTAACAAAGCTATCAGTGGAGTGCGCTCTAAGGAGATTGCCGTCATCTGTTCCATGGCACCAAAGGCCTGTCCCCAGTAATCGCTCACCCTTGGACATTCCCAAGCCAAATTAAGGAAGTCAGCGCCTGGGGTGCCGCATCTGATGCTGGCAAATATTTGCTCTGTTTGAAGACAACAGTTTGCCCAGTGTTCATCTGTCAGTTCGTAACCCAACTCTGAGTTCCAGCATGCACGGGAGAGGCAAGGAGACTCCTGCTGTTTAGTGTGTATGGTATGATAAAGCGTGGAAACTAGGTGCCCCGGCGAGGTGGCCTGCAGCATCAGATGTAAGGGGGCGAGACTGAGGGGTTCCTAAGGGAACTCTGGGGTGATAGATCTCACGACTTGATGGAGCCGCGTGTAAAGAAATATATCCAGAGGGGAGGGCTGGATCTCTTGGAATAATTGATCTGACCACCTAAAGTCCTGTTGTGGTAAAGATCCCCCCATGTTGCAATTTTGGTTTGCACGAGGAGATTAAGAAACTCTTCTCTTGGAACAGTTGCATGCTGGGGTGGTATGAAAGGGGGAGCAGTGGTGAGTACAGCATGGGGTGTTGTAGAATAGTACACAGAGGACCCGGACGGGAGGTATGTGGCAGTTGAGGGACTACTCAGAGGCCGACACATAGTGCTCTGTAGCATTTATGCACCGAATGTGGAACAAGCAGCATACTTTACGGGTCTCTCCAGGGGGCTTGCCAGCTACTTCACAGGTCCAGTGCTGATGGGAGGGGACTTCAACTCTATAGAGGATGTTACCTTAGACAGATCGCACCCACCACTTTGCACCTCCCCTGTACACCGATTGGCGAAATGTAGAACCGAATGGCAGAGCACATGGGACCTAACCGACTGCTGGCGCGCACAGCACCCCACTGAGCGGGATTACTCATTTTACTCTAGTTTACACGACCTACATGTACGCCTAGATTCCTTTCTATGCTCCCCCCCCCGGTGCTTACTGCGGTGGCCCGGACGGAACCTAGCACGTACGTTGTCTGACCACAATCCACTCCTCCTGACGTTGGACTGGATGACTGAACCTCCTAAAATCCCGACATGGCAACTGCGGCCGGACACGCTGGATGACCCGCCCTTCCGTGCTGGGCTGGGAGAGCGGATCACCCAGTATTTTGTGGAGAACGAGGGCACCGCCTCGTCCAGAGCTGCGGAGTGGGACGCGTTTAAAATAGTGGTGAGAGGACACAGCATTGGGAAATATGCGGGAGTGCGCAAAACGTTAATAGACGACTTAGATAAGGCCGAGCGCACACTTCGTGAAGTGGAACTGGGCCGACCGAATCGTCCTGAATTGCAGGAGAAAGTAAGTGGGGTGCGGGAAGCGGTAGCGGTGGAGATGGAGCGCCTTCGTAGCTTCGATTATAAGGCATACTTAACGAAGACTCTGGCTGAAGGAGACAAAACGGGAACACTCTGGCCTGGCTAGCAAACCCCAATAGGAATAGCCAACCGATCTTGGCCTTACAGGGAAGTGGGGGTCACACCCATACTGCGCAATCTGCAATACTAGACTGTTTCAGATCATACTATGAGAGATTGTATAGTGCGGAGCTGCACGACCACACTGAAGCGCTGGACGCTTTTCTGAGCGACCTGCAGCTACCGCACCTAGAGCAAGAACAGGCAGACGCTCTGGGAAGCCCGATTGCCTTGGCCGAAATAAGGGGAGCAGTGAAGCGAATGGCGCGTAATAAAACACCGGGGATCGATGGGTTGCCCATTGAGTTCTACGGGAGATACTTAGACCAACTAGCCCCGAGACTTCAAACGATTTATAACGAGGCCAAAGAAGTAGGCAGACTCCCCCGATCGATGAGCGAGGCCATAATGATCCCATTGTTAAAACCACGTAGAGAGAGTACAGACCCTGCATCCTACAGACCATTATCTATGCTAACAACCGACTACAAAATACTGAGTATGGTGCTGGCCACCAGGCTGCTAACCCATATGCAAGATTTGGTCCATAAAGACCAATCAGGTTTCATTCCCACGAGAAACACAACACACAACATTCGCAGGTTGCTCAGACTGGTGGACACTCCGCCCTCCGAGGCGAAATCCCCCCTGGTGTTGGCGGTCGACATAGAGAAGGCCTTCGACAGCCTGGAATGGGATTACTTATATAAGGTGATGCACAGCTTTGGCCTAGGAGAGGGATACATACAGTGGACAAAGGTACTCTACTCCTCTGCTAGAGCAAGGGTAAGGGTCGGATTGTTGGTGTCTGACCAATACGAAAATAACTAGGGGAACCAGACAGGGGTGTGCACTATCCCCCCTGCTATTTGCGCTTGCGGTGGAACCTCTCGCGGCTCAGGCTAGAAAGGGGGAATATTACACCGGGCTGATCCACGGGGGAGGACTCCATTACATCTCCTTGTATGCGGATGACCTCCTCCTCTTTTTGGATAATGCAGAAGAGGCTGTGGAGGGTGCCGAGAGACTACTGGAGCGCTTTGGCAATATATCGGGGCTGCGGGTGAATTGGTCAAAAACCTGTCTCTTCCCGCTACGGAGGGGGGAGGAAAGCCCTCCACTCCGCCAGAACCTTCGCTGGGAACCCCATTGCCTGAGCTACCTCGGGGTGCACGTCTACCATGACCCGACGGACCTCCTCGACGGTAACATAGGCCGCTGCATCCGCTCCCTGAAGAGCTGTATGTCCTTCTGGGCCACTCTGCCGCTCTCGACGGCGGGCCGGGTCGCGCTTTTGAAAATGGTGGCTCTGCCGCGACTACTATACTTCTTCCGAACCCTCCCCGTGTGGATACCCGGAGCAGTTTTCAAACAATTGAAATCAATGCTGGTGTCTTTTTTATGGGGAACGGGCAGACGCAGAATAGCACTAACAACGCTAACCCGCCCTAAGGACGAGGGGGGCCTCGCTGTCCCGGACTTTGAGCTCTACTACTTAGCAGCTCAGTTGCAATTTTTTACGCAGGAGGTGGCGAGAGTGTACCGCGGCCCGGAACAGGGGAGGGAGCTCGGCACGCCCCGCCATGTCCTAGCATATATCACTCTGCAACAAAAACTGCTTCTGCGGGAGCTCTCCCAGGAGGAACGGACACTTCGCTTGTGCTGGAACCGCTCAGAAAGGCGAACTGGACCTGGTCACCCATATGCTCCCGAAATCCCGCTGGGCATGGTGACGGCGCTCCCGCATGGCGGTGACTGGTCGGGACTGCATCTCTGGGAAGAGGCGGGGCTGCAGATGATAGGTGACCTCTACGAGGATGGGGTGTTGTCCCCGTACCAGGCCTTGCAAGAGCGGTAGGATCTTCCGAGGGGGGACTACCTACTGCACGCGGCGGTGGTGACAGCCATACAGGTGCACTGGGGGGGGGGCCTGATAGAGCCTGTAACATCGCTAGCGTGCTAATACACCATGATGGCGGCGGGAACATTTAAGGCCGTTACGTGCCTCTATCGCAGAATGCACACGGAAACTCTACTGCCACTCACGTCACTTCAGAATAAATGGGAAGCGGACCTGCATTTAGACATCCCAGACACTGTATGGTCACAGTTAGTGCGGAGAGTCAGGAAGAGCACTAGGAACGCGCGCTTCCAATTGATACACCTCTATATTCTCCACCGAGCTTACCTCACCCCAAGTAAAATCGCAGAGTACTTTCATGTAGCGGACGCGGCATGCCCTAGATGTAATCAAGTGGGAGCTGACCTGGTCCATATGTTAAGGGGTTGTCCCGGTCTACAAGAATATTGGACGGAAATCGAAGAGACCCTGAACGCAGTCACAGACAGGGAATTGCATTATGATAGTGCAGTCTCCATTTTACATTGGTTCCCTCACACGAAGAAGAACAAACTGTCGAGTAAATTTATAGATATGGGCTTACTCATAGCAAAGAGAGAGTTGACTAAGGGGTGGAAATCGAAGGTGGCACCGACACATAGGAGATGGTTGAATGAATTCCTGAAGTGGGCGACTGCAGAGAGCACGATCCGCTACCAAATGGCTCGCCGTAGCTCAGATGACAAGGCGCAAGAAGCAGCAATGATGTGGGAAATGCTAGTGCAGGCATTACGGGATAGTGCACTAGAGGAGGATGGAGAGGAGGAGACACAAGTCGCTACAACCCGAACAGTGATAATCACGCCCGCAGCACTTCCATAAGACACACACACGCAGTAAAACGCATTGACTCCGTGATCCCACGATTTAAGCACACATGTTTGCACCGAGCACAGACGCAGACACAGGGAGGGGAGGGAGGGGGGGGTTCACTTTTAAGGGGTTCCACAGTAGACTAAGTACGTCGTTATCAGACCAACAGTACGACACATCACATTACACGATTAAAAGCAGAGGGCAGAGATCCTTTAATATTGACAGTGATGACGGGCTCGGCCCGAAGAGTGTATTATATAGCGAATTGACGCCGCCCTGCCTCCGGGATGTGGGCTAAATGGCTGTGTCCAACGTAACTGGGAAGCATTCGATATACTGTAACTCTGGACTGTATGATGCTCACTATGTCACTGTGTGTTCTGCATAACCTTGCAATAAAAATTGTTTTAAAAAAAAAAATGAGGTGTTGTAGAATAGTCAGAATGCGATTCCAAGCATCTATCGTACATGTGATCGTGGTTGGCGCTTTATCCCTCGGACGAGTGGTGGCGCAAAGCACGCCATCTAAAGGTATGGGATCTGCCAGCCACTGCTCTGCCGCAATCTGAGGCATGTACCTGGGGGTGGAACCAATAATAAGCATAATGGGCCTGCGTGCATGTATAATAAAGCTCAAAATTGGGAATATCAAATCCTCCCTGTGCATAGGGCTTGGTGAGTATATTCCATTGCAGATGTGGCTGCTTACCCCAATACCAGCTTGTTTCTGACCGCAGTGAATTAAATAAATATTGTCCAGGATGGTACGGGATCTTAAGGAATAGATACAGTAGTTGAGGGAGTACTACCATTTTAATGAAGGCGGCTCGCCCCACCAGGGAAAGCGGCAGGGAGATCCATTGAGTGACGCACCCTGTATTGTGGTCCACATTGGTGCCATAGTTGGGGCGTATCAGCTCCTCCCTGTCTCCGGTGATGCGGACCCTAGACATGGCATGTCTGTATCACACTCCTCCAACGGGAAATTCCGGGGGAAACTGAGTGGCCGTAGGAGTAAGAGGGAAGATTTGTGACTTTCCCCAATTGATGTGGACCCTGGACAGTTTTCCAAAGACAATGAATTCCCATAGTAGAGGGTTAATGTTGTGCTGTGGGTCTCTGACATAGAAGGTGATGTCATCCGCATAAAGAGATATGAGGATTTTGCACAAGTTGCAACGTAGTGCCTTGTCCTGATGGTGTTGCCTCAGTTTAGCCGCCAGTGGTTCGATTGCCAGGGTGAAGATCAGGGGGGCTAGTGGGCACCCCTGTTCGATACCTCTAGTGAGGGGGAAGGCTGTAGCCAGATGACCATTTAGTAGGACTTTGGCTGTGGGAAGTTTGTGTAGCAGCCGTATTCATGGGAGAAACAAAGGAGGGAAGCTCATTCGCTGCAATACCCCGAGAAAATAGACCCACTCCACCGAGTCAAACTTCTTGGTGGCGTCTAAAAACACTGCCGGCAGGTCGGGGTCACATTATGCAGGATTGAGAAGAGGGTTCGGTTGTGTGGTTGCTCGCCCCGGAACGAAGCCTGCCTGATCAGGGAGTATACATTTTTCCATTAACAGGTCTGTAAGAATCGCAATGGAGTGGCGATTTTCCCGGTTTGAGAAGGGAAGTAACGAGTGCTTCTCTCATGGAGGGGGGAAGAGCGCCAGTCTCAAGGGAGTCTTCATACATCTCATTAAGAATAGGGGCCAGCTGGTCTATATATGTTTTATAAAATTCAATGGGTAGCCCGTCCAGGCCAGGGGCCTTGCCATATTTCATGTGCATAATAACTTCCCGTATCTCATATTGTTCAAAGGGAGCGCATATGAACTCCCTCTGTGAATCTCCCAGCCAGCCGAGTGCCACCTCCCCCAAAAAGTTGTCCAGCTCAAGGTGGTCTTGCCTTTGTGATGTGTAGAGCATGGAGTAGTGCATAGTAAATGTGGTGAGTATGTCGGTAGTGTCACGATAAATTACTTCCCCGGGACCAGAAATCTCTAAGATGTTATTGGAAAAGCGGGGTCTCCATATTGTATCAGCCAAGGCGTTCCTAGGCCGCTCGCCCACCCCATATCGACAGGCCACCCAGTATTTACCCCTAAACTGCGTCTCACGGTCAGCGGCAGCAGTGTACTCCGAGAGTTTATCACGGAATTTATGCTGGGCTCGGCTGTCACTCCCCACAGAGAGGCGTCCCTCAAGCGTTTTAAGCTCAGTCTCTAGTCATCATAGTGTACCCTGTATGTCTCGTAATACCCCTGAACTTTTCGAGATGCAAAATCCACAAACTATGACCCTGAAGGCCTCCCAAACCATGTCAACGCTGTCCACTGAAACCTTATTTCTCTGGATGAAATCCTGAATTTCTTCTCCCAACTCACTATGGAATACTGTGTCGAGCAGCGCTAAAAGTGGCATTCTCCAGCTGCTGCGCGGGGTGCCATATCCCGGGGGAATGAGTGTGAGTTTAATAGGGTAGTGGTCGGAGTATGCTCTAGCTAAATGCGCGATATTAGTTACCGATGGACCTAGTCCGCGGGAGATCAGACAATAGTCCAAGCGGGCCCAAGACGCAGCCTGCGCAGTAAAATGTGTGCCTTCCGTTATATGAGGATGAATATAGCACCAGGTGTCTAGTAATCTGTTGTCTGTCACTATAGCGTGCAGTGTCTCATGTGATCTATTATAATGATGCAGCACTTGGTTAGACCTATCTATGGTAGGATTAAGGGCAACATTGAAATCTCCCCCCATATTATGTGAGTAGAGCCGATCTCCATAATCTCACCCCAAAGTGTGGTAAAGAAATCAGGGGTGTCAACGTTAGGGCCATAGCAACATGCTAAAGTAACCGATTCCGTACCTAGCCGTCCCCATGCAAGACAATATCTCCCATGGTGATCTAGTAATGTCCCAGCCAGAGCAAAGGGAGGATGGCCGTTCCTCTAGCATACGAGGAGTACGAGGAAAATATCCTGTGGTCAGCCCATTTATGTGCAAAGGTGGTAATGTGCCGGGGATTGATGTGGGTTTCTTGGAGCATTGCAACGTGGATCTGGTGCCAGTCCAAATATGCCAGTATCTGGAGGTGTTTCCACAAGATCACCCAACCCCCTCAAATTCCAAGTGATGATATGCAATTTCTGGTGAGGTGTCAGGCTAGCCATGTTCCCTAGTTGCATATAGTAGGCGGCATTGTGGCACTGTGACGCCTGTGGAGAGAATAGGAATGTAATCACATTTCTGTCTGTCATGCTGTGTCATGTATATATCAACATACTCAAAAATGAACACCCTTCCCCTACCCACTGAAGCATCCCAAACATGCCAGAAATACCTTCCCCACCCCCACCCAAACACCCAAGTGCTTCAAAAACAAGCTGCGCACAACTTTGTAGCAAAGGTCAAAGGGGGAGTTCCCTCGTGGGGGATCTCCTAGGGTCATGCATGTTCACTCCTTGCCCTCAAAGAGCCAGATTGGTGGTATCAACGACCCCTGAGAGAGCTGAGGATGGTCAGTGCTAATTGTCTCACAGACCCAGTTTATTACTTATCTGGTGAACAGTGACGAATGTCCTGCTCTGGGTGATGTACAGTTCAGCGTTCCCGCAAAGTGTCATCGTGGTGCCTCAGACATCGCTAGGAATGATCTCTGCATTGGCGATGCTGGTCCGGATGAGGCGTCCGGTGAGGCAGTGGTTGTATTCTAGTGTTTGAGGGGTTTCAAGAAGTCATCCACTTGCTACGGTTTAGTGAAGAAGAGCTGCGTGCCTTGATGAGTGATTCTCATCCGGGCTGGATATAACAGCGCATAGTCAATTTGGGCCTGACGTAGTTTCTGTTTAGCGGGTAGGAACTTGCCTCTCTCCTCCTGCACAGCTGCCGTGAAATCTGGGTAAATGGTGAACGCATTGCCCTCAAAGTTAAGCTGTTGTTTTTCTCGGGCTGTCCGAAGGGCAACATCTCAGTCCCGATAATTGAGGAGCCGAGCAATGATGGGTCTTGGAGTGCTCCCCGGCGGCCGCCGGGGACCCAGCGACCGATGCGCACGTTCGACAATCAATTGGGAAGAGAGGAATTCAGCGCCAATCGTTGCCAGCAACAGTCTTTCTACATACTCTTCCATCTTCCCAGTGTTGGTACTTTCCGGGATGCCAAGGACGCGTATGTTGTTTGCCTGCTTCTAGCTTCGATGTCTTCATTTTTCGCCACAATGATCTTCAGAATTTTGTGCATTTGCGCTACATTTGTCTGGATATGGGACGTGGCGTCCTCAGCATCAGAGATACGGCGCTCTGTTTCTTTTTTAGGGCTCGGACTCCTCCCCACTGAAAGTGGGAGGAGTTAGAGAACTAATGTTAAAGAAGGAAAAAAAGAAGTATCTCCTAGGGCCTTGGCGAGAGGAATTCCACACATTCCTTAGCGTTTTCTGTCATCTGGCCAGTGATTCGTCTTCCTTGTGTTTTCGTTTTAATAGGCTTGAAGTGATAGGGTAAATGTAGTTTTGTTCCGCCATTTTGGGCATATTTCGTTCGTGCTCGCGCAAAGAAGTACATAAATTATAATTAGGAGCTGTCAGGGTGCCTCCGTTAGTGAATCCAGATGGCCGGGCGCGTTCACAATTCTGCAGCGCTCAGCGCGCAGCTTCCTTGTTTTCTTTTGCCAGGCTTCCCCAGCGCTGCCCCGCCCATCAATCACCCTCCCACGCCAGCAGCTCTTCCCGCTCCGACCCCCTGCTCTCCGCCCCCTGCTGCATCTACTTTTTTTTCTTTTGCTTCTGCGGCATGTATGGGAAGTCTCTCTCATCGCACAGCTGCTTCATCTGCACTATTGAAAACAGGCAGGTTCCCGTTTCCTGCTACTGTTGCGAGCTCTGCTCCTATCTGAACGCTTTTTTTTATTTATACCATTCCACATTTATCATTGGCTGCGCACGGGGAAGGGAGGGGGCAACGGGACACTCCGACGGCTGAAAAACAACACCAGAAAGAAAAACAGGGAACGCCTTATGCGCTTCCCACTGAGCCCCGGACTCTCTCTGCATCCACTCATTATGTTTGAGACAGGCGCTGGGATCCCAGGAAGCAGCTTTATGTTAAAGCGGAGGCAGTCGTTTCTTCCCCTGTTAATTGACCGCACTGTCTGAGTTGCCTTTAGTCCCTTGCCCTTGTAGGTTACGCATCGTCCTTTCATATCGCTCACTTGTTGTAAATGGCTGCTGGTCCAATAATCAGTTGTGTGAAGGAGGCAGGTTCAGCGGTGACGAGCAGGAGCCATGCTTGAAGATGCAAGGGTGACTGATGTGTTGTGTGATGAGCATGGAGGTATCGGGAGAAGGGTAGGGTAATTGCAGGATGGATTACTTCAGGGAGGTTTTCTGTCGTTCCAACTGAGGCACACCTGCTAATGCCCCGGAAGCGTTAATAATGGCCAGGACCAGATAATGCCCGGATAAGCATTTAATACCCTGAAATTATGCGGTCGTTAATGACTTCAGAATAAAAAACAGTACTGCTCATTGGGCAGCTTTGATGCTACCAGGACATTCAGCGCTTGCCCTGTTCAGATGCATGGTGGGATTACACCTATTTAAATCACATACTGGCAGCTACATGGTGCTTGCACTGGTGATACTGGCATCAAGGATCATTATTTTTTTTTAGCACTTGTGTGTGTTTTAAAAGCGTGCCATGGCTTCAATGCGCGATGGCATTGCACGGGCTTTTAGCCACAAGTTGAACGTGTCATTTTACCTATCCCGGTACATTCAGTTTCGGATTTCAAGGGGAACTAAGTTACATGTTCCGATCGTGGCTCCACACAAATGGTAACATTCTTGACTTCAGACATGCCGTTAGTGGGAAACGGGTCCAGAGCGCTACAGTGATAATCTGTTCGTCTTTTTCATCATTGCTCAAGCAGTAAAGATGTTGACATAGGCTTTGAATACAGGCCGAGTTCTGAAGATTACTCGGAAGGAAAGGGGTAGATATAAAATTGCACAATAATTCCTCACATGGACAACATATTTAGCAAGACGGGATGTTTCAGGTTGAATGCTAAGAGCAGACGTGTCCCTGTTTTGCATCATTTGGGCTCTTAATAAAATAAAGAACAAGCATTGGAAATGCAATAGGTCTCGCAATTACGCGAGTCTGAACTATTAGCATTGTAAATGATAATGCCCTTTATTTTTGCGTTGTGGTTTTTAGAACATAAATAAAAGGCTTTGTCATTTACAAGGCCTATAGCTTAAATTTGCGTTAAAACGAGACCTATTGCATTGCAAATGCTTGTTTACTGTGGTTTTATGTAGCTCGGCCCAAGGGCAGTGATTATAAGAGCACCAGTCACTTTACAGAAGACAACACACACATAGCAACAATACATTGGCATTTATAATGCCATTAGCTCAAACTCAAATAAATCCGAGCCCGATTGCATTTCTAATGCTTGTTCTGTATTGCGCTCCTCGTGGCCATCTAGTTTGTGCACAATGGCATCCATTCACGTGGTCATGGCATCCATTTTGTCCGCAATAGTGGTGAGGCCCCGTCTGACCTTCAGGAGAATGTCTTTCATATCTTCGTCCAGCACGCAACCTGCGCCCTGTGCAGGTTCACTATTAGTCCCATCAGGCTCTTCTTGGTGTAGGCGGGTGCTTTTCTTTGCCTCAGACGTCAGCCGTGGCTGTTTTGCGTCCGTTTTCCCCAAGTTTAGGGGCAGATTTATGAAGGCCTTGCGCCACGTTTACGCCGCTGTTGCGTCACGCAAGGCGGCATAAACGTGGCGCATCTCTACGAACGATTTACAACGTGACGCATCTAGGCAGATGCGTCACGTTGTAAAGCCCTGCGCCGCTTGTGGGCGTTCCGGCGCAGGGTGGGCGTTCCGGGGCAGGTGCGCCTCGCAAAAGTGGCTGAGTGAAATCTATAAGATTTCACTCAGTCACTTTCAGGCCAATGCTGCGTCAAAAGCCTGCGCCTGCTTGAAGCAGGCGTAGTTCTTGATGCAGCATTGGTCAGATAGGGCACCCCCGAGCTTTCTGTAGCTGCGTCGCGCTTGCGACGCAACTCCAGCATTGCGCCGCCTTTACGGCACAGATGCGTCACGCATCTGTGCCGTTTTTGCCCCATGGTGCGCCGCATTGTAAATGCGGCGCACCATGGGTGGCGGAGCTGTGGCGCACTGTGGCGCACATTAACTGGCGCATCCCTGGGGATGCGCCAGTTAACATAAATCTGCCCCTTAGGGGCAGATTTATGAGGCACTTGCGCCACGTTTACGCCGCTGTTGCGTCACGCAAGGTGGCGTAAACGTGGCGCATCCCTACGAACGATTTACAACGTGACGCATCTAGGCAGATGCGTCACGTTGTAAAGCCCTGCGCCGCTTGTGGGCGTTCCGGCGCAGGGTGGGCGTTCCGGGGCAGGTGCGCCTCGTAAAAGTGGCTGAGTGAAATCTATAAGATTTCACTCAGTCACTTTCTGGCCAATGCTGCGTCAAAAGCCTGCGCCTGCTTGAAGCAGGCGTAGGTCTTGACGCAGAATTGTTAAGATGGGGCACCCCCGAGCCTTGCTGGAGCTGCGTCGCGCTTGCCACGCAACTCCAGCAATGCGTCACCTTTACGGCACAGATGCGTCACGCATCTGTGCCGTTTTTGCCCCATGGTGCGCCGCATTATAAATGCGGCGCACCATGGGTGGCGGAGCTGTGGCGCACTGTGGCGCACATTAACTGGCGCATCCCTGGGGATGCGCCAGTTAACATAAATCTGCCCCACAGAGTAGTAGGAGCGATAAGTGACATTGACTTGAGCAGCATAATATACACTTTTTTGTAGAAGTACCAAGCATCATTCGGTAGATAAACTGGTACAAAACTATTTCTTCCAGAAAGGTAAAAAATGAACAATAGTCAAATAGCATAGCCGTATACAAACAGTGCAGTGTCCTTTGCGCTCTGTGCTGTCCCTCGTTATTGTACATGTGTTGAGGTCTGTTGGTGAAGTGTGGAGCACGTCCTGGAATGAGGGTCCTCATAGCTTGTATAAAAAAAACACCCGCTTGAATCCGGTGGTAAAGCAAGAAATCTGTAGCAAACTGGTCAGTATTATGCTTTGTTAGAAGTATACAAAGATCTTTAGTTTCACTCCGTCTTGCGAGTTAAGTGTTGCCTCTGATGGCACAATTGGTATTGCTAAAATGTGTGGCAGGGTGTTTTTATGATAATAATACATGATACATGCAAGACAAACCTAATTGCCTATAAACATGCCTGCGTCTAATATTAAGGAATGCGTGTGATATCTATAGGGCCCAGAAAAGTAGACTAATCGGTTAATTGTAATGCCAAGAGATTTGGCGGAGCTTCTGTCTAGAAACTCCATGTTTTTACACTGTTTAAACTAACAGTTATAAAACTTTCCAGTTCTCATTTGTGCCTGTTGTAACTGTGGCTGCAAGGAATTGACCTTGTAAAATTCATCTTGGAAAGAAGAAGAATTAGCATTCATTTCTGTGGCTGCCGTATGTCCCTGCAAAGGGACTTTGGGGCATATTTACAATAGCTTATCGCTACCAAAATGTCACTTTGTGTGAAGTTCTGGTGGTGATAAGCCCGTCGCCTTATTTACAAGGCGGCGTTAAGCCACTTAACTTGACTTAACGCCTCCTTGTGAATAAGGCCCCCTTTCACACAGTATTTTACGTGAAAGGTGCGGGCAACGGGTGATGCAGTGTGCAGTCCATTGCAACACCCGTTGCTTTTTGATGCTGCCCCCATTTATAAGGGTGGGGTAAATATGGGGCAGCTCCAAAAATAAGACCAGGGAAAATCTGCTCTTAACCTGGCGAAAGGAGGAGAAATGATTAATTTCTTCTAGTTTTTGCTGTTTCTTTGTGTGCTGCATTCCGCAGCACACAAAGAAACAGTCGATCGCCACTAGTGATTGTTCATGTGCAGAAAGGTGTCCCTTCCTGCACATAAACAGTCATTAAAAAAATGACGAGTTGCAAATTCTAAGTGTGCTGCACAAAGCAGCACACATAGAAGTTACAAATCTTCATTACTGATTGTTTATGTACAGGAAGAGATATTTTGCTGCACATGAACAATCATTCCCAGCAACGCAGGCACCCTTTCGGCATGGTGCAAACGTGCCAGCTTTGGCGCTAGGCAGCCAAATTTAGTGCCAGCGCTAGGGGAAACGCAGGCGTGCACCGCATTCTTGTAAATAGGGCACATCCCTGTGTTTGAAAACTCTGCACTCCGACAGTTTCCTTGTAAATATGCCCCATTGTTTGCTCATTTTTGTAGAAAACCAGAGCTGAGAATGAGTTCCTCCGTTCCGTAAGACATCATTGGCTATATGGGTTTATAAAGTACCAGTCCAGAGGTGAGGTTAGATACATTGACCATTTGCTGAGGGGAGATGCTGAAGGGCGTAATTGTGACTGTTGACCTGATGACATGATAAGGTACATGGGAACATTATTCTTGGCTTGGCATAATTAAGACACCATGAATTAGTTTCAATAGTTTTATTGTATTTTCGTCAGCTAAAGCAGAAAGAGGGTGAACCAACCAAACAGGGAGTGAACGCCACCACTGAAGAACAAGTGTCGACCCAAATTCCTGTCTCTCACTGGGTCATTCCTGTACATAAAAAAATAGTTTAACGGCATCAGTCCTCCAAGGGCACAGGAGAGCCAAATTGTATAGTCAGTGAAGGATAGGGCAGAGCAGGGGCTCGTAGAGTCTGAGGGTAGGTCTAGCCTCGAAAGCCTGCGTTCAAATATATAACTGGCTGCCACAATTTGAGGAAAATCGTGGATTTATGGTCGAGATCGTAGGCCAGCTTCCCATGTCACTAAAGGTGCCAGACTTTATGGAGCCAGAGTCTGGTATGATAGTTTGCCCAATAAAGAAAGCATGGTGTGTTTAGTTGCCAGCAAGAGATGAGGATCTGCTTGCTGGTCGTCAAATGAAGATGGTAGAAAACCTCACATGCCATACCAAGCTCAGGAAGTTTTTGTTTTCATAGCAAATTTTATTGGGTTTGGGCCATTTACAAACATATGCCACTGTAGGATGTAACCCCAAAACCATGCAGAACACAATCATATGCACAAAAGCCCTTGGCGACCCCCCAACACAGTATCTATAATCTCATACAGCAGTGAGTTCGAATCTCGTCGCATTACACTGCACATCTTGGCCATTGTGTCTCATTTCCGCGTCTAAGTGTAGTTCGGCTGTGCGTACCGTCTTTAAGAGCAAGCCCCTTTAACTGGCCCACCTCTGCCAAATCTTCTGATGTTTCTTGGGGCAGCCCCTTGGACAGAATACCGCTATCTCTAACCCCATACAGAAGTCCATCCCATGTTTCAAAGCACCCAGCGACGGCGGTGCCCTGGCCTTCCATTGTCTAGCTATATCACTTTTCGCTAGCATGATCCCAAGAAAAATGTAAATGGCGTTTATAGCGGTTCCCTCTTCTTCTATCTGTACTATGAAGGAGAAGCAGCTTTGGGACAGGTGGAGTGACCCATGCCAGAACCTAACTCAAACAGCAAACCACCCCCTTCTACCAATGTGTAACACACCACAGCTCCACACAGTATGCATGAATGTGCCTTCCTCAACCTCAACACGTAAACAGGTGGGGAGTCAGCGAGACCCATGCGCCACAGGTGGCTGCTTGTATAGTATGCTGTATGTAGATATTTTAATTGAATGAGTCTAAGGCAGGGGGAGATCACCACCCCACGGCCCTCCAGGGTCTTCATCGAATCGTCACCATTTAGTTTTTTAATGTCATCTTGCCACGTCGCTCGGAGGGTGGGCACGTCGTGGAGCTATTGGTGACCAGGGATTGAATAATTTTAGAGATTTTATGGCTGCCCAAATCTCCAATTAGGAGCCTGCCCTCAAGCGGACTAAGTTCCAGGAGGTCAGAGAGGTTACGCAGGTATGGGAAGATAGCGTGATGCAGCTGTGGATATTTATAAAATTGGCTGCGATGCATCATGAATTCAGACTGGAGCTCCTGGAACAATTTCAGTATGATGCCATGCCTAACATCGTCCAGTGTGGGGACCCCAATGTGATCCCACCCCTGGAATTCCTGCAGCCCAGCCTCCTGCGGGAGGAGTGTGCCTCACCACAGTGACGTCTCTCGCATCAAGCGCAACCACCAGCCCTTTTTGCCAAGGGATTGTCTCCACACCTGTACCACCACTCTAGTCGCCGAGGGATGGCACATACTTCTGTCCCACTATAAGGCAGATGAAATAGAGAGGTGTAGCCCATTACCCAGCTCTCTGTGGCATAAGCGTGTTATTCTGTAGACTATACCATAATGACCCGGAGATGGCACAAAATATTTTGTCCCAAAAGTCCACCATGAGAGAGCAAGGTCACATAATCTGTTCAAGTTCAGGAGGGTACCTGAGTCCCCACAGCATCACCAGTAGGAGTCAGAGCAATAAGGGTCAATGGTGTGGAGCCGGGCTGGGGTGAGGTGCCAGCAGAAGAGCAGTTGTGAGCATGGTGCACAAAGCTTTTAGCATGAAGACAGATTTCCTGCCATTGCTTGGTATCCACGGAGATATTACATTCTGTTTCCCACCACTTTTGAAAAGGTGCTTTACATGTTGATATTGGAGTGTTGAGAATACTGTATATTTAGGAGACCAGACATTTAGGGCCTCATTACGATGCGGTCCGACCGCATTGTAATATGCTGGTCGGATTCCTTTCTGACCACCTCGTTATGATGGAGGCAGTAGGAAAGGAATCCAAACAGTCATTCCGACTGGCTTCAGATGGGCTCGGAGAGCCCATGCGCCAGTCGGAATATAGCCAGTAACCTCAAGGGCGGCTCTTTCCGCCCTTGGGATTACGATGTTGTATTTCTGCAGCCTTTCCGTGCCGGTCTTTCTGACACAGAAAGGCTCGACTTTGCGTTCCCCCAGCAGGGCCCCCTTGGGTGCCTCCTGTTGATCCCTGATCCCCGTGGCAGGCAACTTGAGGTGGGGGTGTAGAGATGAACTGCACCTCCTATTTTACAATGGGAGCATGCATTCTGGCTGGAATACATGCTCCCATTGTAAAGTATAGGAATGCCACTGAACAGTGTTCAGTCACATCCTAATTAGTTGGTCGGGACCGCCGACCGAGTGTCGGTCGGTCCCTTGACCGAGACGATGTAGGGCGGAGGAAACTCCGCCCGACATCGTAATGATGCCCATAGTCGAGCTGAGGTGCTGGAGGAATTTTTCAAAAGGTGTAAGATACCTAGTGGCACCAGCCTTATTGTGGGATTGCACAACCCAATGTCTAATTTGTGGATAGTGAAACGTTCGGATTCGGGGATCCTGTATTCGAGTTTTGGGATCCTGTATAAGAGTTTAAGGTCCTCCAACGACTTCAAAGCTCTGTCAGCATAATCTCCAGAGCTCAAAATCAAGGGTGGCAATACCGAGTGTGAAGTCAGCATTGTCCACATTGGATGTGAGTGGGGAAGGAAAGGAAGTAAGGCCTTTTCTATGTGAAATGGAATCCCACACAGTGAGCATGGCCCACCAGTTGACCTTTCATAATCTTGAGGACCCATGGTACTTCGCCTATAGGTCTGGAAGCCAAATTTTGGTCGGCATAGCACTACTGTTTATTTTTTCTCCTGTTAGACCTGTCAGTCTCAGGTTGGTCTTCCCCCAAGCTTTTTTGGGATGTCATTTTTGCTAACCCTAGGACTCTGCGCTGGCCTTAGAACTCTGTGCATGTGCTTAACCCTTAAAACATGGTAACATTGACTTCTCCCTAATGGGCATATTTAATTTACTTATAAGTCCCTAGTAAAGTTGTACTACATGTACCCAGGGCCTATACATTAAATTCTACTAATGGGCCTGCAGCACAGATTGTGCCACCCACTTACGTAGCCCTTTAAACATGTCTCAGTCCTGCCATTGCAGCCTGTGTGTGCAGTTTTATGGTTCAATTCTTTTTATTTGCAATTTTGAAGATAAAATAAACAATACCAGTAGCAGATTCACAATTACCAAGGGTGAACATTCTTCGGTGTATCCCAACATAAAGTGCTAATTTTATGCTGCCAGAACCTTACGCGCCTCCCCAAAAATACCCACACCCTCCCTCCCCCACCCGCACATAGCTACATTGAAATTGTGCAGTCTTAGATGTATTCAGTGATCTAAAGTTACTGGTGGCGGAGCCGCCTCTGATAGACGTAACAATCCGCGATATCTTGGGCATGTTAATTGCTGAAATTCCTGCAAAAGTAGTGACACATACGGGCCCCACAAGTCTCCAAATTCAGTTCTCTTCCCAGCTAGAGACATAGTTATCTTCTCCTTACCTAGAATGTGTCAAAGCCTATGCAACCAAGTTGTGTGTGTAGGAGTTTTGGAAGTGCCCTAGCAGCTAAGGATGTTTTTGGTGGCTGCCCCTAGTGCCATACCAATCTGATGGCCGCATTTAGATTTCAAAGGGTGTGTAAGTGAATATGGGAGAGCAAGCAGTATATAGGCAGGGAAACGTAGGAGTTGGGTATCCAAGTGTCTGTCTATGTCATTTATGACTTATGTCTAGTATTGTTGAAGCTGAGGGCGTGCCCACAATATGTGGGTTAGTGTCCCCTTTCCCCCGCAGCCTCACCAGCAGTTTGCGCTTCGTATGGGCTTGATACTGTGGAGCCTTACCGGAGTGTAAAACCAATGTGTAGCGATTTTAGTGAGGGTTTCATTAATTGCGTTGTTGCTAGCTGTGTGGCAAACCCTATATGAGATGTCCTCCCATTCCTTATTGCTCAGGATTCACCCACGTTCTCCCTCCCACCTAGCCCATCCCGCATTATGTGTATGCCTATTAGTTTGAAGCAGAAGTGCATATAGTTATCCAAGTTTTGGCAAGGAGCCATTTCTCATACTGCATGAGGTGACATTGTGCATTCGGTCTATTTTGGGGACGTGTAATCCAATGTCTGAGTTTGCGCATCTATAGAATGGAGAGTATGGCCTCAGTGTCAAAGAAGTAGCCCATGGAGAGACAAACCGATTGTCGCCATTCCACGAACATCGCCACCCCAACCCCTGGGGAGAAATCTAGATTGTCCAATAGGGGTGGGTCACCGGGGATGGGAAGGTGGGCAGTCCATGCTTAATGCTAGTCTGGTCCCAAGCTGTCATAGTCGCCCATGTAACTGGCGAGGGGGAACATCATTTATGATGCGGTTTTTACACCGCAGTGCCTTTACCCCGCAGCTATTACAACGCAAGTCGTTACTACGACTTGCGCTGGATGGCGCTGTGGGATAAGGAATCTTGCAATTTTATATTCCAACACCTTCCCTACTGTTACGGGGACTGGTGTTGGAATATAAAATTATAAGATTCCTAAATCCACGCCATCCAACGCAAGTCGTTGTAATGACTTGCGTTGTAAGACTTGCGTGGTAAAGGCATGCGTTGTTACAACATGCGTTGTAACAACGTACATCCACTGGCGAGAGGTATAGATTTGGTGGTCTATGAGATTTTGGTAGAACGGGAACCTTCCAGAGGGATGTGCTGGCGACTGCCCTGTCCTGGAAGAGCCAGTGCTTTTCGGACTCAGGATGCCCCCACTCCACTAGGTAGTATATGCGCCGCCCGATAGTAGAGGTGGAGGTCCAGTATACTTAGACCCCTGCGTCTGGGGGTAGGTGGCTTAAGGTCATCTTTATGAGCTGTTTCTTGCCTTGCCAAATTAATTGAGCTATTTTGATCTGAAGTTTAGTGATCATGCCCGGTAGAGGTGAAAGGGGAGGGTTTGAAAGAGCTATAGGATTTTAGAGACGATCGTCATTTTGGTGGCCGCTATCCACCCCTTCCAGGAAATCTGAAGGCATTTTCACCTTCTGAAATCAAATCAAATTTGCCGAAGGAGTGCCTTATCGTTGTTGTCTGATGTTGCCTGGGTGGTGGAAGCAAGGTTGATACCTAAATAAGGGATCGTCTTAGTGGCCCATTGAATGGGATATTGTTTCGCGAGTTGTTCCAATTACTGGGAAGGAATGAAAAGATTAAGTGCTTGTGATTTCCCTACATTGATCTGAAAGCTCGAGGTGGCGCGAAGGACTCTAGCTCACCCAAAAAGGCCAGCAGGGAATCAGCTGGCCACGCCAGGGTCACCAGCACGTCGTCTGCAGACAGACTGATGGAGTGTCAGTCTCCTCCGAACGGCACCCCAGTGATATTTGGGTGGTCATGAATTCTCTGGATTATTGGCTCCATGTATAGAGAAAAGAGCAGAGGGGACAGGGGACAACCCTGGTGAGTGCCCGTGTATCGGTAAGGGTGAGGATGTGTAGTCATTAAGTCAAACTGTCACCGTGGGCATATGAAAACAGTTAAGGATTCGTGTCTTGCGGTTTTCTCTGACCCCAAAATGCGTGAGAGCCTCTTCCAGGTGGGTCCAGTTAACCCGGTCAAAGGCCTTTTCTGTGTCGACCGCTAGCAACATGTATTCCCCATGAGCACGGGTGGCTTTTTCTATGCTATGTAGGATGCCCCTAGTGCTGTCTGGAGATGGCTGCTCTGACTTCCTCGATGCGCATGTCCCCATCTAGGGACGCCACTTGATATGGGGTCAGAGGTGAAGTGCGCATCGATTGGAGGTATCGAGCGCCGGCCTCAGGGTCTAGGGATTGATTTGAGTAGAGGTGTGATTAGAAAACTTTAAATGTGTTCGCTCAGTCCTTCTCCTCGAGGACCATGTCCCCCCGTCATGCGGATTGAGTGAACGCCCTGCTCTTGTCTAGCAGTTTGTTTGCTAGGCAACGACCGCACTAATCCCCCCGACATAGTAAGAATGTCACAGGCGGAGGGCGATATATTCCACTCTATCCATATCTATCGCTGCCAGTTGAGAGCGAGTGTTGGCGAATTGGTGCCACTCTCTTGGGGTGGCAGTTTATTGGTGGATATGCCTAAACGTTTTGATTTGTTTGGTAAGGTCTTTTCTCTTTTCCCTGCGGAATTTATTGTCTACTGATGCGATTGCTATTAATTCCCCCCTAATGACTGCTTTAAGTGTTTCCCATAAGTCCACGGGTGAGATTTCAGGGGTGTCATTGTGTAAGAGGTAGTCATTGAGTGATTGCTGGATATGCTTTATAACCTCCGGACGGTGAAGCAAGGTGTCGCGCAAGCACCAGTGTCTGGTGAGTGGGAGGTCATTGGGGGGAGGGACATTGAAATCGTAACTGCCCTGTGGTCTGATAGAGCGACTGTGTGTATTTATATATCTTTTGTGAGTGTTGGCAGTTCGGGCTGGACTGTTCCCATGAGGCACAGGGTCAAGGCTGATTTGCATATGGCCATGTCTGAATTGGGGTGGTGTGGATTGCAAAAGAACAATGGACTTAGGCCCAGATCTCTGTACTGGGGTGAATGTATGACATTGTTCTGCATTCTGTCCATCAATTGTTGTTTTTGCATTTGTCACCCCGAGTGGGATGGGTATGTTCAGACGTGAGTCCCATGCTCTCCACACCACTGGAGTCAAGCTATCCTGTCTGAAGACGGCTGATAGCTTGAAACCTGTCCTAGGATGCTTGATTCCGGTCCAGGAAAGACATGGCTTGGCAGTTCGGGCTGGACTGTTCCCATGAGGCACAGGGTCAAGGCTGATTTGCATATGGCCATGTCTGAACTGGGGTGCTGTGGAGTGCAAAAAAACGATGGATTTAGGCCCAGATGTCTGTACTGGGGTGAATGTATGACATTGTTCTGCATTCTGTCCATCAATTGTTGTTTTTGCATCCCGAGTGGGATGGGTATGCTCAGAAATGAGTCCCATGCTCTCCACGCCACTGGAGTCAAGCTATCCTGGCTGAAGACTGCTGATAGCCAGAAACCGGTCCTAGGACGCTTGATTCCGGTCCAGGAAAGACATGGCTTGGCAGTTCGGGCTGGACTGTTCCCATGAGGCACAGAGTCAAGGCTGATTTGCATATGGCCATGTCTGAACTGGGGTGGTGTGGAGTGCAAAATAACGACGGATTTAGGCCCAGATCTCTGTACTGGGGTGAATGTATGACATTGTTCTGCATTCTGTCCATCAATTGTTGTTTTTGCATTTGTCACCCCGAGTGGGATGGGTATGCTCAGACGTGAGTCCCATGCTCTCCACACCACTGGAGTCAAGCTATCCTGGCTGAAGACGGCTTATAGTCAGAAACCGGTCCAACAGCGGACCCCACCGACCTCAAAAACGTCCGCCCCATCTCGCTCCTCCCTTTTCCTGCCAAAGTCATCGAAAAGATCGCCAACAAACAGCTTGCCGCCTTCCTCGAGACGAATGGATCCCTCGACCCCTCGCAGTCCGGCTTCAGAGCCAACCACAGCACCGAGACTGCCCTCATCGCAGCCACTGACAACATCCGAGCCCTTCTCGACAACGGGGAAACAGCGGCACTCATCCAACTGGACCTCTCCGCCGCGTTCGACACTGTCTGCCACCGCACCCTAGTCCAACGCCTCAGCAATACCGGCATCCAAGAGAAGGCATTGAAGTGGATCATCTCGTTCCTCGCTGGAAGAACACAGAGAGTCCGCCTCCCCCCGTTTCGCTCCAAGGCCACCGAAGTCATCTGCGGCGTCCCGCAAGGATCATCACTCAGCCCCACCCTCTTCAATGTCTACATGAGACCTCTCGCAGCCATCGCACGCCAACACAACCTCAACATCATCTCCTACGCCGACGATACCCAGCTGATCCTCTCCCTCACCAGAGACCCCGACACCGCCAGAACCAGCCTGCACGAAGGGAAGAAAAACATCGCCGAGTGGATGAAGAACAGCCGCTTGAAACTGAACTCAGACAAGACGGAAGTCCTCATCCTTGGACCATCACCCTCCGCCTGGGACGACTCCTGGTGGCCCCCTGCCCTGGGCACCGCCCCCAAGCCAACAGACCACGCACGTAACCTGGGCTTCATCCTGGACTCCTCCCTCTCGATGACCAGACAAGTCAACGCCGTCTCCTCTTCATGCTTTCACACCCTCCGCATGCTCCGCAAGATCTTCCAATGGATCCCGATCGAAACCAGAAAGACGGTCACCCAGGCCCTCGTCACCAGCCGGCTGGACTACGGAAACACCCTCTACGCCGGAACCACAGCCAAGCTACAAAAAAGACTACAACGCATCCAGAACGCCTCCGCCCGACTCATCCTGGACATCCCTCGACGCAGCCACATCTCCGGCCACCTGAGGAACCTGCACTGGCTCCCTATCAACAAGAGGATCACGTTCAGGCTCCTCACCCACGCACACAAATCTCTCCACAACCTTGGCCCCAAGTACCTCAACGACCGCCTGACCTTCCACACGCCCACCCGCCAGCTACGGTCCGCTAGCCTCGCCCTCGCCGCCGTACCACGCATCCGAAGAGCCACCGCTGGAGGCAGATCCTTCTCCTACCTGGCGGCCAAGACATGGAACTCCCTCCCCATCCACCTTCGGCTGACCCAGGACCACCTCGCCTTCAGGAGACAACTCAAGACACGGCTGTTCGAGCAGTAGCGCCCCCCTTCCCCCAAGTGCCTTGAGACCCTTACGGGTGAGTAGCGCGCTATACAAGTGTTATGATTGATTGATTGATTGATTGAGGATGCTTGATTCCGGTCCAGGAAAGATATGGCTTGGCAGTTCGGGCTGGACTGTTCCCATGAGACACAGGGTCAAGGCTGATTTGCATATGGCCATGTCTGAACTGGGGTGGTGTGAAGTGCAAACAAATGATGGATTTAGGCCCAGATCTCTGTACTGGGGTGAATGTATGACATTGTTCTGCATTCTGTCCATCAATTGTTGTTTTTGCATTTGTCACCCCGAGTGGGATGGGTATGCTCAGACATGAGTCCCATGCTCTCCACACCACTGGAGTCAAGCTATCCTGGCTGAAGACGGCTGATAGCCAGAAACCGGTTCTAGGATGCTTGATTCCGGTCCAGGAAAGACATGGCTTGGCAGTTCGGGCTGGACTGTTCCCATGAGGCACAGGGTCAAGGCTGATTTGCATATGGCCATGTCTGAAATGGGGTGGTGTGGAGTGCAAAAAAATGATGGATTTAGGCCCAGATCTCTGTACTGGGGTGAATGTATGACATTGTTCTGCATTCTGTCCATCAATTGTTGTTTTTGCAAGCGTCCGAATCCCCTACATGCCCAGAAAGTAGTTTAGGCTGGCATACTTTTTATGTGCATTGGAGTAAAAGGAATATTCCTTAACCGGCAAGTGATTAGTTTTCCATAGGTCTACCAGTCCCAGATCCTTGAGCCATGCATGACCCTCGCTTGATAAGGCCCCAGCCTGTCCATGTCTCTGAGCTGATCTGTCTAATGAGTTATCAAACACCAGATTGAGGTCCCCTCCCAGCAGCGCCATGCTATCCCCTGTCTTTAATGCCCTCTCAAATGTGTTGTATAGGAACACTTCCTGCCTTTGGTTGGGAGCGTATATTGAGCCCATCACCAGGGGTCTATCAGCAAGGGTAAAGTAATATACAAGAAGTCTGCATCTAATCTCTTCAACTTTTTGTTCCACCTTTCCCCGAAAGGAGTTTGCCACCAATATGGCCACTTGTGCTGTTTTAGATGGGGAGGAAGAGAAATATTGCTGGGGGAAGGGTCTAGATCTAAGCTGATGACAGTCTCTCGCAAGGAGGTGAGTCTCCTGCAGGAGGCATATGTCTGCTTGTGTAGATTCTAGATAGGTAAGTATTGCCCTGCGTTTAATTGGATTATTGAAGCAAGGCAAATTAACTGTGAGAATTCTAAGAGGAGTACCTGTCATACAATTTTAAGGGGATGTTGTGTATTCCCAGCTAGAATGCCACCACAATCCCAGGGGAATGGTGCTTGATCGTAGTAGGATTGTCAATGGTGTGCCCTATGTGAAGGTGAATGTGTACTGCAAACATTACCTAAACGGAAAAAATTAACAGAAACATTAAACATCTTGGTCTGTGCTGCACTCACAGGCAGGCTGCTCACATCGGGCCTACACAGCTCTGTCTTCAGTTATTCTTTCGAGAGGGATTGTTCCCTCCATGCCACCCAGTGGATCGGCTTGTTGCAGATCTGGGCTTTCTCTCGCGGGGCGATCCGCTTGCCAAGCCACCCCGCTGACCCAGGCCGATCTCACCGGCGATTTCAGGACAGGAGGGGCTGTCTGCACTCCTCCATAGCCCCCTGCTGCAGCATGTGGACGGCGCTGCTCTTGTGGGAGGCGCTCGCCTCCCTGTTCTCCCTCACAGCGCCAGGGCCGGTCTCACCTTAGGGCGCGCTCAGACTCAATCTTCTGAGCCGGCCAAGGCATCGGGCGAAGCTGGTCATCTGCCGCACCACTCCGCTCCCTGGCATATCCTCTGTCGCTATTGAGCGAGCAACAGTGTTAACAACCCACTTGGGATTCACGTGGTGATATGGTACTACACGTCGACTCACAGGAGTTAGAAACGGCACTACATTTACCATCAGGCCACTTGGGTGGCCACGCCCATCCGGGCGGAAAACATCGGGGCAGATTTATGTTAACTGGCGCATCCCCAGGGATGCGCCAGTTAATGTGCGCCACAGTGCGCCACTGCTCCGCCACCCATGGTGCGCCACATTTACAATGCGGCGCACCATGGTGCAAGGCAGGGAAGATGCGTGACGCATCTGTCGGCGTACGGGCGGCGCATTGCAGGAGTCATGTCGCAAGTGCGACATGACTCCTGCAATGCACAGGGGCCACCCCTACAATGCATGGTGCGTCACCCTTACGCCTGCTTCAAGCAGGCGTAAGGAATTGACGTAGAAAGTGACTGAGTGAAATCTCAAAGATTTCACTCAGCCACTTTTAGGAGGCGTTCTTGCGCAGGAACGCCCCCCCCGCGCAGGAACGCCTCCTCATGGCGCAGGGCTTTCCAACGTGCCGCATCTCCTAGATGCATCACGTTGTAAATAGGGCGCATTGTTTGCGGCGCCGTTTCGACAAATTAAGTGACGCAATTGCGGCGCAAAGAGGCGCAAGGGCCTCATAAATCTGCCCCATCATATTTAAATGGACTGCCAAAACCTGCCATTCGTTGTAACTAAGCCAAAGCCTCGAGCCCTCGAAGAAGTGTCCCAGACATGAAACGCGTCAGGCGGGAAATTTATTTGAACAAGCACCAAGCTGTTCATGTTGTTTTCCTTGAATAAATTGAAGGCAAGATCTACTTACCTGTGTGAGCTCCCTTACTGCAGGCGAACTTGTTGTTGGACGTATGCGGCCCTGCCTGAGCTGCGAGGTGAGCCCCGCTGCACTACTGTGCAGCCCTGCTGTTGCGCCACATGGCGTAGTGGCATTAGGAACAAGGTGATGCCATTCGAGGGAGGAAGATAGCAACCTGGGCAGCAACAGTGTTAGCAACCCACTTGGTATTTACGTGGTGATATGGTACTACACGGCGACTCACAGGAGTAAGAAACGGCACTACATTTACCATCAGGCCACTCGGGTGGCCACGCCCATCCAGGCGGAAAACATCATATTTAAATGTTGTTTTCCTTGAATAAATTGAAGGCAAAATCTACTCACCTGTGTGGGCTCCCTTACTGCAGGCAAACTTGTTGTTGGATATATATATATATATATTTCCTACTGGCGGTCGCCAGTAGGTAGTTACAGTTAGGACCTTGTTTCTATTCAAAAAGCTTTTTTTCTTTTCCCAATAACTTTGGTGTCAGTTGATGAATCTTCGCGAAATTCTCAAAACTAGTGGGGCGTTCCGGTTAGGTCCTATCCTGTAAGTTTTGTGGTGTTTTGGCAAGCGGGCCGAGAAAAAAAGGGGGGTCCCAAAACGTGTTTTCTCCATGTTAATTTCATAGGAAACTTTAGACACGGCTACAGCCTGAACTGCTGAACAGAATTACACCAAATTTGGCAAAATAAATGTCTTGTTTTAGAAAGAACTCTTTTTGTTAAATGGTGTAAATCCGTTCAGTAGTTTCTGAGAAATTAAAAAAAAGTGGTCAAAATATGCATTTCCCGTAGGAAACTTTAGACACGGCTACAGCTCGAACTTCTGAACAGAACTACTAATTTGGCATAAAGGTAGCCCGTCTTTCAGAAAGAACTCTTTTTCTTAAAAGGGGCAAATCTGTTCAGTAGTTGGTGAGAAAATCAAAAAATAAAAGTTTCGGTATATAGAGGCACAGAGGGGGGGGCGTGGCTAGCAGCCGATGCAAGCGGACGCAGCCTAGCGAGGCTCCCGTCCCTTGCCCCATTAATCCGTAATTTATCCGCAATTCAGCGCGGAATCCCCGTGAAAATCGGGTCGATTCCGCATCAACTATCGATGCCTGCCCAGGGTGCGTGACAGGCGTGTAGATCGCCCGCACTCAGCGCTGCGGATCCACCAGACCCGGAGAGGACGGAAAGCAACATGGCGGCGTGAGGACGCGGAGAACACCGGACTGTAGACGAGGGGGACCGGGGCTCGGCGGTCGGAGTTCGACAACCTTGTAGGGCGGGGACGAACCCCGTGAGGCGACCTGGTGACAGCGGTCTTCGTGCAGGCGACGGCGGCGCTGCGGAGCAGTGTGAGGATCAGGATCCCGGGGAGCCCGAAAATCGACGTCCCGGCTTCTGGGCCTGCGCTCCTCCGACGTCGACACATTGGCGCATGCTTCAGCGCACGCAGGAGACCAACGAGCGGAACCCCCCGGGCGGACAACAGGAGTGCAGCCAAGCCCAAGACACAAGCGGAGCAACACCGCGGACCGACAGAGGTACGGGAGAAGCAACGGCAGTGGGAGGTCGGAGGCCCTGAAGGAGTGCGCTCGGCAGCGGAGGGCGGAGCGCGAGACCTGCCGGGAGACCCAACCGCCTCATCTCGTGGACCCTAGGGGGAACCCGGCTGGCTCCAATAAGGCACTGCAGTACTGAGGAGTGCGCCCCTGACCCAGCGACTCGGCCCACCCGCACTGCCGACCCACCCCACTGTCCGACGCCCGGGGGCGCCTACAGGGGTAATTGGCACCCTGCGACCACCTGGAGCAGCACTCAGCGCAGCGCTGACCAACAGGACGGCACTCCTCCTGCGAGGTGGGATAGTGAATGTGAGCCTCGACGCCGTAGACAGCTTTGATCCCGGCAGGGAGCTCCGAGACTATCCAAGGGAGAGAAGTGGCGACAGGCTGGCGACCTTGGGCTACGCTGGTATGCGGCCTAGCTGGTGAATAGCGGCGGAGACTGGCTGCCCCGCTTCCGGGACGACGACCCAGTCCTCCACTGGGAGACCCGCTTTGGCAGGAGTGCGGGAACATGAGCACAGACACCCGGCACACCGGCTAATAACTTGGCGACCCACGGTGAGAGGAGGAGCGTGGGAGATTGGCACCGGGGTGCGGAGCGGGAACCTGTCCTGACCGACAGCGGTGAACAGACCGCTGTGGGACCGCATTGCAGAGGAGGACAGCCAAAGGCAACCCCCCCCCCACGTGGTAGTGGAGGGGGAGCGCACAAGTGCAGCGGCGGGACCCCTGGGGCACAGCTGCCACTGCCAACGAGCGACTCCGGACCACTTGGACCGTGGGCTACCACTACCTAGCACGTAACGGCTCTACCTGGAAGAAGCGACCTGACATCCTGCTGAGTGACCTGTCGGTTACGAGCAACCCAATCTAGCCTGGCGGCTCGCCCGGAGGAGGCATGGGGAAACCGAAAGGACCGAAAGGAGAGGGGGGAACGGCCACAGAGGCTCCGGACACCATGCAACAACCCCAGTCGGAATTGCTAACGATGCAAGACAAAATCCTGGAAGCTATAGCGGCCACGAGGACCGCCCTGCAGGAAGACATTGCTCAGGTATCGACGGGCCTGGGGCTCCTGCGAGCAGACCATGGAAAGCTAGCCGACAGGGTCAAAGAGGCAGAAGTAACTCTGAAAGACATTGTGCCAGGACAAAAAGCTTTGGAGGGAAATCTTACAGACGCCCTGGACCGCATCCAGACGCTGGAGAGGAGGGCGGAGGATGCGGAAAACCGAAGCCGGCGAAACAATGTACGACTGGTGGGCCTTCCGGAGAAAAGTGAGGGGACGGACATACTGGGTTACGTGGACAATTGGCTGCGGACAGTTGTGGCACCGGAGGGTCTGTCCCCATTCTTCACGCTGGAGCGGGCACATCGTGTGCCTGCTCGACCCCCGAAGCCGGGCTTCCCCCCGCGACCGGTGGTGATTAAAGTGCTCCACTACAGGGACAGAGATTTGGCAGCTAAATTTCGTACCTGGGGGGGGCTGGTGGCGACAGCCTGGATGGACTGGCGAGCCCAAACGCTGGAGCAGGCAGACGTGAGACTGGTCAATCGTGAGTTTGGACGAATATTGAGGGGCGGAGGGGGAAATGGGAGGCGAATTTCACTGAAGTAGCTAGTTCACGTGCCCAGAGGCCCCTAAGGCCACCGCAGTACAGACTGCGGAGTAGACAGTTTTGAGAGCACTTTGCTCAATTGTTTGGACGGGGGTGACTCTTTTGTGGTTAGGTCCTGTTCTAGGGGGGGTGGATGTCTAGAGATGTTGGGGTAACTCAGGACAGGGTGGGGGGTAGGGGGAGAGGGGCTGGGCAGAGAGGGGTTAGAGGGCGAAGGGGAAGTAAGACAGAACAGTTGGGGATGGGAGACGGGGGGGTCATTACTGGTGTCTGGCCACTGTGGGACGGGGTTCTTAGCCAACAATGTCGGGATAATGGATAGTGTGGGATCGTTAAAATGTGTGTCCTGGAACGTGCGGGGTCTGAACTCAATGACTAAAAGGCACAAAGTCCATTCTTACCTAGTCCGCAGGGGGATTCACATTGCCTTCCTGCAGGAGACCCATCTGATTAAAAAAGAAGGGGCCGCACTACAAAGGAGGCGGAGGGGTCACCTGTTCTGCACCACATATTCAGCGTTCGCTAGGGGGTACTAATTTGGATTCGAGCTGGGGTCCCCTTCCAGGTCACTAGGCATACAGTGGACCCGGAGGGCCGATTTGTAGCTGTTGCGGGATTACTGAGGGGTCGTCATATAGCGCTCTGCAGCGTTTATGCACCGAACACTGAGCAAGCGCCTTACTTCACTAAACTATCCAAGCACTTAGCAACCTACTTTGCGGGCCCGGTGTTGCTGGGGGGGGACTTCAACTCTATTGAGGACACCACCTTGGATAGATCACACCCACCGCTACACGCTTCCTCAGTACACAGATTGGCGAAACATAGATTGCAATGGCAGGGGCAGTGGGATTTCACTGATGTGTGGCGCGCGCAACACCCTATTGAAAGGGACTATTCCTTCTATTCCTGCATGCACGACCTCCATGTCCGTATAGACGCGTTCCTATGCTCCCAACAAGTATTACCATTGGTTGCCCGAACGGAATACCTAACACGCACGATATCAGATCATAATCCCCTGCTACTCGCCCTAGCTACACCGATTCCAACATGGCGGCTCAGGCCGGACACGCTGGATGACCCACCATTCAGAGCGGACTTAGAACTCAGGATCACCCGATACTTTGTAGAAAACGAGGAGACTACCTCCTCCAGAGCCGCCGAATGGGACGCATTCAAGGTAGTGGTAAGGGGACACTGTATTGGGAAATTTGCAGGTGCACGACGAACGCTGGTAGAGGACTTAGACAAGGTGGAACGGACGCTGCGGGATGCTGAGAAGTCGCGACCCGGCCACCCCGAATTGCAGGGCGGGGTTAGTGCGGCGCGAGAGGCGGTTGCGGTCGAAGTGGAGCGCCTACGCAGCTTTGATTACAAATCTTATTTGACTAAGACTCTCGCTGAAGGGGACAAGACGGGGACACTCCTAGCCTGGCTGGCCAACCCCCATAGGGGTTCCACCACGATACTATCCCTAACAGGAATGAGCGGGGAAGTATACAACACCCAACCAGATATAGTGCAATGCTTCAAAGACTACTACGGCAATTTATATAGGAGGGGAATGGAGGCCCGACCCGAGGCGACGGAAGCCTTGTTGGCAGAGACCCAACTGCCCCGACTTGACCCGGAACACGCTAAAGCAATCGGAGGCCCGGTCGACCTTGCGGAAATTAGAGGAGCCATAAAGAAAATGGCGCGAAACAAAACACCGGGGATGGATGGGCTACCAATTGAGTTCTATGCAAAGTATGTGGAGCTACTAGCCCCAAGACTTAGAACGGTATATAATGAAGCCAAAGAGAAGGGAGAGTTGCCCCAATCAATGCGCGAGGCGATCATGATTCCGTTGCTAAAACCGCGTAGAGATAGCGCAGATCCAGCGTCATACCGTCCGTTATCAATGCTGACGACGGATTACAAAATCTTAAGTACGATTCTGGCCGGGAGACTGATAGCTCATATGAAGGGTTTAATTCACGGGGACCAATCGGGCTTCATCCCTACCAGGAACACGTCCCACAACATTCGGCGGTTGCTCAGACTGCTAGCAGACCCGCCGCAGGCAGCAAGGGCCCCTATGGTGTTGGCAGTTGACATTGAAAAAGCGTTCGATAGTCTGGAGTGGGACTATCTCTATGCGGTGATGCAGGGTTTTGGCCTAGGGGATGACTATATAAAATGGACCAAAGTGCTGTATGTGCGGGCAGGCGCGAGGGTGAGAGTGGGAGCATTAATATCAGATCGCTACGAGGTGAACAGGGGAACAAGACAGGGCTGTGCACTTTCACCTCTGTTATTCGCTCTGGCCATGGAGCCGTTTGCAATGCTGGCTAGGAGAGGTGATGCGTACCACGGACTCGAAGCGAGAGGGACACACCACCATATATCGCTGTATGCGGACGATCTTTTGCTATTGTTAGATAACGCCGAAGAGGCGGTTAGGGGCACGGAGGATTTACTTCTGAGATTCGGGGAACTTTCGGGCTTGAAGGTGAATTGGGCGAAGACTTGCCTTTTCCCGCTCCGGAAGATGGAGAAGCATCCGACGGCAAACATTAGCATGCGCTGGGAACCAGATTGTCTGCACTATCTTGGGGTTTACATCTACCACGATCCCGCCAACTTGTTGGACGGGAACATTGGACGATGTATTCGAGCGTTGAAGGGCAACATGTCCTTCTGGGCTACCCTCCCCCTATCCATGACGGGACGAGTGTCCCTCCTCAAAATGCAAAATGATCGCCCTACCACGATTGTTGTACTTTTCTAGGACCCTTCCGATATGGATACCGGGAGAAGTATTCAGGCGCTTAAAATCTAGCGTAGTGTCATTCCTGTGGGGTGAAGGCAGGCGACGAATAGCATTGACGACTCTCATGCGCCCGAAAGACCAGGGAGGGCTAGCGGTCCCAGACTTCGAGCTCTATTATCTGGCGGCGCAACTCCAATTCTTCACGCAGGAGGTGGCAAGAGTATACCGGGGGCCTGACCAAGAGAGAGACGCGGGCACCCCCCGCCATGTGCTGGCATACGTAGCCCTACAGCAGAAATTATTCCTGAGAGGGTTGACCCAAGAGGAAAGGACACTGCGGCTGTGCTGGAATCGCATGCAAAGGCGTGCAGGTCCAGGTCATCCATACGCACCAGAGATACCATTAGGGATGATGACGGCGCTTCCGCATGGAGGGGATTGGTCGAACCTCCAACTGTGGGAGGAGGCGGGACTTCAAATGGTGGGTGACTTATACACCGACGGGGTGCTGACGGAATTCCAGACTCTGCAGGAACGATATGATCTCCCACGTGGAGACTACTTATTACATGCGGCGGTGGTGAGGGCAATTCAAACACATTGGGGGGAAGGACTGATTGAACCTAAAACGTCATTGGCGTGTCAATACACGATGATGACAGCATGAACAATCAAGGCGGTTACATGTCTTTACTCCAGAATGAGCACGGAAAACATTCCGCCACTGACACGCCTCAAAACACAATGGGAGAATGACCTGCAAAAAGAAATCCCGGACACAACATGGTCCCAGCTACTTCAGCGAGCTAGGAAAAGCACCAGAAACGCCCGTTTCCAACTAATACATCTTTATATCCTGCATAGGGCCTACCTCACTCCAAGTAAAATAGTACAATACTTTGGCGCAGTAGATGCAGCATGCCCCAGATGCGCGCTAGTAGGTGCTGACTTGCTACACATGCTCAGGGACTGTCCGCGATTGCAGGAGTACTGGATGGGAGTTGGGGACGCCCTGAATGAGGTCACAGATAGAGTCCTGCAGTACGATAGCGCGGTCGTCCTCCTACATTGGTTTCCACACACACGCAAAACGAAACTGTCGAGCAAATTTATAGACATGGGCCTACTGATTGCAAAGAGGGAGCTCACCAGGGGTTGGAAATCTAAGACAGCACCAACACATCAAAAATGGTTGAACGAATTTCTGAAATGGGCAGCGGCAGAGAGCACACTTAGGTACCAGCTTGCCCGGCGTACGGCAGATGAGAAGGCTCAGGAAGCGGCGCTAGCATGGGAGACCTTAGTCCAGGCGCTTAGGGACGATGCAGGAACGAGAGACGAAGAAGAAGAAATACTACACGGGGAGGCCTCAGGGGAGGGTTAGACCTCGCACTAATGCTGGACACACACACCTAAGCATTGTTTCCATGATCCTACTTCCACCAACTCGCCCGAGTTTACAAACATGACACATAGGCTCAGACACCAGGGACACAGGGAGGGGGGGGAGAAAACAGTTAAACTAATCGATACTACGATGAGAGTTAATACACCACTACAGAACGAGGGGATGCAGACGGCGCAGAACAACCAAAAGCGGAGGGGGTTGAATCATTGAGATAATTGTAAATAAAGACTGAAACACCATGATACGTGATTATACGCCACCCAACCTCCGGGATGTGGGCTGTAAGGCTGTGTACATAGTAGCTGGATGTACAATTATTGATTACGATCCTGAGAACACACTGGTGTGTATGTTGTATAGCTCGAATTACCTCTGCAATAAAAATTGTTTTACAAAAAAAAAAAAAAATATAGAGGCACAGAGGATCCGCGCACCCTCCCGACCGTAAGCTTTATGCTAATTGGCTGTCAACACTCCAAACCAGGAAGTGTTGGCAGCCATCTTGTGCCTCGGTAACCAAGGCACAAGAAAAGCAAAAAACAAACACAAAAAACAAGAAAGGGGGGCTGGGTATAAACACCCTGAACCCCTAGGTCTGCTCAGGGGGTCCCACAAGTACCCCCAGGGCCCAAAATTCGCCCGAATTCGCGCTAGGTGTGCGAATCCGGGCAAAACATTTTTTATAAGCCCCCAGGTGGGCCAGGTCCCACCACCTCCCCAGGGCTTGGTTAATTCATTGCAGAGGCACGCAGCCCCCCTGCAGCCTTGGGGACCGCAACCCGCGGAGAGAATTGAAAATGCGTGGGGGGCCTCTAAGGCCCCCCCAAGCCCTGGGGACCACCACCCCTGGGGTTTTCATTCATTATTTGCGGGTGGCACACATGCCCCCCGCTGCCCCGGGGACCACACCCCCGGGGCTTTTTAAACAAATAAGTAAACCTGTGTGGGGGGCTCAAGACCCTCCACATGCCCCAGGGACCAGCACCTCTCCGGGGCACTAATATTGAAACTTGGGGGTCCATTACGGACCCCCGAGCCCTGGGGCCCACCACCCCCGGGGTGTGCATTGTTTGGGAGGGGAGCCGCACGGCCCCCCTCCTGGAGCCAGTGATGGCCCTGGGGACCGCCACCCCCTAGGACCGGCTCCTGCAGTGTCCCGGTGTGCCCACCCCGGGACACTGCTGTTTGCAATGACAGGGTGGGAGACTCGTGGCTCCCCCTCTGTCATTGCAAACTGCTTTGCTTCATTGAATCGAGAGCAGGGAAACCTGCTCTCGCTTCAATGAAGCAAAGCAGATTGCTTTTCCATGTGGAAAAGCAATGCCGACTACCGCAGGATGCGGGGAGCCGGCAGGACCATGAGGGAATTGGGGGTCCCCCCACGGTCCCCAATGGAGAGGCCCAGGCCCCGGTGGATGGGTTCTCCGGGGTCAGAAGTGGCCAGGGAGGAGGTCCACACAGCCCCCTCCCACATAATATAAAAAAAATGCAAAGGCGGGCCACGGGGGATGGTGTCCCGGGGCCGGAATTGGCCAGGGGAGGGGGGCCCAGGCGGCCCCCTTCCCGTTCATTTTTTTTTTTACACAAAAGGGGTCAGGCCCTGGGGGATGGGGTCCCAAGGGCTCCAAAAAAGGGTAAAGAAGGTGGGCCACACAGCCCCCCCTTCTTAATTTTTTATCGCGGCTAGGCCCAGTCCCCTCCCTTCACCACTGTGCAAACTCACCCCCTGGTGCGTTGTAAGTTGGGTAATTAATTCCCTTTGAGTACTGAGGCTGCCTGGGGGCCAACTAGCCCACCAGGTACCTCCAGTATGCGCCAGTAAGCAGCATTGCAGAGAGGTGTCAGAGGACACGCCCCTTTTTTACACCTCTCTGAAACGCAGCTCTGTGGGGCTTACTGGAGGTGCCTGATGGCTAGTTGGACCCCAGGGACCCTCAGGATTCAATGGGACGTAATCCCCCAACTCAAAACGCTCCACAGGCGCGTTTGTACAGTGGAGAAGGGAGGGGGTGGGGCCTGAGGTTACATGTGTGGGCACAGTATGATTTTGGAACAAGGCCTCTTTCTGTTCCTCTGTTGGTTCTTTCTACACATGTGTATATGTCTTGGTTCTTCTTGCACTTTTCTTCATCTTTGTGGACTTCTGTTGCTTCTTTTTGAATTTTCTTTGCTTCTTTTTGTGTGTTTTTTCTTCTTTCTTCACATGTCCTACCTCTGTAGGCATAGTTAGAAACTAGCATTTGAAAAACCTTAGAAATTCACTGAAAAAAACTATAGGTTTCAGGGGTGTTATAGTTAGCTGGACATTTCACTTGTACAAAACCATAGAAATTCCTCCGTCATAGTTAGTTCTGCTAACTATAACTCGTGCCCCACAATGCACTGCTGATGACATCACATATCACATCACTCATGACATGGTCAGTGACATCACACACACCCCACCCACATAAACACTCAGGCATCCATACAGATACTCAGACAACCAATCAATAACACATGTAGACACTCATGTAGCTATTAACAAACCCATGTAGCTGGTTACACACCAACAGACAGACAAATACAGACATTCACACAGTTTAGTCACTAACCAATGCATTCAGTAAGATACGTTTAATCAGCCACTTATAGAGTCAGTCACGCACCTACTAAATCATCCATCCAGACACTTATACACCCACTCATTCTTCAATATGCCTTTCCCTATATATAATAAACATATTTAAACTTTGCAGAAACACACAGTCACTGGATGATGTCATCAGAATTGTCATCAGTGATGTCATCAGTGATGTCATTTGAGATGTCATCAGTGATGTAATCAGTGATGTCACTGACCATGTCATGAGTGATGTAATATGTAACGTCATCAGCAGTGCATTGCGGGGAAGCGAGTTATAGTTAGCAGAACTTACTATAACGGAGGAATTTCTATGGTTTTGTGAAATGTGAAATGTCCAGCTAACTATAACACCCCTGAAACCTATGTTTTTTTTTATTTTGAATTTCTAAGGTTTTTTAAATGCTAATTTCTAACTATAACATGCCTGAAACCTATGGTTTTTTCAGTGAATATATATATATATATTTTATTTTATGTTTTTATTAATTGTTCCAACAATTTATACATTAAAAATATACAATTACATTTCTCCTGCTTGGTCATGCTTTTTAATTTTTTACAAAAAGTATAACTTTTTTTTTCTTTTCTGGAGTTTTATATAGCGGGAACTTGACCCAAATGTATCGGGTATCAGAGCGCTTTTCATGAGCCTCAGTTGTGTTACAAAAGACAGATACGTTTTTGCACAGGGTGATTAAGTAATTTGCCCAGTAACACTGGATGTTGAGCGTTGCTGCCGAGACTCGAACCTGGTTCCCCAGGTTTGAGATCGACCGCCCTAGCCATTAGGCCACATCCTCTCCCAGACTAATATAAATTTAAATCTCTATTTTTTTTTAAACTCTGAGGGCCTGGTTCACAAAGGTAAATGTATACTTTTTTGTAAGTTTACGACTGTTTGCTATTCACTAAGGTATTTTACAAGTTTTATCTTAACAACTGCGGAGTCTTCACACATAAAAAAGATAGGACAGCCCTATCTTTTTACATATGAACATGCCTATCTTTTTCAATTCAATTCAATAGATCTTTATTCGGATTCATATATTGTATCCATAAAAGCACAAGTCAAGTAAGTCAATTATACAAAATACTTTAAAATCAATGAAATGCATAGAAATACAGTGCACAAAAAAGAATGGCATGTGGAATATGCACATAAATTAATTATTACCACTCACTTGTAACCATGTTTTGTGAAGACAAGCTAAAATTCAACCATCATTCATCGCCCATCGTAATACGTACACGAACAGCTGCTTTCAAAAAGGAACTTACTCGGATGACCAAAGCATCTTCTTCCAGTCTAAGAATTTTAGTATAAGCTATTTTATGGTCGGTAATGGCAGTTTCCTTAAAAAACTGAATTAAAAACAGTTTTGTGTACATTTGATAAAAATTACAAAAGAATAAAAAATGGACCATGGTTTGTTTACCATGGTTATCACATGGGCACATCATTTGCTCGAGTTTTGTGCTATACCCCAATGGAAAACAAAGCATGTCTTTGATAGTCTCTGCTCTTAGGCGAAACAATAATCCTCTTTCCCATCGGTCAATATTCTTCAGGAGATAAACTGATGGCAATTTAGGTGACATGTTCTCTATTGAAATGTACCTTGCTACTGACGGTTTGGACAACTCTTCATCATGTCTTAACGTATTATACTTTTCATACAACATCCCATGAAGTGATTTTTTTAGTTACACTACCCAAATCGTTTGTGTTTAGAAAGAGGTGTTCGAGATTTACGCTAGACAGACTTTCTCGAACAGCCGAAAGTCATGGTATGTCCATCCCATTATCACAGTTGATGTCTTTTAATATGTGGGGATTCCACATTTGCAACTATACTACTTGAAAAATGCCTTTGTAAATAGCAAACAATCATAAATGTACACCAAAGTGTGTTTACCTTTGTAAATCAGACCTATAGTTGATCCAATGTAACCATGTCTTAATTCTTTCAATAATTAATTTTTTAAGGAATATTACCTTCTAAGTTATTACTTTATCCGTGAGTCATTTATGTGATAATGAGAGTTAATCAATTGTAATATTTAAATGCATCCTTAGTGGGCAAGGGCTAAGCCCATAGCAGAAGTTACCTATAATTCATCACATGGTAAAGCTAGATCTATTGAAAGAACATTTGGGATCGCTAAATGTAGATGTTGGTGTTATCTTTCAGGTGGAAAGCAAATGCATAGTGTAAAAATTGTACCTTAAATGATAGGTGTGCAATACTGCACAGTGTTGCTCTGAGAGACTATAAAACTTGAAATTGGAACATACATTGAAGAGGACTCTTCCCAGGTGTCATTGCATCTTGACTTTGACACACGAGGGCCAAGAGTAGAGCTGACATTGTAAACAATTTCTTTACATAATTACATATGTAAATTTGTAACATGATATCGTACTGGCTAGGCTGAAGGAGTTTGGCATTACTGGAAAGGCACTTGAATAGTATACATCTTATTTACAGGGAAGATTGCCAGTAGTCTTCCTACCACCCTGCACATCTGAGTTTAAATATTTGAGTCAAGGAGTTTCATGGGGAACAAATCTTTTTGTCTTAGTGTCATGAATTATGCAGAAGACACCTAGTTGATCATCACACTGGATCAAGCGGCTGAAAACCCACTTGAACCATTTCACCAGTATTTGACTGTGGTATCAGATGGACTATGTTCAAACTTAACTCAAATTCAACTCCAGCAAAACTTAAGTACTGTGTGTGACACATCCCTTTATCCCTGATTCTATGCTATCAAATTATTGGCTCAGTTCCTAGAATGCATCTCCATCACCCTGCAAGTATGGTGAAAGAAACCTAGGGACACACCCAGACCCAGAGTTCTCTTTAGAGGATCAGATTATTCACCTAGTATCTATGTGTTTCTTCCTTTTAAAACAGCTGAGGAAATTCCTGCCTGTTCTGCCCCGCCTGGTTCATCAGGTGGGGATTCAGGCAACAGCCTTGAGTCTCCTGGGCAATTGTTACTCCTTTTTCTTATGCCTTGATGCAGGACCTTGGAGAAAACTATAAAAAAATACAGAATGTGTCTGCTAAGTTAGCACTTGGTTAGCCACATTCTACTTCTTTGGCCGGTTCGTTCACAGCTCTTCATTGGCTGCCACTGGGCAGAAGAGTTATGTTTAAACAGCTGCGTCTAATCTACAAGGCTATCCATCTTAGTTGCACTGATTATTTGGTGGAGAAGTTCCATCAAATTATTGTCGTTCCCAATTTATGGCCAGCTGGAGCTAATCGGCTAGTGGTTTCTCACTACAAAAGTGTTTGCATCCGTCAAACCACCACAGACCTTACCCTGAGCTCGTGGTTTGGCCTCCCAGAGACAATGTGAACCAACTTCACTTTCCCTTTCCTCTTACTTGTGTATGAATGTCAACAGGACAAGAAAGAAGGCTGGGGCACGAGGGAGGAGTTCCTAGATGTTCAGAAGTGATATTTCACACTGATGCACCTTAAATAAAGAGGAATACGGTCAGTAACCACAGTAGTATATCTGTCACTCAGTGTAACCCCACCTTTCCTAGTTCCTGGTATCTACCTGAAGACAAGAAGGACAAGTGTATATTCATCTTTTGGATGCCGGCTGAAGTTATGAAGGTAGCAGGGTTGTAGAACCACCCAGGATGAAAGAATATATAACAATACAAATACATATATAGTAGCATCATGCACTTCTACACACACACACACACACACACACACACGCACGCACGCACACACACACACACACACACACACACACACACCCACCCACACACACACACACACACGCACACTTACACACACTTTCAATAAGATTGAGATGAACATAAGAATAATAACCTTGGCATGATAGGATTTTTCATTAGTCCAGGAATCCAAGTATATGTCTCAGTTAAGGCTTCACTGGGTGCTGTCCTCCGTCGTGTGCGTTCATAGACCAAAAGTAATGAGTAAGCTCAGTTAAGCAATTTTGGAAAGCGTTGATCTGTGTCATGGCTAGGTACATCAGTTGTGAGCACACTGATGTCTTGTCTTACCAAGGCCACTTCCTTTGAGTGTCTTAACAACTCATAGCTGCATGCGCCTTGCAATCTTGGCATGTAAACTTCAAATAATAATGTTATTTAATGCACTTCGTGGATAGAAGCACAATGATCAGTGCTCCAAGCACTTCATATTACTGTAAATGTAGTGTAAAATAGCCTGCGCTCTATGTGTGTTCAAACTATTGTGCGTATTTCGTCATGGACAAGTACCACAAGCATACTCCATGCGCGGGTTTCAAAATGAACAGAGGTAGGTATTAAAAATACACTCCATGCACGTATAAAAGTGGTTTGGCCCAATAACCACAAACGGGCTCCATCTGCATGTTTCACAATGGCCAAAGTGTCACCAACGCGCTCCATGCACGTGCAAATGATGTTTGGCCCTATTACCACAAATGCACTCCATGCACATGTTTCTCAATGAACAAAGGTATTGGAAATGCGCTGCATTCGTGTGTTACTCACAGTTTCAGAAACGTGTCTGCCTAGCTCCAAGCACATTCAATAACTGTCAGGAAATACCGGTACGAAGCTTCTGCGGGTTGAGTTAGAGATGAACCAGCGTTGCATCAGTGGAAGTGGGATAAATACGCGTCACAACCCGGAAGCTCACCAAACACCAATGTGACCTTGCCGGAAGTCGGCAGAGTTAATGAGTGCATTGCTAAGTTAGAAGCGGTTTTGGATGCAAGTGCTTCATGCACTTGGCAACAGAACGGGTCATCGCTGTTATGAGGAAATATATACGACTCAGGGGAGATGATGGTAATAATTGGGAGAAGGCCCTGCTGGAGGGAACTTATGGTAGTACACTCTCCCAGAGTTGCTTATGATGGGAGCTGTGGTCCCGGACACATACCCATACATGATCAGGTATGTGGCGAGAGTCCGGGAAGACAGTCACAAGAGTAATTCGGAGGGCTCCCTATTGCCCTGACATGCCTTTGGGTCATAAAACCGCTCAAAAAAATTGCAGAGACCATGTACGCCCATGAATGGAAAGACGGAGGATGCCTTACCATGGGTGATCTGTATAATAATGGTACATTTATGACTCGAGACGAGGCAAAGGCCACATTCGACCTGGGTGTAAGACAATTCCTGCAGTATGGTAAGATTGCTGCAGTGGCTGGGGAACTATGGCATTCCTTTCCAAAGGAGACCCCCGACAGCTGTCCTTAATACCTTAATTATACAGAGCAACGCTTAATCTCCCACATACATAGGGCCTTTGAGATAACTATCAGGTTACGGCCCGCCTGGTCCAGGCAAGATGGAAGGAGGTATCAGAGGAACCCATCACGACACAAGAGTGGGCGAGAGTACATGAAGGGGTCCATGAAGTCAGTTCCAATGCACGCTTAAAGCTAATCCAATATAACATAGTGCACCAAATATATCTCATCCCCCACAGGCTAAGTAAAATCTACCCGGGACGCTCAGGCAACTGCCCCAGGTGTGGGAAAGAAACAGCATGCTTTGTGCATTTGGTATGGAGTTGTGGGAGCTTGAGCCTTTTCTGGGAAGGGGTTTTGGATCTTATACAAGAGGCAACTGGGTGGTCTATCCCCAGAACGAAACGCTCAGTCCTATTGCATCTAATTACTACCCCAAAGAAGAAAAAACTGAGTAGGAGGTTTATACTATTGGGGTTAGTGATGGCAAAGAGAAGGATAGCAATCTCATGGCTTAGCCAGATCCCACCAACCATAAGTAAATGATGCACGATTTGAAAGAATGGACGGCCACCGAATTGGTACAGATGAAACATGTTAGGAAAGATTTGACTTGAAGAGGATGAGCGGGCTTAGTCGGCAGTGATGGCAGACTTGAGAGACTCTCAAAAGGGGGAGGGAAAGGAGAGGGAAGAATTGCAGTAAGCCCCGGTATTTAATATAATTTTTTTTAAAAACGGGATGGATGATTGTATGGTGCTTCACCTGGCTGATCGCTATAGACACCCTAACAGTAACATGGACATAGGGCACTGAGACACAGGAGGGTGGGAGGGGAGGGGAGAGTTAAGGTCATAGATGAATCGTATAGTAGATATATATGCAAATGAGCTCAATCCAATGTTGATCCTGAAATAATTGAATATTCTCATTGATATGTGTCATATGTGAACTGCTACCGAAATACGCTGTCAAATGTCAATAAGGACTGTTTATGAGGAGAATAGGAACTGGATAAGATAGGACTGCTGATAATAATATGTATACCATGTGAACCACGATGTTAGATTTATTATTGAAATGTCAGTAACAATTGTTAAAAAAAAAAAAAAAAAAAGAGTCTTAGGGAAAGCAAATGCCTCCACAAGCACACCATGCAGACTGTTCCCTGCGGCTATACTGGAGAGGCTTGACGGGGTAGGTTGTGGGTCATGAGCCCAGGACCATAACTGTACCCCACCCCCAGACAGAAGACCCAACACAAGTGTTGCTGGACAGGGATAGATGCTCTTTGGGACTGTACCCTTTCCTGTCCACAAGGTACAATCTACCCCTTGTTCTTTGTGAATCCACCATGGAACTCACTTCGTATTCTTCCTGGTTATCAATCAGGTTAGGAATAGGTGGGGAGCCAACACGGCTATAAGGAGGTTCTCTTTTTAGGAGTGACACATGGAAAGCGGGATGTATTTTCATGAATGCTGGATGTATTTTCATGGCTGAAGTCTAACTTCATGGAAACCTCATTAATGATCCTTTGCTATAGTGTAGGATCCTAAATACCATGGCAGTAGCTTCTTTGGCCCATGCTGATTTGTTTTTTTACGGATATCCATACTTTAACCTCTACTGCATTTGCTGGTTCAGGTTGACGGTGTGTATCGGCCGCTCACTTGTAAGCGTCTTTGGCCTTAGTAAGTCCGAAGCGAGCTTGTTGCCACATAGAATGTAAGGAGGTATGGAACTCCGTCATGGTGAGCATAGAGCTGTTGTTGGGGGGTTCCCACAGAATTACTTGTGGATCATGTCCCTGAAGACAGAAGAAGAGGGACAAGCGTATGGATGCATGCTCAGTGCTGTTATATGCAAACTCGATAGCCCATAGCATTTCTGACCATTCCTTATTCACGGAAAGCAGTAGGCATCGTAAGTATCGTTCCATGATCTGTTCATTCATTCTGCCTGGCCATCCGTTTGTGGATGGTAGGCAGGAGAGAGTCACTCCTCCATGTCCAATGATGTGCATAACTCACCCCAGAAATGGGATATGAACTGAGAACCCCGGTCTGTGATTAAGACAGAGGGCTGCCATGTAAATGTACTATGTGCTCCATGAAGATAGGAGCAAGTGCTGCAGTGGAGAGGAGTTCCTACAAAGGCACGAAATGTGCCATTTAAAAAACAAAATTAGCAATGATAGTGAGGATGGTTGTGTAGCCTGTCTTGGTTCTGGGTAATTCAACCACAAAATCCATGGACACCATGTGCCAAGGATGCAGGGGCACGGGAATAGGGTGTTGCAAACAAACTGTGGGTACTTGTGGAGTTTTGCCGTAGGCACAGATAGACCAGCTGGCTATATACTTCTGTGTATCCTTGGCCATGAAAGACCACTGGAGGTGCCTTTGTAGGTGTTCTAAGGTCTTATGGTACCACAGATGTTTGGTCATGAGATGATCATGACACACATATAATGCCTGTTGGTGTTCTAAGGAGGGCAAGTAACATCTATTATTGCTATGCAAAGGTCCATCTTGATATGTAAGGTTGTTTATGTCCCTCGTCCATTCCTCAGGTGTTTTTTTACTGCAGTCCTTACGTAATGTATTTAGAAAGGCGGAGCTGAAGAATAGATCCTAGAAACAATGTACAGGTATGATTGGAGAGGGTGCTGGTTTGGTCAGGCTTTTATCGCTCTCTCTGATCCTAGAAAGACTGTCAGCTTTAGTGTTCTCTCTTTCAAGGAGGTATGTAATGACAAAGTCGTAATCACAAAAAAAAAAGATCCTTCTCAACTATTGTGCTGTTAAAGCCCCAGTGAACCACAAGTACTGCAGATTCCTCTCATCCGTACAAATGGTTACTGGGTGCTTGCCGTCCATTAAATAAAGCTCCATTTCTCAAAGGCGGCCTTAATGACTAACAGTTCACAGTCAGCTAAGGTGAAGTTGCACTCTGCTGGGAGCGACTCCTGTGAATAGCATGCTATGGGATGTAACTTTCCCATTCAGGTGTCTCGTTTTGACAGTATGCCCCATAGGAGCCGTTTGTGAAGCGTTAGCTTCCACAAATCTGCTTGTTCTGGTTTGGGTTGCGTCAATACTGGGCCAGAGGTGAACTTACTTTTCAGAGTTTTGAATGCCTGTTCAGCATCAGAATCCCAGATGTATTTTAAACCTTTGCATTGCAGACGCATGATGGAGGATATGGTTTTGGAGAAGTTGTCAATGAAATGCCTACAGAAATTGGCAAACTCCAGAAAGCTTTGGACTTGTTTTACAGTGGTAGGAAATGTTCACTGGAGAATGGAGTCAACCTTTATTGTGTACATGCTAATTCCTTGGGGCTCAGGATGTAACCCAAGGATTCTACCTCTGTGGTATGAAACACTTTTTTCTAGCTTATGCAATTGTTGTAGTATAGCACAAACTTGCTGAAAGTGTCCCTGGATATTGTTGGAATAGATCAAAACGTCATCAATACAGATGATACAACTAGTATTGATGTACTCACTTAACACCTTGTCAATAAAGAACTGGAAAGCAGTGGAGGCCTTACAGAGTCCGATAGGCATGACTTGGTACTCATAGTGGTCATACTTGGTTCGAAACGCGGTCTTCCAGTCATCACCCTCACAGGCTCTGACAAGACAGGATGCCCAGCGCAACTCCAGCTTTCTGTGTATGTTTGAATTCTTGATCTGATCAAGTAGACTTGTAATCATGGGTAAAGGGTAAATTTGTTTACTGTTATATTGTTCACTGTGCAGTAGTCTATGCATGAGCGTAGGTCCCCTTTTTTCGCTACAAAAAAGAGGGGATAAGAAACAGGAAACTTGTACTGATGAATGAAACCATACTTGATTAATTCGCCCAAATAGGTACGTAAATGATCATTCTTCTTCTCATTGAGGGAGTAGATCCTGCAGCAAGGCAGTTTAGCTCCAGAAACCAGGTCTATATGACAGTCACAACTGTGATGGGGTATTGGCTATTGGTATTGGCTCTTGGTATTGGGTTTGGGTATTGGTATTGGTATTGGCTTCCTTCTTGTCAAACACTGTCATCATGATTACGTATTCTTCAGGTATCACCCCCTGGGTAGTAGTACCAGAAAATGCCAATGAAAATGCATGGACCTCGATAGACCAGCTATGCTGTTTGCTTAGGTTGTGATAACAAATAGACACACAGGAGCACATTTACAATAAACTAACGCAGCGCGGTGCATCAAGTCATTTTGCTGCGTCACGCTGCATTCGTTTGGAAGCACAGGGACAACATATTTACAACAATATGTCGCACCTCTGTGCTTACCCCTGCGCTGGCGCACAAACTGCTGTCATGTGACGACGCAGACACCCTTGCAGATGCCTGCGTCACGGGGATGATTGTTGGAGGGTACTATTCCTGCACATAAACAATCAGAAATGGCGTTTTCCAAATTGTTTGTGTGCGGCATTAGCACACATAGATTCTTGTAAGACTTAATTTATTTAAAGGTTGTTTATGTACAGGAAGGGCTACCTTCCTGTACATAAACAATCATTAGAGGTTATTTCCTCATTATACGTGTGCTGCAGAATGCAGCACACATTGAAAGAGGAAAACAACTAAGAGAAATGAAAATATTTCTCCTCGTTGCACCTCCCTACGCCTCCCCTGGGGAGGCGTAGCATTCAGACATATTTCCAGATTTACGATATCTTGTAAAACTGGTTCCATGGGTGTTGTGTGGGAACACCCACAGCAACACCCAAGGAACCACCATTTCATGCAAAGTGCTGCGTGTAAAGGGGCAATATTTACAAGGACAGGAAAAGCCACGCAGGGTGGCTTTTCCTGACCTTGTAAATATGGGGCAGAAAAATGTGCTGCCAGCGCGTCACAAAAATTAATGCACTGGCAGTGCAAGGGGCTTGTAAATATGCCCCACAGTTCCTGGAATTCAAAAAATCACCCGGTCACCCAGTTTATATGGGGGTTATGTGAGGCAAGCCACAGAAGATCCACAATATGCCTGAACTGTGGGTTGTCGATTACATTGAACGAAATGCGTTCCAAATGGCCATTCATACAAGGCATATCCAGTGGTTCCATCCTGTAGCCAATAAGCCCGAAGTCAGATCCTTCCCATCCACCACCTTTAAGTTTTTGGGCTTACTTTTTGCTAAGGTAACAGTGCTACCAGGTATTGAGTGTCTATGAAGTTTTCAGTTGACTCTGAGTCAATGAGTGTATTTACTTGCCATGTCTAACCATCCATCGAAACTAAGATTACTGCCATGCTGATACGATGGGGAATATACAAGGAAGAATATTTGAAGTCTGTTTAGATGATAAACCCTGTGGGCCGAGCTCAACTCCTACCAAGCATGGTAGTTTTCTGCCAGTTTCACACTGACTACGAGAAGAGTGCAAGGTCTCTTCTGTCTGGGTTTCGTAGGTTTGACTGGCCATACTTTTTCCTTTTTTCCTTTTTGTTTTGCTGAATTTCCACAAATCCCCCTAAGAACATTGGCTCTGAGGCTTCTAGACCAGTGTTTCCCAAACTGTGGTCCGCGGGCCCCCAGGGGTCCTTGACACATTCCCAGGGGGTCAGCAGGCAGCAGTTTTAAAAGCACTTCAAAGTTCCTTGCAGAATTAGCAGTTTTCGTGCAACAATGAAAGTGGCAAGATAACACCAGTGATTAATGTACCTGCTGGAGAGAGAGAGAGGAGAGTTTTGTCCAGTGGCAGCTTTAATTTATCTAATGTAGCACAGAGGGTTAATATTACTACTGCAAAGAACATGTACCATGCATTTAATTTTTTTAAAATGTTATGTGCATAGGTCAGTCGGTTACTTACTGCTTTTGTCAGTAACTTATTTTTCTTCCCAGATTGTCGTATCCTGGTGCATAATACGGTCTTCATTTACTATTCTTTAAAAGCTAATAAAATTCAATATGTAATGATAACTGTGTTGTAGACTGCACCATTGTTTCCCAAAAACTTTTGGGGAGAGCATTCCAAAGCCCCCTCTGTAGTGGCCAGGCTCACTCATTGCACTTGGTATGCACCGTATGGGGACTGGTCTGAAAACATTTTCTAGGGCTGCTTTTGGTTTCCAGTCTGGCTCTGGCAGGAGCAGGAGCCTATTACTGCAAAATAAAACCAGCCATGTAAAAGTTTGTCACTGGGATGCAGCACCAATTTTCCCATTAAATTATTTAGTTTTTTGAAAATTCTTTCAATATAAAATTTTAAGAGGGCTATTTACAACAGAAGTGGAGGAGCGTGTTGTTAGCCTCCTTGGCTTAATGACACGATCCCCCATTTCGGAAACGTAGGGCTGCACCATATTTACAAGAATATGGTACAGCCCTGCGTTTCCCCCTGCGCTGGCGCTACACTTAGCAGGGTAGCATCAATGCAGGTACCCTTGCACCCTTGCACCATAGTGCAAGTGTGACTGCGTGCAGGGGAAGATTATTTATGTACAGGAAGATCCTCCTTCCTGAACATAAAAAACCCAAGGCGTTTTGCTTTTTCCATGTGTACTGCATAAGGCAGCACACATGGAAAAAGCAAACTCGAGGAAAAATAAAGCATTTCTCCTCATTTCATCAAGTTAAGTCCAGGTGTTTCCTGGTTTTAATTTTGACGCAGCCTCTTATTTACACTGCCCTTGTACATAGGAGGCAGTGTTAAAAAATCAATGGGTGTTGCAGTGGAACGCCCATCGCAACACCCACTGGCCACCTCTTTCACGTTAAGTATTGCATGAAAGGGGGTCTTATTTGCAAAGCAGCGTTAAACCACAGTAAGTGGCTCAACGCTGCCTTGTACATAAGGCAAAGCCCATATCGCCACGGGAACATTGCAAAAAGTAACGTTCCCATGTGGATAGGGGCTTGTAAATATGCCCCAAAAATTGTTAGTAATTCGAGTTTCTTTTGTGTACACCTGTGTTTATTTTGTTCGAATTACTGTTTTAATGTTTGAAATTTAAATCCTACAAATTGCTTGGGGGTCCCCGGCTTCCAGTGGTGACTCAATGGGGGTCCACAGGAGTAAAAAGTTTGGGAACCACGGTTCTAGACTCCTACAGGTTTCACTCTTAGGTTTGTCTCTGACCACAATATACTTGTGTTGTCCACCCCTTCCTTTCTCTGACCTTCTGTGCTATCAGATCCTTTAGGTCATTGCGTAAACCGCAATAAAAAACGAATATCTTCTTGGTCTCGGGCCATTCAGCTTCAATCACTAAACGGATGAACGTGGTCACATAATGGAGTAGGTCGGAACTACCCTGCTTCAGGTTAAGGAGCTCATTATCTGCAGCCTGTAAGAAGACGGGCAAACATCCTCTGTATAGTGGCATTAAAGAGTACAAAGTTGTATAGGGTGGATCGTTATATTACACCAACGGGATGGACTATTGGGCAGCATCCCCTCCCATATAGGAAACGATAAAGCAGACCTTGGAGACCAGCTTCCGAAAAAGGAGTTGTCGTACCACTAGGTGGAAACAACAGCGCTTTCAGTACATCTTTTTGCTTAGGCTTGGCTGCTGGATCTGTAACCCAAGCACTGGAAGGCCTAGCTAAGAACTGGGTAGATTATTTACAAGTCCCTTGCACCACCTGTGCATCCCTTTTTATGGTGCTCTGGCAACGCAAAGTGCAGACCAATATGTATAAACCCGCTCCATGCATTAAAACCATGCGCATTCCCAGGGCATGAGCAACGGTGTTGCTTTTGTAAAGGTACCCCTTCCTGCACAAACATAACACGATTTCAACGCAAGGCTGCCCAACCAACCGCAGCACAAAGGAAAGGACCGGGATGTGTTGTATTGCAGTAAATAAGGTGCTTCCCTGCACTTTCCTTATGGTGCAGTACAATACTGCAAGCGTCATTTTCTTGTAATGCTGTTACATCTTCCCTTAGGCTCTGATTCTCTATTTGAATGCTGGGTTGTTGGGTGCAAGCTGAAGTAACAAAGGCAGCAGGGTCGTGGAACCACCCAAGGACGGAGGATTCCATAACAATACAAATGCGTGATATTAACATCATGCACTTGTACACACACACACACACACATGCATGCATGCACCCATACACTTTCAATAAGATAGGGATGAACATAAGAATAATAACCTTGGCATGATAGGATTTTTATTAGTCGAGGACCCCCAAGTGTATCAATCCATTAAGACGTCACTGAGTGCTGTTCCCCCAATGCATGCACTTTGTGTACGTTTGTAGACCAAAAGAAATGAGTAAGCACAGCTAAGCAATTTAGGACTGTGTTGTTCTGTGCCATGACCAGGTGCATCAGTTGTGAGCACACTGTTGTGTGTCTTGCTTTACGAAGCGCACTTCCTGTGTGTGTCTTAACAACTCATTGCTGCATGTGCCTTGCAATCCTTGCATGTAGATCTCAAATAATATTGCGCTCCTATGCACTTAACGGGTAGAAACAAACTGATTTGCACTCCAAGCACTTCATATCTCTGCATATGATCCTTCAGTATGGTTCTGCTTTCGTTTCAGTGCAAAACAAACTTCAAACTCTCCATGCTCTCCTTGAGCCCACAATCTATTTAACTGTCATTTTACCACAAACTAGCTCCGTGCCATTTCACCATGGATAAGTATCACAAACGCGCTCCATGCACGTGTTTCACAATGAACAAAGTTAAACGAAATGTGCTCCATGCATGTGTAAATATGGTTTAGTCCAATCGTCACAAACATGCTGCATGCGTTTTTCATAATGGCCAAACTATCACCTGCATGCTCCAGGCATGTGTATATAATGTTTGGCCCAATTACCAAATATGCGCTCCATGTGCGCGTTCCCAATGAACAAAGGTGTTCTAAATGGGCTCCATGCAGTTTCAGAAAGGCATATGCCAGGCAATGCACTCCTAGTGCTTTCAATAACAGAGTCAGGTCATGTGGTACAAGGCAGGGGTGCCCTCTGTCCCCCTCACTTTTCGCAATAGCAATGGAGCCATTGGTGGCATGGATTAGACAACATCATACTGCTAGCGGTCTGGGGATTAGCACGGGGAGTCTCCTTATTTTACTTTACGCTGATGATGTAATATTATACATAAATGACAGCTGTCTCAGCCTCGATTACTGCAATAGTCTGTATCTTAACTTGAAAAAAAAACATCTGGTCAGACTACAGACAGTACAAAATGCAGCAGAAAGACTACTAATTGGTATAACTAGGGGGCATATTATCAAGGGGGTTTATCTCCGCTTTTTTGGCTTTAAAAGCCAAGAAAGCGGAGATAAAATTAGCTCCCTATTACCTAGCTGTCACTAACACCAGTTAGCGGCAGCTAGTAGGAGATAGCGACCATCTTGGGCCCCACTTTGCATGTCAGTGATATTTATCACTAATGACATGCAAAGTGGGTGTGCCAAGATGTTAGCGACTGGAAACAGTCGCTAACATCGCTATCTCCTATTACCAACTTTTGGAGATATTCGCGCTAAGCGCGAATATCTCCAAAAGCTAACACCTGCCCTGAGCAGTTCTTAGCCATGTTATCCAATGGGAGGTGGATAACATGGCTAAGAGCATTAGCTCGGTAATGCATGAATATCGCTGACTTTTCAGCGATATTCATGCATTGCGGCCGTTTTTTATCGCATTTGCGATAAACCTTGGTAATATCAAGGTTTATCTGCGATAAAAATCGCTGCAGCTCAGCGGTAAAATTTTGTCTCTAACCAAGCAATAGCGATAATTATCGCTATTGCTTGGTAATATGCCCCTCGGTTTGGCTCTGCCCGAGATGGTCTCCGGAAATTGCACTGGCTACCGGTTATAAAACGAGCACAATTCAAGGCACTGTGCATGGTTTTTAAGGCACTGAGTGGCACTGGCCCGGATTTTCTGAGTAAGTGCTTTGAATGGTATGTTCCGGGCAGAGAGCTGCGCTCCATTAAAGGAGGACTAATAGCCGTTCCCCAAATAAAGAAGGCCAGTTGAGCAGGCAAAAGTTTCTCCTATGGTGTGGGGAAAGCCTGGAACAGCCTGCCAGTACATCTTAGGAAGGTTATTTACGGTTTAGGCCCCCTTTTACAGTGAGTCAGTGTGTAGCGCCAGGACACCCATGGGTAGAAGTGCGCTTTATAAGCTTCACTAACATAACCCGGAGACAAATATGGCACAGATTCTTCGTGAATTTATACAATTTGGGGGTACATCTGGCGTCTCCATAAACTGGACTAAATCCAATATATTCCCCTTGACTGATGCTACCATACCTTTCTAATCTGACTTTCCACTTAAATGGGCCTCTGGTCCAGTGAAATATCTTGGTGTATGGCTCAGTAGAAATATGCAAGATATCTGGGATTTGAATTATGTGCGTACTGTCTCATGGCTGGAGGAAAAGGTTACCGCATGGTCTAGGCTCCTCTTGTCCCTGGCTGGGAGAATTGCAATCTGCAAGATGGTGGCTTTGCCGAAACTATTGTATCTTTTTTTTTAAATATTCCTATCCCCCTCACTCTAGCCGTCTTTATATCTATCCACTCTTTATTCATTTCCCCGATCTGGGCGCCAGGGTGGTCTGAGAGCTCCAGATATTCAACTGTATGCACTGAGTGCACAGGCTCAGTACTTGCATTTTTGGGTCCAACCAACCCTTTTTTTAGCCACACACTGCGGTGGAGACGGACGTTGCGACACCGGTTCCGCTTCATGTGGCCTTATATCAGGCCTATAAGCACCCTTGTGGTGGCATTAACATGGTTGAGACCCTGAGGTGGGCGTGGGATTAACTAAGGGAAAGAGCTCAGCATAAAATGTTATATGCCCCATCTATTCCTTTGGAACACAACCCTATGCTGCCCACAATGGGCGAGGGCGCAAGCAGAGCCATAGCACAGGAGATGGGCCTACGTACATTTGCAGATCTATATCCTGGGGAGTTATTGAGGCCCCCCAGTACCATTTTCAGAATTATTTTTATATCACTAACTTCAAGCCACGTGTAGAACTCTGCATGACACTTTCCCGAGCTCCCCCCACGCTGCTTCCCCTAGAAAACGTGCTCAAGTCTGATTCCCCCCACAGACTCATTACACGTATTTATAATCACATGCAGAACTCAGCCCCCCAGTTGAAGCCCAAGGCCCTCCAGCTATGGAATGCTCAATTGCAGACCCCTATCACGGAGGATCAGTGTTAGCCTATTGCTGAAATCTACTCACGGCTCTGTCTCCAAAATACAAGCTCAGCTTGATCCATTTCAAATATCTTCACAGATTCTATAGAACCCCCTCCCAGCTATACCGCATGGGGATTAAGGAAGATGATAGCTGCTGGAGGTGTGACCTAGTCCTGACTACGTTTATGCACATGGCGTGGAGTTCTCCACGATTGCTCTCATTCAGGTCCACCGTGTTCACCGCGACACATGATATAATGGGTGCGGCAGATGACCCGGACCCCTTGTTGGGTTTGCTGGGATATGTGAAGGACGCACTAGTCGCAACTCTCAAACTACATGCCATGCTTTTATTGTTTGCAAAGCGCCGGGTGGCCATGCACTGGGGTAGGAGGGGAGTCCCGTCCATGAAAGAGTGGATTCAGGGCAAAGCGTTCGGACACACACAGCTGACCAATTTCTGGGACCTGATGCCATCGGCATCCAGGCTTGGGGACATTTGGGGACCATTCCTGGAGTGGGCAGGTGCATTTCGGGGTGAGGGAGTGAGCGCCCCAGGGTTATCTGGTGAATCGTAGCCACAAACTAGTAGATTCCAAGATGGGAGGTATACTGGACGAAGAGGAACATTGTAGAAGTCAATAGTGGGCCCCAACATCCTCAGCAGCTACAGACCCATCTTACTCCTGCCCTTTTCAGGTAAAGACATGTTGAAAGTCATAAATACCCAACCCGCAGACCACCGAGAACGCCATCAACTCCTAGACAGCTCTGAATCAGGCTTTTGCACCAACCATGAGTCCCATGCTCTCCACACCACTGGAGTCAAGCTATCCTGGCTGTAGACGGCTGATAGACAGAAACCGGTCCTAGGATGCTTGATTCCGGTCCAGTAAAGACATGGCTTGGCAGTTCGGGCTGGACTGTTCCCATGAGGCACAGGGTCAAGGCTGATTTGCATATGGCCATGTCTGAACTGGGGTGGTGTGGAGCGCAAAAAAACGAAGGATTTAGGCCCAGATCTCTGTACTGGGGTGAATGTATGACATTGTTCTGCATTCTGTCCATCAACTGTTGTTTTTGCATTTGTCATCCCGAGTGGGATGGGTATGCTCAGAGGTGAGTCCCATGCTCGCCACACCACTGGAGTCAAGCTATCCTGGCTGAAGATGGCTGATAGCCAGAAACCGGTCCCAGGATGCTTGATTCTGGTCCAGTAAAGACATGGCTTGGCAGTTCGGGCTGGGCTGTTCCCATGAGGCACAGGGTCAAGGCTGATTTGCATATGGCCATGTCTGAACTGGGGTGGTGTGGAGCACAAAAAAACGATGGATTTAGGCCCAGATCTCTGTACTGGGGTGAATGTATGACATTGTTCTGCATTCTGTCCATCAACTGTTGTTTTTGCATTTGTCATCCCGAGTGGGATGGGTATGCTCAGAGGTGAGTCCCATGCTCGCCACACCACTGGAGTCAAGCTATCCTGGCTGAAGATGGCTGATAGCCAGAAACCGGTCCCAGGATGCTTGATTCTGGTCCAGTAAAGACATGGCTTGGCAGTTCGGGCTGGGCTGTTCCCATGAGCCACAGGGTCAAGGCTGATTTGCATATGGCCATGTCTGAACTGGGGTGGTGTGGAGTGCAAAAAAACGATGGATTTAGGCCCAGATCTCTGTACTGGGGTGAATGTATGACATTGTTCTGCATTCTGTCCATCAACTGTTGTTTTTGCATTTGCAACCACCACAGCACAGAGACAGCCAGCGTTGCAGCCAATGATGACATCAGAAGCATCCATGACCGAGAAGAAATGGCTGCACTCATCCTCCTTGACCTCTCTGCAGCTTTCAATACAGTCTACCACAACTCACTCATCAAAAATCGGCAGCACTTGGGTATCTGCAGACCGGTCCTCAAGAGGATATCTTCCTTCCTCACGGACACAGCACAACAATTTAGACTTCCCCCCTACACCTCGGAACCCAAGAACCTAATTTTCAGAGTCCGTCAATGATCGTCGCTTAGCCCAACATTCTTCAATGCCTACATAATGCCCTTCGCGGACATCGTCAGAGCCCACTGCAGATCAATGCCGTCTCCTCATGCTTCCACATCCTGTGAAGGCTATGCAAGATTTTCAAGTAGATCCTACTAAACACCAGATGAACGATCACCCAGGCTCTTATCACAAGTAGACTTGGTTACGGAAATGCCCTCTACATCAGAATCCCAGCCCATGACCTACGCTGACTCCAAACCACCCAGAATGCACCACCAGACTCATCCTGAACATCCTGCAAAATAACCACATCTCTCCAAACCAAAATATCTCCACTGGCTCTCAGTCCAGGAAAGATGTAGGTTCAAGCTATTCACACACACCTACAAAGCACTCCACAACACCGGTCCTGCTTATCTCAACCACTGCCTCAACTTCTACCAACTCACCAAACACCTTCGATCTGCATCCCAGGCAAGAGCATATCTTCCTTGCGTCTAGATGACCAGAAGCGGAGGATGTTCCTTCTCATACCTTGCAGCCAAGACCTGGAACAACCTCCCGAAACACCACAGACCTCCCTTTCCCTCGTGAACATTCAAAGGACCTCAAGAAATGGCTCTTCCAGATGAAACAGGCATGATCTCTTTCTGCCCCCTCAGCCCTGCCCTACTCAGCGCCTGGATATTCTCACTGGTCATTAGCTGTGCTCTACAAATTCTCACAACGTAACATAACAAATATCTAAACAAGCAATTATAATGTACAGAAAGTTTTATTTACAGTCGGCTAATAAACTACCAAACATTTTAAAATTTTACGTGAGATCATGGCCTATGAGTATTACCCTTTGATGCGTGGTTCCAACTCTTTGCACATGGACCCATCTGCTATCACAAGCTGTACTTTGTCCTCTTTTTGTTTATTGCTGAGGTAGAAGAGGTGGTGATGGTAGTGTTGAAAGTGCAGCTTATCTTTCTTTCTATCATGTTCAAGAAGAGTATCCATTTGTGTGAATCCTATGACCACAGATTCGATCAAAAAAATTTCATGTGACGTATCATCTATAGTACCTGTATTGAACTGGGCATTTGGTGCAGTTTCCCCCCTACTTTTTGCCCCCATTTTAGTCACTAGATGCTGATTTTCAACTCTGACAGTGCACTGAGGCCTGTTATCCAGACCTCAGTGCCAGTACTCCTTCCCCAAAAACAAAGTGAAGTCTAATTGTGCTACAACTGGCTATGGACGTTGTAATTGGTACTCCAGGTACCTAGGACTTGGGTACTAAAGAGGGTCCCTAAGGGCTGCCACATGCCTTATGCCACCCTAAGGGATCCACATACAAATTCCAAACAGACAGCCAGTGCAGGCTGCGTGACATGAGTGAAAACACAACATGACACACTCCTGTGTGTCAGGCCAAAGTCACTGCATGTAATATTTGTAAGTCACTCCTTCAGCAGGCCTTACAGCCCTAAGGCAGGGTGCAGTACATTACATGTGAGGACATGTCTGCATGGTCCCTGAATGCTTGTTTCCGGTCCAGGGAGGACCCGGCTTGGCAGTTCGGTCTGGACTGTTCCCATGAGGAGCAAGGTCAAGACTGATCTGCATATCGCTGGGTCCAAAATGGGGTGATGTAGTGAGCAAAGGGACAATTGATTTAACCCAGATCTCTTAACTGGGGTGAATGTTTGATTTATTCAGCATGCCGTCAATCATTTGTTGACGCAGCATTTTGTGCCCTAAGTGTGATGGGTATACCCAGAAGTGGGTCTCTTGCTCACTGTGCCATTAGATTCAAGCTAGCCTGGCTGATATGGGGTGATACCCTGAACCAAGTTCCAGGAAACTTGTTTGCTGTCCGGAAAGGACCCAGCTTGGCAGTTTGTGCTGGAATGTCCCGATGAGGAGCAGGGTCAAGTCTGATTTGCATATGTCTGGGTCCAAACTGGGGAGGTGTAGTGAGCAGAAGAACAATGAATTTAACCCAGATCTCTTGAATGGGTGTAAATGATTGATTTATTCAGCATTCTGTCCGTCATTTGTTGCAGCAGCACTTTTTTACCTTTAGGGAGCGCAGGAAGCCCACTCCCACTCTGCCATGTCTTTCTTTGTCTTTTTTTTTTTATTACTAATAAGAAGAAGAAGATCAGAGAGCCCTCTCCCATGCTGTTGGGCCTGTCATGTCTTTTGTTGTTTTACTCAAAGGAAGAGCGGGGAGTTCACTCCAGTGCTACCCTGTCTTTTTTTTCTTTACTTAGGGCAGCATAGGGAGCCTACTCCCATGCTGTTGGGCCTTTTTTATACGTGCCTATGTGCAGCGTGGGGAGTCCACTGCAGCACTGCCATGGAGACTGCAGGGGGAGGCCGATGGCCCCTGTGGCCCTGCACAGCACCCTCCTTGGTGCTTGGTGAGCCAGCATCTCTTATTTGTTTCCTAGGAGGAAGCAGCTTTTCTGCTGCTCCCACTGGGGGAGCAAACCTCAATTTCCAGCTAGCCAGATCGTGGGCAGGGAAAATAATCTTCTGATCCCCTCTCAGGGGAGCTTTTCTGCTCCTGCTAGTAAAATCAGAGCAGTCTCCCTGCCCGCGCTCTGATGGGCAGGGAGCTAGCAGTGTCCTGGATAATGGGGATCCATGGACACTGCTTCAGAAGAGTCCCAGAGGATGGGGTCCCCGGAGCAAAAGTGGCACGGGGAGGGAAGCCCTGTGCCCACTTCCTCTTCAAAAATTGTAGCTGGCCTTGGGGGATGGGGTCCCTCGGGCCATAAGTGACTTAGGGAGAGGGACCCCAAGCCCCCCTTCCCTTTTAAAAATGTAGTGGGCCCTGAGGGATGGTGTCCCCCAATCTGCTTGGGGGGTAGCGCTTGCTCACTCCCCTCCACATTTTATATAACAAAAAATGGTGGGTTGACCCTGGGCCCTAGCCCACTCCTGGAGTAATTTAAAAAAAAGAAAAATAGAGACTGCCATCTTGTGATTTTTCCCCTGCTATCCCACAGGAGTTGCTCAAAAATGCAAAAAAAAAATGTATTTGCCCCGAGTGGGACCTCCTCACAAGAGCTACGGGAGCAAGGTCTCCCTACCCTGCCGTTTATATGTTTTCTATTTGCTAAACTCCAGACAGGGGACCAAGTCCTGTAATGACTACCTACATATTTTTTTCCTCATGTTGCAGGCAGCCAATCAGAGCTCTCACTCCTGTGGGAGTCAACTGACTGGCCCAAGTGAAAGAAAACAACCCTTGTGCCAATCAGATTGTTTTATTTTTTCATTGGGTTGAAAAGACTCTTGCAAGAGTCCCTCAAACCCAATCGTCCATATAAACAAATACTTTTGATCCCTGATGTTAGAAATTGGGTTTCTGGTATGCACCCTACACACTAAAAGTTAACCTTTGCTCACCTTCTGGTGGCACAGAGCAGTCTGGCTAAACTTAAGAGGCAATGTGTAAAGTATTTGTGCCACGCAACACACAGTAACACAATGAAAACACCACTAAAAGACTACTCACCAGGTTAAAAAATAGTCAATCATTTTCATAAATTATTCAAGACCAAAATGACAAAAATCCAATAAGTAGAAGACAAGATATGAATTTGTAAAGAATAAAAAGTGTTCTTAGCGCTTACAAGCAATGAGCGCCAATGGGGGTTATCTGGTTGTGCAGGACCGAGGCAAAGTCAAAAGTTCAGGCCGGATACAGGAGCCATGCAGTCCCACTGAACAAAATCCCTTGAACCTGGTCGCAACAGCAAGCTGCAGGGTATAGCCGAGCGATTCACCGATGTTGGTCCCGCAGTCGAGGTGGTGCATTGATTTTCTTCACACAGTGATGGTAATGTGTCAGTTCCGAAGACAAAACACTGAAATCGAGAAGCATTGGTTCCGAGTGCATTGCATCGGGTTTTTCTGCGCAGTGGAGTGGATGCACCAATCTCTCCAAACTGCTGCTGCGGCAATGCACATTTACGATACGCCGGTTTCTGGAGGCGAAGCACTGGTTCCGAGTGAGAAATGCCGGATCCACTATTGCAACTGGGGAGATGCCTTGATTCTGCTTCATAGAAGCAGAGGATGCATTGTTCCTCCTGGAGGAAGCATCTGGGTCCACTTCCAATAGACCAGGAACAGGAGCAGATGAGACTTTGATATCCCTGAGTCTCAGAAAACAGGAGGCAAGCCAATAAGCCTTTGGAGATCACTCTGGGTTCAAGGCAGAGCCCGGAACTCCTTCAGCAGGGTCAGAAAACAGCAGGGCAGTCCAGAAGTGTCTAATTTGATGGGGTCAGAGACCCAGTACTTATACCCAGTTATGTCTTTGAAGTGGAGATGAAGTTTCTTTGAAATGCACCTAGGTCCTTTTTCCAGCCCTGGGTCCAGACTATAGGGGTAATCCTCCCTTTGTGTGGGGACAGGATGCTGCCTATTCAGGTGTAAATGTCACCTACTCCCTCCATCCTGCCTAGAATGAGCTACTAGGATGCAGATGGGCACTTAGACACACCTAACCTTCCATTGTGTGTGGCTTTCTAGAGGGAATGCACAAAGGTAAGCTGTCACACACCCCATACTGTTTTGGAGACAGGCTGCAGGCACACAGAGCTTTAAGAGCAGAGAAATGGCAACTTTCTAAAAGTGACAATTCTAAAATTGTAATGTTAAATCCAACTTAACCAGTAAGGAGGATTTATCATTACCATTCCAAATAAATAAAACATGATATAGCTACTCCTTCTCCATCAGGAATTACAGCTTAAAAGTCTAATAAAGAATCCCCAATGTTAGCCTATGAGAGGAGTAGGCCTCACAGTAGTGAAAAATGAATTTAGGTGTGTGTCACTCCCAGGACATGCAAAACCTAAAAGTACATGCCCTACCCTTTACTTTGACAGAACCGTGTCCTATGGGCTACCTAGGGCCTACCTTAGGGGTGACTATGTGTATTAAAGGGGAAGTTTAAGGCTTGGCAAAGGGCAGGGGCATAGGAGACACAAAAATTCTGGGGGGGACATGGACAACCTTGTGCACTTTCCAGTAACCCTATACAAATCACCCATTCTGTGAGACCGAATGGCCATTAAACAAATACAATCACATAGTTTTGAAGTGGAATATTGAGAAAAGCACCCATGTAGTTACAGTTTGCATGTTTGCTTTATTGTTATTTATATTCACATAGTAATTAGACCAAATGTTAAAAAAAAATGTATTATGAATCTTGCATCTGCATGCACCAAGCAAACACAGGTCGCTGACTTCAGGTGGGGGCGTTGTGTTTGCAAGTGCATTATGGTTTGAAAAATACCTGCTCCTGTATTCCTGGTCTGGCAGTTTAAAGGCCAGCAGCCTTTCTGCACTTGCACGTGTGCACTGCTGAAGCCTGAGGTCAGTTTAAAAGCAGCCCTGTGTTGCAGGACTGCTTTTAAAATGCAAATTGGCCCAAACACGACTTTTGTGTTTGGGGCACTTCACATTGATAAACTACAATGTTGGGTCATATTAGGTATCCCAAGGTTTCCCCCAGGTGTCCCAGGGGTGGGGGGTCAGGTTTATATAAGGAGGACCCTTATAAAATTAGTTTTATATTGGCCTTTGGTTTAGTGAAATTGCACATTTCACTGCCCACTTTGTAGTAAAATGCTTCCCAAAATCGACTTTTGCGCTAGGAGCCCTTTAAAGTGAGGATCTGCAATATTTTGATATAATCTGAACCCCTAAAGTCTTTCCTAGGTGTGCCACTGGTGGGGTCCTTAAGGTATAAGCAGGGTCCTTATATAAGCCCTGGTATTGGAGAAATTGGGGAGTTCATTTTTCCATTGCAGATCCCAGCCCATAAGTTAACATTGAAAGAGGTTATTAATTAATACATGGAGAAAGGAAAACCATAACACTAGGATGAAAGGACTCATTAGAATGGTAATGATAAATGCAACAATATGGTATTGTTGAATGTATCCTAAAATGTACAGACAATAAGTTATATTTTGCCTGTAACCCACAATTCAGCACTCTAGTGCTCTGCCTTAATTGGTCAGAGATATGTGGATTTGCCTAGCTGTTTGAAGAAGTGATAAAGAGCCCCTGGGTTATTAAGCCTTTCTGGGAGGAGAGTTTGCTGGGCATAGGAATGCCAGGGGGGGGGGTAGTAAATATTGTTCTTCAAGGGAAGGAGGAGACAAGCTGGAGAAATCAGTTTCATTTACACCTCTCCCCCTGCCCCACAGCCAGATGGGGGATTAAGGAGGAATTCCCATATATAATGGGAGTGGACCTATGTAGATGTAAGTAAATATTCATTGTACAAGTTAATAAAAACCTTTACAAAAAAAAAAAGAGATTACTCAAATCCAAACAAATTCAAACGAAAATAGTACACTAGGATCATCATTATTGCACACACAATGAAGATATGAAAAGATATGGGACCTATGTAGATGAAGCATCCCGTAGGCTGGTTTTGTTAGTTCTGCTCCCTCTGCTGGAAAATCAGCCATGATGAATTTTGGAGAAATTGTGCTCTCTAGGAGAAAATAATACCACACTTTAGAGGATGTGGTCATACCCAGGGGTGTTGCTCTGCACTTCATTGGACGAGAATGACCTCCTGCTCGACCTAGATAACTTGGAATGAGTATCTGAGAGGGGCAGAGCCTCTCAGATGATGTTGCTTGAAACTTGAGAGAAGAAGGGTCCCTGCTGAGGAGTTTGATTTGCCCCAACCAGACCCTGGAATCTGAAGATTGCGCCTGTTGCACAATCTGGAATTATAACCCTGCTCAAATGGACTAAAGAGTGGACTCCCTGCAAGCTTAAGGTTAACAGAGCCCACCTTGACCCCCACCACCAAGAATCCCCAGCCCGGAGAAATACCAGTGAATTTGTAAGGGTTACGTCTAAGTGGATTGTGGGAACTGAAGTCCCTTTCAAGGACCATCTTGGAGACTGCAGATCCTTGGAGTAGGTTTTGAACACTTTGAGACCCGTTTCTGGACCTTCAGTAAGAAGTTCCAGAGGTTTAGAGAAGTTTAGAGCAACTTTGGAAAAAAGCTCCATAAGTGGACCGACTTGACCTCGCCAGCCAAGCCGGCGACCCTCAATCACGAGTTGGCCTGCTGTCCAGGTTCCTCCTGCTGAAAAGCTCCAGAGGTCCGACTTCCAGAATTTGACCGGGCGTAGGTGGAAACCCAAGTCGGCGAACCCTCACCGAATCTGGCCTAGTGAAGAGCATTGAGGGACCCCACAAAAATCTCTGTAAAAGTTTATAATTCCGAACGTGGAAAAGGTGACCGGGACCAACCGTGAGAGCTAGGCCACCCACCATCAACATGGATCCCTGGCTCGTACCACAAAACAGCTCAGGAGTTTGGACTTCCATAAGTTTTACTGGGAGCTCGTCGCAAGTCAAGCCGGCGAACCCTCACTAAATCAGGACAGGCTAAGAGCTTCGAGGGACCTGGGAAGAAAAGCTCAAAAAATGTTTCTAAGTCAGAAGGTAAAAACTTTGACTGCGACCTACCACAAGGGGTAGCCGTGCATGGCTTCATCGTGGTTGGGCTGAAACCTTGACTTTGAGCAGATCTAGCATGACCAGATGTCCCAATAGGCGCTAAAGATTTCTATGTGCTAATTAGTGCTAAATCTTTCAAAAGTCTTATCTCTGGTTCCCTACATTGGATTTTTTTTCATTTTAAAGATCATAATATTTCCTATTTTTATAACTTGGTGTTGGATCTTTATTCTGGGTTGTGCCTTAATTATTTACTGAATTGGTGTTGTTTTTAAATGCTTTACATACCTGTCTTTGAAGTTAAGCTGACCTACTCACAGCCAAGCAACCAAGGGTTGAGCATGGGAATATTTTTCTAAGACCGGTACTGAGCCATATATTCAGGTAATTCCCTTATTGCCAGGAACAGATATACATTTGCCCCTACTAAACACTCACTTTCCAACATCCAGACCAATCACTCTTAAACTATACTGTCTACAAGTATGGATGGCATGTGAGTCCTACACCTTGTAGTCTTATGTAACATTTCCTATACACTTATTTACATGTCTATGATTGATTGCCTCTGTGTAGTGTTTGTGATGTAAAGTGCTGACATCCTACACTAATATGAGTGGTGCTATATAACTAATTAAATGTATCTGAGACAGTGTTATGGAGACTTGAACAGCACTATTAAAGAGTGGCAGTGAGGGAATTTGTGGCAGAGCTGGGTTGTTGAATACCAAGGCTGTTTATCCGATTTCAGCTCCTGGCACCTTCATCCACCAACATACACTCCCTCCACATGATCTCACTCTTACAGGTTCCTCCTCATCTTTGCTTTATCCCTTTTCACTGTTTTCCATATTCCCTTCCTCTTTCTGCCCACACCCCTTGATGCCTTTCTCTCTTTTGTTCGGTTTTACAGTCTGATGGTTTAAAAAATGTACCAGTCTCTAAAAAAGAATGCAGTTGGGCCTCATCTGCAGCCACCAGCTTAAATTAAGCATCATTTGCTTGCAGCTCACAAAAGATGCCAGAGTGGCTAGTCTGACCCTTTCTGCATTGTATCTCCTGCCTAAAGAGCAGATTTACCATTTTCTCTCCTTTCTGCAAGACACAAGGATGCCAGCCTTCTCCCTTCCCCATACCGTAGCACAGATACATTACATATGGCTAAAAATTAGGGCCACAGGGTCAACCTCATCTCAGAGTCTATGTCCCCTTTCTACCCAAAACAGTCTCCCAAGTTAACTGTTCTTACTCACCACAAAGGGCTCTGGAGTTAATCCAAGTCCATTTTGTGTATCTTTTTCAATCATTGATACTTCTGCTGGGGTACTTACATAACTATTTCCATCAGAGTGAATGCTGCTTCAGAGCATCACCAGCTACCAGTCTTTTATCTGTAATTGTCGGAAGGTTCCAATACTAAACAATGCTTGCCAACTGAACTGTGTACAGCTTCTGCTGTTTCTCATTCATGCCTCCCCCCACGTATCCTCCCATGGTATGCAAGAATATAGAGCCTCCACAGGCAGGACTTGTTGCTTGAACCCCATGCCATCATATTCACATTCAGCCGTGGCCCATGCAGGTAAGGGCGGTGGGGACAGGTTGGAGGGGGGATTTGACAGACGACCATGAGGGAAAATGTAATAAATAATTAACTTTCCCTCGTCGTCATCTGTCGAAATCACCACCTCCTACCCGGCACCACCTCTCTTACTTGTACCAGCAGCAGCTGTTCGCATTTACTGTATTTATAATGTGCCCACATAGTTGAAAGGCAACGGAGTGCTTTACATGGTCAAAGGCAGAGATCCAACCAGAAAGTAATCCCTTCTGCGGTTCCTGATAGGCACCACCAGCATTGTAGGGACTACAAGCCCCTCCGCCGCACCAGCTGGCTCAAGGAGCCCATTGGATGAGTGGTGATCGGTCTTTCCGACGCCAGGGAATATGGCGGGCGGTGATGCACTCACGGATGGCGGTGGGACAACCACCGACAGGGTGACGGTGGCGGTCCCACTGCCAGCATAATCACCCCCTAAGTTTGATGTGCATGCAAATCCAACGTTGCCTATCCCTGGCAATGAAAAAGGCTAATGGAGGTACCAATAGGTGAGGTGTACTGGTCTCAAGGGTCTTTTGACATCAGTGACAGTCACTGTCGCTCTAGGGCGTGCTTCTTTGTATGCTGGCCTGCAAGACTGGCCAAGCCCCTTTTTACAACACTCTGCAAACATGCCTCTTGGCGCACTGCTGGTGGTACGATGAGGTCCCCTTGTGTCCTGAGTACCTCAGGGCTAAAGTGGACTTCATCCCCCAAGCAGCAGTGTGGCAGGAGGCTTATTTGCAGAGTGGTGTAAAAAAGGGGCATGGCATCTGGCCACTCTCAGTGATCCAGCAGTGTGGGGCTTACTAGAGGTAACAGGAGGGCTAGTTGGCCCCAGGCACCCTCAGGAGGCAAGGGGACTTTATCCCCAAATGAAGAGCGCGCCAGGAGGTGCGTTTGCAGAGTGGTGGAGAAAGGGTGCGTACGTGTGTCCACCTCTCAGCCATCCCACTGTGTGGGGGTTACTGGAGGTAACAGGTAGGCTAGTTGGCCCCTAAGGACCTCCAGCAGCAAAGTGGACTTCAATCCCCATACAAGAGCGCGCCTGGGAGCGCGCTTGCAGAGTGGTGGGCAAAGGGCTCGTGGCCTGCTATGAGAACTTAGCAGTCCTGCTGAGTGGGACTTACTGGAGGTGATAAGAGGGGTAGTTGGTCCCCAAGGATGTCCTTGGGGGCCCAGTACCCCTCTAGTTACCTCAAAATAAGTCTCAAACTGTGGGATTGCTAAGAGGTCTTCAGAGGTCATGTCCCCCTTTCTCCACCACTCTGCAGACGTGCCTCCTGGCACACTACTGGTTGGGGGACGAAGTCCACTTTACTCCGGAGGGATTTTGGGGGCCAAGAAGCCCTCCTGGTCTCTCCTGTAGGTCCTACACAGCGGAATTCCTGAGTACGGGTTGGAGGCCCAGTCCCCTTTCTCCACCACTCTGCAAATGCGACTACCAGTTAAAGAAGCATTTGCAATGTAATAGGTCTCGCATTTGCGCAAGAGCTATTGGTGTTGTAAATGTAAAAGTTTTTTACTAATGGTTTTTGGAGTGGAGTGGATGTGCATTGTATGTAGTGAAATTATGTGATATGTTGTGCAGTGAAATTATGTAGATAGAAAGTATGTGGTATTTAGCGTATAGGAAATATGTAGAGTGGGGTTATGTGTTATGGAGAGTAATTATGTGGTATGGTAGTCTGTGTTGCGGTGTGGTAACCTCAGGTTTAGTCTTCCTCATTTCCATAGAAGCTTAACTATAAACGCAATGAGACAAACAAAAGAAGGAACCACTGAGGAGCACTTCTGGACCTAGTCAGAGGTATGAGCAGGGCCACTGGAATTATGCGACTGTTTGGCTGCACTGACTTTCGCACAATTATACATTTTCCGCATTTGCCACATAATCCATCATCTGCTGCATAATCTGCACATTTTATAAACACTCAGTCACTGGATGCTGTCATCTGTGATGTCATCAGTGATGTAATTTGAGATGTCATCAGTGATGTCACTGACCATGTCATGAGTGATGTAATATGTGACATCATCAGCAGTGATTTGCCCAGTTAACTATAACAATGGTTCTGTCGGGCATATGCACTATTTCTTTTTGGAAGAATTATTTCTTTATGTATTATTATACAACCTTCATTAATGTTATCCGAAATATTTAGAAACATGGAACACATAGCAAAGAACACTGATGCTAAATGATGAGTATTCTGATATTTTTATATAAATTCAAGCATTTATATATACTCACATGTTTGTAAACAAGGCTTTCAAAACAAGGCGAAGTTTACAGTGATGTGTACTAAAGTGGCATTAGTTTCAGTGGTAGAACAAAGTGCATATATTATGTACAGGTTGATTAAAACCACAGTATATACAGGGGAAGACACTGGTGAGGGCCAGAGTATTACGACAATCACAATGAATCTGGTGCTTGTACAAATTATTCAATCATTTGCACCCAGAGCCTTGATAAATCTGGACCATAAGAGATGCTTGAATTTATATAAAATAGCAGAATACTCATCATTTTGTGTCAGTTTTCTTTGCTATGTGTTCCATTGTTTCTAAATATTTCGGATAACATTAATAAAGGTTGTATAATAATACATAAAGAAATAATTCTTCCAAAAAGAAATAGTGCGTATGCCCGACAGAACCATTGTTTTTTGTTTGTATATCCATACCCAGGTTCTGAGGGACACAGGGTCACCCCATTGTTGCTTAACAGTTAACTATAATGACTGAATTTCTCTGATTTTGTATGAGTTACATATCAGCATAACTATAACGTCCCTGAAACCTGTGTTTTCTTTCAGTGAATATATATATATATATATAAAAATATATATAATAATTGAATATATGTGGATAAACATATATATGTATATCGCAGTCCATTGGAAAGGGTTACAATCATGTAACATTGTGCATCGCTGGGAATAATTGAAACAAACAATAATTGTGGCTCAGACGAAGAACCAAGAACAGCCTAATCGATTAACTACACATAGGGTGAACTCTGCAATACGCTAAGAAACAAAATACAGAAACGTGCTTCCCCAGGAAAATGGAGGATAGGCAAGCAAAATGGAAGTTGGCTGCAGAACGCGCCTTCCAAGAGGGCACAAATTTAGGAGGATCTGACAATACTGATAATGGATATAACAGAACACCAACTCAACTTGTGAGGGATTTAGAGCATGCATGATGTGCAGAAGCTAAACAATGGTGGGAAATGACATCCCTTACCAAATATTTGGAATGTAAAAGAATACCATCAGCCTATGAGGACATGGACGAAGATCTAATTAACGAATGGTGTGGGAACACAAAGGAATGCTCAGTGAGACTTATGAAAACACTCATTGAACATGCGAAAAGGAAAATGAAATTACAGAGAGCACTGAAACAATCAACAAGGAGTTGAAGAAACACAAAGAAGATGGCACCTTAAAATATCAACTTAGTTAGATGGAGAAGTCATTACAAAAATATGATGATGAGATTACGGAACGAAAAGCTGGAAAATTCATGAGAGACAGGCTGGATTACCAATACGGCAGAGTCTACACATTCGCTAAGAAATTTGACAGTTTGAGGGTGAAAGACAGATCTACTCCAATCACACGAACAGTGCAAAGTAAAAGAGAAGTAAGCTCAGACTCAGGGTCCAGCGCGGATGAAACATCAAGAGAAAAACTGGATTTTCAGAAGGAACTTCGGCTGCTATGAATGACCACGAGACAAGGAGAAAGAGGCCGTACACCACAAGTCCAACCAAAGGAGGATGCAGAACAAGAAGGGACAAGAGGAAGAGGCAGAGGAAGGAACCAAAATCGGAAATAAATGAAGAAATAATTAATGCAAACTCAAAACCCCTAGTAGACAATATTTCATCAGTGACATTAAATGATAATCAAATGCGTCTGCTCAAATTAGGTTTAACATTCTGCCCAGTATCTTGTCCAGACTTCATGGACACAAGAATTGAAATTTATAAATATGTAAAAAAAACTAAAATTACATAAATTCCCTAAAAATGAAACACAGAGTAAGAATGCGAGAAGCAACGGAAACCAGCAGGTATTCTTCATTCCAAATTGCAGACATCCAGATTTACTAAGTATTCAAGGTTTGGATCAGTCCAATGGCACAGGGTGTACAGCAGCAGGAGGATCCACGAATGATCAACCAACTGAGAGGCTCCAAAATATGGGCTTTACAACAGGTGAACATGTAGGTAGCGGTTGGAAACCAGGCAGCAAGTTCTGCCCGCAGCTTCCACTGGGAAATCGTTTGGCTCTCTTCGACGAGTTGGTGGTCGATGACTTGGAGGACTGACTATGCAAAGAGTAATCTGACATCCTGAGATTGGAAAGATATCATTAAACTAAGAAACAATGCCTCACTCATCATGAAACCCTCCAATAAGAGAGGAAACATTGTCTTAACGGGGCAAGTGACATACGTAACAGAGGCACGAAGACAATTAAGCAACCCATACCATTACACCCGCTTAAAAACAAACCCCACCAACAAAATGGAAATGGAATACCATCTAAAATTGAAGGGGTGGTTTGAAGGGGGCCTATTGGATTAGAAAGAACTGCAATACCTCCACACAGAGAATGAGAGAATGGCAACCTTCTATCTATTGCCTAAATTTCATAAGTGTGCAGCAAATCCACCTGGAAGGCCAATAGTGAGTTCGATTGGGTCCTTACTATAAAATAGTTCCAGATTTCTTGACCTGTTTTTACAGGAATATGTCATCAATCTCCCCTCCTACATAAAGGAAATCACTGATTTCTTGACAAAACTAGATAACATCCCTTGGAAAAAAGATTACATCATGGTGACAATGGACGTTGTGTCATTGTACACTTCAATCAGGCATACATGCCTGTACAAGCCGCATGAGCGATCGGCCAGTGGAATGGCTAGAACATACACACTTGTTATTGAACATGCTGGAATATTCCCTCACACGCAGCATCTTTACATTTGAAGGGACGTTCTACCAACAAGAACAGAGAACGGCAATGGGCACATCCTTCGCTCACCAACCTTCGCGAATCTCTTCATGGGATGGTGCGAGAAGGAGGTAGCCTGGGCCGATAAAAATAACATGTTCATGGAAAATGTAGCAATTTGGACAAGGTTCATCTATGACCTTTTTATCCTGTGGGAGGGCAGTGAGAAAAGTTTGGAGCTCTTCCTGACTAAGTTGAATACTAATCAATGTAACCTGCAGATCACATGTGCATGGAGCCAACAGTGCTGTAACTTTTTGGACGTACAATTGGAGTTTATGGAGGGCACTTTAACCACCAGAATCACAGGAAACCAACTGCGAACAACTCTATTTTGCATACCAACAGTGGCCATCCATGTGCACTGAAATGGAGCATCCCTTACAGTCAAATGCTAAGAGCAAGGAGGATTTGCTAAACGGAAGAACTGTACAACGAAGAGGTGAACAGACTGTTCGAGATGTTTAGACAGAGGGGATATCCAAAGAATGTCCTTGAAGATGCAACATGCAGATCCTAAGAGAAAACGAGAAAGGAGTCACTCTACCCCCAAAGGCCCTAGGAAGAGAATAACAGTACTACTAAAAGGCTTTTTCTGGAGTACAACTTGGCACAGTCAAATGTCACGTCCATCTTTAAAAAACATTGGTGTGTGCTAAAAAATGATGAACATCTAACTGAAATCTTTGAAAAGGGTTTACATCAAATTACATCAAAAAAGGTGCGATCCCGAAGGGATATTTTACCCTCAAGACATTTTATCCCCCCCAAAAATCAACAAGGAATGGGATCATGGTTATTGAAAAACCAAGAAGGTTTCCTAAAATGCAACTCATGTAAGGCCTGTCTATACGGGATAAACAGTAAGAACTATTGCACAATGGACGGTTGTACGATACCGATCAAAGAAAGGATAACGTGCATATGGAGTTTGTCATGTATGCACTAAAATGTGGCTGCAACAAGCTGTACATTGGCAGTGCGAAAAATAAACTGAAATTAAGAATTTTATAGCACATAAGAGCAATTAGAAAAGGGAGAGAGTGAGTTGCGGAAACAAGAATCCTGATTGATTTTATTGATGGGAATGGAGACACCGTGGGGCTATACAGGGATGCAGAACTTTTTGCACACTTATGACATTGTATATATATGAACTGAAGAAGGACTGTGATTTATAAGCACTACCATGAAAATCCAACGTGCAGAGTAATCCTCACTATGTGTATACATTCAAGTATTAGGTTGTTCAGAATATAACTTAGGAGTGAAAGATTTAAAAAGTGGAGGAGGACCAAACCAACATGTAAAAAAATCCTTTTTTTATTTAAAAAATATGTTTAACATTAACAGGATCAGAGGGAAGGAAGTTAGAGAAAGCACCATGCACTTTTGACCAACTAGCACCTTAGCATACATGCCATCTACTTAGATGGAGGGAAAATAATTGTATATGCACCCTCCCATATAAGACATGTTATGTTATGTTATGTTATGTTATGTTATGTTATGTTATGTTATGTTAAAAAAGCTTATATAGCGCTCAGCTGACCCAGCAAATGGGCGTCCCGGCGCTGTGTAGCAGAAGGATAACTAACTCCGATGGAGTTCGACAGGGCATACTTCCAAAAAAGCTTAGTTTAGGGGGAAGAGATGAGTTTTGATTGCCTTCCTGAAGCCCAACAGGTCTTCCTGTTCTCATAGCATGAGCACTTTATTGATAATTAGACACTGTGAAATGGCTGTCCCCTAGGGTTAAGAACTAGGATATTTTAGCACACTGCACTTTATTGCTGTTTACTGGATGATCATAGAGGGCTTTCATCAATGATGAGGGGTTGAGCAAGTACATTGCACTTTATTGCTATTTTTTGGAATGATCATAGAGGGCTTTCCTCATGGATGAGGGGTTGAGCTTCAACATGTGACATTTTACTGGAAATCTCAGGGAGTGGGAAAAAGGACCGCAGAGCACATGGCACTTTAAAATTGCCGGTCCGGCTAGGAGAAAAATTCCCCCTGTGCATATCCTTCCTATGAACTTGTATTTATTACTATAAATTTCTTTGTATCTCTAGGATGGGTATTATAATTTACATTTTTGCACTAACTTTTGAAACTGTAGGAGGTTATGGTGCATAAAATCAATGGAGAGTGCACTGGATAACAATTTTGATTGTCTATGTGATAGTTTGTTTTTTCTTTTTCTTCTTATTTATTTCCTCTGTTTTTCTTTATTTTGATGAAATGAAATGCAATTAAATGCATGTTAAAAATAAAAAAACAAAAAAAGGAAAAAAATGAAGGTCTATCAAATGAAAAGTAACAAAAGTTTAAAAAAAATGTAGAAATAGAAAAAAATAACTTCTATAGAAATATATGGATATAAATGAAAAGAGGTTTTTTCCAAGTATGATGAAGTAAACTACTGATGGCAGGCAACTTTGACCAAGAAAAGTAATTAAATGTATCGCTCTAGTGGTCACTCAAGAGTCAATGAGAGAGAAACATGACACAAGTTATAATGACCACAATGTTAAACCCACAGTGACCCAGTAAAAGGCAATTCGCCGAAACGCGTCGGTCCGAGATTGTGGATTTAAGGGACTGTGCATTTTACGATGTAAACAAATATGAACTTTTTGAAAAAACTCATCTTGGAAGAGTGAAGTTGCAGTTTTTTGACCGGGTGCTGCCGGATTGGGTGTTCGGGATGAAGAATGCCAAAGGGAGACATACATATATATATATAATTCATTGAAAAAACCATAGGTTTCACACACGTTATAGTTAGGAATTAGCATTTAAAAACTATGCAAATTCATTGAAAAAACCATAGGTTTCACACGTTATAGTTAGCTGAACATTTCTCTCATACAAAACCTTTGAAATTCCTCCATTATAGTTAGCTCAGCCAACTATAACTTGCGCGCCCGCAATGCACTGCTGATGACGTCACATATTACATCACTCATGACATGGTCAGTGACATCACTCATGACATCACTGATGACATCTCAAATTACATCCCTGATGACATATGCTCACAATGCTGTATCAATCCTTACACCTGCTTCAAGCACGTGCAAGGTTTTGACGCAGCATAAGCTCAAAACTCACTGAATAAAATGTTATACATTTCACTTAGTCACTTTTACGTGGCCTTGCTGCACCCCCTTCTGCACAAGAAAGCCTCTTCTGGCGCAGCGCTTTACAATGTAATACACCCTCCAGATGCATCACATTGTTAATAGCACACACCATGGCACATCTTTTGCACCACCGCTGTGTCACAACAGTGACGCAACGGCTGTGTAAAAGAGGCACAAGTGGATTGTAAATCCGCCCCTAACACATACAAATTCACCCAGGCACTTTCACCAGCAGCGCAAATTGAAGCATACACTTGTAACTTACCCCCACATGCATCAACCTATTTAGGAAGTGCAAACGGAGCGAATCGGTAAATTCGGCCGTTTGCACTTCCTAAATACGTTTTTGGGATGCATGAAACAATTCGCTATTTATTGCATTTCTTAAAAATGCAAATGCAATTAAGGAATCGCATTTGTGCGATTCCTTAAATGCAATGCATCAATTTGTAAAAAATAGCGAATTTTGAAATTGGAAGTGCAAATTAAAACGAGGTTGACCCTCGTGTTAATTTGCGAAAATTTTCAAAAAAGCAAAAAAATGCATTTTTTAAACTTGCATGTTACAGACACACATGTCCTTAGGACATGTGTGTGTGAAACATGCACTTGAAAATACATTTCAGGGGTGCAGGGGGGGTCCTTTGGACCCCCCTCTGCACCCTTGCAATGCATCAACAAATTGCGAGTGCAAAAAAAAAAATGCAAAACGGCATTGATTCCTTTGGGCCTCTAGGCCCATAGGAATCAATGTAATGCCATTCCTTAATTGCGATTCGCAATTAAGGAATCGCAATTTCCGAAAATTAAGAAATCCTAAAAACTTTTAGGATTTCTTGATGCATAGGATTTTGCATTTCCTAAATAGCGATTCCTTAATTTTCGCTATTTAAGAAATGCAAAATCCTAGATTGATGCATGTGGGGGATATTTATGTACATATGATACATTCAAGTGCTTCGGACATACTACAGTATACTATAGATAAACACCTTATAGATTTATGCTGTAGCAGTTCCTTACAGTTCTGCACTTTCACATTCTCCATACACTAGTAAATATTAATTTTTTAAATTTTTTTTTTTAGGTAAACAGTCAAAATATCGACTACAAAATATCGAATGGACATAATATCGAGTTTTAAATATAGATTGCACAAAATATCGACTGGATAGAATATAGACATCAAAAATATCGTTTTTAAGGTAAGTAATGTAATATCGAATGTTAAAAATATAGATAGTTAAAATATCAAAGTATATAATATAAGTTATTAAAATTATCGATTTTTTTATGATATCTAATTTTTTATAGTGTTTTTTATGTTATTATATGTGTGAAAAGTGTGTATTTATGTTCTAATTTATTTTAAATATTGAAATTTGGTTTTTTAATTTTTGCGTAATTTCATTCTGTAGCGGGTTGTGGGTATATAGGGGAATAGGGTGGGAAGTAATTTAATTATAATTAATTAAATATGTAAATTTATTTATTGGTATTAATTTTTTATTAATTGATAATTAATTTATATTTGGTAATTAATTAAATTTTAATTGGCAATTAATTTTAATTAATTGATTAATTGTTAAATATGTTAATTTTACTAATTTATTTTCTGTAGCGGGTTGTGGGTGTATAGGGGAATAGGGTGGGAAGTAATTTAATTATAATTAATTAATTATGTAAATTTATTTATTGGTATTCATTTTAATTAATTGTTAATTAATTTATATTTGGTAATTAATTACATTTGTATTTGCAATTAATTTTAATAAATTGATTAATTGCTAATTATGTTAATTTTAATAATTTATTTTCTGTAGCCGGTTTATAGGGGAATAGGGTGGGAAGTTATTTATTTATAATTAATTAAATAAATCAATTTTATTTAATTGTATTTAATTACAATTAATTGTTCATTAATTTGTCATTATTAAATTGTTAATTGTTAATTTGTAATTAATTTGTATTAATAGGTAAATAATTGTAATAATTATTTTAAATTTTTAATTTTAATTGATTAATTATTATATTATATTAAATTGGTAATTACTTTTAATTATTTTTTTTATAGATATTAATTTATATTTATTGAAATAATATATGAAGTATTTAATTTCACTACTATTGCACTCTCTGGAGTGGGAATAGTAATTTTTACCATTATGCTATCCAACGCTTTCCCTACTGTTGCACTCATTGGAGTGGGAATAGTAATTTTTACCCCTACGCTATCCAACGCTTTCCCTACTGTTGCACTCACTGGAGTGGGAATAGTAATTTTAACCCCTACGCTATCCAATGCTTTCCCTACTGTTGCACTCTTTGGAGTTGGAATAGTAATTTTTACCCCTACGCTATCCAACGCTTTCCCTACTGTTGCACCCACTGGAGTGGGAATAGTAATTTTAACCCCTACGCTATCCAACGCTTTCCCTACTGTTGCACTCTTTGGAGTTGGAATAGTAATTTTTACCCCTACGCTATCCAACGCTTTCCCTACTGTTGCACCCACTGGAGTGGGAATAGTAATTTTAACCCTACGCTATCCAACGCTTTCCCTACTGTTGCACTCTTTGGAGTTGGAATAGTAATTTTTACCCCTACGCTATCCAACGTTTTCCCTACTGTTGCACCCACTGGAGTGGTAATAGTACATTTTACCCCTACGCTATCCAATGCTTTCCCTACTGTTGCACCCACTGGAGTGGGAATAGTAATTTTTACCCCTACGCTATCCAACGCTTTCTCTACTGTTGCACCCACTGGAGTGGGAATAGTAATTTTTACCCCTACGCTATCCAACGCTTTCTCTACTGTTGCACTCTTTGGAGTTGGAATAGTAATTTTTACCCCTACGCTATCCAACGTTTTCCCTACTGTTGCACCCACTGGAGTGGGATTAGTAAATTTTACCCCTACGCTATCCAACGCTTTCCCTACTGTTGCACCCACTGGAGTGGGAATAGTAATTTTTACCCCTACGCTATCCAACGCTTTCCCTACTGTTGCATTCACTGGAGTGGGAATAGTAATTTGTACCCCTACGCTATCCAACGCTTTCTCTACTGTTGTACTCTTTGGAGTGGGAATAGTAATTTAAACCCCTACACTATCCAACGCTTTCCCTACTGTTGCACTATTTGGAGTGGGAATAGTAATTTTTACCCCTACGCTATCCAACGCTTTCCCAACTGTTGCACTCCCTGGAGTGGGAATAGTAATTTTAACTCTACGCTATCCAACGCTTTCCCTACTGTTGCACTCTATGGAGTGGGAATAGTATTTTTTACACTTTTGCTATGCTACGGTAATAATATTGGATAATATTTAATTATATAATGTTACTATATATATATGTTTTAACAAATATGATTGAAAAAATTATTTTTTTATAACTTTTATTAATTATTTAATTATTATAAGTTAATTTAAGTATTTTTAAGTATATTTTAGTAATTAATTTTAACTATTAATTTAATTTAACACTGCTTTTAATAAAGTCGATATTTTAATAAACTATATTTTTGTAAACGATATTTTTGACTCGATATTTTTGTACGTACCTGTTTGTAGATACAAACTCGATATTCTGTCTGTCGATATTTTGGCATCGATATTTTTGCGAGTAGATATTTTGTCCGTCGATATTATATCAGTGATCCACTAGTAACATATTCATTCATTCATTTATGAACTACACATTCATTCTAACAAACTTTTACACACTACCATAGAAATATAGTTCTTTCTTTGACCAGTGAAGGTAGTTCTAAAAATAACTGGTTTTTTTCTTTTGTATTTTTTTTGTGTTTTCTCAACAATTCCAAGCGGAACAAAAGAATGAAAAAAAGAACAACTAATGTCGAGGACAGCAATGATCCTGCATCCTGCGTTTCATCAAGTCTATAGACTGTTCCCCATAACACAAAAGTTAATCGCAATAAATGCATAGAATTTTAACTTTAGCAAAGTCAGAATCAATTTGTGGGTGTGGACTGCTTTCTGGAAATGCTACTGCCGCAGTTGATGTGCTTGGTGCAGTAGAAGGTGGATTCTCGTGCAACCTCCGTCTTGCAGCTTGAGCAAAGTTCTTGGGGTGCAAGTTCTTCACGGATCGCACCATTTTTGCTGTGCCAAAGGAGTATTTTTTACATGGATCACCCCTTGAAAGAGTTGTTTGGCAAATTTTACAGGTTACTTTTGGAGCATTAACCTTTTATTGACCTTCTGGAAAAGTGAAAAACTTCCAAATTAGAGCTTCTTTCCTCTTCTTTGAACGTTCTTCAGGAATTAAATTTCCCTCTGAAGAACTGCTGGAATATGACTCCATTGCTCTTATTATGGTGATCTTCCTTCTATTTGAGAAGATTCTCAGAACAAATGCTTCTTCTTTGAAAGTCAAAGTCGAATAATTAAAATGGGCCGGAACTTTCAACAGTTGCAATAGGAAAAGTTATGAACCAATCAAATCTCTACTTTTAAAGTCACATGGCTTTGCGTACGCATGATGTTCTACCACGATTTGTGTAATTCTTTTTAAAAGTAATATATGATTGTCTGCCCTTACTATGTACATTAAATACATACATGTTTAAAACCAAGTAGAAACATTGCCCCCTTTCGTGTACAGAACGGCGTACATGATGTCACACCGAAGCTTTAATGCGACGTGTAACATCAAAGCATATTTGTACCATATACACGGGTACACGCTGAGTATGATAACCAGTACAAACTATGGAGTGATCACCCTCTCAGTGACAAATCAGAGCTCAGGGCGCGCTAAGGAGAATGATTTGAAGTGCTGACTCATTGCAGATCCGATTCTGGGCCTGCCTCTGCGCACCTGATAACACCGCCCCATCTCTCTCTGTTGTTAATTGTTAGTGCACACACTCATACTTGCACATGCGCGGTGCATGCCCGCCCACACTACCCACATGCCACCACCTAGCATGCTTGCTATCATTTAGCCTGGAAACCAATACATTACCCAATGGCATGTCCCCCAGGGCCATCATTCTTACAGACCGTGAAAACGCTACCAATGATGGCCCTGGCCTTGGTGTGGTCAGCCCCCGCGGTTCCCATATAATGCGGGCACTGACGTGAGCATGCTCTCTTTTGCCTGCCTCTGCTGCGGTGACAGACAGACTGTCGAAACCGCAGCCTTTCAAGACACGACAAAAGACGACAAAAGCAAAGGTAAGACAAGACGTCACAACATCAGCCTCCACTGTAAATTGTATATGCGTAATGCTATTATTTTATCCTTCATATGGGTTTCCTACCCCTCAATGGTTTTAAATTGTACTTACATAATTGAAATATTTCCTTATAAGTCACGAGGTCCTATACACCTCTAATCTTAAAAATTGTGCGTGCATAAATTTCTGTGTCGTATTTCTGTACTACGCCACGTGCTTAGGCCTCTATTATTATTAATTGTGCGTCCATGATAGTATTTTTTTTTCTGCGTCACAAGGCCGTCCCAGGCCTCTATTAACTTATTCATCTTCCTTTGTTTGCTGGAGTTGCAACAGTCTAACTACGAAATATTAAGAACCCACATTAAAATTCACTTTTGATAGTAGTTACACAACTCAGTTTACGATGACTGATCAAAACGTCCTTTTGTTTCCTTCAGCAAACATCCTTCAGAAGCAACCATTGCCTATCGAGCAACAGCAATGGAATTCTCTGAGACCTATTGAATATACTTTGACGTATAGAAGCAGAGTTCAAGTCGAATGGTGAACTCCGGTGGCCGCACTCTTTATACAAGTTAAGCACAGCAGCCTAGATCTACAAAGCCTTCATAGCAATGCATTAGAAATCCGTCACCATAACGGGCGTGAGTAACGCAGTACGCACTTCCATATAGACACCACTTGAACGCAGCACTATAACAACTGAAATATACCAGGTACACTGCACGCGTAAAACTGTAGTGTTACCTTTATTTGTGAAAAGAGAGAGGGCCATATTATCAAACCTTGGCAACAAAATTATCACTTTATCGGCAGCAAACTGCCGCGAAAGTGGCCATAATAGGTTTGATAATATGCTCTATTGAATTCCAATCGAAGCTCATGTTAGATGTGAAGGACATCTAACATGAGCTTCGATTGGAATTCCATAGAGCATATTATCAAACCCATTATCGCCACTTTAGCGACACTTTCCTGCCGATAAAGTGGCGATAATTTTGTCGCCCAGGCTTGGTATTATGGCCCAGAGTGCGTAGTGTACAGCAGCTTCTCTGTAAAATCTATAATTACCTCTGAGCAGTGACAACAGATACATTACAACAGTCTGACAAACAGATCCACAACCTTATTATGCCACTTTTGAGTCACTTTTAACATGGATAAAGTGATGCAAGGAGCTAGTAAATATACGTCTAACTTTTTAAGAAAAAATCTCAACTCCAGACTCTGCAACACAGTTTTTTATGTTGTTTTCTCTCTCTTTCTCTCTCTCACTCTCTGTGACATCATTTCTCTTTCCCTCTTAAACTTAGACACTGCTGTCTGCTTGGAGGTGTAGAAGAACAGCCGTTGTGAAGTCTACTTCCTTATGTGTTTGGCCGCAAGGTTTATACAACGGTAAGCACAGAGGCCTAGATCTACAAATCCTTCATAGGAATGCATTAGAAATAATTCGGCATAACGGGCGTTAGTAACGCAGTTGGCACTTCCATATAGACACCACTTGAATGCGGCACTATAACAAGTAAAATATACCAGGTACACTGCACGCGTAAAACTGTAGTGTTAGCTTTATTTGTGAAAAGAGAGAGGACCATATTATCAAACCTTGGCAACAAAATTATCGCCACTTTATCAGCAGCAAACTGCCGCTAAAGTGGCCATAATAGGTTTGATAATATGCTCTATTGAATTCAAATCGGAGCTCATGTTAGATGTGAAGGACATCTAACATGAGCTTTGATTGGAATTCCAGGAGCATATTATCAAACCCATTATCGCCACTTTAGCGACACTTTCCTACCGATAAAGTGGCGATAATTTTGTCGCCCAGGCTTGATATTATGGCCCAGAGTGCGTAGTGTACAGCAGCTTCTCTGTAAAATCTATAATTACCTCCGAGCACTGACAACAGATACATTACAACAGTCTGACAAACAGATCCACAACCTTATTACGCCGCTTTTGAGTCACTTTTCACATGGGTGAAGTGATGCAAGGAGCTAGTAAATCTACATCTCACTTTTCAAGAAAAAATCTCAACTCCAGACTCTGCGACACAGTTTTAATGTTGTTTTCTCTCTCTTTCACTCTCTGTGACATCATTTCTCTTTCTCTCTTAAACTTAGACACTGCTGTCTTTGACATGTAGACGTGTAGAAGAATTGTTCAGAATAAGTGTGACACCAACTGCCTGAAATGTTTACCCGCAAAGTTTATACAACGGTAAGCACAGAGGCCTAGATCTACAAAGCCTTCATAGGAATGCATTAGAAATAAGTCGCCATAATGGGTGTCAGTAACGCAGTAGGCACTTCCGTATAGATACCACTTGAACGCAGCACTATAACAGAACTGGAATGTACGAGTCACACTGCACACGCAAAACCGTAGAGTTACCAAAACTTGTAGGGCCATAGTATCAAGAAAGGCGATAAAATTATTGCCGTTTCAGCGGCAGGAAACTGCGGCTAAAGCGGCGATAATGGGCTTGATAATATGCCCTTGTGAATTCCCATAGTAGCCCAGGGTAACACCAGAACCTGGACTGCTATGGGAATTCACAACACCATATTATCAAGCCCATTATCGCCGCTTTAGCTGCAGTTTCCTGCCGCTGAAACGGCGATAATTTTATCGCCGTTCTTGATAATATGCCCCGTAATGCTTCAGCTCATTTACTCACATCTACATAATTCTAAACTCTAATTTTCTTTTTTCTTTTGCAGATTACCAATCGGACACCTTTTGGAATCCATTTCACAATTTGTTTATAACATTGTTTAAGTTATTTTTCCAGTTCTAATATAGTTATAATTGAGTTTCGTTTATATTTATTGTTTAATAAAAGTTAATTAAAAAAACTACATACTTCTTTTATTTTGTGGGGGAGGGGTATGACGGCCCACCATAAAAATAATGTTGAAATACTATAGTAAGATATTCAAGACTAGGATTGAAAACTACTGAGTTCTAACTAACAGATATAATAAAAACAATGGTGAGAAACTACTAAAATGGTCGGTGGACAGAGTACGTAATCAACGTTTGGCGCCTCGGCACTACCTTACAAATAAATATATAAAAAATATGACTATTAATACTGTACAAAAGTACAGCAGCGGATGACACACACGACCCGGGAAAAGAAAGCGACTGATTTACTAACTGATATAAAGAAAGGTTTGCTTGTTGAACTTGAAGAAAAAGAAAACGTGGGCTTCGAAACGACGCTGAGCATACGAAGAGATTACAACTGCTACACCAAAAAAAAGGAAAGCTTTACATACTATCATAGAAATGCAGTAGCATATTATCAACAAAAGGCGATACATTATCGCCGCTTTTATCGACAGGAAACTGCCGATAAAGCGGCAATAATGCGCTTGATAATATGCCCTTCCCATAGCAGCCCAGGTTCTGGTGTTAATCTGGGCTCCTATGGTTATTCACAAGGGCATATTATCAAGCCCATTATCGCCGCTTTATCGGCAGTTTCCTGCCGATAAAAGCGACGATAATGTATCGCCTTTTGTTGACAATATGGCTCATTGCTCTTTTTTTGACCAGTAAACTTACGTGCATATTATCAAGGACCGTGTTAAAATTATTTCCTGCCAATAAAACGGCGATAAAGAGCTTGATAATACGGCCTTGTTATTTCCCATAGAAGCCCATGTTAACACCAGAACATAGGCTTCTATGGCAATTAACAAGGACATATTATCAAGCCCACCCTTCCAACATTAATAAAAAAATCTTCAGACAATGCAGGTACCCGGAGCTGGAAGGTCATTATACATATCACTGCCCCAGAAAGGTGGCATTCCCCGCGACTTGTACGGGGAGAGAGAGAGAGAGAGCTCAAAACAAATTAAAACCAGAGGAGTGACGTTCCCCAGTGCCCGGGGTACCTTACAAGCCCCCATTATGCAGAAAAATTGCCCCCGTAATTTGCCCCCCCGGGACCTAATGAATAAAACAGACTTCCACTTTGTTTTCACCTTTTCCACCGCGTACAAGTACTGCACGAGTACTCCGCCATTTTTATTTTAAAAAAAATAAAAATTGAGCCTAAAGATCCATATACCACCCCCTGACCAAGACTTTAGGCTCAGAATGTTTCTGCCCTGCCCCGTTTCCTTATTTCTCAACTTTGTTTTACTGTTTCCTTCTGACTCTGCTCTCCCGACAAACAACATGGCTGCCAACACTTCCTGGTTTGGAGTATTGACAGCCAATCAGCATACAGTTCCTGCTCGTTATTGTAAGTATTTCCATACACGTACGCCGCGATTTTTCTTTAAAAAATAAAAATAAAAATAGAGCCTAAACATCCATGTACGACCCCCTGTGCAAGCCTTGAGGGTCAGAATGTCGCTACCCTACCCCCTTCCCTTATTTCTGAACTTTGTTTTACTGTTTTCTTATGACTCGGTTCTAGCGAGGCACAAGATGGCCGCCAACACTTCCTGGTTTCGAGTGTTGACAGACAGTTCACAGCCAATCAGCATGCAGCTCGCGCTCGTGATTGAACAGATTTCAGTACGCGTGCTGAACTCCGTCTCTAGATATCGCTATGATTTTACTTGCAATTTTCTCAGAAACTACTGATCGGATTTACACCAATTAACAAAAAGCCCAATCTGTTCAGCCGTTCGGGCTGTAGCACTTGCTAAAGGTCCCTATGGAAAATTGCATGGGGAAAACACGTTTTGGGACCCCATTTTTTCCCGGCCCCCACTTGACGAATCACCCCCAAACTTTCAGGGAAGGACCGGAACCGAGCAGGCCAATTTCTTGGAGAAATTCACGAAGATTCGTTCACCGGCGCCAAAGTTATTCCAAATAGAATGTTGTGGATTTCCTATGGAAACTAGGTCCTAACTATAACTACATATATATATATATATATATATATATATATATATATATATATATATATATATATATATATATATATATATATATATATATATATATATATATATGTATATATATATATATATATTTATTTTATATATATATATATATATATATATATATATATATATATATATATATATATATATATATATATATATATATATATATATATATATATATATATTACCTACTGGCGGTCGCCAGTAGGTATATATAGTTAGGATTTTTTCCCTATGGGATTTTTGAAAATTCTATGTCTAATAACTTTGGCGTTTGTGGACGGAATTGGCTGAAATTTTCTGGAAAATGGAACATTTTGTTTCTGAGCAGCCCCTGAAAATTTGGGGGGGATTCGTCCAGGGGGGGCCGAGAAAAAAGGGGGGTCCCAAAACGTGTTTTTAACATTGAGTTTTCCATAGGGCGGTTGGCCTCACTTTTAGCCCGAACGGCTGAATGGATTTGCATGAAACTTGGCAAAATTGTAGGGACTGGTAGCCCGATGTGCCTTTTCTAGGTCTCAATATATGTGCTCCAGTGGATTTTGAGAAATTAACGTTTAAAAAAAGATATATATCTGTAAGCGCGCTCCGGGCAGCGCTCCGGTCTGCGTACCTGACGCGTAACGGAACTTTGCGTAGCGAAGCTGATTGGCTCTCCGGTGTCTGTCAACATTCTAAACAGTCCGGAGCGGCCGCCATCTTGTCTCTCGGTAGGATTGAGAGACAAGAGGAGGCCAAAACAAAGGCGAAAATGACCATAAGGGGGCATACTAGATCCTCCCTGACCCCCTAGGTTTAATGTGGAGGTTTTAAAAGGGCCCCGTGGGGCAAAAAAAACAAAAAAAATTTTTTTTTTTGCGTGGGGAGCGCCCGGTCCGCGAACCGGGAAGCGTTCTGGGCAGCGTACTGCAATGAAAAATGAATGATAGACTTTTCAAATGCTGTATGTTAATTGATTGTTGTTTTTGTTGATTATTTTTTATTTTCTTTATTTTTTAAGCATTTTTTTTTAATGTGATTGTGTTTCATAATTTATTAAACTTTCTAACATTTCATTGTCAGAAATTTCATAATTATCATGGAATATACATTGTAGTCACTGAGGGTGTAAAATGTCCTCATTTGCAAGGAGGTTATCTACTGCTTGTACACATTGCAGTAGTTCATTGTCCCAAGTTTCATCGAAAAATTCAATGTCAATTTGATCAATTGTATCAATCAATTCTTGGCTGCTGTCTTGCAGGTCCATTTCAAAAGAAACTTGGTTTTCGCCTTCCATTATGCCTGAAATTTGAATTAAAAAAATATATATTAGTAGAGATAGGGCAATGTTGGGAATAATTTTAGATAGGCATTTTTTATCAGTGAATTTATCTTTGGGCAGTGTATAGTATCAGAGTGGAAGTAGGAATATAAAAATGTGTATGTGATTTAACGTAAGTAAATTCATAATTATACAAGAGAAGCCTAACTCCATCCTTAACTATAACAGAGAAGTCTCTCTAAATCTATAACTACTACAGAGGGATAGTATATATCTATCAGAAAAAGTTTACCATATTAACTTATAGTGCACAATATACTTCAGTTTTAAAAATAAAAACTTACCTTTAGAAAGAAGTTGAAGGAATTAGTGAAAATACTATTGAAATGTACAGCAAGAAGTAGTAGTCAAAATGGCTGTGTTTTCTTCTCTTCCTTTATATATATTCAGGTATATAACCAATGAAATGTCAGGTAAAAAAAATAGAAAATGAAAGTAACATTTTCATTGGTTGTCAATTCCAACACTTCAGATGTGTTTTGTGAAGTAATTTACCTCAGGGTATTTAGAGAGGTCTACAGGCTAAATGACTAAATGGAATTCCAATCAAATTTGTGAAAATGGTAGGGATTGGTATGTAGTATGAGCTAATCTATATTTGGTGAAATTGTCTCCAGTGGCTTTTCTGTGAACTACTTTCCCACCTTTTTTGATGGTGCGCTTCCCAGGGAGCGACCCGGTACGCGAACCGTTGAGCGCCCCGGTTCGCGAACCTTAAGCGTTCCGGGAGTCCACCATTTTGTGTTTCGGTCGAATTTAGATACAAGATGGAGGGCAAATAATGTTCAGAATGGGTAGAAGGGGGCACGGTAGACTTATCTTGACCCCCTAGGTTTTGTGAGGGTGGCTGAGGAGGCCCATAAGTGCGAAAAAAAAACATTTTTTTTAAAAATTTCGCGAGGTTAGCTCCCGGTTCGCGTACCGGGTAGCGCCCCGGGGAGCGTACTTTGTTGAAAATTAGTGAAAATGTTAGAGTAAAATAATAATTGTGAGTGATTAGATGTAGGGTAGCTCTGAGAAGAGCTTTTGGGTTTATGGTACATTTAGGTACTTATAAGTAGGTACCAATGCACATTCTTAAATTCAGAGTGAAAACTCTGTTGCCCTCATCTGAGAAGTGAACTCCATCTCCTCTGTAGATATCTTGCATGTAGTATCGCAAGTTATTGTTGTACAGGGAGCCCATTCCATGGTCTCTCATGTAAGCTGAAACAGATTTGTTTACATGCTTCCTCGACTTCTCAATTTGTGGACAAAATTGGTTTGACCACCTCCATTTCTGTCTTTGGCATATATTTGAATATACCAAGGCAGTCTGAGGAAAAAGTGCCATTAATTGCTCAAAGGTGTCCTTTAAAAGCATTTCCAGACCTACACCAGTCAAAGTGCCCAAGTCATTACCTCCACAGTGCACAATTAACAGGTCAGGTTTGGGCAAATGCATAAAGGTTTTCACCAATGGTATCAATTGGTGACATTTTAATCCTCTGTGGCCAAACCACTTAATTTCCACATCTTGTAAATTGAGGTTAGGTAATTTCCTGTTTTCAACGTACCTTTGAGCCCAGTGAATATAACTATGTCCAACAATCCAGACAGAAAACATGGTGAGAGAAGGTTCTCCTGCAGTCAGATGAAGTGTGGCAATGAAATGGCAGTTGAAAAAATGAGAGTTTAAAATGAAAAAAACTGTGGAGTTTCTGTGTTCATGAAGCAGTAACAGTGATTGGTGGATTTTGATTGCTGAAAACAGAAAGTTAGGGTGCACGGATGTGTTCTTTGAAAGATGTATTTTGAATGGTCAATAAAAAATCATTAAATGAAAGAATGCACTGGATATGCAGGTGCACTGAGAGTTCAGAGTTCAATTGCAACAAAGTTGTGTGAACTTGCAAACACCAGAAGTCTTCCAATGAGGTGGTTGCCATGCAGAAAAGACAGAAAGGGCAGAGGGGGGAAGGGTTTTCATTTGAAAAAAAGTGAGGGAAGAGTTTTGATTGGGTGACATGAGAAATATGTGTGAAGAATTACAGCATTTCTGTGCTTTTGATAGCTGCAGACTCTGGAGTGCATACCTTTTGCTCTGCTGAAGACAAATTGGTGTGTTTCTGAGACTGTTTTCAAACTCAAAGTATTTGCTAAGGTGAGAAAATATTTCTTTAACTTAGATAGAGAATAGTGTGCTTTAAGGAGAAAATTATGAATTATGTGGCGCAAATTGCTTGTAAATATGCTCCCACCTGTGCATGGAAAATTTAGATTTTGAATGTTTGTGTTACATAGCCATGTTAAAAGTGACCCAACCATGCAGGAAAGGCAATCAAAAAACGCTTTTATGTGTCTTAAGGACATTTTAAGTAATTTTCCCATGTGCAGTGTTTTGAAATTATGAATTGAAAATCGTTTTTGAGGTAAAGGAATTGTTTTTAAATTTATGACAAGGACATAATGGTGTATGCTTCTTTATAAGGCAATTGACTGTCCCTGATGTTATTTTTCCCATTTTAATGTAAGACTTTTCTCTGTGGCGCAAATTGCTTGTAAATATGCTCCCACCTGTGCATGGTAATTTTAAATTTTAAATGTTTGTGTTACATAGCCATGTTAAAAGTGACCCAACCATGCTGGAAAGGCAATCAAAAAACGCTTTCATGTGTCTTAATGACATTTTAAGTCATTTTCCCATGTGCAGTGTTTTGAAATTATGATTTGAAAATCGTTTTTGGGGTAAAGGAATTGTTTTTAAATTCATGACCAGGACATAATGGTGTATGCTTCTTTATAAGGCAATTGACTGTCCCTGATGTTATTTTTCTCATTTTAGTGTAAGACCTTTCTCTGTGGCGCAAATTGCTTGTACATATGCTCCCACATGTGCATGGAAAATTTAGATTTTGAATGTTTGTGTTACATAGCCATGTTAAAAGTGACCCAACCATGCAGGAAAGGCAATCAAAAAACGCTTTTATGTGTCTTAAGGACATTTTAAGTAATTTTCCCATGTGTAGTGTTTTGAAATTATGATTTGAAAATCGTTTTTGAGGTAAAGGAATGTTGTTAAAATTTATGTGCGCCATATGCCCCCAAATTTATTTTTCAGGGGTGCAGCAGGGTGTTATTGAGACACCCCTGCAGCTTTGGAAAAATTCCTAATTTGTGATGAGCACATTGTTAATCGCAAATTGCACCTTCATTTATATGAGCCTCCTAGCCCATGGAAATGAATGGGTAATTTGCAATTAGCAATTTTCTCATCGCAAATTTGGAATGGTAAAGAATCGCTATTTATTCCTTAAAATTCGCTTTTTTGGAAATGCAATATAGTTATATGATACATATGGCGGTTGATGTCTAACAAGATAAGAAGCTTAGGCATACATTTATGATGACTGGCGCAATGAAGTAGAAATCACTTACTTCATTGGTAGAGCTTTACATGTATTATCTCCTCTGTATTCTTCATCAAGCGTAACTTTAATCTGCAATCCTGAGTAGGCCTCACTTTAAACAAACCTCTGGATAGGCCACATCTTATTGTTATCTTGATTTAATCATTTAAAATGCTAGGGACAGATTTATGATAGGTGTATGCCTCTTTTGCGCCACTTAGAAAACATTGTCCATGGGGAAATGACTTAAAATGTCCTTAAGACACATGAATGTGTTTTTTTAAAACGTTTGCAATTTTTTTGGGTCACTTTTAACATGGCTATGTGACTCAAACAGTCAAAATCTAAATTCGCCATGCACAGGTGGGAGCATATTTACAAGGAATGTGCTCCATGGGGAAAGGTCTTATAATGTAATATGGGAAAAATGACATCAGAGACACTGAAATGCCTTATAGAGAAGCATACACCATTATGTCCTTGTCATAAATTTGCAAACCATTACTTTTCCCCAAAAACGATTTTCAAATCATAATTTGAAAACACTGCACATGTGGAAATGACTTAAAATGTCCTTAATTCAAAATGTGCGATTCCTTAAATGCAATGTATCAAACAAAAAATATGTAAAAAATGATATTAAGGATTTGGAAACTACCACCAACTTCTAGTTTGTGGTAATTTGCGAATTCTTTTCAAAAAGCATTTTTTTCCAAAAAACAAAAGGTCCCATATGACGCCCATACATGCCCTTAGGGCATGTAGGTGTGCCATATGCCCCCAAATTTATTTTTCAGGGGTGCAGCAGGGTGTTCTTGAGACACCCCTGCACGCTTGAAAAAATTCCTATTTTGTGATGAGCTAATTGCTAATCGCAAATTGCAACCTTCATTCCTATGAGCCTCCTAGCCCATGGAAATGAATGGGTAATTTGCAATTAGCAATTTGCTCATTGCAAATTAGGAATAGTAAAGAATTCCTATTTATTCCTTAAAATTTGCTATTTAGGAAATGCAAAATAGTTTGATGGTAGATATGGTGGTTGATCTGTAACAAGATAAGAAGCTTAGGGATACATTTATGATGACTGGCGCAATAAAGTGCACATTACTTACTTCATTGGTAGGCCTTTACATGTATTATCTCCTCTGTATTCTTCATCAAGCGTAACTTTAATCTGCAATCCTGAGTAGGCCTCACCTTAAACAAACCTCTGGATAGGCCACACTTTATCGTCATCCTGGATTAATCATTTAAAATGCTAGGGACAGATTTATGATAGGTGTATGCCTCTTTTGTGCCACTGTGCGTCACTTTTATGATGCAGCGGTGGTGCAAAAGATTTGCTATGAGGCGACAACATTACAAATTGATGCATTTAGGCAGATATGTCATGGTGTAAAAAAAACGTACCACATGAAACCGATGCAGCAGTGATGCAAAAGATGCACCATGTCGTAAGACAGGCCTCACTTGGGGCCATATGTATCAAGCTAATTAGCATTCGCAAAGATCAAAATTCTACGAATTTTGGCCTTTGCGAATGTTAATTAGACAAATGGTATGTATCAAACAAGTTTGATGCAAAATAATGAGTAGCAAAATTTGCTATTCCTTATTTTGCAATTGCACTGAAGGATTTGCAAATTTTGTGACTACTTAAATGCAATGTATCAAACAAAAAATATGTAAAAAATGACATTAAGGATTTGGAAACTATTGTGGTAAATTGGTGGTAATTTGTGAATTCTTTTCAAAAAGCTTTTTTTAAAAAAAACAAAAGGTCCCATATGACGCCAACACATGCCCTTAGGGCATGTATGTGTGCCATATGCCCCCAAATTTCTTTTTCAGGGGTGCAGCAGGGTGTTCTTGAGACACCCCTGCACCCTTGGAAAAATTCCTAATTTGTGATGAGCAAATTGCTAATCGCAAATTAAACCTTCATTCCTATGAGCCTCCTAGCCCATGGAAATGAATGGGTAACTTGCAATTAGCAATTTGCTCATCGCAAATTAGGAATGGTAAAGAATCGCTATTTATTCCATAAAATTCGCTATTTAGGAAATGCAAAATATTTTGATGATACATATGGCAGTTCATCTCTAACAAGATAAGAAGCTTAGGGATAGATTTATGATGACTGGTGCATCACCAGGGATGTGCCAGTCATCTTGCGCCGCTGTTCCGCCACCCATGGTGTGCTGCATTTACAATGCGGCGCAGCATGGGGCAAAAACGGCACAGATGCTTGACGCATCTGTGCCGTTAAGGTGGCGCATTGCTGGAGTTGTATCGCAAGTGCGATGCAGCTCCAGCAAGGCTCAGGGGTGCACCATCTCCACAATGTTGCGTCAAGACCTATGCCTGCTTCAAGCAGGCGCAGGGTTTTGACACAGGTTTCTCCTATCTGATTGTAAATGCGGCACACCATGGGTGGCAGAGCAGTGGTGCACGTTAACTGGTGCATGCCTGGGGATGTGCCATTTAACATAAATCTGCCCCTTTACATTTAAGTATGTGCAGGGGACACAGAGTCGGTGAGGCTTATCCAAGGTTAAGAACAGATGAGTCCTGTTCAGTGAAAAATTAGACATAGGCTTCACCTGCTCAGCATCGCTGGACATGGCTAAATAATAGCTGCAAAATGTTACTCTTGTTAAACAATTTTACTATTATAATCTGTGAGATTTGTCTCTTACTCTGCAACATCTCATTGTTGTTATCTTTCTTTAAAGATAAAGACAACCTCAACATGAGCGACAATCTGCAATCAGTTGATTTTGACCTCATCATTGAACTTGTAATTGAAACATCAGTGGATGTTGATCCATTGGATGATTTAAATCATGAGGATGAAGAAGAGCGTGATGAGGATGCAGATTTGTCCGAATTATATGATATAGGATGGGAAGCTGACCTGCTTGAGCCTTTGGAAATATAAACATTTATTTTTAAAATTTATAATTAATAAAAAGTAAAAAGGTAAACCGTTTAATTTAAAAATAAAGACACATTCAAAAGCAGGTTATGTGTAGTGTCTTCAATAAAATATTAAAATATGCTCATAAAATTAGATCAGATTCACATATAAAATAGCATAGGTAACATAAATATAAATGTCATTTCTTTTCTGGTATTTCTGTATTGTAAATTTGCCAACGACTAAAAAATCTTCTAATTAAAATGTCAAGTAGTGTGTTAAGTTTTTTATCACTGTTACTGATTTACTGTTTGGTAATAATGGTTAATAACATTATTTATTATATTTTTCCACAGATTCAACTGCAGATCATTTCAAGATTTCACCATGCCTACAATAGAAAGACAGAGAAAGGCTGCAAAACGTCAAAGACAGCAGGTGAAAAATAATACGCAGCAGTCCTCTAACAAAAAGATTTGTCAAGTCACGAAGAAAGCACCGGGTAAGAGCACAAAACACTTTATAAGAAATATGTGTAATAAAAAAAATATTACTACAGAAAATGTTTCAGTCCATAAAACGAGAAGGAAATCAAATGGAAAAGAAAGGCCAATGAAAAATGTTACTGCTAGAGCAAGAGATAACTCTGTGCATGATAGTAGAAGGAAACAACAGTTTAGGGAGATTCGTAAACGAATGTTCCGGAACAGGATAATTGGCAATTTGTTAAAAAATATTAAGAAAGGTCAACATAAACTGGTTTTTTATAAGAGAAAAAAAAAAGTTGAGAAAGTTATTGATCAGGCATTTGAAATTAAACGTAAGTTATTTATTTTGATAATCAATAGAATTAGGAAGCTAAACAAGGCAATTTTTGATTTCAAAAGAAATAGTAGATGGAAGAGAATAGTTAATCGTAGTAATTTTTGTGAAGTTTTTTCTGGAGAATGGATGCATAGTTCAAGCTGTGAGGCATTTTTTAATGAGGAGAGTTATTTCCAGGATAATGATTTGGTGCATGCAGTTGACACCAGTGGTCGTGCTTATGAAGTGAAAGATGGTTGTCCAGTTGAAAAAGAAAAACTAGTGACAACAGAGGCAGAAGAGGTGTTAGGTAATGAGGTTTTAGGAAGACGTGCTAAGGGTCCTGTGTACACCTGGAAGTGTAGTAGTATTTGCAGTGTGCGACAGGATTCCATCAATTTGCTTTGTGATTTTGTACGGTCATTTAATAAGAAAAGTTTGAAGCAGAAAATGATGTTGTTGCAAGAATTAGATCCTTGCAGAGTAAGAGAAGTGACAAGTTTGCATGGACATTCACTGGCTTGTCTTTCCAGGAGAGTATGCCAGAGTGTTTTTCATCATTTCAGGATGCTAGCAGTGCATCATAACAAAGTGAGGAAATTAGTTAGAATGTTGTATTATGCTAAGAGTCCAGCAATTATGCTTAAACAATTATGCGCTGCTCTTTTGCATGGTTCTGAAATAGATGTGAAGAATATATGTGAAGAAATTGAGTTTTGTTACTTTGGAAGTAAAGAGGAGAATGTTGAAATTGAGCAAGAAGAAGAGGGTCTTGTGGAAGATAGTGTACAGGTTTCCAGTACAGATAATTTCCAGAGGGAAATTGCGACGTTTGAGGTGAAATCAAGTGAGAGGCCGAATTTCACTTGTGTGTGTTGTCGACGCACTTATTATAAGAATCAGACTAAGTTAGTGGATTTATATGCAAAAAGTGAAAGGGAAAATAATAGTGAATGGAAGGATTTTGCAACATACTTGATGGTAGAAAATTGTTTTGATTTGGGATTGGATCAACGTGTGTGTACTTATTGTTCTTGCAAATTAAATCAAAACCAGATGCCTGCTAGAGCAGTTCATAATAATCTGGAATTGGTTGAGATTCCTTCTGAATTGAAGGATTTAAATACTTATGAATCTATTTTGATTCAAAGTATCCATCCCTTTCAGGCTATTGTAAGAATGGAGCCAAAGACAGGGAAATTGCCTCCATCAGATTTACAGAGAGGATTAAAGGGAAGAGTTGTTTATTTGCCTCTAGATTTGAAGAAAAACATTAACACAATTGGAGTAGAAAAAGTGGAAGAGGAACCTCCTGGTTATCTTAGTTAATGGGGTTCCGACAAAGAATAAGAAAATATGGCAAGATTTAGTAGATGTTAGGAAAGTTAAAAAGGCAACATTGTATTTGAAAAAAAATAATAAATACTATAAGAATGTATATGTTGCAGAAGAGGAAGTAAGTGAGGAAGAGGATAGCGATTTGTGTGCTGGTCAAATTGAGAAAGTAGAACCCTCTACTAGTGAAGAAATATATGAACATTATAGTGTTCATCCTTTGCATTCCAAGGAAGTCATGGGGAATGCTATTGAGTTGTTTCAAATGAAACAAGCCAAAGGGAGTCCCATTAGTGTTTGGGAGGAAAGTTTGGAAGCTCGGTGTTTCCCACAGCTTTTTCCAACAGGTCAGGGAGGAAGATATGATGAGCGACCTCATCAAATTCCTGCTTCTGAATACCGGACTTTGCGATTGTATGCAGGAGATGCTAGGTTTCGACAATGCATTCCTTATTTGTTTCATCTCCTGTTTGAAAGCGATCTGTCTGGACTGTCATATGCAGTGAACCACATCTTGAAAAGTGGTATACACATGCAAAACATCTCGGCAAGTGACTTTATGGATAAAGTCAATGTCCAAGATAGTATTTTGGATTCTCACCTGATTAATCTCATGGCGTGTCAGCGTGGTACTAATGAGTACTGGTACCGTCGTCATGGTGATTTAAAATGTATGCTGAGGAACTTAGGTACTCCCACATGGTTCCTCACTCTGAGCTGTGCCGAGTATGGCTGGGAAGACTTACTTGAATTTCTACGAGAGGCAAATGCTAACGTAGATAACATCGAATTCAAGACACCCGGAGAACTGTGCTCTTTGGATCCAGTCAATGTATGTAGGTACTTCAATCATAGATTTGAAGCTATGATGTCTTTCATCATGAATAAGAAGAATCCACCTCTTGGAGAGGTGTTGGATTTCTTCTGGAGAAAAGAGTACCAAGCAAGAGGTGCTCCTCATATACATATGTTGCTGTGGATCAAGGATGCACCTAAATTTGGAACGGATCCAGAAGACTCAGTGATGAGTTTCATCCAACAGTATTCTACGTGTGCTGTTCCAAACGCAAAGGAGAAGAAAAGCCTAAGAGAAAAAGTTCTGCGTTTCCAAAGCCATCGATGTGGAAAGTACTGCCGTCGTAAATTCCGAAACAAGGACAAGTTCTACACTAAATGTCGTTTCGGCTTTCCACGACCGGTGATTTATAAAGGAAGAGTAAACAGTTTGATGTCTTCGCTGCGACACAATGTCATGAAGAAATCACCTAAAAACACTTACAATTTGAAGAGGAACGAAGAGTCCAAGTACATCAACGACTACAACCCGGTGATTTTGTCCATGTGGAATGCTAACATGGATATACAGTTTGTGGCTGATAACTGTATGGCTGTGGCTCGGTATGTGACGTCTTACATCACCAAAAAAGAGAAGACAGAATTGAAGGATATGTGGGAGGACATTTCCCATGAAAAGAGCCTCAGCAAGAAGTTGTACAGTTTCAGTCTGAAGATGTTGTCGCATCGAGAAATCGGAGCGTACGAATGTTCTGACCGGTTGTCTTCAGCAAGTCTCTATGCCAAGTCCAGGAGTATCGTTTGGGCGAGTCTTGGTCTTGCTGCAACGCGTAATCGAGTTCTCAAACCTGTGCGGGAAATTAAGTATTTGGCGGAAAAGGAGCCAAACAGTACCGACATTTTGAAGACAAACATGTTGGATACATATTATCCAAATCGAAGCAGTCACCTCGAGAATGTTTGTCTGTATGAGGTTCTGCAAAATTACATATTCAAGAGGAACATCAAAGAAGATACTGAGAAAGGAGTGTATGCTGTAATAGGAAGTGAGGGATGTCTGGTCAAGCAAAGAAAATGCCACTTGGTAAACCATCGAAAATTGAGTGGCGAATCTCCTGAAAAAAAGGAGTTTTTCTATTTAGCACTTTTGCAACTTTTCAAGCCTTGGCGTGCAGAAGAGGAACTGCTTGGAGATTTCCTCTGTTACGAAGACTCTTTCAATGCCGCCAAGGAGACCATAGAATGTCCTGCTTTTCCCAAATATGTAGAAATGTTGAATGCGGAAATTGAGCAGGAAGCAACGATTGCAGCCGAGATTGCCAGAGACAGTTCTCAGGACAGTCAGAGTTCTGCTTCATTGAGTCAGGATCCACTAGGAGGACCTGTTATCGAAAATGAAGCTGCCACTGCCATGAATGAAGTGGAAAGAGCCATGGCACATGCTCAGGAGGATGCGGTTAACTTAGAAGAGTTGGAAAGACAACTCAACGTTGAGCAGAGGAAAATATATGACGAAGTTACCATGCAAATTGATCATGGATTAAGTCATGACAAGAAAGAGTGCTCATGTACGTCGTTGAAGCCTGTCCGACTGTACGTGAGTGGAGAAGTGGGAACTGGAAAAAGTTTCCTCATTAAAGCAATTTCATGCTATTTGCAGGAAAGGACAGAGTCATCGCTGTCTTGTGTTGTCACTGCTCCAACTGGACTGGCAGCACATAATATTAAAGGGATTACTTTACATCGTTTACTGATGCTGCCAGTGGAGCATGACAACAAATTACAATATCACAAGCTATCTGGAGATGCTTGTTTTGAAGTTTCAAGAATCTTGAGGAAAATGAAACTTCTTATCATTGACGAAGTAAGCATGGTTTCCAATGTCATGCTTGCCTTTGTGCATTTGAGGATGCAAGAAGTTCTCAAAACAGAGTATGATGTGTTATTTGGTGGCAAACACATCATTGTTTTTGGAGATCTTTTGCAGCTGACACCAGTGAAAGGGCAACCTGTGTTCAAAATGCTCACGCATGAAGATACCAGGAAGTGCCTAGGCAGCATTGGCAACGTCAATATATGGTTAAACTTCAATTATGCTGAACTGCATGAAAATATGCGTCAGGCGAAGGATGAAGTTTACAAGACTATTCTACAAGATGTTAGAATTGGAAAAGTGACCGAGCATGGGAAAGAAGCTTTACATGCACGATTACTGTCAAATTTATATCCAGAACAAGATGTTGTGCCTGAGAATATTTTTCAGAAAATTACTGAGAAGAAATCTGGAATATGTTTGATGCCAACTCTTGCAAAATGTGCCAAATTTAACAACAAAATGTTGCATTTAGAAAAGCAAGAGATTGTGAAACTGGAAGCTATTGATAGAGTAGAGCATATGGGATCAACAATTATTTTGTCTGAGAATCTGAAAACAAAATTGGATTCATTAGAGAAGAGTATATCTAAAACTGCAGGTTTTGAAAAGACTCTGAATGTGTGCTTGAACTGCCGTATAATTTTAAGAAGGAATTTACATGTTGAAAGAGGTCTGGTAAATGGATCAATGGGTAATGTTGTTGATTTTGTGAAATACAGAAATAGAGATGGAATTGAATTTTTAAAAATTAAATTTGATGGCATTGAGGAAGTACAGCTAATTGGTCGTTGTTCTGCTAGATTTTTGCTTGTAAAAGACTTATATGTTCGCCGTAAGCAGTTTCCTGTTTGCTTGGCATATGCGGTGACAATTCATAAATCGCAAGGTTTAAGCGTAGACAGTGCATTGGTGAATATTGGCAGTTCTGTGTTCAAGGAGGGTATGGCATATGTGGCATTGTCACGAGTTAGAACTTTATCGGGATTGTACTTGATTGAGTGTGATGTCACAAACATTTGTGCAGATCTAGATTGTGTTAAGGAATACAATAGGTTAAGAAGAGAGTATGCGCCACATTTGCCTCAGTATCCTTTGTTTGAGAAACGTGTGGTAGGCCGGAAACGAAGAAATGAGAACAATACTGGGGAGGTTGTAGCAAAAAGACAAAAAGTCAATGAACCTAAAATTACAAGCAGAAACAAAAAGGATTCTGTTGAAGATGTTGTTGGTTTTCAGTTTGAAAACAGTTCTGGTGTCAACTGCTATGCTAATGTAGTAGTTAATGTTTTATTTTCTCTAAAAAATGTAAAAGAAGAGATTGTGGTCAATTCTGATCAAAGATTTTGCAGTTTGTTAAATTCTGTGTTAGAGAAATGTACCACTGATAGAAGAAACATAGAAAGTGTGTCTGAAATTCGAAATCTGTTAGACAGATGTTCAGGCCAAACACAATTCTCTCAAAATATTCAGCAAGATTGTCAGGAGTTTTTAATGTATATGCTTGATGTATTACATGCTGAAGGTGTAGATGTAGATCAGCTGTTTGGGCTTTCTTATCAATGGCAGCATGACTGCGAGAACTGTATGGTATCAAGTACTACTAGTGTAGACTCAGAAAGATTTATATATTTAACTTTGCCAGACAGTAAATCAGTCTCCTTTAATAAGCTAGTAAAAGCAGCTGATCACAACATGGAGTGTAGCCAATGTAAATCTGAAATGATGTCCACATTATTTATACGAACATATGGCCAGTATGTCATTTTAATGTTCCAACGATGTAGGCCTGATGGAACAAAATTGACAACTTTAATTAAAAATTTTGTAGCTTCGCAGTTGTCAATATCAGGAAGGACTTTTGTAACTGCAGCAATTATATATCATGACGGCCCTTCAATAACATCAGGACATTACACAGCTTATTTAAAGTCTAGAAATGGCTGGTCATTCTGCAATGATTCTGTTTTAATTTTCAAAAACAAATTGCCGTATGACCTTAAAAACTCTTACCTGGTGTTTTTAAAACCAAAATTTTAGGGAAAGAATCTCGGGATGTGCTCTGTGGAATTTCAAGAAGTTCTAATGGCTCCTACACAATTTGGCCTTGAGGATAAGTGTAGTTCAGAGACATAACTTCTAACCATAGGACCGGACATTATGGAGAAATACGTGCACTTTGAATGAGTTCAGAAAAACTGTATCTTTTTATAAACTAATTGAAGCAGCCAATCAAAACATGGAGTAGAGGGAATGTAAGTCTGCAATGCTGTCTACTGTTTTACATTGCTTTGTGATTAAAAGTGATGTAGAGAATTAAATAATTGTAGTAGTCATAGAGGTAGTGTAAGTCTGCTTGTATCAGTGTCATAGGAAAAGTAGAACATGACTGAGCAAGAAGGGGAAGATATTACTATTCCAGGATTGTGAAAATGATCTTCAACATTTTAATTCTGAAAGTTGCGGAAATGCCAAATGACGGGATTGGCTTACAAGAAATCCAAGAGTTATAAATGGCTCTGACAAGATTTGGCCTTGTGGAAAATTGTGGTAGAGAGCAAGAAGTCATTTATTGCATGTAACGTGTTTTTAAAAACGATGGAGATTTTCTTTCAGAAAGTGGCGGGCTGAAAGTAATAACAGCACAAAAGAGTGTAAGCTGTTCATAGGACATCCTTGGACGTCATGGAAAGTAAGTTAACTTTAAGGAGTTCTGAATTTTGATTTCTGATGTTGTATGGGTTTTTTAAACACAATCATTTTGATTGTGTTTTTTTTTCCCCGCTGTTACATGATGAATACCTTCAAGTCACTGTTTTTAGTGAATTTTGATACATTCTGAGAACAGCAAAAATAAACCATTTAACATGTATAATTAATTCTGTACTGTTTGCATTTATGATGTATATGTAGAACTGTGTAGGAGGCATGGAGAAGGTGAGGCTTCTGTAAGTGTCAAAGTTGTTGCATGCAGTGCTGCACTTCTGCGTATTCTTTCATATGCTAGACTACATCTGCACAATGAGATACCTAAGCAAAGGAAACGCAAGTGATGTGATTGAGAAATGAGCAAAATAAATTGCATGTATTTCAATTAGATCACCTGTGTTTCCTATCATTACGAATCACATTGTGCAGATCAAGTTTAGGTCTGTCCAGGGAAACATAGGAGGTTTGGACTTTGTTGAAGAGTACAGTGGACATGACTCACTTCATTGGTAGACCTTCACATGTATTATGTCCTCTATTCTCTTCAACAACTCGAAATTTCATCTGCAACCCTGAGTAGGCCTCACCTGAAACAAAACTCTGGATAGTAGACATCTTATTGGCATCCTGAAGCAATTATTTAAAATTTTAGTGTCTTGTGACACTTTTCTGAAACAACAGCAATGCAAAATATGCACCATGTTTTAAGATAGGCCTCACTTCATCTGCATCAAGATACTGTTAGTTTAAAATGTATATCTTTAGGACTGTGTAGGGGGCCTGGAGAAGCAGAAGCTTCTGTAAGTGTCAAAGTTGTTGAAAAACTGTTTGTCCTTCAATCTTTGCCCTTGTCTTTTGTAATTTTTAAATACATGTTTTAATATTTTTCAAATGTTTGTTCTCTCTTTCACAGATTGAAAGTATAAAAACAAAAAGTGAGTAATTTAACGACAATTATAAGGTAAATATTTTGTACTCTTTTCGTTACATTTCTATCACATTGAACTTCTATTAGTTCCACTGCTTCATTTCTTTAACCCTCAGTTTCCTGCCTTTGCTACTTCCCTCATTCCTTTCTCTATTATCTACTTACTCAACTCCTTCCACTCTTTTTCTCAGTCCCTCTCTTCTCATAGTTCCTCACTCTTGTTCACTCACTCCGTCTCTATTACTCTTAGTGTCTTTGACTGATCACTCTATCACTACTTGTTCATAATGCTTTCTCTGTGTAGTTGAAGCACACTAAGGGGAATATTATGAACATAGCCAATAAAATTATTGCTCTTTTTATTGGCAGAAAACTGGTTAAAAAGTGGTTTTAGCGGCAGTTTTCTGCCGCAAAAGCGGCTTTAGCGACACATTTCTGCCAATAAAAGCTGCAAAACTTTTATTGCCTATGTTGATGATATGGCTCTATGTTACTTACATTTCTTTGCTGTTTCAATTAATCTTTTTCTGTTATTTTTTGTTTTCTGTTTTCTATTTTTTCTCTCGGTTATTACCCATATTTTAATCTTATTTTGAACATTCACTCACATTCTCCAAGAAACTCTTCTTTGTTAATGTTATACTCTCTTTTTTTTTCTTTCACTTCGTTATCTATTTTGTTTTTCACAATTATACCCTCTTCTGTCTTTTCTTCGGTAAATAGATCTATTAAACAGTATCTCTTCTTTACTCCCTATAGCTGTCTTTCTTTTAACATCACTCTCTGTTTACTTTCCTTATACTTACACTTTTAAAAAAAAAAAAAATTTTTTTGGTTAGCTCCCGGTCCGCGTACCGGGAAGCTAACCCGGGAGCGAACCAAAAGAAATAGAGCTTGTCAGAGTGCTAAACATTGTAGCAATTTTTTTTGAAAGGGAAGGTAGTTCTGAAAAGAACTTTTTTTTTTATATTTTTGTTGTTTTATATATTTTTTTTTTTTTTGAACATTTTTTGTTTTTTTTGTATTTTTTGAACGATTTTATATTTTTTTTGGTTTTTTTTGGGGGGGGGGAACAACAAAAAACAGGAGTTGAAAAGGGCTCAACAGGAGCAAAAAAAAATTACTGGGGGCGGTTAGGGCAATCATGGTGTTCATATGAAAGGTTGAGTGCATTGATGCTCATGTTGCCACAAGCTAATAATGCACGACAGTGCATACATAAATGTATCATATGCCCAAAATTTTCTTGGATATTTGGCACAGTTTCCCGTGCCTCCTCTGGTGTTAAAGAAACCGGTATTGTTGGTCTGGCCACAGGAGTTGGTCTAGGATTGTCCAGCATATCCCTTAATTCCGCCCGGCTGTAATTTAGGGGATGTTTCCTCGTCATGTGCCTATGCATGGTGTGATTACCATAACTGTATTTTTTGTCCGTCCCTCTGGACAATTGTTCCTTGCATATGAGGCAGGTGACATACCTCGCGTTGACTTTTTTTTGTCCACGAGGCATCGAAAAAAACTGCCAGATGAAACTGGCTTTCTTTCTGGAAACCCGGGGCAACTCTTCCAGGAATTGTGGTTCTTCTCCCTCCTCATCCATTTCTTCATCTTCCTCCTCAGTGTTGGTAATCACCTGGGGAGGTGGTCCTCTCTTCCCATGAGGAGGTGGAGGTGGTGGTGGGGGTCCACCAGCTGAAGCAACCAATGAAGCCATTTTCACACAAGCAAAATAGGTCTTCCAACAAGCAAAATAGGTCTTCCTCTCACAATGATGAAAGTCAGAGTGAGGAAAGAAGGAGGGGTTTTCATCATTTGGAAAAAACAATACTTCTCAACCAATGAAAAGTGTTATTTTTAGGTCACCTGACCTAGCCTTCCATAATTATGAAACTAAAAGTGAAATGAACCAATGAAAAGTTTTATTAACAAGTCACATGACCTCTCACGCTGATGTTACGCGCTGCGGAACGCGCCCCGGTTAGCTTCCGGGTCGCTAAGCTTCGCGCCCCGGTCCGCGCCCCGGGACACTTCCGGGTGCGCTAACGCGATACGTCACAAGACGCATTTCGCGGCAACGCGATACGTCGCGCTTTCGCGCCGCGGATCGCTTCCGGGGAGCTGCGTTTCGCGCCTCGGTCCGCGCCCCGGGGCACTTCCGGGTGCGCTAACGCAGTACGTCATAAGACGCATTACGCGGCAACGCGATACCGTCACTATGTTGATTTCTTACCGGTTCGCGGACCGGATCGCGGAATCAAATTGAGCTAACGGGAAGCTTCCCGGTTCGCGGACCGGGAGCGAAACAAAAAAAATATTTAAAAAAAATTATTAATAAACATATAAAATATATTTTTGGATTTAAAGAAGAATAAATTTTACAGCTATAGATATTAGCTTTTAAAAAACCAATGAAATTCATTGAAAAAACCATAGGTTATAGACCATATATAGTTAGGAATTAGCATTTAAAAAACCTTATTTTACTCACACAAAACCAATGAAATTCCATATATAGTTAGTTGTACTAACTATATATCGCTCACCCGCAATCCACTGCTGATCATGTCACATATTACATCATTCATGACATGGTCAGTGACATCACTGATGACATCACTGATGACATCTCAAATGACATCACTGATGACATCACTGATGACATCTCAAATGACATCACTGATGACATTACTGATGACATCTCAAATGACATCACTGATGACATCACTGATGACATCTCATTTGACATTACTGATCACATCACTGATGACATCATTCATGTGATAATACGATGAACCTCTTCAGACTCTAATATAACCTTAGATACACTCAGTGTAAACACAGACTCGCAGATTGTCACTCATCCATGAAGTTACACACACACCTAGTCAGTCATGCAAACAATCAATCACACCTCCATTTCCTTAACTATACAGTTAAACACACCTTACTTATTCAAACATATACTAAACATATTTACTCACTTATACAATCCTGGATACAAGAGCACAATGATCCATACAGCCACTCACACATTCACTGGCTCTTATGCACAGTTATTTATATATGTCAACTCTCACATGTACTGTGTTTTACATATGTACTTACTTTGACATGTAGCACTGAGATATCCATTCACTCACCAATACAGTCATGCACACAGTCAACCACCCATACAGCTGTTTCCACATGCACTTTTGAACCCATACATTATGCACAGAGTCATACACCTTCCCAGCCACCCACACACACTCCCAGTTTCCCATACAAATGCTTGGGCAACCAATCAATAACCCATATAGTTACTCATATAGCTACTGATCAACACATGCAGCAGTTTACAGAACAACAGACATAATGATGCACAAATTAAGACAGTTTAGTCACTAACCCATGCACTCAATGAGACACATTTAACCACTCACTCATACAGTCAGTCAGTCATGCACCTACTAAATCCTTCATCCAGACACTTATACATCCACTCATTCTTCAATATGTAAGACATATTTTAACTTTACAGAAAAATACAGTCACTGGATGTTGTCATCAGTGATGTCATCAGTGATGTCATTTGAGATGTCATCAGTGATGTCATCAGTGATGTCATTTGAGATGTCATCAGTGATGTCATCAGTGATGTCACTGACCATGTCATGAATGATGTAATATGTGACATGATCAGCAGTGGATTGCGGGTGCGCGATATATAGTTAGTACAACTAACTATATATGGAATTTCATTGGTTTTGTGTGAGTAAAATAAGGTTTTTTAAATGCTAATTCCTAACTATATATGGTCTATAACCTATGGTTTTTTCAATGAATATATATATATATATATATATATATGTATATATATATATTTATATATATTACCTACTGGCAGTCGCCAGTAGGTAGATATAGATAGGACCTAGTTTCCATAGGAAATCCGCCACATTCTATTTGGAATAACTTTGGCGCCAGTCGACGAAACTTCGCGAAATTCTCCAAGAAGATGGGGCGCTCCACTCCTATCCTGAAAGTTTTGGGGTGATTCGTCAAGCGGGGGTTGAGAAAAAAGGGGGGTCCCAAAACGTGTTTTCCCCATGCAATTTGCCATAGGGACCTTTAAGTGAGGCTACAGCCCAAACTGCTGAACAGAATTACACCAACTTTGGCAAAATGTTAGAGTTTGTTTCACGGATTATGCTGTTTTTTAAATGGTGTAAATCCGTTCAGTAGTTTCTTAGAAAATCAAAAGTAAAATCATAGATATATCTATAGACGAAATACCATACACGTACTGTCCGAGGATAGTACGTGTACCATTACGACCTCGAGCTGCATGCTAATTGTCTGTAAACTGTCTGTCAACATTCCAATTCAGGAAGTGTTGGCAACCATCTTGTGCCTCGGTAGAACCGAGGCACAAGAAAACAGAAAAAGAAACGTGAAAAACGCGACAAACGCGAAAAGGAGGCAGGGTAGAAACACCCTGACCCCCTAGGCCTGCTCAGGGGGTCCCACAAGGTCCCCCAAGGCCAAACAAATGTTGTTGTTTTTTTTTAAAATCGCGGATACACGTAGGGTACGCGTACCCTGACGATCCCCCCAAAAAATTAAGGCACCACTCTGCAAACGCGCCCCCTGGCGTGTTTGCAGAGGGGGAAATAATTCCCCTTGAATACTGGGGGTCCCTGGGGGCCATGTAGCCTACTAGGAACCTCCAGTATGCGCCAGGGGGCTGCCTTGCAGAGACGTGTACAGAGACCACGCCCCTTTTTACACCTCTCTGCAAAGCAGCCCCCTGGCGCATACTGGAGGTTCCTGGTGGGCTAGTTGGCCCCCAGGGACCCCCAGTATTCAAGGGGAATTACTTCCCCCTCTGCAAACGCGCCAGGGGCGCCTTTGCAGAGTGGTGAAGGTAGGGGGTGGGGCTTGAGGTGACGGATTACACCACTCTGCAAACGCGCCCCGTGGCGTGTTTGCAGAGGGGGAACTAATTCCCCTTGAATACTGGGGATCCCTGGGGGCCAACTAGCCCACCAGGAACCTCCAGTATGTGCCAGGGGGCTGCGTTGCAGAGACATGTAAAGAGGCCATGCCCCTTTTTACACTTCTCTGCAACGCAGCCCCCTGGTGCATACTCGAGGTTCCTGGTGGGATAGTTGTCCCCCAGGGACCCCCAGTATTCAAGGGGAATTATTTCCCCCTCTGTAAATGTGCCAGGGAGCGCATTTGCAGAGTGGTGAAGATAGGGGGCGGGGTTTGAGGTGAAGGATTGCACCACTCTGCAAACGCGCTCCCTGGTGCGTTTGCAGAGGGGGAACTAATTCCCCTTGAATACTGGGGGTCCCTGGGGGCCAACTAGCCCACCTCGAACCTCCAGTATGTGCCAGAGGGCTGCGTTGCAGAGACGTGTAAAGAGGCAACGCCCCTTTTTACACCTCTCTGCAACGCAGCCCCCTGGTGCATACTGGAGGTTCCTGGTGGGCTAGTTGGCCCCCAGGGACCCCCAGTATTCAAGGGGACTTAATCCCCCAACTTAGAAAGCGCCACAGGGCACGTTTGCACAGTGGTGAAGGTAGGGGGTGGGGCTTGAGGTGATGTGTGTGGCGCATACTGGAGGTACCTAGTGGGCTAGTTGGCCCACAGGCGACCTCAGGAATGAAGAGGAATTAATTCCCCAACTTAAAATGCGCCATAGGGCGTGTTTGCACACATGTCACCTCAGGCACCACCCCCTTCCTTCAGCATTGTGCAAATATTCCTCTAAAATCAGCCGAACTACGAATTCCGATTTACTCACCTGTTGTCAGGAGTGACCTCAGTGCTGCAACTTTAAGCCCAGTACTGATCCTGAAAAGTAATTTTAATCGTACTTAACAGTTACTTGAATTTCATTCCATAGGAATCCATTGTGTGGTTTTCACCAGAAAAGTTTCTAAGTGTGGAGTTTTGGAACTTAAAAAAATTCCTATAAAATCAACCGAACTAAGAATTCCGATTTACTCACCTGTTATCAGGAGTGACCTCAGTGCTGCTTCTTTAAACCCAGCACTGACCCTGAAAGGAATTCTAACCATACTTACCAGTAACTTGTATTTCCTTCCATAGGAATCCATTGTGTGGTTTTCAGCAGAAAAGTTTCTCTGTGTTGATTTTTGTAATGTACAAATAATCCTCTAAAATCAGCCGAAGTACGAATTCCAATTTACTCACCTGTTATCAGGAGTGACCTCAGTGCTGCTTCTTTTAGCCCAGCACTGACCCTGAAAAGAAATTCAAACCATACTTACTAGTAACTTGTATTTCCTTCCATAGGAATCCATTGTCTGCTTTTCACCAGAAAAGTTTCGAAATGTCTATTTTCACAAACTAAAAATATTCCTAACAAATTGCCTGTATGACTTAAACGCATTCTTTCAACTGTTTACAGGAGATGTACCAGTGCTGGATCCAGGATCCACCACTGAGTAAGAAAAGTAATGATAACACTACTTACCTGCCAAGTGAATTTCCTTCCATAGGGTAACATTGCCTGGTTTCACTTGGAAATTCTTCTAAGTGTGGAGTTTTGGAACTTTAAAAAATTCCTCTAAAATCAGCCGAACTACGAATTCCAATTTACTAACCTATTATCAGGAGAGACCTCAGTGCTGCATCTTTCAGCCCACGACTGATCCTGAAAAGTAATTCTTACCGTACTTACAGTACCTTGAATTTCCTTCCATAGGAATCCATTGTCTGCTATATAAAATATATTTAAATTAAAAAATATATAAAATAAAAAAAACAAATATTACAATTTCAATATTTTAAAAACTTTTTTTTTCAATTTATATTACAAATATGTAATGTAATTTAAAAAATAAAATATCTAAAAATAAATAGTTTAAAAAATGTAGTAAATCAGTATAAAAAAACATAACAATTAATACATTTAAAAAATGTCATTTACAAAACCTTTGAAATTCACTGAAAAAAACATAGGTTTCAGGCCTGATATAGTTAGGAATTAGCATTTAAAAAACATTTGAAATTCACTGAAAAAACCACATAGGTTTCAGGCCTGATATAGTTAGGTATTAGCATTTAAAAAACCTTAGAAATTCACTGAAAAAACTATAGGTTTTAGGGGTGTTAAAGAGGGACTAGTGCCCACCAGTTCGAAGTTTAAAGTGACAGTGGGTTTTCAAATATTTTCATGATTCATTTTTCACTCCACAATGTCGGTAAGTACTCTACAATTACCTCAGGACAGTTCCTTGAAAATATAGTATTTCCATAGTACCTGTGTGCCAACACTGTGCTATTTCATTAATGTCTTTAACTGTGTAACTCGGACCACAGTACCCAGAATCCACCCTTACTGTTCATCTTTTATCAGATTAATCCTTCAATGCAGTTCTTGGCAAAATTACACCTTTGAATCAGCCGCCAAACCTGTATACAAAATACCTTTCACAGGAAAAGTTCCATTTGTGGCTTGTATTTCCCGGCAGCAGAGTCTTTCGAAGTCAATTCCGCTACCATCCTGGTTATGTTTCCTTCAACTTGGTCTTCCAAAAAAACACACTCCTCAGCACGACATACATGGGGAAGATCCCCTTCGCAAACCCTGGCTGTGACCATGTTCGTCTCTCCAGTCGAGGCGGGCTTCTCTACGTGGCCCTTCCATCTTTCTGTCGTAGATTCTCACTACTTCACAGCCGGTGGGCGCTTCCGAATTGGATACTATCCATGGGCAAAGATCCTGACATAACGAAGTGCCTCAGCCAAGCGGGTCGGGGGCAATCAATCCAAGGTGTGTCAGACACCTTACAAATACCACCAAACACAAGCTACAGTAAGCAACTCGAGACAGGCCACTCCAACCGTGCTGTTTAATCTCTTTAATGGAGACAGTTTTGCACGACGCGTTTCACCTCCCACAAGGCTTAATCATATGCAGCATTACTTGGGATGGGTTCGTTAGTATTTTAAAAACATAACTCCAAACATTGAAGAGGGACTAGTGCCCACCAGTTCGAATTTAAAGTGACAGTGGGTTTTCAAATATATTCATGATTCGTTTTTCACGCCACAGTGTCGGTAAGTACTCTACAATTACCTATATATATATATATATACTTATATATATATATATATATATATGTGTGTGTGTGTGTGTGTTAGTGTATATATATATATATGTATGTTGGAAAACGAGGCAGTATCTGTGAGGCCCGCACAAATAACATGACACCCAATTGTAGCGCCTGACTCTCAGAGGGTAGCGTTACAGAGCAGTCTGAGGCTTACTCAAGGGAGGTGGTGTGGGCTACTAATCACCATTACAGGTGCGCAACAATAACACTCAATAATTGATTGGCTAGTCTATACTTTGCTTTATAAAAGTAAGAGCACATTTATTAAACACACACACTACTCAATACTATGCACCAATTCACAAATATACATAAGCTGTTGGAACTACTTTGTTACATTGCATAACATCCCCACCCCTCCCGCAGTGGGGGGTGGGGTCTAGTACCACCACTCCCATGTATGCACATCATCTTGCCCCCAAATGCAGTTAATTGAACCTAAACTGGAGCGACAGCCCTGCGCACTGGCATCATCCCAGCGGCAGCCCACCCTGTTACCCTTGCAAGCATTTAAAATAGGTACACCTGCCCTGGTGACACACAACTTTGACTGAGAATTTCCTACTGACCATGAAGTATACACCTCTACATCTTACGGGCTAACAGTCTAGGTTCTTCACCAAAGCACAGCAGCAAGAACACATGTTTAAGCATCACTTTAGAATGACAGTACTCATCACATTTGTTGGACATTAGAATGCATTGCAATTACAGCCCCTAAAGGCATCACAGATGAAATCACAGGATTAAGCATATACAGCCAGACACCCTAGCAGGAATGTCTGGCAACATAACCCCACTTTGCTTTACACAGGTACTTCACATTACATATGTGACCTTCAGTCCCTCTGAAAGAAATAACATTAATAAATGCACCACGGGTGCAATTACACCTCTTCACCTCCAGGGGTTGTCCTTCTCCAGACATCCCCAACTCAGTCCTTCATCCCTTGGTACACTTCTCAATACACCCCCAGCTGTAGAACAAAAGTTCCTGCTCAGGAGGTGTTAAAATGCTGGCTGAGCCCTTGAGGGGTTATCCTTTTCAAGTCCCCATGAGACTTAGGGAGGGACTCCTTTTCTTTGTGCTGGGAGAGGCTGCATCCTCCTGCTGCTCCCCCTGCACCTGTACACGCTGATCCAAGACTGCAAGGCATTATGGGGCTAGGCTCTCCTGCCTCGTGAATATTATAACATCAGCTCTCCCACTGCATCGGGGAGAGCCACGATGTGGGCCTCCCCCGAAGCATTCCCTTGTTGCAGGGTCCGTTCCCACACGGACCCCTAGGTGAGTACTTAAGCTCGGGGAGCCCACCACCAGCCGCTCTTTTTGTTTCAGGGATGCCCAGTCCCACCTCGGCCTTCCAGCATCACCAGGCTGAAGGGCAGCACGGGGAGCCCACCCCTGGCTGCTTCTGCCGGCTCCCCACTTGGCCCGTACCTCCGGGTGTGCCGCGGGAGCTGGCACATCCATTAAGGTCTGCCCGCTCCGGTGGGCAGACGCGGAGGCCTCCTCGGTCTCGCTGGACCTCGGGGGGATGGGACGGCACTCCCCTCCCTCCTTCCAGCATTTCAAGGCCCGTAGATGGGGTTCCGGGCCCCTCTGCTCACCTTTGTGGGGAGCGCAATGGCACTCCCCGTCAATCGCTTCTTCGTCGGGGGCCAGGATGGGCTCCTGGCATTCCCTGGGGGAAATGTTCACGGGGAGTGTGACGGCGCTCCCCGGCTTTGCCTCAGGGACCAGGGATGGGGTCCCGAACCCCTAGAGACCTGTTTACGGGGGTGCAATGGCGCTCCCCACCCCCTCTTGCTTGCATGGGGGCTGGAGTTGGGATCTCAGGCCCCTCCCCCTTCTTCACGGGGAGTGCGATGGCGCTCCCCGGATTCGTTTTCGGCAGGGGTCAGGGATGACTCCTGGCACCCCGCAGGGGCACCTCCACAGGGATCATGGTGGCACTCCCCAACCTCCTTCTTTGTCGGTGTGGGACGGCCCCCCACCTTCAGCAGGGCCGGAATTTGGGATCCCGGACCCCTTTGTCACCATTTTCACGGGGAGCGTGACGGTGCTCCCCGTCTTAGCTTCTGTTGGGTGCAGACCCCAGGACCTGACCCACCCCAGGGGCACATTTAAGACTGGTGGCGGAGCCCCACGCACTTTGTTGTCGGTCTTCTTGGAGTTCAAAGGACACCTACCTTCTGGGGGCCATATCTCATCCCCCTGGGTACTAATCTGCACCATTTGTGCCTCTTCTTGCTCCTGGTGGCACTCCCCTGCCACTGGGAACACTCTCCTTCACCCTCTGGGTCTCAAAGAGGGTGGATTCAGAAGTGAGCTGCCTTCACTGGCTCCCTGTGCCAGCCTTTCACCTGGCTTTCCTCCTGGGCCTCTCTTCTCCCTGCGCAGAGGCCCCTGCTTCTGCGCACTGGTCCTGGTCTCTTCTCCTAGCCCTGTTCAGGATCCTGGGACAGTCAAGGGGTTCCTCCTTCCAGCTGCCCATTGCGCCATGCTCCAGCACCCTCTGCCTAGGTTGACCACACCCCAGAGAGAGCGTCTCTTCCTGTGCAAACACTTTTAAAAGTTTGGGGAGGGGGCTGGCAGGAAGTCTCTGTTTGTCCTATAAAACAGCGACACATCACTTCACTGCCCCTGCTCCCTCCTTCCTGCCCAGGCCTCTTTGTTGGTTCAAGATGGCAACGTCCAGGATTCTCCTGCCACATGGTTTCTGAAAGCCCCTTTCCCGCGCTGCCTTGTGCCTTGTGCAGCCTGGTGCCTGGCACCCGGTTACAGCTGCTGATGGATGAGCCTGTAGCTCCACCCATCTTCTCTTCTGTGGAGAGGAGGCCTTTGCTCTTGGAGGGGAGATCATTATTCCAGCCTGTTGGGGTCATCCCCCAGCCAGGCCCTGGTTGTGGGCTGACGCAGAGAAATATGACATTTCTGGATGACCCAAAAGCAGTACAAATATGACTTTGGACTCTGCAGAACACTTCTTCTCACACCAGTTACAGTCGACTTTAGTGCATGTCTGGAAATAGTAGACCCTAGGAAAGAGAAGCTAGCACATGGGCTCCACATCCCCATAGGAGAAGAATGAAGTGAAAACAGTAAAACACACTGACTTTCCTTGGCATGTTTCTTCCCACTGTATAAAGCCTATTCCATGTCACCACCCAATTCTGCGTAAGTCACACCTGGCACACCATTCACTTTGTAGCTGCTCCTGGGCTGCACACGCCAGGAGTCTCCCCTACGCAGCCCGTACACATGTGCACACGCATGTACACATGTGTCTGCATGTAACCAGCCTCGTGCCCCTTACTACAGCTGCTGCACAGCAGCCTAGTCAAGCTAGGGGGACACCAGTAAAATCTGCATGCAGTCTCTTCCATCATGAGTTCACTGTGGGTGAGTCCCAACTTATGAGGCTCCCTCACAGTAAAAGCTCAACAAATAGGTGCTCAAAAAGCAAAAAACGCGGGCAGCTCAGAGTGTCAGAACCACCTTCTAACAATATATATAAATATATTTTCCACAGTCTCGTCGATTTACCAGACAGACAACTCGGTCTCGGACACCTTTCAAGTGCAAGTAAAATTCTCCGTTTATTGGCACAAACAACAGGTTTCGGCGATTAAGCCTTGATCACGCTGAAGGTCTCACCACACCAGTGAAATTTAAATCTAAACATATAAACAGTGACATAGGACTATTTTCGAGGTAGTAGGTAAAGAACAGTAAACGTGTCGGCCATTTTGAAGTATTCATGACGAGGTTCAGTAAATCATTATTACATTTCGACACCAATAATCTCTCATTCGATACTGATCTGTCACCTCATTTCATGACAATCTTAGTAGGGTACATATTACAAAAATCATATGTCCAATAATAGTCCAATTGGTGTTTGCAAATCAAAGTAAATACATGATAATGCACAAATTCATAATATGAAAGAAGCCAATCAAATTTCCTGTTGGCAATGATTGAAGCACCAAGAGATTCGGCCCCAGTGGGCTGTTGATATTAACCACTTTATCATAGTTGCTCTGCAGACAGCCTTCTCGCCCCAGTGGGCTGAACATACTTAAGTCCTTAGTACCCCACAACGATCTTGTCATGTTGATTTCTCAGATTGAAACTTCAAACCTAATGGACATTTCTATGGCCTCATAGTCCTACACACATAGACATACCTAAAAAGATTAAAAAAAAAAAAAAATTTAAATTACTGAAACAGCAGCTGATGAAAAAAACTAGCAAATTCAGTTCAATATAAATGTACTGCCAGTTCTTCAGTTACATTTAATCCTTTCGGTGCACTGCTTTCGAAATCAATGATGTAAGTCGACTCAAGTTTGCGTAAAGATAGTTCTTGATTGCCACCCCTCACTCCCAAATCAACGCTATCAATCACCACCATCCGTACTTTGGTTTCATCTTGAAAATGGTGTGTGTGAAAGTGCCTCGCTATGGGGTACGCTCTGTTGTTGTTCTTAATAGCTCGGAGGTGTTCTAGAACTCTTTTTTTGGCCTGATGTTTAGTGCTACCCACGTACCACTTGTTACACGGGCATATCAAAATGTATACACAGTATGGAGTGTGACAGGTAAGGTGTTTTTTATTACAAATTCTTTGCCAGTATTTGGAACAAGTAATTTGTCACAATTTGTGCTACCTTTACATGCCTTACACTTGTTACAGCATTTGTATCCATTTATTGGGCCAAGTTGACCGTGGTTGGCTTGTGTGATATGATTGTGACTCAATTCATCCTTCAGGTTGCGACTCTTCGTGAAGGTGATCTGGGGATTTTTAAATATTTTTGGCGAGATTAGTGGATCCAGCAAGACTCCCGCTGAAATTCTATTTTAAACAAATGCTTTTTTGGGCCATGCAGGGTCCCTGTAGGACCCCCGCACATGGCCTAGGGGTACAGGATGATTCTACCCTGCCCCAATTTCTTTTTTTTCCAACCGAGTTACATGATGGTTACCAACACTTCCTGGTTTGAAGTGTTGGCAACCAATCAGATCTCAAAATGAGATCAGGGAGGTGTCCGCTCTCTTTGCATCCCCAGTTGTATATCTCAAAAACCTGTAAATAACTACTGAACAGATTTACACCAAATCCCAAAAAGGCACTTCCCTGAACCAACATCTACCTGTCTGCCAAATTTGGTGTAATTCCGTTCAGGACTCCGGGCTGTTGAAGTGTCTAAAGTTTCTTTTGAAATTAACATGGGTGATACGTTTTTTGGGACCCCCTTTTCTCCGCTCCGCTTGATGGGTCACCCCAAAACTTTCAAGACCCCAGCAGACTTGAAAATTTCGTGAGGATTCATCAAACGACGCTAAAGTTACTGGCAAAACAAAAACGCTCTTCCTACAGAAACTAGGTCTTAACTACAACTACCTACCGGTGACCGCCAGTAGGTAATATAAATATATATATTGAGGATACATCAAACGATGACAAAGTTATTGCCAAAACAAAACACGCTCTTCCTACGGAAACTAGGTCTTAACTACAACTACCTACTGGCTACTGCACTGCCTGCCCTTAAAAAATATTTTTGGAGACAGTCACAAGGGGGACTTCCCTTTTGCGACTCCATTACCACCCTCTTGAAGAAGATGGTAATTTGCGAGTGTTTTGCGACTGCAATTGCAGTCGCAAAACATTCTTACATAGGGTGGAGACTCTCTATTAGGTAGGACCCCCTTGACACGCCCCTTCCTAATAGCGACTCGCAATTCCTAATCAACGAGTCACAATTAAATTGTGACTCACTAATTAGGAATTGTACATGGACCTGTAACATTTTGCATGCGCAAACGGGTCGCAAACCTGTTTGCGCATGCACTTTAAGGTTGTACATGTGGCCCCTGGAGTACGTAGGAAGAGCATTGTTGTTTTGCCAATAACTTTGGTGCCGTTTGATGAATCCTCATGAAATGTTAAAATTAGTTCAATGCTCAATTCAGCTGCTGTCTTTAAAGTTTAGGGGAGAACCGTCGAGCAGGGCGAGAAAACGGGGGGGGGGGTCCCAAAACACATATCCCCCATGTTAATTTACAAAGAAACTTTAGACACTTCTACAGCCCGAACTGCTGAACGGAATTACACCACATTTGGCAGGAAGGTAGATGTTGGTTCAGGAAAGTGCCTATAAGAAAGTGACTCTGTATATACTGGACCTAAGTAAGGTACAGTGTGTACAAAGTCCACAGTCCCCAGAGGTTTAGCAGAGGCTAAAGTTCGATATAACCTTACTCTCTAAAGTGGTAGCTTGGTCGAGCAGTGAGGCCGTATCAGAGAACAGTGTAAAGCATTTGTTGTACACACTCAGTCAGCAAATGGTCTCACACACTCAAGAACTGAACTCTAGGCCAATTGGTTTGTATCAAAAGATATAGTTGTTTTATTTTAAAACCAACAAGGTATCAAAATATACTTTCTCATAATGAGTTACTTTAGTTAAACACTTTTCAAATAGGCAATAGACTTTTTGATTACAATAGATACAGTTGTTGCAATAGGCAACACAGTTTCAAACACAATGCAGCATTGAGCTCAATGGGAATTTCTAGTTAAATGCAATTAGTTACTTTGTAGATTACTTTTCTAACCTCGGGACTGGATCCTAGATTCAGTCCTGGGACATGCCCGGTAAACAGTTAAGTAAAAGCGTTTTGGTTACAGTATTGATTTTTAAGGAATATTATTGTATTTTAAAAGTTAACACTTCGAAACTTTTCCAATTGAAATTACCAATGTTATCCTACGGAAGGAAATTCAATTTACATGTAAAGTATGTTTGCGTTACTTTTGTAATCCAGTGCTGGGCTCCTAGGTTCAGCACTGGGACATCTATCTAAAACAGGCAAGTAATTATGTTTTTATCGTTGCACGATTTTTAAAGAATATTTCTAAGATTTAAAAATCGACACTTAGAAACTATTGCCTTTTTAACAACAAGGGACCCCAAATCAGTCAAGCAGGGACCTCGGGGAACAATTTTCTGGAAACAAGAGTGGTCCCATGCATAAATAATAAAACACAACCAATAAATATAGACGAAATCGATTCTATATTTTTAGAAGGACATGTCCAGCCGGACAGAGGTCATTCAGGTTTACTTAATAAACAAGATTTCTCAGAAATAGAAAGTAAGAATACCTTCCACAGTGCCCCTATGTGGTACACAAGCCTGTGCCCAACACTTACGGGGTGATTACAGTTGGAGAAAACAGGAAAGGTTCAAGGCAAAACAAACGGTTTTCTGTTCACATATACATTACACAGAAAATATCAAGCTGCACCATTACAGAAAATCAATCAATCAGATTTGTATCGGGTGCATGAGCAAGTCGACGGTGTTTCGGTTCCATTAAGGAATCATAGGAACCATCATCAGGACAATTAAATACTTTTGCCTTTTCACTAAACCTCAATTTTGCCTATAAGAAGAGATAAAAATAAAGGTGTACTTTAGGTACAGAATACATATAAAAAAATACGAAAAGTGACTCTTTGTGCACCGTGCACATGCTCATTCGTCAAGAAGTGAGGTCCTACTTATAACAGGAATGTAGAGGCAGTGACCTTAATCTTAACTATAAGGCATGCGTCCAGAGTTGCTATAACGTGTCTAAGGTCCCTTAATGGAACCGTTTCGGTTCCATTAAGGAATCATAGGAACCATCATCAGGACAATTAAATACTTTTGCCTTTTCACTAAACCTCAATTTTGCCTATAAGAAGAGATAAAAATAAAGGTGTACTTTAGGTACAGAATACATATAAAAGAATACGAAAAGTGACTCTTTGTGCACCGTGCACATGCTCATTCGTCAAGAAGTGAGGTCCTACTTATAACAGGAATGTAGAGGCAGTGACCTTAATCTTAACTATAAGGCATGCGTCCAGAGTTGCTATAACATGTCTAAGGGACCTTTCCTGGCGAAGGGACCTTAGACACGTTATAGCAACTCTGGACGCATGCCTTATAGTTAAGATTAAGGTCACTGCCTCTACATTCCTGTTATAAGTAGGACCTCACTTCTTGACGAATGAGCATGTGCACGGTGCACAAAGAGTCACTTTTCGTATTCTTTTATATGTATTCTGTACCTAAAGTACACCTTTATTTTTATCTCTTCTTATAGGCAAAATTGAGGTTTAGTGAAAAGGCAAAAGTATTTAATTGTCCTGATGATGGTTCCTATGATTCCTTAATGGAACCGAAACGCCGTCGACTTGCTCATGCACCCGATACAAATCTGATTGATTGATTTTCTGTAATGGTGCATCTTGATATTTTCTGTGTAATGTATATGTGAACAGAAAAACGTTTGTTTTGCCTTGAACCTTTCCTGTTTTCTCCAACTGTAATCACCCCGTAAGTGTTGGGCACAGGCTTGTGTACCACATAGGGGCACTGTGGAAGGTATTCTTACTTTCTATTTCTGAGAAATCTTGTTTATTAAGTAAACCTGAATGACCTCTGTCCGGCTGGACATGTCCTTCTAAAAATATAGATTAGAAACTATTGCAGCAAAAAGCAGGCAATGATATCCAATGGAAGGAAATTCAAGTTACTGGTAAGTACGGTTAAAATTACTTTTCAGGGTCAGTCCTGGGCTAAAAGATGCAGCACTACAGTCTCTCCTGGTAACAGATGAGTAAATCGGCTGATTTTAGATGAATATTTTAAAGTTTCAAAACTCCACACTTAGACGAATTTTCAAGTGAAACCAGTCAATGTTATCCTATGGAAGAAAAGTGAGTTATCGGCTTTTAGGTAAGTACTAGACTGGCAGAGTTAAGGTTCTCCCAGGGTCAGGTAGGTACAGTTGGTTCACCCTCAGCGGCACCGGGGCAGCCGGGTGCAGAGGTAGTTAGGCCCAATGTTATCCAATGAGAGACAGGGGGCCTTCGGTTGGTGGCTGCTGGCTAGCAGGCCCCTCGGCTGTGGGAGCTGGGTTCCTGGTCACTTGCTCATGGCAAATGGGGAAGTAGGTTAGGACCAAGGTTGCACTGCCAGGGGCACTCGGGCGGCTGGGTGCAGGGTGCTTTTGAGCCATTGGTCGCTCAATGTTATTCAATGGAGATCTTGAAAAGGGAACAAAGGCTGCAGGCTCGGGACGGAGATTCTTCAGGAGCAACCAACACAAAAGCTGCAGGCTCGGGACGGAGATTCTTCAGGAGCAACCAACACTTCGAGGGGTAAGTTGGGATCTTGGAGGATAGGTAGCCACCCCGGAGTTAGGCACAGGAGGCCGGGAGGCGCCGGGTGCAGGGGTGTCTTTTGATGTTGGGAAATCTTACCCTCTGCTGGTCGCGGTTGTAGGGGTCCCTGGTTCTGAGGCTGCAGGCGTCATCTGGGTCGTCCAGGAGGATCCTTGGGCACTGTATTCCAGGTCAGAATCATCAGGGGGACATCCTCAGGGTCTTTGTCCACTCAGGCACAGGCCGGGCTCGGCGGGTTCAGAGTGTGCTGGATTCACGGTTCCTGGCTGGCACCAGAGGTATTGCTGTTTGAGCAGAACCACTGCTCGTGGGAGTCCCTGTCTTTAGGAGGGCCAAGGGAGGCAGGTCCTCTGGGGTTCTCGAAGGTTGCTGTCCGCAGGAGATGCCGGGATTTAGCAGGAGCAGGTTCAAGGATCGACAGGCCAGTAGGGCTGGGGCCAAGTCAGTTGGTGTCATCCTCTTGGTAGCAGCTGCATGGCAGGTCTTCTTCTTCTTGGTCTTCTTTGGAAAGTAGGATCTGGGGAAGGAAGGTTCAGGGTGCCCCTAAATACTAAATTTAGGGGCGTTACAGGTAGGGGAAGGGCAGGGACCAATAGGTCCCTGTATTCGGGTGAGTACACCCCTTATCCTGCTCCTCTCCTGTGGGAGGGAGGCAGGAGCCTATCTCTGATTGGGCAGGGCTCCCCATCCTCAAGATGGCTGAAACCCAGAGTTGTGCTTCACCTCGCCTCTCCCACCTGAGGGGTGGAGTTGGCACAGCCCTTTCCTCATGCAGGGTTTCCCGCCAGTCTTCCCACCAGAGTGGGGGTCAGAACCGGTAGGGGCCAGTTGCTGAGTACAGCAAGTGGCCTGGAGAAGCTAATAAAGGCGGTTTACCTTTGAAGCTTCCCCCTGCCCATCCTGGCGGAGGAGACCTAGCACCTCATCCAGGATGTGCATTGTTGCAGGCCCAGGAGAGCAGGGGGCTCTCCACCCAGGGGTCCAGCAACATGTCTGCTATGTGTGAACCTAGGCAGCCTCTCAGACAAGACGTGGATTGTAGGTTAGGTTTCAGGGGGCATCTCTAAGATGCCCTCTGTAGTGCATTTTACATTAAATCGCACACTGGCATGGTGGGTGGGTTTAATGTCCTGAGAAGTTTGATATCAAACTTGTCAGTCTTCAGTGTAGCCATTATGGTGCTGTGGAGTTCGTAATGACAACCTCCCAGCACCATATACTCTTAATGGCATCACTGCACTTACAGTGCCCAGGAATGGCCCTGGGTACTGTAGGGGCACAGAGCTCATGCACCTGTTCCCATACCACTGGTATAGGGCACCCAGCTAGAGGGGTGACTGATGAAACTGCACCCAGAGTTTATTGCATGCTCTGGAAGGGCCAGTAAGCTGTAGGGCATGTCAATTTCAAATGGCAGCTCCAGTAGGGGCCTCTATACGTGGGGAGGAAACATTAGAATTACTCACCAAGAAACAGAATTTTCTGATGTGTAATGTCAGATCCCTCGCCAAACACCCCTACGAGATATGGGACATGATAGATACATATGACCCAGACATGTGCTTTTTTACTGAGACATGGTTAAGTCCTGCTAATCAACCTGCAATCACAATGGCCATTCCTGAGAATTACAAGCTCATATATCGGACAGAGAAACAAAAACAGGTGGAGGGATTGCTATTGCCTTTAAAAATCATTTGGCGGTGAACTGAACCTCGACAGTCAGTAATGACTGTCTGGAATTAGGGACTTTTAAGGTCACCGCTTCTGCATCGGACTGCTGGTACGGTGCTTTAACCTATCGGCCCCCAGGCCCCAAAGCTAGGTTCAATGATCTTTTGATGGAACACCTGGCCCTACAAGTGCTGGTGACAAATACATTTATTTTGCTTGGGGATTTTAATTTTCATGGGGAAAATCTGATAGACCCTGAGGTAAACAAACTCTTTTCCTCCTTGGAACTGATGGGATTAACTCAAAGGGTAGAAGGCGCTTCACACATAGCTGGCCACCAATTGGATCTGGCCTTCTCCAATATAGACCAGCTCAGATGTAATGTCCTGGACCCCCTCCCTCGGACGGATCACTTTCTGATCGAGATTACTATGCAGCAATTAGGCCAAAAATTGGCTAACTGCCCTGCTTTAATAACCTCTAAACAGGGTAGGAAGTGGTACAAGCTCACAGCACAATCCTTTAATTAGGTTTTCTCTCCGGGCCCAGTTACAAATACCGAAGAGGTGGGCCCTAAGCTGGAGGCTTTTAATTCCACCATGGAAACAGCATTGGATGCCATTATTTCAATACAGAAACGAAGTGGTATGACAAGGCGGGTCTCTGCCCCCTGGTACACGATGGAATTAAAAAAAGAAAGAGCTAGGTGCAGGGATCTGGAAAGAAGGTGGTGTTCTAATACGACCAATGAAAATAAAGCACTCTGCAGACAGGCTCTAGCTAAATACCACTTGAGCTTAAAAGGGGCCAGGCGGGAGTTTATAACTACCCATATTGAAAATGCTAGTAACTCCTCCAAAGCATTATTTGGGATAGTACAGGAGTTTGTATCCCTGAAAGCGTGCAGTCAAGCTCCAGTGGTGTCACAGGAACTATGTGACTCTTTATCACACTTCTTTTACAATAAAAACTCCAAAATGTATGAGAATTTTCACACACCAGCCCCATACGATGCAGCGGTACCTAGTATGCCACAGAAGCAGTATTGAAATGTAGTATGCTCATTGAGTAATTTTACAACAATTACGACAGAGGAGGTCATGAAAGGTTTGGTTATGCCCAAATCTGGGTCACCCATACATCTCTGTCCCCGAAGATAATGACATTCCTAGCAACCAGTTGTGCCCAAACGATTAGAGATATCTTTAATCAGTCAATACACACTGGTATCATCCCAGCGAGATGGAAGGAAGCATTTGTGCGCCCTATTCTGAAAAAACCCACAGCGGACCCCTCTATCCTTGGTAATTACCGGCCTATTTCCCTGTTACCACTGTTGAGCAAAATCCTGGAAGGTAACATTAATCGACAACTTAGTACTTATCTGGAAGACAATCACCTCCTGGATCCGTCACAATTAGGGTTCAGGCCAGGGTTTAGTACTGAGACTGCTATCCTGGCAGTGACAGACTCGCTCAGACTAGCTGTTGACGCGGGGGGCTCAGCAATCCTGATCCTCCTTGATCTCTCCGTGGCCTTTGATACCATCTCGCATTCCAGGCTGGCGGAGAGATTTGTTGCCTTGGGCATTAAGGGGGTGGCACTCAAGTGGCTAAATGACTTCCTGTCCGGGAGAACCCAAACGGTGATGTTAGGACCTTACACCTCCAAAAAAAGTCATCTGGGCAGAGGAGTTCAGCAGGGTTCTTGCTTAAGCCCTACCCTTTTTAACATGTATATGGCCCCACTGGCAAGGATTGTCGAGCAACTGGGGTTCAAGATCGCCTCTTATGAAGACGATACGCGGCTCATTTTTACCATCGGACCGAACCCCACACTTGACAAAGCTCGTTTCGCCGCAGGTATGCTTGCCATCTCGGACTGGATGACAGCAAACTGTCTCAGTTGAACCCGGAGAAAACTGAGTTGATGCTGTTAGGAAAAGCAATAGATGTCTGGCCAGGAGATTGGTGGCCGGCTGAGCTGGGATCCGCTCCATCACCTAAAGGGTCAGTAAAAAATTTCGGGCTAAAGCTTGATCGAGCCCTGAATATGAAAGATCATGTTTCGGCCACGACAAGTTCATGCTACTACGCCCTCCGACTCGTGAGGAAAATCTTACCTTACATTCCCGTCCCACACCGGGGAACACTAGTACAAGCAATGGTTACTTGTCAATTGGATTACGGGAATGCTTTATTGGCGGAAGTCGGAGGGACACTACTGGCCAAACTTCAGGTAGTGCAGAATACTGCAGCCAGAATGATCCTGAACCAACCGGCAGGTTCACCTTCAGCTCCCCTTTTGAAGGAGCTGCATTGGTTGCCATTAAAGAGAAGATCCTTTTTTAAGATTTGCTGTCTAACGTATAATAAATTCCGAGTAGGAATCTTAGATTCAGGGCTCATGACCTTCTACAGATTCCCCATATCCGGTTGGTTCGGACGGGAGGCAGAGCTTTCTCGTTCTTGACACCGAGGTACTGGAACTAACTCCCGCAAGAATTACGGAAAATCACAAGCTACAATGTTTTTAGGAAACAGCTGAAAGCATATCTGTTTTAGTAACTTGGCTAGCTTTCACTCTATGCCTTCCCTTAAGGTGTATGTCTGCCTGGTTAGCGCTGTGATGCCCCAGGGTGATGTGAGCGCTTTATAAACCTTAACCTAACCATTGGTATTTCCTGTAAATGTCTACGTTTTTTTTAATTCCATTTCCTACCTGTAACGTCCATGTAACCATTGTTTTTTTCAGTAAATATCTGAGGTTTTTTAAATGCTAATTCCTAACTATAATGTTCCTGTAACCTTTGTTTTTTATCAGTGAATTGCTATGTTTTTTTTAAATAGAAGTCGCGTTTGCAGCATGGTGGAAAAAGAAGGGGCATCTTCCAACTAGCTCTCAAGAATCCCGCTATGCAGGACTTAAGGAGGTACTAGAAGGGCTTCTTGGCCCCCAAAGTCTCTCAAAAAAAAGTGAACTTCATCCCCCAACCAGTAGTGCACCAGAAGCTGCGTTTTCACAGTGGTGGGGAAAGGAGGAGTGGCCCCCGAAGACCTCTTAGCAATTCCGCTGTGTGAGAGTTACCAGAGGTAACAGGAAGGGTACTTAGCCCCCAAGGATGTCCTGAAGGGGGCAACAAAACTGATGAAAAGTCCGCTCCCAGCAGGCAGGAGCATTGTTCATGCTTCCACCCGCTGGGAGAGGACTTACTGTACACTCACACTTTGCAGGAGCTTTAAAATTGCTCCCACCAAGCAAAAGTAAACAGAGGTTTCCCTTCCCACTCCAGTGTGAGCAGGAAAACCACTATATCCTGGGGGTGGGCACTACGGGACATAGTTGAGCTGGCCATGAGGGATGGGGTCACGAGGGTCATTAATGACTCTAGGACAGGGGCTGCGCTGGCCCCCTCCAATTTCTTCACACTTCTGGGGCTGAAAACAGCCCCATCCCTTTTTTTAATGGTCAAGCCCTGGGGGGCAGTCTTTGGGGCAGAAATCGGCCCGGGAGGGGGCTGTGTACCCACCTCCTCTTCAATTTTGATGGCCGGGATGTGGGGGGGTGGTGGTGCCTAGGGCTAAAATCGGCCCAGAAGGGGGGGCTGCGTGCCCCTCTACCACTTTCTCTTACGGTCAAACAATAGGGGAAGGGGTCCCCAAGGCTGAAATCAGCCTGGGGACAGGGGACATGCACACCCCCTCTCCCCATTATTATTATTTTAACTATCCCCTAGGACCTGGCTCATGCAAAGGCATTATAAAAAACAAGCACAGGAGCCCACACTTGTTTTTTGTGGGACATTTTACAGTGGATTCAGTCAATTTAAAAAAAAAAGTTTTGGGTCCATAGTGAGGTCCCTTTTGGACCCCACCACCAGGCTAAGAAGCCCCTCTTTTGTTGTTTATTATGTTTTTGGGGGACTAAGGCTCAGTGTGAGTCCCAAGATGGCCGCCAACAATTCATGGTTGAAGTGTTGGCAGCTAGTAAGATCTCACCAAGAGTTCTTTTGGATCTGTTGAAGATTTGTGTCCCTAGATATCTATATTACTTTTGTGTTTAAACACTCTCTCTGGACCAAGAACTAGCTTTCTGCCAAATTCGGTGGAATTCCGTTCAGCGGTCCGGGCTGCAGTCATTTCCGAAATCCCTATGGGAAATTGCATGGGGGAGACGTGTTTTGGGACCCCCTTTTTCTCGTCCCCCGCTTGATGAATTACCCCACAACTTTCAAGACAACAGCCTAAATGAGCGACTAACTAGTTCTGAAAATTTCATGTAGATATGTTAAATGGCGCCAAAGTTATTTAACAAAACAAAAAACTATATATATATATATATATATATAAATATCTTCCGGCAGTCCGGCCGTGGGAGGATGCACCGCCCGCGTGAAGAAATAGTGGGTTTGCTGCCGGAATCATGCTGGCGTGAAGTGCGACGCAGGGATTTTAACTAATTGAATAGACAACGCTTCAGACGGAGGCCCACTGGAGGGTTAAAGCAGATTAAAATAATGACTTTGGAAAGGGTTAGCATTCGACGGGCCACCCAAGGCACCTGAACAGCACTACAATGCCCAGCATGCTATGCAAAGACTGAAGCGAGGACGGCATGCCAAGTGGGACTAAATAAAGCTATAAATGTCAGGTCATATGCTAACGACATTACCCTATGAGGAAGAGGCATGATGCCTCGAAACGCGTCAGGGTGTCTTTAAAAATCAGCTGTCTGAAACGCTGTCTATGCTAATAAAAGTTCAGGTGAACGAATCCCTGTTGGAGTGGCGTCTTCTGAGCACAGGACAACAGAAAAGAGATATATATATATATATATATATATATATATATATATATATATATATATATATATATATATATATATATATATATATATATATATTTATATATCTTTTCTTTGCATTATATATATATGTATATATATATATTACCTACTGGCGGTCGCCAGTAGGTATATATAGTTAGGATTTTTTCTCTATGGGTTTTTTGAAAATTCTATGTCTAATAACTTTGGCGTTTGTGGACGGAATTGGCTGAAATTTTCAGGAAAATTGCACATTTTGTTTCTGAGCAGCCCTTGAAAATTTGGGGGGGGTTCGTCCAGTGGGGGCCGAGAAAAAAGGGGGGTCCCAAAACGTGTTTTTAACATTGAGTTTTCCATAGGGCGGTTGGCCTCACTTTTAGCCCGAACGGCTGAATGGATTTGCACGAAACTTGGCAAAATTGTAGGGACTGGTAGCCCGATGTGCCTTTTGTAGGTCTCAATATATGTGCTCCAGTGGATTTTGAGAAATTAACGTTTAAAAAAAGATATATATCTGTAACAGCGGACCGGGCAGCGCTCTGGTTCGCGGACTTTTCGCGCAACGGAGCTTTGTGAAGCGAAGCTGATTGGTTCTCCGGCGTCTGTCAACATTCCAAACAGTCCGTAGCGGCCGCCATCTTGTCTCTCGGTAGGATCGAGAGACAAGAGGAGGCCGAAGCGAAGGGGCAAATGACCATAAGGGGGCATAGTACATTGTCGCTCACCCCCTAGGTTTGATGTGGAGGTTTTAAAAGGGCCCCGCGGGGCAAAAAAAAATAAAAATAATAATAATCGAACAGCTGAATGGATTTGCACGAAACTTGGCAAAATTGTAGGGACTGGTAGCCCGATGTGCCTTTGCTAGATCTCAATATATGTGCTCCAGTGGATTTTGAGAAATTAACGTTAAAAAAAAGGTATATATCTGTAACAGCGCACCGCTTCGCGTACTTTTCGCGTTACGGAGCTTTGCGAAGCGAAGCTGATTGGCTCTCCGGTGTCTGTAAACATTCCAAACAGTCCGTAGCGGCCGCCATCTTGTCTCTCGGTAGGATCGAACAGCTGAATGGATTTGCACGAAACTTGGCAAAATTGTAGGGACTGGTAGCCCGATGTGCCTTTGCTAGGTCTCAATATATGTGCTTCAGTGCATTTTGAGAAATTAACGTTCAGAAACAAGATATATATCTGTAACAGCGCTCCGCTTCGCGGAGATAAAATTATATGTGTATTACCTAGCTGTTGCTAACACCAGTTAGCGACGGCTAGTAGAAGATAGCGACCATCTTGGGCCCCACTTTGCATGTGAGTGATATTTATCACTAATGACATGCAAAGTGGGCATGCCAAGATGTTAGCGACTGGAAACAGTCGCTAACATCGCTATCTCCTATTATCAACTTTTGGAAATATTCGAGATAAGGGCGAATATCTCTAAAAGCTACCACCTGCCCTGAGCAGTTCTTAGCCATGTTATCCAATGGGAGGTGGATAACATGGCTAAGAGCATTAGCTCGGTAATGCATGAATATCGCTGAGTTTTCAGCGATATTAATGCATTGCGGTCGTTTTTTATCGTATTTCCGATAAACCTTGATAATAGCAAGGTTTATCTGCGATAATTTCTGACGGTAAAAAAATCGTTGCTAAGCATCGTTAGGGATAAATATCGCTTAACTTTGGTAATATGCCCCAACGTCTGTTAACGTTCGATTCGAAGGAAATCAGGAAGTGTTGAAAAACATTGTCTGCGCCATCTTGTCTTTTTTCAAATGCCACACTTTTGTCGTGCACGGCAGCCATTTTAGATGCCTTGACCAGACCCACTCTGTGCACGCTGTCGATCCTTAGCATGGCTCCCCACCCTCGCAAACATCTCCCCCAGGCAGTGGTCACCCCCGCTCTCTGTCTTATGCATGGGTAATAAACCTCCCCCATCTGCGCTGCTGTTCCCTGAGAATCACACCCTGTGCCCGCCCGACACCTCCCTTTCGCCCTATTCACTACCGCACCCTCTGACACTCCTTTTCCTCTGTGTCCGATTGTCCAGGCTGGTCCTAGGGTATCAGCTAGCCCTGCAGATGTAGTTTATGGCCACAGCTGTAAAGAATCACCCCTCTTCAAAGGAGTTATAGTAGATCAAGGCCCACACTCGGTGAGATTCGTCACAGCAGAAGCGTTGCTATTATCTGAAAACCATCCTGTATTGTGATTGGGGAGGGGACCGAGCCTGAAGCGGAAGATTCCAGGGATGACTGTTTGTACATCAAAGTTTTTACAATTATGTGTCACATTAAAAATATATAGCACTCCGACAAAGTAGTAAGATTATAAAACTTTAATAATTTATAAATATATACAAGAAAACAAAAATAGTAATAACATATAAACATTTTTAGGGAAAAACAACGAAGTAGCGGTCGGCTGTGCGAATAGTCCCAACGCAGCACAACGTCCAGATTTCCGGCGTGGGGCGTCGCGGGGGGTGGGTCATCAGTAGCAAACTGTTGTGCGAATAGTTCCAAGGCAGCAGAACGCGTTGAAATCTAGATGACACGAAATTGATGTCTAGTAAGTTGCCACCCAGCAAATAACGGCATGGGGCGTCGCGGGGGGTGGGTCATCAGTAGCAAACTGTTGTGCGAATAGTTCCAAGGCAGCAGAACGATGGCACCAAGGTGATGTCCAGTAAGTTGCCGCACTGGTTTTGGTATCCTACAATGCTGCTCCGAATAACGGCATGGAGCGCCCCGGGGGAGGCGGCGTGAACGGGCCTCTCCAGGTGGAGTGTCATCTGTTGTAGTGGGGCGCCCCTTTACCGTTTCAGTTGCCATTCCGTCCGTTTTTGGTCCACTGTGTCAAAAGCCGCAATTCAGCTGAGTTGCGCCCACTCTTGCGGTGCAGCGATAGGCGGCTGTCACAGGACTCTCAAAATGGCGGCAGGCTGTTTCCTTTTTGGGCCTGGTCCACTGAAATGGCCCTGGGACACCTTGGAAATCGGACGCTTGTCTGCTAGGTCTTGGACCTCATTCTCGAAAGCGTCCCCTCCGCCTTGAGAATTCATCAAAAGTTTTGGGGGCTCCGACTCCTGCAGGCTTCTGGTGGGGAGCGGCTGCCATGATTGCTCGCGGAATGACCACGACTGAGCTACGAGATGGTGGTGCTTTCATGCTGACGCCAGCTTCAGTCTGAAACATCCAGAAACAAGGTGGGGCTTTCATCGTTTGGGGAAAAAAAAAAGTTTTCATCCTATGAAAAGTGTTGTTTTTAGGTCACATGATCAAGCCTTCCATCATTAGGAAACCAAAAGTAAAATGAACCAATGAAAAGTTTTATAAACAAGTCACATGACCTGTTATGCGGCATAGGGTGTAAAATTAGGAGAAAATACGTTGGCACGTGAGGCGGCGTCAGTAGCGGACCGATGTGCGAATAGGCCGAAGGCAACACAACGCGCCAAGATCTGGATGGCACCGAGGTGGTGTCCAGCAAGTTGCAGCACTGGTGTGGCCATCCTACAATGCTGAAAGTCGGCGTGGGGCGCCCCGTTGGCCTGTGAGTTTGCGTCAGTAGCGGACCGATGTGCGAATAGGCCGAAGGCAGCACAACGCGCCAAGATCCGGATGGCACCGAGGTGGTGTCTAGTAAGTTGTCGCACTGGTGTGGCCATCCAACAATGCTGAAAGTCGGCGTGGGGCGCCCCGTTGGCCTGTGAGTTTGCGTCAGTAGCGGACCGATGTGCGAATAGGCCGAAGGCAGCACAACGCGCCAAGATCCGGATGGCACCGAGGTGGTGTCTAGTAAGTTGCCGCACTGGTGTGGCCATCCTACAATGCTGAAAGTCGGCGTGGGGCGCCCCGTTGGCCTGTGAGTTTGCGTCAGTAGCGGACCGATGTGCGAATAGGTCGAAGGCAGCACAACGCGCCAAGATCCGGATGGCACCGAGGTGGTGTCTAGTAAGTTGTCGCACTTCTGTGGCCATCCTACAATGTTGAAAGTCGGCGTGGGGCGCCCCGTTGGCCTGTGAGATGGCGTCAGTAGCGGACCGATGTGCCAAAGGCAGCGCAACAATATTTTCTGATTTGAAGACACCACAAGGCGCTGAGATGCCAAGATCCGGATGGCACCGAGGTGGTGTCTAGCAAGTTGTGGCACTGGTGTGGCCATCGTACAATGGTAAAAGTCGGCGTGGGGCGCCCTGTTGGCCTGTGAGATGGTGTCAGTAGCGGACTGATGTGTGAATGGGGCCAAAGGCAGCGCAACAATATTTTCTACTATATTTTCGGAGTAGAAGACACCACAAGGCGCTGAGATGCCAAGATCCGGATGGCACCGAGGTGATGTGTAAGTTGCGGACGGATGTGCGAATGGGGCCAAAGGCAGCTCAACAATATTTTCTGAAGAGAATACACCACAAGGCGCTGAGATGCCAAGATCCGGATGGCACCGAGGTGATGTCTAAGTTGCGGACCGATGTGCGAATGGGGCCAAAGGTAGCGTAACAAGATTTTCTGTATGGAAGATACCACTAGGCGTTGAGATGCCAAGATTCGGATGGCACCGAGGTGATGTCTAGGAAGTTGTGCCACTGGTGTGGCCATCGTACAATGGTAAAAGTCGGCGTGGGGCGCCCTATTGGCCTGTGAGATGGTGTCAGTAGCGGACTGATGTGCGAATGGGGCCAAAGGCAGCGCAACAATATTTTCTGACTGACACCACAAGGCGCTGAGATGCCAAGATCCGGATGGCATCGAGGTGATGTCTAAGTTGCGGACTGATGTGCGAATGGGGCCAAAGGCAGCGTAACAATATTTTCTGTATGGAAGATACCACTAGGCGTTGAGATGCCAAGATTCGGATGGCACCGAGGTGATGTCTAGCAAGTTGGTGTGGTCATCCTACAATGCTGAAACTCGGCGTGGGTCACCCCATTAGCCTGTGAGATGGCGTCAGTAGCGGACCGATGTGCGAATAGGCCGAAGGCAGCACAACGCGCCAAGATCAGAATGTCACCGTGGTGGTTTCATAGTTGAGAGGCACTTCATCTGCAGTGGGGCGCCGAGATCCGGATGGCACCGAGGTGATGTCTAGCAAGTTGCTGTACTTGTGTGGTCATCCTACAATGCTGAAACTCGGCGTGGGTCGCCCCATTAGCCTGTGAGATAGCTGTTCTTTGGATTTGGGCCTGGTCCACTAAAATGGCCCTGGGACACCTAAGAACTCGAACGCTCGATTTTTTTTTCCTTTCCTGTACATGCAAAAAAAGGTAAATGCCCGGTATGTTACACGCTTCATCTGCCACGATGAACTCTCCAGAGGAACCGAAAAAATATATAGTTGTGGTAACTATACCATGCATCGTCATATGGAGAGGTGGCACCAATTAATTATAGTGCTGCATAAAAGAGAGATTTGGAGGAGAACCCCTGACCTGCTAGTACATTCATCAAAGAAGTGGCACTGAGAGCTTCAGAGGCAAGGGAAACGGTCCCAAATATTTAGAAGAACTTTGGAAAGATTAAAATGACATGTTTAGATTGTGGTAAATTAATTTCATGTGGGCAGATGAGTGTTACTCTAATAAATACAGCATATGAACATCATCATAGTCGATGGTTGGTAGAGACATTTTGACTATATCCTGGACCTGCCCGTCCTCGCCCAAAATGGCGCCGGAATAAATGGGACTCGTAACTCCTTGTTGTGTACTGGTTGCAGAACCTTGAAATCACGAGATACGTATGCAGTTTTGAAGCACATGGCGGGCGGGGACGAGAATTGATTGAATATTTCGACATCCCTATTGATATTAAGTTCTGATGTGTTATTGATTACTGTACTGTTGAAAATTCGAATTAACGTCACCCATGGTACTTGCCCGCAAATGTATATCTAGATAATTTTATTGTAACTGGCCCTGTCGTATTTTAATTATAAAATGTACGTCCACCGATTCCGTAACTGTTAGACACCTTAGTTTTTGCAACCTAATGGCCCGCCCGTTACGTTCCTCTACAGTGTAAATGTCTATTCATCATATACGATTACAGTTTGCTCCGTGGCAGGCCCACGTGGTTATAGGCTCGTATTTGTATAATGAAATTTTCACAATAAAGGTTTTTAAAAGAAAACATGGTAGTAGTGTATACATTGGTAAAGTTTTTAATAATAGTCACTGTTTTAGAATCATTAAAAGGCAAGTGAAATAAAGCAGACCAATTACATGAAGGGTAAAAGGTATAATACGAAGGAACGCAGTAAAGATAAATGGTCAAGGGCTGTTGTGTTTTCTATTCCTGCAACATAAAGTGATCGATAAGAATCTCATATTCAGGCGTATCGGCGACTAAGACAGCAGGTCGACCCTCTTTTGCTCAACGGCTCCGTCATGGGACGAAGAAACGCTCTTTTTCTCGAAAAAAGAATATATTTTACTTGCAGGACAGTTGTAAAATTTCCGGGAAAGTACATTAGCCTGGAACATTATAACATATATTTAAGAGAAAATAATGTTCGGAAGTAATTAAAAGCGTAATTTTTAGGTGATATGACCAAGGCTTTCATCATTAGAATAAGAAAAGTAAAATGAACCAATGAAAAGTTTTATTAACAAGTCACATGACTTGTTATGCTTACGTTACGCGCTGCGCGCCCCGGATGACTTCCGGATGCGCTAACGCGGCGCGTCATATGACGCATTACGCGACAACGCAGGTCCAGAATATAGTCAAAATGTCTCCACCAACCAGCGGTCGAAACACAACCCCTTTCAGCAGGCTAAATAGTTCTGTTAAATGACAACAGAAAGGACAGGCAACAAGAACCATCAGTCAAAGAGGGGAGGGCTAGTTCTTCTCTACCGGGTTACATAGGGGCGCTACCGGAACTGATCGAATTGGTAGTCTACAGTGTTTCTGGATGTTTCAGACCGAAGCTGGGGTTAGCATGAGAGCAGCACCATTTCGTAGCTCCGTTGTGGCCATTCCGCAACCAATCATGGCAGCCGCTCTTTATCGTTATTTTGGGCGGGGTGGGTGGCGGAGCCGAGCTGTTTTGCAGCCATCATTGTGTGGAGTTCAGTTCATCTCACTAGTTTTGTATTTGTCATGAGGGGTTGTTCCTAATGTTTCTATTTTAGCGAGGTCAAAAAGAGATCCCATTAGTGGCCTACTGATTTTGCTCGATTCCTTTTCTTTTTTTTTACACGATTTTTCGTTATCTGCAAAGACTAAACAGAGTATTGCGACTCTGTGTTTGTTTGTAAATAGAGAATGAACCAAAGAGAACTAATTCTAAAACAGTAAATACTTGGATAACAATCAATCAAATGGAGAGAGAAGCAGGCACGACGGATTACAATGGGGGCAAAGGCCTGCGTTAACTACCTTTCACTATCTGCAAAGAGAGAGTACTCCTAATAGAAATGAGGGGGGGGGGGCACCATTCAAAGCAGATCAGTGTGCATAAACACGAAAATGTTTTCACTTACCACGTACTTGACATTCGACAGCTTATGATATTTGCTATTAAAAAAACATTGAAATTCACTGAAAAAACCATAGGTTATAGACCATATATAGTTAGGAATTAGCATTTACAAAACCTTGAAAATTCACTGAAAAAACCATAGGTTATACACCATATATAGTTAGGAATTAGCATTTAAAAAACCTTATTTTACTCACACAAAACCATTGAAATTCCATATATAGTTAGTTGCACTAACTATATATCGCGCACCCGCAATCCACTGCTGATCATGTCACATATTACATCATTCATGACATGGTCAGTGACATCACTGATGACATCACTGATGACATCTCAAATGACATCACTGATGAGATCACTGATGACATCTCATTTGACATCAATGACCACATCACTGATGATATCATTCATGTGACAATACAATGCATCTCCTCACGTTTTAATATAACCTCTGTTTCACCCAGTGTTAAATACAGAGTATAATTTTTGAAACCATTGACACACCAATACTAGTTACTACATACGTACTCACTGATTCCTACGTCTACACACACATTCACTCATTCACCCATACAATCATTCATACATACAATCACTCATCTTTACAACACTATCATATGCACTCATACACCTATACAGACACTTACACTCTGCCACTCATCCATGGAGTTACTCACACACCTAGTCAGTCCTGTAAAGAATCAATCACACTTCCATTTTCTTGTCTATACAGTTAAACATAGAGCACCTTACATTTTCAAACATATACTAACACATACTTACTTTCTTATACAATCATTGATACAAGTACACATTGATCTGCACAGAGTCACACACCTCCCAGCCAGCCACACACACACTCAGTCTCCTATACAAATACTTGGACAATCAATCAATAACCCATATAGTTAATCATATAGCTACTGATCAACACATGCAGCAGTTTACAGAACAACAGACATAATGATGCACAAATTAAGACAGTTTACTCACTAACCCATGCACTCAGTGAGACACATTTAATCACTCACTCATACATTCAGTCATGCACCTACTAAATCCTTCGTCCAGACACTTATACATCTACTCATTCTTCAATATGTAAAACATATTTAAACTTTACAGAAACACACAGTCACTGGATGATGTCATCAGTGATCTCATCAGTGATGTCATTTGAGATGTCATCAGTGATGTCATCAGTGATGTCACTGACCATGTCATGAATGATGTAATATGTGACATGATCAGCAGTGGATTGCGGGAGCGCGATATATAGTTAGTGCAACTAACTATATATGGAATTTCAATGGTTTTGTGTGAGTAAAATAAGGTTTTTTAAATGCTAATTCCTAACTATATATGGTGTATAACCTATGGTTTTTTCAGTGAATTTTCAAGGTTTTGTAAATGCTAATTCCTAACTATATATGGTCTATAACCTATGGTTTTTTCAGTGAATATATATATATATACATATATATATAATGCAAACCATTTGTATTATTATAAATCACTCACCACTTTTCTTCTACAGGGGTAGGTAGGTCTCTCTAAGTCCTCTTGTTTCTCATACAAGTAGATAGGCTTTGTTCCTTCTTTTCCATGTTGTTGTTGAGACTTACAGATTGTGTTTCTTCTTCCAAAAAGAGGCAGTCTTGTTAAACAAGAAAATAATAAAGAATATTAGTCTCAGTCTAGTCTGAGGTAACAGAGAAGTTTCAGAATAACCTAGAGATGCTGGTGTGCAAATGCAATGCAAATTATGAACATTCTAATCAAGTAACACTCCCAGTATTCATCATGATGCAAATGATCACCCAAGCATGAGATACAAAGTCTACCTAAATTAAGCCCATAGCATCCTTCACTTGGTTCATGGTACTGTCCTCCTTGCTGACTTCTTCTGTCAAAATTTCAAAACACACTAGCATTAGTCCTCCTTTGCTAACTTCCAATATCATGTAGAAGCTGCATCTCCCCTCTTTTAGACATGTGCTCAAACAGGCATTGCAGCATGTAGAAGGTGAATTTCCAAAAGGGTGGCACCTCTTCTCTGACGATTTCTAACAACTGCTCTGGGCTTTGAAATTATGACCGAAATGAGTGCTAATCCAGCAACAGGTGACTAGTATGTTGTTGACTACTGCCTATTTTTTTGAAGACGTTCTGTACAGTTAGGTTGATGTAATGCACTAAACATAGTATCATGGTCAGCTATGGCTTTGACAATATTACTGCAAACACAACAATGATGGACAGAACGTGGATCAATGTCACACATTCACCCCAGTCCAAAGATCTGGGCCCAAATCCATCGTTTTTCCACTCCACACCACCCTGGGTTAGACAATGGCGATATGCAAATCAGCGCTGACCCTGTGCCCCATGGGAACAGTCCAGTCCGAACTACAAAAGCCATGTCCTTCCCAGAACGGAAACAAGCATCCGAGGACCGGCCCGGTTTCGAGGTAACACCTCTCTTCAGCCCGGCTAGCTTGATTCCAGTGGTGTGGAGTGCCTGGGACTCACGTCTGAGCATCCCCAGTACACTTAGAGCGGTAACTGCAAACACAACAATGATGGACAGAACGTGGATCAATGTCACACATTCACCCCAGTCCAAAGATCTGGGCCCAAATCCATCGTTTTTCCACTCCACACCACCCTGGGTTAGACAATGGCGATATGCAAATTGGTGCCATTGTCAGAGGCAACAAATCCAAAGCTGAGACCTCTGGGTTAAAACCATGAACTTTGGTGTTAAATTTTTCAAAGATGGTAGCAGCTGTTTTTGTATTCTCTATGGAGAATCTTGAAACTGTTACATGGTGCCGAATTCCTTGAAACGCATCCTCAATTGTCAGATCAGTGAATAGCCTTCCCTTAAACCCCTTCAAGGAGGCCCATTGTGAAATGATGCACATGCAGTCTGTGGCTTGACCACTGGTCCACATGTCTGTTGTGAGGTGGACCAACTGAACAGCGCTCACTTTTATTGCTTTGTCAATCAATTCCAGCAATTGATAGTGCAGCGCTGACACAGGAACAGTGAAAAATTAGGTCCGGCTTGGAACCTTCTATTTTAGACAGAAGGTCTCCACAAAGTGAAGAACCCCCTCTTCTTCCACCAGAGAAGAAGACAGGAGATCAATCGCCAACATTTTAGCCTGCATCCCATTGTAAGGGTTGAGATTATAATGGGCTCTGCTGTGGGATTACCAATGGCTGGGCTGCAATGCAGTTGAATAGTACACCAGTGGGATACAGCAGGGGTCATGACTTTCCTTGAAGAACATAAACTGGATAGTGAGTTGTTGTGACTGTTTTCTTTGTGAGGATACCTCAACAAGTAACCTACGGTTAGCAAGTAAGCTACTTGGACTCTTTACGGTGATTGTGTCCCTCTTTTCCTTGTGCCATGCCAAGGTTGCGGAGGGAAATAACTGTACCCTATGAAAGACAGTCAGAGGTTGCTTTGCATGACAACATCTTGGTCTTCCTCACCATCGCCTCCTTGTATCAGTTGAACAACTTCTCCTCTCTCACCAGCAGCAGCATTCCATCTCTTCTATGCCTTCCTCATCCCAGTTTTCTCTTTGAAAACAGACAAGCTTACAAAACAAAGGAAACTAAATTAAAAATATGTGCAACTGGTAAATTGTATTAAAATATAAATGAATTATGCACTGCATTTAAAATTCCTGGACCAAAATTTGAAGAATGCAAACCCCCCACAGACATTTTATAAAGCTAAACGTAGATACTAGGAACCATCCATGTGGCTGTTCAACAAATATCATGTAGAGAAGATTCCTTGAATTTAGCAAAATAAAGCCAAAAGCCCATGGGTAGACCTAGCCAACACTTCACCTGAGTGAAAATAGGCTGAAGTAGAGCTACATAAAAGTTGTCTACCAAAGGAATAGCAGTAGATAAATCAGAAACCAAATTCAGCAGAATTATCCATGAGGAATTCTAACATTTTATAGGGGGGTCACAATTCTCTGAATAAAATTTTCTTAAATTGCACCGAGAGGTGAAATTATTCCAGTGACTCTCCTATCCTGCTGACTATCCACATCCGGTGCCCTAGAACAATTATACGTAATAATGAGATCATATCCTACTTGCCGATTAAAATAATCCTGCCCACTTAGTTGTCTGTTCTCTCTAGTAAGGGATTCCCTTTAGGTGTTTAGTAAATGCTAACTTTGCCTTCAAAATGACTGAAGCCACTCACCAGTTTGAAGACTGAAGATGTTCTTCCTGTGATGACTGACCCTGAGCAGACCATAGCTCCAGCATGGCTTCCCAACCTATTGAACTGGCATCTGCAGGTAGGATAAAAGGCGGCCACGGGTAAAATGACACATCTCTTATTAAAGGACAGAGGGACAGACTCACCTGCACCTCATAGTTTATTGATTCTAGAAACATTGCTATAGAATGAAGTTTACCATGGGCTTCAAAAGATAATGGCCTCAAGAATACCATAGATGCCATTAGACCCTGACTTAAAAGCCCTGTTTTTCAATATTCAAGAAAGATTGTGACGTGATCATCCGCTACCAACAAGGTCTGAAAATGTGCTTCTATAATATAGAATTGTTGAAGGCTGGACCTGTGATTTGTCTTTGTTCAGCAGAAAACAATGTAGAATTGTATACACCAGCTCTGTATCTTTTGCCCCTCGGAAAAGAAGCAACAACCAGCCACTCATCCAAAAAAACATATACCATAATCCCCTTTTCATGGACAATTGCATCCAAGAGAGCTAACACTTCAGTAAAAAAACAGAAGGAAAAGATGGCAAACCAATAGGAAGTGCCTGAAATTATTATAATGAATCTCGAGGTTCTGCTTCTAAATCCGTGACAGCGTTGGAGCAGGAGCTCCGCTGTAATCCCTCATTTTCCCAGTGCCTCAAACTTGCCAAACTCTGCCTAGCTGCCGCTGGCCCTGCCTGTAGTCCCCCCGCCGCCACCACTACCATCGGGCGGCCGCTGAGAGGGGACTACCTTTTCCATCAGGCATAGCGCCGGGCACGCCAGGCACGCGCCAGGAGGCGCTTTAAATCAGCGTCATTGCCGGCAGAGCGGGTGTTCTGCTTCTAAATCCGTGACAGCGTTGGAGCAGGAGCTCCGCTGTAATCCTTCATTTTCCCAGTGCCTCAAACTTGCCAAACTCTGCCTAGCTGCCGCTGGCCCTGCCTGTAGTCCCCCCGCCGCCACCACTACCATCGGGCGGCCGCTGAGAGGGGACTACCTTTCCCATCAGGCATAGCGCCGGGCACGCCAGGCACGCGCCAGGAGGCGCTTTAAATCAGCGTCATTGCCCGCGTCGCGTGAGCGCGCGGGAGCGCCCGGGCGAAGCCCGGGCCAAGGGCGGGCCCGTTGTTGCCCGTTAGTGACCGTAAGGGACCGGATTGGACCGGGCCACCCCCCTTGTCCTCCCAGACCTAGAGTAAGTACTTTCTCTCTAACATTTTGTGTGATTCGTCCACCTGTCCAAAATGACCCGAGGAACCCGGAAAAATGCTAAACCTGCCCAATCAGTAAATCACCTGACCGGCCCGATAGACCAATTTATATCACGTACCAACGATGTCATCGACCAGAGCATTTCCATCTTGGAACGCAGAGTATCTTTAGATCTCGCAAATGCCAAGCGTTCTTCCATGGGCCATTTGGCTACTGCGGTCTCTCCTAACCACCAAGGCCCTATTCTACCTATCTTGACCATCCCAACTACCACCGCAGCAGATATCCACACACTTCCTTGTACAGTGGACCTCTCTGCTACTCAATCCATATCTGACTCTCTTTCTTCGGAGGATCTAGAGACTACTCCTAATTTGGAGCTTTGCCAAACTCTGGAAACATCACCAGATAACCACCTTCGTGGGATCAGAGAGGGTGCAGTTCCAAAAAGGGGAAAGGGTAAACAACATTGTATCTCTAATAGATCTGAAGTCCAACATGAGACCGGGGGGGATCAGTTTTCTCTGCTTGCTCAACCAAGCACTTCTACAACTATTGTTACTAATCCCATAATAACTAATACCGATACTGAGAACATGACTGCAAATCCCCCTAGGACCTCCCAGCACGAAAATCATTGTTTAGTCTGTAATGCCACCCCTTATTTATTATCCACCTTTAGGGAACTCCTCATCGAGCAATTAAAACCTGTGCAAACGAGCTTGAGGAACCTAGAAAAACAGTTGGCATTATTATTCCCTAAAACACTCACCCAGCCCACCACAGAGCAGACAAATCAGGGGACAGGGAAACCGAATCCTCCAGTAAAAATTTCACAAATACTCCAACCAGGCCCCGCTAGTAAGATGCCTGCAATGTCCAACCCACCCAACATTTCACCTAAACACCCAGCCCTCTCAGCATCCCATTTGACCAACTCCCTCGCTGGCGTGCCTCCGGCTGGACCAAGTATTGTCCAGATCCCGGTTGCACAAGGTTCGGGGAAAAAATTGAATCAATCGGTTGATAAAAAACAGGTATCCCTACATCCCAAAACATTGGAAATTAAACCCTCAGAGATACCAAAAAGGGGAATGCGCTCAAGGCGTCCAGTGCATCTTCCACCTGAGGCATCCCCTTATACGGTTATTCTCACCGGAGTTCCCGAACTCACTGAAGGCACAAATGAATCTTTTTGGTCCCTCAAAAATAAAGTTTTACAGTGGCTAAGTTTAAATAGACCACTACAGAGGCACCATACTAGCAGAATAACTACAGTATGTAGAGTAACTTGGATAGGGGAAGAACAAAAATCAATTCAGGGCGATTGCATCATAGTGAACTGTGTTGACCCTAACACAGTTAACCACATTTGCTCTTGGCCATCCTTGGAAAAAAAGGGGGGTATCGATGCCTACCGCCTTTCCTTTTTTTACCCTCGAGAGAACATCCAAAACTATTTTCCCATGGGTAACTGGCAACAACCCCCTGAAGAACACTGGAATCAGGTGGCCTTCACTAAAAGAAATAGTAATAGAGACTGGCAGACACAGGACTGGCACTTCCAGCCCTGGCTTCCTAGAAAATCCCAGTTCCATAGGGAGGGGTGGCAGGGCTTTCCAACCAGAAATCGTTACGATTGTCTGGATATGGTAGATTGACCGTTAGCCAATATAGTACATAAGATCCAGGCCTCATCGATTCCTGTTGTCCCTACCAGTCGTGAACAAAAATTAAGCCTGACTAAACACCAACCTCCTATACTATCGAAAGTGCCTATTCCAATTATTAGTGAGGATGGACGTTCGGTTGACTCTTCTCACATTGATATAAGTAAAACGTCATGTGTTCTACCGGTAGCCCCCATTGGAGCAAATACCACAAACCACTGTCAGACCCAAAATACTGCCAAAAATACACCAGGTGTAATCTCAGCAGAGTATCTGAGCATTCCAATCGTCTATTGGAATGTTGCAGGCATGCGAGCCAAGATGGCGCTCCAACCATGGCTGGACACAGTTTCCATTCATCAGATAGTCTGCCTTCAGGAAACCTGGTCAATAGTTCCACAACATCTACTAGGTAACAAAACGTTCCATAATCCAGCTAAACAAGGAGTCATGGGTAGACCAAAGGGTGGTTTGGCGGTATACGTTGCTAATACTCTGCCCCCCCTAACTATATGTATGCTCAAAGAAGATCCAAGTTACCAAGTACTGCAAATAAATTTTAACAAAAACAGTACCTTTATTTTGATTAACTACTATAATAATTCCGAAGTAAAGGACTGTATAAAATTGTTAGCTGAAGTTACCACTTTTTTAGAATCCTTACAAAATGATTTACGTTCAACCACCGTATATACAATTTGGGGCGGTGATTTTAATACTGCATTATGCACAAACCACAATAATGGGAATTGTGGCCTGTTGGATGACCACGACTGCCCATTGCCACATTTTGTACATTCCACCTGTGGGAACAAACTAAATGAGTGCCTTTTTTCCCTAGAACTTGAGTTCGCAAACAACCTAGTAGAACCCCCCATAGATTTTTCCCCAACGTTCCATGGTAGAGGGGCCTCAACCATAATAGATTATATTTTAACCTCACATACCCTGAAGGGCCAATTGACCAACTTCTATACAGGGACAGATGTGAGCAGCGATCATTACCCGATTAGTGTAACACTCTCCCCAAAAAATGTTAAGATCCATTCTACCTTTACCAGCCAACTAACGCAAAGTTCCTTAACCATGAACAAGGTGAACGGCTATTCAGTTAAATGGGCCAAGGTCGATCCACTTAAAATCACGGAACGGGTCCTTGATAGAGCCGGTCCCTGGGTTCTTGATTGTTTATCTGTGGATGCCTCGCCCAAAACAACTGTGACAAGTTTCCAGAAAGTTCTAAAGGTTATCGGGGAGGAGTTTACCCATAAACCCAGGAATAAAAAATCCAACTCTGAAAGATGGTTCAACGCAAACTGTCGCAAGGCTCTTTCAAATCTAAAGGCCGCCCTGCATAGTCCTCTGAGGGACACTTCGGAAATTTCCAAACTACAGAAACTCTACAATATAGCCAGAGCGGAACGCAAGAAAGAAATCAAGAACAATCTATGGGCACAGTTACATCTTAGTTGCTTTAACAAAGACAGCGCTCTCTTCTGGCAAGTTATCAGATCTCCCTTTCTGGCCGATTCATCGAAGGCCCAACATCTGGACGTGGCCGTCACCGCTGAGGAATGGGTCGCCCATTTCTCGAAAATCTTTGGACCCCTTCAAGCAGTCCTCTCTGAAGATGAACAAAGAAATGGCAACACGCCAGGGAAGATTACCTATCCGATCAATATAATCTTCACCCATGGAGAGGTTGTAAAAGCTCTAAAGGCGTCTAAACCGGGCAAGGCTCCAGGGCCTGATGGTGTGCCCTTAGACTTTTTCTTATACAATCTCGAACTTTGGTCACCCCTCCTTACCCAGGTCCTCTGTGCTGCAACATCTACAGGGCTGCTAAAGTCATGGTCGACGTCAATCCTCCTTCCCATTTTCAAAAAGGGTGATCGCAACGATCCTGCCTGCTACAGGCCTATTTCCCTTCTGGACTCCATAGGTAAAGTTGCAGGCCGGGTGATACTGGGCCGACTACAATCTTGGGCCCAGACAAATAACATCATGACCGACCTGCAATATGGCTTCCAGAAGGGTCTTGGAACTGTGGAGCAGGCTCTGAACCTTGCCCTTTTGATAGGGAAGTATGCTGCAGCGAAAGGGGGTAACATCTTCCTAGTGTATGTCGACCTTAGTGCAGCCTTTGACTGCGTCCAGCACTCTAAACTCTGGGCTATTTTAAACAACCTCAAAGTGGAACAAGCTCTCATAGCTTTTCTACGGGAACTCTACGGGGACGCAACGGCGTCCGTCAGATATGGAGTCAATGGCGAGTTGTCCCCATCTTTTTCCATCAAAAAAGGGGTAAGACAGGGATGTGTACTGGCTCCCTTCCTGTTCAACCTTTACACCAATGGTCTTGAGCTGGCCATGCTAGAAGGGAGCCAGGACTTACCCCAGATCAACCATCGTCCTATACCAACGCTGCTTTATGCAGATGTCATTTTTGCAAGCACACTCAATCAACTACAAAAGCAGCTTGATAAGTACTCTTCTTTTATGGGCTCCCTTGGTCTCAAAATTAATATAAAAAAGACGTTCACCATGCATATTGGCCCCAAGGTCAAGAAACCCAGAGTTATCGTCGTGGAAAAGTCAAGATTGGAAAAAACGTCGGCCTATCCATATTTAGGGATATTGGTGGATGATTCTCTATGCTGGCGGCAGGCCACGGCCAGCAGAAAACTTCTTTTCCAGCGAGCAACAACGGCCTTGGTCTCTTTCTCTAGAAAACTTGGTAAACCTGCTCCCCAAGAACTCCTGAAAATCTTCTATGCAAAATGCCATAGCATGGCCACTTATGGCGCAGGAGTCTGGGGCCACGGTCCAATTGATCCCATCCAAGTAGTGGAGAACGGGTTCGCTAAATACCTGTTGGCCCTTCCACAAAGCGCTCCGAACTTTGCTGCCCACAACGAGCTTGGAATGGAATATATCACAGACTATATACGTGTCCAACCAATTCTTTTATGGCAACGTATATGGTCAAAACCAGAATGTCACCTGACACGCTCGCTGATTGAGGACTGTATGGCCCTAACAAACTGGCGCAGGATTTCTTGGCTAGCATATGTGGAGAACTTTTTCAAAGATTTAGGTTGTAGCTCATATTTTGACGACCCACCGAGTGTGGAGGATATATCTAGAAAAGATCTAAAGAAAATAAGCATGGACCACTTGAGAGAACTTCGTAGCTCAACTGAGATTCAAAAGTCTTCTAATCTCCAAATTCAAGAAATTCAACCCGTCAAGCTCATACAACCCTACCTGTCATATTATTTGTCTAATTATGAAAAATATCTTTTGACAAGATTCCGTTTTAATACCTTTTTTCGACTGGTTTCCTTTCCTCGAACACAGGATTGGTCGAAAGACATTACGAACTGTCCATGTGACGGAGTATCGACCCAATCAACCCTACACATTATCTTTTTCTGTTTATATTACAAGGCACCACGAAATACTTGGATTCTTCCACTGCTCCGATCATCTGGCAACAGGTCCTGTCATCTAGCCTATCTTTCTTTACAACTTTTGAACTCAACTCATTCTGCAAAATGCATAGCCACATTCCTAAAAACTACTATCAAAATACGAGAAGCTCTTGTTTGATATTATGTCCTTTTGTGTAATTATACCTATTTTATTTTTTTCTTGTTATGTAAATCAATTTTATTTTTACTGTTTTTATCTGTACTTTTTATGGTTGCAATGAAGTGGTAACCGAATAAAAGAAATAAAACGAACGAAACGAATCTCGAGAACATTTAATGACCAATATGTATTGGCACATGAATATTAGCGACATTGAGATGAGATACATTAAAAAAAATCTCCTGGGTGTATCAACACGATTATAGGGTGCAGTGTTATCACCTTGAAAGGATAGTGTGTCAAATACGTGTTGCAGGCTTCTAGATTAAGAACCGGTCTGAAATCTCCATTTGTACTAAAAAGAGGATAGAAAAAAACACGCGCCTCTGTCTGAATATGGGACTTCTAATATTGCTTTATATTCCATCTATAAATGTATCACTTTCCACATTTGCTCCCCCATGTCCCTCCTTCGGTTGTAACGGAGGCAAAGGAGTGGTTTGAAACTTTGCTGGATGTTTGACTTTGAACTCTATGAAATAACCAGACTTCGCAATCTGATACCCACTTGTCATTCTAAAATATCAGTAATGGAGAAACCAATCCACATCGTCTTTCCTGTAGTCGTGGCTTTGGAGTGTTTGTGCACTTGGGACACAGGAAGCTGAGGGCTCAGATTCATTAAAAAAGGCCCCCAATCCCAGGCCCTTCCTTGACAGGGAATTCTTGACTGTTGGAACGATTGTTGGCCCTTCTAAAGGAACAAAAGTTGAAAAAAAGACAACAAAATGTTCTTGTTCTTCATAGATTTTTTTTAGTAAGGGCTTGAATTGGATGGAGATAAAATAAAAGAGAATCAAAAGAGGCAAATGAAGGAGCTATGTAAGTCCAAAAAGCCATTTGTAAACCATTCTTTCTGCTTGAAACTGTTAGTAACAAAACTTAGACAGGGACAGGAATGTAGAACCTGGAAGGATAACCAGTGGAAATTGAGGAAGACTAGACTGCTAAATACTGTGTAGGTTAGAACTACGAAGAACAGGAATCCACTTCCATGTCTTTAATGGTAGAACATATCCAACTACACTACATGCAGCCCTGAGTACCTGGCAGCAATTCATAGTTGTAATGGCTTTCAGTTCCCATTTAGTTCTACTACTCAGCTTGCGTTTCTACCTTTTATATTTTTTTCCACAGGTCCCTCTTGATCCTTTGCCTTGTTTCCCTATGTTCTCTGTTTTTGTTCTCTGTTGTCGGACTCCATCCTTTCCCTGTGCTATGACTGTTGATTTCTGGGAGATACTGGGGATCAGCACCAGTATCCCGGTAGATAAGCAGCCCCCTGATCGTTCCTTCCACCTCAGATATAAGTAAGATACTGACACTTTGATTATACAATCTTCGCCATTTTCTACTACTCAGTTTTGTTTACACATTGAACTCTCCACCTTTCTCATATCATTTCATCTCACTTTCAAAACACATCTAACAAACAGTCAGAGCAAGAATCCTCCATCAGATGCCTTTCCATCCCGGGATTTTCCAGTACTGCCCTTCAACAGCAAGGGCAGAAAATGCATCATCAAATCCCAAGGAAGACTAAGATGATGCACAAGCCAATAAAATAATTAACTTGTGTTAATGTAGGCACCTCAGATTCAAAATGATTCAATCTATATATTTTTTTACATGTAAAGAACTATTTTGTGATATCTTTCCATTGATAATAATAATAATACACATTTTAGATAGTGCATAGCTACTCCTGTGAGGAATGTCCCAATGCTGAGCAGTCTGAAAAAAGATAAGGGACAAACTGGGGAGTGGGGCATAAAAAAGCCAAGTCTTAAGGTTATTGCAAAACTAAGGCTCTGACTAAGATTGCAGCAGCAGAAGGGAATTCCAGAGTTTAGAAGCAATAAAGCAAAAAGATCTACCACTAGCGGCCTTGTAAAAGTAGTGCCTCCGAGGACCTGAGGCTCCTTCTAGGAGGGTATGGAGCGAGAAGAGAGTGTAGATACGTCAGCCCAGCGTTCCTATGGCTCCTATAACAGTAGCATAGGGCCTTAAAAGAAAGGCGCTTTTCCACTGGGAGCCAGTGCAGTTTCTGAAGCAGGTATGTTTTCTAGTTAAGAGGTGCCAGCGCTGCCTCGAAGGAACTGTTCAGCAATTCCTTGCATACCGGAAGAAAACCATAGTACCCCCACTCCAGGATACAAGGGGTTGCCGGGTCAAAAGGAGAAACCGACTTGATAGAAGATATGTACCCCTTCGGCTCAGCCTCATCAATAGGTTTGAACTGGAGCAGGCGGTTGCCTTCATCAGAAGGCTCAAACCAAGTGTCACAGTAACAAACATGTTTAGCAGCCTCTAGAAAGGAGGAATACATCGTGGCAACTTTGATAGAGAAAAACTCTGCCAGTAGTATGTTGCAGCTCTCCTTAGATGGTGACATTACTGCAGATACTCGATCCAGCAATGTTAATGCTTTAACAATGGAGAAGATCTTTCTGGAGGAGTTTTGGACCATGTCAATTTTATTTGCGTATGATGAAAAATTGCCTAGCTAAAGTGAAGGTAAGTTTCAGTTCTATTAAGGACAAGGAGGCGAGGATTATGCTTAATTCTCTCTTCACTTTAATCAGTAACACATAACAACAGCCCATTAAAGCAAAAAACGACTTTTCCCAGAACACTTAGGGAAAAACTACACAAGAAAAATCAATAGTCCTTTCATAGTGTCCTTGATCAGGCTCCACAAATTCCTCTGTCACTGTCTGCACCTCTTCTTTCTTTGCGTGAATCACACCCACAGGTTTCTTCATGCATCCTATTTCGACCCATAATGTTCTGTAAAGATACATCGCTTCAATAACCGATCTATCCAGCGTCTGGCTAGCATAGATACTCAGACAACCAGAATAGACTAATTGTTTGATTAGATAAGACAAGATCAAATAACATCATATCATAACCATGCATGTGGAATGCAAAACAATCTAATTACACTAGTACGGGCGGGTCTGCATCTGATTAGAGTGCCGGGTGGGATAATCCTCGCCTCTGTGTCCTTAATAGAATTGTATCCCAGGTACAATAATAAGTGGTTAAAACAGAGAGTGAATATCCCATATATGTAGTTCATGGGAACTAATGGAATTCTATTGGTTCCTAGTTGATTATTCATGAGTTAGAGCCATTTTCGCGAGCACTGTGGGCCTACTTTTCAAAATATCAGAATACAAACAATAGCGGACATACCTGCACCAACTACAGATCAATACCTGAAGGGTGAGATTGGGTCCCATTTTACTCAAAATATATATATTCCCTGGGGTGAGATGTATTTATATAAAAGCACTAATAATTAAAATATATGAGGCCTGTTGGCTAAGGGAGATCTATGGTTGTTTTTTTTCCCCAGACTTTTCATCTTTAAGAATTTAGGGTGAGACTACTAAGGGATTACAAACTAGCACATCACAGAAGAAGCATTTATTTTTGTGCTTCCAGAAGCAATAGTGTACAACCCGGTAGGTGAGATATAGTTCCACCAGTATATAAACTTTGGGCGTTGAGACAACAGGGTGCAAACAGACTCTCATATTAATAATCAACTCTATGAGACTATTTATGATTGAGAGATGAGAAGACTGAGTGTGTTTGTAGATACATTGTGTTGCTATAAATGGGGAGTTTATAACTTCTCTCAACTAGTGATGCGTTGAACGTAAATAGGGGAAATTTTGACATATATTACATGGGTCCGTTTCTTTTAATAAAGTAATGATTGTACAGAAGTAATACTGCCCTTTTTATGTTAGTACCTGTACTATATCTGGCAATATATTGGGTTCCAGTCCTAACATCTTTTGAACACGGATATGACCTTATGATGACACAGTGCATTGTCTTTTAATACTCTCATCTTTCTCTTGTTATTTGCTTTATATTTTTTTTGATATTGTACTCTGTGGCAAGTTCTTTGCTGTATGCTTCTAACATTGTTTTTATATAGACATGAAATATATGTGAATAGATTTTTTTTGATTCCTGTTTGTAACCATAACAAAATGTTTTAAATTAGTTTAATAAAAAAGATATGTATAATTTCTACTATTATTGACTAATGATTGGCACACTATTTTTCAGTCAACTATACTCCCCATTGTGAGTTTGGTTTTGCACTGAGCGGAATGTCAGATGATTGTGAATGGTGTTTTATATAAGGTAGACCAATAGATGAATTTTTCTTTTGACTTAATAGGATTGAAACATACCTTCACTTAAGCTAGGCAAATGTTAATTCTATGTCAGGACCGGAGGCGAGGATTATGCTATTTCAAAGCTTACTTACCACCACCTGAGCCACGTACACTACAGGTTTGAAGTACAACCTTTTAAACGTCGAGCCTGATGACAAATCAGCTGCACGCATAATATCCTCCAGACGTGCGCACATGCTGAATGTTTTTGTAGCCATTGCCCCTTTAGCTGAACATGCTCCAAAAATATTTTTATTGATACCCGCCTCCTGAATCACACATCTAACCCAGCAGGCTACTGAGGGAGAGGTTTCTTGAGAGCAATAAGGAGCTGTCTTTCTCCCAAACAGCAGACTTCCTCAGCCATCTCCTCATATACTTTAAGGCATTTGACCACACGTAACTTGGAGAGTCTGTGAAGGCAGGATAAGAAATTGTGCGAGTGTTTGATTTGGTATGCCGACTCAGGGTAAAAGTTACTCCGTCAGGGGAAAACACCCTGGCCGTAATGTCCAAGCCCACATATCAGAGCCCCTTCAGCACAATACAAGGCACGGCAACATTGCTAATTTTGCAGAAAAATCCTTCAGAGACAAGAATCGATTTGGTTCCCATGACAAAAAGAGGTTCAAAACCAAATTAACATCCCTGAGTGCTGCATAGTGGGGTCCAGGGGTAAGGGTTAACTGAATCCCCCTAAGCAACCTACTGACCAACGGGTGTTCACCAACAGGGGCTTCAGATATAGGGGCATGGCCTTCAGGCACAGCAGAACGGACGGCGTTGAGTGACTAGTATGCCAGCAATTCCTCTGCCATGCTCGAAAGAAATTGAGGATTTGGATTAAATCAGCTCCCACAGGATCCACTTCCCCACGCAGACACCAACATACCCATCTAGAGCAGGCCGAGCCGCAACCTTTTGTTGTGCTGTCTGCCCATGCTCAGGATAAGAGAAATTCAGCGAGGCTCGAAAGGCCTAGAAGCATCCATCTTTGCCCGTAATCCTCCATTCCATGAGATGTAATGAACCTTCCGACACCAGCCGATGTGGTTCTTTGTCTGGATTTCTCAGAATGTGAGGAAAGTGGGAGAGTCGGATTGGATAAGCCCAAGAAAGTGCCAGAAGAACTGGAAGCCGTCCTTGAGATGTCCAGACAGGCATTACCAGTATTATGTACGCCTTCTGTCTGCGGACCTGAGCCGCTGTCCTGGTGATCGTGGAGAAGGGGGAAAGGCATAACTCTCCTCTCTCCAATCCTAGAGGAACGGTTGCGTCACCTCCGCCAGAGGGTTCGGCCTCCAACTGAAGAAACGTGTCAGCTGTTATTTGAGGCGGCACGCAAAGAAATCCACTGAGAATGGCCCCACCAGTTGAACAGCTGCCAAACCATTTGGTGCCGGGAGTGCCAATCAACAACCTGATTCTTCTGACCTGGAAGATACTCCACCATTGCGATACCTGATTGTCCAGGCAGAAGTTCCAAAACTCTTTTGCCATATTGGTGAGGGCACAGTACCTGGTGCCGACCTTGTGGTTTACGTATCTCATTGCTGAGACATCGTCCATCTTTAAGAGGACTGAGAACTGGACTCAATCCTGGGTCCAGCAGCGGGCCATGAGCAAACCAGCCAAGAGCTCCAAGCAGTTTATATGCAAATGTTGTTCTAGAGGTGAACAACATTCATCTGTGGAGAAATCCCCACATCGGGTGTCCCAACCTGACCTGCTGGCCTCCGACTCTAATACCAGGTCGGGGCGGAACAGAAGATAGCTCTTTTGTTCCAAGCTTCCATGTGGGAGAGACACCACTCAATTTCCTCCCTGACCTCATCCACCAGAGAAACCAACTGCGGATATGTGAGGCCTCTCCTGAGATGGTACGCTTTTAGACCATGTAAGGCCTGGTAGTACAAAGGCTTGGAAAAATCACTTGAATTAAAGAGGAGCGGAGGTCTACCAGGCGGACGATCTGTCTGAGTGATGTGCATCGCTTGGTCATCGTCTGGCGGAGCTCGTGCCTTATCTTTGTGATCTTTTGGGAAGGAAGACTTAGAAAAGAGGAGGTGGAGTCTATGACAAAACCCAAGAAGACTGTCCTGTGCGTTGGTGTTAGTAAAGACTTTGTCTCGTTTATCACGAACCCCAGCCCCTGCAACAGGGTTACCACTGACTGGAGATGTGACGTCAGTCTCTTGGGACATTGCGCCATGATGCAGATATTGTCCAGATAGAACATCAGCCAAATTCCCTGAGTTCGCTGGAACTCCACTGTGGGCTTGAGCACCTTGGCGAACACCAAGTGGCAGATGAGACAGAAGGGCAAGGTGAGGAAGTTGTAGGTCTGGGAGCCCTACATGAATTGAAGGAAGCGATGAAGCGGGTGAAAATCAGGACCGACAGGTATGCATCCTTCAGGTCCAGGTGGACAATCCAATCAAGCGGAAGTAACACGCAATCTTGAAGTGGCGATATACCAACCACTCGTTGAAATGCTTGAGATTTATTACCGGCCTGTGCCCCTCGTCTGCCTTGTCAACCAGGAAAAGGTTGCTGATGAAACCCTCGGGGTGTACCGCCGAACGACAGATCGCTCCCTTCCGAAGGAGGGCCACACCCATCTCATCTATCAGCACTCTGTTGTGGGCATAGAAACAGATGGGGTACAGACGCACGTCTTGGATGGGGGAACCGTAAAATTCAATTTGGAACCCCTGAACTGTCTGCAGAACCCATGAGTCTGAGGTAATGGAGGCCCAGGCTTGGAGGAAATGTGCTATCCGTTGCTCCACCTTCAGCAGGGCCAAGAGAAAAACACTCACAGTTTGTATTGCTGTTGCCCCTGTGTAGCCTCCACAGCCCCAAAACCATTGCTTTCTGGTGGGGTAGAAGTTGTTAAAGCATGGATTGGCCTGATATTGCCCACGCCGGGAGCCTTGCCACCTAGACGAAGAGGAGAGGCGGTCAGTCGAGCGGCTCCTTCCAGGACCAGCCCCATGGAAAACACGCTGGGTAAAGACACGATTTATATTGGTTTGGGCTTTGTCTAGTGATGTGAAGGTCACCTCAAACTTCCCAAACTCTTTGACGAACGTATCACTGAACAAACCACCTTGTGCCACCGCACCTGCCTCAGAGGAGGCCAGATCCCCCAGTTTCCAGTCGACTTTGATGAGCAGGGAGTGGTGGTGCTCCATAGACACAGCACAGTTGGCATTCGCCATAAAGTAAACTGCGCGTTGTGCCCAGCTGGACAGCATATCAGGATCAATGAGAGAGCTCATGACCTTGGCCTCTTCTGCCATGTGTAAGATCTTGGTGATCGGGCCAATGGCATCTAAAAGCTTACCTTGCAAGGAGCGCCAAGATCTTTTAATTCTCTTCTTGGGATCTTTAACTAACTTAACCAGGAACGTGGCCATCTTCACATTGATATCGGGTGTTAGGGCTACCTTCCCATCTAGGGTGGGGCAGGGGCACTCTGCTCTCAGATGGCTGCTGGCCTCGTTCTCCAACGGCTTCCTGAGGTGCGCCGCCACATATTTAGCCACCTTTTGAGCTGGGGCCCACTCCGCTGACCTAGGATAAATAATGTCATCCAGGTCCAGCATATCCAAAACCCCCTCTTGTGCTGGGGCTTAGGATGGGCGCCACAAACTTGTAGAGCTTGCTTCGTCGCCTGACTCCTCCAGGAGGTCGCGGGATGTCTGGGACGGCCAGCACGGGGGGGGGTCAGACGGGCCCTCAGTGTCCTCAGGTGGGGAGGTCTTGGCCAAAAACACCTGTTTAAGGCGTGCAAGGGCATCTTTATCGATCCCTTCATCACACTTTTTTGTTGGGGGAGCCCTCACTTGGAGTGTCTTGGTGGGTTCTGCTGGGCTGAGACCGGGGTGTGGGCGAACTTTGTGCACTTTTGCACATTCCTCTCTGACAACCTTTCTTCCAAGGGGGCCGTTAGATCAGTGACTGCCCTGTAAAAGTCTTCGTTCCACTGGAGGTAGGCCAGAGAGTTCTCCTCCTCATAAGTTTCATGCAACATTATATGGTGATAGAGGGAAACACCTGTAGGTAATATCTGAGGTAGGGAGGGTCTGGTAATAGCTTTAGGTCCCAATAAAGCGGGCAATCAGTCCCTACTAACGTGTTGGGGATCTACTGCATACAAGCGTGACCAGATGAAGAGTTGTGGGGGACCCAAGCAGGTATGGGTGCACTATTTAAAGGGCGTTTGCCCAGGGACGCTAAAATCACCCTTGGTTACAGTGGGTAAAAGCTGTCTAACACGGGTGTCCCCCAAGGCTTCTTAGGCATAGAAAACAATACTGACCCCTAAGGGCGTTCAGATGGTGCACCGCACCACTACCGGCCCTGCATGGCGTCTCCAAGCAAACCTGAAGGAAAACAGAGCGATACTGACATAGCCCTCCTGCTGAGGGTCAGCTGAAACAGCCAGACGAGCACGAGCAATGTCAGGCCTTCGAGTCTCCCGCTTTGAGGTTTCAAGCGCACACTGTGGGCCAGAATGCTTCGGATGCCCCTGCAGCACCCTCTATGGAACGGTGGACCACACAGTCGCCATATTGAGGGAGAACATCGCGTCAGTAGTGCACTAGCGGTCCTGCGACCAGCAAAATAAAGCACAATAGGGCTCTGAAAAGAAAGGAACAATGCGCGGATCAGTGCTACATGAGACAAATCATTAAACATTTTCACAATCACATAGCAAGACCACAGTAATCGGACTGTATAAACAAGGAGGAAAGAAGGAACCTCTTAACTGGCTGCTGAGCAGTGAAGAAAGAGGATGAGCAGACAGTGACAAAGGACTTTGTGGAGGCTGATCAAGGACACCGTGAAATGACTAGGGATTTTTCTTATTTATTTATTTCCCTAAGTGTTCTAGGAAAAATAGCTTTTGGCTTTAATGGGCTGCTGTTATGTGTTACTGACTAAACCGCAGTGAGAATTAAGCAGTTTTCAGCTTCACTACAGAAGGAGCTTTGGAAGAGATGTTCTGAGAAATCCAAAAGGGAATAGCCCTATGATCAGACCAGACAAGTGGCAGGGGAGACCCCACCACTAAGTCTGTAAGATTAGAAAAATAGGATCCAGCGTATGTCCACACTTGTGAGTGGGCTCAGAGACCAGCTGGGGCAGTTGAAGACTAGATAAGTCAGCAACCAAAGCTGAAGCTAAAGGGCACATCAAATCATCAAATTGAAGATTAATGTCCCCAACCACAGTGAAGTTAAAATAATATAGGATTAGTGGGGGCAGAATATCTGCTAGAGAAGATATAAAACTGGTAGCCGTCCATGGTGGCCACCAGATCAAAATCCCTGAAAAGGTGAAATTATTAGAGCAAAATAGGGAGAAAAGCACTGCCTCCAGCCAGCATTCTTTGTCTAAAATACTCTGACTTGCAACACGAAGCGGCTTTGAATGTAAATAAAATCTTGAAAAGAAATCCTCTGCCTAAGGTGCTGCAAGTAAAAATTGTCTCTAATATGTGTCTTTGAATTTTTTTATTCAGCACCCTGAATGCATCTACCTTGTGAATCTTCAGAGTCATCTTTATAATTAACATTCTCAACATTAGCAAGTAATTCATTGTGTTTCTTAAATCACTACAGCCCATATTTATGAAGCCTCTGCATTGCCCTTGCTTCATGCAAGGCGATGCAAGGACAACGCAAAGGCTTCAGTAATATCTACAATGCCATGCAAGGCCTGATTTCCTTGGCCTTGCATGGCCTTTAAAGAAACGTAACAGAAGGCAGCTATTTGCAACGCGTTACGTTATATTTCAACTTGGGAGGCGTTCCATTTGTGGAGCATAGCGCGTTCCCATGCACTCAACCATGGATTTCGGCGCATTCACAGATTTACAAAGACTTGTGACCTGGGTATACGTAAAAATACTACGCTTTCTCATGCAAGATGTAACAAAGAGAAATACCTTTGTTTCTCTTAGTTATTTCCTCTTTTCAGTTATTTCCTCTTTCACATGTGCTGCACTCTGCAGCACACATAGAAAGAAGAAAATTCCTCTACGGTTTGTGTTGGTGCCGAAGGTGGTGTCCCTTCCAGTACAAAAACAATCCTGCCTGTAACAAAGGCACTTTGCAATATGGTGCAAGAGTGCCTGCATTGGTACTAAGCAGCACAAAGTGCACCAGCACAAGAAGAGAGCAGAAATGCTTCATATCTTTGCAAATATGGAGCATTTCTGCTCTCTACCCTTTCATGCAACACAGTGCAGCAACGTGTTCCTAGATACGGCTTCACTAATAACAGCCTTCTGCTCCCCAGGGGATAAGACAATACAATGTTCAGCTTCTTGATTGGCTTTGGAATTATAGTTCCCATTTCACTTAGCTTCAGTCTCCGTGGTTCACCAGAAATGGAACAATCAGCCTCAAACTGTTGCATCTTTAAGCGGTGTGTCCTGTTTCCAACTTATTCCATTACTCCGAGTCCAAGTCTTCCTCGTCACAGTGATTACTAGTGACCTTGTCTCCTCTTGACAGAACATCCAAAGAAAAAATACTATACATTCTAGTTTCCTCTCCTTCCAATATGGTGCCATTCCTGGCACCTACTATCAGTATAAGTAGGAAGTCATCACTCACCACTTCTCATGATGTTAAGCTGTAAAGAAATTGAAGCCTCCCTAAATGGGCTGCGAGGGGTCCGAAACCATGACTGTGGCGAGGAAGACTTGGAATAATGAAGATTACCAGTAAGTAACTGGGACATTTCCTCTTTGTCCATCTTCCTCGCCCCAGTCATTTCCAGTGAGCTGATACCAAAGTGGATATTGGCTTCAATAAATTTATAGATCACAACGCCTCAGACCAAAGTGTGTGATAAACATCTATTTTGATGCCAAAAACTATCATTGCTGAAACATTTCATATGTCAATTGCACATATTACACATCCATTGCTGCATTCAATACTGATAACGCAAAATCAAAAGATGCAGTTGCGCCCAACTGAAAATGATAATCAGTCATAAAAGTGTGCGCTGATACCCAAGTAGCTGCATTGCAAATGTCCTCCCCCGCAGCCCCCTTAAAAGATGCCCATGAAGCTGACACACCACGCGTTGACCTGCCTTGCACATTAGAGCCCAATTCTCTTCTTCGACTCCCTAAGCCTGCTTAAGCCACCTATTAAAAGTAGCCCAAGTTGACTTCAGGCCACTCTCTAGTGGTACAAAATTCACAAAGACGTTATTCACCTTCATAAACCTCTCCGTTCTTGCCAAACAGATCATTACAGCTCTTTTAACATCCAACAGATGTAATAACAACTTGCTTCCCAGTTAAAGATTTGGAGCCAATTAGGTAATACCACTTCACTGACTGAATTAAACTGGGAAGGAACTTTAGGCACAATTCTTGGATCCAACTTCAAAACCAAATTATCGGAAAAGTCTTCAAAAAAAGATCAAACCTAAATAATGTACCTAGTTCACCCACTCTCCTAGCAGATGACACATCTACCAAAAAATGTGCTTGGAAGTCAGAAGCTTAAGTTCCACTGAATTGAAAGGCTCGAAAGGAGAATGTTGAATCGCCTGTAAACCCAGAGGTAAATCCCAGGCCAGGGCTGGACAAAGCACCGTAGGTCTTTCCAAAGAAAACGATTTTAACAATCTACATACCAAAGTCTCCACTTTCTCCAACTGAGGGCTTGTAAACACCCTCACTGCTACCCATTGAATCTTCGAAGTAGATATTACAAGACCTAAGAAAAAGCCATCCCAAAGGAACTCCAACACCCTCATTGGAGCTAACATTACAGAATCCCAACCTTTCAACACAGACCATTTGAGGAAACACTACTAATTACATGAGTACCCGTTCAGGCTAGATGAACGCCTGGAATGCTGAATCATCTCAACCACCTCTGATGTACAACCCTGCTCTATGAGGTTCATCTTTCCAGGAGCCATACCTGAAGATGAAAATGCATCAGTACGGGGAATGGAAGAGGTGGACACACAACTGGATACAGACCCCACATGATTGTCCAATATAGTCCCACTGCAAGAGTTGACACAGAAGGATACCAGGGATGTCTATGCCATCCTAGAACCACCAGTAACATCCGAACCTTGTCCTCCCTGACCTTGTGCAACAACCTGGAGAGAAGTAGGTTCATAGAGAAAGCATAAAGGAAATTTGATTGCCATTTGGAAGACATCACATCTACCCTGCATGCCTCCCGACAAGGAAGTAGAAACATGGAAATAGCGCGTTCTCCCTGGAGGCAAACATATCAACTTCCAGATAACCAAATCTCTCCTGTAGCCGAAGGAAGAGGTCATTTGTTAATGATAAAGAACCCATCAGAGGAAATGCTCAGCTCAACCTATCCGCTTCCCAATTTTCCCTCCCTGGAAGGTAAATTGTAGCTAAAGAACTCAGACTGGACTCCCCCAAACAGTAACCTCCCTCGCCAGAGAGCTGAGACTCTGAGATCTGCATCTGCCCTGATGGTTGGCATGCCCCATCCCAGCCCTAGCATCTGTTTTGATCTGTACATGGTGGTGGAACAACTGCAGTGCAAATGCTAACAGAGCTAGATCTACTGGCTTCAGCTCAGTCCAACTGAAAGAATTCACCTGAAAAAGAGCCCACTTCCCTATAGCTGGTTCACCCTCCAAAGTGGCCCGAGCCCAACTTGCTGGTGCCTTTAGTCACAACCTTTTGTGGCTGAACTACAAAAAGCTGAACCCTGTTCAGATTGTTGTCTGTCATCCACCAATACAGGTCCTTCTGTACCTGACCACTCACTGGAATCCTCTGTTCGAAATCCTCAGAAGCCAGATTCAAGTGACTAAACACCTGATTTATCAGAGGATACATATGATGATGGGCCCAATGGAGAACCACAAGAGAGGATGCCATCAGAGAGTCAACCTCAACCAATGTTGGATTGGGACCGGAGAGTTTGCCACCAAAGACGCAATCTCAGTTCGGATATTGTTCTTTCTGTCCTCAGGAATAAACACTCTCCCCACCTCTGTTCTGAAATGCACACTGATGCAGTCCTGTGTAGGCATGAGGTAGGATTTCCTGATATTTAACAAAAATCTCTGCTCCTGTATGACTCAGCATAGTTCTTACACATGTGCTTGCACCAAAGAAAATAAAACGAGATCAATCAATGAACCAAATAAGGAAATACTTGGATTCCGTCAGAATACACAAAGCCCACCAAAGGAGCTAACACCTTAGTTAATCTCATTGGAGAGGAAGAAAGACCAAAGGAAGGTACATGAAACTGATTATGATGATACTCTACACACAAGAGAAGGAACCTGATCCAGCGCCCCTATAGAAAAACTGTCTCACCAACGCTACCCATTACCATAATACTCACCATTAATCATAAATCTCTCAGAAGGCCCATTAACAAACGAGACAATTTTTGGGCGACTGAATCATGTGACCTAATTAATAAAACCTATTCGCAAACTATTTACAATTATATATACAACTGCAGTTTATCATTTCTTACCATGGTTTTTGCATTTATCATACTAATTAAGTCACTTAGGCAAATGGATCAGCTGATGATAACTAGACTATGAATAAACAAGACCAGCTTGTCGTTTTAAAAATCTAATTTTATTAACTTTATTATTCAGGTAAGAGCATTCTCATTAGGAAATCTTTATTTATTAGCAAATTAAGCAGCATCAATTAAGGTAAATGAATTATTGAACTGACATCTTCAAAGCAAATCAGCATGTATGAGTTAAAGCAAAATATCAGTTTTTCCATTCCCTAAGTCTATTTCCCTGACTAAAACTCTCTCCACCTAAAGGTAAAGCCATTAAAGCCTGTTATCCTTACGTGCGCCAAAAGTCCAACAGCACGACACGCCCATCAGGAATCGGAAAGCAAGAAGCGCCCTCCTGTCAATGGGGCTAAGTTTTATACCTTTCTGCCTAGCTAATCTCACTAAATTTTATATTTTTCTCTGCCATCCAGTGTCCTCATTGGCTGACTGATGTCAGCTCATATGGTGTCATCACCTTTCTCCAAGCCTAGATCGGGCTTTTCTTAGAGTCCATTGTCTCTTATTCTCAAGTCACGCAGCTTCCTTAAAAATGAAACATTTCACGAGTCACAGGCCGTTACTTCCTTAGCTTGGCAAACTTTGCCGCTTCCTGTCCTTGAATCAGTAACTCTTAGAGCACGTCTATTACAGTTCATTTAGTTTTGCAAAGCTTGACAATGTGGTAAAAGTTTCCACGCAGGGCTCTTGCTCTCTCTGGACAGGACTTGACAACGCCATCTTTTTTAATGTAATCTTTAGGCCTCACACGAAAACTATTATTTAAACAAACACAAGACATCCATTAATTAGAGAATTAAACCCCATTCTGTTACCCACCCCCTTTGCTAATTATTAACCCATTAATTTATGTTACCTAGCTGAGCACACAAAGCTGCGTTTCATATCAACCTTCTTCTTATAGGCCGCAGGATTCTCCACGAACTTATGCTACATATAAGACGTAAGACATAACATAAGCACACAAATATGCACATGCCATTAATTAAACAGCCGCATTTAATACTGACAAAGACAATAGACAAGATTAGTTTATTATTTTTCAACGCACTTGCTTTTGCAACATAGAGCACATAAGTTAGTCCCTTGTGTTGTGTAAATGCATTTTTAAGACTATGTTGGTTAATAATTCCTCACAAATCAGTTAATACGGTTATATTATTATGGAAGTTTAACTTTGCGAGCCAGAACAAAATATCATTCTGAATCTCGCTCCATCAACTCCCTCATCTGGTGATCTCAAAATCACCAAACTATACCCAAAATGTTTTGAAAATTTTTAATACCCTTGAACATGTTAGTATCAGTATTTCTAAACTTTCGATTCTGCTGTTTGTTTGTAACTCTCATATTGTGACCTACGAAACTCTTCTAATTCAATCTCTTTCTCCTGTTCTTTTCTGAGCTTGTAAATCCTCTTCTTTTCCCTAAGATACTTCTTTCTCTTGTGTAACATGCAACTAATTTTTAGCAGAAATATCACAAAAACTATAGCTAATAAAGGACACAGTATTTTGCCTAAAATTGAACTACCAATGTCTTGAAACCAGTTTTTGATTGCTGCAAATCTTTTGCTCAAGCGTTCAGAAAAATCTTCATCTTCTAAAGGTACAATTTCTGAATGTAATTCTGTAATGTTCTTGATATACATCTCAATGTTTTGACTCTTAACACGGAATATATGTACAGCAATGCTGGACATGCAAAATTCCACAAACTCCTCCCTCTTTTGCTAAAAGAATGTCAAGAGCAAGACGGTTTTGCATAACCATCGATCTCATAGCAATAATTTCAGTATCGACTAATTGGAATCCACTAGCAGTATCAGTAGGCAATCTGTCAACAATTGTAGACATTTTTCTGATTTTAACTGCATTCAGGGTTATACCCACGAAAGGTATTACTGCACCAAAAATATCTCCCAAAATTTCTGGAAAACTTTCCTTTTTGAATCTACTCAGATGATTGCCAATTTCAAATGAACCCTTTACATTTCTATCTACATGAAAAATCTTTGGGAAAACTAAACCAATATAGCAAGTGCCATACCAGTGATCTGGGAGATTATAATAGGCTTTATCCCCACACACAAAATAAATTCTGTTAAAAATTGGGTCTTTACCACCTTTAATTCCCCAACCACCCATGATTTGATAAGTATCTTCGCATTGACTAGCACCTACAAAATAATTATCAAATAAAGTATTATCTCTTCGAATACAAAGCTTGCCACTAACGGGTTTATCTATGTGAATAGCAACATTTTCAGTTCTACCATTTAGCTTTTCATCCTCAATCTGCCAAAACTTAGATTTGGTTTGTTTCAGCATTTCGTTTCTTTTATAAATCGCCCTTCTCTCTTCAACCAAATTTAAGAAAGATTTTTCTTCAGCCCTCAATTTACAAGTTAAATTATTTCTAAAAGCATACTCATAAGTAAGTTCATTGGTTACAATGAAAAATTCCCTCATCTGTTTGGCATGTTTATGTTTATTCAAGCTCTTATCAACTTTTAAGTTAGCAAAAATCTCATCATAATTGGAGTAATAATACTCCAAGCGACCTGTCTGATAAAACAGACCAGCTATAACACTACAAGTTATTCCATAAGTAAGGGGAAGCATATTGTAGGTAACCCCCTCAGAAACAGAAGCAGGTAATTTTACACAAATGTAGCAATCTTTAACATCCATAACCTTGACATATTCAGATAAAAGTCTTGAAAAAGTATTACTAGAAAAATCACCAACAGATCTATCTTGGTGGATCTCTGGTTTGTGCTCAATAACTCTGTTAGACTTATCTACTACATTATTGTTATCTTGTTTCGCCACAGCTTTACTTGTCATATTAGTCTTATACTCTTCCTTATCGATGCCAAAAGGAAAAATGACAGCTAAAATTAACCAAACCAAAATTAATCAAATCACACATATAGAAGACATTTTGCAACATCTCCTTAGAATAGAACATCTCGAGTTATTGTTAACAGAAGGCATCTTTATTCTAAACAAAAGCCTTACAAAAAAAATCAAAAATTTTAAAATTTTAAAATTACTAATAATTACCCCCTATTTTACTTTTTTTTTTTTAGAAAACCCTACTTTCTAACAGCTTTTCTTCGACCTTGCGTCTTACATCAATGTGTTTTTCCAGCTAACACAATTTCTTCGACCTTGTGTCACCTAACACAATTTCTTCAGCCTTATGCCAAATACAAATTTCAACTTTATATGAAAACAAAATCAATCATTGTCACTTGTGTCATCAATATCTTCCTGACCACTGCTATTCACCTCCACCACTGGTGGGATGATAATATAAGTCCACTCAGGGGACTTGTACTTCTGGTTAAGCTTCACTACTCTCTTTGCTTTACTGCTAATCACTTCTATTTTCTTTCCTGCTTGAATTTTCTTGTCTGTATCTCCTTTTTGACTTGAGATTTCATTCACCTGCTCCTTTGATCTGTTTATTAATTTAAATTTTAGACTTTCATGTTCATCAGGCCAATTATGTCCTTTTCTCGATATTTTCTTCTTTGGTTCAGATTGATTACACTCTGCTCTCCAAGCTCTTCTCCTTGAACCTTTCACTTTAGATTCATCATCACTTTCATCTGATTCAGTATCTGAGATTTCAATTCTAAATCTAGGTTTTTCTTTACTCGGCAGTTTCACTCTGTTAGGAACATCATCCTTATAGCTGGTACTCGGAATTTCGTCTTCTTCTTCTTCTTCAATCACTTCCAACTTCCCAGTTTCAGAATTTTCGTTCCTGCCTTCAGAGCTTCCAACCTGCTTTTCAATACTCTCCTGATTCTGAATCACCACTTGATCAGACTCTTTTTCTGCTTCTTTTTCTAGAAGATCTTCATCATCTTCAGAGTCTTGAATCACAATTTCTTCAATATCTTGATTCGCCTCATTGGCAATTGAATTTTCCAGATGTCGACCTTCCTGTCGATCTTCAGTATCTGGATCTTTTTCAGGTTCTTCTTCAGAATCTGAATCAGCTGTAGTATCACCTTCGTCAGGATTTTCAGGTGGAGGTACACGAATGGTGTGACTTGCATGAATCCACCTCTTCAAACCTCTGCACTTTACTGCATTTGTTGTGACAAGTATCACCTGTCTTGCCTTTTGCCACCTGGGTACTAGACAGTTTCTTCTCCGGTGAACTTTTGTCCTCACCCAGTCTCCTGGTAACAGATCATGAGCTTGTTCCTTCTCTCTCGTTAACACTTCAGTTCCCACCTGATGGAACACAGAAGTCACGACGTCAGAAAGGTTCTTGCAGTAATCCAAAATGACGCTATCATTAATGCTCATCACCTTGCCAACCGGTGCAAAAGCTTGTCTCATGACTCTGCCCATTAATATCTCATGTGGCCTTAAATCTGTCTTTTTATCTGGAGTACTTCTCAATGACATCAAAACAAGTGGAAGTGCGTCAGTCCATTTCATTCCTGTAGCTAGACACATTTTAGCTATTCTATTTTTGATTGTGCCATTCACTTTCTCAACAACACCTGATGCTTCTGGTCTGTAAGCACAATGCCGGCTTATGCTTTATGTTCAGTGCTTCACAAACCAATTTTAACAATCTGTTTTCAAAATGTGTTCCACGATCAGTCTCGACCGTCACTGGAAAACCGTACCTTGGTATGATTTCCCTTAATAGCAATTTAGCCACAGTAACCGAATCATTGTGACGTGTCGGGAACGCTTCCACCCATCTTGAAAACAGACAGATAATTACCAAAACATATCTCAACCTGTTGTGGGGTGGCATGTCAATAAAATCCATCTGCAATCTGGTAAAAGGATCACCCTCCCGTCCTATGGTTCCCATGCTCACAACTGTTTTCCTGTTTGGGTTGATCTGCTGACAGATCAGGCATCTCTGACAAAAAGATTCTGCAATTAGTCTGAACTTTGGATTGTACCATGTTTGCCTAAATAACCTAATCATTGAGTCTCTTCCAATGTGTCCTTGACCATGATACATTCTAGCCATGTCAGCAATCATGCTATCTGGCATAACTGGTCTGTCATCTTTGTAAACCCAAATGTCATATTCCTCCCGCTGTCTGCAATCTGCTTTTAACCATGTGTCTTTTTCCTCATCACTTGCCTCATCTTGTAAATCTTTTACTCCTTGCCATGTCTCAACTACAGATGTTAGCATGAGTGAGTTCAAAACATGTTCATTGTTTTTCTCCCGATTGATTGACATATTACTTTTCGCGCAAAACTTCGCGATTTCATCAGCATGAGCATTTGCCTTTGTTATATAGTCATCGCCCCTTTTATGCGCTGTACATTTCACGACAGCAATTTTCTCTGGAAGCTGATTTCCGTCAATTAACCTTTTTATCAATTCCGCATTTCTTATTGGAGTTCCCGCATAAGTTAAATAACCTCTTTGAGACCAGAGCTGGCCATAGTCATGGACTACGCCATATCCATACTGACTATCAGTCACTATGGTAACTTTTCATTCTTTTGCTCTTTCACATGCATGAATCAAAGCAATTAATTCTGCTACTTGAGCTGAACGAATTCCTTCAAGACAAGAGGCTTCAACTACATCTGCAACTGTGCAGACAGAATATGCTGCTCTCAAAACACCTTCATCTGTTCTCAAGCATGAACCATCAACAAAATAAACAAAATCTGATTCAGTTAATGGGACATCTTTAATGTCCTGTCTTGGTTTTGTACAATATTCTAAAACATCCAAGCATTCATGATCAATGTCATTTTCATTTCTGATTTCTGTTATAGTTCCATCAGGCAATATTGTGGAAGGATTTAAATTCACACAACTTGCAATCGAAACGTTATCTGATCCCAGAATAACCTTTTCATATTTAGTTAACCTGTTACTTGTCAAATTCTGAGTTTTGCTTCTGGTGAGAAGAATTTCAACTGAATGGGGTACATATACTTTTACAGGGTATCCCATTATTATTCCCTCACTCTGTTCAAGGCTTACACTTGTTGCAGCTACTGCTTTTAGGCAGCCAGGTAATGCTTTCGCAACAGGATCAAGAACTGCTGAGAAATAAGCTATTGGCTTTCTCAGTTTTCCATGTCTTTGAATTAGAACTGACAATGCACATCCTTCCCTTTCACTGCAATACAGCTCAAACTCCTTTTTGTAATCAGGCATACCTAAAGCAGGTGCTTCACATAAACTTCTTTTTAACTGCTCAAAAGCTTCTAACTCAGTTTCTGTTAGAATAATCGGGTCTTTTATGTCTGCTTTTGTCAGTCTCTGCAGTGGTTTTGCAATAACTGAAAATCCACTAATCCATTGGCGACAATAACCAACCATTCCTAAGAACATTCTGACTTGTCTCTGTATTTTTGGAGGCTGCATTCCCTGAATCATTTTAATTCTCTCAGTTGTCATTTGCCTGATTCCTTTTGCAATTCTGTGACCAAGGTATTTTACTTCTTGTTTACAAAACTGTAATTTTGCAGGAGACACTTTATGTCCCTCATCTGCCAAATGATTTAAAAGAGTAATGGTATCTGTTACGCAGTTATCCCGTGTTTTTGCAGCCACAAGGAGATCATCAATATACTGCACTAATGTTGGTTTTCCAGGTAAATCTAGATTCTCCAAGGATTTCTTTAGCAACTGATTAAAAATAGATGGACTTTCTGTATACCCCTCAGGGATACGACACCATGCTAGAATACGGTCCTGGAACCTGAACGCAAAAATTTGCTGGCTTTCTGGATGCAATGGAACAGTAAAGAATGCATTACAGAGGTCTATGACTGTATACCATTCTGCATCATGCGGAATCTGACAAAGAATTACCGCTGGGTTTGGAACAACTGGGCAACATGGAACAACTTTCTGATTAACCTTTCTCAGGTCTTGAACAATCCTGAAAGTTCCGTTTGGCTTTTTAATTCCCATGATCGGTGAATTACATGGGCTACTCTCAATTTCTTTTAGAACACCTTGTTTTATGAATTTTTCAATTACAGGTATAACACCTTCAATAGTTTCTGCTTTCATTTTATACTGAGGAATGTTTGGAAAATCTACTCCTTGCTTTACTATTATTTTAACTGGGTCTACATTTTTCATCAAACCCATTTCATTTCCAGTTAAATCCCAAATTTTAGCATTGACTGTCTCTTTTAATTCGTCAGGAAGATTGTTTTTATCAAACGCAGGAAATAATTTACTTTCCTCTGCCTCAACCATTAACATCGTTAATCTGTAAAGCCCATCTTCTTCTTGAGTTTGAAGCTCAATACCATCTAGTGAGCAATACATTTTAGAATTCATCTTACAGAGTATGTCCCTTCTTAACAAGTTTACAGGACTGCTGTTACAAACTACAAATCTGTTTGTCTTTAAATTTGCCAATTTCAACTTTAACTGGTTCTGTTAAATCTGTTTTAATTTGCTGATTAGCTACTCCAACTACTTGAATCTTGTCACCCGAGAGAGGTAGGTTTTCTATTTCCACTGATCTAACAGTAGAACGGGTAGCACCAGTGTCCAAAAGAAAAGTGATTTCTACATCATTCACCTTCCCATTTACAAATGGACCAGCCTGATCTACCTCAAGAGTGGCTCCAAGCACACACTCTTCCTCCTCTCTCAGGCACCGTCACAAGTAATCATCAGAATCACTCCCTCCATTTTCGTTCAACAAATACTGTTGTGAAACATTTGACACATACACTCGTGGTGATCTGTTTACCTGTTCACCTCCGCAGAATCCCGTTTCTGTATTGTATCTCTGCACATTTACATAATTTGGAAGTGGCGGTTGTGGAATCTGACTCTGCTGATTCACTACCTGTAGCTGTAGCTGTTGCTGCAGATTTATCTCATTCTGCATCTGTGGATTTAATGATGCATTTTAAAATTTCTGGGCGGATTCTTACATTCGCGCTTCCAGTGTCCAATTTCGCCGCAATTAAAACATGGGAGTTTCTGCTTTAACTCTTCAATATTTCCCATTAATTTTTGCTTATTAAAATTACCTTTATATTTACCTTGATTCTGATTAACATTTTTGTTTTCCAAGGTTGCTATTTGCTGTTCAGCTACCTTTACCTGTGCCCACATTGCCTTTTCTTTCAGCTTTTTCTGTTTTGCATCTATTTCATCACTGCAATATTTTGCTTTTCTCAAAATGTCATCCACCGAAAGTGATTGCCAACCAACTATTCCAGATCTAATCATTTCACCAATTTCAGGTCTTAAGCCATATACAAATCTGTAAATAAAGTGGCTCATGTCCTTCTCACTCAATTTTTCATAACCACTGTATTGCTTAAATACCAGAAATAATCTTTCATAGAATGAATGTACTGATTCTTTCGGCTCTTGATTTGTTCTATCTATTTTAACCCAGTCAACTTCTTTTGGGGGAATCTTGTTTTTCAACCAGAAAATTACTTTATCATACAGATTACTAACATCTGCTGAAGGAGCACCTGTTACCTTATCTCGAGCAGGTTCTTCTTTGGGCCAATCTATAGAAATTTTACATTCTGTCCAAAGATCTGACGGGACAACTATGTCAAAGAATCCATCAAGATCAATCCCCAGAACTTTCGAAACCTTAACAAATCTGTCTACCTGTCGATACCATTCCACAGGTTTTTCTCTCAGCCGAGGAAAATCATTTGTAAACAGTAAAATGTCCTGTCTTGACCAAGGAACATGCACATATCCACCACCAGCAATTTCTCTCATTGAAACTTGACCTGCTACTTCTCCTCTTTCTCTTCTTTCTTCCTCTCTTTTCTTAGTCCATTTCACTCTCCACTTACTTAATTCACCTAATATTTTTAGGAACACAATTAATTATTTTATGTGAATAATTCTTCCAGTGGTATTCATGCTCTCAATGTCTCTTTCAGAGAAATCCACTCTGTAACTTTTTGCTAAATTTTTCTGTCTACTCAAATCGATTTCCAATTCAGCAGCTAATTCCTCTAATTGATCATACTTTGTTTTCGTTTTCCATTGTATGCTTTTGCAAATAAACAATAATTCATCATCCTGATATTGCTTCAAATTGTCAGGTCCAATTGTACCAATAATGAGTTCCTCCAAATCTGCTTTCAGTTTTGCGACATCAAGTAATTTAAATTCTGAGCTTTGTGGTGTTTGCGTTAAATCTATTTTATGTATGCTCTTCTCCGGAGTTCCAGAATCAGATTCTGCACCAGATGGAGTTTTATTCGAGAAGCTTTGATTAAAAGTTAAGTCAGGCATCATTATTTTCTCTCGGTGAATTTCTGATAAATCTGAATAAAAATTTTCAGCCACTTTCTGAATTTCTGCATTTAATGGAATAGTTAAAGCTGAGTGTCTAATTTCTCTTTGATCAAACACTGGTTGAACAGGTCCAATCGTTACTGGTACCGTTACTGCTTCCATGCTTTTTGTTAACTGCTGTAATAATTCATCTTTTGATCGGAAATATTCTGAAGTATTTGGGATTTCCTGACATCTTTCTGTTCTCATTACATTTCTTGGGGTATCGTTTCTGTGAACTAGGGTTTCAGCATAATTTCTGTTTTCACCAGACATACTAGAATTCGATCTTGTTTCTACTCCTTCAGGAGTTTTTGCATTGTTCGGATTTAATCTGGGTGATGTCTCATCAACAATTTCCCTAGGAGGAGCACTTGGAGAAGTTCCTGAAGGAACCATCGGGGACGACCATGTACAAGCTGGTTAATAAGGAGGAGGCTTTTTCGGTTTTGTAATATAAATCTCTTCTAAAACTGCATCTTCTAATTCACTTTCTTCAGCATTATTATTTTTGTTTTGGGCTTTATTCTGACTAGTTACCTCACCAATTCTTGCTGGATACAGACCCTCACATGCATTACGTCTCCATCGACGCATTCTATACTCATGAGTCTCCTTATTTATGTCCAATCTGGTACCTCTTGTTATGCCTCTATTATCTCGTTCCAATTCAAACATCTCATCCTCCCATTCAGCTAAAGCCTCAAATTGTGTAGGTCTAGGCTTTGGTTCAAGAGTCATCATTTTTTCTCTTAAGTTTTTCATAACTTTAATGTTAAATGACCCATCTTCCGGCCATGCTAATACACCATCATTCTTGGTATATTCCATCCAATTCCCAATCCAAAGGCAAGTATGATAACCATATTCACCTAATATATAAGCTGCGGGTGTCTTGTACTTATGAAGTAATCTTCCACCTCGCGTTTCAATTTTCTTATCAGGTTTCAATTTATTTTTCAATTTCTGAAACCAAGAAAGCTTCTTTTTCTCTTTCATATAATAATAATCCATGTTTTAAAAACGATTCCGCTTACTTTAGAATAGATCGTAAATGTTTCCTGGTTGTTCCGCAAAACCAACCAATCCGTGCGTGAAACTCACCAACAAGCCAATCAGGTTAAGCTACGCCACTGTTTTGGTCAACCAATAGAATTGCTGCTTTTCAGGGAGAGCCAATCAGCTGCTAGCTTGGCTAGTCACATGAGGCAATCAGGAATCGGAAAGCAAGAAGCGCCCTCCTGTCAATGGGGCCGTCAGAATACACAAAGCCCACCAAAGGAGCTAACACCTTAGTTAATCTCATTGGAGAGGAAGAAAGACCAAAGGAAGGTACATGAAACTGATTATGATGATACTCTACACAGAAGAGAAGGAACCTGATCCAGCGCCCCTATAGAAAAACTGTCTCACCAACACTACCCATTACCATAATACTCACCATTAATCATAAATCTCTCAGAAGGCCTATTAACAAATGAGACCATTTTTGGGCGACTGAATCATGTGACCTAATTAATAAAACCTATTCGCAAACTATTTACAATTATATATACAACTGCAGTTTATCATTTCTTACCATGGTTTTTGCATTTATCATACTAATTAAGTCACTTAGGCAAATGGATCAGCTGATGATAACTAGACTATGAATAAACAAGACCAGCTTGTCGTTTTAAAAATCTAATTTTATTAACTTTATTATTCAGGTAAGAGCATTCTCATTAGGAAATCTTTATTTATTAACAAATTAAGCAGCATCAATTAAGGTAAATGAATTATTGAACTGACATCTTCAAAGCAAATCAGCATGTATGAGTTAAAGCAAAATATCAGTTTTTCCATTCCCTAAGTCTATTTCCCTGACTAAAACTCTCTCCACCTAAAGGTAAAGACATTAAAGCCTGTTATCCTTACGTGCGCCAAAAGTCCAACAGCACGACACACCCATCAGGAATCGGAAAGCAAGAAGCGCCCTCCTGTCAATTGGGCTAAGTTTTATACCTTTCTGCCTAGCTAATCTCACTAAATTGTATATTTTTCTCTGCCATCCAGTGTCCTCATTGGCTGACTGATATCAGCTCATATGGTGTCATCACCTTTCTCCAAGCCTAGATCGGGCTTTTCTTAGAGTCCATTGTCTCTTATTCTCAAGTCACGCAGCTTCCTTAAAAATGAAACATTTCACGAGTCACAGGCCATGACTTCCTTAGCTTGGCAAACTTTGCCGCTTCCTGTCCTTGAATCAGTCACTCTTAGAGCACGTCTATTACAGTTCATTTAGTTTTGCAAAGCTTGACAATGTGGTAAAAGTTTCCACGCAGGGCTCTTGCTCTCTCTGGACAGGACTTGACAACGCCATCTTTTTCAATGTAATCTTTAGGCCTCACACGAAAACTATTATTTAAACAAACACAAGACATCAATTAATTAGAGAATTAAAACCCATTCTGTTACCCACCCCCTTTGCTAATTATTAACCCATTAATTTATGTTACCTAGCTGAGCACACAAAGCTGCGTTTCATATCAACCTTCTTCTTATAGGCCGCAGGATTCTCCACGAACGTATGCCACATATAAGACGTAAGACATAACATAAGCACACAAATATGCACATGCCATTAATTAAACAGCCGCATTTAATACTGACAAAGACAATAGACAAGATTAGTTTATTATTTTTCAACGCACTTGCTTTTGCAACATAGAGCACATACGTTAGTCCCTCGTGTTGTGTAAATGCATTTTTAAAACTATGTTGGTTAATAATTCATCACAAATCAGTTAATACGGTTATATTATTATGGAAGTTTAACTTTGCGAGCCAGAACAAAATATCATTCTGAATCTCGCTCCATCAAACCTTTGTGAAATAGGATGGATCAGAACATGAAAATGTGTATCTAGTAGATCCAAAGATGCCTAAAAATCCTCGCTTGATGAAGGGAAGAATCTCTTGCAGTGTTGTCATCATGAACTTGGTATGGGGAATGTACCAGTTCACAGGAAAAGAGCAAAAAATTTGAAGAAATTAATCATTTCCCTTGTATCGCCTGGTAATCCGTGGTATTAGAATGGCGCTTTTTTAGGTGCTGCCTCAGCCTTGTAAATCAAGAGCAGTGTCAAAAAGCAATGGGTGTTGCGGTGAAAGACTAACAGCAACAGCAACACCCATTGAATGCCCCTGTGCCGCAGAGGACTGCGGCGGAAAGGGACATATTTACAAGGTGGCTTTAAACCACATTAAGTGGCTTAGTGCTACCTTGTAATTTATGGGAAATGGGGCTATGCCACCAGAGCATCAAAGAAAGTGATGACTTAGAGGCGATAGAGGGTTGTATATATGCCTCATAGCCTCTTATGCCGCTCTCACATCTTCCATTATAAAATCGGCGTTCACAATACCGAGAGAAGCAGACTTCCCGCTTCTTATGGTTTTTAGGAGACAGGAGCGACATGAATGTGTTTCCCTCATATGCCAACTCTTTTATGTCGCAGTTCGAAAATAAGCACATTTTTAAGCAAGATCACTGGAGTTCTAACCTGGCGTTTTACGTCAGGTTTATAGATGACATCTTCTTGATTTGGAAGAATTCAAGAGAAACACTGGAACAATCCATCAGGGAACTAAATACAAAGCATGAGAGGATTAAATTCACCCACAGCATCAGTCAAGATAGCATTTCGTATTTGGACGTACTGATACAAAAAGGACCTGATTGTTTTGAGACATCCGTGTATACCAAGTCCACTGACAAAAATAATTTATTGTTGTACACCAGTTACCATCCACCAAAGCTGATGCAGAATCTACCATACTCTCAGATGTTAAGGATGAAACAAATCACTTCCGATCAAAACAGACTGGCGGATACACTGCAAGAACAGAATGACAGATTCATAAACTGGGGCTATCCCCAATCTATTTTGACCTAAGCAGCTAGTAAAACACAGTTACAAGATCGGAAATGCTTGCTACAAACAAAAGTCAAGAGTGATACCACTAGACACATATTTGTATCCAAGTTCTCCACTAGATCTCACGCCATAAAGAAAATCATCAAATCCAGATGGGATGTTCTCAAATTTGAACCAGATTTTTATGGGCTGTTCACAGAAGAACCGATATTCGCGTATACCCGGAGTAAAAACATCAAAGACATGTTATCGTCTAAGCAGTCAGAACAACAGCAATTTCGGGGTATGCGCAAATGTCATAACTGTGTACATTGCAATAACGTAATTGTGGTTAATGCAACTCATCTCCCACACTCTGGAAAGTTTATATCACTTAGGCATAATGAGGATTGCAATACATCTAATGTGATCTACATGATTAAATGTCCGTGCTGACTTTTATACGGGGGTAAAACTGCAAGGAAAGTAAAAATCAGCATTACTGAACATAAGAGTACTATTCGTTCTAAAAGCACAAAATCACATTACCTTCCGTCCCTCCCTCGCCTTCCTTCAGCACAATTGAGGCCCCGCCTCCCACCCAGACCCACCCCTAGCATAAAAACTCTGCCCGCCCCCACCTCCACCTGTTTTTTTCTGTCTCCCTAGTGAGACTTACCTTTTCAGCTCCTCTCTGTGGCGGTGCCGGGGAGTCTTCGGTCTGGTTCTCTGCTACGGCGGTGCCCTCTGCAGCGTTCCCCTGGCTGTGCCTCCTCGCCTCGTCTCCCTCGTGGTATGGGGGCGGAGCGGTGGCTCTGGAATCCTCGGCGGTGTTCGGCGGTCCTCCTGTGGCTGGGGCTGCGTTTCCGGGGCGGGCTGTGTGGCTGCCTCCTCCCGGTATGCTGTCTTCCCGGAGGCCAGGTAGGGCGGGTTTCTGCCCGTTTTCTGTTGTTTTTCCCCTTCCATTAGTTGGCGCTGAAGCATTTTCCTGGAAGAAAGGGTTCGTATCCTGCCTGTGCTCCTGATTCTTTGGCTTGGCTGTCTGCCATTGGGTCGCTTGGGGTTGGTGGGGGCATGCTGTTGTCCTCTTCCTCTGCGGCTGGGACTCCGGTCCCCCTTTGGGCGCCCTGGTCGCCTGGGCTCCGTGGTGGTTGTTCTGCCTCTCTGGCTGGTGCTATCCTGGATTGAGGGTGCTCTGCAGGGCTCGAGTCGGGGTACCACGTGGGTGGTCGCCGTCCCCCCACTTTTTTCTCTAGGAGCTCGTTTACTGGAGCAACTGGAGCCACACATTCACTCTTTGGCCTCTCTGGCGCGAGATCGGAGCTCATTCGGAACGCTGCTCACGTGCTGGCTTCTCTGATGCAATCAGCGCCCCCCCTCTTCCTTCTTTGGGTCTTGTGCCCTGCTGCTGTCCTGTGTTCTGGAGTGTGGAGGTTCTGTTGGTGCCTTCTATCCCCTCTTCATCCATCGGTTCCTGTGGGCGGCTGTTTCCCGTCTGGGTGCTTGGATGCTGTGGATCCTTCTCCCACCTCTGGCGCTGTCTGTGGCTCCAGGGTGGTGGGCGTGCGGGACGTGGGTCGCTGGGCTCCTGTGCTGGTCGGCTGGGTTTTCCTCTTTCCTGCTGGGCTGGGACTATGGGTTTCTTTCCTTGGTGTTCCCGGCCCTCCCGGTTGGCCTTGCCCTTTGGTCCCGGGGTGGGGGCTGGTGCGGTGTGAGTGGCGTGCGTTGCTCGTACTGGTTGTATGTGCTTTCTGCTTGTGGCTTTGTCCACTATGGTACTGGCCTGCTGACAGTTGCTTGTTGGTTGCCTGTGGGCCTGCCGTGTGGGGTCTCTCCTCGGCCCTCCGTGTTCCTTTGGCGCTGTGTTGGGTCCTCTGTTGTTTCAGACTTCTCTACACGCTCAGTTTGCGTCTGGGATTTCTCTTCGGTGCGGCGCGTCCCTCTCTTCCTCCAGTGGCTTTGCTTCTTGGTGGGAGTCGCCCCTTTCCTCCTGTTGGACTGTTGGTACCTGTCTTGGTCGCGCTGCTTGGTGGCTCTGTTCGGCTTGGTTGCGGGTGTGGCGCTGGGGGCTGGCCTGTCCTATGCTTCTTCTGTGCCCTCCTTGGTGCTGGGTTTCTTGGCATTGAGGGCGCTTGTTTGTGGTGGCTGGGTGTCGCTGCGTTGTGCCCTCTGCTTCCCTTGCCGTGAATGGAGCATCCTGCCTTTCTCGCGCGCCTTGCACTGGGTCCTCTCCATCGTCCCCGCTGTGGGTGTCTCCTTCCTTCTTTCGGAGGGGTGCGGTTTTGGCCGTTTTGTTCGCCCTGGCTTGCTGCCTCCTTGTTTGTGTGCCAGGCCCTGTTGGGTCCCTGTCGCTGCTGTCAGTTCGGTTCCCTGACTGTGGGTGGTTGTCTTTGGCATTTCCTCCTCGGTGGCTGCGGGCTGTTTCTGTTGTTCCTGGGGTCCTGGGTTCTGTGGGTCGTAGGTGCTGGGTCGGCTTGGTGCGGGTTCCTCCTGGTCGGGGGTTCGGCTGCCTCCGGTGCCTGTCTCCGGTTCCTGCTGGGTGGCTCTGCTGGACTGGGTGTCCTGTTTGCTTGCCTTGTGATCCTTCTGCTGGGTTCCTGTCGGAGGGGTTCAGGTCTGGGGTCCGCTCCTTTCTGTTGCTGGGGCTGAGGTGTCCGGAGGCTTTATGTCGTTCTGGTTCTCCTGGGATTGTGCTCCTGGTTTCGGTCCCTTCCCTTCCACGTATTGGTCCTTCGGGTCATCTTTCCGCGGGCCCTGCCTGGCGGTTTATGGCGTGCCCTTGGTTTTGGGGGCGCTTCTCACCGCATCCCTGTCGCTGCTTCTTGCTGCGTTTCAAGCGGTTCTCTGTGGTGGGCGCCCGTGTTCCGTGTGGCGTCCTTCCCCTTCAGCCTCTGGCCGTTACCCTGGGTCTTCCCGCTTGTTTGGGTGCTCTCGTGGCTCTCCTTCCTGTGGCGGGGGTTTTCCTTCCTCCGTCTCTGGTCGACCTCTTGCGGATGGTTCTTCCGGTGGTCGGGTTTTTGGTGTCCCGGGGTTTGTCTTCTCTGTTCCCCTGTCGGTGCTGGTTTTCTGGCTTCGCTCGGCCCCGGTCCCTTGTCCGGCGGGCGCCTGGTCTCTCTTCCTTCGTGGGTTCGGGCCTTGTGGTCCCGGGGGCTCCTCGGCAGTCCTGTGGCTGCGGGTGCTGGGGCGCCTGGCTTCTGTAGTGTTTCTGATTCCCTGGGCTCGTTTCTTTCTCCGTCTGACTCCTGTTGGGTTGGTCTCCGGGGTCTGTTGTCCCTGCTGCCCTTGTCGGTCCGTCCCCGGGAGTGCTCTCCTGGTGGCTCGGCCGCTGTTTACTTCTGGCTGGGTGTTTGCTGGCTCCTCCGGCTCCGCTTGTGGTGGCTTCGGTCGCCAGCCTGTTCCTGGCTTGGCTGGGTTCTGTTAGGGTTACGGTTCTGGTTCCTGCTGGTCTCCCGGGGGTCCTCTTGCTGATGGTTTTGTGGCGTTTGTGCTTGCCCTGGTGCCCTTTTGGGGCTCTCTGCGGGGTCCGTGGGTGTTGGCTCGGTCTGTCGTCCGGTGGCTTGGTCCTGTGCCGCGGTCGGGTTGGTCCAGGTTCTGGTCCTTGATCCTTAGTTGCCTGAGTCCTGTGTCTGTGGACTCTGGTCTGGGTACTGGGGCTTTCTGCTCTCTGCCTTCGGCGGGTGGCCTGGGTGCTGGCTGTTCTGTTGATCTAGGTCCCTCCTTCCTCCTGGGGTTTCTCGCTCCTTCCCGGTGTCCGGCCTGTTGGTGAGTCGTTGGGGCCTCCCTGTGGTGGTCCTGTTGCGGCGCCGGCCTGGGTGGCCCGGTTCTGGTCTCTGGGCCGGGGGCCCGGGTCTTGGGGTGGTCGGCTGCTGGCCCTCTCCCAGGCCTCTGGATTTTTCTGTGTGCCTCCTCCTTTCCCCCTCGCTGCTTTCTGCTGCTCTGGGCATTTCTGGTGCGGGCCCATTGGGTCTGTTCTCGGGGGTTGTTGGTTTCTCCCTGTTGGCCTTGGGCTCCTTGTTTTCCCCTCCTGTCCGGGTTGTGTTGCGCTCGGTGAGGGTTCCTTCCGGGGGTTCCGTGCCCTTTGATGTTCCGTGCCCTTCCCCTGGGTTCTGTGTGGGGCTTGCCCCTGCTGCCTGGCGGTTGTGCGGCTGGCCTTGGCTGGGTTGGGGGTTCTCGGCCGGCTGGCGGTGGCTTGCGGGCTTCTCGTCGGTCCTCCTCTCGGCTGTCCTGTGCTTGGTGTTTGCTTGCCTTTTTGGCTTGGGATTCTGCTCTGGGTGTTGTTCCCTTGGTGCTGGCCTCCTTTTGGTGTGGCAGTTCGCTCCTTCTGGGGCTCTTCTGGGATTGTCGGTGGTTCCTCTGCGGGTGCAGGCGGCGGCTTTCCTGCTTCTTGGTGCTCCTGGCTTCCTTGCATATTGCCTGGGTCTGTTGCCTGGTTTTCTTTTCCGGGTCTGGTGTGTTTGATTCACCGCCCTGTCGGGTCCTTCCCTTCGGGGTCTTTGCTGCTGGTGTTGGATGTCCTCTCCAGTCCGCCCTCTGGTCTCCTTGGGGTCTTGGGTTGCGGCTCTCGGCTTTTGGGCCTTGTTTTTTGGTTGCTGTCGCCCCTGCGGGCGCTTGGGGGTGTTGTGGGCCCTGTCTTGTGCATTACCTTCTATCTGGTCTGTGTGGTACTGCTGGTTTGGGGTCCGGTTCCGTCCCTTGTCCCTCTGGTGGCTCGGCGTTTTCGCTCTGTCATGGGGTGGTTTTGCCTGTGTTCTGTTCTACTCCTTCCTTGGCTGTGGAGTCTCCTTTGCTCGGTTGGGCTGTCCGGCCTCTTTTGCTGTGATGCCTGCTGGTTGTGGTGTCCTTCCGGGTGGAGGTCTCTGTTTGTTCGCTTTGGTCCGGCTCAGGTGTTTGCCTTCCCCCGCTCCGTGGGGTGGTTTGTTTCGGTCCACTGTCTTGGTGGCTTTTCCTCTGGTGGGGGTTCGGGCTTCGAAGTCTTGTCCTCTTTGCGAGGCCGGGGATGTTGATCTGCTGTGTTTGGGGCACTGTTTTGTGTTCTTTGACTCTCAGTTCTCCGTCTCTGTTTTCTTCTGCTTGCTATGTCCTCAATTGTGCTGAAGGAAGGCGAGGGAGGGACGGGAGGTAATGCATCCATTTCTAATGATAATGGCATTACTCCTAGTCCTACTCCCTCGCCTTCCTTCAAGGACCCTCCCTCCCGGTGCGGTACAACTGAGTGCTAGCTCGGCTTGTTTGTGTACAGGTGGAGGTGGGGGCGGGCAGAGTTTTTATGCTGGGGGTGGGTCTGGGTGGGAGGCGGGGCCTCAATTGTGCTGAAGGAAGGCGAGGGAGTAGGACTAGGAGTAATGCCATTATCGTTAGAAATGGATGCATTTCACTGCACACTGGACAGAACATAACCATTCTAATGCACAGCTTAAATTCACTATTCTAGAAGCGCTGACGCATCAACCAGGTCAAGATGTGAGCAGATTGCTAGCGCAGAGGGTAGCTTGGTGGATCAAGCATTTACAGACTCTAACACCGGGGGGTCTCAGTGATAGGATTAAACTACAGTGTTTTCTGTGATTAGTTTTTATCCCCAGATTTACTGCTTTCACTTACTATGTCTTTTCTAACGTGCGCGCTGCATAGGTGCAGATTGTATGTGTGCCTTCCTTCGGCCAATTGCAAAAATTCCCTTGGTGGTAGTCTCCAGCAGCGGTACTTCAACTCCCTTCGTTTCCCCTCTTTCTTCATCACTAATATTTCACTTGTTTTATAGTGATCTTTCTCATTATTATTTACAATTACTACGTGTTTTCATTAGCATAGCACTCCTAGCATATTATGTTGCTTACTGCTTTCACTGTTTTTTGGTGCTTACATTGTGTTCACCAGTTTTTAGTTTCAATCAGCATCACGGTGTTACTATGTGTTACTTCAGTGAATTGGGAGCATACTCAGGACTTTACCATTTTAAGATGTCCGCTGAGGCCAGTCCTCTCTAATGTATATTATTTACGGAGCATCAACGCTCTCGTGTTTATTAGCCCAAACATGGTGACGCGGCTTACGCCACATAACAGAGACGCTGAAGCGATTCTGGAGGATTTTCACTCGTACTAGGTAAGAGCAGTTTACACGTGATGGTTCGGTTGTCAAATAATCGCGTGGCATGTTGGGCTAAAGGCAGTTTCTCTTTGTTGTTTTTACAGGCAATAATTGTTATTTGGCAAACATATTACATGGAGTAATTTACTGGCATGCCAGAGATGGCAACATAACGTGTTCGAATCATCAGCCATTTCAGTCTATGTTGTTTGGGATTTTGAGCACAGAGCATAGGCGACATTTTTCAGGTAAAAGATTTGCATTAATTAATAACACATGTGTTTGGGCAGCGCAGCAACATTTTACATCTTGAGTATTTCTTCGTTTACCACAGCAGTAGAGAGCAGATTTTCCGGCTTGAACAGTGCTGGAGTTGTTCCGTTCCCTGATAAGTAAGTGAATTTATGCATCCCATAGTCAGGTAATATGTTGTTCAGTATATTCCTCTGACATTTAGACACTGTGTTTTGTTTCACGTGCAGCAACTACAGTTATCCTAAGTAGGAAGAGGATCCTCATTTAGACATTGGTCACATGTGAGTGTTGCTTTTGAGCATGTGGGCAGTGAGATAAAAAAAAAAAACGATGGATTTGGGCCCAGATCTTTTGACTGGGGGAGTGTGTGACATTGATCCACATTCAGTCCATCACTTGTTGTTTTTTGCAATTGCCGCCCTAAGTGCGCTGGGGATGCCCAGACGTGGGTCCCAGGCACTCCACACCACTTGGAGTCAAGCTAGCCGGGCTGAAGAGAGGTGTTACCTCGAAACCGGTCCGGTCCTCGGATGCTTGATTCCGGTCTGGGAAAGATATGGCTGTTGTAGTTCGGACTGGACTGTTCCCATGGGGCAACAGGGTCAGAGCTGATTTGCATAAAGCCATTATCTGACCCAGGGTGGTGTGGAGTGCAAAAAAACGATGGATTTGGGCCCAGATCTTTTGACTGGGGGAGTGTGTGACATTGATCCACATTCAGTCCATCACTTGTTGTTTTTTGCAATTGCCGCCCTAAGTGCGCTGGGGATGCCCAGACGTGGGTCCCAGGCACTCCACACCACTTGGAGTCAAGCTAGCCGGGCTGAAGAGAGGTGTTACCTCGAAACCGGTCCGGTCCTCGGATGCTTGATTCCGGTCTGGGAAAGATATGGCTGTTGTAGTTCGGACTGGACTGTTCCCATGGGGCAACAGGGTCAGAGCTGATTTGCATAAAGCCATTATCTGACCCAGGGTGGTGTGGAGTGCAAAAAAAACGATGGATTTGGGCCCAGATCTTTTGACTGGGGGAGTGTGTGACATTGATCCACATTCAGTCCATCACTTGTTGTTTTTTGCAATTGCCGCCCTAAGTGCGCTGGGGATGCCCAGACGTGGGTCCCAGGCACTCCACACCACTTGGAGTCAAGCTAGCCGGGCTGAAGAGAGGTGTTACCTCGAAACCGGTCCGGTCCTCGGATGCTTGATTCCGGTCTGGGAAAGATATGGCTGTTGTAGTTCGGACTGGACTGTTCCCATGGGGCAACAGGGTCAGAGCTGATTTGCATAAAGCCATTATCTGACCCAGGGTGGTGTGGAGTGCAAAAAAACGATGGATTTGGGCCCAGATCTTTTGACTGGGGGAGTGTGTGACATTGATCCACATTCAGTCCATCACTTGTTGTTTTTTGCAATTGCCGCCCTAAGTGCGCTGGGGATGCCCAGACGTGGGTCCCAGGCACTCCACACCACTTGGAGTCAAGCTAGCCGGGCTGAAGAGAGGTGTTACCTCGAAACCGGTCCGGTCCTCGGATGCTTGATTCCGGTCTGGGAAAGATATGGCTGTTGTAGTTCGGACTGGACTGTTCCCATGGGGCAACAGGGTCAGAGCTGATTTGCATAAAGCCATTATCTGACCCAGGGTGGTGTGGAGTGCAAAAAAACGATGGATTTGGGCCCAGATCTTTTGACTGGGGGAGTGTGTGACATTGATCCCCATTCAGTCCATCACTTGTTGTTTTTTGCAATTGCCGCCCTAAGTGCGCTGGGGATGCCCAGACGTGGGTCCCAGGCACTCCACACCACTTGGAGTCAAGCTAGCCGGGCTGAAGAGAGGTGTTACCTCGAAACCGGTCCGGTCCTCGGATGCTTGATTCCGGTCTGGGAAAGATATGGCTGTTGTAGTTCGGACTGGACTGTTCCCATGGGGCAACAGGGTCAGAGCTGATTTGCATAAAGCCATTATCTGACCCAGGGTGGTGTGGAGTGCAAAAAAACGATGGATTTGGGCCCAGATCTTTTGACTGGGGGAGTGTGTGACATTGATCCACATTCAGTCCATCACTTGTTGTTTTTTGCAATTGCCACCCTAAGTGCGCTGGGGATGCCCAGACGTGGGTCCCAGGCACTCCACACCACTTGGAGTCAAGCTAGCCGGGCTGAAGAGAGGTGTTACCTCGAAACCGGTCCGGTCCTCGGATGCTTGATTCCGGTCTGGGAAAGATATGGCTGTTGTAGTTCGGACTGGACTGTTCCCATGGGGCAACAGGGTCAGAGCTGATTTGCATAAAGCCATTATCTGACCCAGGGTGGTGTGGAGTGCAAAAAAACGATGGATTTGGGCCCAGATCTTTTGACTGGGGGAGTGTGTGACATTGATCCACATTCAGTCCATCACTTGTTGTTTTTTATAATTGGTCTTTCAGCACAGCATGCAACTAGCTTATTAGCTCCTTTTTTAGTTTTTATTCTCTTTTATTTTCTTCCAGAGTTTATTCGAATTTAACATTTACACTGGCTTTATGGCGCGTTATCCTTTAATCCACTTCTTTTTTCTCACGGTGGTTCATCCCCCTTTTTTTTCATGTCTTCATTTACCTTCTCTGCAATTGACTGGTAGAAGATACATCAGAGGTATTAGCACTGATATTTCTCAACATTTCTGGCACCACCCTTGGACACACTGGCGTTGCTCTTTGATCAGTCACAATGTTTATTCTATCAGGAATATTGTTCATAAGTTTGATTATGGATTCTCTTTTTTTGTTTAACAGTTCCCCTGAAGAAGGGATTTTATCCCGAAATGCATTGGGCATGACTAAGTATTTCGAATAATACTGAAGCATTTCGACTGTATTTCTGTTTGATTCATCTGATCTTTTTGTACATAATTGAATGTTTTTTGATGATAGGAATCAATTGTTATCTTTGGTTAAATAGGTTTGCTTTCAGTATAACTGCAAAACTTTATCCTTTCGTGCCTTTGTGATTGAATCATTTGCCCAAAAAAAAATTCTGATAAATTTGTTTTTCACATAACATGTCTTTATGTATGTTGACAGTTTTGTTGTAAACGTATCTAGGACCCTATTTAAATATTCCCGATTCATGCCCTTATGTGGTTATAATAAAACATATCCTTATAAAGGCATAAGAATCATATCCATATTTAGTCATAGCCAATGCAGTCCAAATACGGCAAGGCTACTCCCATAGACTCCTAGAAAGTACAAAGCGTTCTTTAAACAAACCAAGCCTCCAGCAGCCCGGGAAATCCCCCCTGCTTTTGTTTTGATTTGAACAAGAACTCCTGGAGTCCAGAAAGAACTGTAAGTTCTTAGTGACGTCTTATGTCCAACCTTACGTCAAACTCGGCACCTTCCAGGTATAAATATACCAACGTTTGCCTTAAGCAAACACACGGTGGTTTGGAGCAGAGCGGCTATCTACTTGCCCGAAGCCCAGCTGTAACGAGAGCCGAAGAAAGTCGACCCTCCCATTGACGCACTGAGAGAGACGCTGTCTTTTCTCCTGCCGAGAAATCCAGCTCCAGTGTTTCCAGTCACCCTTGGGGGTTGCTGGGAAATCGAGTCCTGAGAAAGAGATACAAGACCTCCTTCATTCTATAACCAAGGTACGGAGCTGATTAGATCCTTAGAGAATTCTTGATTCAGATTCTTGGCAAAAACTAACTTAACTTAAACTGCAGCTCATATACTCCTTCCCACGTACTAGGTTTAGGTTAGGTACACCGGGGTAGGCGTATCTTAGAAGCACCAATTGAGTACGTTTAGTCAATGATTTTATGTATGTATATATTTTATCCATTTTAAGTATCATATGGCTCAGAAACCATATCAATGCTTTTACAGTATTATTTCATAATACTACTTTTACTGTACGCACTTTACTTTATAACAAGTATTGCAATTGTGGGAATTCACTTCTCTTGCATGAGAAAGAAGACTGCTCAATAAATAACACCTTTTATTGAGAACGCCCGTCTCTCTATTTCTCTGCACTCTGACGTAACTAAGCATGCACGATTGACTGAGTGAAATAGCTGTCTATTGTTTTCACACGACTCTGGAGATATACTCCTTGTTCTGGAGGGAGCAAAGTTGTCATGTTTATGCGGTTTTATTAAATCACTCGGGGTATAGGGGGAAGGTATCCGGTAAGGCTGCCCCTCACTCAGACAGCAGTTAAACAAAAAAAGCCTTACCAGATCTGGACCATCTGTATATCAGACCAGTCAAAAGGGTATAGTATCCCAATTTCAACACATATACCTAGGATGTGTAAAATAGCACTCTTCCTACGGTCAAGATGTATAAATGACTTAACACAATAAAACCACAGGCCAACACATTTTGAAACTGGAAAGAATGTGAAAAATAGAGTGAGTGCCTCACGGTTGCAACACCCGAGGGGGTTTCCTGCTAACAATCACGGGTATACCCACTTCTCATCATAGGTCACTCACTCTATGTGAAGAAAACAAAAGTGCACATAGACACAATACAGAGTGCACAAGTGAGAATAGTGACAAAGGCAGACCAGTGCATACATATAGACGCTACTGTAAACAAATGTGTACATACATAGATCCCCACACAAACAGATATTAAAACCAGGCAAGGTAGCCAGCAAAACCTTGCCTGGTTTTAATATCTGTTTGTGTGGGGGTCTGTGTATGTACACATTTGTACCTGTTGTCCTGATAGGGAATGCAGCTTTACAAGCCTACTTCAGAGCCCGACACAAAATAAAAGAGGACGTTTGAGTGAATGGAAATAAAGTTAAAATCTAGGGGTGGGGCTAAAAAGTTAGACAGTAAAAAAAACTTGATGGGAGCAGCTCAGTAAGCCTGTCCTCAAGTGACAACATTCAATCAAAGCTAAGCACTGGGAGGCAGAAGGAATGGAAGTGATGGTATTAAATACTTTTTGTCTTCCATTAAACGCACCATGCTGGTGAAGGCTACGGTCGCCAGTACCATAGCAAAATTTGGCTACCTCACTGCCAAAACACCTCAATCCGTTTTATTTACTCTAGGCTGAGAGAAACATCCATTCAGTTATGCCTTTAAGGCATACAAGGAATGGAATTTCGCATGCATTTATTTAGAATATGCTTTGTTGCATGTTGTTTACCTGCGGTGAGGATAGTCTATTGGTTGGCTGCTAGCTGGCTAATGAAGACCACTCTTGGGTTGTACCTCTCAATAAATCCTCTTATTAATTTCTACTCACATATTAAACTTTCCCAGTCCCGGACTGTCTGTTTATTCCGCTGGGCATTTTCCCAGTGGGCTGAAGCCATAGGATGCCGGATTTTTTAAGGCAGGGATGTTACCCTGAAACCGGTCCCAGGATGCTTGTCTCCAGTCCAGGGAAGACGTGACTTGGCAGTTCGGACTCAACTGTTCCCAAGAGGAACAGGGTCAAGACTAATTTGCATATGGCTGGGTCTGAACTGGGGTGGCGAAGTGAGCTGAAGATTGATGATGGATTCAACCCAGATCTGTGACTGGGGGTGAGTGTCTGAAAAGTTTCAGCGCTCCATCCATCATTTCCTTGTGTTTGCTTTGTTTGCCCTAAGTTGGCAGGGTATGCCCAGACGTGGGTCCCTTGCTCACTTTGCCACTGGATTCAAACTAGCCTGGCTGATGAGGGGTGTTACACTGAAACCAGTCCCAGGATGCTTGTTTCTGGTCCGGAAAAGACCTGGCTTTGCAGTTCGGCCTGCACTGCTCCCATGAGGCACAGGGTCAAGAGTGATTTGCATAGGGCTGAATCTGAACTGGGGTGACTAAGTGAGCTAAAGAACGATGGTGGATTCAACCCAGAACTAAGACTGGGATTCAGTGTCAGCGCTGCCCATCATCTCCTTGTGTTTGCTTTGCCAGTTTCTCCAGCTCCTCCAAGTAATTACAGGGGAACAGCGGGTGCTTTAGACAGAAAGAGAAAAGGAGAGAGATAATTGAGAGAGGAGGACGCAAGGGGCTGGTTTGAACGTTTTGCCAGTGCAGCAATCCAGACTCTCACTCTGTGATTGTATTTGGGCAGAGAAGACCCAGGCAACGCTAGCTTATCTCTGTGTGTCGCCTGAGCTCTCGAAAGCTGGGCGCAACGCCTTTCTTTGACACTTTTGGATCTGCAGTCGAATGACGGGCGGGAAACGTGCAGCCTTTATGTCCAGCTCCCAAGGGGGTCCGCTTAGGAGCAAGGTCTAAATATCCCTGTCCGGGCGAAATGTCTTGCTGCGCAGATTTTAAACACATGACTTGCATACGCGATGTACCACATTCTCATGATGTTTAATTTTTCTTTTTTCCCCTTGGGGGACAGAGAAAAACATACAAAAAGAGCAAACACAAAATTACACGCAAGGCATGTTTACAGTGTTGCCTGACTGTGTTCCACTAAACTGTCTCAAGTCCAGCGTGTTACTTGATTAATGAGTTCAAACAACCCTGGGCTTCATTGATAATGCAATACAAATTTCGTTTCTGCTATTAATTATGCCGAACGCTGGCCAAGCCTGTATCCAAATATTTCACATTGCAGTTTTCCTCTTAACTGATGAACTGTTTATTTGATTCTCTCAACTTGGGTTTGTTAATCCATCTCTTTCTTCTCCCAAGCCAGTATTCTAGTAAACCTCTCTCTCCTTGGCGTTCTTCCTTCCTTTCATCTATCCATCTTTCTTTCTTTCTTACGAACTACTTTTTCTCTGAAATCTATCTATCTATCTATCTATCTATCTATCTATCTATCTATCTATCTATCTATCTATCTATCTATCTATCTATCTATCTATCTATCTATCTATCTATCTATCTATCTATCTATCTATCGTACGTATCTATCTATCTATCTATCTATCTATCTATCTATCTATCTATCTATGTATCTATCTATCTATCTATCTATCTATCTATCTATCTATCTATCTATCTATCTATCTATCTATCTATCTATCTATCTATCTATCTATCTACCGCATCGGTTTACCATTCCACCGACTGGATCATGAGTGATATTGTCTTTCATCTGCAGAAATATCGCCGACCCTTCGTGATATTTCCCGCCAAGCTACTAACAGCACTCACGCATAATTAATTATCAGGTACGAAGGGCTATTTCAAACATTCCGTAACTCAGGCACGCTTTTATTTTATTTAACTGAAAGAAAGTATGGAGTTTTCTCGGCTTTCCTTACTTCTTACAAGCCACCGATATCAAATTCTCTCGACTCCAGTGGAAGAGGAAAGTAAATATCCCTAAAAAGCTTCTAGGCGTCTTAAAATGGAAACGATTGTAGGAAATCCCTAACCAATACCATTTTGCTAAATCTGCTACAGACATGCTGCCAATATCACTTAGGGTGCCACCAGGCCTGCCAGCCATAACTTGTCAGCACTCTCGAGCTGACGAGAAAACTGTCTGAAGAAAACAAGCCAGGCTGTTTGGTCTGTCCTGTGGTTTCAGTCCAGCCCCATACCCCATCTGAGCGCCTGCTCACCCCAGAGAGAGCGACACCTGAGCAGATCCATTACACCGCCATCCCCCGGCGAGGATTAGAGGTGCGAATCGGAGAGCTCACATTGCAATAGTTAAGGAAGAAGGAGGGGGATTGCGTCTGTGGGAACTTTTCTACGCGTGTCTGGTCTTTATGACTCAGCATCTGCAATTTTAACAGGGTTTTGTGGAAGACATTGCAACATGGCTGCCTCTATTTTTTTCACTTTTATATAACGCGTACTGGACCCGAAGGCATTGAAGCGCTTTACATAAATACCAGTTACCTACACAAGGACACATTCATTGTTGGTAGGTACTGGGAGATTAAGTGATTTGCCCATAATCACAAGATGTTGAGCCGACACTGAGACTCGAACATGGTTCAACAGCTCCAAGGTAGCTCTGGTCGTTAGGCCACATACTCTATAGCACCCTGGGGCCTCATTTATTAGGCCTTGCGTCTGTTTTGGGCTTCCGATGCGTCACTTTTTGTGACGCATCGGCGGCGTAAAACATGCCTCCTGATGCGCACTATTTACAAAGTGACGCATCTAAGCAGATGCGTCACTTTGTAAACCCCTGCGCTACATTATACCTGCGTCAGGTATAATGTATGCAGAGGTGGCGTTCACCCGCAAAAAGCCTCGTAATAGTGACGCAGTGAAATCTATGAGATTTCACTGCGTCACTTTTAGGACGCTGTTGCGTCAAAATCTTGCGCCTGCCTCACAGCAGGCGTAAGACTGACGCAAGCCCTTTCACATGGGGCTTTCCCCATGTGAAAGGAAGCATTGCTGGAGTTGCGTCACTTTTGTGACACACTCCAGCAATGCGTCACTTTTGCGCCTACAGATACGTCAGAAATACTGACGTATCTGTAACTCCTTGCGACATGATGCGTCATATTATAAATATGACGCATCAATCATGTCGCAGGGAGAGCGCAGTGAAAAGTGACGCATCGCTGTTTTCACGCAGCGATGCGTCACTTTTCATAAATGAGGCCCCAGATGCGGAAACTATAACAGAACAATTTGAAACACTTGAAAATGCCATTTTGTAAATGCTTTTTTGTTCAAATAAATATAATCAGGCAGCGCCTAATAATATCATTTAGGAGACTTAGGGATTTAAGAGTTTGTACAGTAAATAAGGTGTTGTTATTTTTCATGGGCCATAATTCATTAACGGAGCACATTTGTAGCATGAAGGGAACACCTCTACATTGGGTCTCTTGGAGCTAAGACTGAAGCAAGCTGGTAACAGTGTGGGGAGGGTGCAGCTGCAGGGCTCGTGCAAGGATCATTAAAGAGATTAAAGAGTTACCTAACACTATACCTACCACACACATAAGAAGAGTACATTTGAAGTTGATCTTTTTTCATATTCAATTATTTATTCATGGTGTGCATTTGTAGCATGAAGCATACAGGCAACATCCCAGGTGGCGCTAACCGGGTGGACTGGTGCAAGGTGGTAGCAGGGTGCAGAAGGAAGCTGTGCTCGTGCAATGATCCTCTGGTCCAGTGAGCACTAGGTTATTTTGATAATCTCATTCTATCCCACGATGAGGCCACACTTTGTGTGTGTGAGCAACTCTGGCAACAGTTATTTAGACGGTGCTGTAGGGGGCCACCTAGTACTGTCTTGCTCTTAAAGCGTCTCACAAGGCATGGGTTGACAGTGGGAATAGTTGGAGCATCATGGTACTCAGGAAGGTCCATGTAGTCATCAATGTCCTGGGGAATCATCATGGTCCTCAGGAAGGGCCATGTAGTCATCAATGTCCTGAGGAATCATCATGGTCTAAACTCACATAAGATATCATAATGTCCTCTATTCTCTCAAAAATGACCTACATGTTAGTGTATGGTGAAGGGGTAGAGCATGAATCGTCATGGTCCTCAGGCATGGCCATGTAGTCATCAATGTCCTGGAGAATACCCTGGAGAGTGTTTCACAGACAGAATGTCAGGATGGAGATGCACAGCCTCTGGAGTGTGCTCTTTTCAAAGGAGTATTCATATGAGTTTACTGACAGAGGAGCAGGAGACTTCTTGGGATGTGGCAGGTAAATTTATCAATGTAAAATTCATGTCTCTGTTAACGATAGGCCAAATGTCACAGTCCAGATGGATTAAAACCAAAAGACACACAATTGATGGACGGAATGCAATACAAATCCAAACATTCACCCCCAGTCAAAAGATCTGGGTTAAATCCATCATTCTTTTTCTCACTATGCCACCCCAGTTTAGACCTGGCCATATGCAAATCACTCTTGACCCTGTGCCTCATGGGAACAGTCTAGCCCGAACTGCCAAGCCAGGTCCTCCCTTTACGGAAAACAAGCATCCTAGGACCGATTTCGGGGTTTCACCCCTCATCAGCCAGGATAGCTTGAATCCAGTGGCACAGTGAGCCCGGGACCCACGTCTGGGCACACCTGACGCACTTAGGGCAACAAAGCAAAAGACACACACTTGATGGACGGAATGCAGAACAAATTCAAACAATCACACCCAGTCAAGAGATCTTGGTTAAATCCGTCATTCTTTTGCTCACTATGCCACCCCAGTTTAGACCTGGCCATATGCAAATCAGTCTTGACCCTGTGTCTCATGGGAACAGTCCAGTCCGAACTGCCAAGCCAGATCCTCCCTGGACTGGAAACAAGCATCCTAGGACCGATTTCGGGGTTTCACCCCTCATCAGCCTGGATAGCTTGAATCCAGTGGCACAGTCAGCAAGGGGCCCATATCTGGGCATACCCACCCCACTTTCCTGGTATATATAGCGTTGGATTCTAGGCATCGTAGTTTAAAGCTGATGAAGGAATTAATTCTATGAATTTGGTGATATTACAAGTTGGCGTGTGTTGCGGCATTTGATTCGGAAATATGGAATATTTACCCTTTTATTGATATAAAGAGTCCGGTTCATTGGCATATATATTCAGATGCAGTCATTAGAGGTATGGAATGTTTACGCGGTTATTGGAATAAAGAGTACAATACATTGGCATATATATTCAGATGAGTTCATTGAGTCATATATTGAAGTTGAGAGTTATGTTCTCCCTATTTCTGACATTTCATTAAGACCGTCTAGCATGCTGTTGAATTTAAGAATTAAATATGCCTCTTTTCTCAGGAGTGCTGTTTCAGTATCTCCTCCTCTTAAGCTAGGCTTTATGACACATAATATTGCCCTTCTGAAGTCTCATTAACTGCGATTCATTTCAACAAAATGGCTGACCATGGGGGCAGTGGCTACTTTTGTTTTGATCCTCGACTGGTGTTATACCAGTATTTGTCTTATTTCCTGGTTGGTTTTTCCTATATACAGTTTTTGACAAGGACATATCACTGCATATATTATGTTTATTGTTTTGCAATTTGAGAAATCTTTCTACTTCCATTTGATGTTGTGATGTACAAATTCCGAACCTTCCATTGTTATGTTACGTACTGAGCAATTACCACACTTATGGTGTCCAACAATGAATGAATATGAATATTTGAATATGAATATTTTATTTATTTCCCTGATTACTTAAAACCATTGCAAAATTACAACCATGCTAAAACAGAATCCACAGATTAGTAAAATCAAATCAATAAATCTAAAATAGCTCGATAATTTTAGACAACCTATGCCGTAGAATCTACCCCTAAATTCATAAAACCACGTTGTTAAAAAAAGAAAAATCAGTAGTTTCAAACCATAAATGCCATAGTATCTATGTTAAAACTAATTATTTCATCCTGGAGATTAAAGTTCATTTAGACTTTTGCAAAAAACTTCTCTGGCTAGTTTTAAAATAGGCGATAATCGCAGGTTTGTGCCCGGTAAATCAGTTAGCTGCTAAATTTTGCTTTGTTCCTGCTGCGTTCATAAAGCGGACCAGGCTGCAGGAATGTCTCCTTCAAAGCAGGCTTTCACGGCCTTTCTGCATGTTCGGATCTGTCTTTTATTCAGGACCGGGTTTTTAGTAATGATCTTCTTTCCTTATCTAAACCCTTACAAATGAACAGTAAGTGTAGTGCATATTATTTAGCATCACCTCATAATCTACACTGTGTTGTTGTATCTAACCTTTTCCACAGTAGAAGGTGCTGCATTGCTGGTGGAATACCTAGTCTCAGCTGCAGGAATTTTTCCTGCGCTGCTCTCGAAAAACATATGCCAAGATACATTTGTGTTGAGCACCTGGAATAGCTCTGAATAATAAACCAACCATGAGCTCTCTCCTTTAGTGCAGCTTTGTCTTCTACGAGGGCCGGAATCTCTACCACTGGGCCGGAATCTCCACCACCGGGCCAGAATCTCCACCACCGTGCTGGAATCTCCGGCCTGAGTGCGGACATAAAGTTAGTATGAGTAAGTGCATTCTGTGAATACCAAAATAAGTAAGTGCATTCTGTGAATGCCAAAATGAGTAAGTGCCTTCTGTGAATACCAAAATAAGTAAGTGCCTTCTGTGAATACCAAAATGGTAGTAAGTTTAGGATTTTGTATTAAGTTAGGTCTGTGAATCGGGCCCATTGAAATCACACGCGGTAACTATGTATCACTAACAGTCCGTTCGTCTGTATTTTAGTGATGCAATACAATGTTTGAACTGATCATGATTTGAGACCGCTGGATGGCTAAACTAGATGGAATAGTCAAGCTTGAAATAAGAAACCGTCACAGCCTGCTGCGCCTTTTCATGATTTAGTTTACTGGAACAGAAAGAACTTTGCTTACACTTTAGAAGGCATACATTTTAAGCTTGGCTTTATGGTTTATGTGCAGATCAATAACCAGAAGAATCTGAAGTCAATTAAAGTGTACACCAATCCATAATTAACAAAGAAGGCCTGGTGTCACTAGCTTTGAAAACAGGTACCAATGTTACATCATTGAGAATAGAATGTAGTACTCAAGAAATGATTAAGAGAGAGTTGTTAAGTTATAATTAAATGTTTCTGGGTTTTTTAATTCCAGACCTTATCCAGCCAAAAACCCTGCAGAGAACCCCGAAAATTGTTTAGGGGCTCTAAATGCATCAGCGTTTATTCCTACTGGGATAACATACTTTATGAATAAAGTTTGTCTCTGTGGAGCATCCTGTTTGAAATAATATTGCTCGTCAGACGTTTAAAATGCGTACCCAGCAGGCAACAGCCTTTGCAGTATTTGTGATGAATTTTCTATAAATAATCACTCTATTGACTGTTGAATTTAAAATTGACTGTTTGTAGTGCAATATTGTACTCTGTATATACTGTATGTCTAATTTAAAATTTTGAACACAGTTTGTATATATGTTTAATGTTTTATGTGGTCTGTCTTTTGGAAAGACGTTTCAATAATGTTTTGAATGAGCAAAAAAATGATACAAAGAGAAGTAAATAAATTACTTGAGACCAATTGAATTAAAAAATGGTCTTAGCCTGTTTAATCAATAAACAGCTTTATAAAGCCAACGGTCAGTAACTTGTTTGTATGAAAAGTTAGTTAGGCCCTTCCTGGCCATTTCAGGGCCCAACCCCCCTTTTTCTAAAAAGTTTTAGAAAGTTGGCATTTTTCTTTCTCAACTAGTTGGTGCCTGCAGCATGTGCCTGGGCCACATGTCTGGGTGTAGTTGGTAGTTGGACTACGTTTATTCCCCCCACACAGCCACACAATAGAGAGATTAGGTGTGCCTGGAAGGGCCATCACAGGCAGGATGGGGAGCGGAGCTGGGCACAGCCTCACTTGCGAATCAATAGGCTGGGCCGTGCATTCACAAAAAACGGACCTAACAGCACATCATTGTTCTGGCAGCCAGGCTGGAGCCAGGGCACTGGAGGCAGGAAATTCCAAGCACTTCAAAGGGAATTCTCTAGAAACCTCTACTTCAAACAAGGAATCAAGCATAAAAACAGAACCTTCAGACCCACTCTTCAGTTCACTTTCTGGACCAGCAGAAGGGCTGTCAGAGGACTGCCTGATGTCTGTGGCCTCCTGTGTACTTCAGAAGAATGCTTTGCTGCATCTGGCAGAACTGCTCTGCTTGAACAAAGGAGACCTTCAAGATTACATTCAACAATCAAAAGTCTGTGTACTTCTTTCCCTCTTTGTTTTAAAGTCTAATGCGCTTTTTAAGTATTTTGCCTTGTAATTGTCCACAAGATGCCTGTACTGCTCGCAAGCACGCTACAGATCTTGTTTCCAAAAGCCAATCGATTCACTGTCTCGAAATTTTAAAAGTAATTATCACTGACCTTTGCAAAATGTTGAGATGTGGCAATATTACTCATGGACATGTTCAAGGCTTACTTTTGTCTTTTTCAGATTACAAGGATGAAGAGTTGTCTTTCTTACTTCTTTGCCGCCCGCCCAGGACTTTGTGGGAATGCAGGTTTCAGGATTCCAGTAAGTAGTGCTGACGAGTTCTTCTCACATCGAAGTGCAGAAGCCAAGCAACTTATGGACGCTTAGGTGTGTACTTATATATAGCACCTCACCCAAAATGACTGCTGAGATTCCATAATGGTAGTTCACACATGATTTCAGTTTTACTGTTATTTGTTTGGGAAACTTGCAACACGAGATCCCGCTGGCCCCTGACTAGAGCAGGATAGGTGGGTATAGTGGCAAGAATGTGGTGATGGTTAAATGGCAGTCTGAATCTAGGTGTGTGCTTGAGTATGTGAGTGCTAGGGTGCTTGAGTGTGAGTGTTTAAATTCAAAAGTGCTTGTGAGTGCGCATGAGCATCTGAGTGCAAGAGTGCTTAGCTGTGCATAGCTTCTTGAATATGTGCATGAGTACAAGATTGCATGGGTGTGTGGAGCTGTGTCCTTGATGGCTTCTGTGTCCTTGGTGGTCCTGACATTCTCATGCCATTGAATGAAGAGTGGCATTGCCCATCATTTATTATACTTTCAGGATATTTCACTCTTTCCTTTAAGTTAGCTTACCTTTCTATATCTAAGGTACCATTTTTGAGAACTGACTTCTACTAATCCTCATTAGTGAGTCCCAAGCACTCTATATATTTGCTTGTGCATTCATTGTTGTTATATAGTATGGGCAGGAGTCCCTTTTGGAAAGGGGCTTGCTGTGTTCAGATAGTCTGGTCCCCATCAGCGTTCCTTACAGCTTACTCACACTTGCACAACAGGGAAAAAGGTTCTGCATAGCTTGTGCCCACAGCTCACGCCGTGGAAGCAGGTAGGGAAGAAAACGAATAGCAGTATAACGTTCCCTTCAGTTATGTGTCTTCTAACTGATCTCATGGAGAGAGTGGGGAAAGGTATCTCACACAGGCACACAAAGATCCTCTTGCGTTTGATGAACCTTCAGTTAATACCCAGCGGACTCATAAAGGGGACAGGCAGCTAAATCAGAGGGTCTCTTTGTTTTACACGTTCATCTTTTGAGGGTCAATGCTCTGGGTCCTGGCATTCCCGCCTATTATCCCCATTAACCTCATTGATGCGGCGCATATTTCCGCTCTGCACTAACCGCAAACGGAAACCTATGCGTTCATGACGAGCTCAGCTCGTCATGAGCGTAGGAGAGGTGTAACTCATGACGAGCTGAGCTCGTCATCAGCACCAAAGGTGTTAAGATATTGTTTCTAGAGACTGTTTAACTCACTCTATACCATCGTTTTGCACTCCCACTAATTTTTGTCCCTTGACTCTTTCTAATCCTAGCTACCCAACCACTTTTTATATCTTCCAATCCTCTCCTACCAAGACGATAATTGTGCATTAGCCACAAATCATTTAAGCCATGCAAGCAAGCAACGAACAAACAGTGAGAGCAGTTAAACTTTACCTAAAGGCTTGGTTCAATTTACACTCATTGTTCCAGACCATTTGCTAAGTCCAGAGTTAGGCTGCTCTCCTAGAGAAAATTCTCCTTTATCTGTATTGGCTGGGGTCACTTGTGGAGCTGAGTCCAGCACCACCCCACGGTCTTTCTGTTGGCGTGTTTTTCAATACCATATGTAGCATCAGTTAAAAATAAAACACAACACGTCAGGAAGTCTAATGTCCAACTAGCGCTTAATGCAAAATAGCAAGCAGCACAGTAAACTAATTATATATAATTGCTCTCTCTCGAAAAAGGTCAGTAGAAGCATAATGCTAGAAATACATAAAATTTAGACCAGTATATATATGCCTTCTTTCAATGTAAGTCTATGGAACTTCACCACATGAGAGAAATGTGTTACTGTACAAAAATTTATCTAATGAACAGGTGGCAGAATCTTCTCCTCGAGGAAAGACAAGGCGTCCTCGAGGAGGAGATATCATTCATATTTACAATACTTGCCTCATTATTTTTCTGAAAGCTTGAAAGCGAGGTTGCTCTTCTTGGAAACGTGCAAATGTGCAACTTTGCATAACATGGCTTCTGGGCCTACTTGAACCATGAAAATTAGCAAGTATTCTCAAAGCTACTAATGTTTTAAGCCAATGCAAAACTACATCCGATTTGGGTACAAAATATCAAAACATTCTTGGCAATACTTTAATTCATATTAATTAAGTGTGACACAGTTAGAAATACTATTAGATTTTCACAAACATTTAACAAGTTCTAATTCAGAACATCTCTGAATTCCATTAAATATACATTTCTATCACACTCAACTGTTAAGCCTCAGTGCTCCATTTTACACCAACCTGTTGGAGTCCATTTTTCACAAACAGAAACAGTGTGTATCTTGCAAGTATTCTAGACATCAGATTTGCTTAAACAGAGTATATCCAATATTCACAGAGGAACTAATCCTTTTGTGTCTTCATTTAATGTCTGTAAATTGAGGCTGAGAAAGTCCAGCTGTTGTGGTTCCTTTCATTGCTTCATCATGAAACTCCTCCTTTTGGTATATGCTCAAATAGGATCGGGCTGAGAAAGGACTTAGCTGCGGGGTGAGCTGACCTCTTAAGCTCCATCTTGAGCTTTGTGATGGGTTTTGATCCAGGGAGTATAGAACACGTCTTCAGGTTACAAGATAGATTTATTAAGATAGCACAGCAGAGCAGTACACCTTGCCAGCTGCCAAGACTGGAACTTTCACATACAAGTTAGAACACTCATAGGAACTATGGGAGTTTGCGAAGGTGGAAACATAAAGGAGGGACTACTGACACCAAGTAGCCATACTGAAGGAAGAACAAATACACAACAATAGGATGAGATGATACTCCGCCCATGGGTGCAGGTGATATCTTCCAGTGGCATCACATAGGCGTTGCAGAGGGTGGGGCTGAGTGACGAGCTCTGAGGTACACTGCAAATGATGTTTTTGTGTGTGGAGGGGGAGGTGTATCCTTTGTATCTGGCCAAAGAAGAAGGATGAGATCCAGTTGAGGGCTTAACCCCTGAAGTGATATACCTAACATACCTGGCTCAACCCCGCCTCCATCATGGGCATCGCCACTGCATTGTCAAACATCTACAAGATGATACACCGGAAGCACACCAACAAACATGGAGGAGGCATCGCCATCGTCCACAAAGTGACACTCCACTGCACCACCACCAAAGATGAAACCACACCTATCATGGAACACCTGAATTTCCAACTTCAAACCAACAGCAGAATGACCTTCAGAGGCACACTCGCCTACAGACCCCCCAGGACCACACCCCAGCTTCTGCGACGCCATCCCTGAATTCATCGTCCTCTAGCATTCGACTCCAAACAGTACATCTTCCTTGGCAACTTCAACTTCCATCTCGATGGCCCCATTGATGCCAACTCCACCACCCTACTAGAAAGCATTAGCAACTTCGGCCTCACCCTGCTAGTCACTGACACCACACAATGCACAGTACACATTCTGGACCCGATCTTCACCGCCGGAGTCAAGCACAGCCATTTTAACTAACTCACCTGGACCCACCACACCATTTTCCTCTGTACCACTAAAGGATCCCTTGGCAGCACCACCAAGCCCCCCCTGCACCGTCCACCACAGCTGGAATAAAGTTACTGAGACCCAATGGGCCAATGCCCTCGACACCACCCAGCCTGATGCCGCAACCAACCTGGAACAAGTATTCCAGAACTTCTCTGCCTGTATCACCAGCTGTGCTGACAGAGTCGCCCCCATTAAGCCAGCCAAGACTAACAGAACCACCAAGTAAACCAACTGGTATACACCAGAACTCAGGATCCTCTAACACAACTGGAAATAACTGGAAAAAAGGTGGATCAACTGCAGCGACCCCACAGACCGAGCCAACTTCAAGTCATCCCTCAACAAATACCACCAACACCTCAAGGACATGAAAATACGAGCCAAAACTGACTGCATCGAAGCAAGTATCAACCACAACAAGGAAGTCTTCAGCATTGTTAGGGAGTTCTCCAGTCCCTTCTACCAAGGAGAACGCAATCCCTCCTTCCCAGGAACTCTGTGACACACTGGTAAATTACTTTCACAACAAGATATCCATTATCTACAGTCACTTCAAACACCAACCCACTGACCTCTACAAACTCCTCACACCATTGGTTGCCACCCACCACCTGGGAACTACTAACCACACAGAACACCACAGCCATCAAGAACTCCTTCCACTCTGGAGCACCCACGGACCCCTGACTACATCCCCTCTTCAACCTCGGGAGCAAACAGATTAGCATGGCACTTACCTCCATTAACGCATCCATCCTCACAGCCGCTTTCCCTAATGGATAGAAACACGCAGAAGTCAGCCCCTCCTCAAGAAACTCTCCATTGACCCTAGCGAACTCAAGAACAACTGCCTCATTTCACTGCTCCATTTCCCCACCAAGGTCCTTGAGAAGGCTATCAACCACCATCCTACTGAACAGGTGGAGAGAAACAACCTGCTGGACTCCTCCCAGTTCAGCTTATGCGCCAACCCCTGCACTGAGACCGCCTTGATCGCCACCACTGACATTAGAACCTGGTCGACTGGGTGGGAAACAGCGGTCTTGACCCTCCTTGACTACTTCCCGGCGTTTGATACCGTATCCAACCACACCCTCATCAAGAGGCTCCACCACATTGGGATCCAGGGAAACGCCATCAAATGGATTGCATGCTTCCACACAGGACACACCCAGAAAATCCGGCTAGCACCCTTCACCTCGAAGCCAAAGATCATCATCTGTGGCTTCCTTCAAGGTTCATCCTTCAACCTGACCCTGATCAACACCTACATGACACTGGCCGACATCATCAAAACTCACAGCCTCAACACCTTATTCTACTACGTAGATGACACCCAGCTCATCCTCTTGGTCACTGAAGACACCCCACCACTAGAACCAACTTCCACAATGCCATGACAAATGTTGCTGACTGGATGAAGACCAACTGCCTGAAGCTCAACAGGAACAAGACAAAAGCGCTGATTTTTGGGAACAAAACCTCCCCATGCGATAACACCTGGGGACCCGCTGAACTCGGACCCACACCCTCACCGACTGATCATGCAACCTCGGTATCATCCTGAATAGCAAACTCACCATGAAACACCATATCAATCAATCTCATCCGCCTGTGTCCACACACTCCACAAGCTAAGAAAGATCTTCAGATGGATCACTATCAGCACCAGAAAAATGGTCACGCAAGCCCTGGTCACCAACTGCTTGGACTACGGATACACACTCTGGAACCACCACCTAACTCCTGAAAAGACTCCAGATGATACAGAACTCAGCAGCTAGGCTCAACCTCGACCTCTTTAAGTGGACGTGCATCACCCCACACCTTTGGTACCTCCACTGGCTTCCCGTCCAGAACAGATGTTAATTCAAGATACTGATACACGCCTACAAAGTACTCCATGACCAAGGACTAGCATACATAACCACCACCTGAACTTCCACTGACCATCAAGACACCAGCACTCTGCCTCCCTCGCACACACTCCTTGCGAAGCCACAGTGGTAGCTGTTCCTTCTCCTACCTCACTGCCAAAGCCTGGAATGACCTACCCCTTCGCCTTCGAACATCACTATCTTGCACAGAATTCAGAAAGGGGCTCAAGGCCTGGCTGTTTGACTGAGCCCAGCGAGACCTCAGCACCTGGATACCCTCACGGGTAAGTCGCCGCGCTCTATAAATACAAATTAACTGGTTGATTGAAAAACATAGGATAGTGTACAATATGAGGCACTGATGTGAATTAACCAGTAAGGGGATATATGTAGGGAAAGAGATCTACTCCAGGGTAAACGGGAATTTCAATTAAGGAGCAAGAAAATATAATGAAAAGGGAAAGGTAAGCACTGAGAGGGAGAGAGCTCTGGACTACCAGAGCATTAGGACACCTAATAAACAGCTTGCAGTGGATAGTCAAAGGAGATCTAGATAGTTCTATTATTGTAAGTTAGACATAACAGGAATGTGCCCAAATTATTAACTAATTCAGAGCTGGAAGTAATCCAAGTAGATTCATTTTGGCGAGCCATGTTTGAACTAGAGTTCAAGTGAGGGGGAAAGCCACATGTACTGTGTTGTTTCAGGGTTTAGCTTGAGGTGGTGAACTGACATCCAAAGCCTATGATCTTCCAATGCCTTTCCAACATCTGCTATTTCTGGAGGATAGGACACTTTCAAGTAAATCTGTGTATTGTCAGCATAAAGGAAACATAAAATCCTTGATTGTTGCAGAAGGCACCATAGGGGCTCCATGTACAAGTTTAAAATAAATAGGAAGAGGATGGAGCATTGAGGAACTCTTTCTTGAAGTGGCAATAGGATGAAGACAGCGTCTGAGAATTCGACTTGTGAACATTTTCTTCATAGGATTTGAACTAGCTGAGTTGCAGATCCTCATACGCTCTTCTAGTTGTTCAGTAATGAAGAATGGTTAACAATGTTGAACGTCGCATAAAAATGTGGCAGAACCAGGAGGAAATAGTTACCTTTGTCAAGGATGCACAGTGTTTCAAAAACTACTTGTAGCACTGTCAGGCTACATCCAGAACTGAAAACCATCTGGAACTCATTGCAGAGATTGTTGTTTTTTAATGAAGATTTTCTTTGTTTTGCGATACAGCTTTTAAGGATTTTGGTTATAAAAGAGAGGTTGGATATTGTGCAGAAGTTGTTCATGCTATCCAGGTCAACATTGAATTTTTGACTAGAGAAGTGACCTGTCTAATTTTCTGGCAATCGAGGACTACATCTTCTATCACAGATGTATTGGTAGCATGAGTCCCAAAGGGGGTAAGGGATGAACTCAGCTCTCTTGGAATCTTGGTTGGTATGGGATCTGGGAAATGCGAGGGTGATTTCAGATCCAAAGGGTTGTCAGCTACATCTATTTGCATTACTATATTAAATAAGAACCATGTTGCTTTAGGCTTGTAGCAAAGAGCCATTTGAGGTAGGTGGATTTTTGAATTATGAGTCAATTGTGTGGGGTCAGATTTTGCAGTCTCTATATACAGAGCTAACTTTTTCACTTTGTTAATGAGGAAGTGAGAGAATGTCTAATAGCTCTCTTTGGTGTTCAAGACCACAATCAGAACAGGGGAGCTTGAGGTAATTTTCACAACATCAAAACGTTTTCTATGCTGAATTATTTCAGCATTTAGTTTTATTCTGAGGAAGGTCGCCTTGGTCTAAAAAACATCTTTTAATAGGACTTGGAGTGCAGTGAATGTATTGGGCGCAATATATTTCTTTGATGGGGGTGGGCTAAAGTGTCTTATCGAGTGACAGTCCATTAGAGTGGTCCATACTCAGTAGGAAGTCATTAATATCAGGAAGAAAAGAAATTATGGAGAGTATGTCTGGAAACACCAATAATGCTTGATTGATGTGGGTAAATGGAACATGAATAAAAGCAGTGTATGTGAGAGAGTAGATGGGTGCTAAAAATGTGAGGGATTGACTCAAGCGAGCAAATAGATAATAACATTAAATGCAATCAAATAGAGACTCAAGGAGGATTCAGATAAGCAGTACTGGCTATTATATCACCATTGCACAACTAAAACTATTTGAAAATAATAAGACTTAAAGTGTGTTACTTAATTAAAAAGTATATCAAATAATATTAAATACTATGCCAACTGAGTACCTCACTAAAGTAACCATATTGAAGTGTGCAGTAAAACGCTGAATGATCTACAAATCAGTCCTGAAATCCACACCTTTCTAAATCATCTCTGCAGCAAAGACTGAGTGTGTGGATGTTGGTATGGGAATGTGAGGTTCCGTGAATTCTGAACCTGTTTCATAAAGGTCATGGTTTCGTTACGAATTTGATATTAGCGAACCGTAACTAGTTAGTATGACAAGTATGAGTGTTTTCATCACGTTAGACCAATGGATTCACTACATATTTAGGGATTTCGTTCTGAACCCTTGGGTTCCATTTTGCGTAAGGCAGCCATTTTGTGGTTGCCCTCACATAGGCCGATGACTATGGCTGAACTAGTCTTTTTAAGTACATGTTCACCTTAGTTCCAGTTCGTGCTGACTCCTGTTTGACCTGAGTGAACTGACTCTCTTGCCTGAAGCCAAACTTGTTGGGCCAGTTCCTTTCCCATTAGCTGATCAAGATTAAGGATCAGAGCACAGGACATCGTAAAACTTTTATTGCACACAAATATGCCTTATCCTACTCACACCTCTTTCTGCTCCTTTCTTTATGGTCTGTTTACGATGGGGATGTGCCTTTTTTTATTATGGGTTCGTTCGACCTGTCTTAAGAAGAATGTTGGGTTTGACCAATGATTGATCATGGGCCGGGTAACTGAAAGTGGGTTTTACCGTCATGCGATACTTTTGGTGTGGATACATGTGATTGGACAGTTTGTAAATGTAAGGCATTTGTCTGGAATGTGATTTTTGGCATAAAAAGGGATGACTTGCTTTGTAAAATTGAGCAGTCTCCTGAGAACTCATACCGCGTTGACTTCTAGGACTTCTGTTACTGGCTACAGCCAATAAATTCAATCTTTGAGGCCACCAAGAAGTTTCCCTGTCTCTGTGTTCTAAGACAGGTGATACCCGAAGACTTTGGGCGTGCCCCTGGCGCCGCCGGGTCTTAAATAACCCGGTTCTTCAGTTGACGCTTCCAACATGGGGCGACTTCAGTGGTACCGGTCCAAGCCTGAAGATCGTGAGGAGCTTCATGAGGAAATTCTGGAGGACGGCCACCACTTCATCGACCCCAGCATGTCGAATGTGGACTGAAGGTCTTTTCTGTGAGGCTTCCTGCTTTTCTGACGGCTACGAAGGACTGCTGCCCTGACTTTCGCCCTGTCTTGGACCCATTTGTGATGCTTTGTACGGCGAGACAATAGACGGGTCTTCTGGTGGCGTGACTGATACCTCAGTTAAGTATAAGTGGGTCGCTCCCAGTCCTTAGTTTTTGGTTCTTTGGTTCTTAGTTTGTTTGGTCCTTAGTTTTGATTTGAAAATTGCAATTTCCAAAGCCGAGGGTCTTGTATATTTACGAGTGTATCGGTAGAGATAATCCCTTGAAGTTTGAAGCTCGATTAGTGAGCGAAGATGCCTAATCGTAGCAAATTTGGTACTTGGTTTGGTTGTGGTTGTAACAGGGATTCCCGATTGAAGGATTCATGTCCGATACCCCCAGTTGGAACTCCGACTTATGAGCTCTACTCTAAACACGGCGTGGGCCCCATTATGTTTAATGAAGTATGGGTCCGATACACTAGGAAAGACGGTGTTTTAAAATGGCCACATCATGGTAGCTATGACACAGAGATTCTAGATAATTTGGAAGTTAAATTATTTAGGAAGAAAGCCCGGCCGGCAATGTTTGACTCCTTTCACCTTTGGCGTAAAGAAGCCAGACAACGAGAAATTAAACAAGCTAAAAGAGATAAAAGAGAAAAGGATGTATCAATAATGCAAGCTGCTAGGCAGTTTAAAGAAAACGAAGAAGATAAAGCAATTGAGGTGTCAGATAGGCAACATAATATGGCTATTGATAAATGTTATCCAGCATTGCCATCTCTTCTTGAGAATGCAACAAAGGACCCTGAGAAGGATCCTTTGATGTCACATTTGTTGAGACTACCACCCCCTTATGCACAGAGTGCTACGGCACCTCCGCAACCTCCAGTTGCACAACCTCTTGTTGCTGTTCCGCCACCGGCTCCTCCTCAGCTGGTTCTTCCTCCTACGGTGCAGCCTCCTCTGGGGCCGCCGACTTTGCTATCGGTTTTGTCTGGAACTACTTTGCCTTATTCTCCTGTACCTTCAACTTCTCTTGCTACTAACCCTACGCTTCTATCACCTCAAAATACTTTGTCTCCTGTCCTTATGACAGCTTCTCCTTCTGCTCGACAACGAATGACTGATACTGTTACTGGTCTTTTGTCTCCTTTCTTTGGGTCATTGAGTATGACCCCTGTTTCTGCACGTAAACAAATGCGTAGTCAGCTACCTGATCCCGAAGAACGGGCAGTGTTAGAACTCTTGGCTCGCAGATGGGTTTCGAATGTTTCGAGGTATAACTTAGAGTCAGTTATCGATGTTTTCCAGCAGTGGGAAGCACCCAAGCAAAGGTATGTTTTTGAAGTTATGTGTACTTTCCTTCGTGAGGAATGGGAAGATAATGATTTGGGTTCAGTCCCTGTAGAATTGCTAAATGTCCAGTCTGAGTTTGTGAAAGGGACGATAGTGGGTCCCGGAATTGAGAATGCAGTTGCGATGGTACTTGCGTTAAGGAGCGATTTCCCTTCTCAGCGACTGTTTGAACCTGATTCCTCTGTTAGGAGAAAAGCGAGACAGTATCCCATGAGAGAAGTTCCCCCAGTTTGGAAGGAAGGGGACCCAAACGCTAATCCAGCTATTCTGCCTCATTTTCAGCGAGTATGGGTACATGTCCCTTGGAAGAGAGCAGAGGTCTTGGCTCTTAAGCAGACCTTACCTGATCCCCGTAAGAATCCTGCTGGCTATTACAAAGAATTGTCCCAGACAGTTGACGCATGCATCATGAATTTGGCAGACATAGATATGCTGTTGGGTAATGTAGTACCTCAACCTCTATGGGCAAAGATTTGTCATGAGAATCATGCGGTAGAATTAGGAGATACTTGGGCAAATATTATTGCTGCGGATGGTAGACAATAGGGAGGTGCTAAACCTGAACCTTTGGTTACGGAATTGCCAGGTAGAATTATTAATTTAATGAAGACGATGATGTCTGCTTTAAGCAGAAGGAAGATGAAAGTGTATCTGATTTCTTCACTAGGTTTGAAGAAACATTTATAGATCATAGTGGTCAGGACATGAGTACGGAAGGTGGGCTAAGATTATTTGTGGACAAATTTGTCTTTAATTTGCTCCCTGAACTATGTAATAAGTTGAAAGATTCTGAAAGTTCTTGGGCTGTTTCATCGTCGGCCCAGATATTGGCGACTGCACAGTACTATGAGAATAGGGATAAGGACGAGAAAGATAGAGTAGAGAAAAAGACAAAAGACTTAAAGACAAAGGTTCTTTTGCAGCAGGCGTATCCGCCTCGCTCGAATCAGCAAGAATCACAGCAACGCCCACAGTTTCAGCAACCTCCGCCATTTCAGAGACCGCAACAGAACGTTGGGTATTCTCCTCCAAGACCAGCCTTGGGTTTGAATCAGTGTGCGTATTGTAAGGAGGAAGGTCATTATAAAAACGAGTGCCCTGTGTTGCGACAACGTGCGAGTGGTATGCCGGCCCCGAGTGGTCGTGGTGGTTTTCAACAAGTGTCAAGGGGTAGAGGACGTGGTGCCTTTCCTCAGAACGAACGTTCCTTTCCCCCACAACATTCTATGAATTGCTTTTGATCAACAGAAAATGACATCTGGTCGGTCGACTCAGTACTATGCTGATGACTATTATGTCGAAAGTGAGAATGCTGACTATAATGATTGCTAGGACAGCCATGGACAAAGAGAGGGAGTAGTGTCGGTTCCAGTAGATCAGAGTGGGCCTTATGTTGCAGTAGCCACATCGGGTGTGGTAGAGCCTTTTCTTTTGCAGCGAAGAGTTCTATCATGCACTCTAAACTCCCTGGCGCACCTTTGTCTGGCTTAACGAATGTTTCGGTAGGATTCTCTGGCGCCCACGTTTGTAATCCAGTTTCTAGTCCTTTGTCTCTTTCTATAGGGCCTTGTAAATTGGAAGCACCTCTCATTTTAACGACAGGTTGTGGTGAGAATTTGTTAGGCTTGGATTTGTTGAAAAGGTTGCATGCAACATTACGTTGTTCTCCTGCGGGAGTACAGCTTACATTGGGTAAGAAAGTGATCTCTCCGATGTATTTGTCTAAAGATCGGCTTCCACCGGAATTGCGTTCTCTCCCTGATACTCTTTGGGCTACTGGTCCTAATGATGTGGGTCTTTTGGAGATTCCACCTTACGTTGTAACGCTTAAAGCGAATGCTAAATTTCCGCGCATTCCCCAGTATAGGATTTCTAGCGATGGTGAAAGAGCGCTTTTAGCAATCATCTATGATTTGATTGAGAAAGATGTGATTGAAGAAATGAGAGGTAATGTGTGTAACAGTCCAGTTTTGCCTGTCCTAAAGCGCACGGACTCTTCTCAGCCACCTGTTTACAGGTTTGTGATCGATCTTAGAGAGGTTAACAAGATCGTCGTGCCACAGTTTCCAGTTGTCCCGGATATTACTGCTTTGCTGACTTTGATTCCTGCTTCAGCTGCCTGGTTTTCAGTCATAGACTTGAAAAATGCTTTCTTCAGCATTCCAATTGCTGAGGAGAGTAGAGATATTTTTGGCTTCTCTTTAGGAGGCCGAAGCTTCCGGTTTAAGAGAGCTCCCCAAGGCTATTGCGAAAGTCCTTCTATTTATAGCCAAGCTTTAAAGACTCAGCTTGATACTCTTGTGTTGCCTGCTGGTGCTGCTCTTATTCAGTATGTGGATGATCTGTTAGTGGCTGCTGATGATGAGGAAACTTGTAAAGAAGCTACTCTTTCTTTGTTGCGACATCTGTCGGACTTGCATCATAAAGTGTCACCTTCTAAATTGCAGTATTGTTGCCAAGAAGTGACCTACTTAGGTCATCTCTTGTCAAAGGAGGGAAGAAGGTTGACCCCAGAACGAATTCAAGCGATTGCTCGAATGACTGCGGCAAGTACACAGAGAGAAGTGCGTGCTTTCTTGGGTATCACGTCGTACTGTAGACAGTGGATTCCAAATTTCTCTCTATTAGCGAAACCTCTGTTGGCTTTGACTTGTAAAGATACACCGAATCCTCTTCCGTGGTCTGACGATTGTCAGAAAAGTTTTTCTGAGTTACGTAATGCATTGTGTTCTGCTCCTGTGTTGGGTACTCCAGACTATAACAAGCCTTTCACGTTGTATGTGCACGAGAGAGAGGGCTGTGCGTTGTCAGTGTTGACACAATCTTTTGGGGACAAGCAGCGTCCATGTGCGTATTTTTCATCAACGTTAGATCCGGTAGCTAGAGCGTTGCCGAGTTGTTTGAGAGCCACAGCGGCAGCAGCTGTTTCCATTTGACAGTCTGCTGGCTTGGTGATGGATAATACGCTGATTGTGATGGTTCCACATGCAGTGGATACCTTGTTAAACAGGACGAAGACACAGCACTTAACTAGTGCTCGATTGTCAGGTTATGAGTTGACACTTTTAGCGAGTCATGTGCACATAAAGAGATGCAATATGTTGAATCCAGCTACGTTGTTGCCGATTTCAGTAGAGACAGATGTTTCCGAACAGCATGATTGTTTTCTTAGGACAGAAGAGGAAACGAAAGGAAGAATAGACCTTAGGGACACTCCTCTTGTGAAGTGTGATGGTACCTTATGGGTGGATGGTTCGTGCTTCAAGCTTCCGAATGGTGATACGACTGCGGCATATGCTGTCACGACTTTGCATACGATTGTTGAAGCTGCACGTATACCTCAGAATTCCACGTAAGCAGCAGAGTTGATTGCACTGACTAGAGCGTGTGTGTTGTCGGAAGGAAAACAAGTGAATGTTTATACCGATAGTCAGTATGCGTTTGGTGTTGCTCACAGTTTGGGGCGTTTGTGGAGAGAGCGTGGGTTCCTTACTTCCCATGGAACTAAAATCCAGCATGGACAGTTGGGGAATGAGCTTCTTGAATCACTTACTTTGCCGAAGCAAGTTGCGATTGTGAAGTGTAGTGCTCATCGGAAGGTTACGGATGATGTTGGCCGTGGTAATGCGTTTGCGGATGAAGTTGCGAAAGACACAGCAAGAAATCTGATGAGTCGAATGTATGTGGCAGGCCCTGCGAGATGGATTGGTGATGTTGGAATGTGCGAAGATACGATTGAGAGTATGAAATCGATACAGGCTGAAGCTACTGAAAGTGAGAAGAATGTTTGGAGAGAAACTACGGGTAGATTGGATTCGACTGGTTGTTGGGTTGAATTATCAGAACACCAAAGATGGAGGTTGCCAGATGCGTACGTGCTTGCAGTGGTTACTATGGCACATGGTTTGTCTCACATCAGTGTGAAAGGGATTTGTAAGTTGTTGGCTCCAGTATGGCAGAATGCTGGAATTCCCAAATGTGCGGAGAATGTGGTCAAGAATTGCATGGTGTGTTTGATGTATAATCCTGGCAAGGGAACTCCAACTCCAGCTGGTCACTTTGCGCCTCCGACGTATCCGTTCGAGGTTCTGCAATTAGATTTTATCCACATGGAAAGGTGTAACAACCTGAAATACGTCCTTGTAGTTGTTTGTGCCTTTTCTAGATGGGTAGAGGCATACCCCCTAAAAGACAATACGGCCTTGTCCACAGCTAGAGTCTTGCTCAAAGAATATTTCCCGAGGTTTGGTTTGCCAAGGATGGTGTGGAGTGATAATGGAAGTGAGTTTGTGGGGAAGATCATGAAGAGAGTGTGTGAGGGTTTGGGAATACGACAGAAGTTCCATGCTGCAAATCACCCCCAATCAGCTGGACTAGTGGAATGTTACAATGGCACCTTGAAGCTAAAGTTCTGGTCTCCAATGGCCAGATGCTTTGCCGTTGGCACTTTGTCAACTAGAATTACAGTACATTCCCGGATTGGCCTTAGTCCCTATGAAATTGTTTTTGGCCGTCCGGCGAATGTGTGGGGAGTGCCGAGGCCAGTGAAGTTTAGTGACATCGAATATCCTGTGTTGGTGGACTATTTGTATGATTTGACGGCTAAATTGCGTGTCTTGCATCAACAGGTTCATGATAACTTGCCACCAGCATCTGTGGATCCAGGTCACACCATCAATCCCGGTGACTGGGTCCTAGTGAGGAATTTTCAGCAGACCAAAAACGAGCAGCCCCGCTGGACCAGCTCACACCAAGTGCTCCTGTCCACAAGAACTTCGCTGAAGGTCTTCGGGAAGAAAAATTGGATTCACGGCGTACATTGTAAGAGGGCTCCTTTGCCTCTGCCGTACGACCGGTGGGTCCAGAAGGGTATTCCTGATTCAGAAACTGACACTGTGCCTCGTTTTCTGCCTTTTAGCGATGCACGTTTAATTGGGACGAGTTCTGAGCGTGAAAGCACGATCTTCTGCAAGAAGCTGTGCCACCGTCAGTTCGACTGGACACTACTGAGCCTGAACTTTTGTTTCATGATCAGACATTGCCTGATAAAGGCCGTTTTAATTTGCGACCAAGAATCGTGGGACTAATAAAGTAGAAATTCTTTTCTTTGCTATTTTTTTTTAATTCAGCTCTCCCATCTGAGAAACTGTTTTGACAGATTTTTGTTTTTCGAGCTGCCATCCGAGCTCAGCTGTAGGGTCGCGGTATGAAGACTAGAGAGTTCAAGCCGAAGACACAAGGTCAACGGTTCTGGTTGGTCTAAGGGAGTTCCCTGGACTGACAGACGCATTCCTTAGCACGGAAGAACCAACTGCCGCGAACAGAACGGTTAGAGGATGGAGTTTCCTGGGACAGAGAGAGCTGCTGAGAGAAAGAACTCTAAAATTAAACTGTGTAAATTAATGTACAGCAAATGTTTTCTGATAACATGTGTCCTGATGTTTTTAAGCATGACGTTAGCATTGGCGGGTGGGATTGTTTTCGCTACCCAATTGACTTCTGCACCCACGCCTATGTCTTTTTCTACTGCTACTTCTGTGCATTCTTTTCATGTCCTACCTGAACATGAGCAGATTAGAAGGTCAGAATTTGTATATAACACATTCATACAGCTACTACACCAGCATCAGTTGGTAGTGAACATTACTAATTGCTGGGTGTGTGGTCTTATGCCACATACTACAGGTAGAGTTGTTCCTTATCTGATTTTACCGTTTAGTCAGAATGGGTCGATATGAGCTTTTCAGACTATGTTCATTTACGCTCTGGAAGTTTATCCTCTACATTACATGAGAGATAACTTAAGTAATCAAGCTTTGGTGAAGGGAGTTATGAATATGAGCAGAGATATCGACACGTATAGGACTATTCCTAAGGAAGAGTTAGCGGCTTATGTTGGATGGAACACGACTGGTTACAGTGTTAGTCTGAGTGAAAGGCAGAAACGAAAGAGGTCACCTTCGATTTGGGTCGTACCCCACCGAGGTCAATTTTGTCTGCAAGGTATTGGCAAAAATCTGAAAGCTCAGCTGGGGAAGAGTGTTTGTACTCAGACGTACGTTTTTACGTCTCAATCTTCCCCGCCGTTATTGGCAGCTAAGGGCACATATTTTGTTTGTTACAACAGAGCATATACATGGTTGCCCCCTGATTTTTTGGGAACGTGTTATGTTGGATACTTGTTGCCTCCTACGTATACTGTTGCTTCAGATTACCACAAGACGAGAGTTGTTAGAGTTGTCTTCGATCAGGAAGATACTGCTGGACAAGAAGTGGGAGACTTCTTTAAGGGTTTCTTACCGTTTTGGGGACCTATGGCTAACAGTAGAGGTTTACGACAGTTGACGAGAGAGGTTAAATCCACCATAAACGAAACTGCTGGTGCCCTTAGTAACCTGACAGCTGAGCTTCAAGCGGATCGCCTTATGACGTTACAAAATCGTATGGTTTTAGATGTCATACTTGCAGATCAAGGTGGGGTATGTAAAGTGATCCAATCGAGTTGCTGCGTTTTTATCCCAGATAATGCTCCGACAGTACACGAAGCCATTTCCAGGTTACCTAAGATCTCCAAGTCTATACATGTGGACAAAGGAGATTGGTCGTTGATTGGATGGTTCTGGGAACTGTTATCGACCTGGGGATGGAAGATTCTGATGATCATTGGGATGGCTTTAGCGATTCGTTTCCTGTTCTGTCTTTGTGTGCAGTGCGCTCCTGCTATATGTGGCCTCTGTGCTACTACGTGTGCAAGGAGACCTGTCCCAAGAGAGGTACTAAGTAATAGGATTATGCTCCAGCAACATCTTGATGATCTGATGAATATAGACCTGGACTCAGATTGAAGTGAGTGTAGGTTATTGCCTATGTAAGGGCAAAAGGAGGGTCTGAGGTTCTGTGAATTCTGAACCCGTTTCATAAAGGTCATGGTTTCGTTACGAATTTGATATTAGCGAACCGTAACTAGTTAGTACGACAAGTATGAGTGTTTTCATCACGTTAGACCGATGGATTCACTACGTATTTAGGGATTTCGTTCTGAACCCTTGGGTTACATTTTGTATAAGGCAGCCATTTTGTGGCTGCCCTCACATAGGCCGATGACTATGGCTGAACTAGTATTTTTAAGTACATGTTCACCTTAGTTCCAGTTCGTGCTGACTCCTGTTTGACCTGAGTGAACTGACTCTCTTGCCTGAAGCCAAACTTGTTAGGCCAGTTCCTTTCCCAGTAGCTGATCAAGATTAAGGATCAGAGCACAGGACATCGTAAAACTTTTATTGTACACAAATATGCCTTATCCTACTCACACCTGTTTCTGCTCCTTTCTTTATGGTCTGTTTACGATGGGGATGTGCCTTTTTTTATTATGGGTTCATTCGACCTGTCTTAAGAAGAATGTTGGGTTTGACCAATGATTGATCATGGGCCGGGTAACTGAAAAGTGGGTTTTACCGTCATGCAATACTTTTGGTGTGGATACATGTGATTGGACAGTTTGTAAATGTAAGGTTTGGCATAAAATGGGATGACTTGCTTTGTAAAATTGAGCAGTCTCCTGAGAACTCATACCGCGTTGACTTCTAGGACTTCTGTTACTGGCTGCAGCCAATAAATTTGATCTTTGACGCCACCAAGAAGTTTCCGTGTCTCTGTGTTCTAAGACAGGTGATACCCGAAGACTTTGGGTGTGCCCCTGGCGCCGCCGGGTCTTAAATAACCCGGTACTTCAAATGTACCCTCCATGATGTGCTGTTGTGATCTCTGCCCTGTATGCCCAAACTGCATATACCTGTGATCCTGGTTGTTGATTTTTGGTCATGCTACATACTAATCCAATGTGTGTGCATTGACCTAGTCCTGGACTTTGACAATAATGGGTTCTGGATCTTGTTCTGAGCTGGGAGAGGTGCACCTTTATAGTTATTCTTCTGCAGAGCACAGCGGTGACAGCACACAGTTAAGTGAATTATAGTAACAGGCCTTTTTACCTGAGAGTCATGAATGCCCATTTGCAGACATGGCCAACTCAACTAAAAGGTTCAGCTGCTCATGATGAACTAGGGATCCTGAGTGCCAACATCCCATTCGTTGTGCATGTTAGTGTGTGCTAGGATTGATAGTGTGCCATGAAGAAGTAATACAGGCATGTGAATTACATTTTAGAAGCCCACATCCTGGACCAGAGTACAAGATGGAGGAGAGGTTGCTTTCCGCAGAGAGTTTTTGTGTATTGTCAGTATCTCCTAGAAAGGAGGGGGGAATACAATATGCTACAGTGAGTAAAGGGGAAAAAGGCTTTCTTTAGAGATGCTAAGGACTTTCCTGATAAATCGGGCTTTAAAAGACACTGCCTTTAGGTAGGTGGCAGGAGATGTAGAGTGAGGCCTAAAGTATCTGATGTTAGGAAAAAAAGTCAGAGATTCTCACTCTACCTGTTCTCTGTGAGGAGGGGTCATAAATAGCTGGGTGCAGCTTGCTCACACATCTTTGTATTTCTGTGGTGGGAAGTACACTTGAAGACTGTCCTGCTGGTCAAAGAAGCATTGCAGACAAATTCCTGGTCAGGAAAGTGAACTGGCCAAGACACATGGCAGGGGACCCGACCCAAACCGGTTTAAAGGAAGCACATCTGAAATGCACATCCTCCGGCTGCAAAATTGGTATAAAGAGGGACTGGAGAACATGGTACTAGCAACTAGATGGTCGGGAGCTCTCATCCCTGGAGACTCACATGCAGCAAATCTTTCCCTACTGCTTTGGCCAGTGAGCAACAGATGAACACTTACCTTACCTGGCATTGGAATTAAGGATAGTGTTGCATTTTTCTTTGCCTTTGAGGCTAGAAACAGACAGGGACATAGTTTGGTCAGTAAGATTGGAAGGGGGTGAGCTTCAGATTTCCCAACAATATAATGTTAAAATACATTATACCACAAGCAGGGTGGATGAGAGGTTCCTAAAGGGCAGTAAAAAGGGAGACAAATGCATATTGGTAGCAGGACTAAGGGGTTGATTACAATGGCTTAACGATCGCCACCACCGTTATGCCATCCTAATGAGAAATACCCACCACCATATTAGGATGGCGGTGGGTATCGCGGCGTACGGAAAGTCCATCCGCCGCTTTTCCGCCGGTGGTAATCGTCACGATTGCCTGCCGGGCGGAGCTGGGCCACTAATATGGTGGCGGGGCCTAGCAAGCACAGCCCACCCTATTAGGATGTGGATGAGTATAGGCCTTTCTACTGGCAGTGATTGGTTTTGGGGGCCTGTTGCGGGCCCCCTCTGGGGTGTGGGTGGACTGGGGGTTACCATGCAGTTCCCTGCACCAAGTGGCAGGCACCGCCTGGTGCCTGCCACGTGGTGCAGGGAAATGCTGTGCATACTCTTTTCCCATTGCGGACGGTGCTGCAGCCAGGGCACTAGGGGGCATAATGAACCCCATAGTGAGAGAAAGCACAATATTTTGTAAAATAACCAACACATTTTTAAAGTCTTTCAAAAATGAGAGATGGAGAGAGTGTGTATATGTTTTGTCTCTGTGTATGTAAAAAATGCTGGTGAAATACGCCAGACACCTCACCAGACTCAACTGATGTACCTCCACCCAACTATTTACCAGAAAATACATTGATGGGGGGGTCAAAAACTCCAAACATCCCCCCCTGAAGCCAACCCCCTGGAAACAGGATTTCCCAGGGGGGCAGCTATGGAGTAGGGCAGTTGACTCACTTTGACTGGATTACTGTGCGGTAGCCTTTATCTCCTTTCACCTCAGCAAGGTTAGTGTTGGCAGAGCCAGTACAAGCAGACTACCGACATGGCATACAATGCCGAAATGAGTGGAGCGAGAGCATGGAGTGTGCACCAGGAGATCGGAACCAGGCAACCAGAGGCAGGATCGGAGCACCCGGGAAACCCTGACAGCACAAAGAGTCAATGGAGGAGGAGAGGGGTATTAGCTCAGGTCTTGCTGCAATCCTATGGCAATGAGCAGAGTGAAAGGAGCAAGCGGTGTGATAGGGTATGAACTTAGGAGCTTTGGTAATAGGAGTTTAAGAGGAGGAGGAGGCATGCAGCTGGCTTCCAGGGGAACTAGTGATAGCCACCGCATGACAGTAGTTTGGAAGGGGAGAATAAATAGGACTTCCCTATCGAATGAGTAACATATGGAGTCATAAACTAAAAAGCTGGTGCAGCGAGGGAAGAAGAGTATAGAAGAGGCTATCCTAAAAAATAAGCCTAGTATAACACCCTCACTTAGAGCTTTTTTTAAGAATCAACAACTAAATAAGAAATGGTGGGGAGAGCCTCTGACAGTAGACTAATCAGGGAGGGCATTGTGCTTTGTCGAGTGTAACTCAACCCCATGATGGAATAACCATTTCAGAAAACCTAACAGAAGAAGTAGCTTGGAGATATCTTCAATAAAAATAGGTTTGATGTATTTCAGGTGATTGAAGTTGGGGGAACTGAAGATGTAGATCAGAGACATCTGACCCAAACTGCCAATAAACAGCAGGGCCAAGGTGGTTTAGGAAAGGGTAACACTGCAGCATGCTGGTACCATAGCGAGCAGGGAACTCCAGTAGAGCAGGATATCCAAAGAATGTTGAGGGCCTAAGTACAGAATTAAAGGATGGCTTTACAACCTCAAAGTTAAATCGGAAAGAAATGCAGGAAAAATTTGAGACATTGATAAGAAAGCTGGGTAGTTTATCTCACCACACTCAGGCCTTAGCAAATTCTGTTCTGAATCTAAAAGATTCAATTAAAATAGTCTGACTTAAACAGCAAGATAAAGATGTCCATGGAAAGGTGGAAAGAATGGAAAACAACGCCAAGATGAATAATATAAGAATAATCAATGTTCCAGAAGGTGCTTTTTTGTGGATTTGTTGAAGCAAGCAACCCAACTGAAAAAAGAATCAGTAGATCTTATGGCAGATATTCAGAAAGTCCACTGTGATCCTTTTAGGAGTAATCCTAAAAGGAAGACACTAAGAAGGATACTGGTGATTTCTTGACTTATGAGATAAAAGGACAGATCCTAGCAGTGGCACTTTGAGGGAAGAGTTTAAAAGGGCGCCACTTTATCTTCAATACCAGATCTGATATAACCCGGTCAATGCTCAACAGACAACGTGAACTGGATAAGAGAATGGAGGAGCTCAGAAAACTAGAAAAACTAGGCGCTACTGAAAATTCCCTGCAGTGGGTAATGTGGAATATTAAAATGTATAGTCTGAAGGAACCAATTGAGGTAGATGATTTGATTAGCCAGGTGAAGTTGCATTTGCACTAAGAAGGGAGAAGATATCATAAATGAATAAGTGATATTAATGTCATCCTGGGATGAGACGCTTGGAATTGCAAGAGATACATGCCCAATACGAAGCTGGGGAGGGTTTTCCACATAAAGGGGGATGGAAGGGAGAGAGAGCACTGGGGAGGGGAACAAAAGTGTGAAAATATAAAAACATCAAAGTCCTCAAAAGCAGCTAATTGATAAAAAGGGACCCAGACACATTTCAAAAAGAGGGTGAGAGGAGGGGCAAATGGCTAAGGGAAATGGCTAACACAAATTAAAGTACAGAGGGCTCAGTACTAATTCTGTCTTGGGACATTAATGGCCTCAGAGTTAAGAATAAACAGCACATGATAATGGAATATTTGAGGGAGAGCATGGCAAGGATTATACTGCTTCTGCTACTGCTTATTAAAGAAAGAATATAAAAACCTTCTAAAGAAGACGAAATGGGTGCAGAGCTTTGCATGCACAGACCAGTCATGCTGCTTTAAAGGAGTAGCAATGCTGATTAAAGCTAGCCCTGGAACAGAATTATTGGAATGCGTAACTGACTAGACCGGAAGATGGGTGGAGGTGTTAGTACAAATAGCCACAGCAACATACCCAGTGGCAGCATGTTGCAGTCCCAACATAGATAAAATTGTATCTCTTAGCAAGTTGGTAAACAAATTGCTCAAGCATACAATAACAATAATAATTGCAGGAGATTTTAATATCTTGTTAGATAACTACCTAAATAGATCCACTCGATGAAGGAGAATGAATGTCTCTGAAATGCAGGAGATGGGTTGTGCGATGTTTGGCAGAAGAGAGCAGTACTCTTAAGGGGAGAAACTTTTCAGAATAAAAAATATGGTCACCACACAGGATTGATCATTTCCTACTAGACCAAAAAATAGTTGGAGAGGCTACTTCTATTAAACATATTCCTGCTCATTTGTCGTATCACTCTGCAGTCTGCTTAGAATTAGTAGTTGGAAAAATATTATAGACACAGAGATGGAGAAACAGAGATGGACAATGGATAATGTTAGACCTGGCATCATTGGCGTGGGTTTCCACTGTATTTTTTTGCCTTGACCTCCTGTCTTTTTGCTGTGTGTTGGACTTTGGTGTGCTGGTCTAGATGTTTTGGGCACTTTGCCACTGCTGTTCAGTGCTAAAGTGCAAGTGCTCCCTTTGTAAATTATTGTTATGGATTAGTGTTTCCACAGTTAGCATATTTGATTTACTAGTCCGTCCCTAGTACAGTGCACTGTGTGTGCCAAGGGCCTGTAAATCAAATGCTGCTAGTGGGCCTGCAGCACTGCTTGTGCCACCCACATAAGCAGCCTGCAAATGTAGCTCAGGCCTGCCATTGCAGAGCCTGTGTGCAGTCTAGTACTGCCATCTTGACCTGGCAAGAACACCCACTTGCCAGGCCCTAACCTTCCCTTTTCTTACGTGTTAGTCACCCCCAAGGTACGCCCAAGGTGCCCCTGTGGTCAGGGTGCAGTATATGTGAATGGTAGGACATGCCCTGATGTATGTGGTATTTCCTGATAGTGAAATACTGCCAATTTCGTTTTTCACTATTGCAAGGCTACCTGTTCCCATAGGATTAAATGGGAAGTTTGCTTATAACATCTTATAAGCCTAACTACCCTTGGGAACAAGATAGGAAACTAAAAATGAGTATGCCTGAACTCAGAATGTCAAAATGTATCTTTTATTGAGGGTGATCTTTACATTCTGTGTTTGAAAAGGTCACTTTTTTTAGAAAGTAGATATTTTCTTGCTTAGCCATGCAGTGTGCCCCTGCTGGGATGTGGATTGGCTGTCTAGGTTTGGAGTATCAGAGACTGGAGATGTGCAGATGCTCCAGAGAATTTGATGAGTCAGGGCTGGGCAAAATAGACTGGGCTGCATTTAGAGTAAGGGTAGGAGATTTCCTCTCACCTGAATGGGCCTGGTTTGCCTTCCACAATGCTGTCTCCACCTCCTACCAGGAAGCTGCACGAGAGAGGACAGAACTGGCTTTGGCTGAGCACAGGGCTTCTCTGCCACCAGAGAACAAATGATTTTGTAGTATAAATATTGGGGCCCTGACCCCAGAACTTCAGATAACTTCTGGGAATCAAGAGGAACCTTTGCCAAGGAGAAGAGCCTGAGGAGCTGAGTAGGACTACTGACCCTGTGCTGTTTTGCTGTCTGGGGTTAGCCTACAGTGGCTACTTGCTGCCAAGGAAAGGAGAAGGACTTTGCTGGTTGCTGTGTCTCCTGCTTGAAGAAGATCTCCAAGTGCTTAGAATAGAGCTTGTCTCCTGTTCTGAAGTCTCAGGGACACAAAGACTTCATTTCTTCGGTCTTTCTGCATCTGGAACTGCTGTTTCGGCTGCCACAGAAGGAAATTGCAACACCGACGTTGGTTGGCGATGCTGTAACCTGCACCGAAGCCGTGGGCACCGCTCGTGAAGAGCACGACTCACCACACTGACTTGCACCGTAGGTCCAACACCTGCTGACGCAGTGCTGCATCGACTCCAAATTTGTCACCGAGGCTACTGCCAGCACCGGAGCCGAGGACCCCACCCGTGACGTCCACGATGCACTGTCTCGACTCGCACCGCAGCCCCGACTTCACCGACGCCATGGCTTCATCAACGCGGTGCTGATACTCGGCGTGGGTGAGTCCTGAATCCATCGACACCTCACAGTCCTAAGGAACCACCGCCTCGCTGCCACCGTAACGTCACCCCTGCGACACAATAATGAACCAAGGCTTCACCTCACCTGGGGTCGCAAGGAACCGGCGCCGCCCGGCGACAATGAAGCATTACCTCCCCGATGTCGTGCACCGTCTTTGTTGTCATAATTTCCAAAGTATTGTTCTTTGGGGGTCTGCTTAATTCCACGCCTGACGCCGCGCACTTCGCGTTCGGCATCGTACTTTTTGTGAATAACCTACTTTTAAGGATATCTTGATAACTGTATTGTGGATTTTTTTCGTTTTGGTGTTGTTTGGTTTAGATAAAGATTACTTATTTTTCTAAGCTGGTGTGGTGTCCATTTGTAGTGTTTTTACTGTATTATTGTATGTGTTCACAAGTGCTTAACACACTGCCTCTGAGATAAGCCTGTCTGCTCGTGCTAAGCTACCAAGGGGGTGAGCAGGGGTTGTTATAGAAGTGTACCCCCCTTACCCTGACTAGGAAGAAGGGCCCCTGCTTGGACAAAGGGACCTTTCTCTGCCAACTAGAGACCCTATTTCTAACAGATAGGAAGAGACTTTGTATTACGAAGTTATAGACCAGTTGCATAGGAGTAGTCTGAAAAAAATATGGACACTGCACTGATAAATATAGTTTGTCATTCTTTTAAAACCGTTATAAGAGGCAGGATTAGTAGCATCTCCTGTTATAGAAGTAGAGAACAGAAGAGGATCTATATATCAAAGAAAAACAAATGTTAGTGGTGTAAGGGCTCAAAGGAAATCAGTTGGTGGATGATAAAGAGAGGACAATAGTAGTGGGGACATTTCAGGAGTTGAAGAGAGAATTTGGGTGTGACCTAGAAGATAGAATGTGTAAAATGTGGGAATGCAGCAAAATAAGACACTTTGAATATGGAAAAAACTGTGGAAAACTCTTGGTATGGAAAACGAAATTGGACCAGAGAAGAAATATAATAACAGAAATGTATGAGAGGGGCTCTGATATAATGTTGACCAGCAGGGAAGAAATAGAAGGCATATTCTTAAAATACTATCAAGATTATATATACAGAAGAATTGGAAGCAAATGAGGCGGAGTTGGAAAAGTGGTTGAAAAGTGACGCCCAACTGAAGTTGGGAGCAACTCACAAAAGAGGGTTACATCAAAATATTCAGACAGAGGGGATTTGGGAAGCCATTAAAAGGTGTAAAAGGGGGTAGGCACTGGAACATAGTGGTATACTAAATGAGGTGTATATAGCTCTTAGTGGTAAGTTGTATCCAGTCTGGGCTAAAATATTTAGTTTCATATATATGAAAGGAACTCTACTACCAACATCTTGGGGAAAGTCTATAATAAATGTAATACCCAAACCACACAAAAACCCAAAAGAATGTGCCTCATATAGGCCCATCTGTTTGCTAAATTGTGACTATAAAATGTTTACAGGTATCTTGGCTAAGAAGTTAAGCAAAGTGGTGGGGACCTTGGTTCATGAAGATCAGAAGGGGTTAATTCCCAGGAGATACATACATGAATTAACACATGGCTTAATTGGTACGATCGTCCTGGCAACAACACATAATATTTAATTAGCGGTGATAGCCCTAGACGCTACTAAAGAATTTAATAGGGTTAACTGGAGACATTTAAGTTTAGTATTCAAGCATGATGATTTAGGGGGAAAATTCTGCAGAGCCATAAAATTGATTTATAGCTGTCCAAAAGCAAGAATATTACTGAATGGGACTCCTCCTTCATATGTGAACATTGCAAGAGGTAAAAAACAGGGGTGTTCCCTATCCACACTACTATTTAATCTGTATATTGAACCACTGGCTAGAAGATTGGGAAATGAGACAAATAATACTCCATTTCTTAAGAGATATGAGACAGGAAGATTATTTTTTATGTAGATGATTTAATGATCTATATATACGATCTTAGGGAAGCAAGTCATTCAAACTGTTTAGACACATATCAAGATAATCGATGAATAACACAAAAATGGAAATCATGGCGTGGAATATGAGATACTGCAGATAGGAAAGAAATTAGATGCCCAGATATAAGGCTGGGACACAAATAAAATTGCTGAATATAATTTTAACAGAGCTATGGAAAAAACAGAACATTCAGAAGATGGCAAAATCTTCCACTTTCAATATATGGCAGAACGACTTTGATAAAGATGATAATCCTGCCAAATTGTAGATTTCTTTTCAATAGAAGCCCTCTCAGGTTTAAGAAAGAGCTAATAAAAAAATAACATGGTAAAGTGAGTTCTTTTATATGGGTCTCAAAAGGGATTCGAATATCATCAATGAAATTACGTTGGAGGAAAGAAAGAGGGTGAAAAACAGTACCAGACTTCCAAACTATTGTTGGGCATTCCAATTGAAAAAGTGTAGAATGTTATCAAGGGAATATAACCAATCAGAGAAAGGGTGTCTACGCTGAAAGATATAAATCAGGGAAGCTCACACTTTTTATATAAATTAGAGGCACTAAGATTTTTCAAAAAAGTAATACTGAAGGTTTTGGCAGTTTGGGCTGGACTGTTTCCATTGGGGGCAGGGTCAAGACTAATTTACATATGGCTGGGTCCAAACTGGAATGGCATGGTGAGCACAAAAACGATGGATTTAGGCCCAGATCTCTGTACTGGGGTGAAGGTATGACATTGTTCTGCATTCTGTCCATCAATTGTTCTTTTTGCATTTGTCACCCCGAGTGGGACGGGTATGCCCAGACGTGGGTCCCGTGCTCTCCATGCCACTGGAGTCAAGCTATCCTAGCTGATGAGGGCTGAAAGCCCGAAACTGGTCCTAGGATGCTTGTTTCTAGTCCAGGGAGGACCTGGCCTAGCAGTTCGGGCTGGACTGTTCCCATTGGGCGCAGGGTCAAGACTGATTTGCATATGGCTGGGTCCAAACTGGAATGGCATGGTGAGCAGAAAAACGATGGATTTAGGCCCAGATCTCTGTACTGGGGTGAATGTATGTCATTGATCTGCATTCTGTCCATCAATTGTTCTTTTTGCATTTGTCACCCCGAGTGGGACGGGTATGCCCAGACGCGGGTTCCATGCTCTCCATGCCACTGGAGTCAAGCTATCCTGGCTGATGAGAGCTGAAAGCCTGAAACCGGTCCTAGGATGCTTGTTTCCAGTCCAGGGAGGACCTGGCCTGGCAGTTCGGGCTGGACTGTTCCCATTGGGTGCAGGGTCAAGACTGATTTGCATATGACTAGGTCCAAACTGGAATGGCATAGTGAGCAAAAACACAATGGATTTAGCCCCAGATCTCTGTACTGGGGTGAATGTATGACATTGTTCTGCATTCTGTCCAGCAATTGTTGTTTTTGCATTTGTTACCCCGAGTGGGACGGGTATGCCCAGACGTGGGTCGCATACTCTCCATGCCACTGGAGTCAACCTATCCTGGCTGATGAGAGCTGAAAGCCTGTAACCGGTCCTAGGATGCTTGTTTCCAGTCCAGGGAGGACCTGGTCTGGCAGTTTGGGCTGGACTGTTCCTATTGGGTGCAGGGTCAAAACTGGTTTGCATATGACTGGGTCCAAACTGGAATGGCATAGTCAGTAAAAATACGATGGATTTAGGCCAAGAACTCTGTACTGGGTTGAATGTATGACATTGTTCTGCATTCTGTCCATCAGTTGTTGTTTTTGCATTTGTTACCCCGAGTGGGACGGGTATGCCCAGACGTGGGTCCCGGGCTCTCCATGCCACTGGAGTCAAGCTAACCTGGCTGATGAGGGCTGAAAGCCCGAAACCGGTCCTAGGATGCTTGTTTCCAATCCAGGGAGGACCTGGCCTGGCAGTTCGGGCTGGACTGTTCCCATTGGGCGCAGAGTCAAGACTGATTTGCATATGGCTGGGTCCAAACGGCAATGGTATGGTGAGCAAAAACACAATGGATTTAGGCCCAGATCTCTGTACTGGGGTGAATGTATGACATTGTTCTACATTCTGTCCATCAATTGTTGTTTTTGCATTTGTTACCCCGAGTGGGACGGGTATGCCCAGACGTGGGTCCCGTGCTCTCCATGCCACTGGAGTAAAGCTATCCTGGCTGATGAGGGATGAAAGCCCGAAACCGGTCCTAGGATGCTTGTTTCCAGCCCAGGGAGGACCTGGCCTGGCAGTTTGGGCTGGACTGTTCCCATTGGGCGCAGAGTCAAGGCTGATTTACATATGGCTGGGTCCAAACTGGAATGGCATGGTGAGCAAAAAAACGATGGATTTAGGCCCAGATCTCTGTATTCGGATGAATGTGTGACATTGTTCTACATTCTGTCTATCAATTGTTCTTTTTGCATTAGGTTTTGAAGGCAGCAGCTAAATTATGGTGGATCATCAGAACACCTTATGGCTTACCATACTTTAGCAAGGTGGCTCCTGTTTGGAATTCATTGTGCATGCCAGAATGCATGAAAGAAACTGGCAAATCCCTTGAAACAGGCAATAATTGTGATGTGGGGACAGCCAGCTCTGAAGGTAAAGCTTAGGTCCTGGAAGGATTTGGCAAAGGATACAGATGGACATTTATTGAAATATGAATACTACCAAATGAATAGATAGTAGTCGTATGATGGAAAAGACTAGCAGACATGAGCGGGAGCTACAGGATACCACCATAAAGAAGAAAGAAGCAGCAACATGGTACTGGATGATCCTAGAAACAGCGGATGGAAAATTTAACCTGGCCCCAGAAATGTGGGGAAAAGACTTGGATGGACCTGGAGAATAAAAGGGAAGCATCTATGTGTACCTTTTATACCATGGTTAAATCTGCCACTCTCAGGAAGAACCATCTGTTTGCCTTTCACAGAGCGTATTAGTCCCTATCTAAGTTGAAGAAAGTTGGGAAGCATAAAGATGACTAGTACAACAAGTTTGGTGTCGACAACGCGAATGACTTCCATATGTTTATGGACTGTCCATGATTAACACAGTTTTTGGCTAAGTGTGGGTAAGAAAGTATCGTAAATTATACAACAGAAAATTAAGGTAAAAGCTTCTCTGACTATAATTGGCATACCAGAATAAGAAGTTATAATTGCCCCTTATCAACAAAGATTCTATTCTACTTAATATTGTTGGTGAGAAGAGACTAAGCAGAAATTGGGCAATGCAGACACTGCCAAAGCATGTAGAATGGTGGTCTATGTAAAGTACATTCGAGAGCTTAATCTGAAATGTTCAAATCCAAAGAAAGCTAAGATGTGGCAGGCAATTGAGAGATGGGCTGGTGATTTGTAATGAATGAGATGCTCAGTGTTCAATGATTACACCTAAATGTTCGGGCAAAACTGGGACTTAGTCCTAAGTTAGATCCCCGATTGAGTAAGACTTTGATGGACAGCTCTATAGTTTTCCTAAATAAAGACTCCAAGACAATGGAGGCATACAAGTCTGAGGTGATATGAGGACAAATAAAAAAGTTGTATTAAGAAGGGAGTTTAAAATAGTTTGTTGTGGTGGTCTCTTCTACTGAGGAGGGGGCACTACTAAGCAACCAGTGCTGGTTGTCTCACTCTCAGCCAACTCTCTAGAGGCATGGAACAGCACCTGGAGTTCAATATGAAGGAGGAATTACTTGACTGTCCTAGGTGCCAAGACATCCTTCCTGTGAGCGAGGGAAGTAATCACCGCACCTGCAAGCGGAGCAGATCATGGAAGGGACTACTGTAATTGCCCCTTGAGTAGGGCTATCTGACAGAGACTCCCGGGTATTACTAATGGCCGAGACAGTGCGATCAGTCAGTTAGCTTTGCATTAGCTACCAAGGCTCCTGGAGCTGTGGGCACAATTGGTAGGCCCAACTAAAGCCTGTGTTCCCCACTAATGGACTGTGTGGCCACAGCACTGCCCAAGTGTGTCGTTGGGTCGGGACCAGTCCTGAAGACCAAGTGACCAGAGAAGTACCTTAGCTATACCTTGTGAAAAATCAATGTTGTCCCCTCGAGGGACTGTGTTTCAAAGATAGAGCCTGGCAACCAGCGCACTGAAGAACCAGCACCTGTGGCCGTTATGCTGAAGAAGAGGCGCCAAATACTCTCTGACGTGCTGAAGTCAGGACACCATGTGCAGAAACCCTATTGCTAACTGCCTGGAAGAGGGCCACCGACAAAAGTCACAGCTCTAGCTGGGTCCCTCCGGGCAGCTCGCTCTATGGCCAGCTGATGCACCTCTCCCTGGAAGACTGCTGTGTGCCACCTGGAAGCTTCTTGCTGCCACAAGAGGGCTAAACGCGACCCGGCACTACTACTTTGAAATGGGTGAGAGACTGACGCTGAGACCAAATGAGAGAGTGGGGAGCACAAGCTGCACCCATAGACAGTACCTCAAACTTTTAACTTGGTGGAGCACTCACGAAGGACAGGTGAAATGGAGACTGGGCAAGTAAACAAAGGCCCCTGAAGCTCAAAACTCACAGCTGTAAATTGGAGGTTCATGCAGTAATGTTTGAGTAGTTGAATTCTATGTTTTCTGTATAATACATTAGTTATATTTAAACAAAGGGAAGTCCTAGGCTGTGTATTGATCTAATTACTCTGCTGAGGGGGTGGTGTTGATTTTTGAGCCTGAGTACCGCACACTATACTCTTTATGAAGCAGGTGACTGCTCAACCTTGCTACTACTAACAGTGATGCGTGGAAAGCCTAGTACTTAGCCTAATTTACACAGCCATAGCAAAGCCGACCCCTGGAGGACAGTAGTGGTGAAAAGTCTCAACACCTACGGTTGAGGCCCAGTAGCCCCAGCCTGTTCCATGGCCTCCTGAACGGGGTCACACAGTGGACATTTGCATTGTTTTGCTGCTGTAATTATCCTACCCAAGAAACATAACACGTAATAATACATTAGATAAAAATGCATAGAATGTCGTGATCAGTGTGATGCTGATGTTATTACTTTACATTGCCTATGTAATTGTAAAGATGATTAGAATTTTGTATGATTAATTTTACTAGGCCATTAGATGGAGTCTTGATGTATGCTAAATTCCTATTTTGGTGTCATCATCACTTCCTCATATCGACTGATTGTCCCTCTTTCAGAAGGAACACTGACTGTGCTTATCATCATTAGCAATTCATCCAAGAGATTACACCTAGCATGTACTACTAAAAATTGTTGATTAGGTAAAAGCATGTTACTTCTATGAAACATGAAAAGACGTTTACATCAGTCCCCATATACTTATATATGGAGTAAGGATACACAGTATGCTCAATACCAGACCGGCATAGCAATCACTCTGACCTAAACATCTCTAATAAAAGGTAGAGAAGCATAGGTATTTATGCTGTCAACTATGGATCGTCTTTTAAACAAAAATGACATGTGGCATTGACTGAGACTATCTAAAATAGTGGCATAACACATTTAAAAATGTAATATCGAAGCTGAAATAATAATCAGTTTTACCACTCACATGACTAAGATGGTGCCCACATTCTGATGATGCTGTCATCAAATAGGCCAGTGCTCAGGTGCTATCACCAACATGGCACACAATAACCTACAGTTGTTGCATAGAACCCAAGATACAAGGAGCCATTTATTCATTTGTTGATAGCATTTTTTTTAATCTAGGCTAAACAGAGTAGAAACAGTAAACATGCAACAATTAATTGACACAGAGACTTGGTTGGACATTTTGGGAATGCCACTACCTCCTAAATGGTCCTTATATTTGAGTGTATGGTGAGAAGTGGTCTGCGAAATTCACTAGCGATGTCCTTCAGTACTGAGGCAGAGATATTGCCATCTTGATAGGAAATGATCTTGGGGGATCTTGGGAAGTCATTTATAGAGAGACTATTTAAGTGGGTGCATTGGGTTCATTATGGTGAGGTTTTGTAGAGGCGTTGGCTGGTATTTAATTGTGATAGCCGTGTTGACAGATTTTTCTGCTCCTCCAAAGGAAGAGGCTGTTAAAGGGTGTCCATTTTTCTTTGGAATGACAGTTCAAACATGAGGCTGGTATGATGTTTTTGATGTGAACTTGACTAATGATTGTGGTTCGCCTCCAGGATGTCTGTCCAATGGAATGCATGGAGATTTTTTCTTGTAGCTGCATTTGGCACCATTTCTTCTTCTGCATTCCAAAAGGTCTATTACCCTTTCATAAGCCTGTGGTTATACTATGGATCTGATAGATGATCTTCCTAAAATACAATCTGAGGGGTGTGTGGGATTTCACTCTTGTCTTATGGGCACAGCTAAGGTTCAGTTTGGGCGTCAGAGTCTGCTAATGCTTCCAGGGAGTTCAGAGTCCTATAGAGTATGTCAAAGGGGAAGTACTTATATACGTGGATTGCCTTAAAGTGGTTATTATCAGTGGGTGATTTTACAGTGCAGAACATTGAAAGTGATGGCTGAGTGGTGGGTCTAATCAAGGAGTCCTGGGTCACTGAAGGTGTGATTGGAAATGGAGGAGTGAATAAAGTTCAAGATGTTAGATGCCCCTTGTTTGCACTATCCAGCTGGTCCAAGATACCTTACTGTATGATATTTGAGTTTGTGTCATCTGGGACGTTAAAATCACAGAAGACCAACATATTGTTTAGATTGAGCTTGCAATAATGAGGTCAGACATCTCTTTTGTGGAAGTGTGTATTGGATCTTCACCACAGTAGCTCAGGTGGAAGGAGGCAGTCTACATTTTGAAGAGCAGGAGAAGGGAGAATTGGAGTAGAAAGGAGCGAAAGAATGTCTGCTGTGTAAAGGACCGCGGTGATCTGTGGATAACCACAATGCCTCTTCCTCTCGCTGGATATAGAGTGAAGTTCAAGATGCTGTTGTCATTTGCGATTAAAACATTGAGGATTTAGTTGCAGATGGACAAGAGCAAGGTTACTATGAAGAAAATGACATTGAGGTTGTGAGTCAATGGGTGGCTTCATGACCCCCCCCCCCCCCCTTTAGAAGCTCAACTGGGGGTTCTCACTGGTTCTGCAAGCCTGATAAGCTGGGTCATGCCATAATGTTTATTTGTTTTATTGGTCTCTCATATTTTTAGGTATGCATAAAACATAAAAGCCTCATTAAACGCGGTAAGGGAATACCATGGCAGAGCTAAGGTGTGGGAGCTATGGGCAGCTAAGTGAACCAGGAGACAAAGAAGGAAATCATGAAAATATATATTTTTTTAAGTGCAGAAAGCAGCAAAAAGATGGTAGATCAAAACTGGAAAGGAGAGAGCAGGGCAAGAATGTAGAATGAAATGTTGAAAAGAAGGAAAAGTGGCAGGAAACATGCAAGAAAGGTAGAGTGGAAGGATGGGAGTTCGAAAAGGGCAAATGAAGGAAGGATTCATAGAAGAAGGCAGAAAGGATGGCTGGACAGGAGGGCCCACGGAGACTTGAAAGAAAAGGATGGATGGGTGAAAGGAAGAATGGATGAAAGAGAGAAGGGATCGATATGGGTGGATGAATACATTGATGTGTAAAGAGAATTAGATGGATGCAATGGTAAAAGAATGGATAGATCGAAAAGTCAAGCATGGACGGATGGAAAACAAATGGTGGCTGGGTGAGTGAAAGGATGAATATGTGAACAGATGGATGGATGGAAAGGTAAAAGAATAGACTGAAGTATGAAAAAGCGGAAATATGGATGAATGGATGGGTGGAGAGGACGTATAGGGAAGAATGGGCAGAAAGATGGATACAAGGGTAAATACAATTGCTCTAGGATGGGTCAGACTTAATTCTATCGCCAACTCTGTGTTATTAGAGGTTTTGTTCAAAATGAGGAGCATTTCGATTTTCTGGCTACTCCCTTGTTGTGAGTGGTGATGAGATATGCTACGCCTACTGTGGTATAGTGTCTGAAATGGATCCTGAAGAGATTCTTCGAGATGCTGGTGCATTGCTATTTGTGGGTAATCTTTGTATTTTAATTACATGCGTGGGTGGACATGATGTAAAACAAACTTGAAGATTTTATAGAATCCATATGTTTGCATTTGCATAACAATGAGCTCCAATGCACAATTAAGCTCGACATCTTAACTATTTTGTGATATATACATGTAAAGTAGATCATAGTTTATTTATTTGTGGTATTTTCTCCAGCACCACTACATAACTCTCTATTTGTTATGTATTCCACACATAGGGACATACTTACAAAAAGTTAACGCCACCGTAGCGTACATTTTTGACGTTATGGCAGCTTTTTTTAATCTCCATATTTACAAGTTGCTGCTAAGTCCAGTTAGCTGCATTTTTTCAGCGTTAACCTGTTTTTTTTTCATAGCAGCTCTTCTGTTAGCATGACTTACCGAAAATGAGATTCAAGGTAGGCGTCCCCGCGTAAAAACTCCAGCAAAACACACAGCGCAATATTTACAAGGATTTCTTTGTACGTCGTTAAAAAAGAAAAATTGCTGCTAAGTCCCATTAGAGGCAGTTTTTAATGTCAGAAATTAGCTGCTCTTAAAAATAGTGCAAACACACTTGGGGGCTCATTTAAGAGGAGTTTCGGTGCAGGACAGTGCGGCAAGGAATCTTGCTGTGCTGCCCTGTGACAAAACAAAAGGGCAGGAATGTGCCCTATCAAAAGGATAGGGTGCATTCCTGTCTTTTTCCCCTACATTGGCGCACAATGGCTGCCATGCACTAATGCAGGCACAATTGAGCCATGGTTCAACAGTGCCTGCATTGTGGAGCTGATTGATGTCTTGCAGGAAGGAGTACACTGACAAAATATCAACACTCAAAATATCCCTACATAAAAATATCGGGCCCAAAATATCGATGTCAACAATATCAACATACAATACTTTTAATGGTAAGTACAAAAATATCCCCAAAAATATATTGATGCCATTAATATAGATGTATTACAAAAGGGGGTGGTGATGGACAGAGCATCTGAATCAATCAAACACTCACACCCAGTCAAAAGATCTGGGTTTAATCCATCACCGTTCTTTGGCCCACTCTGCCACCCCAGTTCAGACATGGCTATATGCAAATCAGTCTGACCCGGTGCCTCATGGGAACAGTCCAGCCCGAACTGCCAAGCCATGTCTTCCCTGGACCGGAAACAAGCTTCCGAGGACCGGTTTCTGGCATTCCAGCCGTCTTCAGCCTGGCTTGCTTGAATCCAGTGGCAAAGTGAGCAAGGGACTCACGTCTGAGCATACCCTGCCACACTTATGGCGGCCAAAAGCAGTACAAAAGGGGGTGTTGATGGACGGAGCATCTGAATCAATCAAACATTCACATCCAGTCAAAAGATCTGGGTTTAATCCATCACTGTTCTTTAGCCCACTCTGCCACCCCAGTTCAGACATGGCTATATGCAAATCAGTCTGACCCTGTGCCTCATGGGAACAGTCCAGCCCGAACTGCCAAGCTATGTCTTCCCTGGACCGGAAACAAGCTTCCGAGGACCGGTTTCTGGCATTCCAGCCGTCTTCAGCCTGGCTTGCTTGAATCCAGTGGCAAAGTGAGCAAGGGACTCACGTCTGAGCATACCCTGCCACACTTATGGCGGCCAAAAGCAGTACAAAAGGGGGTGGTGATGGACGGAGCATCTGAATCAATCAAACACTCACACCCAGTCAAAAGATCTGGGTTTAATCCATCACCGTTCTTTAGCCCACTCTGCCACCCAAGTTCAGACATGGCTATATGCAAATCAGTCTGACCCTGTGCCTCATGGGAACAGTCCAGCCCGAACCGCCAAGCCATGTCTTCCCTGGACCGGACACAAGCTTCCGAGGACCGGTTTCTGGCATTCCAGCCGTCTTCAGCCTGGCTTGCTTGAATCCAGTGGCAAAGTGAGCAAGGGACTCACGTCTGAGCATACCCTGCCACCCTTATGGCGGCCAAAAGCAGAACAAAAGGGGGTGGTGATGGACGGAGCATCTGAATCAATCAAACACTCACACCCAGTCAAAAGATCTGGGTTTAATCCATCACCGTTCTTTAGCCCACTCTGCCACCCCAGTTCAGACATGGCTATATGCGAATCAGTCTGACCCTGTGCCTCATGGGAACAGTCCAGCCCGAACTGCCAAGCCATGTCTTCCCTGGACCGGAAACAAGCTTCTGAGGACCGGTTTCTGGCATTCCAGCCGTCTTCAGCCTGGCTTGCTTGAATCCAGTGGCAAAGTGAGCAAGGGACTCACGTCTGAGCACACCCTGCCACACTTATGGCAGCCAAAAGCAGTACAAAAGGGGGTGGTGATGGACGGAGCATCTGAATCAATCAAACACTCACACCCAGTCAAAAGATCTGGGTTTAATCCATCACCGTTCTTTAGCCCACACTGCCACCCCAGTTCAGACATGGCTATATGCAAATCAGTCTGACCCTGTGCCTCATGGGAACAGTCCAGCCCAAACTGCCAAGCCATGTCTTCCCTGGACCGGAAACAAGCTTCCGAGGACCGGTTTCTGGCATTCCAGCCGTCTTCAGCCTGGCTTGCTTGAATCCAGTGGCAAAGTGAGCAAGGGACTCACGTCTGAGCACACCCTGCCACACTTATGGCGGCCAAAAGCAGTACAAAAGGGGGTGGTGATGGATGGAGCATCTGAATCAATCAAACACTCACACCCAGTCAAAAGATCTGGGTTTAATCCATCACCGTTCTTTAGCCCACTCTGCCACCCCAGTTCAGACATGGCTATATGCAAATCAGTCTGACCCTGTGCCTCATGGGAACAGTCCAGCCCGAACTGCCAAGCCATGTCTTCCCTGGACCGGAAACAAGCTTCCGAGGACCGGTTTCTGGCATTCCAGCCGTCTTCAGCCTGGCTTGCTTGAATCCAGTGGCAAAGTGAGCAAGGGACTCACGTCTGAGCATACCCTGCCACACTTATGGCGGCCAAAAGCAGTACAAAAGGGGGTGGTGATGGACGGAGCAACTGAATCAATCAAACACTCACACCCAGTCAAAAGATCTGGGTTTAATCCATCACCGTTCTTTAGCCCACTCTGCCACCCCAGTTCAGACATGGCTATATGCAAATCAGTCTGACCCTGTGCCTCATGGGAACAGTCCAGCCCGAACTGCCAAGCCATGTCTTCCCTGGACCGGAAACAAGCTTCCGAGGACCGGTTTCTGGCATTCCAGCCGTCTTCAGCCTGGCTTGCTTGAATCCAGGGGCAAAGTGAGCAAGGGATTCACGTCTGAGCATACCCTGCCACACTTATGGCGGCCAAAAGCAGTACAAAAGGGGGTGGTGATGGACGGAGCATCTGAATCAATCAAACACTCACATCCAGTCAAAAGATCTGGGTTTAATCCATCACCGTTCTTTAGCCCACTCTGCCACCCCAGTTCAGACATGGCTATATGCAAATCAGTCTGACCTTGTGCCTCATGGGAACAGTCCAGCCCGAACTGCCAAGCTATGTCTTCCCTGGACCGGAAACAAGCTTCCGAGGACCGGTTTCTGGCATTCCAGCCGTCTTCAGCCTGGCTTTCCTGAATCCAGTGGCAAAGTGAGCAAGGGACTCACGTCTGAGCATACCCTGCCACACTTATGGCGGCCAAAAGCAGTACAAAAGGGGGTGGTGATGGACGGAGCATCTGAATCAATCAAACACTCACACCCAGTCAAAAGATCTGGGTTTAATCCATCACCGTTCTTTAGCCCACTCTGCCACCCCAGTTCAGACATGGCTATATGCAAATCAGTCTGACCCTGTGCCTCATGGGAACAGTCCAGCCCGAACTGCCAAGCCATGTCTTCCCTGGACCGGAAACAAGCTTCCGAGGACCGGTTTCTGGCATTCCAGCCGTCTTCAAACTGGTTTGCTTGAATCCAGTGGCAAAGTGAGCAAAGGACTCACGTCTGAGCATACCCTGCCACACTTATGGCGGCCAAAAGCAGTACAAAAGGGGGTGGTGATGGACGGAGCATCTGAATCAATCAAACACTCACACCCAGTCAAAAGATCTGGGTTTAATCCATCACCGTTCTTTAGCCCACTCTGCCACCCCAGTTCAGACATGGCTATATGCAAATCAGTCTGACCCTGTGCCTCATGGGAACAGTCCAGCCCGAACTGCCAAGCCATGTCTTCCCTGGACCGGAAACAAGCTTCCGAGGACCGGTTTCTGGCATTCCAGCCGTCTTCAGCCTGGCTTGCTTGAATCCAGTGGCAAAGTGAGCAAGGGACTCACGTTTGAGCATACCCTGCCACACTTATGGCGGCCAAAAGCAGTACAAAAGGGGGTGGTGATGGACGGAGCATCTGAATCAATCAAACACTCACACCCAGTCAAAAGATCTGGGTTTAATCCATCACCGTTCTTTAGCCCACTCTGCCACCTCAGTTCAGACATGGCTATATGCAAATCAGTCTGACCCTGTGCCTCATGGGAACAGTCCAGCCTGAACTGCCAAGCCATGTCTTCCCTGGACCGGAAACAAGCTTCTGAGGACCGGTTTCTGGCATTCCAGCCGTCTTCAGCCTGGCTTGCTTGAATCCAGTGGCAAAGTGAGCAAGGGACTCACGTCTGAGCATACCCTGCCACACTTATGGCGGCCAAAAGCAGTACAGAAGGGGGTGGTGATGGACGGAGCATCTGAATCACTCAAACACTCACACCCAGTCAAAAGATCTGGGTTTAATCCATCACCGTTCTTTAGCCCACTCTGCCACCCCAGTTCAGACATGGCTATATGCAAATCAGTCTGACCCTGTGCCTCATGGGAACAGTCCAGCCCGAACTGCCAAGCCATGTCTTCCCTGGACCGGAAACAAGCTTCCGAGGACCGGTTTCTGGCATTCCAGCCGTCTTCAGCCTGGCTTGCTTGAATCCAGTGGCAAAGTGAGCAAGGGTCTCACGTCCGAGCATACCCTGCCACACTTATGGCGGCCAAAAGCAGTACAGAAGGGGGTGGTGATGGACGGAGCATCTGAATCAATCAAACACTCACACCCAGTCAAAAGATCTGGGTTTAATCCATCACCGTACTTTAGCCCACTCTGCCACCCCAGTTCAGACATGGCTATATGCAAATCAGTCTGACCCTGTGCCACATGGGAACAGTCCAGCCTGAACTGCCAAGCCATGTCTTTCCTGGACCGGAAACAAGCTTCCGAGGACCGGTTTCTGGCATTCCAGCCGTCTTCAGCCTGGCTTGCTTGAATCCAGTGGCAAAGTGAGCAAGGGACTCACGTCTGAGCATACCCTGCCACACTTATGATGGCCAAAAGCAGTACAGAAGGGGGTGGTGATGGACGGAGCATCTGAATCAATCAAACACTCACACCCAGTCAAAAGATCTGGGTTTAATCCATCACCGTTCTTTAGCCCACTCTGCCACCCCAGTTCAGACATGGCTATATGCAAATCAGTCTGACCCTGTGCCTCATGGGAACAGTCCAGCCCGAACTGCCAAGCCATGTCTTCCCTGGACTGGAAACAAGCTTCTGGGGACCGGTTTCTGGCATTCCAGCCCTCTTCAGCCTGGCTTGCTTGAATCCAGTGGCAAAGTGAGCAAGGGTCTCACGTCTGAGCATACCCTGCCACACTTATGGCGGCCAAAAGCAGTACAAAAGGGGCTGGTGATGGACGGAGCATCTGAATCAATCAAACACTCACACCCAGTCAAAAGATCTGGGTTTAATCCATCACCATTCTTTAGCCCACTCTGCCACCCCAGTTCAGACATGGCTATATGCAAATCAGTCTGACCCTGTGCCTCATGGGAACAGTCCAGCCCGAACTGCCAAGCCATGTCTTCCCTGGACCGGAAACAAGCTTCCGAGGACCGGTTTCTGGCATTCCAGCCGTCTTCAGCCTGGCTTGCTTGAATCCAGTGGCAAAGTGAGCAAGGGTCTCACGTCTGAGCATACCCTGCCACACTTATGACGGCCAAAAGCAGTACAAAAGGGGGTGGTGATGGACGGAGCATCTGAATCAATCAAACACTCACACCCAGTCAAAAGATCTGGGTTTAATCCATCACCGTACTTTAGCCCACTCTGCCACCCCAGTTCAGACATGGCTATATGCAAATCAGTCTGACCCTGAGCCTCATGGGAACAGTCCAGCCCGAACTGCCAAGCCATGTCTTCCCTGGATCGGAAACAAGCTTCCGAGGACCGGTTTCTGGCATTCCAGCCGTCTTCAGCCTGGCTCGCTTGAATCCAGTGGCAAAGTGAGCAAGGGTCTCACGTCTGAGCATACCCTGCCACACTTATGGCGGCCAAAAGCAGTACAGAAGGGGGTGGTGATGGACGGAGCATCTGAATCAATCAAACACTCACACCCAGTCAAAAGATCTGGGTTTAATCCATCACCGTACTTTAGCCCACTCTGCCACCCCAGTTCAGACATGGCTATATGCAAATCAGTCTGACCTTGTGCCTCATGGGAACAGTCCAGCCTGAACTGCCAAGCCATGTCTTCCCTGGACCGGAAACAAGCTTCCGAGGACCGGTTTCTGGCATTCCAGCCGTCTTCAGCCTCGCTTGCTTGAATCCAGTGGGAAAGTGAGCAAGGGACTCACGTCTGAGCATACCCTGCCACACTTATGGTGGCCAAAAGCAGTACAGAAGGGGGTGGTGATGGACGGAGCATCTGAATCAATCAAACACTCACACCCAGTCAAAAGATCTGGGTTTAATCCATCACCGTTCTTTAGCCCACTCTGCCAGACCAGTTCTGACATGGCTATATGCAAATCAGTCTGACCCTGTGCCTCATGGGAACAGTCCAGCCCGAACTGCCAAGCCATGTCTTCCCTGGACTGGAAACAAGCTTCCGAGGACCGGTTTCTGGCATTCCAGCCGTCTTCAGCCTGGCTTGCTTGAATCCAGTGGCAAAGTGAGCAAGGGACTCACGTCTGAGCATACCCTGCCACACTTATGGCGGCCAAAAGCAGTACAGAAGGGGGTGGTTATGGACGGAGCATCTGAATCAATCAAACACTCACACCCAGTCAAAAGATCTGGGTTTAATCCATCACCGTACTTTAGCCCACTCTGCCACCCCAGTTCAGACATGGCTATATGCAAATCAGTCTGACCCTGTGCCTCATGGGAACAGTCCAGCCTAAACTGCCAAGCCATGTCTTCCCTGGACCGGAAACAAGCTTCCGAGGACCGGTTTCTGGCATTCCAGCCGTCTTCAGCCTGGCTTGCTTGAATCCAGTGGCAAAGTGAGCAAGGGACTCACGTCTGAGCATACCCTGCCACACTTATGGTGGCCAAAAGCAGTACAGAAGGGGGCGGTGATGGACGGAGCATCTGAATCAATCAAACACTCACACCCAGTCAAAAGATCTGGGTTTAATCCATCACCGTTCTTTAGCCCACTCTGCCAGACCAGTTCAGACATGGCTATATGCAAATCAGTCTGACCCTGTGCCTCATGGGAACAGTCCAGCCCGAACTGCCAAGCCATGTCTTCCCTGGACTGGAAACAAGCTTCCGAGGACCGGTTTCTGGCATTCCAGCCGTCTTCAGCCTGGCTTGCTTGAATCCAGTGGCAAAGTGAGCAAGGGACTCACATCTGAGCATAGCCTGCCACACTTATGGCGGCCAAAAGCAGTACAGAAGGGGGTGGTTATAGACGGAGCATCTGAATCAATCAAACACTCACACCCAGTCAAAAGATCTGGGTTTAATCCATCACCGTACTTTAGTCCACTCTGCCACCCCAGTTCAGACATGGCTATATGCAAATCAGTCTGACCCTGTGCCTCATGGGAACAGTCCAGCCTGAACTGCCAAGCCATGTCTTCCCTGGACCGGAAACAAGCTTCCGAGGACCGGTTTCTGGCATTCCAGCCGTCTTCAGCCTGGCTTGCTTGAATCCAGTGGCAAAGTGAGCAAGGGACTCACGTCTGAGCATACCCTGCCACACTTATGGTGGCCAAAAGCAGTACAGAAGGGGGTGGTGATGGACGGAGCATCTGAATCAATCAAACACTCACACCCAGTCAAAAGATCTGGGTTTAATCCATAACCGTTTTTTAGCCCACTCTGCCACCCCAGTTCAGACATGGCTATATGCAAATCAGTCTGACCCTGTGCCTCATGGGAACAGTCCAGCCTGAACTGCCAAGCCATGTCTTCCCTGGACCGGAAACAAGCTTCCGAGGACCGGTTTCTGGCATTCCAGCCGTCTTCAGCCTGGCTTGCTTGAATCCAGTGGCAAAGTGAGCAAGGGACTCACGTCTGAGCATACCCTGCCACACTTATGGTGGCCAAAAGCAGTACAGAAGGGGGTGGTGATGGACGGAGCATCTGAATCAATCAAACACTCACACCCAGTCAAAAGATCTGGGTTTAATCCATCACCGTTCTTTAGCCCACTTAGCCAGACCAGTTCAGACATGGCTATATGCAAATCAGTCTGACCCTGTACCTCATGGGAACAGTCCAGCCCGAACTGCCAAGCCATGTCTTCCCTGGACCGGAAACAAGCTTCCGAGGACCGATTTCTGGCATTCCAGCCGTCTTCAGCCTGGCTTGCTTGAATCCAGTGGCAAAGTGAGCAAGGGACTCACGTCTGAGCATACCCTGCCACACTTATGATGGCCAAAAGCAGTACAGAAGGGGGTGGTGATGGACGGAGCATCTGAATCAATCAAACACTCACACCCAGTCAAAAGATCTGGGTTTAATCCATCACCGTTCTTTAGCCCACTCTGCCACCCCAGTTCAGACATGGCTATATGCAAATCAGTCTGACCCTGTGCCTCATGGGAACAGTCCAGCCCGAACTGCCAAGCCATGTCTTCCCTGGACCGGAAACAAGCTTCCGGGGACCGGTTTCTGGCATTCCAGCCCTCTTCAGCCTGGGTTGCTTGAATCCAGTGGCAAAGTGAGCAAGGGTCTCACGTCTGAGCATACCCTGCCACACTTATGGCGGCCAAAAGCAGTACAAAAGGGGCTGGTGATGGACGGAGCATCTGAATCAATCAAACACTCACACCCAGTCAAAAGATCTGGGTTTAATCCATCACCGTTCTTTAGCCCACTCTGCCACCCCAGTTCAGACATGGCTATATGCAAATCAGTCTGACCCTGTGCCTCATGGGTACAGTCCAGCCCGAACTGCCAAGCCATGTCTTCCCTGGACCGGAAACAAGCTTCCGAGGACCGGTTTCTGGCATTCCAGCCGTCTTCAGCCTGGCTTGCTTGAATCCAGTGGCAAAGTGAGCAAGGGTCTCACGTCTGAGCATACCCTGCCACACTTATGACGGCCAAAAGCAGTACAAAAGGGGGTGGTGATGGACGGAGCATCTGAATCAATCAAACACTCACACCCAGTCAAAAGATCTGGGTTTAATCCATCACCGTACTTTAGCCCACTCTGCCACCCCAGTTCAGACATGGCTATATGCAAATCAGTCTGACCCTGAGCCTCATGGGAACAGTCCAGCCCGAACTGCCAAGCCATGTCTTCCCTGGATCGGAAACAAGCTTCCGAGGACCGGTTTCTGGCATTCCAGCCGTCTTCAGCCTGGCTCGCTTGAATCCAGTGGCAAAGTGAGCAAGGGTCTCACGTCTGAGCATACCCTGCCACACTTATGGCGGCCAAAAGCAGTACAGAAGGGGGTGGTGATGGACGGAGCATCTGAATCAATCAAACACTCACACCCAGTCAAAAGATCTGGGTTTAATCCATCACCGTACTTTAGCCCACTCTGCCACCCCAGTTCAGACATGGCTATATGCAAATCAGTCTGACCTTGTGCCTCATGGGAACAGTCCAGCCTGAACTGCCAAGCCATGTCTTCCCTGGACCGGAAACAAGCTTCCGAGGACCGGTTTCTGGCATTCCAGCCGTCTTCAGCCTCGCTTGCTTGAATCCAGCGGGAAAGTGAGCAAGGGACTCACGTCTGAGCATACCCTGCCACACTTATGGTGGCCAAAAGCAGTACAGAAGGGGGTGGTGATGGACGGAGCATCTGAATCAATCAAACACTCACACCCAGTCAAAAGATCTGGGTTTAATCCATCACCGTTCTTTAGCCCACTCTGCCAGACCAGTTCTGACATGGCTATATGCAAATCAGTCTGACCCTGTGCCTCATGGGAACAGTCCAGCCCGAACTGCCAAGCCATGTCTTCCCTGGACTGGAAACAAGCTTCCGAGGACCGGTTTCTGGCATTCCAGCCGTCTTCAGCCTGGCTTGCTTGAATCCAGTGGCAAAGTGAGCAAGGGACTCACGTCTGAGCATACCCTGCCACACTTATGGCGGCCAAAAGCAGTACAGAAGGGGGTGGTTATGGACGGAGCATCTGAATCAATCAAACACTCACACCCAGTCAAAAGATCTGGGTTTAATCCATCACCGTACTTTAGCCCACTCTGCCACCCCAGTTCAGACATGGATATATGCAAATCAGTCTGACCCTGTGCCTCATGGGAACAGTCCAGCCTAAACTGCCAAGCCATGTCTTCCCTGGACCGGAAACAAGCTTCCGAGGACCGGTTTCTGGCATTCCAGCCGTCTTCAGCCTGGCTTGCTTGAATCCAGTGGCAAAGTGAGCAAGGGACTCACGTCTGAGCATACCCTGCCACACTTATGGTGGCCAAAAGCAGTACAGAAGGGGGCGGTGATGGACGGAGCATCTGAATCAATCAAACACTCACACCCAGTCAAAAGATCTGGGTTTAATCCATCACCGTTCTTTAGCCCACTCTGCCAGACCAGTTCAGACATGGCTATATGCAAATCAGTCTGACCCTGTGCCTCATGGGAACAGTCCAGCCCGAACTGCCAAGCCATGTCTTCCCTGGACTGGAAACAAGCTTCCGAGGACCGGTTTCTGGCATTCCAGCCGTCTTCAGCCTGGCTTGCTTGAATCCAGTGGCAAAGTGAGCAAGGGACTCACATCTGAGCATAGCCTGCCACACTTATGGCGGCCAAAAGCAGTACAGAAGGGGGTGGTTATGGACGGAGCATCTGAATCAATCAAACACTCACACCCAGTCAAAAGATCTGGGTTTAATCCATCACCGTACTTTAGTCCACTCTGCCACCCCAGTTCAGACATGGCTATATGCAAATCAGTCTGACCCTGTGCCTCATGGGAACAGTCCAGCCTGAACTGCCAAGCCATGTCTTCCCTGGACCGGAAACAAGCTTCCGAGGACCGGTGTCTGGCATTCCAGCCGTCTTCAGCCTGGCTTGCTTGAATCCAGTGGCAAAGTGAGCAAGGGACTCACGTCTGAGCATACCCTGCCACACTTATGGTGGCCAAAAGCAGTACAGAAGGGGGTGGTGATGGACGGAGCATCTGAATCAATCAAACACTCACACCCAGTCAAAAGATCTGGGTTTAATCCATCACCGTTCTTTAGCCCACTCTGCCAGACCAGTTCAGACATGGCTATATGCAAATCAGTCTGACCCTGTGCCTCATGGGAACAGTCCAGCCCGAACTGCCAAGCCATGTCTTCCCTGGACCCGAAACAAGCTTCCGAGGACCGGTTTCTGGCATTCCAGCCGTCTTCAGCCTGGCTTGCTTGAATCCAGTGGCAAAGTGAGCAAGGGACTCACGTCTGAGCATACCCTGCCACACTTATGGCGGCCAAAAGCAGTACAAAAGGGGGTGGTGATGGACGGAGCATCTGAATCAATCAAACACTCACACCCAGTCAAAAGATCTGGGTTTAATCCATAACCGTTTTTTAGCCCACTCTGCCACCCCAGTTCAGACATGGCTATATGCAAATCAGTCTGACCCTGTGCCTCATGGGAACAGTCCAGCCCGAACTGCCAAGCCATGTCTTCACTGGACCGGAAACAAGCTTCCGAGGACCGGTTTCTGGCATTCCAGCCGTCTTCAGCCTGGCTTGCTTGAATCCAGTGGCAAAGTGAGCAAGGGACTCACGTCTGAGCATACCCTGCCACACTTATGGCGGCCAAAAGCAGTACAGAAGGGGGTGGTGATGGACGGAGCATCTGAATCAATCAAACACTCACACCCAGTCAAAAGATCTGGGTTTAATCCATCACCGTACTTTAGCCCACGCTGCCACCCCAGTTCAGACATGGCTATATGCAAATCAGTCTGACCCTGTGCCTCATGGGAACAGTCCAGCCTGAACTGCCAAGCCATGTCTTCCCTGGACCGGAAACAAGCTTCCGAGGACCGGTTTCTGGCATTCCAGCCGTCTTCAGCCTGGCTTGCTTGAATCCAGTGGCAAAGTGAGCAAGGGACTCACGTCTGAGCATACCCTGCCACACTTATGGTGGCCAAAAGCAGTACAGAAGGGGGTGGTGATGGACGGAGCATCTGAATCAATCAAACACTCACACCCAGTCAAAAGATCTGGGTTTAATCCATCACCGTTCTTTAGCCCACTTAGCCAGACCAGTTCAGACATGGCTATATGCAAATCAGTCTGACCCTGTACCTCATGGGAACAGTCCAGCCCGAACTGCCAAGCCATGTCTTCCCTGGACCGGAAACAAGCTTCCGAGGACCGGTTTCTGGCATTCCAGCCGTCTTCAGCCTGGCTTGCTTGAATCCAGTGGCAAAGTGAGCAAGGGACTCACGTCTGAGCATACCCTGCCACACTTATGGCGGCCAAAAGCAGTACAAAAGGGGGTGGTGATGGACGGAGCATCTGAATCAATCAAACAATCACACCCAGTCAAAAGATCTGGGTTTAATCCATAACCGTTTTTTAGCCCACTCTGCCACCCCAGTTCATACATGGCTATATGCAAATCAGTCTGACCCTGTGCCTCATGGGAACAGTCCAGCCCGAACTGCCAAGCCATGTCTTCACTGGACAAGAAACAAGCTTCCGAGGACCGGTTTCTGGCATTCCAGCCGTCTTCAGCCTGCCTTGCTTGAATCCAGTGGCAAAGTGAGCAAGGGACTCACGTCTGAGCATACCCTGCCACACTTATGGCGGCCAAAAGCAGTACAAAAGGGGGTGGTGATGGACGGAGCAACTGAATCAATCAAACACTCACACCCAGTCAAAAGATCTGGGTTTAATCCATCACCGTTCTTTAGCCCACTCTGCCACCCCAGTTCAGACATGGCTATATGCAAATCAGTCTGACCCTGTGCCTCATGGGAACAGTCCAGCCCGAACTGCCAAGCCATGTCTTCCCTGGACCGGAAACAAGCTTCCGAGGACCGGTTTCTGGCATTCCAGCCGTCTTCAGCCTGGCTTGCTTGAATCCAGTGGCAAAGTGAGCAAGGGATTCACATCTGAGCATACCCTGCCACACTTATGGCGGCCAAAAGCAGTACAAAAGGGGGTGGTGATGGACGGAGCATTTGAATCAATCAAACACTCGCACCCAGTCAAAAGATCTGGGTTTAATCCATCACCGTTCTTTAGCCCACTCTGCCACCCCAGTTCAGACATGGCTATATGCAAATCAGTCTGACCCTGTGCCTCATGGGAACAGTCCAGCCCGAACTGCCAAGCCATGTCTTTCCTGGACCGGAAACAAGCTTCCGAGGACCGGTTTCTGGCATTCCAGCCGTCTTCAGCCTGGCTAGCTTGAATCAAGTGGCAAAGTGAGCAAGGGACTCACGTCTGAGCATACCCTGCCACACTTATGGTGGCCAAAAGCAGTACAAAAGGGGGTGGTGATGGACGGAGCATCTGAATCAATCAAACACTCACACCCAGTCAAAAGATCTGGGTTTAATCCATCACCGTTCTTTAGCCCACTCTGCCACCCCAGTTCAGACATGGCTATATGCAAATCAGTCTGACCCTGTGCCTCATGGGAACAGTCCAGCCCGAACTGCCAAGCCATGTCTTCCCTGGACCGGAAACAAGCTTCCGAGGACCGGTTTCTGGCATTCCAGCCGTCTTCAACCTGGCTTGCTTGAATCCAGTGGCAAAGTGAGCAAAGGACTCACGTCTGAGCATACCCTGCCACACTTATGGCGGCCAAAAGCAGTACAAAAGGGGGTGGTGATGGACGGAGCATCTGAATCAATCAAACACTCACGCCCAGTCAATTGATCTGGGTTTAATCCATCACCGTTCTTTAGCCCACTCTGCCACCCCAGTTCAGACATGGCTATATGCAAATCAGTCTGACCCTGTGCCTCATGGGAACAGTCCAGCCCGAACTGCCAAGCCATGTCTTCCCTGGACCGGAAACAAGCTTCCGAGGACCGGTTTCTGGCATTCCAGCCCTCTTCAGCCTGGCTTGCTTGAATCCAGTGGCAAAGTGAGCAAGGGTCTCACGTCTGAGCATACCCTGCCACACTTATGGCGGCCAAAAGCAGTACAAAAGGGGGTGGTGATGGACGGAGCATCTGAATCAATCAAACACTCACACCCAGTCAAAAGATCTGGGTTTAATCCATCACCGTTCTTTAGCCCACTCTGCCACCCCAGTTCAGACATGGCTATATGCAAATCAGTCTGACCCTGTGCCTCATGGGAACAGTCCAGCCCTAACTGCCAAGCCATGTCTTCCCTGGACCGGAAACAAGCTTCCGAGGACCGGTTTCTGGCATTCCAGCCATCTTCAGCCTGGCTTGCTTGAATCCAGTGGCAAAGTGAGCAAGGGTCTCACGTCTGAGCATACCCTGCCACACTTATGGCGGCCAAAAGCAGTACAAAAGGGGGTGGTGATGGACGGAGCATCTGAATCAATCAAACACTCACACCCAGTCAAAAGATCTGGGTTTAATCCATCACCGTACTTTAGCCCACTCTGCCACCCCAGTTCAGACATGGCTATATGCAAATCAGTCTGACCCTGTGCCTCATGGGAACAGTCCAGCCTGAACTGCCAAGCCATGTCTTCCCTGGACCGGAAACAAGCTTCCGAGGACCGGTTTCTGGCATTCCAGCCGTCTTCAGCCTGGCTTGCTTGAATCCAGTGGCAAAGTGAGCAAGGGACTCACGTCTGAGCATACCCTGCCACACTTATGGTGGCCAAAAGCAGTACAGAAGGGGGTGGTGATGGACGGAGAATCTGAATCAATCAAACACTCACACCCAGTCAAAAGATCTGGGTTTAATCCATCACCGTTCTTTAGCCCACTCTGCCAGACCAGTTCAGACATGGCTATATGCAAATCAGTCTGACCCTGTGCCTCATGGGAACAGTCCAGCCCGAACTGCCAAGCCATGTCTTCCCTGGACTGGAAACAAGCTTCAGAGGACCGGTTTCTGGCATTCCAGCCGTCTTCAGCCTGGCTTGCTTGAATCCAGTGGCAAAGTGAGCAAGGGACTCACATCTGAGCATAGCCTGCCACACTTATGGCGGCCAAAAGCAGTACAAAAGGGGGTGGTTATGGACGGAGCATCTGAATCAATCAAACACTCACACCCAGTCAAAAGATCTGGGTTTAATCCATCACCGTACTTTAGTCCACTCTGCCACCCCAGTTCAGACATGGCTATATGCAAATCAGTCTGACCCTGTGCCTCATGGGAACAGTCCAGCCTGAACTGCCAAGCCATGTCTTCCCTGGACCGGAAACAAGCTTCCGAGGACCGGTTTCTGGCATTCCAGCCGTCTTCAGCCTGGCTTGCTTGAATCCAGTGGCAAAGTGAGCAAGGGACTCACGTCTGAGCATACCCTGCCACACTTATGGTGGCCAAAAGCAGTACAGAAGGGGGTGGTGATGGACGGAGCATCTGAATCAATCAAACACTCACACCCAGTCAAAAGATCTGGGTTTAATCCATCACCGTTCTTTAGCCCACTCTGCCAGACCAGTTCAGACATGGCTATATGCAAATCAGTCTGACCCTGTGCCTCATTGGAACAGTCCAGCCCGAACTGCCAAGCCATGTCTTCCCTGGACCCAAAACAAGCTTCCGAGGACCGGTTTCTGGCATTCCAGCCGTCTTCAGCCTGGCTTGCTTGAATCCAGTGGCAAAGTGAGCAAGGGACTCACGTCTGAGCATACCCTGCCACACTTATGGCGGCCAAAAGCAGTACAAAAGGGGGTGGTGATGGACGGAGCATCTGAATCAATCAAACACTCACACCCAGTCAAAAGATCTGGGTTTAATCCATAACCGTTTTTTAGCCCACTCTGCCACCCCAGTTCAGACATGGCTATATGCAAATCAGTCTGACCCTGTGCCTCATGGGAACAGTCCAGCCCGAACTGCCAAGCCATGTCTTCACTGGACCGGAAACAAGCTTCCGAGGACCGGTTTCTGGCATTCCAGCCGTCTTCAGCCTGGCTTGCTTGAATCCAGTGGCAAAGTGAGCAAGGGACTCACGTCTGAGCATACCCTGCAACACTTATGGCGGCCAAAAGCAGTACAGAAGGGGGTGGTGATGGACAGAGCATCTGAATCAATCAAACACTCACACCCAGTCAAAAGATCTGGGTTTAATCCATCACCGTACTTTAGGCCACTCTGCCACCCCAGTTCAGACATGGCTATATGCAAATCAGTCTGACCCTGTGCCTCATGGGAACAGTCCAGCCTGAACTGCCAAGCCATGTCTTCCCTGGACCGGAAACAAGCTTCCGAGGACCGGTTTCTGGCATTCCAGCCGTCTTCAGCCTGGCTTGCTTGAATCCAGTGGCAAAGTGAGCAAGGGACTCACGTCTGAGCATACCCTGCCACACTTATGGTGGCCAAAAGCAGTACAGAAGGGGGTGGTGATGGACGGAGCATCTGAATCAATCAAACACTCACACCCAGTCAAAAGATCTGGGTTTGATCCATCACCGTTCTTTAGCCCACTTAGCCAGACCAGTTCAGACATGGCTATATGCAAATCAGTCTGACCCTGTACCTCATGGGAACAGTCCAGCCCGAACTGCCAAGCCATGTCTTCCCTGGACCGGAAACAAGCTTCCGAGGACCGGTTTCTGGCATTCCAGCCGTCTTCAGCCTGGCTTGCTTGAATCCAGTGGCAAAGTGAGCAAGGGACTCACGTCTGAGCATACCCTGCCACACTTATGGCGGCCAAAGGCAGTACAAAAGGGGGTGGTGATGGACGGAGCATCTGAATCAATCAAACAATCACACCCAGTCAAAAGATCTGGGTTTAATCCATAACCGTTTTTTAGCCCACTCTGCCACCCCAGTTCAGACATGGCTATATGCAAATCAGTCTGACCCTGTGCCTCATGGGAACAGTCCAGCCCGAACTGCCAAGCCATGTCTTCACTGGACAAGAAACAAGCTTCCGAGGACCGGTTTCTGGCATTCCAGCCGTCTTCAGCCTGGCTTGCTTGAATCCTGTGGCAAAGTGAGCAAGGGACTCACGTCTGAGCATACCCTGCCACACTTATGGCGGCCAAAAGCAGTACAAAAGGGGGTGGTGATGGACGGAGCAACTGAATCAATCAAACACTCACACCCAGTCAAAAGATCTGTGTTTAATCCATCACCGTTCTTTAGCCCACTCTGCCACCCCAGTTCAGACATGGCTATATGCAAATCAGTCTGACCCTGTGCCTCATGGGAACAGTCCAGCCCGAACTGCCAAGCCATGTCTTCCCTGGACCGGAAACAAGCTTCCGAGGACCGGTTTCTGGCATTCCAGCCGTCTTCAGCCTGGCTTGCTTGAATCCAGTGGCAAAGTGAGCAAGGGATTCACGTCTGAGCATACCCTGCCACACTTATGGCGGCCAAAAGCAGTACAAAAGGGGGTGGTGATGGACGGAGCATCTGAATCAATCAAACACTCGCACCCAGTCAAAAGATCTGGGTTTAATCCATCACCGTTCTTTAGCCCACTCTGCCACCCCAGTTCAGACATGGCTATATGCAAATCAGTCTGACCCTGTGCCTCATGGGAACAGTCCAGCCCGAACTGACAAGCCATGTCTTTCCTGGACCGGAAACAAGCTTCTGAGGACCGGTTTCTTGCATTCCAGCCGTCTTCAGCCAGGCTAGCTTGAATCCAGTGGCAAAGTGAGCAAGGGACTCACGTCTGAGCATACCCTGCCACACTTATGGTGGCCAAAAGCAGTACAAAAGGGGGTGGTGATGGACGGAGCATCTGAATCAATCAAACACTCACACCCAGTCAAAAGATCTGGGTTTAATCCATCACCGTTCTTTAGCCCACTCTGCCACCCCAGTTCAGACATGGCTATATGCAAATCAGTCTGACCCTGTGCCTCATGGGAACAGTCCAGCCCGAACTGCCAAGCCATGTCTTCCCTGGACCGGAAACAAGCTTCCGAGGACCGGTTTCTGGCATTCCAGCCGTCTTCAACCTGGCTTGCTTGAATCCAGTGGCAAAGTGAGCAAAGGACTCACGTCTGAGCATACCCTGCCACACTTATGGCGGCCAAAAGCAGTACAAAAGGGGGTGGTGATGGACGGAGCATCTGAATCAATCAAACACTCACACCCAGTCAATTGATCTGGGTTTAATCCATCACCGTTCTTTAGCCCACTCTGCCACCCCAGTTCAGACATGGCTATATGCAAATCAGTCTGACCCTGTGCCTCATGGGAACAGTCCAGCCCGAACTGCCAAGCCATGTCTTCCCTGGACCGGAAACAAGCTTCCGAGGACCGGTTTCTGGCATTCCAGCCGTCTTCAGCCTGGCTTGCTTGAATCCAGTGGCAAAGTGAGCAAGGGATTCACGTCTGAGCATACCCTGCCACACTTATGGCGGCCAAAAGCAGTACAAAAGGGGGTGGTGATGGACGGAGCATCTGAATCAATCAAACACTCACACCCAGTCAAAAGATCTGGGTTTAATCCATCACCGTTCTTTAGCCCACTCTGCCACCCCAGTTCAGACATGGCTATATGCAAATCAGTCTGACCCTGTGCCTCATGGGAACAGTCCAGCCCGAACTGCCAAGCCATGTCTTCCCTGGACCGGAAACAAGCTTCCGAGGACCGGTTTCTGGCATTCCAGCCCTCTTCAGCCTGGCTTGCTTGAATCCAGTGGCAAAGTGAGCAAGGGTCTCACGTCTGAGCATACCCTGCCACACTTATGGCGGCCAAAAGCAGTACAAAAGGGGGTGGTGATGGACGGAGCATCTGAATCAATCAAACACTCACACCCAGTCAAAAGATCTGGGTTTAATCCATCACCGTTCTTTAGCCCACTCTGCCACCCCAGTTCAGACATGGCTATATGCAAATCAGTCTGACCCTGTGCCTCATGGGAACAGTCCAGCCCTAACTGCCAAGCCATGTCTTCCCTGGACCGGAAACAAGCTTCAGAGGACTGGTTTCTGGCATTCCAGCCGTGTTCAGCCTGGCTTGCTTGAATCCAGTGGCAAAGTGAGCAAAGGACTCACGTCTGAGCATACCCTGCCACACTTATGGCGGCCAAAAGCAGTACAAAAGGGGGTGGTGATGGAGGGAGCATCTGAATCAATCAAACACTCACACCCAGTCAATTGATCTGGGTTTAATCCATCACCGTTCTTTAGCCCACTCTGCCACCCCAGTTCAGACATGGCTATATGCAAATCAGTCTGACCCTGTGCCTCATGGGAACAGTCCAGCCCGAACTGCCAAGCCATGTCTTCCCTGGACCGGAAACAAGCTTCCAAGGACCGGTTTCTGGCATTCCAGCCGTCTTCAGCCTGGCTTGCTTGAATCCAGTGGCAAAGTGAGCAAGGGATTCACGTCTGAGCATACCCTGCCACACTTATGGCGGCCAAAAGCAGTACAAAAGGGGGTGGTGATGGACGGAGCATCTGAATCAATCAAACACTCACACCCAGTCAAAAGATCTGGGTTTAATCCATCACCGTTCTTTAGCCCACTCTGCCACCCCAGTTCAGACATGGCTATATGCAAATCAGTCTGACCCTGTGCCTCATGGGAACAGTCCAGCCCAAACTGCCAAGCCATGTCTTCCCTGGACCGGAAACAAGCTTCCGAGGACCGGTTTCTGGCATTCCAGCCCTCTTCAGCCTGGCTTGCTTGAATCCAGTGGCAAAGTGAGCAAGGGTCTCACGTCTGAGCATACCCTGCCACACTTATGGCGGCCAAAAGCAGTACAAAAGGGGGTAGTGATGGACGGAGCATCTGAATCAATCAAACACTCACACCCAGTCAAAAGATCTGGGTTTAATCCATCACCGTTCTTTAGCCCACTCTGCCACCCCAGTTCAGACATGGCTATATGCAAATCAGTCTGACCCTGTGCCTCATGGGAACAGTCCAGCCCTAACTGCCAAGCCATGTCTTCCCTGGACCGGAAACAAGCTTCCGAGGACCGGTTTCTGGCATTCCAGCCGTCTTCAGCCTGGCTTGCTTGAATCCAGTGGCAAAGTGAGCAAGGGTCTCACGTCTGAGCATACCCTGCCACACTTATGACGGCCAAAAGCAGTACAAAAGGGGGTGGTGATGGACGGAGCATCTGAATCAATCAAACACTCACACCCAGTCAAAAGATCTGGGTTTAATCCATCACCGTACTTTAGCCCACTCTGCCACCCCAGTTCAGACATGGCTATATGCAAATCAGTCTGACCCTGAGCCTCATGGGAACAGTCCAGCCCGAACTGCCAAGCCATGTCTTCCCTGGATCGGAAACAAGCTTCCGAGGACCGGTTTCTGGCATTCCAGCCGTCTTCAGCCTGGCTCGCTTGAATCCAGTGGCAAAGTGAGCAAGGGTCTCACGTCTGAGCATACCCTGCCACACTTATGGCGGCCAAAAGCAGTACAGAAGGGGGTGGTGATGGACGGAGCATCTGAATCAATCAAACACTCACACCCAGTCAAAAGATCTGGGTTTAATCCATCACCGTACTTTAGCCCACTCTGCCACCCCAGTTCAGACATGGCTATATGCAAATCAGTCTGACCTTGTGCCTCATGGGAACAGTCCAGCCTGAACTGCCAAGCCATGTCTTCCCTGGACCGGAAACAAGCTTCCGAGGACCGGTTTCTGGCATTCCAGCCGTCTTCAGCCTCGCTTGCTTGAATCCAGCGGGAAAGTGAGCAAGGGACTCACGTCTGAGCATACCCTGCCACACTTATGGTGGCCAAAAGCAGTACAGAAGGGGGTGGTGATGGACGGAGCATCTGAATCAATCAAACACTCACACCCAGTCAAAAGATCTGGGTTTAATCCATCACCGTTCTTTAGCCCACTCTGCCAGACCAGTTCTGACATGGCTATATGCAAATCAGTCTGACCCTGTGCCTCATGGGAACAGTCCAGCCCGAACTGCCAAGCCATGTCTTCCCTGGACTGGAAACAAGCTTCCGAGGACCGGTTTCTGGCATTCCAGCCGTCTTCAGCCTGGCTTGCTTGAATCCAGTGGCAAAGTGAGCAAGGGACTCACGTCTGAGCATACCCTGCCACACTTATGGCGGCCAAAAGCAGTACAGAAGGGGGTGGTTATGGACGGAGCATCTGAATCAATCAAACACTCACACCCAGTCAAAAGATCTGGGTTTAATCCATCACCGTACTTTAGCCCACTCTGCCACCCCAGTTCAGACATGGCTATATGCAAATCAGTCTGACCCTGTGCCTCTTGGGAACAGTCCAGCCTAAACTGCCAAGCCATGTCTTCCCTGGACCGGAAACAAGCTTCCGAGGACCGGTTTCTGGCATTCCAGCCGTCTTCAGCCTGGCTTGCTTGAATCCAGTGGCAAAGTGAGCAAGGGACTCACGTCTGAGCATACCCTGCCACACTTATGGTGGCCAAAAGCAGTACAGAAGGGGGCGGTGATGGACGGAGCATCTGAATCAATCAAACACTCACACCCAGTCAAAAGATCTGGGTTTAATCCATCACCGTTCTTTAGCCCACTCTGCCAGACCAGTTCAGACATGGCTATATGCAAATCAGTCTGACCCTGTGCCTCATGGGAACAGTCCAGCCCGAACTGCCAAGCCATGTCTTCCCTGGACTGGAAACAAGCTTCCGAGGACCGGTTTCTGGCATTCCAGCCGTCTTCAGCCTGGCTTGCTTGAATCCAGTGGCAAAGTGAGCAAGGGACTCACATCTGAGCATAGCCTGCCACACTTATGGCGGCCAAAAGCAGTACAGAAGGGGGTGGTTATGGACGGAGCATCTGAATCAATCAAACACTCACACCCAGTCAAAAGATCTGGGTTTAATCCATCACCGTACTTTAGTCCACTCTGCCACCCCAGTTCAGACATGGCTATATGCAAATCAGTCTGACCCTGTGCCTCATGGGAACAGTCCAGCCTGAACTGCCAAGCCATGTCTTCCCTGGACCGGAAACAAGCTTCCGAGGACCGGTGTCTGGCATTCCAGCCGTCTTCAGCCTGGCTTGCTTGAATCCAGTGGCAAAGTGAGCAAGGGACTCACGTCTGAGCATACCCTGCCACACTTATGGTGGCCAAAAGCAGTACAGAAGGGGGTGGTGATGGACGGAGCATCTGAATCAATCAAACACTCACACCCAGTCAAAAGATCTGGGTTTAATCCATCACCGTTCTTTAGCCCACTCTGCCAGACCAGTTCAGACATGGCTATATGCAAATCAGTCTGACCCTGTGCCTCATGGGAACAGTCCAGCCCGAACTGCCAAGCCATGTCTTCCCTGGACCCGAAACAAGCTTCCGAGGACCGGTTTCTGGCATTCCAGCCGTCTTCAGCCTGGCTTGCTTGAATCCAGTGGCAAAGTGAGCAAGGGACTCACGTCTGAGCATACCCTGCCACACTTATGGCGGCCAAAAGCAGTACAAAAGGGGGTGGTGATGGACGGAGCATCTGAATCAATCAAACACTCACACCCAGTCAAAAGATCTGGGTTTAATCCATAACCGTTTTTTAGCCCACTCTGCCACCCCAGTTCAGACATGGCTATATGCAAATCAGTCTGACCCTGTGCCTCATGGGAACAGTCCAGCCCGAACTGCCAAGCCATGTCTTCACTGGACCGGAAACAAGCTTCCGAGGACCGGTTTCTGGCATTCCAGCCGTCTTCAGCCTGGCTTGCTTGAATCCAGTGGCAAAGTGAGCAAGGGACTCACGTCTGAGCATACCCTGCCACACTTATGGCGGCCAAAAGCAGTACAGAAGGGGGTGGTGATGGACGGAGCATCTGAATCAATCAAACACTCACACCCAGTCAAAAGATCTGGGTTTAATCCATCACCGTACTTTAGCCCACGCTGCCACCCCAGTTCAGACATGGCTATATGCAAATCAGTCTGACCCTGTGCCTCATGGGAACAGTCCAGCCTGAACTGCCAAGCCATGTCTTCCCTGGACCGGAAACAAGCTTCCGAGGACCGGTTTCTGGCATTCCAGCCGTCTTCAGCCTGGCTTGCTTGAATCCAGTGGCAAAGTGAGCAAGGGACTCACGTCTGAGCATACCCTGCCACACTTATGGTGGCCAAAAGCAGTACAGAAGGGGGTGGTGATGGACGGAGCATCTGAATCAATCAAACACTCACACCCAGTCAAAAGATCTGGGTTTAATCCATCACCGTTCTTTAGCCCACTTAGCCAGACCAGTTCAGACATGGCTATATGCAAATCAGTCTGACCCTGTGCCTCATGGGAACAGTCCAGCCCGAACTGCCAAGCCATGTCTTCCCTGGACCCGAAACAAGCTTCCGAGGACCGGTTTCTGGCATTCCAGCCGTCTTCAGCCTGGCTTGCTTGAATCCAGTGGCAAAGTGAGCAAGGGACTCACGTCTGAGCATACCCTGCCACACTTATGGCGGCCAAAAGCAGTACAAAAGGGGGTGGTGATGGACGGAGCATCTGAATCAATCAAACACTCACACCCAGTCAAAAGATCTGGGTTTAATCCATAACCGTTTTTTAGCCCACTCTGCCACCCCAGTTCAGACATGGCTATATGCAAATCAGTCTGACCCTGTGCCTCATGGGAACAGTCCAGCCCGAACTGCCAAGCCATGTCTTCACTGGACCGGAAACAAGCTTCCGAGGACCGGTTTCTGGCATTCCAGCCGTCTTCAGCCTGGCTTGCTTGAATCCAGTGGCAAAGTGAGCAAGGGACTCACGTCTGAGCATACCCTGCCACACTTATGGCGGCCAAAAGCAGTACAGAAGGGGGTGGTGATGGACGGAGCATCTGAATCAATCAAACACTCACACCCAGTCAAAAGATCTGGGTTTAATCCATCACCGTACTTTAGCCCACGCTGCCACCCCAGTTCAGACATGGCTATATGCAAATCAGTCTGACCCTGTGCCTCATGGGAACAGTCCAGCCTGAACTGCCAAGCCATGTCTTCCCTGGACCGGAAACAAGCTTCCGAGGACCGGTTTCTGGCATTCCAGCCGTCTTCAGCCTGGCTTGCTTGAATCCAGTGGCAAAGTGAGCAAGGGACTCACGTCTGAGCATACCCTGCCACACTTATGGTGGCCAAAAGCAGTACAGAAGGGGGTGGTGATGGACGGAGCATCTGAATCAATCAAACACTCACACCCAGTCAAAAGATCTGGGTTTAATCCATCACCGTTCTTTAGCCCACTTAGCCAGACCAGTTCAGACATGGCTATATGCAAATCAGTCTGACCCTGTACCTCATGGGAACAGTCCAGCCCGAACTGCCAAGCCATGTCTTCCCTGGACCGGAAACAAGCTTCCGAGGACCGGTTTCTGGCATTCCAGCCGTCTTCAGCCTGGCTTGCTTGAATCCAGTGGCAAAGTGAGCAAGGGACTCACGTCTGAGCATACCCTGCCACACTTATGGCGGCCAAAAGCAGTACAAAAGGGGGTGGTGATGGACGGAGCATCTGAATCAATCAAACAATCACACCCAGTCAAAAGATCTGGGTTTAATCCATAACCGTTTTTTAGCCCACTCTGCCACCCCAGTTCATACATGGCTATATGCAAATCAGTCTGACCCTGTGCCTCATGGGAACAGTCCAGCCCGAACTGCCAAGCCATGTCTTCACTGGACAAGAAACAAGCTTCCGAGGACCGGTTTCTGGCATTCCAGCCGTCTTCAGCCTGCCTTGCTTGAATCCAGTGGCAAAGTGAGCAAGGGACTCACGTCTGAGCATACCCTGCCACACTTATGGCGGCCAAAAGCAGTACAAAAGGGGGTGGTGATGGACGGAGCAACTGAATCAATCAAACACTCACACCCAGTCAAAAGATCTGGGTTTAATCCATCACCGTTCTTTAGCCCACTCTGCCACCCCAGTTCAGACATGGCTATATGCAAATCAGTCTGACCCTGTGCCTCATGGGAACAGTCCAGCCCGAACTGCCAAGCCATGTCTTCCCTGGACCGGAAACAAGCTTCCGAGGACCGGTTTCTGGCATTCCAGCCGTCTTCAGCCTGGCTTGCTTGAATCCAGTGGCAAAGTGAGCAAGGGATTCACGTCTGAGCATACCCTGCCACACTTATGGCGGCCAAAAGCAGTACAAAAGGGGGTGGTGATGGACGGAGCATTTGAATCAATCAAACACTCGCACCCAGTCAAAAGATCTGGGTTTAATCCATCACCGTTCTTTAGCCCACTCTGCCACCCCAGTTCAGACATGGCTATATGCAAATCAGTCTGACCCTGTGCCTCATGGGAACAGTCCAGCCCGAACTGCCAAGCCATGTCTTTCCTGGACCGGAAACAAGCTTCCGAGGACCGGTTTCTGGCATTCCAGCCGTCTTCAGCCTGGCTAGCTTGAATCAAGTGGCAAAGTGAGCAAGGGACTCACGTCTGAGCATACCCTGCCACACTTATGGTGGCCAAAAGCAGTACAAAAGGGGGTGGTGATGGACGGAGCATCTGAATCAATCAAACACTCACACCCAGTCAAAAGATCTGGGTTTAATCCATCACCGTTCTTTAGCCCACTCTGCCACCCCAGTTCAGACATGGCTATATGCAAATCAGTCTGACCCTGTGCCTCATGGGAACAGTCCAGCCCGAACTGCCAAGCCATGTCTTCCCTGGACCGGAAACAAGCTTCCGAGGACCGGTTTCTGGCATTCCAGCCGTCTTCAACCTGGCTTGCTTGAATCCAGTGGCAAAGTGAGCAAAGGACTCACGTCTGAGCATACCCTGCCACACTTATGGCGGCCAAAAGCAGTACAAAAGGGGGTGGTGATGGACGGAGCATCTGAATCAATCAAACACTCACGCCCAGTCAATTGATCTGGGTTTAATCCATCACCGTTCTTTAGCCCACTCTGCCACCCCAGTTCAGACATGGCTATATGCAAATCAGTCTGACCCTGTGCCTCATGGGAACAGTCCAGCCCGAACTGCCAAGCCATGTCTTCCCTGGACCGGAAACAAGCTTCCGAGGACCGGTTTCTGGCATTCCAGCCGTCTTCAGCCTGGCTTGCTTGAATCCAGTGGCAAAGTGAGCAAGGGATTCACGTCTGAGCATACCCTGCCACGCTTATGGCGGCCAAAAGCAGTACAAAAGGGGGTGGTGATGGACGGAGCATCTGAATCAATCAAACACTCACACCCAGTCAAAAGATCTGGGTTTAATCCATCACCGTTCTTTAGCCCACTCTGCCACCCCAGTTCAGACATGGCTATATGCAAATCAGTCTGACCCTGTGCCTCATGGGAACAGTCCAGCCCGAACTGCCAAGCCATGTCTTCCCTGGACCGGAAACAAGCTTCCGAGGACCGGTTTCTGGCATTCCAGCCCTCTTCAGCCTGGCTTGCTTGAATCCAGTGGCAAAGTGAGCAAGGGTCTCACGTCTGAGCATACCCTGCCACACTTATGGCGGCCAAAAGCAGTACAAAAGGGGGTGGTGATGGACGGAGCATCTGAATCAATCAAACACTCACACCCAGTCAAAAGATCTGGGTTTAATCCATCACCGTTCTTTAGCCCACTCTGCCACCCCAGTTCAGACATGGCTATATGCAAATCAGTCTGACCCTGTGCCTCATGGGAACAGTCCAGCCCTAACTGCCAAGCCATGTCTTCCCTGGACCGGAAACAAGCTTCCGAGGACCGGTTTCTGGCATTCCAGCCATCTTCAGCCTGGCTTGCTTGAATCCAGTGGCAAAGTGAGCAAGGGTCTCACGTCTGAGCATACCCTGCCACACTTATGGCGGCCAAAAGCAGTACAAAAGGGGGTGGTGATGGACGGAGCATCTGAATCAATCAAACACTCACACCCAGTCAAAAGATCTGGGTTTAATCCATCACCGTACTTTAGCCCACTCTGCCACCCCAGTTCAGACATGGCTATATGCAAATCAGTCTGACCCTGTGCCTCATGGGAACAGTCCAGCCTGAACTGCCAAGCCATGTCTTCCCTGGACCGGAAACAAGCTTCCGAGGACCGGTTTCTGGCATTCCAGCCGTCTTCAGCCTGGCTTGCTTGAATCCAGTGGCAAAGTGAGCAAGGGACTCACGTCTGAGCATACCCTGCCACACTTATGGTGGCCAAAAGCAGTACAGAAGGGGGTGGTGATGGACGGAGAATCTGAATCAATCAAACACTCACACCCAGTCAAAAGATCTGGGTTTAATCCATCACCGTTCTTTAGCCCACTCTGCCAGACCAGTTCAGACATGGCTATATGCAAATCAGTCTGACCCTGTGCCTCATGGGAACAGTCCAGCCCGAACTGCCAAGCCATGTCTTCCCTGGACTGGAAACAAGCTTCAGAGGACCGGTTTCTGGCATTCCAGCCGTCTTCAGCCTGGCTTGCTTGAAACCAGTGGCAAAGTGAGCAAGGGACTCACATCTGAGCATAGCCTGCCACACTTATGGCGGCCAAAAGCAGTACAGAAGGGGGTGGTTATGGACGGAGCATCTGAATCAATCAAACACTCACACCCAGTGAAAAGATCTGGGTTTAATCCATCACCGTACTTTAGTCCACTCTGCCACCCCAGTTCAGACATGGCTATATGCAAATCAGTCTGACCCTGTGCCTCATGGGAACAGTCCAGCCTGAACTGCCAAGCCATGTCTTCCCTGGACCGGAAACAAGCTTCCGAGGACCGGTTTCTGGCATTCCAGCCGTCTTCAGCCTGGCTTGCTTGAATCCAGTGGCAAAGTGAGCAAGGGACTCACGTCTGAGCATACCCTGCCACACTTATGGTGGCCAAAAGCAGTACAGAAGGGGGTGGTGATGGACGGAGCATCTGAATCAATCAAACACTCACACCCAGTCAAAAGATCTGGGTTTAATCCATCACCGTTCTTTAGCCCACTCTGCCAGACCAGTTCAGACATGGCTATATGCAAATCAGTCTGACCCTGTGCCTCATGGGAACAGTCCAGCCCGAACTGCCAAGCCATGTCTTCCCTGGACCCAAAACAAGCTTCCGAGGACCGGTTTCTGGCATTCCAGCCGTCTTCAGCCTGGCTTGCTTGAATCCAGTGGCAAAGTGAGCAAGGGACTCACGTCTGAGCATACCCTGCCACACTTATGGCGGCCAAAAGCAGTACAAAAGGGGGTGGTGATGGACGGAGCATCTGAATCAATCAAACACTCACACCCAGTCAAAAGATCTGGGTTTAATCCATAACCGTTTTTTAGCCCACTCTGCCACCCCAGTTCAGACATGGCTATATGCAAATCAGTCTGACCCTGTGCCTCATGGGAACAGTCCAGCCCGAACTGCCAAGCCATGTCTTCACTGGACCGGAAACAAGCTTCCGAGGACCGGTTTCTGGCATTCCAGCCGTCTTCAGCCTGGCTTGCTTGAATCCAGTGGCAAAGTGAGCAAGGGACTCACGTCTGAGCATACCCTGCAACACTTATGGCGGCCAAAAGCAGTACAGAAGGGGGTGGTGATGGACGGAGCATCTGAATCAATCAAACACTCACACCCAGTCAAAAGATCTGGGTTTAATCCATCACCGTACTTTAGGCCACTCTGCCACCCCAGTTCAGACATGGCTATATGCAAATCAGTCTGACCCTGTGCCTCATGGGAACAGTCCAGCCTGAACTGCCAAGCCATGTCTTCCCTGGACCGGAAACAAGCTTCCGAGGACCGGTTTCTGGCATTCCAGCCGTCTTCAGCCTGGCTTGCTTGAATCCAGTGGCAAAGTGAGCAAGGGACTCACGTCTGAGCATACCCTGCCACACTTATGGTGGCCAAAAGCAGTACAGAAGGGGGTGGTGATGGACGGAGCATCTGAATCAATCAAACACTCACACCCAGTCAAAAGATCTGGGTTTGATCCATCACCGTTCTTTAGCCCACTTAGCCAGACCAGTTCAGACATGGCTATATGCAAATCAGTCTGACCCTGTACCTCATGGGAACAGTCCAGCCCGAACTGCCAAGCCATGTCTTCCCTGGACCGGAAACAAGCTTCCGAGGACCGGTTTCTGGCATTCCAGCCGTCTTCAGCCTGGCTTGCTTGAATCCAGTGGCAAAGTGAGCAAGGGACTCACGTCTGAGCATACCCTGCCACACTTATGGCGGCCAAAGGCAGTACAAAAGGGGGTGGTGATGGACGGAGCATCTGAATCAATCAAACAATCACACCCAGTCAAAAGATCTGGGTTTAATCCATAACCGTTTTTTAGCCCACTCTGCCACCCCAGTTCAGACATGGCTATATGCAAATCAGTCTGACCCTGTGCCTCATGGGAACAGTCCAGCCCGAACTGCCAAGCCATGTCTTCACTGGACAAGAAACAAGCTTCCGAGGACCGGTTTCTGGCATTCCAGCCGTCTTCAGCCTGGCTTGCTTGAATCCTGTGGCAAAGTGAGCAAGGGACTCACGTCTGAGCATACCCTGCCACACTTATGGCGGCCAAAAGCAGTACAAAAGGGGGTGGTGATGGACGGAGCAACTGAATCAATCAAACACTCACACCCAGTCAAAAGATCTGTGTTTAATCCATCACCGTTCTTTAGCCCACTCTGCCACCCCAGTTCAGATATGGCTATATGCAAATCAGTCTGACCCTGTGCCTCATGGGAACAGTCCAGCCCGAACTGCCAAGCCATGTCTTCCCTGGACCGGAAACAAGCTTCCGAGGACCGGTTTCTGGCATTCCAGCCGTCTTCAGCCTGGCTTGCTTGAATCCAGTGGCAAAGTGAGCAAGGGATTCACGTCTGAGCATACCCTGCCACACTTATGGCGGCCAAAAGCAGTACAAAAGGGGGTGGTGATGGACGGAGCATCTGAATCAATCAAACACTCGCACCCAGTCAAAAGATCTGGGTTTAATCCATCACCGTTCTTTAGCCCACTCTGCCACCCCAGTTCAGACATGGCTATATGCAAATCAGTCTGACCCTGTGCCTCATGGGAACAGTCCAGCCCGAACTGCCAAGCCATGTCTTTCCTGGACCGGAAACAAGCTTCTGAGGACCGGTTTCTTGCATTCCAGCCGTCTTCAGCCAGGCTAGCTTGAATCCAGTGGCAAAGTGAGCAAGGGACTCACGTCTGAGCATACCCTGCCACACTTATGGTGGCCAAAAGCAGTACAAAAGGGGGTGGTGATGGACGGAGCATCTGAATCAATCAAACACTCACACCCAGTCAAAAGATCTGGGTTTAATCCATCACCGTTCTTTAGCCCACTCTGCCACCCCAGTTCAGACATGGCTATATGCAAATCAGTCTGACCCTGTGCCTCATGGGAACAGTCCAGCCCGAACTGCCAAGCCATGTCTTCCCTGGACCGGAAACAAGCTTCCGAGGACCGGTTTCTGGCATTCCAGCCGTCTTCAACCTGGCTTGCTTGAATCCAGTGGCAAAGTGAGCAAAGGACTCACGTCTGAGCATACCCTGCCACACTTATGGCGGCCAAAAGCAGTACAAAAGGGGGTGGTGATGGACGGAGCATCTGAATCAATCAAACACTCACACCCAGTCAATTGATCTGGGTTTAATCCATCACCGTTCTTTAGCCCACTCTGCCACCCCAGTTCAGACATGGCTATATGCAAATCAGTCTGACCCTGTGCCTCATGGGAACAGTCCAGCCCGAACTGCCAAGCCATGTCTTCCCTGGACCGGAAACAAGCTTCCGAGGACCGGTTTCTGGCATTCCAGCCGTCTTCAGCCTGGCTTGCTTGAATCCAGTGGCAAAGTGAGCAAGGGATTCACGTCTGAGCATACCCTGCCACACTTATGGCGGCCAAAAGCAGTACAAAAGGGGGTGGTGATGGACGGAGCATCTGAATCAATCAAACACTCACACCCAGTCAAAAGATCTGGGTTTAATCCATCACCGTTCTTTAGCCCACTCTGCCACCCCAGTTCAGACATGGCTATATGCAAATCAGTCTGACCCTGTGCCTCATGGGAACAGTCCAGCCCGAACTGCCAAGCCATGTCTTCCCTGGACCGGAAACAAGCTTCCGAGGACCGGTTTCTGGCATTCCAGCCCTCTTCAGCCTGGCTTGCTTGAATCCAGTGGCAAAGTGAGCAAGGGTCTCACGTCTGAGCATACCCTGCCACACTTATGGCGGCCAAAAGCAGTACAAAAGGGGGTGGTGATGGACGGAGCATCTGAATCAATCAAACACTCACACCCAGTCAAAAGATCTGGGTTTAATCCATCACCGTTCTTTAGCCCACTCTGCCACCCCAGTTCAGACATGGCTATATGCAAATCAGTCTGACCCTGTGCCTCATGGGAACAGTCCAGCCCTAACTGCCAAGCCATGTCTTCCCTGGACCGGAAACAAGCTTCAGAGGACTGGTTTCTGGCATTCCAGCCGTGTTCAGCCTGGCTTGCTTGAATCCAGTGGCAAAGTGAGCAAAGGACTCACGTCTGAGCATACCCTGCCACACTTATGGCGGCCAAAAGCAGTACAAAAGGGGGTGGTGATGGACGGAGCATCTGAATCAATCAAACACTCACACCCAGTCAATTGATCTGGGTTTAATCCATCACCGTTCTTTAGCCCACTCTGCCACCCCAGTTCAGACATGGCTATATGCAAATCAGTCTGACCCTGTGTCTCATGGGAACAGTCCAGCCCGAACTGCCAAGCCATGTCTTCCCTGGACCGGAAACAAGCTTCCAAGGACCGGTTTCTGGCATTCCAGCCGTCTTCAGCCTGGCTTGCTTGAATCCAGTGGCAAAGTGAGCAAGGGATTCACGTCTGAGCATACCCTGCCACACTTATGGCGGCCAAAAGCAGTACAAAAGGGGGTGGTGATGGACGGAGCATCTGAATCAATCAAACACTCACACCCAGTCAAAAGATCTGGGTTTAATCCATCACCGTTCTTTAGCCCACTCTGCCACCCCAGTTCAGACATGGCTATATGCAAATCAGTCTGACCCTGTGCCTCATGGGAACAGTCCAGCCCAAACTGCCAAGCCATGTCTTCCCTGGACCGGAAACAAGCTTCCGAGGACCGGTTTCTGGCATTCCAGCCCTCTTCAGCCTGGCTTGCTTGAATCCAGTGGCAAAGTGAGCAAGGGTCTCACGTCTGAGCATACCCTGCCACACTTATGGCGGCCAAAAGCAGTACAAAAGGGGGTGGTGATGGACGGAGCATCTGAATCAATCAAACACTCACACCCAGTCAAAAGATCTGGGTTTAATCCATCACCGTTCTTTAGCCCACTCTGCCACCCCAGTTCAGACATGGCTATATGCAAATCAGTCTGACCCTGTGCCTCATGGGAACAGTCCAGCCCTAACTGCCAAGCCATGTCTTCCCTGGACCGGAAACAAGCTTCCGAGGACCGGTTTCTGGCATTCCAGCCGTCTTCAGCCTGGCTTGCTTGAATCCAGTGGCAAAGTGAGCAAGGGTCTCACGTCTGAGCATACCCTGCCACACTTATGGCGGCCAAAAGCAGTACAAAAGGGGGTGGTGATGGACGGAGCATCTGAATCAATCAAACACTGACACCCAGTCAAAAGATCTGGGTTTAATCCATCACCGTACTTTAGCCCACTCTGCCACCCCAGTTCAGACATGGCTATATGCAAATCAGTCTGACCCTGAGCCTCATGGGAACAGTCCAGCCCGAACTGCCAGGCCATGTCTTCCCTGGACCGGAAACAAGCTTCCGAGGACCGGTTTCTGGCATTCCAGCCGTCTTCAGCCTGGCTTGCTTGAATCCAGTGGCAAAGTGAGCAAGGGTCTCACGTCTGAGCATACCCTGCCACACTTATGGCGGCCAAAAGCAGTACAGAAGGGGGTGGTGATGGACGGAGCATCTGAATCAATCAAACACTCACACCCAGTCAAAAGATCTGGGTTTAATCCATCACCGTACTTTAGCCCACTCTGCCACCCCAGTTCAGACATGGCTATATGCAAATCAGTCTGACCCTGTGCCTCATGGGAACAGTCCAGCTTGAACTGCCAAGCCATGTCTTCCCTGGACCGGAAACAAGCTTCCGAGGACCGGTTTCTGGTATTCCAGCCGTCTTCAGCCTGGCTTGCTTGAATCCAGTGGCAAAGTGAGCAAGGGACTCACGTCTGAGCATACCCTGCCACACTTATGGCAGCCAAAAGCAGTACAAAAGGGGGTGGTGATGGACGGAGCATCTGAATCAATCAAACACTCACACCCAGTCAAAAGATCTGGGTTTAATCCATAACCGTTTTTTAGCCCACTCTGCCACCCCAGTTCAGACATGGCTATTTGCAAATCAGTCTGACCCTGTGCCTCATGGGGACAGTCCAGCCCGAACTGCCAAGCCATGTCTTCACTGGACCGGAAACAAGCTTCCGAGGACCGGTTTCTGGCATTCCAGCCGTCTTCAGCCTGGCTTGCTTGAATCCAGTGGCAAAGTGAGCAAGGGACTCACGTCTGAGCATACCCTGCCACACTTATGGCGGCCAAAAGCAGTACAAAAGGGGGTGGTGATGGACGGAGCATCTGAATCAATCAAACACTCACACCCAGTCAAAAGATCTGGGTTTAATCCATCACCGTTCTTTAGCCCACTCTGCCACCCCAGTTCAGACATGGCTATATGCAAATCAGTCTGACCCTGTGCCTCATGGGAACAGTCCAGCTTGAACTGCCAAGCCATGTCTTCCCTGGACCGGAAACAAGTTTCCGAGGACCGGTTTCTGGCATTCCAGCCGTCTTCAGCCTGGCTTGCTTGAATCCAGTGGCAAAGTGAGCAAGGGACTCACGTCTGAGCATACCCTGCCACACTTATGGTGGCCAAAAGCAGTACAGAAGGGGGTGGTGATGGACGGAGCATCTGAATCAATCAAACACTCACACCCAGTCAAAAGATCTGGGTTTAATCCATCACCGTTCTTTAGCCCACTCTGCCAGACCAGTTCAGACATGGCTATATGCAAATCAGTCTGACCCTGTGCCTCATGGGAACAGTTCAGCCCGAACTGCCAAGCCATGTCTTCCCTGGACTGGAAACAAGCTTCCGAGGACCGGTTTCTGGCATTCCAGCCGTCTTCAGCCTGGCTTGCTTGAATCCAGTGGCAAAGTGAGCAAGGGACTCACGTCTGAGCATACCCTGCCACACTTATTCCGGCCAAAAGCAGTACAAAAGGGGGTGGTGATGGACGGAGCATCTGAATCAATCAAACACTCACACCCAGTCAAAAGATCTGGGTTTAATCCATAACCGTTTTTTAGCCCACTCTGCCACCCCAGTTCAGACATGGCTATATGCAAATCAGTCTGACCCTGTGCCTCATGGGAACAGTCCAGCCCGAACTGCCAAGCCATGTCTTCACTGGACCGGAAACAAGCTTCCGAGGACCGGTTTCTGGCATTCCAGCCGTCTTCAGCCTGGCTTGCTTGAATCCAGTGGCAAAGTGAGCAAGGGATTCACGTCTGAGCATACCCTGCCACACTTATGGCGGCCAAAAGCAGTACAAAAGGGGGTGGTGATGGACGGAGCATCTGAATCAATCAAACACTCACACCCAGTCAAAAGATCTGGGTTTAATCCATCACCGTTCTTTAGCCCACTCTGCCACCCCAGTTCAGACATGGCTATATGCAAATCAGTCTGACCCTGTGCCTCATGGGAACAGTCCAGCCCGAACTGCCAAGCCATGTCTTCCCTGGACCGGAAACAAGCTTCCGAGGACCGGTTTCTGGCATTCCAGCCGTCTTCAGCCTGGCTTACTTGAATCCAGTGGCAAAGTGAGCAAGGGACTCACGTCTGAGCACACCCTGCCACACTTATGGCGGCCAAAAGCAGTACAAAAGGGGGTGGTGATGGACGGAGCATCTGAATCAATCAAACACTCACACCCAGTCAAAAGATCTGGGTTTAATCCATCACCGTTCTTTAGCCCACTCTGCCACCCCAGTTCAGACATGGCTATATGCAAATCAGTCTGACCCTGTGCCTCATGGAACCAGTCCAGCCTGAACTGCCAAGCCATGTCTTCCCTGGACCGGAAACAAGCTTTCGAGGACCGGTTTCTGGCATTCGATCCGTCTTCAAACTGGCTTGCTTGAATCCAGTGGCAAAGTGAGCAAAGGACTCAAGTCTGAGCATACCCTGCCACACTTATGGCGGCCAAAAGCAGTACAAAAGGGGGTGGTGATGAACGGAGCATCTGAATCAATCAAACATTCACACCCAGTCAAAAGATCTGGGTTTAATCCATCACCGTTCTTTAGCCCACTCTGCCACCCCAGTTCAGACATGGCTATATGCAAATCAGTCTGACCCTGTGCCTCATGGGAACAGTCCAGCCCGAACTGCCAAGCCATGTCTTCACTGGACCGGAAACAAGCTTCCGAGGACCGGTTTCTGGCATTCCAGCCGTCTTCAGCCTGGCTTGCTTGAATCCAGTGGCAAAGTGAGCAAGGGACTCACATCTGAGCATACCCTGCCACACTTATGGCGGCCAAAAGCAGTACAAAAGGGGGTGGTGATGGACGGAGCATCTGAATCAATCAAACACTCACACCCAGTCAAAAGATCTGGGTTTAATCCATCACCGTTCTTTAGCCCACTCTGCCACCCCAGTTCAGACATGGCTATATGCAAATCAGTCTGACCCTGTGCCTCATGGGAACAGTCCAGCCCGAACTGCCAAGCCATGTCTTCCCTGGACCGGAAACAAGCTTCCGAGGACCGGTTTCTGGCATTCCAGCCGTCTTCAAACTGGCTTGCTTGAATCCAGTGGCAAAGTGAGCAAAGGACTCACGTCTGAGCATACCCTGCCACACTTATGGCGGCCAAAAGCAGTACAAAAGGGGGTGGTGATGGACGGAGCATCTGAATCAATCAAACACTCACACCCAGTCAAAAGATCTGGGTTTAATCCATCACCGTTCTTTAGCCCACTCTGCCACCCCAGTTCAGACATGGCTATATGCAAATCAGTCTGACCCTGTGCCTCATGGGAACAGTCCAGCCCGAACTGCCAAGCCATGTCTTCCCTGGACCGGAAACAAGCTTCCGAGGACCGGTTTCTGGCATTCCAGCCGTCTTCAGCCTGGCTTGCTTGAATCCAGTGGCAAAGTGAGCAAGGGACTCACGTTTGAGCATACCCTGCCACACTTATGGCGGCCAAAAGCAGTACAAAAGGGGGTGGTGATGGACGGAGCATCTGAATCAATCAAACACTCACACCCAGTCAAAAGATCTGGGTTTAATCCATCACCGTTCTTTAGCCCACTCTGCCACCTCAGTTCAGACATGGCTATATGCAAATCAGTCTGACCCTGTGCCTCATGGGAACAGTCCAGCCTGAACTGCCAAGCCATGTCTTCCCTGGACCGGAAACAAGCTTCTGAGGACCGGTTTCTGGCATTCCAGCCGTCTTCAGCCTGGCTTGCTTGAATCCAGTGGCAAAGTGAGCAAGGGACTCACGTCTGAGCATACCCTGCCACACTTATGGCGGCCAAAAGCAGTACAGAAGGGGGTGGTGATGGACGGAGCATCTGAATCACTCAAACACTCACACCCAGTCAAAAGATCTGGGTTTAATCCATCACCGTTCTTTAGCCCACTCTGCCAGCCCAGTTCAGACATGGCTATATGCAAATCAGTCTGATCCTGTGCCTCATGGGAACAGTTCAGCCCGAACTGCCAAGCTATGTCTTCCCTGGACTGGAAACAAGCTTCCGAGGACCGGTTTCTGGCATTCCAGCCGTCTTCAGCCTGGCTTGCTTGAATCCAGTGGCAAAGTGAGCAAGGGACTCACGTCTGAGCATACCCTGCCACACTTATGGCGGCCAAAAGCAGTACAAAAGGGGGTGGTGATGGACGGAGCATCTGAATCAATCAAACACTCACACCCAGTCAAAAGATCTGGGTTTAATCCATAACCGTTTTTTAGCCCACTCTGCCACCCCAGTTCAGACATGGCTATATGCAAATCAGTCTGACCCTGTGCCTCATGGGAACAGTCCAGCCCGAACTGCCAAGCCATGTCTTCACTGGACCGGAAACAAGCTTCCGAGGACCGGTTTCTGGCATTCCAGCCGTCTTCAGCCTGGCTTGCTTGAATCCAGTGGCAAAGTGAGCAAGGGACTCACGTCTGAGCATACCCTGCCACACTTATGGCGGCCAAAAGCAGTACAAAAGGTGGTGGTGATGGACGGAGCATCTGAATCAATCAAACACTCACACCCAGTCAAAAGATCTGGGTTTAATCCATCACCGTTCTTTAGCCCACTCTGCCACCCCAGTTCAGACATGGCTATATGCAAATCAGTCTGACCCTGTGCCTCATGGGAACAGTCCAGCTTGAACTGCCAAGCCATGTCTTCCCTGGACCGGAAACAAGTTTCCGAGGACCGGTTTCTGGCATTCCAGCCGTCTTCAGCCTGGCTTGCTTGAATCCAGTGGCAAAGTAAGCAAGGGACTCACGTCTGAGCATACCCTGCCACACTTATGGTGGCCAAAAGCAGTACAGAAGGGGGTGGTGATGGACGGAGCATCTGAATCAATCAAACACTCACACCCAGTCAAAAGATCTGGGTTTAATCCATCACCGTTCTTTAGCCCACTCTGCCAGACCAGTTCAGACATGGCTATATGCAAATCAGTCTGACCCAGTGCCTCATGGGAACAGTTCAGCCCGAACTGCCAAGCCATGTCTTCCCTGGACTGGAAACAAGCTTCCGAGGACCGGTTTCTGGCATTCCAGCCGTCTTCAGCCTGGCTTGCTTGAATCCAGGGGCAAAGTGAGCAAGGGACTCACGTCTGAGCATACCCTGCCACACTTATGGCGGCCAAAAGCAGTACAAAAGGAGGTGGTGATGGACGGAGCATCTGAATCAATCAAACACTCACACCCAGTCAAAAGATCTGGGTTTAATCCATAACCGTTTTTTAGCCCACTCTGCCACCCCAGTTCAGACATGGCTATATGCAAATCAGTCTGACCCTGTGCCTCATGGGAACAGTCCAGCCTGAACTGCCAAGCCATGTCTTCCCTGGACCGGAAACAAGCTTCCGAGGACCGGTTTCTGGCATTCCAGCCGTCTTCATCCTGGCTTGCTTGAATCCAGTGGCAAAGTGAGCAAGGGACTCATGTCTGAGCATACCCTGCCACACTTATGGTGGCCAAAAGCAGTACAAAAGGGGGTGGTGATGGACAGAGCATCTGAATCAATCAAACACTCACACCCAGTCAAAAGATCTGGGTTTAATCCATCACCGTTCTTTAGCCCACTCTGCCACCCCAGTTCAGACATGGCTATATGCAAATCGGTCTGACCCTGTGCCTCATGGGAACAGTCCAGCCCGAACTGCCAAGCCATGTCTTCACTGGACCGGAAACAAGCTTCCGAGGACCGGTTTCTGGCATTCCAGCCGTCTTCAGCCTGGCTTGCTTGAATCCAGTGGCAAAGTGAGCAAGGGACTCACGTCTGAGCATACCCTGCCACACTTATTCCGGCCAAAAGCAGTACAAAAGGGGGTGGTGATGGACGGAGCATCTGAATCAATCAAACACTCACACCCAGTCAAAAGATCTGGGTTTAATCCATAACCGTTTTTTAGCCCACTCTGCCACCCCAGTTCAGACATGGCTATATGCAAATCAGTCTGACCCTGTGCCTCATGGGAACAGTCCAGCCCGAACTGCCAAGCCATGTCTTCACTGGACCGGAAACAAGCTTCCGAGGACCGGTTTCTGGCATTCCAGCCGTCTTCAGCCTGGCTTGCTTGAATCCAGTGGCAAAGTGAGCAAGGGATTCACGTCTGAGCATACCCTGCCACACTTATGGCGGCCAAAAGCAGTACAAAAGGGGGTGGTGATGGACGGAGCATCTGAATCAATCAAACACTCACACCCAGTCAAAAGATCTGGGTTTAATCCATCACCGTTCTTTAGCCCACTCTGCCACCCCAGTTCAGACATGGCTATATGCAAATCAGTCTGACCCTGTGCCTCATGGGAACAGTCCAGCCCGAACTGCCAAGCCATGTCTTCCCTGGACCGGAAACAAGCTTCCGAGGACCGGTTTCTGGCATTCCAGCCGTCTTCAGCCTGGCTTACTTGAATCCAGTGGCAAAGTGAGCAAGGGACTCACGTCTGAGCACACCCTGCCACACTTATGGCGGCCAAAAGCAGTACAAAAGGGGGTGGTGATGGACGGAGCATCTGAATCAATCAAACACTCACACCCAGTCAAAAGATCTGGGTTTAATCCATCACCGTTCTTTAGCCCACTCTGCCACCCCAGTTCAGACATGGCTATATGCAAATCAGTCTGACCCTGTGCCTCATGGAACCAGTCCAGCCTGAACTGCCAAGCCATGTCTTCCCTGGACCGGAAACAAGCTTTCGAGGACCGGTTTCTGGCATTCGATCCGTCTTCAAACTGGCTTGCTTGAATCCAGTGGCAAAGTGAGCAAAGGACTCAAGTCTGAGCATACCCTGCCACACTTATGGTGGCCAAAAGCAGTACAAAAGGGGGTGGTGATGAACGGAGCATCTGAATCAATCAAACATTCACACCCAGTCAAAAGATCTGGGTTTAATCCATCACCGTTCTTTAGCCCACTCTGCCACCCCAGTTCAGACATGGCTATATGCAAATCAGTCTGACCCTGTGCCTCATGGGAACAGTCCAGCCCGAACTGCCAAGCCATGTCTTCACTGGACCGGAAACAAGCTTCCGAGGACCGGTTTCTGGCATTCCAGCCGTCTTCAGCCTGGCTTGCTTGAATCCAGTGGCAAAGTGAGCAAGGGACTCACATCTGAGCATACCCTGCCACACTTATGGCGGCCAAAAGCAGTACAAAAGGGGGTGGTGATGGACGGAGCATCTGAATCAATCAAACACTCACACCCAGTCAAAAGATCTGGGTTTAATCCATCACCGTTCTTTAGCCCACTCTGCCACCCCAGTTCAGACATGGCTATATGCAAATCAGTCTGACCCTGTGCCTCATGGGAACAGTCCAGCCCGAACTGCCAAGCCATGTCTTCCCTGGACCGGAAACAAGCTTCCGAGGACCGGTTTCTGGCATTCCAGCCGTCTTCAAACTGGCTTGCTTGAATCCAGTGGCAAAGTGAGCAAAGGACTCACGTCTGAGCATACCCTGCCACACTTATGGCGGCCAAAAGCAGTACAAAAGGGGGTGGTGATGGACGGAGCATCTGAATCAATCAAACACTCACACCCAGACAAAAGATCTGGGTTTAATCCATCACCGTTCTTTAGCCCACTCTGCCACCCCAGTTCAGACATGGCTATATGCAAATCAGTCTGACCCTGTGCCTCATGGGAACAGTCCAGCCCGAACTGCCAAGCCATGTCTTCCCTGGACCGGAAACAAGCTTCCGAGGACCGGTTTCTGGCATTCCAGCCGTCTTCAGCCTGGCTTGCTTGAATCCAGTGGCAAAGTGAGCAAGGGACTCACGTTTGAGCATACCCTGCCACACTTATGGCGGCCAAAAGCAGTACAAAAGGGGGTGGTGATGGACGGAGCATCTGAATCAATCAAACACTCACACCCAGTCAAAAGATCTGGGTTTAATCCATCACCGTTCTTTAGCCCACTCTGCCACCTCAGTTCAGACATGGCTATATGCAAATCAGTCTGACCCTGTGCCTCATGGGAACAGTCCAGCCTGAACTGCCAAGCCATGTCTTCCCTGGACCGGAAACAAGCTTCTGAGGACCGGTTTCTGGCATTCCAGCCGTCTTCAGCCTGGCTTGCTTGAATCCAGTGGCAAAGTGAGCAAGGGACTCACGTCTGAGCATACCCTGCCACACTTATGGCGGCCAAAAGCAGTACAGAAGGGGGTGGTGATGGACGGAGCATCTGAATCACTCAAACACTCACACCCAGTCAAAAGATCTGGGTTTAATCCATCACCGTTCTTTAGCCCACTCTGCCAGCCCAGTTCAGACATGGCTATATGCAAATCAGTCTGATCCTGTGCCTCATGGGAACAGTTCAGCCCGAACTGCCAAGCTATGTCTTCCCTGGACTGGAAACAAGCTTCCGAGGACCGGTTTCTGGCATTCCAGCCGTCTTCAGCCTGGCTTGCTTGAATCCAGTGGCAAAGTGAGCAAGGGACTCACGTCTGAGCATACCCTGCCACACTTATGGCGGCCAAAAGCAGTACAAAAGGGGGTGGTGATGGACGGAGCATCTGAATCAATCAAACACTCACACCCAGTCAAAAGATCTGGGTTTAATCCATAACCGTTTTTTAGCCCACTCTGCCACCCCAGTTCAGACATGGCTATATGCAAATCAGTCTGACCCTGTGCCTCATGGGAACAGTCCAGCCCGAACTGCCAAGCCATGTCTTCACTGGACCGGAAACAAGCTTCCGAGGACCGGTTTCTGGCATTCCAGCCGTCTTCAGCCTGGCTTGCTTGAATCCAGTGGCAAAGTGAGCAAGGGACTCACGTCTGAGCATACCCTGCCACACTTATGGCGGCCAAAAGCAGTACAAAAGGTGGTGGTGATGGACGGAGCATCTGAATCAATCAAACACTCACACCCAGTCAAAAGATCTGGGTTTAATCCATCACCGTTCTTTAGCCCACTCTGCCACCCCAGTTCAGACATGGCTATATGCAAATCAGTCTGACCCTGTGCCTCATGGGAACAGTCCAGCTTGAACTGCCAAGCCATGTCTTCCCTGGACCGGAAACAAGTTTCCGAGGACCGGTTTCTGGCATTCCAGCCGTCTTCAGCCTGGCTTGCTTGAATCCAGTGGCAAAGTAAGCAAGGGACTCACGTCTGAGCATACCCTGCCACACTTATGGTGGCCAAAAGCAGTACAGAAGGGGGTGGTGATGGACGGAGCATCTGAATCAATCAAACACTCACACCCAGTCAAAAGATCTGGGTTTAATCCATCACCGTTCTTTAGCCCACTCTGCCAGACCAGTTCAGACATGGCTATATGCAAATCAGTCTGACCCAGTGCCTCATGGGAACAGTTCAGCCCGAACTGCCAAGCCATGTCTTCCCTGGACTGGAAACAAGCTTCCGAGGACCGGTTTCTGGCATTCCAGCCGTCTTCAGCCTGGCTTGCTTGAATCCAGGGGCAAAGTGAGCAAGGGACTCACGTCTGAGCATACCCTGCCACACTTATGGCGGCCAAAAGCAGTACAAAAGGAGGTGGTGATGGACGGAGCATCTGAATCAATCAAACACTCACACCCAGTCAAAAGATCTGGGTTTAATCCATAACCGTTTTTTAGCCCACTCTGCCACCCCAGTTCAGACATGGCTATATGCAAATCAGTCTGACCCTGTGCCTCATGGGAACAGTCCAGCCTGAACTGCCAAGCCATGTCTTCCCTGGACCGGAAACAAGCTTCCGAGGACCGGTTTCTGGCATTCCAGCCGTCTTCATCCTGGCTTGCTTGAATCCAGTGGCAAAGTGAGCAAGGGACTCATGTCTGAGCATACCCTGCCACACTTATGGTGGCCAAAAGCAGTACAAAAGGGGGTGGTGATGGACAGAGCATCTGAATCAATCAAACACTCACACCCAGTCAAAAGATCTGGGTTTAATCCATCACCGTTCTTTAGCCCACTCTGCCACCCCAGTTCAGACATGGCTATATGCAAATCGGTCTGACCCTGTGCCTCATGGGAACAGTCCAGCCCGAACTGCCAAGCCATGTCTTCCCTGGACCGGAAACAAGCTTCCGAGTACCGGTTTCTGGCATTCCAGCCGTCTTCAGCCTGGCTTGCTTGAATCCAGTGGCAAAGTGAGCAAGGGATTCACGTCTGATCATACCCTGCCACACTTATGGCGGCCAAAAGCAGTACAAAAGGGGGTGGTGATGGACGGAGCATCTGAATCAATCAAACACTCACACCCAGTCAAAAGATCTGGGTTTAATCCATCACCGTTCTTTAGCCCACTCTGCCACCCCAGTTCAGACATGGCTATATGCAAATCAGTCTGACCCTGTGCCTCATGGGAACAGTCCAGCCCGAACTGCCAAGCCATGTCTTCCCTGGACCGGAAACAAGCTTCCGAGGACCGGTTTCTGGCATTCCAGCCGTCTTCAGCCTGGCTTGCTTGAATCCAGTGGCAAAGTGAGCAAGGGACTCACGTCTGAGCACACCCTGCCACACTTATGGCGGCCAAAAGCAGTACAAAATGGGGTGGTGATGGACGGAGCATCTGAATCAATCAAACACTCACACCCAGTCAAAAGATCTGGGTTTAATCCATCACCGTTCTTTAGCCCACTCTGCCACCCCAGTTCAGACATGGCTATATGCAAATCAGTCTGACCCTGTGCCTCATGGGAACAGTCGAGCCCGAACTGCCAAGCCATGTCTTCCCTGGACCGGAAACAAGCTTCCGAGGACCGGTTTCTGGCATTCCAGCCGTCTTCAGCCTGGCTTGCTTGAATCCAGTGGCAAAGTGAGCAAGGGACTCACGTCTGAGCACACCCTGCCACACTTATGGCGGCCAAAAGCAGTACAAAAGGGGGTGGTGATGGACGGAGCATCTGAATCAATCAAACACTCACACCCAGTCAAAAGATCTGGGTTTAATCCATCACCGTTCTTTAGCCCACTCTGCCACCCCAGTTCAGACATGGCTATATGCAAATCAGTCTGACCCAGTGCCTCATGGGAACAGTCCAGCCTGAACTGCCAAGCCATGTCTTCCCTGGGCCGGAAACAAGCTTTCGAGGACCGGTTTCTGGCATTCCAGCCGTCTTCAAACTGGCTTGCTTGAATCCAGTGGCAAAGTGAGCAAAGGACTCAAGTCTGAGCATACCCTGCCACACTTATGGCGGCCAAAAGCAGTACAAAAGGGGGTGGTGATGAACGGAGCATCTGAATCAATCAAACATTCACACCCAGTCAAAAGATCTGGGTTTAATCCATCACCGTTCTTTAGCCCACTCTGCCACCCCAGTTCAGACATGGCTATATGCAAATCAGTCTGACCCTGTGCCTCATGGGAACAGTCCAGCCCGAACTGCCAAGCCATGTCTTCACTGGACCGGAAACAAGCTTCCGAGGACCGGTTTCTGGCATTCCAGCCGTCTTCAGCCTGGCTTGCTTGAATCCAGTGGCAAAGTGAGCAAGGGACTCACATCTGAGCATACCCTGCCACACTTATGGCTGCCAAAAGCAGTACAAAAGGGGTGGTGATGGACGGAGCATCTGAATCAATCAAACACTCACACCCAGTCAAAAGATCTGGGTTTAATCCATCACCGTTCTTTAGCCCACTCTGCCACCCCAGTTCAGACATGGCTATATGCAAATCAGTCTGACCCTGTGCCTCATGGGAACAGTCCAGCCCGAACTGCCAAGCCATGTCTTCCCTGGACCGGAAACAAGCTTCCGAGGACCGGTTTCTGGCATTCCAGCCGTCTTCAGCCTGTCTTGCTTGAATCCAGTGGCAAAGTGAGCAAGGGACTCATGTCTGAGCATACCCTGCCACACTTATGGCGGCCAAAAGCAGTACAAAAGGGGGTGGTGATGGACGGAGCATCTGAATCAATCAAACACTCACACCCAGTCAAAAGATCTGGGTTTAATCCATCACCGTTCTTTAGCCCACTCTGCCACCCCAGTTCAGACATGGCTATATGCAAATCAGTCTGACCCTGTGCCTCATGGGAACAGTCCAGCCCGAACTGCCAAGCCATGTCTTCCCTGGACCGGAAACAAGCTTCCGAGGACCGGTTTCTGGCATTCCAGCCGTCTTCAGCCTGGCTTGCTTGAATCCAGTGGCAAAGTGAGCAAGGGACTCACGTCTTAGCACACCCTGCCACACTTATGGCGGCCAAAAGCAGTACAAAAGGGGGTGGTGATGGACGGAGCATCTGAATCAATCAAACACTCACACCCAGTCAAAAGATCTGGGTTTAATCCATCACCGTTCTTTAGCCCACTCTGCCACCCCAGTTCAGACATGGCTATATGCAAATCAGTCTGACCCTGTGCCTCATGGGAACAGTCCAGCCCGAACTGCCAAGCCATGTCTTCCCTGGACCGGAAACAAGCTTCCGAGGACCGGTTTCTGGCATTCCAGCCGTCTTCAAACTGGCTTGCTTGAATCCAGTGGCAAAGTGAGCAAAGGACTCACGTCTGAGCATACCCTGCCACACTTATGGCGGCCAAAAGCAGTACAAAAGGGGGTGGTGATGGACGGAGCATCTGAATCAATCAAACACTCACACCCAGTCAAAAGATCTGGGTTTAATCCATCACCGTTCTTTAGCCCACTCTGCCACCCCAGTTAAGACATGGCTATATGCAAATCAGTCTGACCCTGTGCCTCATGGGAACAGTCCAGCCCGAACTGCCAAGCCATGTCTTCCCTGGACCGGAAACAAGCTTCCGAGGACCGGTTTCTGGCATTCCAGCCGTCTTCAGCCTGGCTTGCTTGAATCCAGTGGCAAAGTGAGCAAGGGACTCACGTTTGAGCATACCCTGCCACACTTATGGCGGCCAAAAGCAGTACAAAAGGGGGTGGTGATGGACGGAGCATCTGAATCAATCAAACACTCACACCCAGTCAAAAGATCTGGGTTTAATCCATCACCGTTCTTTAGCCCACTCTGCCACCTCAGTTCAGACATGGCTATATGCAAATCAGTCTGACCCTGTGCCTCATGGGAACAGTCCAGCCTGAACTGCCAAGCCATGTCTTCCCTGGACCGGAAACAAGCTTCTGAGGACCGGTTTCTGGCATTCCAGCCGTCTTCAGCCTGGCTTGCTTGAATCCAGTGGCAAAGTGAGCAAGGGACTCACGTCTGAGCATACCCTGCCACACTTATGGCGGCCAAAAGCAGTACAGAAGGGGGTGGTGATGGACGGAGCATCTGAATCACTCAAACACTCACACCCAGTCAAAAGATCTGGGTTTAATCCATCACCGTTCTTTAGCCCACTCTGCCAGCCCAGTTCAGACATGGCTATATGCAAATCAGTCTGATCCTGTGCCTCATGGGAACAGTCCAGCCCGAACTGCCAAGCCATGTCTTCCCTGGACCGGAAACAAGCTTCCGAGGACCGGTTTCTGGCATTCCAGCCGTCTTCAGCCTGGCATGCTTGAATCCAGTGGCAAAGTGAGCAAGGGACTCACGTCTGAGCATAACCTGCCACACTTATGGCGGCCAAAAGCAGTACAAAAGGGGGTGGTGATGGACGGAGCATCTCAATCAATCAAACACTCACACCCAGTCAAAAGATCTGGGTTTAATCCATCACCGTTCTTTAGCCCATTCTGCCAGACCAGTTCAGACATGGCTATATGCAAATCAGTCTGACCCTGTGCCTCATGGGAACAGTTCAGCCCGAACTGCCAAGCTATGTCTTCCCTGGACTGGAAACAAGCTTCCGAGGACCGGTTTCTGGCATTCCAGCCGTCTTCAGCCTGGCTTGCTTGAATCCAGTGGCAAAGTGAGCAAGGGACTCACGTCTGAGCATACCCTGCCACACTTATGGCGGCCAAAAGCAGTACAAAAGGGGGTGGTGATGGACGGAGCATCTGAATCAATCAAACACTCACACCCAGTCAAAAGATCTGGGTTTAATCCATAACCGTTTTTTAGCCCACTCTGCCACCCCAGTTCAGACATGGCTATATGCAAATCAGTCTGACCCTGTGCCTCATGGGAACAGTCCAGCCCGAACTGCCAAGCCATGTCTTCACTGGACCGGAAACAAGCTTCCGAGGACCGGTTTCTGGCATTCCAGCCGTCTTCAGCCTGGCTTGCTTGAATCCAGTGGCAAAGTGAGCAAGGGACTCACGTCTGAGCATACCCTGCCACACTTATGGCGGCCAAAAGCAGTACAAAAGGTGGTGGTGATGGACGGAGCATCTGAATCAATCAAACACTCACACCCAGTCAAAAGATCTGGGTTTAATCCATCACCGTTCTTTAGCCCACTCTGCCACCCCAGTTCAGACATGGCTATATGCAAATCAGTCTGACCCTGTGCCTCATGGGAACAGTCCAGCTTGAACTGCCAAGCCATGTCTTCCCTGGACCGGAAACAAGTTTCCGAGGACCGGTTTCTGGCATTCCAGCCGTCTTCAGCCTGGCTTGCTTGAATCCAGTGGCAAAGTAAGCAAGGGACTCACGTCTGAGCATACCCTGCCACACTTATGGTGGCCAAAAGCAGTACAGAAGGGGGTGGTGATGGACGGAGCATCTGAATCAATCAAACACTCACACCCAGTCAAAAGATCTGGGTTTAATCCATCACCGTTCTTTAGCCCACTCTGCCAGACCAGTTCAGACATGGCTATATGCAAATCAGTCTGACCCAGTGCCTCATGGGAACAGTTCAGCCCGAACTGCCAAGCCATGTCTTCCCTGGACTGGAAACAAGCTTCCGAGGACCGGTTTCTGGCATTCCAGCCGTCTTCAGCCTGGCTTGCTTGAATCCAGTGGCAAAGTGAGCAAGGGACTCACGTCTGAGCATACCCTGCCACACTTATGGCGGCCAAAAGCAGTACAAAAGGAGGTGGTGATGGACGGAGCATCTGAATCAATCAAACACTCACACCCAGTCAAAAGATCTGGGTTTAATCCATAACCGTTTTTTAGCCCACTCTGCCACCCCAGTTCAGACATGGCTATAGGCAAATCAGTCTGACCCTGTGCCTCATGGGAACAGTCCAGCCCGAACTGCCAAGCCATGTCTTCACTGGACCGGAAACAAGCTTCCGAGGACCGGTTTCTGGCATTCCAGCCGTCTTCAGCCTTGCTTGCTTGAATCCAGTGGCAAAGTGAGCAAGGGACTCACGTCTGAGCATACCCTGCCACACTTATGGCGGCCAAAAGCAGTACAAAAGGGGGTGTTGATGGACGGAGCGTCTGAATCAATCAAACACTCACACCCAGTCAAAAGATCTGGGTTTAATCCATCACCGTTCTTTAGCCCACTCTGCCACCCCAGTTCAGACATGGCTATATGCAAATCAGTCTGACCCTGTGCCTCATGGGAACAGTCCAGCCCGAACTGCCAAGCCATGTCTTCCCTGGACCGGAAACAAGCTTCCGAGGACCGGTTTCTGGCATTCCAGCCGTCTTCAGCCTGGCTTGCTTGAATCCAGTGGCAAAGTGAGCAAGGGACTCACGTCTGAGCACACCCTGCCACACTTATGGCGGCCAAAAGCAGTACAAAAGGGGGTGGTGATGGACGGAGCTTCTGAATCAATCAAACACTCACACCCAGTCAAAAGATCTGGGTTTAATCCATCACCGTTCTTTAGCCCACTCTGCCACCCCAGTTCAGACATGGCTATATGCAAATCAGTCTGACCCTGTGCCTCATGGGAACAGTCCAGCCTGAACTGCCAAGCCATGTCTTCCCTGGACCGGAAACAAGCTTCCGAGGACCGGTTTCTGGCATTCCAGCCGTCTTCAGCCTGGCTTGCTTGAATCCAGTGGCAAAGTGAGCAAGGGACTCACGTCTGAGCATACCCTGCCACACTTATGGTGGCCAAAAGCAGTACAGAAGGGGGTGGTGATGGACGGAGCATCTGAATCACTCAAACACTCACACCCAGTCAAAAGATCTGGGTTTAATCCATCACCGTTCTTTAGCCCACTCTGCCAGCCCAGTTTAGACATGGCTATATGCAAATCAGTCTGATCCTGTGCCTCATGGGAACAGTCCAGCCCGAACTGCCAAGCCATGTCTTCCCTGGACCGGAAACAAGCTTCCGAGGACCGGTTTCTGGCATTCCAGCCGTCTTCAGCCTGGCATGCTTGAATCCAGTGGCAAAGTGAGCAAGGGACTCACGTCTGAGCATAACCTGCCACACTTATGGCGGCCAAAAGCAGTACAAAAGGGGGTGGTGATGGACGGAGCATCTCAATCAATCAAACACTCACACCCAGTCAAAAGATCTGGGTTTAATCCATCACCGTTCTTTAGCCCATTCTGCCAGACCAGTTCAGACATGGCTATATGCAAATCAGTCTGACCCTGTGCCTCATGGGAACAGTTCAGCCCGAACTGCCAAGCTATGTCTTCCCTGGACTGGAAACAAGCTTCCGAGGACCGGTTTCTGGCATTCCAGCCGTCTTCAGCCTGGCTTGCTTGAATCCAGTGGCAAAGTGAGCAAGGGACTCCGTCTGAGCATACCCTGCCACACTTATGGCGGCCAAAAGCAGTACAAAAGGGGGTGGTGATGGACGGAGCATCTGAATCAATCAAACACTCACACCCAGTCAAAAGATCTGGGTTTAATCCATAACCGTTTTTTAGCCCACTCTGCCACCCCAGTTCAGACATGGCTATATGCAAATCAGTCTGACCCTGTGCCTCATGGGAACAGTCCAGCCCGAACTGCCAAGCCATGTCTTCACTGGACCGGAAACAAGCTTCCGAGGACCGGTTTCTGGCATTCCAGCCGTCTTCAGCCTGGCTTGCTTGAATCCAGTGGCAAAGTGAGCAAGGGATTCACGTCTGAGCATACCCTGCCACACTTATGGCGGCCAAAAGCAGTACAAAAGGGGGTGGTGATGAACGGAGCATCTGAATCAATCAAACATTCACACCCAGTCAAAAGATCTGGGTTTAATCCATCACCGTTCTTTAGCCCACTCTGCCACCCCAGTTCAGACATGGCTATATGCAAATCGGTCTGACCCTGTGCCTCATGGGAACAGTCCAGCCCGAACTGCCAAGCCATGTCTTCCCTGGACCGGAAACAAGCTTCCGAGTACCGGTTTCTGGCATTCCAGCCGTCTTCAGCCTGGCTTGCTTGAATCCAGTGGCAAAGTGAGCAAGGGATTCACGTCTGAGCATACCCTGCCACACTTATGGCGGCCAAAAGCAGTACAAAAGGGGGTGGTGATGGACGGAGCATCTGAATCAATCAAACACTCACACCCAGTCAAAAGATCTGGGTTTAATCCATCACCGTTCTTTAGCCCACTCTGCCACCCCAGTTCAGACATGGCTATATGCAAATCAGTCTGACCCTGTGCCTCATGGGAACAGTCCAGCCCGAACTGCCAAGCCATGTCTTCCCTGGACCGGAAACAAGCTTCCGAGGACCGGTTTCTGGCATTCCAGCCGTCTTCAGCCTGGCTTGCTTCAATCCAGTGGCAAAGTGAGCAAGGGACTCACGTCTGAGCACACCCTGCCACACTTATGGCGGCCAAAAGCAGTACAAAATGGGGTGGTGATGGACGGAGCATCTGAATCAATCAAACACTCACACCCAGTCAAAAGATCTGGGTTTAATCCATCACCGTTCTTTAGCCCACTCTGCCACCCCAGTTCAGACATGGCTATATGCAAATCAGTCTGACCCTGTGCCTCATGGGAACAGTCCAGCCCGAACTGCCAAGCCATGTCTTCCCTGGACCGGAAACAAGCTTTCGAGGACCGGTTTCTGGCATTCCAGCCGTCTTCAAACTGGCTTGCTTGAATCCAGTGGCAAAGTGAGCAAAGGACTCAAGTCTGAGCATACCCTGCCACACTTATGGCGGCCAAAAGCAGTACAAAAGGGGGTGGTGATGAACGGAGCATCTGAATCAATCAAACATTCACACCCAGTCAAAAGATCTGGGTTTAATCCATCACCGTTCTTTAGCCCACTCTGCCACCCCAGTTCAGACATGGCCATATGCAAATCAGTCTGACCCTGTGCCTCATGGGAACAGTCCAGCCCGAACTGCCAAGCCATGTCTTCACTGGACCGGAAACAAGCTTCCGAGGACCGGTTTCTGGCATTCCAGCCGTCTTCAGCCTGGCTTGCTTGAATCCAGTGGCAAAGTGAGCAAGGGACTCACATCTGAGCATACCCTGCCACACTTATGGCGGCCAAAAGCAGTACAAAAGGGGGTGGTGATGGACGGAGCATCTGAATCAATCAAACACTCACACCCAGTCAAAAGATCTGGGTTTAATCCATCACCGTTCTTTAGCCCACTCTGCCACCCCAGTTCAGACATGGCTATATGCAAATCAGTCTGACCCTGTGCCTCATGGGAACAGTCCAGCCCGAACTGCCAAGCCATGTCTTCCCTGGACCGGAAACAAGCTTCCGAGGACCGGTTTCTGGCATTCCAGCCGTCTTCAGCCTGTCTTGCTTGAATCCAGTGGCAAAGTGAGCAAGGGACTCATGTCTGAGCATACCCTGCCACACTTATGGCGGCCAAAAGCAGTACAAAAGGGGGTGGTGATGGACGGAGCATCTGAATCAATCAAACACTCACACCCAGTCAAAAGATCTGGGTTTAATCCATCACCGTTCTTTAGCCCACTCTGCCACCCCAGTTCAGACATGGCTATATGCAAATCAGTCTGACCCTGTGCCTCATGGGAACAGTCCAGCCCGAACTGCCAAGCCATGTCTTCCCTGGACCGGAAACAAGCTTCCGAGGACCGGTTTCTGGCATTCCAGCCGTCTTCAGCCTGGCTTGCATGAATCCAGTGGCAAAGTGAGCAAGGGACTCACGTCTTAGCACACCCTGCCACACTTATGGCGGCCAAAAGCAGTACAAAAGGGGGTGGTGATGGACGGAGCATCTGAATCAATCAAACACTCACACCCAGTCAAAAGATCTGGGTTTAATCCATCACCGTTCTTTAGCCCACTCTGCCACCCCAGTTCAGACATGGCTATATGCAAATCAGTCTGACCCTGTGCCTCATGGGAACAGTCCAGCCCGAACTGCCAAGCCATGTCTTCCCTGGACCGGAAACAAGCTTCCGAGGACCGGTTTCTGGCATTCCAGCCGTCTTCAAACTGGCTTGCTTGAATCCAGTGGCAAAGTGAGCAAAGGACTCACGTCTGAGCATACCCTGCCACACTTATGGCGGCCAAAAGCAGTACAAAAGGGGGTGGTGATGGACGGAGCATCTGAATCAATCAAACACTCACACCCAGTCAAAAGATCTGGGTTTAATCCATCACCGTTCTTTAGCCCACTCTGCCACCCCAGTTCAGACATGGCTATATGCAAATCAGTCTGACCCTGTGCCTCATGGGAACAGTCCAGCCCGAACTGCCAAGCCATGTCTTCCCTGGACCGGAAACAAGCTTCCGAGGACCGGTTTCTGGCATTCCAGCCGTCTTCAGCCTGGCTTGCTTGAATCCAGTGGCAAAGTGAGCAAGGGACTCACGTTTGAGCATACCCTGCCACACTTATGGCGGCCAAAAGCAGTACCAAAGGGGGTGGTGATGGACGGAGCATCTGAATCAATCAAACACTCACACCCAGTCAAAAGATCTGGGTTTAATCCATCACCGTTCTTTAGCCCACTCTGCCACCTCAGTTCAGACATGGCTATATGCAAATCAGTCTGACCCTGTGCCTCATGGGAACAGTCCAGCCTGAACTGCCAAGCCATGTCTTCCCTGGACCGGAAACAAGCTTCTGAGGACCGGTTTCTGGCATTCCAGCCGTCTTCAGCCTGGCTTGCTTGAATCCAGTGGCAAAGTGAGCAAGGGACTCACGTCTGAGCATACCCTGCCACACTTATGGCGGCCAAAAGCAGTACAGAAGGGGGTGGTGATGGACGGAGCATCTGAATCACTCAAACACTCACACCCAGTCAAAAGATCTGGGTTTAATCCATCACCGTTCTTTAGCCCACTCTGCCAGCCCAGTTCAGACATGGCTATATGCAAATCAGTCTGATCCTGTGCTTCATGGGAACAGTCCAGCCCGAACTGCCAAGCCATGTCTTCCCTGGACCGGAAACAAGCTTCCGAGGACCGGTTTCTGGCATTCCAGCCGTCTTCAGCCTGGCATGCTTGAATCCAGTGGCAAAGTGAGCAAGGGACTCACGTCTGAGCATACCCTGCCACACTTATGGCGGCCAAAAGCAGTACAAAAGGGGGTGGTGATGGACGGAGCATCTGAATCAATCAAACACTCACACCCAGTCAAAAGATCTGGGTTTAATCCATCACCGTTTTTTAGCCCACTCTGCCACCCCAGTTCTGACATGGCTATATGCAAATCAGTCTGACCCTGTGCCTCATGGGAACAGTCCAGCCCGAACTGCCAAGCCATGTCTTCACTGGACCGGAAACAAGCTTCCGAGGACCGGTTTCTGGCATTCCAGCCGTCTTCAGCCTGGCTTGCTTGAATCCAGTGGCAAAGTGAGCAAGGGACTCACGTCTGAGCATACCCTGCCACACTTATGGCAGCCAAAAGCAGTACAAAAGGGGGTGGTGATGGACGGAGCATCTGAATCAATCAAACACTCAAACCCAGTCAAAAGATCTGGGTTTAATCTATCACCGTTCTTTAGCCCACTCTGCCACCCCAGTTCAGACATGGCTATATGCAAATCAGTCTGACCCTGTGCCTCATGGGAACAGTCCAGCCCGAACTGCCAAGCCATGTCTTCCCTGGACCGGAAACAAGCTTCCGAGGACCAGTTTCAGGCATTCCAGCCGTCTTCAGCCTGGCTTGCTTGAATCCAGTGGCAAAGTGAGCATAGGACTCACGTCTGAGCATACCCTGCCACACTTATGGCGGCCAAAAGCAGTACAAAAGGGGGTGGTGATGGACGGAGCATCTGAATCAATCAAACACTCACACCCAGTCAAAAGATCTGTGTTTAAGCCATCACCGTACTTTAGCCCACTCTGCCACCCCAGTTCAGACATGGCTATATACAAATCAGTCTGACTCTGTGCCTCATGGGAACAGTCCAGCCTGAACTGCCAAGCCATGTCTTCCCTGGACCGGAAACAAGCTTCCGAGGACCGGTTTCTGGCATTCCAGCCGTCTTCAGCCTGGCTTGCTTGAATCCAGCGGCAAAGTGAGCAAGGGACTCACGTCTGAGCATACCCTGCCACACTTATGGCGGCCAAAAGCGGTACAGAAGGGGGTGGTGATGGACGGAGCATCTGAATCAATCAAACACTCACACCCAGTCAAAAGATCTGGGTTTAATCCATCACCGTTCTTTAGCCCACTCTGCCAGCCCAGTTCAGGCATGGCTATATGCAAATCAGTCTGACCCTGTGCCTCATGGGAACAGTCCAGCCCGAACTGCCAAGCCATGTCTACCCTGGACCGGAAACAAGCTTCCGAGGACCGGTTTCTGGCATTCCAGCCGTCTTCAGCCTGGCTTGCTTGAATCCAGTGGCAAAGTGAGCAAGGGACTCACGTCTGAGCATACCCTGCCACACTTATGGCGGCCAAAAGCAGTACAAAAGGGAGTGGTGATGGACGGAGCATCTGAATCAATCAAACACTCACACCCAGTAAAAAGATCTGGGTTTAATCCATCACCGTTCTTTAGCCCACTCTGCCACCCCAGTTCAGACATGGCTATATACAAATCAGTCTGACCCTGTGCCTCATGGGAACAGTCCAGCCCGAACTGCCAAGCCATGTCTTCCTTGGACCGGAAACAAGCTTCCGAGGACCGGTTTCTGGCATTCCAGCCGTCTTCAGCCTGGCTTGCATGAATCCAGTGGCAAAGTGAGCAAGCGACTCACGTCTGAGCATACCCTGCCACACTTATGGCGGCCAAAAGCAGTACAAAAGGGGGTGGTGATGGACGGAGCATCTGAATCAATCAAATACTCACACCCAGTAAAAAGATCTGGGTTTAATCCATCACCGTTCTTTAGCCCACTCTGCCACCCCAGTTCAGACATGGCTATATGCAAATCAGTCTGACCCTGTGCCTCATGGGAACAGTCCAGCCCGAACTGCCAAGCCATGTCTTCCCTGGACTGGAAACAAGCTTCCGAGGACCGGTTTCTGGCATTCCAGCCGTCTTCAGCCTGTCTTGCTTGAATCCAGTGGCAAAGTGAGCAAGGGACTCACGTCTGAGCATACCCTGCCACACTTATGGCGGCCAAAAGCAGTACAAAAGGGGGTGGTGATGGACGGAGCATCTGAATCAATCAAACATTCACACCCAGTCAAAAGATCTGGGTTTAATCCATCACCGTTCTTTAGCCCACTCTGCCACCCCAGTTCAGACATGGCTATATGCAAATCAGTCTGACCCTGTGCCTCATGGGAACAGTCCAGCCCGAACTGCCAAGCTATGTCTTCCCTGGACCGGAAACAAGCTTCCGAGGACGGGTTTCTGGCATTCCAGCCGTCTTCAGCCTGGCTTGCTTGAATCCAGTGGCAAAGTGAGCAAGGGACTCACGTCTGAGCATACCCTGCCACACTTATGGCGGCCAAAAGCAGTACAAAAGGGGGTGGTGATGTACGGAGCATCTGAATCAATCAAACACTCACACCCAGTCAAAAGATCTGGGTTTAATCCATCACCGTTCTTTAGCCCACTCTGCCACCCCAGTTCACACATGGCTATATGCAAATCAGTCTGACCCTGTGCCTCATGGGAACAGTCCAGCCCGAACCGCCAAGCCATGTCTTCCCTGGACCGGACACAAGCTTCCGAGGACCGGTTTCTGGCATTCCAGCCGTCTTCAGCCTGGCTTGCTTGAATCCAGTGGCAAAGTAAGCAAGGGACTCACGTCTGAGCATACCCTGCCACACTTATGGTGGCCAAAAGCAGTACAGAAGGGGGTGGTGATGGACGGAGCATCTGAATCAATCAAACACTCACACCCAGTCAAAAGATCTGGGTTTAATCCATCACCGTTCTTTAGGCCACTCTGCCAGACCAGTTCAGACATGGCTATATGCAAATCAGTCTGACCCTGTGCCTCATGGGAACAGTCCAGCCCGAACTGCCAAGCCATGTCTTCCCTGGACCGGAAACAAGCTTCCGAGGACCGGTTTCTGGCATTCCAGCCGTCTTCAGCCTGGCTTGCTTGAATCCAGTGGCAAAGTGAGCAAGGGACTCACGTCTGAGCATACCCTGCCAAGCTTATGGCGGCCAAAAGCAGTACAAAAGGGGGTGGTGATGGACGGAGCATCTGAATCAATCAAACACTCACACCCAGTCAAAAGATCTGGGTTTAATCCATAACCGTTTTTTAGCCCACTCTGCCACCCCAGTTCAGACATGGCTATATGCAAATCAGTCTGACCCTGTGCCTCATGGGAACAGTCCAGCCCGAACTGCCAAGCCATGTCTTCACTGGACCGGAAACAAGCTTCCGAGGACCGGTTTCTGGCATTCCAGCCGTCTTCAGCCTGGCTTGCTTGAATCCAGTGGCAAAGTGAGCAAGGGACTCACGTCTGAGCATACCCTGCCACACTTATGGCGGCCAAAAGCAGTACAAAAGGGGGTGGTGATGGACGGAGCAACTGAATCAATCAAACACTCACACCCAGTCAAAAGATCTGGGTTTAATCCATCACCGTTCTTTAGCCCACTCTGCCACCCCAGTTCAGACATGGCCATATGCAAATCAGTCTGACCCTGTGCCTCATGGGAACAGTCCAGCCCGAACTGCCAAGCCATGTCTTCCCTGGACCGGAAACAAGCTTCCGAGGACCGGTTTCTGGCATTCCAGCCGTCTTCAGCCTGGCTTGCTTGAATCCAGTGGCAAAGTGAGCAAGGGATTCACGTCTGAGCATACCCTGCCAACCTTATGGCGGCCAAAAGCAGTACAAAAGGGGGTGGTGATGGACGGAGCATCTGAATCAATCAAACATTCACACCCAGTCAAAAGATCTGGGTTTAATCCATCACCGTTCTTTAGCCCACTCTGCCACCCCAGTTCAGACATGGCTATATGCAAATCAGTCTGACCCTGTGCCTCATGGGAACAGTCCAGCCCGAACTGCCAAGCCATGTCTTCCCTGGACCGGAAACAAGCTTCCGAGGACCGGTTTCTGGCATTCCAGCCGTCTTCAGCCTGGCTTGCTTGAATCCAGTGGCAAAGTAAGCAAGGGACTCACGTCTGAGCATACCCTGCCACACTTATGGTGGCCAAAAGCAGTACAGAAGGGGGTGGTGATGGACGGAGCATCTGAATCAATCAAACACTCACACCCAGTCAAAAGATCTGGGTTTAATCCATCACCGTTCTTTAGCCCACTCTGCCAGACCAGTTCAGACATGGCTATATGCAAATCAGTCTGACCCTGTGCCTCATGGGAACAGTCCAGCCCGAACTGCCAAGCCATGTCTTCCCTGGACCGGAAACAAGCTTCCGAGGACCGGTTTCTGGCATTCCAGCCGTCTTCAGCCTGGCTTGCTTGAATCCAGTGGCAAAGTGAGCAAGGGACTCACGTCTGAGCATACCCTGCCAAGCTTATGGCGGCCAAAAGCAGTACAAAAGGGGGTGGTGATGGACGGAGCATCTGAATCAATCAAACACTCACACCCAGTCAAAAAATCTGGGTTTAATCCATAACCGTTTTTTAGCCCACTCTGCCACCCCAGTTCAGACATGGCTATATGCAAATCAGTCTTACCCTGTGCCTCATGGGAACAGTCCAGCCCGAACTGCCAAGTCATGTCTTCACTGGACCAGAAACAAGCTTCCGAGGACCGGTTTCTGGCATTCCAGCCGTCTTCAGCCTGGCTTGCTTGAATCCAGTGGCAAAGTGAGCAAGGGACTCACGTCTGAGCATACCCTGCCACACTTATGGCGGCCAAAAGCAGTACAAAAGGGGGTGGTGATGGACGGAGCAACTGAATCAATCAAACACTCACACCCAGTCAAAAGATCTGGGTTTAATCAATCACCGTTCTTTAGCCCACTCTGCCACTCCAGTTCAGACATGGCTATATGCAAATCAGTCTGACCCTGTGCCTCATGGGAACAGTCCAGCCCGAACTGCCAAGCCATGTCTTCCCTGGACCGGAAACAAGCTTCCGAGGACCGGTTTCTGGCATTCCAGCCGTCTTCAGCCTGGCTTGCTTGAATCCAGTGGCAAAGTGAGCAAGGGATTCACGTCTGAGCATACCCTGCCAACCTTATGGCGGCCAAAAGCAGTGCAAAAGGGGGTGGTGATGGACGGAGCATCTGAATCAATCAAACACTCACACCCAGTCAAAAGATCTGGGTTTAATCCATCACCGTTCTTTAGCCCACTCTGCCACCCCAGTTCAGACATGGCTATATGCAAATCAGTCTGACCCTGTGCCTCATGGGAACAGTCCAGCCCGAACTGCCAAGCCATGTCTTCCCTGGACCGGAAACAAGCTTCCGAGGACCGGTTTCTGGCATTACAGCCGTCTTCAGCCTGGCTTGCTTGAATCCAGTGGCAAAGTGAGCAAGGGACTCACGTCTGAGCATACCCTGCCACACTTATGGCGGCCAAAAGCAGTACAAAAGGGGGTGGTGATGGACGGAGCATCTGAATCAATCAAACACTCACACCCAGTCAAAAGATCTGGGTTTAATCCATCACCGTTCTTTAGCCCACTCTGCCACCCCAGTTCAGACATGGCTATATGCAAATCAGTCTGACCCTGTGCCTCATGGGAACAGTCCAGCCCGAACTGCCAAGCCATGTCTTCCCTGGACCGGAAACAAGCTTCCGAGGACCGGTTTCTGGCATTCCAGCCGTCTTCAGCCTGGCTTGCTTGAATCCAGTGGCAAAGTGAGCAAGGGATTCACGTCTGAGCATACCCTGCCAACCTTATGGGGGCCAAAAGCAGTACAAAAGGGGGTGGTGATGGACGGAGCATCTGAATCAATCAAACACTCACACCCAGTCAAAAGATCTGGGTTTAATCCATCACCGTTCTTTAGCCCACTCTGCCACCCCAGTTCAGACATGGCTATATGCAAATCAGTCTGACCCTGTGCCTCATGGGAACAGTCCAGCCCGAACTGCCAAGCCATGTCTTCCCTGGACCGGAAACAAGCTTCCGAGGACCGGTTTCTGGCATTCCAGCCGTCTTCAGCCTGGCTTGCTTGAATCCAGTCGCAAAGTGAGCAAGGGACTCACGTCTGAGCATACCCTGCCACACTTATGGCGGCCAAAAGCAGTACAAAAGGGGGTGGTGATGGACGGAGCATCTGAATCAATCAAACACTCACACCCAGTCAAAAGATCTGGGTTTAATCCATCACCGTTCTTTAGCCCACTCTGCCACCCCAGTTCAGACATGGCTATATGCAAATCAGTCTGACCCTGTGCCTCATGGGAACAGTCCAGCCCGAACTGCCAAGCCATGTCTTCCCTGGACCGGAAACAAGCTTCCGAGGACCGGTTTCTGGCATTCCAGCCCTCTTCAGCCTGGCTTGCTTGAATCCAGTGGCAAAGTGAGCAAGGGTCTCACGTCTGAGCATACCCTGCCACACTTATGGCGGCCAAAAGCAGTACAAAAGGGGGTGGTGATGGACGGAGCATCTGAATCAATCAAACACTCACACCCAGTCAAAAGATCTGGGTTTAATCCATCACCGTTCTTTAGCCCACTCTGCCACCCCAGTTCAGACATGGCTATATGCAAATCAGTCTGACCCTGTGCCTCATGGGAACAGTCCAGCCTGAACTGCCAAGCCATGTCTTCCCTGGACCGGAAACAAGCTTCCGAGGACCGGTTTCTGGCATTCCAGCCGTCTTCAGCCTGGCTTGCTTGAATCCAGTGGCAAAGTGAGCAAGGGACTCACGTCTGAGCATACCCTGCCACACTTATGCTGGCCAAAAGCAGTACAGAAGGGGGTGGTGATGGACGGAGCATCTGAATCAATCAAACACTCACACCCAGTCAAAAGATCTGGGTTTAATCCATCACCGTTCTTTAGCCCACTCTGCCAGACCAGTTCAGACATGGCTATATACAAATCAGTCTGACCCTGTGCCTCATGGGAACAGTCCAGCCCGAACTGTCAAGCCATGTCTTCCCTGGACCGGAAACAAGCTTCCGAGGACCGGTTTCTGGCATTCCAGCCGTCTTCAGCCTGGCTTGCTTGAATCCAGTGGCAAAGTGAGCAAGGGACTCACGTCTGAGCATACCCTGCCACACTTATGGCGGCCAAAAGCAGTACAAAAGGGGGTGGTGATGGACGGAGCATCTGAATCAATCAAACACTCACACCCAGTCAAAATATCTGGGTTTAATCCATAACCGTTTTTTAGCCCACTCTGCCACCCCAGTTCAGACATGGCTATATGCAAATCAGTCTGACCCTGTGCCTCATGGGAGCAGTCCAGCCCGAACTGCCAAGCCATGTCTTCACTGGACCGGAAACAAGCTTCCGAGGACCGGTTTCTGGCATTCCAGCCGTCTTCAGCCTGGCTTGCTTGAATCCAGTGGCAAAGTGAGCAAGGGACTCACGTCTGAGCATACCCTGCCACACTTATGGCGGCCAAAAGCAGTACAAAAGGGGGTGGTGATGGACGGAGCAACTGAATCAATCAAACACTCACACCCAGTCAAAAGATCTGGGTTTAATCCATCACCGTTCTTTAGCCCACTCTGCCACCCCAGTTCAGACATGGCTATATGCAAATCAGTCTGACCCTGTGCCTCATGGGAACAGTCCAGCCCGAACTGCCAAGCCATGTCTTCCCTGGACCGGAAACAAGCTTCCGAGGACCGGTTTCTGGCATTCCAGCCCTCTTCAGCCTGGCTTGCTTGAATCCAGTGGCAAAGTGAGCAAGGGTCTCACGTCTGAGCATACCCTGCCACACTTATGGCGGCCAAAAGCAGTACAAAAGGGGGTGGTGATGGACGGAGCATCTGAATCAATCAAACACTCACACCCAGTCAAAAGATCTGGGTTTAATCCATCACCGTTCTTTAGCCCACTCTGCCACCCCAGTTCAGACATGGCTATATGCAAATCAGTCTAACCCTGTGCCTCATGGGAACAGTCCAGCCCGAACTGCAGAGCCATGTCTTCCCTGGATCGGAAACAAGCTTCCGAGGACCGGTTTCTGGCATTCCAGCCGTCTTCAGCCTGGCTTGCTTGAATCCGGTGGCAAAGTGAGCAAGGGTCTCATGTCTGAGCATACCCTGCCACACTTATGGCGGCCAAAAGCAGTACAAAAGGGGGTGGTGATGGACGGAGCATCTGAATCAATCAAACACTCACACCCAGTCAAAAGATCTGGGTTTAATCCATCACCGTACTTTAGCCCACTCTGCCACCCCAGTTCAGACATGGCTATATGCAAATCAGTCTGACCCTATGCCTCATGGGAACAGTCCAGCCCGAACTGCCAAGCCATGTCTTCCCTGGACCGGAAACAAGCTTCCGAAGACCGGTTTCTGGCATTCCAGCCGTCTTCTGCCTGGCTTGCTTGAATCCAGTGGCAAAGTGAGCAAGGGTCTCATGTCTGAGCATACCCTGCCACACTTATGGCGGCCAAAAGCAGTACAAAAGGGGGTGGTGATAGACGGAGCATCTGAATCAATCAAACACTCACACCCAGTCAAAAGATCTGGGTTTAATCCATCACCGTACTTTAGCCCACTCTGCCACCCCAGTTCAGACATGGCTATATGCAAATCAGTCTGACCCTATGCCTCATGGGAACAGTCCAGCCCGAACTGCCAAGCCATGTCTTCCCTGGACCGGAAACAAGCTTCCGAAGACCGGTTTCTGGCATTCCAGCCGTCTTCTGCCTGGCTTGCTTGAATCCAGTGGCAAAGTGAGCAAGGGTCTCATGTGTGAGCATACCCTGCCACACTTATGGCGGCCAAAAGCAGTACAGAAGGGGGTGGTGATGGACGGAGCATCTAAATCAATCAAACACTCACACCCAGTCAAAAGATCTGGGTTTAATCCATCACCGTACTTTAGCCCACTCTGCCACCCCAGTTCAGACATGGCTATATGCAAATCAGTCTGACCCTGTGCCTCATGGGAACAGTCCAGCCTGAACTGCCAAGCCATGTCTTCCCTGGACCGGAAACAAGCTTCCGAGGACCGGTTTCTGGCATTCCAGCCGTCTTCAGCCTGGCTTGCTTGAATCCAGTGGCAAAGTGAGCAAGGGACTCACGTCTGAGCATACCCTGCCACACTTATGGCGGCCAAAAGCAGTACAAAAGGGGGTGGTGATGGACGGAGCATCTGAATCAATCAAACACTCACACCCAGTCAAAAGATCTGGGTTTAATCCATCACCGTTCTTTAGCCCACTCTGCCACCCCAGTTCAGACATGGCTATATGCAAATCAGTCTGACCCTGTGCCTCATGGGAACAGTCCAGCCCGAACTGCCAAGCCATGTCTTCCCTGGACCGGAAACAAGCTTCCGAGGACCGGTTTCTGGCATTCCAGCCGTCTTCAGCCTGGCTTGCTTGAATCCAGTGGCAAAGTGAGCAAGGGATTCACATCTGAGCATACCCTGCCAACCTTATGGGGGCCAAAAGCAGTACAAAAGGGGGTGGTGATGGACGGAGCATCTGAATCAATCAAACACTCACACCCAGTCAAAAGATCTGGGTTTAATCCATCACCGTTCTTTAGCCCACTCTGCCACCCCAGTTCAGACATGGCTATATGCAAATCAGTCTGACCCTGTGCCTCATGGGAACAGTCCAGCCCGAACTGCCAAGCCATGTCTTCCCTGGACCGGAAACAAGCTTCCGAGGACCGGTTTCTGGCATTCCAGCCGTCTTCAGCCTGGCTTGCTTGAATCCAGTCGCAAAGTGAGCAAGGGACTCACGTCTGAGCATACCCTGCCACACTTATGGCGGCCAAAAGCAGTACAAAAGGGGGTGGTGATGGACGGAGCATCTGAATCAATCAAACACTCACACCCAGTCAAAAGATCTGGGTTTAATCCATCACCGTTCTTTAGCCCACTCTGCCACCCCAGTTCAGACATGGCTATATGCAAATCAGTCTGACCCTGTGCCTCATGGGAACAGTCCAGCCCGAACTGCCAAGCCATGTCTTCCCTGGACCGGAAACAAGCTTCCGAGGACCGGTTTCTGGCATTCCAGCCCTCTTCAGCCTGGCTTGCTTGAATCCAGTGGCAAAGTGAGCAAGGGTCTCACGTCTGAGCATACCCTGCCACACTTATGGCGGCCAAAAGCAGTACAAAAGGGGGTGGTGATGGACGGAGCATCTGAATCAATCAAACACTCACACCCAGTCAAAAGATCTGGGTTTAATCCATCACCGTTCTTTAGCCCACTCTGCCACCCCAGTTCAGACATGGCTATATGCAAATCAGTCTGACCCTGTGCCTCATGGGAACAGTCCAGCCTGAACTGCCAAGCCATGTCTTCCCTGGACCGGAAACAGGCTTCCGAGGACCGGTTTCTGGCATTCCAGCCGTCTTCAGCCTGGCTTGCTTGAATCCAGTGGCAAAGTGAGCAAGGGACTCACGTCTGAGCATACCCTGCCACACTTATGCTGGCCAAAAGCAGTACAGAAGGGGGTGGTGATGGACGGAGCATCTGAATCAATCAAACACTCACACCCAGTCAAAAGATCTGGGTTTAATCCATCACCGTTCTTTAGCCCACTCTGCCAGACCAGTTCAGACATGGCTATATGCAAATCAGTCTGACCCTGTGCCTCATGGGAACAGTCCAGCCCGAACTGTCAAGCCATGTCTTCCCTGGACCGGAAACAAGCTTCCGAGGACCGGTTTCTGGCATTCCAGCCGTCTTCAGCCTGGCTTGCTTGAATCCAGTGGCAAAGTGAGCAAGGGACTCACGTCTGAGCATACCCTGCCACACTTATGGCGGCCAAAAGCAGTACAAAAGGGGGTGGTGATGGACGGAGCATCTGAATCAATCAAACACTCACACCCAGTCAAAATATCTGGGTTTAATCCATAACCGTTTTTTAGCCCACTCTGCCACCCCAGTTCAGACATGGCTATATGCAAATCAGTCTGACCCTGTTCCTCATGGGAACAGTCCAGCCCGAACTGCCAAGCCATGTCTTCACTGGACCGGAAACAAGCTTCCGAGGACCGGTTTCTGGCATTCCAGCCGTCTTCAGCCTGGCTTGCTTGAATCCAGTGGCAAAGTGAGCAAGGGACTCACGTCTGAGCATACCCTGCCACACTTATGGCGGCCAAAAGCAGTACAAAAGGGGGTGGTGATGGACGGAGCAACTGAATCAATAAAACACTCACACCCAGTCAAAAGATCTGGGTTTAATCCATCACCGTTCTTTAGCCCACTCTGCCACCCCAGTTCAGACATGGCTATATGCAAATCAGTCTGACCCTGTGCCTCATGGGAACAGTCCAGCCCGAACTGCCAAGCCATGTCTTCCCTGGACCGGAAACAAGCTTCCGAGGACCGGTTTCTGGCATTCCAGCCGTCTTCAGCCTGGCTTGCTTGAATCCGGTGGCAAAGTGAGCAAGGGATTCATGTGTGAGCATACCCTGCCACACTTATGGCGGCCAAAAGCAGTACAGAAGGGGGTGGTGATGGACGGAGCATCTAAATCAATCAAACACTCACACCCAGTCAAAAGATCTGGGTTTAATCCATCACCGTACTTTAGCCCACTCTGCCACCCCAGTTCAGACATGGCTATATGCAAATCAGTCTGACCCTGTGCCTCATGGGAACAGTCCAGCCTGAACTGCCAAGCCATGTCTTCCCTGGACCGGAAACAAGCTTCCGAGGACCGGTTTCTGGCATTCCAGCCGTCTTCAGCCTGGCTTGCTTGAATCCAGTGGCAAAGTGAGCAAGGGACTCACGTCTGAGCATACCCTGCCACACTTATGGCGGCCAAAAGCAGTACAAAAGGGGGTGGTGATGGACGGAGCATCTGAATCAATCAAACACTCACACCCAGTCAAAAGATCTGGGTTTAATCCATCACCGTTCTTTAGCCCACTCTGCCACCCCAGTTCAGACATGGCTATATGCAAATCAGTCTGACCCTGTGCCTCATGGGAACAGTCCAGCCCGAACTGCCAAGCCATGTCTTCCCTGGACCGGAAACAAGCTTCCGAGGACCGGTTTCTGGCATTCCAGCCGTCTTCAGCCTGGCTTGCTTGAATCCAGTGGCAAAGTGAGCAAGGGATTCACATCTGAGCATACCCTGCCAACCTTATGGGGGCCAAAAGCAGTACAAAAGGGGGTGGTGATGGACGGAGCATCTGAATCAATCAAACACTCACACCCAGTCAAAAGATCTGGGTTTAATCCATCACCGTTCTTTAGCCCACTCTGCCACCCCAGTTCAGACATGGCTATATGCAAATCAGTCTGACCCTGTGCCTCATGGGAACAGTCCAGCCCGAACTGCCAAGCCATGTCTTCCCTGGACCGGAAACAAGCTTCCGAGGACCGGTTTCTGGCATTCCAGCCGTCTTCAGCCTGGCTTGCTTGAATCCAGTCGCAAAGTGAGCAAGGGACTCACGTCTGAGCATACCCTGCCACACTTATGGCGGCCAAAAGCAGTACAAAAGGGGGTGGTGATGGACGGAGCATCTGAATCAATCAAACACTCACACCCAGTCAAAAGATCTGGGTTTAATCCATCACCGTTCTTTAGCCCACTCTGCCACCCCAGTTCAGACATGGCTATATGCAAATCAGTCTGACCCTGTGCCTCATGGGAACAGTCCAGCCCGAACTGCCAAGCCATGTCTTCCCTGGACCGGAAACAAGCTTCCGAGGACCGGTTTCTGGCATTCCAGCCCTCTTCAGCCTGGCTTGCTTGAATCCAGTGGCAAAGTGAGCAAGGGTCTCACGTCTGAGCATACCCTGCCACACTTATGGCGGCCAAAAGCAGTACAAAAGGGGGTGGTGATGGACGGAGCATCTGAATCAATCAAACACTCACACCCAGTCAAAAGATCTGGGTTTAATCCATCACCGTTCTTTAGCCCACTCTGCCACCCCAGTTCAGACATGGCTATATGCAAATCAGTCTGACCCTGTGCCTCATGGGAACAGTCCAGCCTGAACTGCCAAGCCATGTCTTCCCTGGACCGGAAACAGGCTTCCGAGGACCGGTTTCTGGCATTCCAGCCGTCTTCAGCCTGGCTTGCTTGAATCCAGTGGCAAAGTGAGCAAGGGACTCACGTCTGAGCATACCCTGCCACACTTATGCTGGCCAAAAGCAGTACAGAAGGGGGTGGTGATGGACGGAGCATCTGAATCAATCAAACACTCACACCCAGTCAAAAGATCTGGGTTTAATCCATCACCGTTCTTTAGCCCACTCTGCCAGACCAGTTCAGACATGGCTATATGCAAATCAGTCTGACCCTGTGCCTCATGGGAACAGTCCAGCCCGAACTGTCAAGCCATGTCTTCCCTGGACCGGAAACAAGCTTCCGAGGACCGGTTTCTGGCATTCCAGCCGTCTTCAGCCTGGCTTGCTTGAATCCAGTGGCAAAGTGAGCAAGGGACTCACGTCTGAGCATACCCTGCCACACTTATGGCGGCCAAAAGCAGTACAAAAGGGGGTGGTGATGGACGGAGCATCTGAATCAATCAAACACTCACACCCAGTCAAAATATCTGGGTTTAATCCATAACCGTTTTTTAGCCCACTCTGCCACCCCAGTTCAGACATGGCTATATGCAAATCAGTCTGACCCTGTTCCTCATGGGAACAGTCCAGCCCGAACTGCCAAGCCATGTCTTCACTGGACCGGAAACAAGCTTCCGAGGACCGGTTTCTGGCATTCCAGCCGTCTTCAGCCTGGCTTGCTTGAATCCAGTGGCAAAGTGAGCAAGGGACTCACGTCTGAGCATACCCTGCCACACTTATGGCGGCCAAAAGCAGTACAAAAGGGGGTGGTGATGGACGGAGCAACTGAATCAATAAAACACTCACACCCAGTCAAAAGATCTGGGTTTAATCCATCACCGTTCTTTAGCCCACTCTGCCACCCCAGTTCAGACATGGCTATATGCAAATCAGTCTGACCCTGTGCCTCATGGGAACAGTCCAGCCCGAACTGCCAAGCCATGTCTTCCCTGGACCGGAAACAAGCTTCCGAGGACCGGTTTCTGGCATTCCAGCCGTCTTCAGCCTGGCTTGCTTGAATCCGGTGGCAAAGTGAGCAAGGGATTCACGTCTGAGCATACCCTGCCAACCTTATGGCGGCCAAAAGCAGTACAAAAGGGGGTGGTGATGGACGGAGCATCTGAATCAATCAAACACTCACACCCAGTCAAAAGATCTGGGTTTAATCCATCACCGTTCTTTAGCCCACTCTGCCACCCCAGTTCAGACATGGCTATATGCAAATCAGTCTGTTCCTGTGCCTCATGGGAACAGTCCAGCCCGAACTGCCAAGCAATGTCTTCCCTGGACCGGAAACAAGCTTCCGAGGACCGGTTTCTGGCATTCCAGCCGTCTTCAGCCTGGCTTGCTTGAATCCAGTGGCAAAGTGAGCAAGGGACTCACGTCTGAGCATACCCTGCCACACTTATGGCGGCCAAAAGCAGTACAAAAGGGGGTGGTGATGACGGAGCATCTGAATCAATCAAACACTCACACCCAGTCAAAAGATCTGGGTTTAATCCATCACCGTTCTTTAGCCCACTCTGCCACCCCAGTTCAGACATGGCTATATGCAAATCAGTCTGACCCTGTGCCTCATGGGAACAGTCCAGCCCGAACTGCCAAGCCATGTCTTCCCTGGACCGGAAACAAGCTTCCGAGGACCGGTTTCTGGCATTCCAGCCCTCTTCAGCCTGGCTTGCTTGAATCCAGTGGCAAAGTGAGCAAGGGTCTCACGTCTGAGCATACCCTGCCACACTTATGGCGGCCAAAAGCAGTACAAAAGGGGGTGGTGATGGACGGAGCATCTGAATCAATCAAACACTCACACCCAGTCAAAAGATCTGGGTTTAATCCATCACCGTTCTTTAGCCCACTCTGCCACCCCAGTTCAGACATGGCTATATGCAAATCAGTCTAACCCTGTGCCTCATGGGAACAGTCCAGCCCGAACTGCAGAGCCATGTCTTCCCTGGATCGGAAACAAGCTTCCGAGGACCGGTTTCTGGCATTCCAGCCGTCTTCAGCCTGGCTTGCTTGAATCCGGTGGCAAAGTGAGCAAGGGTCTCATGTCAGAGCATACCCTGCCACACTTATGGCGGCCAAAAGCAGTACAAAAGGGGGTGGTGATGGACGGAGCATCTGAATCAATCAAACACTCACACCCAGTCAAAAGATCTGGGTTTAATCCATCACCGTACTTTAGCCCACTCTGCCACCCCAGTTCAGACATGGCTATATGCAAATCAGTCTGACCCTATGCCTCATGGGAACAGTCCAGCCCGAACTGCCAAGCCATGTCTTCCCTGGACCGGAAACAAGCTTCCGAAGACCGGTTTCTGGCATTCCAGCCGTCTTCTGCCTGGCTTGCTTGAATCCAGTCGCAAAGTGAGCAAGGGTCTCATGTCTGAGCATACCCTGCCACACTTATGGCGGCCAAAAGCAGTACAGAAGGGGGTGGTGATGGACGGAGCATCTAAATCAATCAAACACTCACACCCAGTCAAAAGATCTGGGTTTAATCCATCACCGTACTTTAGCCCACTCTGCCACCCCAGTTCAGACATGGCTATATGCAAATCAGTCTGACCCTGTGCCTCATGGGAACAGTCCAGCCTGAACTGCCAAGCCATGTCTTCCCTGGACCGGAAACAAGCTTCCGAGGACCGGTTTCTGGCATTCCAGCCGTCTTCAGCCTGGCTTGCTTGAATCCAGTGGCAAAGTGAGCAAGGGACTCACGTCTGAGCATACCCTGCCACACTTATGGCGGCCAAAAGCAGTACAAAAGGGGGTGGTGATGGACGGAGCATCTGAATCAATCAAACACTCACACCCAGTCAAAAGATCTGGGTTTAATCCATCACCGTTCTTTAGCCCACTCTGCCACCCCAGTTCAGACATGGCTATATGCAAATCAGTCTGACCCTGTGCCTCATGGGAACAGTCCAGCCCGAACTGCCAAGCCATGTCTTCCCTGGACCGGAAACAAGCTTCCGAGGACCGGTTTCTGGCATTCCAGCCGTCTTCAGCCTGGCTTGCTTGAATCCAGTGGCAAAGTGAGCAAGGGATTCACGTCTGAGCATACCCTGCCAACCTTATGGGGGCCAAAAGCAGTACAAAAGGGGGTGGTGATGGGCGGAGCATCTGAATCAATCAAACACTCACACCCAGTCAAAAGATCTGGGTTTAATCCATCACCGTTCTTTAGCCCACTCTGCCACCCCAGTTCAGACATGGCTATATGCAAATCAGTCTGACCCTGTGCCTCATGGGAACAGTCCAGCCCGAACTGCCAAGCCATGTCTTCCCTGGACCGGAAACAAGCTTCCGAGGACCGGTTTCTGGCATTCCAGCCGTCTTCAGCCTGGCTTGCTTGAATCCAGTCGCAAAGTGAGCAAGGGACTCACGTCTGAGCATACCCTGCCACACTTATGGCGGCCAAAAGCAGTACAAAAGGGGGTGGTGATGGACGGAGCATCTGAATCAATCAAACACTCACACCCAGTCAAAAGATCTGGGTTTAATCCATCACCGTTCTTTAGCCCACTCTGCCACCCCAGTTCAGACATGGCTATATGCAAATCAGTCTGACCCTGTGCCTCATGGGAACAGTCCAGCCCGAACTGCCAAGCCATGTCTTCCCTGGACCGGAAACAAGCTTCCGAGGACCGGTTTCTGGCATTCCAGCCCTCTTCAGCCTGGCTTGCTTGAATCCAGTGGCAAAGTGAGCAAGGGTCTCACGTCTGAGCATACCCTGCCACACTTATGGCGGCCAAAAGCAGTACAAAAGGGGGTGGTGATGGACGGAGCATCTGAATCAATCAAACACTCACACCCAGTCAAAAGATCTGGGTTTAATCCATCACCGTTCTTTAGCCCACTCTGCCACCCCAGTTCAGACATGGCTATATGCAAATCAGTCTGACCCTGTGCCTCATGGGAACAGTCCAGCCTGAACTGCCAAGCCATGTCTTCCCTGGACCGGAAACAAGCTTCCGAGGACCGGTTTCTGGCATTCCAGCCGTCTTCAGCCTGGCTTGCTTGAATCCAGTGGCAAAGTGAGCAAGGGACTCACGTCTGAGCATACCCTGCCACACTTATGCTGGCCAAAAGCAGTACAGAAGGGGGTGGTGATGGCAGGAGCATCTGAATCAATCAAACACTCACACCCAGTCAAAAGATCTGGGTTTAATCCATCACCGTTCTTTAGCCCACTCTGCCAGACCAGTTCAGACATGGCTATATGCAAATCAGTCTGACCCTGTGCCTCATGGGAACAGTCCAGCCCGAACTGTCAAGCCATGTCTTCCCTGGACCGGAAACAAGCTTCCGAGGACCGGTTTCTGGCATTCCAGCCGTCTTCAGCCTGGCTTGCTTGAATCCAGTGGCAAAGTGAGCAAGGGACTCACGTCTGAGCATACCCTGCCACACTTATGGCGGCCAAAAGCAGTACAAAAGGGGGTGGTGATGGACGGAGCATCTGAATCAATCAAACACTCACACCCAGTCAAAATATCTGGGTTTAATCCATAACCGTTTTTTAGCCCACTCTGCCACCCCAGTTCAGACATGGCTATATGCAAATCAGTCTGACCCTGTTCCTCATGGGAACAGTCCAGCCCGAACTGCCAAGCCATGTCTTCACTGGACCGGAAACAAGCTTCCGAGGACCGGTTTCTGGCATTCCAGCCGTCTTCAGCCTGGCTTGCTTGAATCCAGTGGCAAAGTGAGCAAGGGACTCACGTCTGAGCATACCCTGCCACACTTATGGCGGCCAAAAGCAGTACAAAAGGGGGTGGTGATGGACGGAGCAACTGAATCAATCAAACACTCACACCCAGTCAAAAGATCTGGGTTTAATCCATCACCGTTCTTTAGCCCACTCTGCCACCCCAGTTCAGACATGGCTATATGCAAATCAGTCTGACCCTGTGCCTCATGGGAACAGTCCAGCCCGAACTGCCAAGCCATGTCTTCCCTGGACCGGAAACAAGCTTCCGAGGACCGGTTTCTGGCATTCCAGCCGTCTTCAGCCTGGCTTGCTTGAATCCAGTGGCAAAGTGAGCAAGGGATTCACGTCTGAGCATACCCTGCCAACCTTATGGCGGCCAAAAGCAGTACAAAAGGGGGTGGTGATGGACGGAGCATCTGAATCAATCAAACACTCACACCCAGTCAAAAGATCTGGGTTTAATCCATCACCGTTCTTTAGCCCACTCTGCCACCCCAGTTCAGACATGGCTATATGCAAATCAGTCTGTTCCTGTGCCTCATGGGAACAGTCCAGCCCGAACTGCCAAGCCATGTCTTCCCTGGACCGGAAACAAGCTTCCGAGGACCGGTTTCTGGCATTCCAGCCGTCTTCAGCCTGGCTTGCTTGAATCGAGTGGCAAAGTGAGCAAGGGACTCACGTCTGAGCATACCCTGCCACACTTATGGCGGCCAAAAGCAGTACAAAAGGGGGTGGTGATGACGGAGCATCTGAATCAATCAAACACTCACACCCAGTCAAAAGATCTGGGTTTAATCCATCACCGTTCTTTAGCCCACTCTGCCACCCCAGTTCAGACATGGCTATATGCAAATCAGTCTGACCCTGTGCCTCATGGGAACAGTCCAGCCCGAACTGCCAAGCCATGTCTTCTCTGGACCGGAAACAAGCTTCCGAGGACCGGTTTCTGGCATACCAGCCGTCTTCAGCCTGGCTTGCTTGAATCCAGTGGCAAAGTGAGCAAGGGTCTCACGTCTGATCATACCCTGCCATACTTATGGCGGCCAAAAGCAGTACAAAAGGGGGTGGTGATGGACGGAGCATCTGAATCAATCAAACACTCACACCCAGTCAAAAGATCTGGGTTTAATCCATCACCGTTCTTTAGCCCACTCTGCCACCCCAGTTCAGACATGGCTATATGCAAATCAGTCTTACCCTGAGCCTCATGGGAACAGTCCAGCCCGAACTGCCAAGCCATGTCTTCCCTGGACCGGAAACAAGCTTCCGAGGACCGGTTTCTGGCATTCCAGCCATCTTCAGCCTGGCTTGCTTAAATCCAGTGGCAAAGTGAGCAAGGGTCTCACGTCTGAGCATACCCTGCCACACTTATGGCGGCCAAAAGCAGTACAAAAGGGGGTGGTGATGGACGGAGCATCTGAATCAATCAAACACTCACACCCAGTCAAAAGATCTGGGTTTAATCCATCACCGTTCTTTAGCCCACTCTGCCACCCCAGTTCAGACATGGCTATATGCAAATCAGTCTGACCCTGTGCCTCATGGGAACAGTCCAGCCTGAACTGCCAAGCCATGTCTTCCCTGGACCGGAAACAAGCTTCCGAGGACCGGTTTCTGGCATTCCAGCCGTCTTCAGCCTGGCTTGCTTGAATCCAGTGGCAAAGTGAGCAAGGGACTCACGTCTGAGCATACCCTGCCACACTTATGCTGGCCAAAAGCAGTACAGAAGGGGGTGGTGATGGACGGAGCATCTGAATCAATCAAACACTCACACCCAGTCAAAAGATTTGGGTTTAATCCATCACCGTTCTTTAGCCCACTCTGCCAGACCAGTTCAGACATGGCTATATGCAAATCAGTCTGACCCTGTGCCTCATGGGAACAGTCCAGCCCGAACTGTCAAGCCATGTCTTCCCTGGACCGGAAACAAGCTTCCGAGGACCGGTTTCTGGCATTCCAGCCGTCTTCAGCCTGGCTTGCTTGAATCCAGTGGCAAAGTGAGCAAGGGACTCACGTCTGAGCATACCCTGCCACACTTATGGCGGCCAAAAGCAGTACAAAAGGGGGTGGTGATGGACGGAGCATCTGAATCAATCAAACACTCACACCCAGTCAAAATATCTGGGTTTAATCCATAACCGTTTTTTAGCCCACTCTGCCACCCCAGTTCAGACATGGCTATATGCAAATCAGTCTGACCCTGTTCCTCATGGGAACAGTCCAGCCCGAACTGCCAAGCCATGTCTTCACTGGACCGGAAACAAGCTTCCGAGGACCGGTTTCTGGCATTCCAGCCGTCTTCAGCCTGGCTTGCTTGAATCCAGTGGCAAAGTGAGCAAGGGACTCACGTCTGAGCATACCCTGCCACACTTATGGCGGCCAAAAGCAGTACAAAAGGGGGTGGTGATGGACGGAACAACTGAATCAATCAAACACTCACACCCAGTCAAAAGATCTGGGTTTAATCCATCACCGTTCTTTAGCCCACTCTGCCACCCCAGTTCAGACATGGCTATATGCAAATCAGTCTGACCCTGTGCCTCATGGGAACAGTCCAGCCCGAACTGCCAAGCCATGTCTTCCCTGGACCGGAAACAAGCTTCCGAGGACCGGTTTCTGGCATTCCAGCCGTCTTCAGCCTGGCTTGCTTGAATCCAGTGGCAAAGTGAGCAAGGGATTCACGTCTGAGCATACCCTGCCAACCTCATGGCGGCCAAAAGCAGTACAAAAGGGGGTGGTGATGGACGGAGCATCTGAATCAATCAAACACTCACACCCAGTCAAAAGATCTGGGTTTAATCCATCACCGTTCTTTAGCCCACTCTGCCACCCCAGTTCAGACATGGCTATATGCAAATCAGTCTGTTCCTGTGCCTCATGGGAACAGTCCAGCCCGAACTGCCAAGCCATGTCTTCCCTGGACCGGAAACAAGCTTCCGAGGACCGGTTTCTGGCATTCCAGCCGTCTTCAGCCTGGCTTGCTTGAATCCAGTGGCAAAGTGAGCAAGGGACTCACGTCTGAGCATACCCTGCCACACTTATGGCGGCCAAAAGCAGTACAAAAGGGGGTGGTGATGACGGAGCATCTGAATCAATCAAACACTCACACCCAGTCAAAAGATCTGGGTTTAATCCATCACCGTTCTTTAGCCCACTCTGCCACCCCAGTTCAGACATGGCTATATGCAAATCAGTCTGACCCTGTGCCTCATGGGAACAGTCCAGCCCGAACTGCCAAGCCATGTCTTCCCTGGACCGGAAACAAGCTTCCGAGGACCGGTTTCTGGCATTCCAGCCCTCTTCAGCCTGGCTTGCTTGAATCCAGTGGCAAAGTGAGCAAGGGTCTCACGTCTGAGCATACCCTGCCACACTTATGGCGGCCAAAAGCAGTACAAAAGGGGGTGGTGATGGACGGAGCATCTGAATCAATCAAACACTCACACCCAGTCAAAAGATTTGGGTTTAATCCATCACCGTTCTTTAGCCCACTCTGCCACCCCAGTTCAGACATGGCTATATGCAAATCAGTCTAACCCTGTGCCTCATGGGAACAGTCCAGCCCGAACTGCAGAGCCATGTCTTCCCTGGATCGGAAACAAGCTTCCGAGGACCGGTTTCTGGCATTCCAGCCGTCTTCAGCCTGGCTTGCTTGAATCCGGTGGCAAAGTGAGCAAGGGTCTCATGTCTGAGCATACCCTGCCACACTTATGGCGGCCAAAAGCAGTACAAAAGGGGGTGGTGATGGACGGAGCATCTGAATCAATCAAACACTCACACCCAGTCAAAAGATCTGGGTTTAATCCATCACCGTACTTTAGCCCACTCTGCCACCCCAGTTCAGACATGGCTATATGCAAATCAGTCTGACCCTATGCCTCATGGGAACAGTCCAGCCCGAACTGCCAAGCCATGTCTTCCCTGGACCGGAAACAAGCTTCCGAAGACCGGTTTCTGGCATTCCAGCCGTCTTCTGCCTGGCTTGCTTGAATCCAGTGGCAAAGTGAGCAAGGGTCTCATGTCTGAGCATACCCTGCCACACTTATGGCGGCCAAAAGCAGTACAGAAGGGGGTGGTGATGGACGGAGCATCTGAATCAATCAAACACTCACACCCAGTCAAAAGATCTGGGTTTAATCCATCACCGTACTTTAGCCCACTCTGCCACCCCAGTTCAGACATGGCTATATGCAAATCAGTCTGACCCTGTGCCTCATGGGAACAGTCCAGCCTGAACTGCCAAGCCATGTCTTCCCTGGACCGGAAACAAGCTTCCGAGGACCGGTTTCTGGCATTCCAGCCGTCTTCAGCCTGGCTTGCTTGAATCCAGTCGCAAAGTGAGCAAGGGACTCACGTCTGAGCATACCCTGCCACACTTATGGCGGCCAAAAGCAGTACAAAAGGGGGTGGTGATGGACGGAGCATCTGAATCAATCAAACACTCACACCCAGTCAAAAGATCTGGGTTTAATCCATCACCGTTCTTTAGCCCACTCTGCCACCCCAGTTCAGACATGGCTATATGCAAATCAGTCTGACCCTGTGCCTCATGGGAACAGTCCAGCCCGAACTGCCAAGCCATGTCTTCCCTGGACCGGAAACAAGCTTCCGAGGACCGGTTTCTGGCATTCCAGCCCTCTTCAGCCTGGCTTGCTTGAATCCAGTGGCAAAGTGAGCAAGGGTCTCACGTCTGAGCATACCCTGCCACACTTATGGCGGCCAAAAGCAGTACAAAAGGGGGTGGTGATGGACGGAGCATCTGAATCAATCAAACACTCACACCCAGTCAAAAGATCTGGGTTTAATCCATCACCGTTCTTTAGCCCACTCTGCCACCCCAGTTCAGACATGGCTATATGCAAATCAGTCTGACCCTGTGCCTCATGGGAACAGTCCAGCCTGAACTGCCAAGCCATGTCTTCCCTGGACCGGAAACAAGCTTCCGAGGACCGGTTTCTGGCATTCCAGCCGTCTTCAGCCTGGCTTGCTTGAATCCAGTGGCAAAGTGAGCAAGGGACTCACGTCTGAGCATACCCTGCCACACTTATGCTGGCCAAAAGCAGTACAGAAGGGGGTGGTGATGGACGGAGCATCTGAATCAATCAAACACTCACACCCAGTCAAAAGATCTGGGTTTAATCCATCACCGTTCTTTAGCCCACTCTGCCAGACCAGTTCAGACATGGCTATATGCAAATCAGTCTGACCCTGTGCCTCATGGGAACAGTCCAGCCCGAACTGTCAAGCCATGTCTTCCCTGGACCGGAAACAAGCTTCCGAGGACCGGTTTCTGGCATTCCAGCCGTCTTCAGCCTGGCTTGCTTGAATCCAGTGGCAAAGTGAGCAAGGGACTCACGTCTGAGCATACCCTGCCACACTTATGGCGGCCAAAAGCAGTACAAAAGGGGGTGGTGATGGACGGAGCATCTGAATCAATCAAACACTCACACCCAGTCAAAATATCTGGGTTTAATCCATAACCGTTTTTTAGCCCACTCTGCCACCCCAGTTCAGACATGGCTATATGCAAATCAGTCTGTTCCTGTGCCTCATGGGAACAGTCCAGCCCGAACTGCCAAGCCATGTCTTCCCTGGACCGGAAACAAGCTTCCGAGGACCGGTTTCTGGCATTCCAGCCGTCTTCAGCCTGGCTTGCTTGAATCCAGTGGCAAAGTGAGCAAGGGACTCACGTCTGAGCATACCCTGCCACACTTATGGCGGCCAAAAGCAGTACAAAAGGGGGTGGTGATGACGGAGCATCTGAATCAATCAAACACTCACACCCAGTCAAAAGATCTGGGTTTAATCCATCACCGTTCTTTAGCCCACTCTGCCACCCCAGTTCAGACATGGCTATATGCAAATCAGTCTGACCCTGTGCCTCATGGGAACAGTCCAGCCCGAACTGCCAAGCCATGTCTTCCCTGGACCGGAAACAAGCTTCCGAGGACCGGTTTCTGGCATTCCAGCCCTCTTCAGCCTGGCTTGCTTGAATCCAGTGGCAAAGTGAGCAAGGGTCTCACGTCTGAGCATACCCTGCCACACTTATGGCGGCCAAAAGCAGTACAAAAGGGGGTGGTGATGGACGGAGCATCTGAATCAATCAAACACTCACACCCAGTCAAAAGATTTGGGTTTAATCCATCACCGTTCTTTAGCCCACTCTGCCACCCCAGTTCAGACATGGCTATATGCAAATCAGTCTAACCCTGTGCCTCATGGGAACAGTCCAGCCCGAACTGCAGAGCCATGTCTTCCCTGGATCGGAAACAAGCTTCCGAGGACCGGTTTCTGGCATTCCAGCCGTCTTCAGCCTGGCTTGCTTGAATCCGGTGGCAAAGTGAGCAAGGGTCTCATGTCTGAGCATACCCTGCCACACTTATGGCGGCCAAAAGCAGTACAAAATGGGGTGGTGATGGACGGAGCATCTGAATCAATCAAACACTCACACCCAGTCAAAAGATCTGGGTTTAATCCATCACCGTACTTTAGCCCACTCTGCCACCCCAGTTCAGACATGGCTATATGCAAATCAGTCTGACCCTATGCCTCATGGGAACAGTCCAGCCCGAACTGCCAAGCCATGTCTTCCCTGGACCGGAAACAAGCTTCCGAGGACCGGTTTCTGGCATTCCAGCCGTCTTCAGCCTGGCTTGCTTGAATCCAGTGGCAAAGTGAGCAAGGGACTCACGTCTGAGCATACCCTGCCACACTTATGGCGGCCAAAAGCAGTACAGAAGGGGGTGGTGATGGACGGAGCATCTGAATCAATCAAACACTCACACCCAGTCAAAAGATCTGGGTTTAATCCATCACCGTACTTTAGCCCACTCTGCCACCCCAGTTCAGACATGGCTATATGCAAATCAGTCTGACCCTGTGCCTCATGGGAACAGTCCAGCCTGAACTGCCAAGCCATGTCTTCCCTGGACCGGAAACAAGCTTCCGAGGACCGGTTTCTGGCATTCCAGCCGTCTTCAGCCTGGCTTGCTTGAATCCAGTGGCAAAGTGAGCAAGGGACTCACGTCTGAGCATACCCTGCCACACTTATGGTGGCCAAAAGCAGTACAGAAGGGGGTGGTGATGGACGGAGCATCTGAATCAATCAAACACTCACACCCAGTCAAAAGATCTGGGTTTAATCCATCACCGTTCTTTAGCCCACTCTGCCAGACCAGTTCAGACATGGCTATATGCAAATCAGTCTGACCCTGTGCCTCATGGGAAGAAGTCCAGCCCGAACTGCCAAGCCATGTCTTCCCTGGACCGGAAACAAGCTTCCGAGGACCGGTTTCTGGCATTCCAGCCGTCTTCAGCCTGGCTTGCTTGAATCCAGTGGCAAAGTGAGCAAGGGACTCACGTCTGAGCATACCCTGCCACACTTATGGCGGCCAAAAGCAGTACAAAAGGGGGTGGTGATGGACGGAGCATCTGAATCAATCAAACACTCACACCCAGTCAAAAGATCTGGGTTTAATCCATAACCCTTTTTTAGCCCACTCTGCCACCCCAGTTCAGACATGGCTATATGCAAATCAGTCTGACCCTGGGCCTCATGGGAACAGTCCAGCCCAAACTGCCAAGCCATGTCTTCACTGGACCGGAAACAAGCTTCCGAGGACCGGTTTCTGGCATTCCAGCCGTCTTCAGCCTGGCTTGCTTGAATCCAGTGGCAAAGTGAGCAAGGGACTCACATCTGAGCATACCCTGCCACACTTATGGCGGCCAAAAGCAGTACAAAAGGGGGTGGTGATGGACGGAGCAACTGAATCAATCAAACACTCACACCCAGTCAAAAGATCTGGGTTTAATCCATCACCGTTCTTTAGCCCACTCTGCCACCCCAGTTCAGACATGGCTATATGCAAATCAGTCTGACCCTGTGCCTCATGGGAACAGTCCAGCCCGAACTGCCAAGCCATGTCTTCCCTGGACCGGAAACAAGCTTCCGAGGACCGGTTTATGGCATTCCAGCCGTCTTCAGCCTGGCTTGCTTGAATCCAGTGGCAAAGTGAGCAAGGGTCTCACGTCTGAGCATACCCTGCCACACTTATGGCGGCCAAAAGCAGTACAGAAGGGGGTGGTGATGGACGGAGCATCTGAATCAATCAAACACTCACACCCAGTCAAAAGATCTGGGTTTAATCCATCACCGTACTTTAGCCCACTCTGCCACCCCAGTTCAGACATGGCTATATGCAAATCAGTCTGACCCTGTGCCTCATGGGAACAGTCCAGCCCGAACTGCCAAGCCATGTCTTCCCTGGACCGGAAACAAGCTTCCGAGGACCGGTTTCTGGCATTCCAGCCGTCTTCAGCCTGGCTTGCTTGAATCCAGTGGCAAAGTGAGCAAGGGACTCACGTCTGAGCATACCCTGCCACACTTATGGCGGCCAAAAGCAGTACAAAAGGGGGTGGTGATGGACGGAGCATCTGAATCAATCAAACACTCACACCCAGTCAAAAGATCTGGGTTTAATCCATAACCGTTTTTTAGCCCACTCTGCCACCCCAGTTCAGACATGGCTATATGCAAATCAGTCTGACCCTGTGCCTCATGGGAACAGTCCAGCCCGAACTGCCAAGCCATGTCTTCACTGGACCGGAAACAAGCTTCCGAGGACCGGTTTCTGGCATTCCAGCCGTCTTCAGCCTGGCTTGCTTGAATCCAGTGGCAAAGTGAGCAAGGGACTCACGTCTGAGCATACCCTGCCACACTTATGGTGGCCAAAAGCAGTACAGAAGGGGGTGGTGATGGACGGAGCATCTGAATCAATCAAACACTCACACCCAGTCAAAAGATCTGGGTTTAATCCATCACCGTTCTTTAGCCCACTCTGCCAGACCAGTTCATACATGGCTATATGCAAATCAGTCTGACCCTGTGCCTCATGGGAACAGTCCAGCCCGAACTGCCAAGCCATGTCTTCCCTGGACCGGAAACAAGCTTCCGAGGACCGGTTTCTGGCATTCCAGCCGTCTTCAGCCTGGCTTGCTTGAATCCAGTGGCAAAGTGAGCAAGGGACCCACGTCTGAGCATACCCTGCCACACTTATGGTGGCCAAAAGCAGTACAAAAGGGGGTGGTGATGGACGGAGCATCTGAATCAATCAAACACTCACACCCAGTCAAAAGATCTGGGTTTAATCCATAACCGTTTTTTAGCCCACTCTGCCACCCCAGTTCAGACATGGCTATATGCAAATCAGTCTGACCCTGTGCCTCATGGGAACAGTCCTGCCCGAACTGCCAAGCCATGTCTTCACTGGACCGGAAACAAGCTTCCGAGGACCGGTTTCTGGCATTCCAGCCGTCTTCAGCCTGGCTTGCTTGAATCCAGTGGCAAAGTGAGCAAGGGACTCACGTCTGAGCATACCCTGCCACACTTATGGCGGCCAAAAGCAGTACAAAAGGGGGTGGTGATGGACGGAGCAACTGAATCAATCAAACACTCACACCCAGTCAAAAGATCTGGTGTTAATCCATCACCGTTCTTTAGCCCACTCTACCACCCCAGTTCAGACATGGCTATATGCAAATCAGTCTGACCCTGTGCCTCATGGGAACAGTCCAGCCCGAACTGCCAAGCCATGTCTTCCCTGGACCGGAAACAAGCTTCCGAGAACCGGTTTCTGGCATTCCAGCCGTCTTCAGCCTGGCTTGCTTGAATCCAGTGGCAAAGTGAGCAAGGGATTCACGTCTGAGCATACCCTGCCACACTTATGGCGGCCAAAAGCAGTACAAAAGGGGGTGGTGATGGACGGAGCATCTGAATCAATCAAACACTCACACCCAGTCAAAAGATCTGGGTTTAATCCATCACCGTTCTTTAGCCCACTCTGCCACCCCAGTTCAGACATGGCTATATGCAAATCAGTCTGACCCTGTGCCTCATGGGAACAGTCCAGCCCGAACTGCCAAGCCATGTCTTCCCTGGACCGGAAACAAGCTTCCGAGGACCGGTTTCTGGCATTCCAGCCGTCTTCAGCCTGGCTTGCTTGAATCCAGTGGCAAACTGAGCAAGGGACTCACGTCTGAGCATACCCTGCCACACTTATGGCGGCCAAAAGCAGTACAAAAGGGGGTGGTGATGGATGGAGCATCTGAATCAATCAAACACTCACACCCAGTCAAAAGATCTGGGTTTAATCCATCACCGTTCTTTAGCCCACTCTGCCACCCCAGTTCAGACATGGCTATATGCAAATCAGTCTGACCCTGTGCCTCATGGGAACAGTCCAGCCCGAACTGCCAAGCCATGTCTTCGATGGACCGGAAACAAGCTTCCGAGGACCGGTTTCTGGCATTCCAGCCGTCTTCAACCTGGCTTGCTTGAATCCAGTGGCAAAGTGAGCAAAGGGCTCACGTCTGAGCATACCCTGCCACACTTATGGTGGCCAAAAGCAGTACAAAAGGGGTGGTGATGGACGGAGCATCTGAATCAATCAAACACTCACACCCAGTCAATTGATCTGGGTTTAATCCATCACCGTTCTTTAGCCCACTCTGCCACCCCAGTTCAGACATGGCTATATGCAAATCAGTCTGACCCTGTGCCTCATGGGAACAGTCCAGCCCGAACTGCCAAGCCATGTCTTCCCTGGACCGGAAACAAACTTCCGAGGACCGGTTTCTGGCATTCCAGCCGTCTTCAGCCTGGCTTGCTTGAATCCAGTGGCAAAGTGAGCAAGGGACTCACGTCTGAGCATACCCTGCCACACTTATGGCGGCCAAAAGCAGTACAAAAGGGGGTGGTGATGGACGGAGCATCTGAATCAATCAAACACTCACACCCAGTCAAAAAATCTGGGTTTAATCCATCACCGTTCTTTAGCCCACTCTGCCACCCCAGTTCAGACATGGCTATATGCAAATCAGTCTGACCCTGTGCCTCATGGGAACAGTCCAGCCCGAACTGCCAAGCCATGTCTTCCCTGGACTGGAAACAAGCCTCCGAGGACCGGTTTCTGGCATTCCAGCCGTCTTCAGCCTGGCTTGCTTGAATCCAGTGGCAAAGTGAGCAAGGGACTCACGTCTGAGCATACCCTGCCACACTTATGGCGGCCAAAAGCAGTACAGAAGGGGGTGGTGATGGACGGAGCATCTGAATCAATCAAACACTCACACCCAGTCAAAAGATCTGGGTTTAATCCATCACCGTACTTTAGCCCACTCTGCCACCCCAGTTCAGACATGGCTATATGCAAATCAGTCTGACCCTGTGCCTCATGGGAACAGTCCAGCCTGAACTGCCAAGCCATGTCTTCCCTGGACCGGAAACAAGCTTCCGAGGACCGGTTTCTGGCATTCCAGCCGTCTTCAGCCTGGCTTGCTTGAATCCAGTGGCAAAGTGAGCAAGGGACTCACGTCTGAGCATACCCTGCCACACTTATGGCGGCCAAAAGCAGTACAAAAGGGGGTGGTGATGGACGGAGCATCTGAATCAATCAAACACTCACACCCAGTCAAAAGATCTGGGTTTAATCCATAACCGTTTTTTAGCCCACTCTGCCACCCCAGTTCAGACATGGCTATATGCAAATCAGTCTGACCCTGTGCCTCATGGGAACAGTCCAGCCCGAACTGCCAAGCCATGTCTTCACTGGACCGGAAACAAGCTTCCGAGGACCGGTTTCTGGTATTCCAGCCGTCTTCAGCCTGGCTTGCTTGAATCCAGTGGCAAAGTGAGCAAGGGACTCACGTCTGAGCATACCCTGCCACACTTATGGCGGCCAAAAGCAGTACAAAAGGGGGTGGTGATGGACGGAGCATCTGAATCAATCAAACACTCACACCCAGTCAAAAGATCTGGGTTTAATCCATCACCGTACTTTAGCCCACTCTGCCACCCCAGTTCAGACATGGCTATATGCAAATCAGTCTGACCCTGTGCCTCATGGGAACAGTCCAGCCTGAACTGCCAAGCCATGTCTTCCCTGGACCGGAAACAAGCTTCCGAGGACCGGTTTCTGGCATTCCAGCCGTCTTCAGCCTGGCTTGCTTGAATCCAGTGGCAAAGTGAGCAAGGGACTCACGTCTGAGCATACCCTGCCACACTTATGGTGGCCAAAAGCAGTACAGAAGGGGGTGGTGATGGACGGAGCATCTGAATCAATCAAACACTCACACCCAGTCAAAAGATCTGGGTTTAATCCATCACCGTTCTTTAGCCCACTCTGCCAGACCAGTTCATACATGGCTATATGCAAATCAGTCTGACCCTGTGCCTCATGGGAACAGTCCAGCCCGAACTGCCAAGCCATGTCTTCCCTGGACCGGAAACAAGCTTCCGAGGACCGGTTTCTGGCATTCCAGCCGTCTTCAGCCTGGCTTGCTTGAATCCAGTGGCAAAGTGAGCAAGGGACTCACGTCTGAGCATACCCTGCCACACTTATGGCGGCCAAAAGCAGTACAAAAGGGGGTGGTGATGGACGGAGCATCTGAATCAATCAAACACTCACACCCAGTCAAAAGATCTGGGTTTAATCCATAACCGTTTTTTAGCCCACTCTGCCACCCCAGTTCAGACATGGCTATATGCAAATCAGTCTGACCCTGTGCCTCATGGGAACAGTCCAGCCCGAACTGCCAAGCCATGTCTTCACTGGACCGGAAACAAGCTTCCGAGGACCGGTTTCTGGCATTCCAGCTGTCTTCAGCCTGGCTTGCTTGAATCCAGTGGCAAAGTGAGCAAGGGACTCACGTCTGAGCATACCCTGCCACACTTATGGCGGCCAAAAGCAGTACAAAAGGGGGTGGTGATGGACGGAGCAACTGAATCAATCAAACACTCACACCCAGTCAAAAGATCTGGTGTTAATCCATCACCGTTCTTTAGCCCACTCTACCACCCCAGTTCAGACATGGCTATATGCAAATCAGTCTGACCCTGTGCCTCATGGGAACAGTCCAGCCCGAACTGCCAAGCCATGTCTTCCCTGGACCGGAAACAAGCTTCCGAGAACCGGTTTCTGGCATTCCAGCCGTCTTCAGCCTGGCTTGCTTGAATCCAGTGGCAAAGTGAGCAAGGGATTCACGTCTGAGCATACCCTGCCACACTTATGGCGGCCAAAAGCAGTACAAAAGGGGGTGGTGATGGACGGAGCATCTGAATCAATCAAACACTCACACCCAGTCAAAAGATCTGGGTTTAATCCATCACCGTTCTTTAGCCCACTCTGCCACCCCAGTTCAGACATGGCTATATGCAAATCAGTCTGACCCTGTGCCTCATGGGAACAGTCCAGCCCGAACTGCCAAGCCATGTCTTCCCTGGACCGGAAACAAGCTTCCGAGGACCGGTTTCTGGCATTCCAGCCGTCTTCAGCCTGGCTTGCTTGAATCCAGTGGCAAACTGAGCAAGGGACTCACGTCTGAGCATACCCTGCCACACTTATGGCGGCCAAAAGCAGTACAAAAGGGGGTGGTGATGGATGGAGCATCTGAATCAATCAAACACTCACACCCAGTCAAAAGATCTGGGTTTAATCCATCACCGTTCTTTAGCCCACTCTGCCACCCCAGTTCAGACATGGCTATATGCAAATCAGTCTGACCCTGTGCCTCATGGGAACAGTCCAGCCCGAACTGCCAAGCCATGTCTTCGATGGACCGGAAACAAGCTTCCGAGGACCGGTTTCTGGCATTCCAGCCGTCTTCAACCTGGCTTGCTTGAATCCAGTGGCAAAGTGAGCAAAGGGCTCACGTCTGAGCATACCCTGCCACACTTATGGCGGCCAAAAGCAGTACAAAAGGGGTGGTGATGGACGGAGCATCTGAATCAATCAAACACTCACACCCAGTCAATTGATCTGGGTTTAATCCATCACCGTTCTTTAGCCCACTCTGCCACCCCAGTTCAGACATGGCTATATGCAAATCAGTCTGACCCTGTGCCTCATGGGAACAGTCCAGCCCGAACTGCCAAGCCATGTCTTCCCTGGACCGGAAACAAACTTCCGAGGACCGGTTTCTGGCATTCCAGCCGTCTTCAGCCTGGCTTGCTTGAATCCAGTGGCAAAGTGAGCAAGGGACTCACGTCTGAGCATACCCTGCCACACTTATGGCGGCCAAAAGCAGTACAAAAGGGGGTGGTGATGGACGGAGCATCTGAATCAATCAAACACTCACACCCAGTCAAAAAATCTGGGTTTAATCCATCACCGTTCTTTAGCCCACTCTGCCACCCCAGTTCAGACATGGCTATATGCAAATCAGTCTGACCCTGTGCCTCATGGGAACAGTCCAGCCCGAACTGCCAAGCCATGTCTTCCCTGGACCGGAAACAATCTTCCGAGGACCGGTTTCTGGCATTCCAGCCGTCTTCAGCCTGGCTTGCTTGAATCCAGTGGCAAAGTGAGCAAGGGTCTCACGTCTGAGCATACCCTGCCACACTTATGGCGGCCAAAAGCAGTACAAAAGGGGGTGGTGATGGACGGAGCATCTGAATCAATCAAACACTCACACCCAGTCAAAAGATCTGGGTTTAATCCATCACCGTTCTTTAGCCCACTCTGCCACCCCAGTTCAGACATGGCTATATGCAAATCAGTCTGACCCTGTGCCTCATGGGAACAGTCCAGCCCGAACTGCCAAGCCATGTCTTCCCTGGACTGGAAACAAGCCTCCGAGGACCGGTTTCTGGCATTCCAGCCGTCTTCAGCCTGGCTTGCTTGAATCCAGTGGCAAAGTGAGCAAGGGACTCACGTCTGAGCATACCCTGCCACACTTATGGCGGCCAAAAGCAGTACAGAAGGGGGTGGTGATGGACGGAGCATCTGAATCAATCAAACACTCACACCCAGTCAAAAGATCTGGGTTTAATCCATCACCGTACTTTAGCCCACTCTGCCACCCCAGTTCAGACATGGCTATATGCAAATCAGTCTGACCCTGTGCCTCATGGGAACAGTCCAGCCTGAACTGCCAAGCCATGTCTTCCCTGGACCGGAAACAAGCTTCCGAGGACCGGTTTCTGGCATTCCAGCCGTCTTCAGCCTGGCTTGCTTGAATCCAGTGGCAAAGTGAGCAAGGGACTCACGTCTGAGCATACCCTGCCACACTTATGGCGGCCAAAAGCAGTACAAAAGGGGGTGGTGATGGACGGAGCATCTGAATCAATCAAACACTCACACCCAGTCAAAAGATCTGGGTTTAATCCATAACCGTTTTTTAGCCCACTCTGCCTAGCCAGTTCAGACATGGCTATATGCAAATCAGTCTGACCCTGTGCCTCATGGGAACAGTCCAGCCCGAACTGCCAAGCCATGTCTTCACTGGACCGGAAACAAGCTTCCGAGGACCGGTTTCTGGTATTCCAGCCGTCTTCAGCCTGGCTTGCTTGAATCCAGTGGCAAAGTGAGCAAGGGACTCACGTCTGAGCATACCCTGCCACACTTATGGCGGCCAAAAGCAGTACAAAAGGGGGTGGTGATGGACGGAGCATCTGAATCAATCAAACACTCACACCCAGTCAAAAGATCTGGGTTTAATCCATCACCGTACTTTAGCCCACTCTGCCACCCCAGTTCAGACATGGCTATATGCAAATCAGTCTGACCCTGTGCCTCATGGGAACAGTCCAGCCTGAACTGCCAAGCCATGTCTTCCCTGGACCGGAAACAAGCTTCCGAGGACCGGTTTCTGGCATTCCAGCCGTCTTCAGCCTGGCTTGCTTGAATCCAGTGGCAAAGTGAGCAAGGGACTCACGTCTGAGCATACCCTGCCACACTTATGGTGGCCAAAAGCAGTACAGAAGGGGGTGGTGATGGACGGAGCATCTGAATCAATCAAACACTCACACCCAGTCAAAAGATCTGGGTTTAATCCATCACCGTTCTTTAGCCCACTCTGCCAGACCAGTTCATACATGGCTATATGCAAATCAGTCTGACCCTGTGCCTCATGGGAACAGTCCAGCCCGAACTGCCAAGCCATGTCTTCCCTGGACCGGAAACAAGCTTCCGAGGACCGGTTTCTGGCATTCCAGCCGTCTTCAGCCTGGCTTGCTTGAATCCAGTGGCAAAGTGAGCAAGGGACTCACGTCTGAGCATACCCTGCCACACTTATGGCGGCCAAAAGCAGTACAAAAGGGGGTGGTGATGGACGGAGCATCTGAATCAATCAAACACTCACACCCAGTCAAAAGATCTGGGTTTAATCCATAACCGTTTTTTAGCCCACTCTGCCACCCCAGTTCAGACATGGCTATATGCAAATCAGTCTGACCCTGTGCCTCATGGGAACAGTCCAGCCCGAACTGCCAAGCCATGTCTTCACTGGACCGGAAACAAGCTTCCGAGGACCGGTTTCTGGCATTCCAGCTGTCTTCAGCCTGGCTTGCTTGAATCCAGTGGCAAAGTGAGCAAGGGACTCACGTCTGAGCATACCCTGCCACACTTATGGCGGCCAAAAGCAGTACAAAAGGGGGTGGTGATGGACGGAGCAACTGAATCAATCAAACACTCACACCCAGTCAAAAGATCTGGTGTTAATCCATCACCGTTCTTTAGCCCACTCTACCACCCCAGTTCAGACATGGCTATATGCAAATCAGTCTGACCCTGTGCCTCATGGGAACAGTCCAGCCCGAACTGCCAAGCCATGTCTTCCCTGGACCGGAAACAAGCTTCCGAGAACCGGTTTCTGGCATTCCAGCCGTCTTCAGCCTGGCTTGCTTGAATCCAGTGGCAAAGTGAGCAAGGGATTCACGTCTGAGCATACCCTGCCACACTTATGGCGGCCAAAAGCAGTACAAAAGGGGGTGGTGATGGACGGAGCATCTGAATCAATCAAACACTCACACCCAGTCAAAAGATCTGGGTTTAATCCATCACCGTTCTTTAGCCCACTCTGCCACCCCAGTTCAGACATGGCTATATGCAAATCAGTCTGACCCTGTGCCTCATGGGAACAGTCCAGCCCGAACTGCCAAGCCATGTCTTCCCTGGACCGGAAACAAGCTTCCGAGGACCGGTTTCTGGCATTCCAGCCGTCTTCAGCCTGGCTTGCTTGAATCCAGTGGCAAAGTGAGCAAGGGACTCACGTCTGAGCATACCCTGCCACACTTATGGCGGCCAAAAGCTTTACAAAAGGGGGTGGTGATGGACGGAGCATCTGAATCAATCAAACACTCACACCCAGTCAAAAGATCTGGGTTTAATCCATCACCGTTCTTTAGCCCACTCTGCCACCCCAGTTCAGACATGGCTATATGCAAATCAGTCTGACCCTGTGCCTCATGGGAACAGTCCAGCCTGAACTGCCAAGCCATGTCTTCCCTGGACCGGAAACAAGCTTCCGAGGACCGGTTTCTGGCATTCCAGCCGTCTTCAGCCTGGCTTGCTTGAATCCAGTGGCAAAGTGAGCAAGGGACTCACGTCTGAGCATACCCTGCCACACTTATGCTGGCCAAAAGCAGTACAGAAGGGGGTGGTGATGGACGGAGCATCTGAATCAATCAAACACTCACACCCAGTCAAAAGATCTGGGTTTAATTCATCACCGTTCTTTAGCCCACTCTGCCAGACCAGTTCAGACATGGCTATATGCAAATCAGTCTGACCCTGTGCCTCATGGGAACAGTCCAGCCCGAACTGTCAAGCCATGTCTTCCCTGGACCGGAAACAAGCTTCCGAGGACCGGTTTCTGGCATTCCAGCCGTCTTCAGCCTGGCTTGCTTGAATCCAGTGGCAAAGTGAGCAAGGGACTCACGTCTGAGCATACCCTGCCACACTTATGGCGGCCAAAAGCAGTACAAAAGGGGGTGGTGATGGACGGAGCATCTGAATCAATCAAACACTCACACCCAGTCAAAATATCTGGGTTTAATCCATAACCGTTTTTTAGCCCACTCTGCCACCCCAGTTCAGACATGGCTATATGCAAATCAGTCTGTTCCTGTGCCTCATGGGAACAGTCCAGCCCGAACTGCCAAGCCATGTCTTCCCTGGACCGGAAACAAGCTTCCGAGGACCGGTTTCTGGCATTCCAGCCGTCTTCAGCCTGGCTTGCTTGAATCCAGTGGCAAAGTGAGCAAGGGACTCACGTCTGAGCATACCCTGCCACACTTATGGCGGCCAAAAGCAGTACAAAAGGGGGTGGTGATGACGGAGCATCTGAATCAATCAAACACTCACACCCAGTCAAAAGATCTGGGTTTAATCCATCACCGTTCTTTAGCCCACTCTGCCACCCCAGTTCAGACATGGCTATATGCAAATCAGTCTGACCCTGTGCCTCATGGGAACAGTCCAGCCCGAACTGCCAAGCCATGTCTTCCCTGGACCGGAAACAAGCTTCCGAGGACCGGTTTCTGGCATTCCAGCCCTCTTCAGCCTGGCTTGCTTGAATCCAGTGGCAAAGTGAGCAAGGGTCTCACGTCTGAGCATACCCTGCCACACTTATGGCGGCCAAAAGCAGTACAAAAGGGGGTGGTGATGGACGGAGCATCTGAATCAATCAAACACTCACACCCAGTCAAAAGATTTGGGTTTAATCCATCACCGTTCTTTAGCCCACTCTGCCACCCCAGTTCAGACATGGCTATATGCAAATCAGTCTAACCCTGTGCCTCATGGGAACAGTCCAGCCCGAACTGCAGAGCCATGTCTTCCCTGGATCGGAAACAAGCTTCCGAGGACCGGTTTCTGGCATTCCAGCCGTCTTCAGCCTGGCTTGCTTGAATCCGGTGGCAAAGTGAGCAAGGGTCTCATGTCTGAGCATACCCTGCCACACTTATGGCGGCCAAAAGCAGTACAAAAGGGGGTGGTGATGGACGGAGCATCTGAATCAATCAAACACTCACACCCAGTCAAAAGATCTGGGTTTAATCCATCACCGTACTTTAGCCCACTCTGCCACCCCAGTTCAGACATGGCTATATGCAAATCAGTCTGACCCTATGCCTCATGGGAACAGTCCAGCCCGAACTGCCAAGCCATGTCTTCCCTGGACCGGAAACAAGCTTCCGAGGACCGGTTTCTGGCATTCCAGCCGTCTTCAGCCTGGCTTGCTTGAATCCAGTGGCAAAGTGAGCAAGGGACTCACGTCTGAGCATACCCTGCCACACTTATGGCGGCCAAAAGCAGTACAAAAGGGGGTGGTGATGACGGAGCATCTGAATCAATCAAACACTCACACCCAGTCAAAAGATCTGGGTTTAATCCATCACCGTTCTTTAGCCCACTCTGCCACCCCAGTTCAGACATGGCTATATGCAAATCAGTCTGACCCTGTGCCTCATGGGAACAGTCCAGCCCGAACTGCCAAGCCATGTCTTCCCTGGACCGGAAACAAGCTTCCGAGGACCGGTTTCTGGCATTCCAGCCCTCTTCAGCCTGGCTTGCTTGAATCCAGTGGCAAAGTGAGCAAGGGTCTCACGTCTGAGCATACCCTGCCACACTTATGGCGGCCAAAAGCAGTACAAAAGGGGGTGGTGATGGACGGAGCATCTGAATCAATCAAACACTCACACCCAGTCAAAAGATTTGGGTTTAATCCATCACCGTTCTTTAGCCCACTCTGCCACCCCAGTTCAGACATGGCTATATGCAAATCAGTCTAACCCTGTGCCTCATGGGAACAGTCCAGCCCGAACTGCAGAGCCATGTCTTCCCTGGATCGGAAACAAGCTTCCGAGGACCGGTTTCTGGCATTCCAGCCGTCTTCAGCCTGGCTTGCTTGAATCCGGTGGCAAAGTGAGCAAGGGTCTCATGTCTGAGCATACCCTGCCACACTTATGGCGGCCAAAAGCAGTACAAAAGGGGGTGGTGATGGACGGAGCATCTGAATCAATCAAACACTCACACCCAGTCAAAAGATCTGGGTTTAATCCATCACCGTACTTTAGCCCACTCTGCCACCCCAGTTCAGACATGGCTATATGCAAATCAGTCTGACCCTATGCCTCATGGGAACAGTCCAGCCCGAACTGCCAAGCCATGTCTTCCCTGGACCGGAAACAAGCTTCCGAAGACCGGTTTCTGGCATTCCAGCCGTCTTCTGCCTGGCTTGCTTGAATCCAGTGGCAAAGTGAGCAAGGGTCTCATGTCTGAGCATACCCTGCCACACTTATGGCGGCCAAAAGCAGTACAGAAGGGGGTGGTGATGGACGGAGCATCTGAATCAATCAAACACTCACACCCAGTCAAAAGATCTGGGTTTAATCCATCACCGTACTTTAGCCCACTCTGCCACCCCAGTTCAGACATGGCTATATGCAAATCAGTCTGACCCTGTGCCTCATGGGAACAGTCCAGCCTGAACTGCCAAGCCATGTCTTCCCTGGACCGGAAACAAGCTTCCGAGGACCGGTTTCTGGCATTCCAGCCGTCTTCAGCCTGGCTTGCTTGAATCCAGTGGCAAAGTGAGCAAGGGACTCACGTCTGAGCATACCCTGCCACACTTATGGTGGCCAAAAGCAGTACAGAAGGGGGTGGTGATGGACGGAGCATCTGAATCAATCAAACACTCACACCCAGTCAAAAGATCTGGGTTTAATCCATCACCGTTCTTTAGCCCACTCTGCCAGACCAGTTCAGACATGGCTATATGCAAATCAGTCTGACCCTGTGCCTCATGGGAAGAAGTCCAGCCCGAACTGCCAAGCCATGTCTTCCCTGGACCGGAAACAAGCTTCCGAGGACCGGTTTCTGGCATTCCAGCCGTCTTCAGCCTGGCTTGCTTGAATCCAGTGGCAAAGTGAGCAAGGGACTCACGTCTGAGCATACCCTGCCACACTTATGGCGGCCAAAAGCAGTACAAAAGGGGGTGGTGATGGACGGAGCATCTGAATCAATCAAACACTCACACCCAGTCAAAAGATCTGGGTTTAATCCATAACCCTTTTTTAGCCCACTCTGCCACCCCAGTTCAGACATGGCTATATGCAAATCAGTCTGACCCTGGGCCTCATGGGAACAGTCCAGCCCAAACTGCCAAGCCATGTCTTCACTGGACCGGAAACAAGCTTCCGAGGACCGGTTTCTGGCATTCCAGCCGTCTTCAGCCTGGCTTGCTTGAATCCAGTGGCAAAGTGAGCAAGGGACTCACATCTGAGCATACCCTGCCACACTTATGGCGGCCAAAAGCAGTACAAAAGGGGGTGGTGATGGACGGAGCAACTGAATCAATCAAACACTCACACCCAGTCAAAAGATCTGGGTTTAATCCATCACCGTTCTTTAGCCCACTCTGCCACCCCAGTTCAGACATGGCTATATGCAAATCAGTCTGACCCTGTGCCTCATGGGAACAGTCCAGCCCGAACTGCCAAGCCATGTCTTCCCTGGACCGGAAACAAGCTTCCGAGGACCGGTTTATGGCATTCCAGCCGTCTTCAGCCTGGCTTGCTTGAATCCAGTGGCAAAGTGAGCAAGGGTCTCACGTCTGAGCATACCCTGCCACACTTATGGCGGCCAAAAGCAGTACAGAAGGGGGTGGTGATGGACGGAGCATCTGAATCAATCAAACACTCACACCCAGTCAAAAGATCTGGGTTTAATCCATCACCGTACTTTAGCCCACTCTGCCACCCCAGTTCAGACATGGCTATATGCAAATCAGTCTGACCCTGTGCCTCATGGGAACAGTCCAGCCCGAACTGCCAAGCCATGTCTTCCCTGGACCGGAAACAAGCTTCCGAGGACCGGTTTCTGGCATTCCAGCCGTCTTCAGCCTGGCTTGCTTGAATCCAGTGGCAAAGTGAGCAAGGGACTCACGTCTGAGCATACCCTGCCACACTTATGGCGGCCAAAAGCAGTACAAAAGGGGGTGGTGATGGACGGAGCATCTGAATCAATCAAACACTCACACCCAGTCAAAAGATCTGGGTTTAATCCATAACCGTTTTTTAGCCCACTCTGCCACCCCAGTTCAGACATGGCTATATGCAAATCAGTCTGACCCTGTGCCTCATGGGAACAGTCCAGCCCGAACTGCCAAGCCATGTCTTCACTGGACCGGAAACAAGCTTCCGAGGACCGGTTTCTGGCATTCCAGCCGTCTTCAGCCTGGCTTGCTTGAATCCAGTGGCAAAGTGAGCAAGGGACTCACGTCTGAGCATACCCTGCCACACTTATGGTGGCCAAAAGCAGTACAGAAGGGGGTGGTGATGGACGGAGCATCTGAATCAATCAAACACTCACACCCAGTCAAAAGATCTGGGTTTAATCCATCACCGTTCTTTAGCCCACTCTGCCAGACCAGTTCATACATGGCTATATGCAAATCAGTCTGACCCTGTGCCTCATGGGAACAGTCCAGCCCGAACTGCCAAGCCATGTCTTCCCTGGACCGGAAACAAGCTTCCGAGGACCGGTTTCTGGCATTCCAGCCGTCTTCAGCCTGGCTTGCTTGAATCCAGTGGCAAAGTGAGCAAGGGACCCACGTCTGAGCATACCCTGCCACACTTATGGTGGCCAAAAGCAGTACAAAAGGGGGTGGTGATGGACGGAGCATCTGAATCAATCAAACACTCACACCCAGTCAAAAGATCTGGGTTTAATCCATAACCGTTTTTTAGCCCACTCTGCCACCCCAGTTCAGACATGGCTATATGCAAATCAGTCTGACCCTGTGCCTCATGGGAACAGTCCAGCCCGAACTGCCAAGCCATGTCTTCACTGGACCGGAAACAAGCTTCCGAGGACCGGTTTCTGGCATTCCAGCCGTCTTCAGCCTGGCTTGCTTGAATCCAGTGGCAAAGTGAGCAAGGGACTCACGTCTGAGCATACCCTGCCACACTTATGGCGGCCAAAAGCAGTACAAAAGGGGGTGGTGATGGACAGAGCAACTGAATCAATCAAACACTCACACCCAGTCAAAAGATCTGGTGTTAATCCATCACCGTTCTTTAGCCCACTCTACCACCCCAGTTCAGACATGGCTATATGCAAATCAGTCTGACCCTGTGCCTCATGGGAACAGTCCAGCCCGAACTGCCAAGCCATGTCTTCCCTGGACCGGAAACAAGCTTCCGAGAACCGGTTTCTGGCATTCCAGCCGTCTTCAGCCTGGCTTGCTTGAATCCAGTGGCAAAGTGAGCAAGGGATTCACGTCTGAGCATACCCTGCCACACTTATGGCGGCCAAAAGCAGTACAAAAGGGGGTGGTGATGGACGGAGCATCTGAATCAATCAAACACTCACACCCAGTCAAAAGATCTGGGTTTAATCCATCACCGTTCTTTAGCCCACTCTGCCACCCCAGTTCAGACATGGCTATATGCAAATCAGTCTGACCCTGTGCCTCATGGGAACAGTCCAGCCCGAACTGCCAAGCCATGTCTTCCCTGGACCGGAAACAAGCTTCCGAGGACCGGTTTCTGGCATTCCAGCCGTCTTCAGCCTGGCTTGCTTGAATCCAGTGGCAAACTGAGCAAGGGACTCACGTCTGAGCATACCCTGCCACACTTATGGCGGCCAAAAGCAGTACAAAAGGGGGTGGTGATGGATGGAGCATCTGAATCAATCAAACACTCACACCCAGTCAAAAGATCTGGGTTTAATCCATCACCGTTCTTTAGCCCACTCTGCCACCCCAGTTCAGACATGGCTATATGCAAATCAGTCTGACCCTGTGCCTCATGGGAACAGTCCAGCCCGAACTGCCAAGCCATGTCTTCGATGGACCGGAAACAAGCTTCCGAGGACCGGTTTCTGGCATTCCAGCCGTCTTCAACCTGGCTTGCTTGAATCCAGTGGCAAAGTGAGCAAAGGGCTCACGTCTGAGCATACCCTGCCACACTTATGGCGGCCAAAAGCAGTACAAAAGGGGTGGTGATGGACGGAGCATCTGAATCAATCAAACACTCACACCCAGTCAATTGATCTGGGTTTAATCCATCACCGTTCTTTAGCCCACTCTGCCACCCCAGTTCAGACATGGCTATATGCAAATCAGTCTGACCCTGTGCCTCATGGGAACAGTCCAGCCCGAACTGCCAAGCCATGTCTTCCCTGGACCGGAAACAAACTTCCGAGGACCGGTTTCTGGCATTCCAGCCGTCTTCAGCCTGGCTTGCTTGAATCCAGTGGCAAAGTGAGCAAGGGACTCACGTCTGAGCATACCCTGCCACACTTATGGCGGCCAAAAGCAGTACAAAAGGGGGTGGTGATGGACGGAGCATCTGAATCAATCAAACACTCACACCCAGTCAAAAAATCTGGGTTTAATCCATCACCGTTCTTTAGCCCACTCTGCCACCCCAGTTCAGACATGGCTATATGCAAATCAGTCTGACCCTGTGCCTCATGGGAACAGTCCAGCCCGAACTGCCAAGCCATGTCTTCCCTGGACTGGAAACAAGCCTCCGAGGACCGGTTTCTGGCATTCCAGCCGTCTTCAGCCTGGCTTGCTTGAATACAGTGGCAAAGTGAGCAAGGGACTCACGTCTGAGCATACCCTGCTACACTTATGGCGGCCAAAAGCAGTACAGAAGGGGGTGGTGATGGACGGAGCATCTGAATCAATCAAACACTCACACCCAGTCAAAAGATCTGGGTTTAATCCATCACCGTACTTTAGCCCACTCTGCCACCCCAGTTCAGACATGGCTATATGCAAATCAGTCTGACCCTGTGCCTCATGGGAACAGTCCAGCCTGAACTGCCAAGCCATGTCTTCCCTGGACCGGAAACAAGCTTCCGAGGACCGGTTTCTGGCATTCCAGCCGTCTTCAGCCTGGCTTGCTTGAATCCAGTGGCAAAGTGAGCAAGGGACTCACGTCTGAGCATACCCTGCCACACTTATGGCGGCCAAAAGCAGTACAAAAGGGGGTGGTGATGGACGGAGCATCTGAATCAATCAAACACTCACACCCAGTCAAAAGATCTGGGTTTAATCCATAACCGTTTTTTAGCCCACTCTGCCACCCCAGTTCAGACATGGCTATATGCAAATCAGTCTGACCCTGTGCCTCATGGGAACAGTCCAGCCCGAACTGCCAAGCCATGTCTTTACTGGACCGGAAACAAGCTTCCGAGGACCGGTTTCTGGTATTCCAGCCGTCTTCAGCCTGGCTTGCTTGAATCCAGTGGCAAAGTGAGCAAGGGACTCACGTCTGAGCATACCCTGCCACACTTATGGCGGCCAAAAGCAGTACAAAAGGGGGTGGTGATGGACGGAGCATCTGAATCAATCAAACACTCACACCCAGTCAAAAGATCTGGGTTTAATCCATCACCGTACTTTAGCCCACTCTGCCACCCCAGTTCAGACATGGCTATATGCAAATCAGTCTGACCCTGTGCCTCATGGGAACAGTCCAGCCTGAACTGCCAAGCCATGTCTTCCCTGGACCGGAAACAAGCTTCCGAGGACCGGTTTCTGGCATTCCAGCCGTCTTCAGCCTGGCTTGCTTGAATCCAGTGGCAAAGTGAGCAAGGGACTCACGTCTGAGCATACCCTGCCACACTTATGGTGGCCAAAAGCAGTACAGAAGGGGGTGGTGATGGACGGAGCATCTGAATCAATCAAACACTCACACCCAGTCAAAAGATCTGGGTTTAATCCATCACCGTTCTTTAGCCCACTCTGCCAGACCAGTTCATACATGGCTATATGCAAATCAGTCTGACCCTGTGCCTCATGGGAACAGTCCAGCCCGAACTGCCAAGCCATGTCTTCCCTGGACCGGAAACAAGCTTCCGAGGACCGGTTTCTGGCATTCCAGCCGTCTTCAGCCTGGCTTGCTTGAATCCAGTGGCAAAGTGAGCAAGGGACTCACGTCTGAGCATACCCTGCCACACTTATGGCGGCCAAAAGCAGTACAAAAGGGGGTGGTGATGGACGGAGCATCTGAATCAATCAAACACTCACACCCAGTCAAAAGATCTGGGTTTAATCCATAACCGTTTTTTAGCCCACTCTGCCACCCCAGTTCAGACATGGCTATATGCAAATCAGTCTGACCCTGTGCCTCATGGGAACAGTCCAGCCCGAACTGCCAAGCCATGTCTTCACTGGACCGGAAACAAGCTTCCGAGGACCGGTTTCTGGCATTCCAGCTGTCTTCAGCCTGGCTTGCTTGAATCCAGTGGCAAAGTGAGCAAGGGACTCACGTCTGAGCATACCCTGCCACACTTATGGCGGCCAAAAGCAGTACAAAAGGGGGTGGTGATGGACGGAGCAACTGAATCAATCAAACACTCACACCCAGTCAAAAGATCTGGTGTTAATCCATCACCGTTCTTTAGCCCACTCTACCACCCCAGTTCAGACATGGCTATATGCAAATCAGTCTGACCCTGTGCCTCATGGGAACAGTCCAGCCCGAACTGCCAAGCCATGTCTTCCCTGGACCGGAAACAAGCTTCCGAGAACCGGTTTCTGGCATTCCAGCCGTCTTCAGCCTGGCTTGCTTGAATCCAGTGGCAAAGTGAGCAAGGGATTCACGTCTGAGCATACCCTGCCACACTTATGGCGGCCAAAAGCAGTACAAAAGGGGGTGGTGATGGACGGAGCATCTGAATCAATCAAACACTCACACCCAGTCAAAAGATCTGGGTTTAATCCATCACCGTTCTTTAGCCCACTCTGCCACCCCAGTTCAGACATGGCTATATGCAAATCAGTCTGACCCTGTGCCTCATGGGAACAGTCCAGCCCGAACTGCCAAGCCATGTCTTCCCTGGACCGGAAACAAGCTTCCGAGGACCGGTTTCTGGCATTCCAGCCGTCTTCAGCCTGGCTTGCTTGAATCCAGTGGCAAACTGAGCAAGGGACTCACGTCTGAGCATACCCTGCCACACTTATGGCGGCCAAAAGCAGTACAAAAGGGGGTGGTGATGGATGGAGCATCTGAATCAATCAAACACTCACACCCAGTCAAAAGATCTGGGTTTAATCCATCACCGTTCTTTAGCCCACTCTGCCACCCCAGTTCGGACATGGCTATATGCAAATCAGTCTGACCCTGTGCCTCATGGGAACAGTCCAGCCCGAACTGCCAAGCCATGTCTTCGATGGACCGGAAACAAGCTTCCGAGGACCGGTTTCTGGCATTCCAGCCGTCTTCAACCTGGCTTGCTTGAATCCAGTGGCAAAGTGAGCAAAGGGCTCACGTCTGAGCATACCCTGCCACACTTATGGCGGCCAAAAGCAGTACAAAAGGGGTGGTGATGGACGGAGCATCTGAATCAATCAAACACTCACACCCAGTCAATTGATCTGGGTTTAATCCATCACCGTTCTTTAGCCCACTCTGCCACCCCAGTTCAGACATGGCTATATGCAAATCAGTCTGACCCTGTGCCTCATGGGAACAGTCCAGCCCGAACTGCCAAGCCATGTCTTCCCTGGACCGGAAACAAACTTCCGAGGACCGGTTTCTGGCATTCCAGCCGTCTTCAGCCTGGCTTGCTTGAATCCAGTGGCAAAGTGAGCAAGGGACTCACGTCTGAGCATACCCTGCCACACTTATGGCGGCCAAAAGCAGTACAAAAGGGGGTGGTGATGGACGGAGCATCTGAATCAATCAAACACTCACACCCAGTCAAAAAATCTGGGTTTAATCCATCACCGTTCTTTAGCCCACTCTGCCACCCCAGTTCAGACATGGCTATATGCAAATCAGTCTGACCCTGTGCCTCATGGGAACAGTCCAGCCCGAACTGCCAAGCCATGTCTTCCCTGGACCGGAAACAATCTTCCGAGGACCGGTTTCTGGCATTCCAGCCGTCTTCAGCCTGGCTTGCTTGAATCCAGTGGCAAAGTGAGCAAGGGTCTCACGTCTGAGCATACCCTGCCACACTTATGGCGGCCAAAAGCAGTACAAAAGGGGGTGGTGATGGACGGAGCATCTGAATCAATCAAACACTCACACCCAGTCAAAAGATCTGGGTTTAATCCATCACCGTTCTTTAGCCCACTCTGCCACCCCAGTTCAGACATGGCTATATGCAAATCAGTCTGACCCTGTGCCTCATGGGAACAGTCCAGCCCGAACTGCCAAGCCATGTCTTCCCTGGACTGGAAACAAGCCTCCGAGGACCGGTTTCTGGCATTCCAGCCGTCTTCAGCCTGGCTTGCTTGAATCCAGTGGCAAAGTGAGCAAGGGACTCACGTCTGAGCATACCCTGCCACACTTATGGCGGCCAAAAGCAGTACAGAAGGGGGTGGTGATGGACGGAGCATCTGAATCAATCAAACACTCACACCCAGTCAAAAGATCTGGGTTTAATCCATCACCGTACTTTAGCCCACTCTGCCACCCCAGTTCAGACATGGCTATATGCAAATCAGTCTGACCCTGTGCCTCATGGGAACAGTCCAGCCTGAACTGCCAAGCCATGTCTTCCCTGGACCGGAAACAAGCTTCCGAGGACCGGTTTCTGGCATTCCAGCCGTCTTCAGCCTGGCTTGCTTGAATCCAGTGGCAAAGTGAGCAAGGGACTCACGTCTGAGCATACCCTGCCACACTTATGGCGGCCAAAAGCAGTACAAAAGGGGGTGGTGATGGACGGAGCATCTGAATCAATCAAACACTCACACCCAGTCAAAAGATCTGGGTTTAATCCATAACCGTTTTTTAGCCCACTCTGCCACCCCAGTTCAGACATGGCTATATGCAAATCAGTCTGACCCTGTGCCTCATGGGAACAGTCCAGCCCGAACTGCCAAGCCATGTCTTCACTGGACCGGAAACAAGCTTCCGAGGACCGGTTTCTGGTATTCCAGCCGTCTTCAGCCTGGCTTGCTTGAATCCAGTGGCAAAGTGAGCAAGGGACTCACGTCTGAGCATACCCTGCCACACTTATGGCGGCCAAAAGCAGTACAAAAGGGGGTGGTGATGGACGGAGCATCTGAATCAATCAAACACTCACACCCAGTCAAAAGATCTGGGTTTAATCCATCACCGTACTTTAGCCCACTCTGCCACCCCAGTTCAGACATGGCTATATGCAAATCAGTCTGACCCTGTGCCTCATGGGAACAGTCCAGCCTGAACTGCCAAGCCATGTCTTCCCTGGACCGGAAACAAGCTTCCGAGGACCGGTTTCTGGCATTCCAGCCGTCTTCAGCCTGGCTTGCTTGAATCCAGTGGCAAAGTGAGCAAGGGACTCACGTCTGAGCATACCCTGCCACACTTATGGTGGCCAAAAGCAGTACAGAAGGGGGTGGTGATGGACGGAGCATCTGAATCAATCAAACACTCACACCCAGTCAAAAGATCTGGGTTTAATCCATCACCGTTCTTTAGCCCACTCTGCCAGACCAGTTCATACATGGCTATATGCAAATCAGTCTGACCCTGTGCCTCATGGGAACAGTCCAGCCCGAACTGCCAAGCCATGTCTTCCCTGGACCGGAAACAAGCTTCCGAGGACCGGTTTCTGGCATTCCAGCCGTCTTCAGCCTGGCTTGCTTGAATCCAGTGGCAAAGTGAGCAAGGGACTCACGTCTGAGCATACCCTGCCACACTTATGGCGGCCAAAAGCAGTACAAAAGGGGGTGGTGATGGACGGAGCATCTGAATCAATCAAACACTCACACCCAGTCAAAAGATCTGGGTTTAATCCATAACCGTTTTTTAGCCCACTCTGCCACCCCAGTTCAGACATGGCTATATGCAAATCAGTCTGACCCTGTGCCTCATGGGAACAGTCCAGCCCGAACTGCCAAGCCATGTCTTCACTGGACCGGAAACAAGCTTCCGAGGACCGGTTTCTGGCATTCCAGCTGTCTTCAGCCTGGCTTGCTTGAATCCAGTGGCAAAGTGAGCAAGGGACTCACGTCTGAGCATACCCTGCCACACTTATGGCGGCCAAAAGCAGTACAAAAGGGGGTGGTGATGGACGGAGCAACTGAATCAATCAAACACTCACACCCAGTCAAAAGATCTGGTGTTAATCCATCACCGTTCTTTAGCCCACTCTACCACCCCAGTTCAGACATGGCTATATGCAAATCAGTCTGACCCTGTGCCTCATGGGAACAGTCCAGCCCGAACTGCCAAGCCATGTCTTCCCTGGACCGGAAACAAGCTTCCGAGAACCGGTTTCTGGCATTCCAGCCGTCTTCAGCCTGGCTTGCTTGAATCCAGTGGCAAAGTGAGCAAGGGATTCACGTCTGAGCATACCCTGCCACACTTATGGCGGCCAAAAGCAGTACAAAAGGGGGTGGTGATGGACGGAGCATCTGAATCAATCAAACACTCACACCCAGTCAAAAGATCTGGGTTTAATCCATCACCGTTCTTTAGCCCACTCTGCCACCCCAGTTCAGACATGGCTATATGCAAATCAGTCTGACCCTGTGCCTCATGGGAACAGTCCAGCCCGAACTGCCAAGCCATGTCTTCCCTGGACCGGAAACAAGCTTCCGAGGACCGGTTTCTGGCATTCCAGCCGTCTTCAGCCTGGCTTGCTTGAATCCAGTGGCAAAGTGAGCAAGGGACTCACGTCTGAGCATACCCTGCCACACTTATGGCGGCCAAAAGCTTTACAAAAGGGGGTGGTGATGGACGGAGCATCTGAATCAATCAAACACTCACACCCAGTCAAAAGATCTGGGTTTAATCCATCACCGTTCTTTAGCCCACTCTGCCACCCCAGTTCAGACATGGCTATATGCAAATCAGTCTGACCCTGTGCCTCATGGGAACAGTCCAGCCCGAACTGCCAAGCCATGTCTTCCCTGGACCGGAAACAAGCTTCCGAGGACCGGTTTCTGGCATTCCAGCCGTCTTCAACCTGGCTTGCTTGAATCCAGTGGCAAAGTGAGCAAAGGGCTCATGTCTGAGCATACCCTGCCACACTTATGGCGGACAAAAGCAGTACAAAAGGGGTGGTGATGGACGGAGCATCTGAATCAATCAAACACTCACACCCAGTCAATTGATCTGGGTTTAATCCATCACCGTTCTTTAGCCCACTCTGCCACCCCAGTTCAGACATGGCTATATGCAAATCAGTCTGACCCTGTGCCTCATGGGAACAGTCCAGCCCGAACTGCCAAGCCATGTCTTCCCTGGACCGGAAACAAGCTTCCGAGGACCGGTTTCTGGCATTCCAGCCGTCTTCAGCCTGGCTTGCTTGAATCCAGTGGCAAAGTGAGCAAGGGACTCACGTCTGAGCATACCCTGCCACACTTATGGCGGCCAAAAGCAATACAAAAGGGGGTGGTGATGGACGGAGCATCTGAATCAATCAAACACTCACACCCAGTCAAAAAATCTGGGTTTAATCCATCACCGTTCTTTAGCCCACTCTGCCACCCCAGTTCAGACATGGCTATATGCAAATCAGTCTGACCCTGTGCCTCATGGGAACAGTCCAGCCCGAACTGCCAAGCCATGTCTTCCCTGGACCGGAAACAAGCTTCCGAGGACCGGTTTCTGGCATTCCAGCCGTCTTCAGCCTGGCTTGCTTGAATCCAGTGGCAAAGTGAGCAAGGGTCTCACGTCTGAGCATACCCTGCCACACTTATGGCGGCCAAAAGCAGTACAAAAGGGGGTGGTGATGGACGGAGCATCTGAATCAATCAAACACTCACACCCAGTCAAAAGATCTGGGTTTAATCCATCACCGTTCTTTAGCCCACTCTGCCACCCCAGTTCAGACATGGCTATATGCAAATCAGTCTGACCCTGAGCCTCATGGGAACAGTCCAGCCCGAACTGCCAAGCCATGTCTTCCCTGGACCGGAAACAAGCTTCCGAGGACCGGTTTCTGGCATTCCAGCCATCTTCAGCCTGGCTTGCTTGAATCCAGTGGCAAAGTGAGCAAGGGTCTCACGTCTGAGCATACCCTGCCACACTTATGGCGGCCAAAAGCAGTACAGAAGGGGGTGGTGATGGACGGAGCATCTGAATCAATCAAACACTCACACCCAGTCAAAAGATCTGGGTTTAATCCATCACCGTATTTTAGCCCACTCTGCCACCCCAGTTCAGACATGGCTATATGCAAATCAGTCTGACCCTGTGCCTCATGGGAACAGTCCAGCCTGAACTGCCAAGCCATGTCTTCCCTGGACCGGAGACAAGCTTCCGAGGACCGGTTTCTGGCATTCCAGCCGTCTTCAGCCTGGCTTGCTTGAATCCAGTGGCAAAGTGAGCAAGGGACTCACGTCTGAGCATACCCTGCCACACTTATGGTGGCCAAAAGCAGTACAGAAGGGGGTGGTGATGGACGGAGCATCTGAATCAATCAAACACTCACACCCAGTCAAAAGATCTGGGTTTAATCCATCACCGTTCTTTAGCCCACTCTGCCAGACCAGTTCAGACATGGCTATATGCAAATCAGTCTGACCCTGTGCCTCATGGGAACAGTCCAGCCCGAACTGCCAAGCCATGTCTTCCCTGGACTGGAAACAATCTTCCGAGGACCGGTTTCTGGCATTCCAGCCGTCTTCAGCCTGGCTTGCTTGAATCCAGTGGCAAAGTGAGCAAGGGACTCACGTCTGAGCATACCCTGCCACACTTATAGCGGCCAAAAGCAGTACAAAAGGGGGTGGTGATGGACGGAGCATCTGAATCAATCAAACACTCACACCCAGTCAAAAGATCTGGGTTTAATCCATAACCGTTTTTTAGCCCACTCTGCCACCCCAGTTCAGACATGGCTATATGCAAATCAGTCTGACCCTGTGCCTCATGGGAACAGTCCAGCCCGAACTGCCGAGCCATGTCTTCACTGGACCGGAAACAAGCTTCCGAGGACCGGTTTCTGGCATTCCAGCCGTCTTCAGCCTGGCTTGCTTGAATCCAGTGGCAAAGTAAGCAAGGGTCTCACGTCTGAGCATACCCTGCCACACTTATGGCGGCCAAAAGCAGTACAAAAGGGGGTGGTGATGGACGGAGCATCTGAATCAATCAAACGCTCACACCCAGTCAAAAGATCTGGATTTAATTCATCACCGTACTTTAGCCCACTCTGCCACCCCAGTTCAGACATGGCTATATGCAAATCAGTCTGACCCTGAGCCTCATGGAACAGTCCAGCCCGAACTGCCAAGCCATGTCTTCCCTGGACCGGAAACAAGCTTCCGAGGACCGGTTTCTGGCATTCCAGCCATCTTCAGCCTGGCTTGCTTGAATCCAGTGGCAAAGTGAGCAAGGGTCTCACGTCTGAGCATACCCTGCCACACTTATGGCGGCCAAAAGCAGTACAGAAGGGGGTGGTGATGGACGGAGCATCTGAATCAATCAAACACTCACACCCCTCAAAAGATCTGGGTTTAATCCATCACCGTACTTTAGCCCACTCTGCCACCCCAGTTCAGACATGGCTATATGCAAATCAGTCTGACCCTGTGCCTCATGGGAACAGTCCAGCCTGAACTGCCAAGCCATGTCTTCCCTTGACCGGAGACAAGCTTCCGAGGACCGGTTTCTGGCATTCCAGCCGTCTTCAGCCTGGCTTGCTTGAATCCAGTGGCAAAGTGAGCAAGGGACTCACGTCTGAGCATACCTTGCCACACTTATGGTGGCCAAAAGCAGTACAGAAGGGGGTGGTGATGGACGGAGCATCTGAATCAATCAAACACTCACACCCAGTCAAAAGATCTGGGTTTAATCCATCACCGTTCTTTAGCCCACTCTGCCAGACCAGTTCAGACATGGCTATATGCAAATCAGTCTGACCCTGTGCCTCATGGGAACAGTCCAGCCCGAACTGCCAAGCCATGTCTTCCCTGGACTGGAAACAAGCTTCCGAGGACCGGTTTCTGGCATTCCAGCCGTCTTCAGCCTGGCTTGCTTGAATCCAGTGGCAAAGTGAGCAAGGGACTCACGTCTGAGCATACCCTGCCACACTTATGGCGGCCAAAAGCAGTACAAAAGGGGGTGGTGATGGACGGAGCATCTGAATCAATCAAACACTCACACCCAGTCAAAAGATCTGGGTTTAATCCATCACCGTTCTTTAGCCCACTCTGCCACCCCAGTTCAGACATGGCTATATGCAAATCAGTCTGACCCTGTGCCTCATGGGAACAGTCCAGCCCGAACTGCCAAGCCATGTCTTCCCTGGACCGGAAACAAGCTTCCGAGGACCGGTTTCTGGCATACCAGCCGTCTTCAGCCTGGCTTGCTTGAATCCAGTGGCAAAGTGAGCAAGGGTCTCACGTCTGAGCATACCCTGCCATACTTATGGCGGCCAAAAGCAGTACAAAAGGGGGTGGTGATGGACGGAGCATCTGAATCAATCAAACACTCACACCCAGTCAAAAGATCTGGGTTTAATCCATCACCGTTCTTTAGCCCACTCTGCCACCCCAGTTCAGACATGGCTATATGCAAATCAGTCTGACCCTGAGCCTCATGGGAACAGTCCAGCCCGAACTGCCAAGCCATGTCTTCCCTGGACCGGAAACAAGCTTCCGAGGACCGGTTTCTGGCATTCCAGCCATCTTCAGCCTGGCTTGCTTTAATCCAGTGGCAAAGTGAGCAAGGGTCTCACGTCTGAGCATACCCTGCCACACTTATGGCGGCCAAAAGCAGTACAGAAGGGGGTGGTGATGGACGGAGCATCTGAATCAATCAAACACTCACACCCAGTCAAAAGATCTGGGTTTAATCCATCACCGTACTTTAGCCCACTCTGCCACCCCAGTTCAGACATGGCTATATGCAAATCAGTCTGACCCTGTGCCTCATGGGAACAGTCCAGCCCGAACTGCCAAGCCATGTCTTCCCTGGACTGGAAACAATCTTCCGAGGACCGGTTTCTGGCATTCCAGCCGTCTTCAGCCTGGCTTGCTTGAATCCAGTGGCAAAGTGAGCAAGGGACTCACGTCTGAGCATACCCTGCCACACTTATAGCGGCCAAAAGCAGTACAAAAGGGGGTGGTGATGGACGGAGCATCTGAATCAATCAAACACTCACACCCAGTCAAAAGATCTGGGTTTAATCCATCACCGTACTTTAGCCCACTCTGCCACCCCAGTTCAGACATGGCTATATGCAAATCAGTCTGACCCTGTGCCTCATGGGAACAGTCCAGCCCGAACTGCCAAGCCATGTCTTCCCTGGACTGGAAACAATCTTCCGAGGACCGGTTTCTGGTATTCCAGCCGTCTTCAGCCTGGCTTGCTTGAATCCAGTGGCAAAGTGAGCAAGGGACTCACGTCTGAGCATACCCTGCCACACTTATAGCGGCCAAAAGCAGTACAAAAGGGGGTGGTGATGGACGGAGCATCTGAATCAATCAAACACTCACACCCAGTCAAAAGATCTGGGTTTAATCCATAACCGTTTTTTAGCCCACTCTGCCACCCCAGTTCAGACATGGCTATATGCAAATCAGTCTGACCCTGTGCCTCATGGGAACAGTCCAGCCCGAACTGCCGAGCCATGTCTTCACTGGACCGGAAACAAGCTTCCGAGGACCGGTTTCTGGCATTCCAGCCGTCTTCAGCCTGGCTTGCTTGAATCCAGTGGCAAAGTAAGCAAGGGTCTCACGTCTGAGCATACCCTGCCACACTTATGGCGGCCAAAAGCAGTACAAAAGGGGGTGGTGATGGACGGAGCATCTGAATCAATCAAACACTCACACCCAGTCAAAAGATCTGGATTTAATTCATCACCGTACTTTAGCCCACTCTGCCACCCCAGTTCAGACATGGCTATATGCAAATCAGTCTGACCCTGAGCCTCATGGAACAGTCCAGCCCGAACTGCCAAGCCATGTCTTCCCTGGACCGGAAACAAGCTTCCGAGGACCGGTTTCTGGCATTCCAGCCATCTTCAGCCTGGCTTGCTTGAATCCAGTGGCAAAGTGAGCAAGGGTCTCACGTCTGAGCATACCCTGCCACACTTATGGCGGCCAAAAGCAGTACAGAAGGGGGTGGTGATGGACGGAGCATCTGAATCAATCAAACACTCACACCCCTCAAAAGATCTGGGTTTAATCCATCACCGTACTTTAGCCCACTCTGCCACCCCAGTTCAGACATGGCTATATGCAAATCAGTCTGACCCTGTGCCTCATGGGAACAGTCCAGCCTGAACTGCCAAGCCATGTCTTCCCTGGACCGGAGACAAGCTTCCGAGGACCGGTTTCTGGCATTCCAGCCGTCTTCAGCCTGGCTTGCTTGAATCCAGTGGCAAAGTGAGCAAGGGACTCACGTCTGAGCATACCTTGCCACACTTATGGTGGCCAAAAGCAGTACAGAAGGGGGTGGTGATGGACGGAGCATCTGAATCAATCAAACACTCACACCCAGTCAAAAGATCTGGGTTTAATCCATCACCGTTCTTTAGCCCACTCTGCCAGACCAGTTCAGACATGGCTATATGCAAATCAGTCTGACCCTGTGCCTCATGGGAACAGTCCAGCCCGAACTGCCAAGCCATGTCTTCCCTGGACTGGAAACAAGCTTCCGAGGACCGGTTTCTGGCATTCCAGCCGTCTTCAGCCTGGCTTGCTTGAATCCAGTGGCAAAGTGAGCAAGGGACTCACGTCTGAGCATACCCTGCCACACTTATGGCGGCCAAAAGCAGTACAAAAGGGGGTGGTGATGGACGGAGCATCTGAATCAATCAAACACTCACACCCAGTCAAAAGATCTGGGTTTAATCCATCACCGTTCTTTAGCCCACTCTGCCATCCCAGTTCAGACATGGCTATATGCAAATCAGTCTGACCCTGTGCCTCATGGGAACAGTCCAGCCCGAACTGCCAAGCCATGTCTTCCCTGGACCGGAAACAAGCTTCCGAGGACCGGTTTCTGGCATACCAGCCGTCTTCAGCCTGGCTTGCTTGAATCCAGTGGCAAAGTGAGCAAGGGTCTCACGTCTGAGCATACCCTGCCATACTTATGGCGGCCAAAAGCAGTACAAAAGGGGGTGGTGATGGACGGAGCATCTGAATCAATCAAACACTCACACCCAGTCAAAAGATCTGGGTTTAATCCATCACCGTTCTTTAGCCCACTCTGCCACCCCAGTTCAGACATGGCTATATGCAAATCAGTCTGACCCTGAGCCTCATGGGAACAGTCCAGCCCGAACTGCCAAGCCATGTCTTCCCTGGACCGGAAACAAGCTTCCGAGGACCGGTTTCTGGCATTCCAGCCATCTTCAGCCTGGCTTGCTTAAATCCAGTGGCAAAGTGAGCAAGGGTCTCACGTCTGAGCATACCCTGCCACACTTATGGCGGCCAAAAGCAGTACAGAAGGGGGTGGTGATGGACGGAGCATCTGAATCAATCAAACACTCACACCCAGTCAAAAGATCTGGGTTTAATCCATCACCGTACTTTAGCCCACTCTGCCACCCCAGTTCAGACATGGCTATATGCAAATCAGTCTGACCCTGTGCCTCATGGGAACAGTCCAGCCTGAACTGCCAAGCCATGTCTTCCCTGGACCGGAGACAAGCTTCCGAGGACCGGTTTCTGGAATTCCAGCCGTCTTCAGCCTGGCTTGCTTGAATCCAGTGGCAAAGTGAGCAAGGGACTCACGTCTGAGCATACCCTGCCACACTTATGGTGGCCAAAAGCAGTACAGAAGGGGGTGGTGATGGACGGAGCATCTGAATCAATCAAACACTCACACCCAGTCAAAAGATCTGGGTTTAATCCATCACCGTTCTTTAGCCCACTCTGCCAGACCAGTTCAGACATGGCTATATGCAAATCAGTCTGACCCTGTGCCTCATGGGAACAGTCCAGCCCGAACTGCCAAGCCATGTCTTCCCTGGACTGGAAACAAGCTTCCGAGGACCGGTTTCTGGCATTCCAGCCGTCTTCAGCCTGGCTTGCTTGAATCCAGTGGCAAAGTGAGCAAGGGACTCACGTCTGAGCATACCCTGCCACACTTATGGCGGCCAAAAGCAGTACAAAAGGGGGTGGTGATGGACGGAGCATCTGAATCAATCAAACACTCACACCCAGTCAAAAGATCTGGGTTTAATCCATAACCGTTTTTTAGCCCACTCTGCCACCCCAGTTCAGACATGGCTATATGCAAATCAGTCTGACCCTGTGCCTCATGGGAACAGTCCAGCCCGAACTGCCAAGCCATGTCTTCACTGGACCAGAAACAAGCTTCCGAGGACCGGTTTCTGGCATTCCAGCCGTCTTCAGCCTGGCTTGCTTGAATCCAGTGGCAAAGTGAGCAAGGGACTCACGTCTGAGCATACCCTGCCACACTTATGGCGGCCAAAAGCAGTACAAAAGGGGGTGGTGATGGACGGAGCATCTGAATCAATCAAACACTCACACCCAGTCAAAAGATCTGGGTTTAATCCATCACCGTTCTTTAGCCCACTCTGCCACCCCAGTTCAGACATGGCTATATGCAAATCAGTCTGACCCTGTGCCTCATGGGAACAGTCCAGCCCGAACTGCCAAGCCATGTTTTCCCTGGACCGGAAACAAGCTTCCGAGGACCGGTTTCTGGCATTCCAGCCGTCTTCAAACTGGCTTGCTTGAATCCAGTGGCAAAGTGAGCAAAGGACTCACGTCTGAGCATACCCTGCCACACTTATGGCGGCCAAAAGCAGTACAAAAGGGGGTGGTGATGGACGGAGCATCTGAATCAATCAAACACTCACACCCAGTCAAAAGATCTGGGTTTAATCCATCACCGTTCTTTAGCCCACTCTGCCACCCCAGTTCAGACATGGCTATATGCAAATCAGTCTGACCCTGTGCCTCATGGGAACAGTCCAGCCCGAACTGCCAAGCCATGTTTTCCCTGGACCGGAAACAAGCTTCCGAGGACCGGTTTCTGGCATTCCAGCCGTCTTCAAACTGGCTTGCTTGAATCCAGTGGCAAAGTGAGCAAAGGACTCACGTCTGAGCATACCCTGCCACACTTATGGCGGCCAAAAGCAGTACAAAAGGGGGTGGTGATGGACGGAGCATCTGAATCAATCAAACACTCACACCCAGTCAAAAGATCTGGGTTTAATCCATAACCGTTTTTTAGCCCACTCTGCCACCCCAGTTCAGACATGGCTATATGCAAATCAGTCTGACCCTGTGCCTCATGGGAACAGTCCAGCCCGAACTGCCAAGCCATGTCTTCCCTGGACCGGAAACAAGCTTCCGAGGACCGGTTTCTGGCATTCCAGCCGTCTTCAGCCTGGCTTGCTTGAATCCAGTGGCAAAGTGAGCAAGGGACTCACGTCTGAGCACACCCTGCCACACTTATGGCGGCCAAAAGCAGTACAAAAGGGGGTGGTGATGGACGGAGCATCTGAATCAATCAAACACTCACACCCAGTCAAAAGATCTGGGTTTAATCCATCACCGTTCTTTAGCCCACTCTGCCACCCCAGTTCAGACATGGCTATATGCAAATCAGTCTGACCCTGTGCCTCATGGGAACAGTCCAGCCTGAACTGCCAAGCCATGTCTTCCCTGGACCGGAAACAAGCTTCCGAGGACCGGTTTCTGGCATTCCAGCCGTCTTCAGCCTGGCTTGCTTGAATCCAGTGGCAAAGTGAGCAAGGGACTCACGTCTGAGCATACCCTGCCACACTTATGGCGGCCAAAAGCAGTACAAAAGGGGGTGGTGATGGACGGAGCATCTGAATCAATCAAACACTCACACTCAGTCAAAAGATCTGGGTTTAATCCATCACCATTCTTTAGCCCACTCTGCCACCCCAGTTCAGACATGGCTATATGCAAATCGGTCTGACCCTGTGCCTCATGGGAACAGTCCAGCCCGAACTGCCAAGCCATGTCTTCCCTGGACCGGAAACAAGCTTCCGAGTACCGGTTTCTGGCATTCCAGCCGTCTTCAGACTGGCTTGCTTGAATCCAGTGGCAAAGTGAGCAAGGGATTCACGTCTGAGCATACCCTGCCACACTTATGGCGGCCAAAAGCAGTACAAAAGGGGGTGGTGATGGACGGAGCATCTGAATCAATCAAACACTCACACCCAGTCAAAAGATCTGGGTTTAATCCATCACCGTTCTTTAGCCCACTCTGCCACCCCAGTTCAGACATGGCTCTATGCAAATCAGTCTGACCCTGTGCCTCATGGGAACAGTCCAGCCCGAACTGCCAAGCCATGTCTTCCCTGGACCGGAAACAAGCTTCCGAGGACCGGTTTCTGGCATTCCAGCCGTCTTCAGCCTGGCTTGCTTGAATCCAGTGGCAAAGTGAGCAAGGGACTCACGTCTGAGCACACCCTGCCACACTTATGGCCGCCAAAATCAGTACAAAAGGGGGTGGTGATGGACGGAGCATCTGAATCAATCAAACACTCACACCCAGTCAAAAGATCTGGGTTTAATCCATCACCGTTCTTTAGCCCACTCTGCCAACCCAGTTCAGACATGGCTATATGCAAATCAGTCTGACCCTGTGCCTCATGGGAACAGTCCAGCCCGAACTGCCAAGCCATGTCTTCCCTGGACCAGAAACAAGCTTCCGAGGACCGGTTTCTGGCATTCCAGCCGTCTTCAAACTGGCTTGCTTGAATCCAGTGGCAAAGTGAGCAAAGGACTCACGTCTGAGCATATCCTGCCACACTTATGGCGGCCAAAAGCAGTACAAAAGGGGGTGGTGATGGACGGAGCATCTGAATCAATCAAACACTCACACCCAGTCAAAAGATCTGGGTTTAATTCATCACCGTTCTTTAGCCCACTCTGCCACCCCAGTTCAGACATGGCTATATGCAAATCAGTCTGACCCTGTGCCTCATGGGAACAGTCCAGCCCGAACTGCCAAGCCATGTCTTCCCTGGACCGGAAACAAGCTTCCGAGGACCGGTTTCTGGCATTCCAGCCGTCTTCAGCCTGGCTTGCTTGAATCCAGTGGCAAAGTGAGCAAGGGACTCACGTTTGAGCATACCCTGCCACACTTATGGCGGCCAAAAGCAGTACAAAAGGGGGTGGTGATGGACGGAGCATCTGAATCAATCAAACACTCGCACCCAGTCAAAAGATCTGGGTTTAATCCATCACCGTTCTTTAGCCCACTCTGCCACCTCAGTTCAGACATGGCTATATGCAAATCAGTCTAACCCTGTGCCTCATGGGAACAGTCCAGCCCGAAGTGCCAAGCCATGTCTTCCCTGGACCGGAAACAAGCTTCCGAGGACCGGTTTCTGGCATTCCAGCTGTCTTCAGCCTGGCTTGCTTGAATCCAGTGGCAAAGTGAGCAAGGGTCTCACGTCTGAGCATACCCTGCCACACTTATGGCGGCCAAAAGCAGTACAAAAGGGGGTGGTGATGGACGGAGCATCTGAATCAATCAAACACTCACAAACAGTCAAAAGATCTGGGTTTAATCCATCACCGTACTTTAGCCCACTCTGCCACCCCAGTTCAGACATGGCTATATGCAAATCAGTCTGACCCTGTGCCTGATGGGAACAGTCCAGCCTGAACTGCCAAGCCATGTCTTCCCTGGACCGGAAACAAGCTTCTGAGGACCGGTTTCTGGCATTCCAGCCGTCTTCAGCCTGGCTTGCTTGAATCCAGTGGCAAAGTGAGCAAGGGTCTCACGTCTGAGCATACCCTGCCACACTTATGGCGGCCAAAAGCAGTACAAAAGGGGGTGGTGATGGACGGAGCATCTGAATCAATCAAACACTCACACCCAGTCAAAAGATCTGGGTTTAATTCATCACCGTACTTTAGCCCACTCTGCCACCCCAGTTCAGACATGGCTATATGCAAATCAGTCTGACCCTGAGCCTCATGGAACAGTCCAGCCCGAACTGCCAAGCCATGTCTTCCCTGGACCGGAAACAAGCTTCCGAGAACCGGTTTCTGGCATTCCAGCCATCTTCAGCCTGGCTTGCTTGAATCCAGTGGCAAAGTGAGCAAGGGTCTCACGTCTGAGCATACCCTGCCACACTTATGGCGGCCAAAAGCAGTACAGAAGGGGGTGGTGATGGACGGAGCATCTGAATCAATCAAACACTCACACCCCTCAAAAGATCTGGGTTTAATCCATCACTGTACTTTAGCCCACTCTGCCACCCCAGTTCAGACATGGCTATATGCAAATCAGTCTGACCCTGTGCCTCATGGGTACAGTCCAGCCTGAACTGCCAAGCCATGTCTTCCCTGGACCGGAGACAAGCTTCCGAGGACCGGTTTCTGGCATTCCAGCCGTCTTCAGCCTGGCTTGCTTGAATCCAGTGGCAAAGTGAGCAAGGGACTCACGTCTGAGCATACCTTGCCACACTTATGGTGGCCAAAAGCAGTACAGAAGGGGGTGGTGATGGACGGAGCATCTGAATCAATCAAACACTCACACCCAGTCAAAAGATCTGGGTTTAATCCATCACCGTTCTTTAGCCCACTCTGCCAGACCAGTTCAGACATGGATATATGCAAATCAGTCTGACCCTGTGCCTCATGGGAACAGTCCAGCCCGAACTGCCAAGCCATGTCTTCCCTGGACTGGAAACAAGCTTCCGAGGACCGGTTTCTGGCATTCCAGCCGTCTTCAGCCTGGCTTGCTTGAATCCAGTGGCAAAGTGAGCAAGGGACTCACGTCTGAGCATACCCTGCCACACTTATGGCGGCCAAAAGCAGTACAAAAGGGGGTGGTGATGGACGGAGCATCTGAATCAATCAAACACTCACACCCAGTCAAAAGATCTGGGTTTAATCCATCACCGTTCTTTAGCCCACTCTGCCACCCCAGTTCAGACATGGCTATATGCAAATCAGTCTGACCCTGTGCCTCATGGGAACAGTCCAGCCCGAACTGCCAAGCCATGTCTTCCCTGGACCGGAAACAAGCTTCCGAGGACCGGTTTCTGACATACCAGCCGTCTTCAGCCTGGCTTGCTTGAATCCAGTGGCAAAGTGAGCAAGGGTCTCACGTCTGAGCATACCCTGCCATACTTATGGCGGCCAAAAGCAGTACAAAAGGGGGTGGTGATGGACGGAGCATCTGAATCAATCAAACACTCACACCCAGTCAAAAGATCTGGGTTTAATCCATCACCGTTCTTTAGCCCACTCTGCCACCCCAGTTCAGACATGGCTATATGCAAATCAGTCTGACCCTGAGCCTCATGGGAACAGTCCAGCCCGAACTGCCAAGCCATGTCTTCCCTGGACCGGAAACAAGCTTCCGAGGACCGGTTTCTGGCATTCCAGCCATCTTCAGCCTGGCTTGCTTAAATCCAGTGGCAAAGTGAGCAAGGGTCTCACGTCTGAGCATACCCTTCCACACTTATGGCGGCCAAAAGCAGTACAGAAGGGGGTGGTGATGGACGGAGCATCTGAATCAATCAAACACTCACACCCAGTCAAAAGATCTGGGTTTAATCCATCACCGTACTTTAGCCCACTCTGCCACCCCAGTTCAGACATGGCTATATGCAAATCAGTCTGACCCTGTGCCTCATGGGAACAGTCCAGCCTGAACTGCCAAGCCATGTCTTCCCTGGACCGGAGACAAGCTTCCGAGGACCGGTTTCTGGCATTCCAGCCGTCTTCAGCCTGGCTTGCTTGAATCCAGTGGCAAAGTGAGCAAGGGACTCACGTCTGAGCATACCCTGCCACACTTATGGTGGCCAAAAGCAGTACAGAAGGGGGTGGTGATGGACGGAGCATCTGAATCAATCAAACACTCACACCCAGTCAAAAGATCTGGGTTTAATCCATCACCGTTCTTTAGCCCACTCTGCCAGACCAGTTCAGACATGGCTATATGCAAATCAGTCTGACCCTGTGCCTCATGGGAACAGTCCAGCCCGAACTGCCAAGCCATGTCTTCCCTGGACTGGAAACAAGCTTCCGAGGACCGGTTTCTGGCATTCCAGCCGTCTTCAGCCTGGCTTGCTTGAATCCAGTGGCAAAGTGAGCAAGGGACTCACGTCTGAGCATACCCTGCCACACTTATGGCGGCCAAAAGCAGTACAAAAGGGGGTGGTGATGGACGGAGCATCTGAATCAATCAAACACTCACACCCAGTCAAAAGATCTGGGTTTAATCCATAACTGTTTTTTAGCCCACTCTGCCACCCCAGTTCAGACATGGCTATATGCAAATCAGTCTGACCCTGTGCCTCATGGGAACAGTCCAGCCCGAACTGCCAAGCCATGTCTTCACTGGACCAGAAACAAGCTTCCGAGGACCGGTTTCTGGCATTCCAGCCGTCTTCAGCCTGGCTTGCTTGAATCCAGTGGCAAAGTGAGCAAGGGACTCACGTCTGAGCATACCCTGCCACACTTATGGCGGCCAAAAGCAGTACAAAAGGGGGTGGTGATGGACGGAGCATCTGAATCAATCAAACACTCACACCCAGTCAAAAGATCTGGGTTTAATCCATCACCGTTCTTTAGCCCACTCTGCCACCCCAGTTCAGACATGGCTATATGCAAATCAGTCTGACCCTGTGCCTCATGGGAACAGTCCAGCCCGAACTGCCAAGCCATGTTTTCCCTGGACCGGAAACAAGCTTCCGAGGACCGGTTTCTGGCATTCCAGCCGTCTTCAAACTGGCTTGCTTGAATCCAGTGGCAAAGTGAGCAAAGGACTCACGTCTGAGCATACCCTGCCACACTTATGGCGGCCAAAAGCAGTACAAAAGGGGGTGGTGATGGACGGAGCATCTGAATCAATCAAACACTCACACCCAGTCAAAAGATCTGGGTTTAATCCATAACCGTTTTTTAGCCCACTCTGCCACCCCAGTTCAGACATGGCTATATGCAAATCAGTCTGACCCTGTGCCTCATGGGAACAGTCCAGCCCGAACTGCCAAGCCATGTCTTCCCTGGACCGGAAACAAGCTTCCGAGGACCGGTTTCTGGCATTCCAGCCGTCTTCAGCCTGGCTTGCTTGAATCCAGTGGCAAAGTGAGCAAGGGACTCACGTCTGAGCACACCCTGCCACACTTATGGCGGCCAAAAGCAGTACAAAAGGGGGTGGTGATGGACGGAGCATCTGAATCAATCAAACACTCACACCCAGTCAAAAGATCTGGGTTTAATCCATCACCGTTCTTTAGCCCACTCTGCCACCCCAGTTCAGACATGGCTATATGCAAATCAGTCTGACCCTGTGCCTCATGGGAACAGTCCAGCCTGAACTGCCAAGCCATGTCTTCCCTGGACCGGAAACAAGCTTCCGAGGACCGGTTTCTGGCATTCCAGCCGTCTTCAGCCTGGCTTGCTTGAATCCAGTGGCAAAGTGAGCAAGGGACTCACGTCTGAGCATACCCTGCCACACTTATGGCGGCCAAAAGCAGTACAAAAGGGGGTGGTGATGGACGGAGCATCTGAATCAATCAAACACTCACACTCAGTCAAAAGATCTGGGTTTAATCCATCACCATTCTTTAGCCCACTCTGCCACCCCAGTTCAGACATGGCTATATGCAAATCGGTCTGACCCTGTGCCTCATGGGAACAGTCCAGCCCGAACTGCCAAGCCATGTCTTCCCTGGACCGGAAACAAGCTTCCGAGTACCGGTTTCTGGCATTCCAGCCGTCTTCAGACTGGCTTGCTTGAATCCAGTGGCAAAGTGAGCAAGGGATTCACGTCTGAGCATACCCTGCCACACTTATGGCGGCCAAAAGCAGTACAAAAGGGGGTGGTGATGGACGGAGCATCTGAATCAATCAAACACTCACACCCAGTCAAAAGATCTGGGTTTAATCCATCACCGTTCTTTAGCCCACTCTGCCACCCCAGTTCAGACATGGCTCTATGCAAATCAGTCTGACCCTGTGCCTCATGGGAACAGTCCAGCCCGAACTGCCAAGCCATGTCTTCCCTGGACCAGAAACAAGCTTCCGAGGACCGGTTTCTGGCATTCCAGCCGTCTTCAAACTGGCTTGCTTGAATCCAGTGGCAAAGTGAGCAAAGGACTCACGTCTGAGCATACCCTGCCACACTTATGGCGGCCAAAAGCAGTACAAAAGGGGGTGGTGATGGACGGAGCATCTGAATCAATCAAACACTCACACCCAGTCAAAAGATCTGGGTTTAATCCATCACCGTTCTTTAGCCCACTCTGCCACCTCAGTTCAGACATGGCTATATGCAAATCAGTCTAACCCTGTGCCTCATGGGAACAGTCCAGCCCGAAGTGCCAAGCCATGTCTTCCCTGGACCGGAAACAAGCTTCCGAGGACCGGTTTCTGGCATTCCAGCTGTCTTCAGCCTGGCTTGCTTGAATCCAGTGGCAAAGTGAGCAAGGGTCTCACGTCTGAGCATACCCTGCCACACTTATGGCGGCCAAAAGCAGTACAAAAGGGGGTGGTGATGGACGGAGCATCTGAATCAATCAAACACTCACAAACAGTCAAAAGATCTGGGTTTAATCCATCACCGTACTTTAGCCCACTCTGCCACCCCAGTTCAGACATGGCTATATGCAAATCAGTCTGACCCTGTGCCTGATGGGAACAGTCCAGCCTGAACTGCCAAGCCATGTCTTCCCTGGACCGGAAACAAGCTTCTGAGGACCGGTTTCTGGCATTCCAGCCGTCTTCAGCCTGGCTTGCTTGAATCCAGTGTCAAAGTGAGCAAGGGACTCACGTCTGAGCATACCCTGCCACACTTATGGCGGCCAAAAGCAGTACAGAAGGGGGTGGTGATGGACGGAGCATCTGAATCAATCAAACACTCACACCCAGTCAAAAGATCTGGGTTTAATCCATCACCGTTCTTTAGCCCACTCTGCCAGCCCAGTTCAGACATGGCTATATGCAAATCAGTCTGACCCTGTGCCTCATGGGAACAGTCCAGCCTGAACTGCCAAGCCATGTCTTCCCTGGACCGGAAACAAGCTTCCGAGGACCGGTTTCTGGCATTCCAGCCGTCTTCAGCCTGGCTTGCTTGAATCCAGTGGCAAAGTGAGCAAGGGACTCACGTCTGAGCATACCCTGCCACACTTATGGCGGCCAAAAGCAGTACAAAAGGGGGTGGTGATGGACGGAGCATCTGAATCAATCAAACACTCACACTCAGTCAAAAGATCTGGGTTTAATCCATCACCATTCTTTAGCCCACTCTGCCACCCCAGTTCAGACATGGCTATATGCAAATCGGTCTGACCCTGTGCCTCATGGGAACAGTCCAGCCCGAACTGCCAAGCCATGTCTTCCCTGGACCGGAAACAAGCTTCCGAGTACCGGTTTCTGGCATTCCAGCCGTCTTCAGACTGGCTTGCTTGAATCCAGTGGCAAAGTGAGCAAGGGATTCACGTCTGAGCATACCCTGCCACACTTATGGCGGCCAAAAGCAGTACAAAAGGGGGTGGTGATGGACGGAGCATCTGAATCAATCAAACACTCACACCCAGTCAAAAGATCTGGGTTTAATCCATCACCGTTCTTTAGCCCACTCTGCCACCCCAGTTCAGACATGGCTCTATGCAAATCAGTCTGACCCTGTGCCTCATGGGAACAGTCCAGCCCGAACTGCCAAGCCATGTCTTCCCTGGACCGGAAAAAAGCTTCCGAGGACCGGTTTCTGGCATTCCAGCCGTCTTCAGCCTGGCTTGCTTGAATCCAGTGGCAAAGTGAGCAAGGGACTCACGTCTGAGCACACCCTGCCACACTTATGGCCGCCAAAAGCAGTACAAAAGGGGGTGGTGATGGACGGAGCATCTGAATCAATCAAACACTCACACCCAGTCAAAAGATCTGGGTTTAATCCATCACCGTTCTTTAGCCCACTCTGCCAACCCAGTTCAGACATGGCTATATGCAAATCAGTCTGACCCTGTGCCTCATGGGAACAGTCCAGCCCGAACTGCCAAGCCATGTCTTCCCTGGACCAGAAACAAGCTTCCGAGGACCGGTTTCTGGCATTCCAGCCGTCTTCAAACTGGCTTGCTTGAATCCAGTGGCAAAGTGAGCAAAGGACTCACGTCTGAGCATACCCTGCCACACTTATGGCGGCCAAAAGCAGTACAAAAGGGGGTGGTGATGGACGGAGCATCTGAATCAATCAAACACTCACACCCAGTCAAAAGATCTGGGTTTAATTCATCACCGTTCTTTAGCCCACTCTGCCACCCCAGTTCAGACATGGCTATATGCAAATCAGTCTGACCCTGTGCCTCATGGGAACAGTCCAGCCCGAACTGCCAAGCCATGTCTTCCCTGGACCGGAAACAAGCTTCCGAGGACCGGTTTCTGGCATTCCAGCCGTCTTCAGCCTGGCTTGCTTGAATCCAGTGGCAAAGTGAGCAAGGGACTCACGTTTGAGCATACCCTGCCACACTTATGGCGGCCAAAAGCAGTACAAAAGGGGGTGGTGATGGACGGAGCATCTGAATCAATCAAACACTCACACCCAGTCAAAAGATCTGGGTTTAATCCATCACCGTTCTTTAGCCCACTCTGCCACCTCAGTTCAGACATGGCTATATGCAAATCAGTCTAACCCTGTGCCTCATGGGAACAGTCCAGCCCGAAGTGCCAAGCCATGTCTTCCCTGGACCGGAAACAAGCTTCCGAGGACCGGTTTCTGGCATTCCAGCTGTCTTCAGCCTGGCTTGCTTGAATCCAGTGGCAAAGTGAGCAAGGGTCTCACGTCTGAGCATACCCTGCCACACTTATGGCGGCCAAAAGCAGTACAAAAGGGGGTGGTGATGGACGGAGCATCTGAATCAATCAAACACTCACAAACAGTCAAAAGATCTGGGTTTAATCCATCACCGTACTTTAGCCCACTCTGCCACCCCAGTTCAGACATGGCTATATGCAAATCAGTCTGACCCTGTGCCTGATGGGAACAGTCCAGCCTGAACTGCCAAGCCATGTCTTCCCTGGACCGGAAACAAGCTTCTGAGGACCGGTTTCTGGCATTCCAGCCGTCTTCAGCCTGGCTTGCTTGAATCCAGTGTCAAAGTGAGCAAGGGACTCACGTCTGAGCATACCCTGCCACACTTATGGCGGCCAAAAGCAGTACAGAAGGGGGTGGTGATGGACGGAGCATCTGAATCAATCAAACACTCACACCCAGTCAAAAGATCTGGGTTTAATCCATCACCGTTCTTTAGCCCACTCTGCCAGCCCAGTTCAGACATGGCTATATGCAAATCAGTCTGATCCTGTGCCTCATGGGAACAGTCCAGCCCGAACTGCCAAGCCATGTCTTCCCTGGACCGGAAACAAGCTTCCGAGGACCGGTTTCTGGCATTCCAGCCGTCTTCAGCCTGGCATGCTTGAATCCAGTGGCAAAGTGAGCAAGGGACTCACGTCTGAGCATACCCTGCCACACTTATGGCGGCCAAAAGCAGTACAAAAGGGGGTGGTGATGGACGGAGCATCTGAATCAATCAAACACTCACACCCAGTCAAAAGATCTGGGTTTAATCCATCACCGTTCTTTAGCCCACTCTGCCAGCCCAGTTCAGACATGGCTATATGCAAATCAGTCTGACCCTGTGCCTCATGGGAACAGTCCAGCCCGAACTGCCAAGCCATGTCTTCCCTGGACCGGAAACAAGCTTCCGAGGACCGGTTTCAGGCATTCCAGCCGTCTTCAGCCTGGCTTGCTTGAATCCAGTGGCAAAGTGAGCAAAGGACTCACGTCTGAGCATACCCTGCCACACTTATGGCAGCCAAAAGCAGTGCAAAAGGGGGTGGTGATGGACAGAGCATCTGAATCAATCAAACACTCACACCCAGTCAAAAGATCTGGGTTTAATCCATCACCGTTCTTTAGCCCACTCTGCCACCCCAGTTCAGACATGGCTATATGCAAATCAGTCTGACCCTGTGCCTCATGGGAACAGTCCAGCCCGAACTGCCAAGCCATGTCTTCCCTGGACCGGAAACAAGCTTCCGAGGACCGGTTTCTGGCATTCCAGCCGTCTTCAGCCTGGCTTGCTTGAATCCAGTGGCCAAGTGAGCAAGGGACTCACGTCTGAGCATACCCTGCCACACTTATGGCGGCCAATAGCAGTACAAAAGGGGGTGGTGATGGACGGAGCATCTGAATCAATCAAACACTCACACCCAGTCAAAAGATCTGTGTTTAAGCCATCACCGTACTTTAGCCCACTCTGCCACCCCAGTTCAGACATGGCTATATACAAATCAGTCTGACCCTGTGCCTCATGGGAACAGTCCAGCCTGAACTGCCAAGCCATGTCTTCCCTGGACCGGAAACAAGCTTCCGAGGACCGGTTTCTGGCATTCCAGCCATCTTCAGCCTGGCTTGCTTGAATCCAGTGGCAAAGTGAGCAAGGGACTCACGTCTGAGCATACCCTGCCACACTTATGGCGGCCAAAAGCAGTACAGAAGTTGGTGGTGATGGACGGAGCATCTGAATCAATCAAACACTCACACCCAGTCAAAAGATCTGGGTTTAATCCATCACCGTTCTTTAGCCCACTCTGCCAGCCCAGTTCAGACATGGCAATATGCAAATCAGTCTGACCCTGTGCCTCATGGGAACAGTCCAGCCCGAACTGCCAAGTCATGTCTTCCCTGGACCGGAAACAAGCTTCTGTGGACCGGTTTCTGGCATTCCAGCCGTTTTCAGCCTGGCTTGCTTGAATCCAGTGGCAAAGTGAGCAAGGGACTCACGTCTGAGCATACCCTGCCACACTTATGGCGGCCAAAAGCAGTACAAAAGGGGGTGGTGATGGACGGAGCATCTGAATCAATCAAACACTCACACCCAGTCAAAAGATCTGGGCTTAATCCATCACCGTTCTTTAGCCCACTCTGCCACCCCAGTTCAGACATGGCTATATGCAAATCAGTCTGACCCTGTGCCTCATGGGAACAGTCCAGCCCGAACTGCCAAGCCATGTTTTCCCTGGACCGGAAACAAGCTTCCGAGGACCGGTTTCTGGCATTCCAGCCGTCTTCAAACTGGCTTGCTTGAATCCAGTGGCAAAGTGAGCAAAGGACTCACGTCTGAGCATACCCTGCCACACTTATGGCGGCCAAAAGCAGTACAGAAGGGGGTGGTGATGGACGGAGCATCTGAATCAATCAAACACTCACACCCAGTCAAAAGGTCTGGGTTTAATCCATCACCGTTCTTTAGCCCACTCTGCCAGCCCAGTTCAGACATGGCAATATGCAAATCAGTCTGACCCTGTGCCTCATGGGAACAGTCCAGCCCGAACTGCCAAGTCATGTCTTCCCTGGACCGGAAACAAGCTTCTGTGGACCGGTTTCTGGCATTCCAGCCGTTTTCAGCCTGGCTTGCTTGAATCCAGTGGCAAAGTGAGCAAGGGACTCACGTCTGAGCATACCCTGCCACACTTATGGCGGCCAAAAGCAGTACAAAAGGGGGTGGTGATGGACGGAGCATCTGAATCAATCAAACACTCACACCCAGTCAAAAGATCTGGGCTTAATCCATCACCGTTCTTTAGCCCACTCTGCCACCCCAGTTCAGACATGGCTATATGCAAATCAGTCTGACCCTGTGCCTCATGGGAACAGTCCAGCCCGAACTGCCAAGCCATGTTTTCCCTGGACCGGAAACAAGCTTCCGAGGACCGGTTTCTGGCATTCCAGCCGTCTTCAAACTGGCTTGCTTGAATCCAGTGGCAAAGTGAGCAAAGGACTCACGTCTGAGCATACCCTGCCACACTTATGGCGGCCAAAAGCAGTACAAAAGGGGGTGGTGATGGACGGAGCATCTGAATCAATCAAACACTCACACCCAGTCAAAAGATCTGGGTTTAATCCATAACCGTTTTTTAGCCCACTCTGCCACCCCAGTTCAGACATGGCTATATGCAAATCAGTCTGACCCTGTGCCTCATGGGAACAGTCCAGCCCGAACTGCCAAGCCATGTCTTCCCTGGACCGGAAACAAGCTTCCGAGGACCGGTTTCTGGCATTCCAGCCGTCTTCAGCCTGGCTTGCTTGAATCCAGTGGCAAAGTGAGCAAGGGACTCACGTCTGAGCACACCCTGCCACACTTATGGCGGCCAAAAGCAGTACAAAAGGGGGTGGTGATGGACGGAGCATCTGAATCAATCAAACACTCACACCCAGTCAAAAGATCTGGGTTTAATCCATCACCGTTCTTTAGCCCACTCTGCCACCCCAGTTCAGACATGGCTATATGCAAATCAGTCTGACCCTGTGCCTCATGGGAACAGTCCAGCCTGAACTGCCAAGCCATGTCTTCCCTGGACCGGAAACAAGCTTCCGAGGACCGGTTTCTGGCATTCCAGCCGTCTTCAGCCTGGCTTGCTTGAATCCAGTGGCAAAGTGAGCAAGGGACTCACGTCTGAGCATACCCTGCCACACTTATGGCGGCCAAAAGCAGTACAAAAGGGGGTGGTGATGGACGGAGCATCTGAATCAATCAAACACTCACACTCAGTCAAAAGATCTGGGTTTAATCCATCACCGGCTATATGCAAATCGGTCTGACCCTGTGCCTCATGGGAACAGTCCAGCCCGAACTGCCAAGCCATGTCTTCCCTGGACCGGAAACAAGCTTCCGAGTACCGGTTTCTGGCATTCCAGCCGTCTTCAGACTGGCTTGCTTGAATCCAGTGGCAAAGTGAGCAAGGGATTCACGTCTGAGCATACCCTGCCACACTTATGGCGGCCAAAAGCAGTACAAAAGGGGGTGGTGATGGACGGAGCATCTGAATCAATCAAACACTCACACCCAGTCAAAAGATCTGGGTTTAATCCATCACCGTTCTTTAGCCCACTCTGCCACCCCAGTTCAGACATGGCTCTATGCAAATCAGTCTGACCCTGTGCCTCATGGGAACAGTCCAGCCCGAACTGCCAAGCCATGTCTTCCCTGGACCGGAAACAAGCTTCCGAGGACCGGTTTCTGGCATTCCAGCCGTCTTCAGCCTGGCTTGCTTGAATCCAGTGGCAAAGTGAGCAAGGGACTCACGTCTGAGCACACCCTGCCACACTTATGGCCGCCAAAAGCAGTACAAAAGGGGGTGGTGATGGACGGAGCATCTGAATCAATCAAACACTCACACCCAGTCAAAAGATCTGGGTTTAATCCATCACCGTTCTTTAGCCCACTCTGCCAACCCAGTTCAGACATGGCTATATGCAAATCAGTCTGACCCTGTGCCTCATGGGAACAGTCCAGCCCGAACTGCCAAGCCATGTCTTCCCTGGACCAGAAACAAGCTTCCGAGGACCGGTTTCTGGCATTCCAGCCGTCTTCAAACTGGCTTGCTTGAATCCAGTGGCAAAGTGAGCAAAGGACTCACGTCTGAGCATACCCTGCCACACTTATGGCGGCCAAAAGCAGTACAAAAGGGGGTGGTGATGGACGGAGCATCTGAATCAATCAAACACTCACACCCAGTCAAAAGATCTGGGTTTAATTCATCACCGTTCTTTAGCCCACTCTGCCACCCCAGTTCAGACATGGCTATATGCAAATCAGTCTGACCCTGTGCCTCATGGGAACAGTCCAGCCCGAACTGCCAAGCCATGTCTTCCCTGGACCGGAAACAAGCTTCCGAGGACCGGTTTCTGGCATTCCAGCCGTCTTCAGCCTGGCTTGCTTGAATCCAGTGGCAAAGTGAGCAAGGGACTCACGTTTGAGCATACCCTGCCACACTTATGGCGGCCAAAAGCAGTACAAAAGGGGGTGGTGATGGACGGAGCATCTGAATCAATCAAACACTCACACCCAGTCAAAAGATCTGGGTTTAATCCATCACCGTTCTTTAGCCCACTCTGCCACCTCAGTTCAGACATGGCTATATGCAAATCAGTCTAACCCTGTGCCTCATGGGAACAGTCCAGCCCGAAGTGCCAAGCCATGTCTTCCCTGGACCGGAAACAAGCTTCCGAGGACCGGTTTCTGGCATTCCAGCTGTCTTCAGCCTGGCTTGCTTGAATCCAGTGGCAAAGTGAGCAAGGGTCTCACGTCTGAGCATACCCTGCCACACTTATGGCGGCCAAAAGCAGTACAAAAGGGGGTGGTGATGGACGGAGCATCTGAATCAATCAAACACTCACACCCAGTCAAAAGATCTGGGTTTAATCCATCACCCTACTTTAGCCCACTCTGCCACCCCAGTTCAGACATGGCTATATGCAAATCAGTCTGACCCTGTGCCTGATGGGAACAGTCCAGCCTGAACTGCCAAGCCATGTCTTCCCTGGACCGGAAACAAGCTTCTGAGGACCGGTTTCTGGCATTCCAGCCGTCTTCAGCCTGGCTTGCTTGAATCCAGTGTCAAAGTGAGCAAGGGACTCACGTCTGAGCATACCCTGCCACACTTATGGCGGCCAAAAGCAGTACAGAAGGGGGTGGTGATGGACGGAGCATCTGAATCAATCAAACACTCACACCCAGTCAAAAGATCTGGGTTTAATCCATCACCGTTCTTTAGCCCACTCTGCCAGCCCAGTTCAGACATGGCTATATGCAAATCAGTCTGATCCTGTGCCTCATGGGAACAGTCCAGCCCGAACTGCCAAGCCATGTCTTCCCTGGACCGGAAACAAGCTTCCGAGGACCGGTTTCTGGCATTCCAGCCGTCTTCAGCCTGGCATGCTTGAATCCAGTGGCAAAGTGAGCAAGGGACTCACGTCTGAGCATACCCTGCCACACTTATGGCGGCCAAAAGCAGTACAAAAGGGGGTGGTGATGGACGGAGCATCTGAATCAATCAAACACTCACACCCAGTCAAAAGATCTGGGTTTAATCCATCACCGTTCTTTAGCCCACTCTGCCAGCCCAGTTCAGACATGGCTATATGCAAATCAGTCTGACCCTGTGCCTCATGGGAACAGTCCAGCCCGAACTGCCAAGCCATGTCTTCCCTGGACCGGAAACAAGCTTCCGAGGACCGGTTTCAGGCATTCCAGCCGTCTTCAGCCTGGCTTGCTTGAATCCAGTGGCAAAGTGAGCAAAGGACTCACGTCTGAGCATACCCTGCCACACTTATGGCAGCCAAAAGCAGTGCAAAAGGGGGTGGTGATGGACAGAGCATCTGAATCAATCAAACACTCACACCCAGTCAAAAGATCTGGGTTTAATCCATCACCGTTCTTTAGCCCACTCTGCCACCCCAGTTCAGACATGGCTATATGCAAATCAGTCTGACCCTGTGCCTCATGGGAACAGTCCAGCCCGAACTGCCAAGCCATGTCTTCCCTGGACCGGAAACAAGCTTCCGAGGACCGGTTTCTGGCATTCCAGCCGTCTTCAGCCTGGCTTGCTTGAATCCAGTGGCCAAGTGAGCAAGGGACTCACGTCTGAGCATACCCTGCCACACTTATGGCGGCCAAAAGCAGTACTAAAGGGGGTGGTGATGGACGGAGCATCTGAATCAATCAAACACTCACACCCAGTCAAAAGATCTGTGTTTAAGCCATCACCGTACTTTAGCCCACTCTGCCACCCCAGTTCAGACATGGCTATATACAAATCAGTCTGACCCTGTGCCTCATGGGAACAGTCCAGCCTGAACTGCCAAGCCATGTCTTCCCTGGACCGGAAACAAGCTTCCGAGGACCGGTTTCTGGCATTCCAGCCATCTTCAGCCTGGCTTGCTTGAATCCAGTGGCAAAGTGAGCAAGGGACTCACGTCTGAGCATACCCTGCCACACTTATGGCGGCCAAAAGCAGTACAGAAGGGGGTGGTGATGGACGGAGCATCTGAATCAATCAAACACTCACACCCAGTCAAAAGATCTGGGTTTAATCCATCACCGTTCTTTAGCCCACTCTGCCACCCCAGTTCAGACATGGCAATATGCAAATCAGTCTGACCCTGTGCCTCATGGGAACAGTCCAGCCCGAACTGCCAAGTCATGTCTTCCCTGGACCGGAAACAAGCTTCTGAGGACCGGTTTCTGGCATTCCAGCCGTTTTCAGCCTGGCTTGCTTGAATCCAGTGGCAAAGTGAGCAAGGGACTCACGTCTGAACATACCCTGCCACACTTATGGCGGCCAAAAGCAGTACAAAAGGGGGTGGTGATGGACGGAGCATCTGAATCAATCAAACACTCACACCCAGTCAAAAGATCTGGGCTTAATCCATCACCGTTCTTTAGCCCACTCTGCCACCCCAGTTCAGACATGGCTATATGCAAATCAGTCTGACCCTGTGCCTCATGGGAACAGTCCAGCCCGAACTGCCAAGCCATGTCTTCCCTGGACCGGAAACAAGCTTCCGAGGACCGGTTTCTGGCATTCCAGCCGTCTTCAGCCTGGCTTGCTTGAATCCAGTGGCAAAGTGAGCAAGGGACTCACGTTTGAGCATACCCTGCCACACTTATGGCGGCCAAAAGCAGTACAAAAGGGGGTGGTGATGGACGGAGCATCTGAATCAATCAAACACTCACACCCAGTCAAAAGATCTGGGTTTAATCCATCACCGTTCTTTAGCCCACTCTGCCAACCCAGTTCAGACATGGCTATATGCAAATCAGTCTGACCCTGTGCCTCATGGGAACAGTCCAGCCCGAACTGCCAAGCCATGTCTTCCCTGGACCAGAAACAAGCTTCCGAGGACCGGTTTCTGGCATTCCAGCCGTCTTCAAACTGGCTTGCTTGAATCCAGTGGCAAAGTGAGCAAAGGACTCACGTCTGAGCATACCCTGCCACACTTATGGCGGCCAAAAGCAGTACAAAAGGGGGTGGTGATGGACGGAGCATCTGAATCAATCAAACACTCACACCCAGTCAAAAGATCTGGGTTTAATTCATCACCGTTCTTTAGCCCACTCTGCCACCCCAGTTCAGACATGGCTATATGCAAATCAGTCTGACCCTGTGCCTCATGGGAACAGTCCAGCCCGAACTGCCAAGCCATGTATTCCCTGGACCGGAAACAAGCTTCCGAGGACCGGTTTCTGGCATTCCAGCCGTCTTCAGCCTGGCTTGCTTGAATCCAGTGGCAAAGTGAGCAAGGGTCTCACGTCTGAGCATACCCTGCCACACTTATGGCGGCCAAAAGCAGTACAAAAGGGGGTGGTGATGGACGGAGCATCTGAATCAATCAAACACTCACAAACAGTCAAAAGATCTGGGTTTAATCCATCACCGTACTTTAGCCCACTCTGCCACCCCAGTTCAGACATGGCTATATGCAAATCAGTCTGACCCTGTGCCTGATGGGAACAGTCCAGCCTGAACTGCCAAGCCATGTCTTCCCTGGACCGGAAACAAGCTTCTGAGGACCGGTTTCTGGCATTCCAGCCGTCTTCAGCCTGGCTTGCTTGAATCCAGTGTCAAAGTGAGCAAGGGACTCACGTCTGAGCATACCCTGCCACACTTATGGCGGCCAAAAGCAGTACAGAAGGGGGTGGTGATGGACGGAGCATCTAAATCAATCAAACACTCACACCCAGTCAAAAGATCTGGGTTTAATCCATCACCGTTCTTTAGCCCACTCTGCCAGCCCAGTTCAGACATGGCTATATGCAAATCAGTCTGATCCTGTGCCTCATGGGAACAGTCCAGCCCGAACTGCCAAGCCATGTCTTCCCTGGACCGGAAACAAGCTTCCGAGGACCGGTTTCTGGCATTCCAGCCGTCTTCAGCCTGGCATGCTTGAATCCAGTGGCAAAGTGAGCAAGGGACTCACGTCTGAGCATACCCTGCCACACTTATGGCGGCCAAAAGCAGTACAAAAGGGGGTGGTGATGGACGGAGCATCTGAATCAATCAAACACTCACACCCAGTCAAAAGATCTGGGTTTAATCCATCACCGTTCTTTAGCCCACTCTGCCAGCCCAGTTCAGACATGGCTATATGCAAATCAGTCTGACCCTGTGCCTCATGGGAACATGTCCAGCCCGAACTGCCAAGCCATGTCTTCCCTGGACCGGAAACAAGCTTCCGAGGACCGGTTTCAGGCATTCCAGCCGTCTTCAGCCTGGCTTGCTTGAATCCAGTGGCAAAGTGAGCAAAGGACTCACGTCTGAGCATACCCTGCCACACTTATGGCAGCCAAAAGCAGTGCAAAAGGGGGTGGTGATGGACAGAGCATCTGAATCAATCAAACACTCACACCCAGTCAAAAGATCTGGGTTTAATCCATCACCGTACTTTAGCCCACTCTGCCACCCCAGTTCAGACATGGCTATATGCAAATCAGTCTGACCCTGTGCCTCATGGGAACAGTCCAGCCCGAACTGCCAAGCCATGTCTTCCCTGGACCGGAAACAAGCTTCCGAGGACCGGTTTCTGGCATTCCAGCCGTCTTCAGCCTGGCTTGCTTGAATCCAGTGGCCAAGTGAGCAAGGGACTCACGTCTGAGCATACCCTGCCACACTTATGGCGGCCAAAAGCAGTACAAAAGGGGGTGGTGATGGACGGAGCATCTGAATCAATCAAACACTCACACCCAGTCAAAAGATCTGTGTTTAAGCCATCACCGTACTTTAGCCCACTCTGCCACCCCAGTTCAGACATGGCTATATACAAATCAGTCTGACCCTGTGCCTCATGGGAACAGTCCAGCCTGAACTGCCAAGCCATGTCTTCCCTGGACCGGAAACAAGCTTCCGAGGACCGGTTTCTGGCATTCCAGCCATCTTCAGCCTGGCTTGCTTGAATCCAGTGGCAAAGTGAGCAAGGGACTCACGTCTGAGCATACCCTGCCACACTTATGGCGGCCAAAAGCAGTACAGAAGGGGGTGGTGATGGACGGAGCATCTGAATCAATCAAACACTCACACCCAGTCAAAAGATCTGGGTTTAATCCATCACCGTTCTTTAGCCCACTCTGCCAGCCCAGTTCAGACATGGCAATATGCAAATCAGTCTGACCCTGTGCCTCATGGGAACAGTCCAGCCCGAACTGCCAAGTCATGTCTTCCCTGGACCGGAAACAAGCTTCTGAGGACCGGTTTCTGGCATTCCAGCCGTTTTCAGCCTGGCTTGCTTGAATCCAGTGGCAAAGTGAGCAAGGGACTCACGTCTGAGCATACCCTGCCACACTTATGGCGGCCAAAAGCAGTACAAAAGGGGGTGGTGATGGACGGAGCATCTGAATCAATCAAACACTCACACCCAGTCAAAAGATCTGGGCTTAATCCATCACCGTTCTTTAGCCCACTCTGCCACCCCAGTTCAGACATGGCTATATGCAAATCAGTCTGACCCTGTGCCTCATGGGAACAGTCCAGCCCGAACTGCCAAGCCATGTCTTCCCTGGACCGGAAACAAGCTTCCGAGGACCGGTTTCTGGCATTCCAGCCGTCTTCAGCCTGGCTTGCTTGAATCCAGTGGCAAAGTGAGCAAGGGACTCACGTTTGAGCATACCCTGCCACACTTATGGCGGCCAAAAGCAGTACAAAAGGGGGTGGTGATGGACGGAGCATCTGAATCAATCAAACACTCACACCCAGTCAAAAGATCTGGGTTTAATCCATCACCGTACTTTAGCCCACTCTGCCACCCCAGTTCAGACATGGCTATATGCAAATCAGTCTTACCCTGTGCCTCATGGGAACAGTCCAGCCTGAACTGCCAAGCCATGTCTTCCCTGGACCGGAAACAAGCTTCCGAGGACCGGTTTCTGGCATTCCAGCCGTCTTCAGCCTGGCTTGCTTGAATCCAGTGGCAAAGTGAGCAAGGGACTCATGTCTGAGCATACCCTGCCACACTTATGGCGGCCAAAAGCAGTACAAAAGGGGGTGGTGATGGACGGAGCATCTGAATCAATCAAACACTCACACCCAGTCAAAAGATCTGGGTTTAATCCATCACCGTTCTTTAGCCCACTCTGCCACCCCAGTTCAGACATGGCTATATGCAAATCAGTCTGACCCTGTGTCTCATGGGAACAGTCCAGCACGAACTGCCAAGCCATGTCTTCCCTGGACCAGAAACAAGCTTCCGAGGACCGGTTTCTGGCATTCCAGCCGTCTTCAGCCTGGCTTGCTTGAATCCAGTGGCAAAGTGAGCAAAGGACTCACGTTTGAGCATACCCTGCCACACTTATGGCGGCCAAAAGCAGTACAAAAGGGGGTGGTGATGGACGGAGCATCTGAATCAATCAAACACTCACACCCAGTCAAAAGATCTGGGTTTAATCCATCACCGTTCTTTAGCCCACTCTGCCACCCCAGTTCAGACATGGCTATATGCAAATCAGTCTGACCCTGTGCCTCATGGGAACAGTCCAGCCCGAACTGCCAAGCCATGTCTTCCCTGGACCGGAAACAAGCTTCCGAGGACCGGTTTCTGGCATTCCAGCCGTCTTCAGCCTGGCTTGCTTGAATCCAGTGGCAAAGTGAGCAAGGGACTCACGTCTGAGCATACCCTGCCACACTTATGGCGGCCGAAAGCAGTACAAAAGGGGGTGGTGATGGACGGAGCATCTGAATCAATCAAACACTCACACCCAGTCAAAAGATCTGGGTTTAATCCATCACCGTTCTTTAGCCCACTCTGCCAGCCCAGTTCAGACATGGCAATATGCAAATCAGTCTGACCCTGTGCCTCATGGGAACAGTCCAGCCCGAACTGCCAAGTCATGTCTTCCCTGGACCGGAAACAAGCTTCTGAGGACCGGTTTCTGGCATTCCAGCCGTTTTCAGCCTGGCTTGCTTGAATCCAGTGGCAAAGTGAGCAAGGGACTCACGTCTGAGCATACCCTGCCACACTTATGGCGGCCAAAAGCAGTACAAAAGGGGGTGGTGATGGACGGAGCATCTGAATCAATCAAACACTCACACCCAGTCAAAAGATCTGGGCTTAATCCATCACCGTTCTTTAGCCCACTCTGCCACCCCAGTTCAGACATGGCTATATGCAAATCAGTCTGACCCTGTGCCTCATGGGAACAGTCCAGCCCGAACCGCCAAGCCATGTCTTCCCTGGACCGGAAACAAGCTTCCGAGGACCGGTTTCTGGCATTCCAGCCGTCTTCAGCCTGGCTTGCTTGAATCCAGTGGCAAAGTGAGCAAGGGACTCACGTTTGAGCATACCCTGCCACACTTATGGCGGCCAAAAGCAGTACAAAAGGGGGTGGTGATGGACGGAGCATCTGAATCAATCAAACACTCACACCCAGTCAAAAGATCTGGGTTTAATCCATCACCGTACTTTAGCCCACTCTGCCACCCCAGTTCAGACATGGCTATATGCAAATCAGTCTGACCCTGTGTCTCATGGGAACAGTCCAGCACGAACTGCCAAGCCATGTCTTCCCTGGACCAGAAACAAGCTTCCGAGGACCGGTTTCTGGCATTCCAGCCGTCTTCAGCCTGGCTTGCTTGAATCCAGTGGTAAAGTGAGCAAAGGACTCACGTCTGAGCATACCCTGCCACACTTATGGCGGCCAAAAGCAGTACAAAAGGGGGTGGTGATGGACGGAGCATCTGAATCAATCAAACACTCACACCCAGTCAAAAGATCTGGGTTTAATCCATCACCGTTCTTTAGCCCACTCTGCCACCCCAGTTCAGACATGGCTATATGCAAATCAGTCTGACCCTGTGCCTCATGGGAACAGTCCAGCCCGAACTGCCAAGCCATGTCTTCCCTGGACCGGAAACAAGCTTCCGAGGACCGGTTTCTGGCATTCCAGCCGTCTTCAGCCTGGCTTGCTTGAATCCAGTGGCAAAGTGAGCAAGGGACTCACGTCTGAGCATACCCTGCCACACTTATGGCGGCCGAAAGCAGTACAAAAGGGGGTGGTGATGGACGGAGCATCTGAATCAATCAAACACTCACACCCAGTCAAAAGATCTGGGTTTAATCCATCACCCTACTTTAGCCCACTCTGCCACCCCAGTTCAGACATGGCTATATGCAAATCAGTCTGACCCTGTGCCTCATGGGAACAGTCCAGCCTGAACTGCCAAGCCATGTCTTCCCTGGACCGGAAACAAGCTTCCGAGGACCGGTTTCTGGCATTCCAGCCATCTTCAGCCTGGCTTGCTTGAATCCAGTGGCAAAGTGAGCAAGGGACTCACGTCTGAGCATACCCTGCCACACTTATGGTGGCCAAAAGCAGTACAAAAGGGGGTGGTGATGGACGGAGCATCTGAATCAATCAAACACTCACACCCAGTAAAAAGATCTGGGTTTAATCCATCACCGTTCTTTAGCCCACTCTGCCACCCCAGTTCAGACATGGCTATATGCAAATCAGTCTGTCCCTGTGCCTCATTGGAACAGTCCAGCCCGAACTGCCAAGTCATGTCTTCCCTGGACCGGAAACAAGCTTCCGAGGACCGGTTTCTGGCGTTCCAGCCGTCTTCAGCCTGTTTTGCTTGAATCCAGTGGCAAAGTGAGCAAGGGACTCACGTCGGAGCATACCCTGCCACACTTATGGCGGCCAAAAGCAGTACAAAAGGGGGTGGTGATGGACGGAGCATCTGAATCAATCAAACACTCACGCCCAGTCAAAAGATCTGGGTTTAATCCACCACCGTTCTTTAGCCCACTCTGCCACCCCAGTTCAGACATGGCTATATGCAAATCAGTCTGACCCTGTGCCTCATGGGAACAGTCCAGCCCGAACTGCCAAGCCATGTCTTCCCTGGACCAGAAACAAGCTTCCGAGGACCGGTTTCTGGCATTCCAGCCGTCTTCAGCCTGGCTTGCTTGAATCCAGTGGCAAAGTGAGCAAAGGACTCACGTCTGAGCATACCCTGCCACACTTATGGCGGGCCAAAAGCAGTAGAAAAGGGGGTGGTGATGGACGGAGCATCTGAATCAATCAAACACTCACACCCAGTCAAAAGATCTGGGTTTAATCCATCACCGTTCTTTAGCCCACTCTGCCACCCCAGTTCAGACATGGCTATATGCAAATCAGTCTGACCCTGTGCCTCATGGGAACAGTCCAGCCCGAACTGCCAAGCCATGTCTTCCCTGGACCGGAAACAAGCTTCCGAGGACCGGTTTCTGGCATTCCAGCCGTCTTCAGCCTGGCTTGCTTGAATCCAGTGGCAAAGTGAGCAAGGGACTCACGTCTGAGCATACCCTGCCACACTTATGGCGGCCGAAAGCAGTACAAAAGGGGGTGGTGATGGACGGAGCATCTGAATCAATCAAACACTCACACCCAGTCAAAAGATCTGGGTTTAATCCATCACCCTACTTTAGCCCACTCTGCCACCCCAGTTCAGACATGGCTATATGCAAATCAGTCTGACCCTGTGCCTCATGGGAACAGTCCAGCCTGAACTGCCAAGCCATGTCTTCCCTGGACCGGAAACAAGCTTCCGAGGACCGGTTTCTGGCATTTCAGCCATCTTCAGCCTGGCTTGCTTGAATCCAGTGGCAAAGTGAGCAAGGGACTCACGTCTGAGCATACCCTGCCACACTTATGGTGGCCAAAAGCAGTACAAAAGGGGGTGGTGATGGACGGAGCATCTGAATCAATCAAACACTCACACCCAGTAAAAAGATCTGGGTTTAATCCATCACCGTTCTTTAGCCCACTCTGCCACCCCAGTTCAGACATGGCTATATGCAAATCAGTCTGACCCTGTGCCTCATGGGAACAGTCCAGCCCGAACTGCCAAGTCATGTCTTCCCTGGACCGGAAACAAGCTTCCGAGGACCGGTTTCTGGCGTTCCAGCCGTCTTCAGCCTGTCTTGCTTGAATCCAGTGGCAAAGTGAGCAAGGGACTCACGTCGGAGCATACCCTGCCACACTTATGGCGGCCAAAAGCAGTACAAAAGGGGGTGGTGATGGACGGAGCATCTGAATCAATCAAACACTCACGCCCAGTCAAAAGATCTGGGTTTAATCCACCACCGTTCTTTAGCCCACTCTGCCACCCCAGTTCAGACATGGCTATATGCAAATCAGTCTGACCCTGTGCCTCATGGGAACAGTCCAGCCCGAACTGCCAAGCCATGTCTTCCCTGGACCAGAAACAAGCTTCCGAGGACCGGTTTCTGGCATTCCAGCCGTCTTCAGCCTGGCTTGCTTGAATCCAGTGGCAAAGTGAGCAAAGGACTCACGTCTGAGCATACCCTGCCACACTTATGGCGGCCAAAAGCAGTGCAAAAGGGGGTGGTGATGGACGGAGCATCTGAATCAATCAAACACTCACACCCAGTCAAAAGATCTGGGTTTAATCCATCACCGTTCTTTAGCCCACTCTGCCACCCCAGTTCAGACATGGCTATATGCAAATCAGTCTGACCCTGTGCCTCATGGGAACAGTCCAGCCCGAACTGCCAAGCCATGTCTTCCCTGGACCGGAAACAAGCTTCCGAGGACCGGTTTCTGGCATTCCAGCCGTCTTCAGCCTGGCTTGCTTGAATCCAGTGGCAAAGTGAGCAAGGGACTCACGTCTGAGCATACCCTGCCACACTTATGGCGGCCAAAAGCAGTACAAAAGGGGGTGGTGATGGACGGAGCATCTGAATCAATCAAACACTCACACCCAGTCAAAAGATCTGGGTTTAATCCATCACCGTACTTTAGCCCACTCTGCCACCCCAGTTCAGACATGGCTATATGCAAATCAGTCTTACCCTGTGCCTCATGGGAACAGTCCAGCCTGAACTGCCAAGCCATGTCTTCCCTGGACCGGAAACAAGCTTCCGAGGACCGGTTTCTGGCATTCCAGCCGTCTTCAGCCTGGCTTGCTTGAATCCAGTGGCAAAGTGAGCAAGGGACTCACGTCTGAGCATACCCTGCCACACTTATGGGGGCCAAAAGCAGTACAAAAGGGGGTGGTGATGGACGGAGCATCTGAATCAATCAAACACTCACACCCAGTCAAAAGATCTGGGTTTAATCCATCACCGTTCTTTAGCCCACTCTGCCACCCCAGTTCAGACATGGCTATATGCAAATCAGTCTGACCCTGTGTCTCATGGGAACAGTCCAGCCCGAACTGCCAAGCCATGTCTTCCCTGGACCAGAAACAAGCTTCCGAGGACCGGTTTCTGGCATTCCAGCCGTCTTCAGCCTGGCTTGCTTGAATCCAGTGGCAAAGTGAGCAAAGGACTCACGTCTGAGCATACCCTGCCACACTTATGGCGGCCAAAAGCAGTACAAAAGGGGGTGGTGATGGACGGAGCATCTGAATCAATCAAACACTCACACCCAGTCAAAAGATCTGGGTTTAATCCATCACCCTACTTTAGCCCACTCTGCCACCCCAGTTCAGACATGGCTATATGCAAATCAGTCTGACCCTGTGCCTCATGGGAACAGTCCAGCCTGAACTGCCAAGCCATGTCTTCCCTGGACCGGAAACAAGCTTCCGAGGACCGGTTTCTGGCATTCCAGCCATCTTCAGCCGGGCTTGCTTGAATCCAGTGGCAAAGTGAGCAAGGGACTCACGTCTGAGCATACCCTGCCACACTTATGGCGGCCAAAAGCAGTACAAAAGGTGTAGATAGATGTATAACATATCGATTTTTATATATATACATATAATAACATAATAAATATTAAATATATTAAATAGTAAAAATAATTTAAAACATGTATATAATATGTAATATATATCTTAATAAATATAACAAATAAACCTAATTTGAAAAAGTTAAACACATATATAAGAAAAAATATATATTTACATATATCTACTTACAAAAAAGTTCTTAAGCTAATAATTTTAATTCATATTATAATTTAAAAATAATATAAAAACAAATAAAGTAATATATACATATACCACTAACATAACATCTTTTTAAATAAACAAAAACATAATAATAACAGCATAAAATAAAATATAAAATATAAATATAATACATATACTGTTCCCACTACAATTAATACCAAACTACGCAAACTATTCAAATGAATGTATAATATATAACAAATGTACTTCTCCCACGTCATACAACACAAAAATAATAAAACTGGTTAACATTTACAAATCTCCTGCCAATAAATGTGACAGCAGTAAAAGCATTGGATTGCGGATAAGTAATATTTACTGTATCCATTCCAGCCAAAAGTAACAAAACTGTTGCAGTGCGAAGGGATACATTTACTATTCCCACTCCAATCACTGCAACAGTAGGGAAAGTGTTAAATTGCAGAGGAGTAACATGTACTATTCCCACCCCAATGAGTGTAACAGTAGGGAAAGTCTTTAATATGGTGGAGGAGTAAAATGTACTATTCCCACTCCCGTCAGTACAACGTTAGGAAAAGTGTTGGATTGCAGAGGGGTGAAATTTACTATTCCCATTCCAGTAAGTGCAACAGTAGGGAAAGTGTTGGATTGCAGAGGAATAAAATGTACTATTCCCACCCAAATGAGTGCAACAATAGAGAAAGGGTTGGATAGTGGAGGGTTAAAATTTACCATTCTCACTCCAAACAGTGCAACAGTAGGAAAAGTGTTGAATGGCAGAGGAGTAAAATTGACCTATTCCCACTGCAATAAGTGTAACAGTAGGAAAAGTGTTAGATAGTGGCAGGGTAAAACTTACCATTCCCACTCCAGTCTCTTCAACATTAAAAACAAACAAAATATCTTCAACAAAATAAAATTCTTTTAAAAACATAGTTAATAGAAAATATATAAATATGTTTAAAAATATAATAAAAATATATTTAATATTAAAATGTTTTAAAAATGAAAACATATCCCAATCTTTAATAAATATCATAAATACCTACAAATATTATTATAAATAAATTACCAAAATAATTTTCAAACAAATACATGTTTTTACTTACAAATTATTCATGAAGTAAAACATTCATTATTACATACATTTAGATTAGCTACTTCCCACCCTATAACACCACTAAACTCACAACCTGTACCTTGAAAATTATTTACATATTAATATAAATATTTCTTAACAAACTATTTTAAACGTATTAATTATTTATAATAAATATACTTCCCACAATAAATCCCCACAAAGCACACATTGCACTCATAACATGTAGCAGAACATTATTTACAGAATTAACATAATTAATTATTAAACTAATGATTAATATTTTTTTTTTTATTAATTGCTCAAAAATAATGTACTCACCCCCCATACCCCTATAAAACCCAAAACCACATCTAAAATCTAAAACATATATATGTGCATAATTAACATAATTAATTATCAATTAATCAAATAATATTAATTAGAAACCAAATTATAATCATTAAACTTAATTAACTTCCCACCCTTTCCTCCTATAATCCCCACAACTGGCACCCAAAAAATAAACTTAAGAAAAATTAATTACACAATGAAAGTTAATTTCCAAATAAATATCATAGTATTTAACAACTATTATTAATTCATTAAAAATAAATGACTTCCCACCTATTACCACTATATCCCCACAACCCACACCTAAAACAAATGACACAATTAACATAATTATCAATTAATTCATTGATATTAAAGAACAACCAATTATTAATTAATTAAAAATAAATTACTTCTCGCCCTTTACCCCTATAAACCGACCAACCACACATTGAAAAATTACACAATTAACATAATTAATTATTCATTAATTCATCAATATTATTTAATAACTAAGTATTAATTAATTAAAAATAAATTACTTTCCACCCTTTACCCCCATAAACCCCACAACCCATATACCTCGGTCGGAAGGGCTCCGAATCGGATTTGTTTTTACCTACACCGATCCGGAGCCCTTGTTACCGACCGACTCGTTCCCAATTCCGAACGACCAAGTATGCTGCCTGGAAACCTCTAGCACTGATGGAATCTGTTCCGGAAGGCATACGGAGAGATAAAGCGCTCCAGAGCTGAATCATACTGCTCTATGGAGTAGGTTTTCCAAGCAAGCAAGTACGGCGAACGATTCTGACAAGCTTTACCATTTGTGTTATCTGACTCAAAAAGACTGCCGGAATCGATCTTCGGGGGTCTGTAGCAGGTCCCCCTTCACCCGGGGCCCTCTGAATCTTGCTAGTGGGGGTGCCCATGGATACCCCCATTCAGACCACGCAGAGTGTGGCAGGCACCAAGGGGTGCCAGCAACATGGTGCACGATGATCCCCAATCACCCCTTTTGTCAATGAGAGCCTGCGTATGCGGTCGGTACACCGGCTCCCATTGAAGTCAATGGGAGCCCGACCAAATCTTATCCGGATGCCATCAAATGCATCAAAAATGTTCAGTCGGACTCCCCTCACACAAGCCGTGCTGAAAGCATTCCGGACATGAGTCATTTGGTTTGCTTTCCAAACAAGATTGGAATCGGGCCCAAAATGTACCAAAAGAAATTTTTTTAAGCACTATTAATACATTAAATATCAATTCAATAAATATTATTAAACAAAAAATTATCATTAATGTATTACTAATTAAATTACTTTCCACCCTATTTCCTTAGAAACCCCCAACCTGTTACGGAACTAAAAAATAGAAAATGTATTTACATTAAATTTAATAACTACTAAAAATGAAACACATATATAAAAAACATAAACATCATATACACAAAAATTACATTTAAAATAAATACTAAAGTACATAACACTGCTTAAAAAACTATATATTAAACAACTATATTTTTGCAAAGGATAATAATGACTTCTATATTTTAAATATCGATATTACCTTCAAATCGATATTCTTGACATCAATATTCTTGACATCAATATTTCCATGTCACAATATTTTATACCCGATATTCTTGTCTGTCGATATTTGTAACCCGATATTTTGTGTAAACATCGCAGAAAGGGACAACTTCCTGCACAAAATTAATCAATCTAGGTCATTTTCACTTTCTATGTGTGCTGCAGAATGCTGCACACATAAATAAAGAGGAGAAATAAAACCATTTATCCTCTTTGTGCCTCCCAAAAGCCACCCTTGGGGTGGTGTTAGATTCTGATTTCTAGGTTTACGGTTTCTTGTAAATCTGGGAATGCTTCAGATTACATGGATTTTGGGTGGGAACACCTACAGCAACACCCATGGAATGCCCCTTTCACACAGTTTTAAAGTGGCTTTACATGATCTTGTAAATATGCTGTGGCACATTGCGCCACCGGAACATAAATTAGTGACATTCTAGCAGTGCAAAAGTGCCACCCCTCTCATGCATCACTCACCTGAACAACTGCTGGATTGTCCTTGGGTCAGTAGACCGAACGTCAGCAGCAGGAAGCTGGAGACTTGGAACTGCACAAAGCCAGAGACTCTCCGTTGCCGTCTGGAACCATGGAAGAAGGAGAGGCGCATAACCAGTCAACCTTAAATTAGGTCATCTGCTGTCTGAGGAGTCATATTTGGGGGATGTCCGGACTCCGCACCGGATGGCCACATCGCAGTGGAGCCATCGTAGCTGGGGGGGCGTTCAGGGGGATTGTTGGCATAATCTTTCTGAATGCGATCGCGCATCATCACCATCACATAAATCAATCAATCAATCATTTGTAGAGCGCATTACTCACCCGTGAAGGTCTCAAAGTGCTGGGGGGTGGAGAGGGTTCTGCTACTGCTCGAACAGCCAGATCTTGAGGAGTCTTCTGAATGTCAGCAGGTCCTGGGTCTGTCGCAGGAGGATGGGGAGGGCGTTCCATGTCTTGGCGGCAAGGTGGGAGAATGATCTGCCGCCGATGGTTGGTCGGGGTATGCGTGGAACGGTGGCAAGGGCAAGGCCAGCGGAGTGAAGCTGGCAGTTCGGGGAGTAGAAGGTGTGTCGTTTGTTGAGATATGTTGGTCCGGTGTTGTGGAGTGCTTTGTGAGCGTGGGTGAGGAGCTTGAAGGTGAGCCTTTTGTTGACGGGGACCCAGTGCAGGTCTCTCAAGTAGGCAGTAATGTGGCTGTGTTGAGGATGAGGCAAGCGGAGGCGTTCTGTATGCGTTGGAGTTTGGCCATGGTTCCTGCATGGTGTTGCTGTAGTCCAGCCTGCTGCTGGCGAGGGCTTGGGTGACCGTCCTTCTGGTTCTGGTGGGGATCCGTCTGTAGATCTTGCGAAGCATGCAGAGGGTGTTGAAGCAGGAAGAGGAGATGGTGTTGACTTGCTGGGTCATAGAAAGTGTTGAGGCCAGGATGACTCCCAGGTTGGTGGGTGTCGGTGCATCTCCCACTGTGGCCGGCCACCAGGAGTTGTCCCAGGCGGAGGGGGTGGAGCCGAGGATGAGGACCTCCATCTTGTCAGAGTTCAGTTTCAGGCGACTGTTCTTCATCCATTCTGTGACGGCTGTCATTCCTTCGTGGAGGTTGGTTTTGGCGGTGGCGGGGTCCCTGGCGAGGGAGAGGATCAGCTGGGTGTTGTCGGCATATGAGATGATGTTGAGGTCGTGGGATTGGACGATGTTGGCAAGCGGTGCCATGTAGACATTGAAAAGGGTCGGGCTGAGGCATGATCCTTTGGGTACGCCGCAGGTGATCTTGGTGGCTTCGGATTAGAATGGGGGAGGCGGACTCTCTGGGTTCTGCCGGTGAGGAAGGAGGTGATCCAGTCCAGGGTTTTGTCACAGATCCCTACGTCGTGGAGGCGTGTGTAGTAGGGTGTGGTGGCAGACGGTGTTGGTTACAGCGCCTCTCTTGTATAACCTGGACCAGATTGGGGGTGGCTTGTAGCTGTGGCGGGGGACAGCTTGTTGTGCAGACTCCCTGTCCGCAGCATCTGGTGACCAGTAGATTTCAGCCAGGTCCAGACCTGTTATGGGGCATCACAGAATCTAGTGTTACCATCTCAGACCACTCGCAGCCTTGCCGGGAAGAGGAGGGAGTATTTGATGCCCAACTCTCGGAGGCGTTGCTTAACCACTAGAAATGATCACCTCTGCACCCCTGTGGCATAGTAAAGGCATGCCCGTGGGAACAGAAGGAGCCAATGCAGTGGCATATAGTGTAAAACCAAAAGGGGATGATGGACAGAGTGTTGAACAATGCAAGCACTCACCCTCAGTCAACTGATCTGGGTTTAATCCATCATCATTCTTTAGTTCACTCCGCCACTCCAGTTCAGACATGGCCATATGCAAATCAGTATGACCCTGTGCCTCATGGGAACAGTCCGGCCCGAACTACCAAGCCATGTATTCCCTGGACCGGAAACAAGCATCCTGGGACTGGTCTCTGGCTATTCAGCCGTCATCAGCCAGGCTGGCTTGAATCCAGTGGCAAAGTGAGCAAGGGACCCACGTCTGGGCATACCCTGCCAACTTAGGGCGAACAAAGCAAAACCAAAAGGAGATGATGGACGGAGTGTTGAACAATGCAAGCACTCACCCCCAGTCAACTGATCTGGGTTTAATCCATCATCATTCTTTAGCTCACTCCGCCACCCCAGTTCAGACATGGCCATATGCATATCAGTCTGACCCTGTGCCTCATGGGGACTGTCCAGCCCGAACTGCCAAGCCATGTCTTCCCTGGACCGGAAACAAGCATCCTGGGCCCAGTTTCTGGCTATTCAGCCGTCATCATCCAGGCTAGCTTGAATCCAGTGGCAAAGTTAGCAAGGGACCCACGTCTGGGCATATACTGTGGCATTATCAACTTTCACTTCCCTAAGCTTGCGTACCTCCCTCAAGACAGCTTCACGATCCCTATACGAGGCAGAAGAGAAAGGGTCTAGGACCTGTCCCCAGTGGTGGAAGGTTCGCTTGCACTCGATGGGCCCACTCCACAACAAAGAATGGGGAGAGTGCACCTGCTGCCAGTAGGTCATGCGAGCATGTCTCAGTATATGCCACTGCATCCGCTCTTTCTTCTACCTCGGGCAGACCCACCACCGCACGTTGTTCTGTCGGAAATGGTCTTCCGCATCCTTTCTCTCTAGTGACTTCACACATGCCATTAGCTGTTGTACCTACAATGCTGCAGTCTTGATAATAGGGTGGATTGTGGCCAGTTCCTGGTCAATGTTGTGTACCTTGTCAGTCAGCTTGCGATGATCTGCACGCTTCAGAGTGAAGATGACTGTGATTTTGTGGATGCGGTCCACAAGGGAAGTGCATGTTTGTTCAAGGGAGGTGCCTATTTTCTCCACAGCAGCAAGTACAGAGTCTAGTTTGGAGTCCAGGGTGTATGCTGTCACATGCCCTGGTCACCAGTGACCCCCAGCTGCTCGGTACACCAACACGGAGGAGAGGCCAGGTGTCGACACCACCCCGTATGCAGACGGACCATCATTGCGCCAGACTCCCAGGCACTATGTATGACTTGCGGTGCAGTGCAGTGTAGCCAGCCAGACCCTCTCCTCCAGTCAAGTGTATGCTACCCAGGAATCTTCGTTCGATCGGCACTGTGGAAATCCTGCATACACCCAAAAGCACACTAACAGGGGGCGAGGAAAGGCAGCACCACCCGGTCGCTTCCTCCGATCTAACAGTGGTGATCAGATTTGGTATTGCCCAGTGCACCAGCGAGTAACGGCGGATAAAGGTGCATGCCCAAGGGCCTGGGCCCGAACTGACCCCTGTTCCCCTGGTACCTGCTGCCACCAACATCCGAAATAAGTGACTTGAGCCAGTTAGTGGAGTCACCCACCAGTCTTGTGTTGTGTTCTCAGCAATATGAGTCCGCCGCAGTTCAGGGATTGCTCAATCCCCAGGTGTCCTCCCTCATCCCATATTCTCCTCACCTGGAAGTCGACACTAGGGCTCAATCTGCTGGGCTCTCTCTGAATCTGCAACTCAGCCTGCAGGAGCCTCAGCCAGACCGGATTTCACAAGCCTGAGCCAGGCCACAAGCCTAAAGCAGTCACCACGAGTCTTCTGGAGAACCTTCCGATATAGCTCAGGGGCCTCACCCTCCACAGCGTCCCGGCACGCCAGCTCCTCTGGCCTGTGATGCAAGAGGCATGGCCCACCATCGGCGATCTCCTCCGTGCAGCCCGGTGTAGTGGTGGCACATGTTATGCAATGCAGAACCCCCCACGTCGGTGTGCCGAAGCACCTCTACCGGTCACAGCTCCAAGGGGCACCAGACGGTCTTCTCACACAGGTCAGCATTGTGTCTCCTTGCGACCTGCCAGACTTAGCCACCAGGTAAAGGCGATCTCTGATGCCTCAATGTATACCGGGGCCCACAGGCTCGGGTCCGACATGACGTGCCTTCCCGTCAGGCTGCAGTAACACTACTTTTCATAAATGAGGCCCTGATTCTGCATTTTCTCTTCCCCTGGTAATCCTGGCTGTTGGGGGTGGGGGGGATTTCTGGGCTGTTTACCTGTGCTGAACTTCGTCCTGGTTGCTCTATTCTGCATTCCAGTGTTTTATGTCCATTAGAGGTATATATGTAGGCTCTTTTTGCCTCTAGGGGGCATATTTTCAAGCCCCTAACGCCACAAGAACATCACTTTTAGTAACGTTCTTGTGGCTTCAATTTTTTTACAAGGCAGCGTTAAACCACTTAACATGTCTTACCGCTGCTTGGTAAATAAGGCACCCTTTCAAATTATACTAAGCATGATAGGGGTAGGCAATGGGTGTTGTGGTGGGCGTTCCACCGCAACGTCCATTAATGTTGATGCTGCCCCATATTTACATGGGTAGCATAAATATGGGCAGCGCCAAAATTAAGACTAGCGGAAACCTGGTCTTAATCTGGGGCACTGAGGAGAAATGTTTAATTTCTCCTCGTTTTTGTTGTTTCAATGGGTGCTGCATTGTGTGGCACATATAGAAACAGCAAAACGTCATTGATTGTTTATGAGCAGGGAGGACTTTCCTGCACATAAACAATAATTTAAAAAAAATGATGTTTTGCAACTTCAATGTGTGCTGCATTAAGCAGCACACAAATAAGTTTCAAGACGCCATTTCAGATCGTTTATGTGCAGGAAGGGACACCTTCCTGCACACAATCATTCCCCTCAATATAAGCACCCTTGCACTGTGGTGTAGGGGTTCCTGCATTGGCGCTAGGCAGCTAAATTTGCGCCAGCGCAGGGTGAAACGCAAGGCTGCACCGTATTTTTATACATACGGTGCAGCCCTGTGTCTCAGTAGTGACTGAGCGTGGCGTTAAGCCAAGGATGCTAATGCACGCACTGCCACTTCCTGGTAAATATGCCCCTAGAGGCTGAAAAGGGACGTTGGACTGAGAAACATGAATTATTTTGCTGCTATTTGGCTGGGAAGCACTTTTTCAATGCTAACGTGTGTTTAGGCCGAGCCTAGAGCAGCGCGCATGTGCTGCTTGCTCAACTTTTAGTAATGGGCTTTGTAAAGCTCACCACACACTTGTGCGTGTGGTTTGTTTTCCTTCAGAGGCTATTCGCCTTTGCTTGCGTCTTTCTGAGAAAGACAGCACGCAATTGGGCAAAGGCGGGTGCATGTCCCACCTTTGCTCCGCCCATTGCTTGCGGTTACCCGCACAAGTCACATCTCTTTTGAATTATCGTGCACAGATGCGTGCGCGATAATTGAAAACAGATTGCTCACTGTGGTGCACGCACGTGTGCACCACTCACGGGCTTGTTGTTTTAAATTCCAATGTAGCTACTTACAACTCGCTCTTTCGATGTGTGCTGTTGCCTTGATGAGATATGTTTTATAGATCTGGAGTTACGATTAGTAGGTCTTCTTTTAACAATGTATATATACCTCTACAATAAAGCGGTGGTTGATATTCTGCGTTCAGTTAAAATCCCAGTGTTGTTATATCCTACAAATTGAGTAGGGTACTATGCACACCTGTTAACCAGTCACCTACAAGGTGACAAGACTGCAGCACAGCCGGAAGCAATACATTGAAGTTTAGGACGACCCCTACTGTGAATGTACCCCGAAAGTTGTCCACCCTGCAAAATCATCCCAACACGTTTCTCCCTTTGGAAAGTAGAATGGTGAGTAGTGGCATAAATCGCATGATTTTTGGCCCTAATGCGTAAAGTACTCCTATTCTCCCACCGGCAGCAATACAGCAAAGACACAGACACCCCAGCAGAACCGAGACATAGCAGCTGTTTCCTGCGCACCTGCCACCTGTTTCCCAATACACCCGCTGTCTTTTTGAGCGCTGCTTCATCAGCAGTCCCTGTCAGAGAAAAAGACTGCTCCGGTAGCTTCAATTGGGCCAAAATGTGTTCCATGCCTGCGCAGTCCCTGCCACTGAGGCAGGATGTGACTGTCCCTTTGCAGGGACAGGCAACTTCGCCAGGATTTGGCCGCAATGGGCCATGCAGCAGGGCAAGCGTGTAACCTGTTGTATTCATGATCAATCGCCTAGAAGATGGTTCCCCAAGGACATGCCGACATGCCAACAGGCCAATCTGCCACCGGCCCAACCATGACACTACCCCAGTTGGTCCTGGGTGCGTGAGGTGTGTATCACTAGGAGAAATTGGACCATGGAGAGAAACCTGCAGGAAGAGGCAATGTGGCTACCGTGTGACAGGGTCAGGGCCCGCTAACCCTGTCAAGAGGCTGGCCCCATCAACCTATGGTCCAGCCTTCTTGGAGTCTGTACTGTCTTTCGGCGGTTGGCCCTGGCCGCGAGCAGCATCGCCACCTTGTGGGGAGAAAGTGCAATGTCTAGCCCAATTTTCAAAACATAATGAGATGCGCATTTAACCAATACTCTCATCTTTTAGCTCACCTTGGGGCCCGTGGCTTCTGAAGTGTGTCTGGAATAATACTGCCTCGTGTGGTGCTAAATCCAACACCCACTGCTCTCACTAGAACGCCCTTTGGACAGCAGAGCTACCCATCGAGCTACACAGAGCACACTGTAATGTTCTGCTCAGGGCCTGGTGACATTAATTGGAGACCACACATAGACTGAAGTAGTGGTCAGTACAATGCCTGCCACGCCCAGGGCCCCGGGCTTTTAATTAACTTTGCAACGTGCCCTCCGTACTAACGTCGGGCCAAACTAACTGTCCCACGCTCGTGGGGGGGGGCGGAGCCCCAAGGCTATGCTGGTTGAGGGCCACAATGGTTGCGCCTAAACATCGCAACATTACATTCCTCCTTTACCCTGAAGTGAAAACATCAAAATTAACATAACATGACTATCAAAATATTTAACAGTCTCTGGAAACTGCAGGGATACAGAAGGAACAGTCTTACTTTTCTGTAGCTGGGAGTACAGCTCGAACTCTTTCACCATCTGCATCGGGCCACAAAGTCTCGGTATCTCTGGGATGGTTTCGGGCAGGGGCGCAGATCGTACCTGCTTTGGCTGCGCTCGCCTGATGGAGTTCGAACTAGTTCATCGGAGTTATTTGGCCCCGTTGCTTCTGGGTGGCTTTGGGCCGCCGGTGATTCCAGTCCATTTTGGGCCAGAGGGGCTGAATCTATTCTCGTGCGTTCCTCTTCCTCACTAGGGCTATCTTCTTCCGCTGGCCCTCGAGGGCATTGGGTCGGTTCTGAGAAAAACTCTGCGGGGTCGGGGAACTCGTCGCTCTCTCCACCTACGATTTTCTTGAAGAATGATACGTTTCTTGTAACTCTCTCTCTCCCTCTTGCCGCCATGATCATGGTGCCATTAACGTTGATGACAGTCCAGGGGTCTAGCTCGAATGGGAGGCGGAATTTCCCGCATGGATGGCGGTCTTTCACGAGCACTCGGTCGCCCACTTGGATGGGGCTGTCTGCAGCTCTCCTTCTCCGGGATGCTTCTCTGTTGGACTTCATTCGCTGTTCTGCGGATCGGTTGCAAGGAGCTGGGGACGATGCCCACAGAGGGTGGTGTGGGATAGAGTCTATGACAGCCCTATTGAAACATAGACGGCTTGGAGGGACCCCCGTGGTACAGTGGGGTGTCAGTCTGTATTCTCGTAGGAATTGGTAAAGGGCTAACTAAGTTTTGGCCATCTGTCATTGCGATTTGGACAGTCTTGTTCAAAGTCCTCATCAGCCTCTCAACTTCCCCGTTGGCTTGAGGCCATCTTGGGGTTATTTTCCGATGTTTGATGCTGTGTGATTGTAGGTATTCCGCTAGCTCGCAACCATTAAAAGGGGGGCCATTGTCTGTGCGCAGTTCTTCTATGAGGCCATGGGTAGCGATAATCTTTTCTAGCTTGGGAATCACCTCAGAGGCTGCGGTGGAGGGCAGGATCTCGATTTTGGGGTATCTTGAAAAGTCATCCACCACCACAAACATGTATTTCCCACCGGGAAGGCTGCCAAAATCAGCGCTAGCGCGCACCCATGGGGATGTCGGTCCCTCCTCTGTGATCACGGGCGCGGGAGGGTTGGGTAGGATGGTTGCTTGGCACACAGGGCATCGCTGGACGACTGCTTCCACTATCTCGTCGAGCCCGGGGAACCAGAGCTTGCTTCGAAGTCGGTTTTTAGATTTTACAATGCCCTGGTGTGCGCCATGGGCCAGGAGGGCAGCTTGCTGTGTAAGTTTGTCAGGCAGCACCAGGCGAGGGCCTCTTAGGAGACATCCTTCCGGAGAGATGGACAGCTCGCCTCGGACTTGGTGGAGTGCTCTCAGGGTCGCTTGAGCGCTCAGGGTACGGAAGGATGCTGGACTCTGGAGTGGCTTCCAGTTTCCTGACTTGATGGCCTGGATGGCGATCTGTAAGCAGTCGTCGTTTTTGGTAGCTTGCGTCACGTCTTCTAAGGAGATCGGCAGGGGTCTTGATCTTTCCACAATCAGGGCTTGTATCCACCACGAGCTGTGATTCGTTGCGAGGGTCGAAGTAGGCCAGGGTCGTGTCCCCAGAGAGTGCTGCTTTGGTTTTCTGGAAGGATTCTTGCTGTTTGGGCCCCCACTCCCAAGTGGCTGTAGATTTTGTGAGGTCACGGAGGGGGCCGGTGAGGTCCGACAGATCCTTGATGAACCTCCCGCAGTATGTGACCATTCCAAGAAAACTGCGGACAGCAGTCACAGAGGTTGGGGCGGGAGCTTCATGGATGTCTTTGACCTTGTCAGGGTCCGGTCCTACTCCTTGGTCTGAACATTTTTAGCCAAAGAAGCTGATGTCTTTTCGTAAGAACTCACACTTTTCCCTGTGGAGGGTTAGACCTCGCTCTTGTAGTCTGGTGAAGACAGCTTGGAGCCGCCGGATGTGTTCATCCAGGGTCGGGGCGTGGACCAGGATGTCGTCGCTTACATTCAACACACCGTCCAACCCTTGCAGGACATTCTGAATAATGTTCTGAAACACCTCTGCGGCGCTCGATATCCCGAAGTTGAGCCGGGTATATCTCCACAGGCCTGCGTGGGTGGAGAACGTAGTGATCGGGCGTGAGTCTGGGTGTAACGGAATTTGGTGGTAACCTGATCTTGGGTCCATCTTAGAAAACCACTTTGAGCCTGATAGCTCTCCAATGATGTCGTCTATGGTTGGCGTCAGGTGGCGCTCACGCTTAATAGCAAGGTTGGGGATGCGCATGTCAACGCAAATCCGCACTGCGTCGGGTTGCTTCGGTTTCTTGGCTACCACGATGGGCGACACCCATGGGGTGGGCCCGCTCACCCGTTCGATGATTCCAGCTCTTTCGAGTACCCGCAGTTCTGCCTCCACCTTGGGTCGTAGGTGAAACGCGATGCGTCGGTGCCGGAGAGCCACTGGGGCGACCGATTGGTCTATGTGGAGACGGATGGCAGGCCCTCTCAAACAGCCAATCCCTTCAAACAGTGAAGTGTGTTCAAGCACGAGATGGTCGAGGCTGTGGGCCTGGACGGTGAGCGCAAAGTGTATGAGTCCCAGGTCTTGAGCTGTTCGGCATCCGAGTAGGAATCCGGATCCTTCTTGCGACACATAGACCTTGGTGTGCAGGCGAACAGAATTGTGCGATAGTGATGTTCGGAAGACTCCGCACAGGCATAGGGGCTGACTGGTGCCGTAGGCGTATACTTGTACTCTGGTTGGATGGAGCACTGGTGGAGTGTCTAATGTTCGGTACACGCTGGCCGCCATGAGATTGATCGTTGCTCCGGTGTCAATCAGGGCCGCCACAGCTTGATCTTGCACGTTGACTGTGCACATGGGTTCTGTGGAGGGTGTTGTTGCCAGGGTGTTGAGCATTCGCACAACGTGGACGGATGCTTCGTCGGCGTCATCATCGTCCATGTCGCTGCTGGTGGATGTGTTGTGCAGTGGTTCGAGCTGTCTCACTCTCCTGGGTGGGCCACCCTGCTTTTTTCTCTGTGTTGATAGGCATACACTTGCGAAGTGGTTGGCCTTTCCACAGGCGCTGCAGATTTTTCCATGTGCTGGACATGCTCCATTGTGAGGTGTTGCCCCTCCGCACCATGCACAGGCGCGCTCGTGGGAGGAAGTAGTAGGGCTTGGCCTCCCCCGTCGTGGTTGTCTCGAGCGTGTCTCGGTGGCATTGGTTTTGATGGCGCACACAGGCTCCACTTTGACTGCGACTGTGGGTTTCGGCTCCATGTGCGCAGCTCTGGCTTTCGATAGTTCTTTGGATCGCCCTAACGCCAGGATGTCGCGCATGGACATGTTATCTGTCTCCAGGACTCGTTCCCGCAGTTTCGAGGAAGCGCAACCTTAAATGAACTGGGCGCGGATTTCGTCGTCGACATCCGGGAGAGTGCACGTGCTGGCCAGCTTCTTTAGTCTTGCATAGAAGACATCCACTGACTCTTCGGGGAGTTGGCGGGCTTGGCGGAGCAGGAATCGTTCATAGTCCGCACTGGCGAACGGTTCGAAGTACTCTGTGATGGCGTCGCGTAGCGTGGCGTAGTTCCGGGGTGGGCCACCTTCCGCTACGTCCTTCGAAATGTCGTGGATTGCTTCGCCTCCCAGGTGTAATAGCATCGCGCGCATCCGCTCAACTGCGACGTCCGCCGCCACGAAGTAGTTCTCCAGGCGTTCCACCCATTTCTTCCACCGAGCCGCCTGTGATGGTGGCGTGCCCGTGACAGCGAAAGGCTCGAGCGGGGGCACAGCGGCTGCGGCCATTGGCAGAGGTGGAAGGGGTCGTCGGCTGGGCTAGCTGGGTCACCAGAGGGCTAGGGGCACTGGAATGTGCAGGGGTGGATTCCCAGGGTCCTGCGCGGTCCAAAGCAGCGTTGCATGCGAGATGCGTGAGGAACGGCAGGTGGGCACACGCGAGATACGTGGGAGCCGGTAGGGGCCGCAGCGTTGCACGCGGGAAGCGTGAGAAACAGCGCCCACTCGGCGCACGTGGCAGGCCCAACAGCACAGCGTTCAGGCGTGCGGCCGGAGATGAGGGCGGGCGCTAGCAGAGGCGGTGGAGGCGCCGGGGGCAGCGAAGGCACGCACCTGAGGCCTGCGAGGTCGTCAGGGTGGAGAGGCGGGGCCGGTGACAGCAGGCCTCCGTCGCAGGGGGCGACCGCTCGCTGGGCGCCTGAGTGCTGCGGAGGGTCTCGCTGGACGGGGACACCAGGCGGTGCACAGCAGGGGGGCCTCCGGTAAGGTCGTCCGCCGGGTGGAGGGTGCAGGCTTCCGGCAGGGGCGCTGGGCGCGCCGTAGGGGACAGACAGCAGGGCTGCAGCAGTGGGCTCGGGATGGACCGAGCGGTGGAGCTTTGCACGCGATGGGGTGGCGAGACCACCTCGTCGCCAGTGTAATGTTCTGCTCAGGGCCTGGTGACATTAATTGGAGACCACACATAGACTGCAGTAGTGGTCAGTACAATGCCTGCCACGCCCAGGGCCCCGGGCTTTTTATTAACTTTGCAACGTGCCCTCCGTACTAACGTCGGGCCAAACTAACTGTCCCACGCTCGTGGGGGGGGCGGAGCCCTAATGTTGAAAATGACAATGCATGTGTACATAAGCGGCGTTCATTTGTGTTCACTGTACCTCTTGTCGTAAGCAGAATGGACACTGACTGTGTTATCCCGCCAGCATAGACCCATGCACACATATATACAACAGCCATTTTAGGTACCATGGTCTCTCTGTCTACGATCGATCATCAGCGCCCTTCCCTGACCCTGCAAGCTTCCCCCATGCACCCTGACTGCCCCCCCCGCTCTCACATGCACAAGTCATGAGCCCTCCCCTCCCGCATGACTCTGTCTCTGAGAATCACACCCTGCGCCTGACCAACACCTCCTTTCCCTCCATGAATACCCCTCCTTTGATGACCTCTTCCTCCGAACCTAATTGTCTACATGGACCGCTGGTCATCCCTTAGCCTGAGGATACAGTTTATTGCCCACTACTGTATGCACTCGCCTCTCTTGAAAGGAGCCACTATTGATCATGACCTCCCCACCCCCTGAGATTCGATCAGGCGCACACATTCTAAAGGAATCAGCAGAACACTCAGCTGCGTGACAGCCCCCTCCTATTGTATGAAGGATAAGGGCCCCTACTGTAGCCACGTGTTGGAATATCTTCGTACTTCACAATGTCTTGATTGTAATGAAGGATGTCTGTGTGCCATAAACCTGTGTATAAAAGACGAAGCCTCAGAGAAACTTGTTAGAGCACCTCCCGAAGACACTATGCGAGTGTCCCAAATGGCAGGCTCTCCTCATGAGAAATAAACCTTTTTCCTTGTCTTCCTGCTTCCAGCGCCCGTCTCTTTATTTGGTAATTATTCAAGATGGGAACTAAGAGGCGTCTTGCGCCAGCAGCCTGGGCATCCGGTGCGTTATGGGCTGACTTTTCTACAATTGGCGCCCAACGCGGGGCCCATCAGCGACATAAGGTCCGGTAAGAGAGGTCCAGACGATGAGGTGAACATCTAAATGATTGGAGTATACCTGCCTTGAGAGGGCCCTCGTCCGGCTGCCGATTGAATGAACTTCACCGATTCCGAACGGACCTCTCTCAAGTGACCTATTGTCCTGACTGGAATCCCACAGGAATGCTGCGGTAAAAACATGGAGAAAGAGAACGATCGGGCGCTGGAAAAAGGAAGGCGAAGAACTGTCCACATGGTCCGGTCCGGGTAAGGTCGTGACACACAACAAATTGCGAAATTGATTGTTTGATTGTTTGAAAATACTAGTATTACTCACTTTATTGTCTCTGAGAGATTCTCTATTTGCAAACAAGCACAGAGTCGCCATACTCTGTTTAGTCTTTGCAGATAGTGAAGGATAGGTAATGCAGACTTTTGTCCCCATTGTAATCCGTCATACCTATTTTTCTCCCCATTGATTGATTGTTTGATCGAGCATTGAATTGTTCGAAGTTGGTTCTCTTAAGGATCTTCTCTGCCTGCAAACGGGGAAGAATAGGAACATTCTCTCTCCCTTTGCAGATGGTGAAGGGTAGGTAACTCAAGCTTTTAACCCGTCGTGCCTATTTCGTTCCTCATTGATTGATTGATTGTCCGAACATTGACTGTTTGGAATTGTTCTTTTTGGAGGTATTCTCTGTTTGCAAATAACGTGGAATAGAAATGTCTGTCTAGTCTTTGCAAGTAAGGAAGGGTAGGTAATGCGGACCTTTGTCCCCCGTTGTAATCTGTCATGCCTATCTACTCCCCACTGATTGGTAAACCAGTTCCACCCGGACCATTCACTAGAGGTAGGTCATCTGGCCCGACCAGAGAGCAGCCCTAGTGAAAAGGACATATGCAATAATAACGAAGTGATCACTGTATCCTGTTAACAGAAACTTTAGCATGAAACAACCTGGAAAGAAAGGAATAGGAAAACGAAATCAGTAGGCCACTGATGAACTTTTTATTAAATAACGAACAAGGAAACGATAACAATACTTAATGATAAAACCTATTATTGTCCTAGAAACAAGAAACGTTAGAAATAAGCCCGTAATAAGAAACCTGAAAATGATAAGAGAAGCCAAGCTTGACATTGCGACGGCCACGAGGCAACGAGGCTTCATCGCCCCTCATTGCTCCAAACATGTCTGTCCCACAGCCTGCCACGCCCAAATAACGGCAACCTGGGAAAGATACAAGTCAGCAGACATCCGCCCCCTTTCTGGAAACTCCCAAAGTGCAACAGGTTTGCGGCTACGCCCAGCCGGAAGCAACACATGTAGGGCGGGTCCTGCTGCCAACCGTCGGCCGGAGATCATCACATGGGGTGTAGCCGGAGGAGAGGCCGACGGGACCCGGCCAAGGGGACTGCTCCGACAACCCTGGAGAGTTGCAGGGAGGGGGAATGTCCATGTCCTCGACCCCCCCTCTCTCTCTCTCCCAGTCTGGACCGGCTTCCATGGGAGGTCTGGGGGTGGAGAGGCCGCTACGCCAACAGCCCAAAGGCGGCGCCGCGCGCCAAGGCCTGTCCCCAGGATGGACTAAGGGACCCGTTCCTGGGGCCGTGGCAAGGAGCGTCCGGCCACCATCAACCAGAGGCCCGGCCCAAAGACGGACGGGACGTTTCTTCTTTCTTCAATAATGGCTGCGACAACCCTGGGGGGGGTGTCTTGCACATGCCTCCGACCCCCCCCCGTCCTCATCGCCTGGTCCGGCCATAACAAATGTCAAGCGAGACGCCGTAGGGTGCACCGGGAGGGAGAGGCGGCGCGAACGAGCCTCTCCCACCTCCTCAGGTGGAGGCTCCCCAGCTGCGCCCTCAACGCTCCTCGCACCCGGCAAAGGGTTCGTCCACTCTTGCGGTGCAGCGACGCTCCACGCACCCGGAAAAGGGTTCATCCACTGTGGCGATGCTGCAACACCTCGCCCGGCAGGTTGGAGCCCGTCTGCTCATTTGACCCCGCGATCGCCGGTAGCTGCCGAACTCTCAAAATGGCGGTCGACCTTGCAAGAGCGGGCCCAACATGAAGGAATGGCCCGGTTGCTTGTGGATGCCACCATCATAAAAGTTCTCCTTGTCCTTGAAGATTCTAGAGGAGCCGCGGGAGTCCCCGACTCCCGCAGATACCCCCGATGGGGAATGACTGCCATGATTGCCCACGGAACGATGGAAATGTAGCCGCAGGACGTCGGCGCTCCCATGCTGGCGCCAGCCTCAGTTTGAATGACTAGAATCCTGCAGACTACAGTCCGGATCAGTTCCGGTGAAAACACAGTATGACCCGGTAGGAAAATTGTTGCCTCCCTCCCCTTTTTGACTGATGGTTCAGACCGCCCTTTAACGGAACTTTTGGACTGCCAAAGGAAGCTCTGGGCCAACCACGGGTTAGTAGAGATTTAGACTATGCCTGGTTCTGCCTGACTGCACCCAAAATGGCGCCGATGCAAATGAAACTTTCAACTCCTTGTTGTACCCCGATTGTTCAGCCCTGGTGTCATGAGATATGTATGCAGGTTTTTTAACCACATGGATTGATATAGGATGTGTACTGATTATATGTTCGGACAATTAATTGATTCAGGATGTGTACTGTCAGTTCGGGAAATGAATTGATATTGGATGGGTACTGATTATGTGTTCAGACAGTAAATTGACATCAGATGGGTATTGATTGAACATTCGGACAATGAATTGTTGTTAAGTTTGACGCATCATGATTATTGAAAGTTCGAAGCCCAACACTTATGACACTCGCTCACACTGAAGTCTCGACATGATTTTATTACACTTTTCGCACTTTTTATTATGAAATAAACGACCACCGACTCCATTAAAGTTTTTCACTAATAGGTATCCCCACATATACAGTTCCAGCCTGCTCCGTGGCCGGCCCACGGGGTTGTAGGCCCGTATTTGTGCACCAACATTCTTATTAAAGATTTTTGGAGAAAGCAAATATAGTTGTCCCGCGTAAATTGATGTCTCGAATGAATGATCACTATTTTCGATATAACTAAAATATAGATGAAATGACTCAGCTCGATTAGATAAGGGTTAAAGGGTATAGTACGCAGAAATACTGCAAACATGAATGGTCCAGGTTTTTGTTGTATGTACTTTGCACATTTTTGTACAGCCTAAAGCAACCGCTAAAAGACCCTGGAATTCAGTCTATACTTTATATGCCACCTGTATCAGGAAAATTGTGCTAAAATGCCCCTAAGTCGCTCCGAAGGAGTGCCATCTGGCCTCCCTACATACGAACCGTAATACCACACTTGGGTGACCTATGCTATCCACCGGCCTCCGATAATCGTCTCTCCCACACTAAAAGGTTCATCTGGGCTTAAATGCCGAGTTGGCAAGAACTGCGTTCCGTGGAGATAGACCGAGTATGTAGTAAGTAAAAGCCTTTTCGGGTTTATGCGTGCTGATGTGTTCTTAAATGCTGCCCCCACCCCCCCTTCTTTTTCCCTCTTTCTGCAGGTCACTTTGGAACATCGATTAAGAATACAAAAAAGGAAAATGGTGATCTAACGGACGAAGAAGACGGGAAAAAGGCGTTCGATTATGGTACCCACGCATTCCGAATAATACAACCAAAAATAATGTGCACACATGATTAAGCACTCCACACTTAACTAAATAGGGAAAAGTTTAGGGTATATTTCGAGGTAAGGTTTACATAAGTATCCTCCGCCGAGAGGACTAGGAATATTGCCAATAGTTAAAAACCTACTACCCCCCCCCCTTTTTTCGCATCCTCATAGACATGTAACTCAAAGCTGCCCCATTGTTCTCCAACTGACACCGACTATTGTCTCAGCCTGGAAACACATTTGCTAAAATGACTCGAAAATACCACCGTGAGCACTAGCCCGACCAGGTTAGTTCATGACCAAGTGGCAGAGACGTAAGGGTGTGCAACCACAACCTCCAGTAAAGGCAGCCGACAATAAAAAGAAAAGAAAAAGTAAAGAGAGCTTAGGATGCTGAGAATGCGCAGCGTACAGGAGGAGATCATTTTGGCCAATAACTGTTCTATGTTTTGTCTTGGATTTTTGTATATAATACATGTACTGTCTCCCCCGTCTGAGTTTGTGTGTACGTGATGCATGAATCTACGTCATCCCTCTGCCTGTGTTTCCGTATTACTTAATCCCTGTTGTTCTGTGTTGTGCGCGCACTGAATGGCCCATTATTGTACACGTCTCTCTCTCTCTCTCTCTCTCTCTCTCTCTCTCTTTCTCTCTCCATGTCATACGTGTACCGAATGGACCATTTAGGGTGCGGTCTCTCTCTCTCTCTCTCTCTCTCTCTCTCTCTCTCTCTCTCTCTCTCTCTCTCTCTCTCTCTCTTTCTCTCTCCAAAAGCCCCCTGTTCCCTCTTTCCTTGTATGGTGACGTTGTGCCCCCCCGGCACAAAACATAATTGGGTTTCCTCGAACGCAAAGGTGTTCAGCAAAATTGACCAAAACCAAAACGATTGTGACTTGCCATATTACTACCTCTCCTTTCTGCAAAACGATAGAACCCGAGTTGGTAATGAAGGAAAGGACAGGTAAGACGACGGACGTCCCCTAATCTGGCCTTTTATAAGGGAACTATAACGTCAATGGTCTTCTGTTTCTCAGTTCGTTAGAAATGCGATCCCCAATGCCCCGATTGCCCCACCCCCCTGCACCTAAGTGCGGATGTCCAGAGTACCCCACTTCTCCCGATCGACCCCAGCTCCCTGTCCAAAGCACCCACGCTTCCCCCGATTAACCCCAGCCTCATGTCAGCTACCCACGAAACGTAATTGATGACCTTGATTAACGGTCATTCCCCAGGAAAGCCATGTTTAACATCTGCCCCCTTCCCCCTTCTTCATGACGATAACGCCCCTGCTTGCAAGAGTTAGCAGACCCCGAAGGGAAGTGTGAGACTGTCAGTACTTGGGTTACAATGAAAAAGGGCGAGTCTCTACATAGGGGCTCGAGTTTTGAGTGATGAGATAATACACCATGTATAAAAGTCCAATTCCTCTCACCATACATCGCGCATGAACGCCACACAGGTCCATGAAATCAATAACAATGCACTCCTACAGACTCCATAAGTGACGACTTCTGATTGTGATCGATGAACATATCCCCCACCTACGCAGGAGTGGGGACGGAATTGAGATGTATAAATGTCTTCTCCTGCCAGTTTTTCTAAAACTTGTTTTCTACCCATTCAAAGATACAATCACCGGAGGAGAGGAGCTGGACGTAACGCACAGCCTGGCCACAGATCATGGAGCACGTGTGACAACCAAAGGTGGAACTGCAGAGCAACGAGATGCGGGACGAGGCATAACTTTCAAACTCAGCAGATGGAGGAATGAAGGGCTGCCTTGAAGCCCTCGACTCGCTGACCCACTCGTGCCTGAAGTCCCCCGTCCCCTTTTGAGTCCGACTGTTGGGCTTGCCTGCTCGTTGTCCTTTGCTCCCTTGGTCCCTTGGTGTGTTCAAAGATCTGGCCCCACTCCGCCCTCTCTTCCCTCGATTATCCAACAAACTCACCCTTTTCGCATAAACTTTTGACTATAGAATGAGGTTTTGCCACGGAAAAAGAAAAGACACGCAGGTGCCCAGCTTGAGGCACCCCTAAGAAAATAAGTTAGGAAACAGGACTGTGATCTAACAGCAGAGGACTGATCGCACCCTGCAACGTGTAAGGATGAATCCGAGCTGGACCTATAGCTCCACCGCCGGTGCTCAGCAGCGCCAACAAAAGAAGACGGACTCTGTTAAAAGACATTGCGACAAAGACCCTCCCCCTTTCCAGAACTTTCTACTCACCCCTTGCAAATTGAATCCCTCCCTCAACCATTTTGTATTGCCTTTTAAAATGTTTCATCGGTCACTCATGTAGTTAGTTTTTCAAACGTTTCTTATAGTACTGACAAGACCCGAAGGTATCAGAGCATTTTTTTCCTGTATGTAGATGTCACTGGAGAGAAAATGTGAACTTGATTTTATAATGTGTCGGAACATTTTTCCTTGATTCTACACCGACTAAATATTATGCCGATCTCTAGGCTTGTATGAAGAACCCAACAAATGTAAATGAACATGTATTGCATTCTGCCTATAGCATCGACTAGGTAGAAATTGAACTTGCTTATGTAAAAAAGCGGCGACTGTTGAAAATGACAATGCATGTGTACATAAGCGGCGTTCATTTGTGTTCACTGTACCTCTTGTCGTAAGCAGAATGGACATTGCAAAACACTGACTGTGTTATCCCGCCAGCATAGACCCATGCACACATATATACAACAGCCATTTTAGGTACCATGGTCTCTCTGTCTACGATCGATCATCAGCGCCCTTCCCTGACCCTGCAAGCTTCCCCCATGCACCCTGACTGCCCCCCCCGCTCTCACATGCACAAGTCATGAGCCCTCCCCTCCCGCATGACTCTGTCTCTGAGAATCACACCCTGCGCCTGACCAACACCTCCTTTCCCTCCATGAATACCCCTCCTTTGATGACCTCTTCCTCCGAACCTAATTGTCTACATGGACCGCTGGTCATCCCTTAGCCTGAGGATACAGTTTATTGCCCACTACTGTATGCACTCGCCTCTCTTGAAAGGAGCCACTATCGATCATGACCTCCCCACCCCCTGAGATTCGATCAGGCGCACACATTCTAAAGGAATCAGCAGAACACTCAGCTGCGTGACAGCCCCCTCCTATTGTATGAAGGAGAAGGGCCCCTACTGTAGCCACGTGTTGGAATATCTTCGTACTTCACAATGTCTTGATTGTAATGAAGGATGTCTGTGTGCCATAAACCTGTGTATAAAAGACGAAGCCTCAGAGAAACTTGTTAGAGCACCTCCCGAAGACACTATGCGAGTGTCCCAAATGACAGGCTCTCCTCATGAGAAATAAACCTTTTTCCTTGTCTTCCTGCTTCCAGCGCCCGTCTCTTTATTTGGTAATTATTCAAGATGGGAACTAAGAGGCGTCTTGCGCCAGCAGCCTGGGCATCCGGTGCGTTATGGGCTGACTTTTCTACACTAAGGCTATGCTGGTTGAGGGCCACAAAGGTTGCGCCTAAACATCGCAACAATACACACACAGGGCTACTTACCACACAGCAGCGCTATCCTATGGAACGACCGAACGATCGAACACACACACACACACGCACATACACAGATGCACACGCACAGACATCACTGCTACTCTTAAGATGCAAGTCTCATAGAGGCTGAGGCTGCATACAGAAGAGCTACCTGAAAGTGACGCATAACACTCAGAGGGGGTCTCTCTCGCACTGCATCGATATTATAGTCTCAGATCTCATGTAGAGCAGCTATCTCAATGGTTGCATCCATTTTACAACCTCATGCTCCGGATCTGTGAAGCAGGCTGCACATATATTACAACATTAGGCCCAGGGTGTGCGTGTGTTACAATAACCGCCCCCCAGATCACGGGTATTTCTTAAGTTACCCAGATCTAAGAGGCTGAAGTCTCAGGCCTCACAGTTGTACCTTAGACAGCACATCATACAGACTTAGGCCTCGAACGGCAAAGCCACACGCAAGCCACATTTACAATACAGGCTAGGATGGCAGGACTGGCTCTCATGTTACACTGATCTTACAGTCTCGGGTATCTAACAGGAGAGCTGTTCCCAGGCTGTGTATACATCCAACAGCCTTAAAACACAGAATTCTCCCTACATTAACTCAGATTGTGTATGCATATGTTCCAGTTGTCTCCTTCTGTACTTCTCCTACCTCCGCGTTCCTCGTGCCCTCCCTCCCTCCTTCTTTTGTTGGTGTTGCTTGCCCCCACTTGCTCTCCCTCCGTCCATTGTTCATATAGCTCGTCCCCACTTGCTCTCCCACCTTCCAGTGTCCACCTTTACCTTCCCCCACCTGCCCTACCTTCTTCTTTTGTCCAATTTGCTTGCATCTACCAGCCCTCCTTCCTTCTGTTGTCTGTGTTGGGTGCCCTGACCAGCCCTGCCTGCCGCCTTCTATTGTCCATATTGCGTTCCCTGGCATGCCCTCCTTTCCTCCTTCTCCTGTTCATGTTGCTTCCCCCCACTCACACTTCGTCCTTCCTTTGTTTGTGTGGCTAGCCCCCACCCATACTCCCTTGTTCCGTGCTCCGTGTTGCTCCTCCCACCCACCCTCAGGGTTGCCTAAAAAAAATCCACTGTGACACGCCAGTGCTGGTCGTATTATGGCGTTTTTGCCACACCATCCATTATCCATGTTGCCTCTGCCCCGCCCTCCCATCCGCCAGCAATAAAGAACAAGCATTTGCATAACGAATAGGTCTTGCCTTTGGGACCTTAGAAGTGTTTAGCCATGCAACACTTGATGTTGTTGCACCAATGATATTGTGCTGGGTAACTAAACACTTCTAAGGCCCCAAAGGTGAGATCTATTGGCTATGCCAATGCTTGTTTTCTATTGCCTTGACACTAGTGTTAGTGACAATGTTCCCAGCCGCTAGCTAAGCCTAACGCGATGTAGTGACATCCTATAAATACGTCGCAAACTTAGCATTAGTATTTGGCGATTGTATTGGTTACATAAAATGCCGCAATTCAACGCCAAAACTACTTAGCGGCAATTCTTGTAAATATGCCCCCTAGTGTTGACGTATAGCTGTGGAAGTGATATGTGGTTTGGCTATTGATGGGTCTGCTTCAAGATGTGAGAAGGAAACAGTTTGCTGTGGGCTGGTAGCACACAAAACTTGGCACATCTATATTTGTTTGTCACTGAGTCTAGGGGTCTCCACCCGAGGCCTTTTTGAATTGGTACATTATCAAAACTTTCCTCTCCATTTAGCAATTCGGATATGCTTTTCTGGGCTGCTTAAAGTCACTCTAGAGCCCATCCATTTTCCTAGTGAGATGCTCTCACGTCTATCTTAAATACAAGCCTAGATACCTGTCTCTACCTCATATTATATGTCAGGTGCCCTGCAGTAAATCAATGCATTTTTTTCTTCTCTCTTAATTATCGACACTAAATCCGCTCGCTTTCTTTTCTGTTTAATCACGACAGGCACAGTTGCATGGGGCATCTGGGCAAAATGCTGAGTGGTAGGTACAGTTTGGGTCAGCGCGCTGCCCTTGCATTAATATAGGAGTTTGTTTTGGGAACCTGGCTGCCAGGAGTTAACTTCCAGCGCTAGTCTATAGAGCAGGATTCACTGTGGCATCCTTTGAGCAGACATACTCAGCCGGAAAGGGACAGGTGGCCCTTTAAAAATAGCCCATGTCTAGGAGGAATCCCCCTATTCCAAAAAATAACGGCGGCCCGGGACACTTACAGTACGGTGATTCATCACCCGGTTTATATCTGCTGTCTTGTTCCGAAGGACACGGGGTTAGCCTGGTATAAACATCGCTGCAAGTGACAGGTGTCCCCGAGGCTTGTTATGGGCTATTATTACCGCTTCACAGAAGGGCATTTCCCGCTATAAGACGTCTGCCCCCCCGACAACGGCAGGGAATCCGACGGAAACATAAACAGCAGCACAACAGGGTAACGAGGCTCCTTGCGCGATGCGCTCGCCCGAGTCCGCCAGACCCTGTAAGTACACAATGTGCAGTACACATGTGCACTGGACAGAGCGCAAGAATGTCGAATTCTGAAATATGTCTGTGTCGCAGAACAGCCAACCCACCCCGCCAGCCCCCACTGAAGACTGTTCTGCAGAAGGGCCCCACTTCACTTTTAGTTCCTCCGATATGATCAGGTTGCAGCGTGCGAGGTACATTCGTATGTCTCGAAGATGCCAAAATTTTCAGTGGCTCCACTGGTGCGGGCTGAAATTATCATTTTAAAGTGTCAACATACAAGCAGTAATCCCAGCCCTCAAATACAGTGGGGGCTGGAGAGTTGTGTCACACCTACTTCCAGTTTGGGTGTAGTTTAATTCAATTTAAGTGGGGTGTTTTATGATGGACGAAATTTGAAAAGGAAAGTACCTGCAGTTTTGTTAAAAAAGGGGGGCTCTCCCTCCTAACTAAGTAGCAGTCAATGCATGTACTTGCCATTTCATTAGAAAGCTTGCCCTCTGTACTTGGCAGCACCATACCACTTCATGCTTTACTCATATATTTTAGACAATGTGCTTCAAAATTATCCACTGGGCACATACTACAATACTCCTGCTGAATGGATGTAGCTCATTTGCTACACGTATCCTCTGAAGCGCTTTGATTATTCACAAAATCTGTGACTTTAGTGGTGTGTCATTGATGCAGGCACCCCCACGCTAAAATCCTTCCAGCACCACTGGAATCAAGCCCTTAGCGAGAATGTAGTTTCTCCTCTCTCCTTACCACACAACAGAACAGAGACTATGACAGTAGAGCAGCTGCATTTGCTACCCAGTTTTGATATTATTAAGCAGATATTCTGCATACCAAAGTTGAATGGGGTGGCCAGCCAGCCTAAGCTGTTCAACCGGAGAAATCGTGCTTAAGCTGGCATCAGGCATGCAGTGTTACTTCTAAACGTATATAAACAGGGCCGGACTGGGAACAAGAACCGGCCCTGGCAAAGTGCTCGCCTCCCCCACTGGGATATGGGGGCGCCGCCGAGCTCTTTGCGGGGGCCAGTTTTCTGCCGATTTTGTTACAGGGACGATTTTGCAGCTATGCTGCAAAAACGGCCCTGTAACAAAAACGGCCCCCAGGGGCCCAAAACCTGGCCCCCAACAATGCGGCGCGCCGGGGCATTGCCCGCTGCCCGCTACGGCCAGTCCGGCCCTGTATATGACACAAAAACAATAACTTGTGGTGCTTTGGTTTCTGTACATAATTATTACACATGCTGCCATGGAAGTCCATCTGCCAGATTTAGGGCCTAATTTATAAGAAGTCTTGCATCGCTGCGGTAAAACAGCGATGCAACACTTTTCAGTGCGCCCTCCTTGCGATACCGTGTAGTAGCTGTATTTACAGTATGGCGCTCCATGTCGCAAGGATTTACAAATACGTCAGCAGTCCTGACGTATCTGTCGGTGCAAAAATGGTGCATTGCTGGAGTGCATCTAGAAACAGACGCAACTCTAGCAATGTGTCATTTCACATGGGGCATGCCGCATGTGAAAAGGCCTGCGTCACCCCTTCATAAGGATTTGATACAGTGAGGCCGTAGACGTGATGCAGTGAAATTTCATGGATTTTACCACAACACTTCTTTCTAGAAGGCTTTTCTGCATAGGAACGCCCACCCTGCATACATTATACTTGTCGCAGGTATAATTTAGCGCAAGCGTTTACAAAGTGACACATCTGCATAGTTGTGTCACTTTGTAAATATGGCACACTGTGGCACATTTTTACACCGCCGCAGCATCACAAAAAGTGATGCAACGGTGGCGTAAGGCCCTCATAAATAAAACCCTTTAAGTATGGGGTTTTAATGGGTGAAACTTTGTCAAATGTCTACAACCTCTAGTGCGTTTTCCTTCCTCCTTCCATGGCAATACACCCTAAACAGGTTGGATGGAAAGCCACTACACCATTTGCAGTATCTAGAGTATAATATCTATAGACAAAAACATGGCGGTTCATCCTCCACACCTGTGTTGGAGGAGAAAGAGCATAAACAGCCAAACCTTGCCCACAACAACCACAAAATGTAGTGACAGCATATCCCTGATACTCCAAGGACTGGGACTCTATCTGGCAGTGGTGAAAGAACAACATAATGCTCAATAAAACAGAAGGTAAGTACAACTTTTAAAACTTTTTTTTTAATGCACTATGTTAACTTTCAATGGCACTATACTTAACTTCATGTACATCAAACCATATCTAACTTCAATCTACCCTGCCTCCCTGTCTTGCCACATGCCTCACACTACATATCTATAGTAAATACTCAGCTATTACAATTGTGCTACCCACCCCACAACTCAAGTCAGTAATTGATTTCACACGTCTTAAATGTATACATGGTCGCACAAATATATAATGTTAACACACTAACTAAGCAGTTTAAAAAGTTTATTAAAATAAAAGTATACTAATAAAATCCCACATTTAGAGAGCTTTCCATAAATTAAACAAATATTAAGAAAATAACCTTTATCTCACTTTACCCCCTTAACACACACTCCTCAAGCATATGATGCACTCATGTACCTCAATCACATATGTAGACCACTCATTCATTGATAAGTTACATCTTTAGATCTGGCACATAATATCAATGCCAGACATTGCACTCTTATCCTAACCTCAATGTAGGCATACATAATGTACGGTATGGAATATATTTGAACCCCATAATCTGAAGGTATTTCTACATTTAATCCCCAAAACTATGATGTTAATTGTAGTTATGAACAATATCACCACTTGCTTTACCACATCTGCGAAAGGGAATTAACTACATCTCTCTTAATGCTATGCACAGGACAAGAAAAATCCTGGAAATGTCACAAACTTGTTAACATATTCAACATATGGTAATACACAATTATTTTGGCAAACATGGTAACATTTACAAACCATAATTATAACTCTAAATACACAACGGATACAAAATGTTACATTAAACATTTTTATTAAGAAAAATAATAAAGGGCAACACAATTCTTCATCATCTGGTTAAAACACTTTTTAAAATAAAAATAAACATGCAGTGTAAGGCCCAGAGTTGGGTAATACAAATGGTGTCTTTTAATATTATTAATGTGACTCCATGCTGTGATCTTGATTTTGCATTATTTCAGTATTGTCCTCACAGGGTTTTACATCCTCCAAGAACAGATGGATGTCTGGCCACCTATGTTATAGGGTGGGGTGTGATTTTCAATATTGTTTTAGGTTGGGCAGGGACAGTTTGTTCTGGGGAGTGGTGGCGGCAGAAATGGCGAGGTTTTGGAGTTTGGTGTATTTTGGTGTATGAGAAAGTTTAGAGTTTTGGGGTGGTTTCAGGATCAGTAGAATGGTAGAGGTAGGTGGAGGGAGGATTGGGTCTGATTGAGATCTGGGAATGGGCATTGGGGGGTCAGGGTTTTGAATGTGGTCAAGCCGTGGAATCAGGTCAGGGGTTGGAATGGGGGTCAGAAGGAAGAATAGGGGCAGGTGTGCCGGAAGCACTAGTGTCAGCTGAGGTACTAGCCAAGAGAGAACGTCTCTGTAAGGCAGATAGAGCAGACCACTCATAATCCAGGATGTCAATCACTTGTGTGAGTTTCTGAATAACACCCTGAATGGCATGCATCAATGCTGTCTGCCCTAGATGTTTTTAGAGCTTCCAGTACCTCCTCTGACATCAGTGCTGGTGGGATGTGGAGGGAGGAGAGGTGCAGGGGGTAGAAAAGATGCCAAACAGTTAACAGTTGGGTGCTGGCTTGGTACCAGGGACGACAGGGCAGAGGATGCTGCTGGTGGTAGTAGTGGGTGTAGCTACACAAACAGATGTTACAGCCTGTGTTGGTTCGACTGCCACCATGAAGGGTGGCCCAGATCAGAGGCTTCAGATTCTCATGTAGCTGTGACCTCCTGACTAGCCCTATCACCCTGGTTACTAGTCATTCCAGCTTCTGACTCTTAGTGGCTCCCTGGATTGTTCCCCAAAGTCTGGCCAGCATCTCCCTTTCTTGATCAGAGGAAGTGTGGTATATTCTGTATGGGTATGTTACTATCCCTTTAATGTTTGGAATGTGTATGTTAAATTTTGTGTCTTCTGGCGCATGCTCCTTGCAGGGTCGGTTAGGCTCAACTGAGGAGCTGGCTTTGTGTAAGGGACATTGTTGTGCTGTTTCCACCGGAATAAACTTCTTTCATGTTTGTTCATCTCTGTGACTTCTTGTGGTTTGTTTGCCAGGGATACCCACATATTTAGGCAACGAGGAGAAATAACTTTATCGGCATATCGAATAGATCATGAGATTGCTACATATCTCCTGAACCTTTGGAATCGGCTCAGGAGGTAAGTTTTACGATTGCTACCAGAACAAGGTATGGGTACTTTTCACTGACTTACACCAATCGGCAACTTATTTCACTGAGTTTTATAACCGCACTGTTGTGTATCTCTGCTCGTTGCTCCACAGTTGCGAGGCTTGTCAGTGGTGAGGTGTGATTCTGCCACAAGCTCCCTTTGGTGCTAGAGGGTTCTGCCTTTTCAATGTCAGTGCACCGCATTCTCATGTGTGCATCTTGCAAAGGCCTGCGTCCATAGCACATGAAGATCCAGCCTTTTTATTGCTAGTGCACCGGCTTCTCATGTGCATGTCTTGTAAAGGCCAGTGCTCATAATCTCCAAATTCTGGCACTGCTTGTTTCTGAGATCTTCAGCATGGCGGTTTCCTGCACCTGACGACATCCTAATTTTTCGGCACATGTTCTTCTCTTCTGTGGGGTACACCACTGAGCCCTGGATTGCAACTGGCCAGGTTTTCGCTCTCATTCCATTGGTCAATTTAGTTACTGTGTATAATCGGCCTGCTGCACTGTCGAGCAAGTTGTTTTTAAAGGTTTTATGACATTTCAGAAGTTATGAAATAATTATTTGTACAAAATTGGTATTTTATCAAGGTTCACTATAATAGTATTGTTAATATGGAAAAGGTCGATGCTGGTATGAAAAAACGATACATTCATTTATGTGAACGAAATTGCATCTTTATTAATTAATTCGCCCACTGTGAACTCCACATCAACCCGACTCGCAATTACATAGTCAGGCAAGCACTGAGACGTAGGCCCGAGGTTAATGTTTGATAGGCCACAGGTGGGGTGGCACGTAGCCAGCAGACAAATGCACGGACTGGAAACCTTAGATCGATCCACAGATAGGCGCAATGACACTACAATAGTCAAGAGAGATTGGTCCCAATAAAGCACACTTGGCCGGGGGTTATACTCACTCCCGCAAAACACCATAAAGTCAGATGCCTTATGAATTAGCAATACTAAAACAGGGGTATAGGGCAAAAGAATTGACTGCACTACGTCCACTATCTCGTGGTCTAGTTATTTTTGTGGGTGCTAGAAACCTGAAGCCACATACCCCTAGGCTTCCAAAAGTAATGCCCAAAGGCACTTTTGCAATACAACACAACGGTTCAGCACACCATACAGTATACAGTAACAATAATATTCAAATTAATGATATCAGTAGGCCATAGGATTTTCTTTCTTGCTTTTATTCAAAATCTTCATAAGAAAACGTAGCCAACGCGTTTCATCCGAAGGACTTCTTCAGGGCTACAACAAACAGATATACAAAATATACATATTATACAAAGCTATATTACAATTAAAAACCTAATTTTTCATGCATCATAAGTACAAAAGCATAGTATGCCTGCTACAAAGTCCTTAAACAAGATTAGCCTACTGACAAGATTTACAGTTTATCCTCTTTTGAACAATGAAAAAAAAAAATAAACACAACAGTTTATGAGGAGCAAGGGCATGGAGAGCAAAGGCATAGTGTATTTTCAAAGTATATCAAACTAATGTTTTTTCTTAAAGGTTTCATGTTATAATTAGGCAGGGAACTTTTTTAAAAAGAAAAGGAGGAGAGAGGGAATTTTAAGCTAAGTCTGCAGATTGGTCATAACTGGAGATGAATACAAGACCGCATCTTACCGAAAATTATCAGAAATATGTCACTGATTATTCGTTCCAAAGCTTTATGTCAGGCAAACCTTCGAATATTTAATGGCAAAGATAGCCTGTTATGGAAAGAGATTGGATGTAAGTTTATAATTTATGCACTTATTAATAGGGCACTAAGGGCCCGATGTAGGAGCCCTAATACCGGTCGGAAACGGCCGAATTCGGCCGTTTCCGACCGGTATTACAGTTTTCTTATGTAGGGGGCTACAGAAGTACAGGTTCGGTAATTTTACCGATTCTGTACATTTACCGATTCGGTAAAATACCGAATCAGTAAATGTACCGTATCGGTAAATAGAGATGTAGGTGGCACTCTGAAGAGTGCCACAGGCCTTCAAGAGTCGATATTTTACCACCCAATCCAATTGGGTGGTAAAAAACCGAATCCAGGTTGTGCATGCACATTTGTGCATGCACACCTGTGCCATGTGACACACAGACATGCCCTTAGGGCATGTCTGTGTGCCACATGGCACACAAGCCTGTAATTGGGGTGCTAGAGGGTGTCAAAGTGACACCCCCTGCACCCTTGCAAGAATAGGTAATTACCGAATTCCTAAATACCGATTCGGTATTCCACATTGATTCCTATGGGCTTCAAGGCCCATAGGAATCAATGGGGGATACCGAATCGGTATTTACAGAATCGGTAAATACCGAATCTTACAGATTCGGTATTTACAGAATCAGAATTACCTACATTTCCCCCCCTCTAATTTACCACTTCTTAAATACCGAATCGGTATGATTCGGTATTTTAGAAGTGGTAAATTAGATTTACCTACATCGGGCCCTAATAGTTTATTAGCCGAATGTATTACATACCTTGTCTTAAAAGAAACTAGTCAGTTCTCCTCAATGAGTATAGGTTAAGCAGATACGTAATTGGAATGGTGCCATTATTTACATCCTATTCCAGTGATGTCTGTAGTCACCCTAACAAGGAATGAGGTGAAAGCCGGTTTAGAATAAAAAAAAACGAGTTTATGTTCATGCGTGGCATATGAGCAATGACCAGATTATCATTACAATCGCGAGTTAGTTAAAAAACAGACCTAAATATATGGGGCCATATTATTGTTATTAACAATGTCCATAAATACAAGGAAAAGAGAACAGCCTAGCCCAGTCTTGCCCCTTAACCTAAAACTGCGGTGTATAACTGCGGTGTCCTGATATGCTTATTAAAACCAATCAGGCAGGAGGTGTTCAATAACTCAAAAAAAGGGAAAAGGAGTACCCGCCCTTATTGTGAAATCTGGTCCAAGCATTTGCCCAAGAAACTGGAATGACACCCATACCGGCAACAGTTTAGCAGCCCCCCCAATATTTACTTACTTGAGTATTTGTGGCTTGTTTGTTCTCCCTCGGTCACAGCCTCGAGTTGGTAGTTCGAGCATTGACCGGGAAGGGCGAGTTTAAATAGCCCGCAAATAGGTATCAGCTGCTCGCAATTTGTATAAAGGACGCAACGGACCACACAAATGCGGCAGCCATCTTAGAATGGTTATGGACTACATATACATTGCAGAATTTAAACCGTATTTTAAGAGACCGTAAAGGTTATTATTGTATTAACAGAATCTGTACGTAATTTAATGGTAGATGGATTATAGATTATATATTATTATTAGTTGCGGATATTATATGAGAGATATTCAAGGTATGATAGTGGATTTGTTACAATTGTAAAAATATAAAGAATAGATGCCTTATGAGTTAGGAACATATAGCCAATCAGACACAGCACACGCAGTGGTCACAAGTTCACCATGCTGGACATCTGGACACGTTACCCACTGGCCACATTGTGTCCATGCGAGGTCAAGGCCCACCTGTATTATCCAATTAATTTATTACTTAAAAGGCAGCAACCATCATTCCTCACCATACAAGTATCGATGGAATTGTTTACTGCCTATAATGTGTAAAAAAAAAAGGCTGCAGATCAATTGTAAATTGAGACAGTCCTCAGAACCTGCACTGTAACTGTTCTGCTGGCCATCATGTTTAATTAAACAAACTGTTCCTGCTTTGCCAAATGCCTCTTGTCTCTTGTTTTTTCAAGGTATTTCATGTTCAATCAACAATATGCAATGCACATCTCAAATTTATACATTTTTTTCTTTCACGGACCTGGATTGCCCAGAACAAAATGGAATCAATGGTTTAGAACATTTGAAAGAAAGTTACCAGGTTGCAACTGATGGCACCCGCTTTGACCCTGCAAGGAAGGAGGCTATGTTATATAATTGTTTAGGCACTGAAGGTCAAAGGATTATAGGCCATCAAGCTGTGATGAACGCAAATCCCCCACAAGTTTGGGATGAGTTCACAGAAGCCATCCAAAGTCTGGGAAGCCCCTTCGAGGATTATCCTAGTATTAAGTTGAGAGACACAGATTTTTCACAAGAAAATTAATTCTGTATTAATCTATAGACCTCTTTGTAGGAAAACTAAGAATGTTAACATCTACCTGCGAGTTTTATGGTGTGCTTGACAATTACTTAAGGGATGAATTGTCCGTCAATTGTTATGATACTAGAACTCAAGAAAACTTTTATGTTGCAGGAATCCCTCTTTAGAAGAAACAGTGATAGCAAGAGGGATTGAAAGGACAATTATGGTTTTAAAAGAACTTGAAAAGTTTATACAAGTGTCAAAATGTGAAAGTGTTCAGTCAATCTCGACTAGGTTGAAACAAATTACCAACAGGTTAGTCAGAGTCCAAAAGATGAAAAAATCCAGTGGAAATTGGTTCTGTGTCATGCTACAGGAGTGGGTCTAAAGGTCATATGGCAAATTATAACTCTTGTCCTGCCATTGGGAAATGTGTACGGAGTGCAAAAAGATTTGTCATTTTGCATGAGTGTGAAAGAATGTGCAAAAAGTTGGGTTGGTTAAGGATTCCTGAGGTGAACCATGATTGAAGAAGATCACAACAGCAGAGTAGTACTATTTATTAAAATGGTTCAATCACAACTTTGTAAAATAAAAAAAAATAATGTAATCTTTTGTTTGCTATTGTAGTGGGGGATGTTATACTCAATGCCATGGTTTATTCTGGGTCATCCATTATGATTATTAAAGATAAAGTAAACTTTGAGAAATGGAACAATCATGTTCTAACACCCCGACATTTGCACCGTGTTCTTTGGCGGTCAGGAAATAGATATGATGGATTATTTTAGGAGCAAGTAGCTTACAAAGTCAATGTAATTTTTTACCAAAGTACATGTTGCAAAACTGGGATATAATATTCTGGGATGGGGGGACCAAGAATCTTTTTTAGCATGGTCTTGTAGCATGGTATTGAGACCTGGTAAAGATCATACCATCTTCTTAGTAGATTTCACATCTTCACCATGTGAAGCCATAAAAAACATTTTAAGAATACACACCTCCTTTATAGAAGACAGGTTGGGATGTGTAAAAGGAGTTTCTCAAAAGGTAGTGTTAAAAGCTGATACAGTTTCAGTTGTGTATAAAGTTTATGGGGTACCATTGAGTATCAAAATGCAATCGAAAGAACCCTTAGATAATCTTTGTAAGGAGGAACTCCATGAGCACCTTGATTCATCTTGGTGGATTGCTCTGATAGTGGTTGCACAAAAGAATAAAACAATAGTCTTAAGATTGTGTGTCGACCTTAGGAACCTAAACAAACACATTTTGGTTGACTGTTTCCTGTTACCTAAAATTCAGTAGATGTTGGCCCACTTAGAGGAATTGAAAATCTTTTCCACTTTGTATCTTAAGTCTGTTTACCACCAGGCTGAACTCACAGAGGATCCTAGCTCCTTGACTGTATTTAACATGACTTTTGGAGCCTTCATATTTCTAGACATGCCGTTTGGGCTGCTCTCGGCAGCTTCAGTCTTACAAAAACTCCTGTATCAGCTATGTGGAACTTTTGAGGGGGATATGGAGTATCAGTATGATATATTTGATTTACATGAAAAATGTTGATGAACACTGTGTGTGATACATTGTTATCTTTTTTAGAAGTTTTGGGTTCTGAGGAGGATGAGGCTTTTGACAAATTCAAATGTAAGATACTTATTTAGTCTGATCTTCTAAGATTCAGACATGATGTGCTGTCCATAGTTATGATGGATGACAGTGGGATTTGTCTGAGTGCTGTGTTGAGTCAGGATTGTAATGGTAGAGAATTTACAGTCAATCAAACAAGGAGGGACTAGAGGGCTTTTTAGAAGAATGAGGTCTAGCATACATGCCCAGATATATCGTCAGAAAAAGGGTATGCAGTTCCTCTAGTGGTTGCACGAAAGAGAGCGATATGTCAATTAGCACCCAGTTGTGTGCTGCTCTGGACAGTTTTAGGAGGAGAGGAATTCCTCCTGTCTGAACTAGGGCCCTCACACACCCAGCCAGCTAGGTGTCATGCTTCATCATATGGGCCTGCTCCTCGTCAGGTCGGCGCCGCAATACCCGACGGGCACCCATAAACCGCTCTTTAGAGGAGATCTTTTGTTCCTAGCCATATGGTGCAGTGGGGGTAAGGGGTCTTGTGGAGTGCAGATGTGGTGAGAAGTGGTTAAAGCAAGTTGGATAGTCCACAAATACTTTTATTCAGACTGGCTATCCATCTGATTAAAAACGTGGGAAAGAGTGGCAGCTATCTGAAGTTTATGATTCAGTTTAACTATGCTCAACTCAGTGGTTCAACATGTTTCATGCCATTGGGTCAGGAGGATCCGTGGCCATTCGTCAAGACCTAGTGGTTCAACTATCTACACTGTGTGGTGGGTGTGAATTACCTACCACATCACAACGCTGTGAGAAGAGTACCCACAGTTTCTCAGAGCGAGCTAAGAGAAGGATACAGAAAAAATGTATACTAATAATTTTATATAATCGCAACTGTATCAGTCAGTAATGATTATGGTCACAACATCTCTCTCTCTCCATGTTCAGACACAAAGGTGACCCTCCAACAGTGCGTAGGTGGTCATCTCACGGAAACAACGTGAGGCAGTGTCACATATCAAGTGAATAGTGACAGGAAGTAGGTGTGTAAAACCATAACCTACTCATAGTGCGGCATATCTAAACAAAGAATCTGGCACATGCATCAACGTAGGCTTTTGCGATTCCTAAATAGCAATTTTTAAGGAATGGCTATTTAGGAATCGCAAAAGCCTATGCATGTAGGCATCGCTATAAAAATAGCGATTCCTAAACATTCCTTAATTTCTAATCGCAAATTGCTAGTCGAAATTAAGGAATGCTGTCCCATACATTCCTATGGGCCTACAGGCATGTGTTTCTTTAGGTGTGACAGGTCATGCACACGATTGTGACACGTTTTGATGCATCAAGTTGGCACTGATGCACATACTGTATGTACTCTATCTTGTGTTTCTTTCCTAGGTATCCATCAGGAGCATTTGCAATATTTCGCCACCCTGCCTGGGTACAGGATATTGGCACGCCCTGATTGATCATGAGGGTATCATTTTTTAAGAATCCACTTCACGTGCACCACATTTCACTCTGTTTTATGACCCTGAAAAAGTGCCAACGACCCTTGCGGCAATAAGGGTGCAAAAGATGTTGGTTTACAACAGACATATTGTGCCTGCTGGGGTAACATTTTACCCATGGGTTCTAATTTTATTTGGGCATGTTTTCCGTTATATGATTAAAAAATTATTTTGATTTAGTGACCCCTGGTTGTATTTTCACTCACTGCACGCATATATCACCCTCCTTATTGGACCATGGTCCCACATACCCACATGCACAATCCAGCAATCCCTAAACAGATCTCCGCTAAAGTGACCCTTCGGGGGACCCGTAGGGCATTGCAGCGCCGGGCCCGACGAAGAGCAAATGCCCGATGATGAAGCATGCCACCCTTCAGGGTGTGTGAGGGCAACAGGAGGGAAGACTTGTTCTTCCTCCTACAGGGAGTCCCTTTCATAACTAGGTCTTTCTATCTTTCTTGCTTTTTCTTGATTAAGGTGAAGGGGTAACTTCCTGTACCCCACCTTAGGAACAGTGTCCTCTGGTTTGGTTAGTGTGAACTACCTACCACATCACAATGCTATGAGTAGAGTACCCACAGTTTCTCAGAGCGACCTAAGAGAAGGATACAGAAAAATATATACAAATAATTTTATATAATCGCAACTGTATCAGTCAGTAATGATTATGGTCACAACATCTCTCTCTCTCCATGTTCAGACACAAAGGTGACCCTCCAACAGTGCGTAGGTGGTCATCCCACGGAAACAAGGTGAGGCAGTGTCACATATCAAGTGAATAGTGACAGGAAGTAGGTGTGTAAAACCATAACCTACTCATAGTGCGGCATATCTAAACAAAGATTCTGGCACATGCATCAACATAGGCTTTTGCGATTCCTAAATAGCGATTTTTAAGGAATGGCTATTTAGGTTTTGCAAAAGCCTATGCATTTAGGAATTGCTATAAAAATAGCGATTCCTAAACATTCCTTAATTTCTACTCGCAAATTGCTAGTCGAAATTAAGGAATGCTGTCCCATACATTCCTATGGGCCCATCGTCCACATCTTGCCTTCTCGAACATCAGTGATAGCGGTTATAAAACCATCTAGCACCATCATGACTCGCCATTGGGCTCCAGGATGTGAGCCGTCAAAACCTACCCCTCTCCGCCAGCATCGGGATGTATACTGCTGCATGAGAGAGGCGCTGAAATACTCACCAGCGTCTCGAGCGGGGCGGGGCTGGTTTCTGGGTCGCGTCGATCACACCACGTGACTGACGCTCTAAGGTCTGTTGTAGCGTCAGCTCAGAGTAGCGGCCATATTGTAGTGTGGAAAAAGGTCTCTGATCTCATGTATTCAAGTGTTCTCTCCACATAAAAACTAATTGTGAATACAACGTTACACCGCGATTACGGGGCCAGAGCTCTTCGTCATAACCGGTCATCTATAATGTTCGGGTCAGTGCGGCCAGTGTGTCCGGTTGTTGTTACTGAGTAACGTGTACCTTAAGATATAAGGTCCATATGCAAGGTTTAGCAAGTCGGTCGTTACTATTTGGGGGCAAAAGACCGTCGTAGTGTGTTACTAAAAAGTAAATAATGGACAGTAAGCCAGGTGGAGCTGTAGGCTCTTACCTTCTAAAGAGTAGTTCACTTATTATATCATCGCCTCAGAGTGTCAGTATAGATGAAACTAAGGGCTTATCACCTGTCAGTAATATTTTAAGTATTTCATTGCTTCATGGTTTATTAGGGATGGTAAGAGTACATTTACCTATCAGTCAGTGATGCCCTTGTCTGTCGGAAGAAAGGCGATATAGCCATCTTTGCTCTATTCTGAACAGTGCCCTTTGTGTGATTATTAGGTGGGCTTCATGCACCAACCAATGTAGAGACACTGGAGGGTGGTTCAATTCCTTGTAGTGTGTATACATCTTGGTGTTAACTTGTTGGCACCGTATACTGCTCTTGTGCTCAGTGATGCATGTTTTCACTGCCCTCAATGTCATCCCTATTTACTTCATATTACATGGGCAAGTGACTAAGTATATGCAGTGAGAAGTGTTGCAGTTAGTATGCTGTGTCATTTTTTAAGTGAACGTTTTGGTGAGTCTTATCTCCTTGGAGCTGGAAGTCTGATCGCAAACTGCACAGGTACCACATGGGTAGTGGCTCACTACTGAGGGGAGATGCCAGAGGGTTCTTTGCACTATGTTGGTCTCTGTCTTGGGTCTCGTATGTACCAAAATATCTTTCAAGATTTTTGTTTGTTTGAAGGCGAACCTAGGTGTTGGCATGGGTAAGTCTCCTATCAATAAGATCCCCCAGTGTTTCACTATTGTGAGGCTACCTGTTCCCATAGGCCAGAATGGGCAGTTTGATTATAACATTTTATAATCCTACCTTAAGATCCCCCAGTGTTTCTTAATGCTACCCTTGATGATTGTGGAAGCTGGAATAAACGATATGACACATGTGAGGGTATCTGTGTGTTCTTTAGGGGTTGCCTCCAGTAATGTCTCATGGGGGTTGTTTCTTGCTCTTTTTAAAGAGTTCATGATCTGGCATTGGGGATATTCCCTTTGTCTAAGATTGGATGCCAAAGTTTGGGGCTCAGTCTTGTAGTCAATGAGGGAGCTGCAGTTTCTGCTAATCCGGAGAAACTGACCAAAAGGCAGGTTGTTTTTAGGGCTTTTGGGTGGTGACTGCTATACAATAGCAGACTGTTTGGCCTGGCACCATTTGCGTGGGTCTCCCTTCCATTTTTTTTGCTGTTGCCTCCTGTGTTTTTGCTATGTGTTTTGCTGGTCTAGATGCTTTGGGCACTTTGCCACTGCTATTTGATGCCAAAGTGCAAATGCTCCCTATTGTAAAGTATTGTATTGGATTCGTGACTTCATGATTGATTCATTTGATTTACTTGTCAGACCCTAGTACAGTGCACCATGTGTGCCCAGGGCCTATAAATCAGATGTTGCTGGCGGACTTCCAGCACTGGTTGTGCCACCCACAGAAGCAGCTTGTAAAATGTGACTCAGACCTGCCATTGCTGAGCCTGTGTGCAGCCTGGGGCTGCCATGTCGACTTGGCAAGTGCACCCACTTGTCAGTCCCTAAACCTTCCCTTTTCTACATATTAGTCACCCCCTAAGGTAGGCCCAACTGCAGCGTGCATTGTATGTAAAAGGTAGGACATGCCCTGATGTGTGTAGCATGTCCTAAGAGTGAGTTACAGCCAATTTCGTTTTTCAATATTGTGAGGCTACCTGTTCCCATAGGCCAGAATGGGCAGTTTGATTATAACATTTTATAATCCTACCTTACTCAGGGAACTAGGTAGAAACTCGAGTTTAGTATACCTGAACTCAGAATGATAAAATATATCTTTTCGTGAAGTTGGTTTTAACATTCTGTGTTTTAAAATACCACTTTTAGAAAGTAGGTATTTTCTTGCCTAACCATCCAAGCCTGCCTCCTCTAGGTTATGTATTCTATGTCTGGTTTGTGAGTGACAGGGGCTGGGGTGGCTCCAGGACACAGGGTGAGCTGTGCCTGCCTTCCACAATGCTGGCTCCACCTCCTGTGTTGTGTCTGATGACCCTGGCCCACACTGACAAAGGAAAAACTTGTGCACTGGCAGAATGCACCCAGAACTGGTTTGAACTAGGTACAGATAATCTCTGCCTTTAGAGTCAAAGGATTTTGGTGTATAAAGGGGGAACCCATACCCCAGAACTTTAGATCACTTAAGACGACCCTTTGCCAAGGAGAAGAACCAAGGAAGCTGAAGAAGGAGACTGCCCCTGTGCTGTGCTATTGGGGTTGGCCTGCAGTGGTTACTTTATTTGCCAAGGAAAGGAGAAAAGGAACTTTGTGTGTACTTTTGCAATCTTGAAGAAGAATCTCCAAGGCCTTGGACTGTGCTTGCCTCCTTTCTGAAGTCTCAAGGATACAATACTTCACCGCCAGCTCCCCTGAATTCCCTTGCTGTGGAATTCTGCCTGCAGAGAGGTGCCTACTGATGTTTGAGCCCTCTGAGAAGACTGCGAGTCGCTGGGAGCTGGAAGTGCGACGCAACAAGAAAAAGCGCATCGCCGCCGCAGCAGTTTCCGTTGCATCGCCGAAGAAGCGTGCTGCCGCTGCAGCTGTTCACCGCCGCATCATCGACTAAGCATGTTGCATCACCGGAGAAGCGTGTTGCCGCCGCAGAGGTGGCCGTCGCATCACCGTAGAAGCGTGTTGCATGGCCTGACGCAGCTCAGAAGTTACTGAGTTCGCCGTTGGGCGTGTATACAACACATCCAACGTTGTTGCATCGCATCGAGACGCCATTTTCTCGCATCACACTTCGGATCGTCGCATCGCATTGAGGCGCCATCTTGTCATTTCACACCGGATCACAGTAAGAAACCGATGAATCACCTCCTTTTCGGTAAGGAACCGACGCATCACCTCCCCTGCGCTGCAGTAAGGAACCGACGCATCACCTCCCCCGAAGGAAGGAACCGACGCTTCACCGTCCCTGCGACCCTTTTGTTTGTATTGCGTGACGCATCCAAGGTCCTTTGAGAGTAAAGTGTCGTATTTACCATCTACATTGAACTAAGATATTCCTACCATTTCAAAGTCTTATTTTTTATTATAGTATTGTGGATTTCTGTAGTTTGGTCTTGTGTTAAGTCTAGTAAAGATTACTCATATTTCTAAACTAGTGTGGTGTCTATTTGTAGTGTTTTCACTGTAATACTGTATGTGTTCACAAATGCTTTTCACACTGTCTCTGAGATAAGCCTGTCTGCTCGTGCCAAGCTACCAAGGGGGTGAGCAAGGGTTATTTTAGAAGTGTACTCCCTTACCCTGACTAGAAGTAAGGGTCCCTATTTGGTCAAAGGTACCTACCTCTGCCAACTAGAGACCCCCAGTTCTAACACAGTCTATTCCAATCTGTTGGTTTTTTATACAGGGTTGTGCTAAGCTTTGTATTGGTCAGTAAAATCTAAGAATGGTATGCTTGTGTTTGATGTCGTATGTGTGAACTTCAAATGTTCATTCTGTGCATTAAGCCACTGGCAGAACTCTTCGCAGGTGGTAAGATCACCCTTCCATAGGAAAAAGATGTTGTCAATGAACCTTTTTCACAGTTTCAAATTATTGGTGTAAGGGTTCCTTGGGTGATTGACAACATCCTCCTCGAAGGCAGACATGTAAAGACATGCTACACTCGGGGCGAAGGTACTCTCCATGGAAGTTCCCTGGGATTGGTGAAAGAGTTGTTTTTTATACTCAAAAATGTTTTCGGTCAGTGCAATGGTGGCACAATCCATAGTGAAAGAGACAGAGGTTGGTGATGACCACTCTTCTTTTGTGAGGGCTGTCTCAATAGCCGTAAGGGTGTCACGCTGGGGGATGTTGGTATACAATGCTTCCACATCCAGCTTGACCAAGAGATCAATCTCATCGGTGACCCTAGAATGCACAAGATGTTTGTTGTGTTACATACAAAGGATGGTGTTTTCCTCACTAACCTTTAACAACAATGACCCCCGGTAGAGCACCTGTGACATGGATTGTGTATTATGATACTAACATGCCAGATCTTGTATACCCTTCCATAGACAGACAAACAACAACGGGGATATTAGGGACTCTTCTGTCTCCGCCCTACTTGGTTACACACTGTTGCCTCCAATTGTTGTTCTTTACATTAATTTTACAGGGCATTACAATGTATTAGTCCAGTTTTCCTGCCGTCAACTGACAGAGGCGATACTTTTATTACTATTAGGTGAGTGAGTTCAGATCCCCACCCACACACAAATTGTTTGTATAAAGAGAGAATCTACCTCTGATTTAGCTCAGATTCTGACTTTAATTAAGTTTTTATGTAGTCTTAAACTAAGATACAATCTTTGTTTAGATATGCCGCACTATGAGTAGGTTATTATTTTACACACCTACTTACTGTCACTATTCACTTGATTTGTGATACTGCCTCACCTTGTTTCCATGAGATGACCACCTACGCACAGTTGAATGGTCACCTTTGTGTCTGAACATGTAGAGAGAGAGATGTTGTGACCATAATCATTACTGACTGATACAGTTGCAATTTTATATAATTATTTGTATATATTTTTTCTGTATCATTCTCTTAGGTCGCTCTGAGATACTGTGGGTACTCTACTCACAGCATTGTGATGTGGTAGGTAGTTCACACTAACCAAACCAGAGGACACTGTTCCTAAGGTGGGGTACAGAAAGTTACCCCTTCACCTTAATCAAGAAAAAGCAAGAAAGATAGAAAGACCTAGTTATGAAAGGGACTCCCTGTAGGAGGAAGAACAAGTCTTCCCTCCTGTTGCCCTCACACACCCTGAAGGGTGTCATGCTTCATCATCGGGCATTTGCTCTTCGTCGGGCCCGGCGCTGCAATGCCCTGCGGGTCCCCCGAAGGGTCACTTTAGCGGAGATCTGTTTAGGGAATGCTGGATTGTGCATGTGGGTATGTGGGACCATGGTCCAATAAGGAGGGTGATATATGCGTGCAGTGAGTGAAAATACAACCAGGGGTCACTAAATCAAAATAATTTTTTAATCATAAAACGGAAAACATGCCCAAATAAAATTAGAACCCCATGGGTAAAAAGTTACCCCAGCAGGCACAATATGTCTGTTGTAAACCAACATCTTTTGCGCCCTTATTGCCGCAAGGGTCATTGGCACTTCTTCAGGGTCATAAAACAGAGTGAAATGTGGTGCACGTGAAGTGGATTCTTAAAAAAAGATACCCTCATGATCAATCAGGGCGTGCCAATATCCTGTACCCAGGCAGGGTGGCGAAAGATTGCAAACGCTCCTGATGGTTACCTAGGAAAGAAACACAAGATAGAGTACATACAGTATGTGCATCAGTGCCAACTTGATGCATCAAAACGTGTCACAATCGTGTGCACGACCTGTCACACCTAAAGATACACATGCCAGAACTCAGGGATAGCCCATACGAAGCCCATGTATCACGCCTCCCCTCCAGGAATTTAGTAAGTGCATGGGACGTGAGACCAACTTTATGAGTGCATAAAAGTGACTACTGGATCCATGGTGAGATCAGCTATGTGAGTGCATAACAAAGACTACTAACTCTATAGTGTGGCCGGTCTAATAGACAACCTCAATGTAAGAAAAGGGGACCAGAATGTCCGTATAATATCCAATCCCCATGACCACAGTCCGCTGTTGCATGGAATATGTTATGGATCCAACTTGTTTTAACCACTTCTCACCACATCTACACTCCACAAGGCCCCTTACTCCCACTGCACCATATGGCTAGGAACAAAAGATCTCCGCTAAAGAGCTCCTTTATGGGTGCCCATCGTGTATTACAGCTCCAACCCATGGAGGAGCAGGCCCATATGATGAAGTATGACACCTAGCTGACTGGGTGTGTGAGGGCCCTAGTTCCGACAGGAGGAATTCCCCTCCTCCTAAAACTGTCCAGAGCAGCACACACCTGGGTGCTGATTGACATATCTCTCTCTTTTGTGCAACCACTAGAGGAACTGCATACCCTTTTTCTGATGAAGTGAATTTACAGTGACTTTTGCCTCGAGATGTTTGTCAAGTTCTGAATTCAATTATAGCACCATTAAGAAGTAGGCCCTTGCTTGTGTATGGTCAGTTCATCCTTATGCAACCTATTTATGGGGTAGTGAGTTTGTATTGGTTACAGATTAGAATCTGTTAGTGCATCTATTGAGTGAGAAAGGAGTTGGCAATGTCAGTAGAACATTAATCAGGCTTCTATCTAAAAGCGATGAATTTAATTTTAAAATCAAATACATTGCTGGAGGAAAGAACACGAGTGGTGATTTTATGTCAAGATGTCCTAATGTCAAGAGTGGCGAATAGTTTGAAGAGGATATGACGTAATGCGTGATTGAACTTAACGGTGGTTGGACATGCGTTGAGAGGTGATTACACAATAGGAATAGGAAGAATGCTGTGACAAAGATGTATGTCCGACTTAAAGGATAGAAAGTACGAGTACAGCTTAGAGTATGGGACTACACGTGATCTGCTACCTTATTCCATAGTAAGGGATGAGCTGAGTCTTGAATATGCTTTAGTGTTTAGGGGTTGTATGTTAATTCCACCATTAGAATTGAGGACCAGACTGGTTGATTTAGCACATTAAGCCATGTAGGATGTACCAGAACCAAGAAAATACTGAGACTATATTGCTGGTGGCCTAACATGGACAACGAGGTGGATCTATTTGTAGCAGGTTGTACTATATATGTAGAATCTGACAAATCTCTCAGAATTTTTAAAACACCTCATTTTCCAGTAGAATTTCCCAAAGCCCCTTGGAAGAAGCTTGGTATGGATTTTGTGGGTCCGTGTTTCATTTAAATGAAAACATGAGATATGCTCTGGTGAGGATGGATCATCATTTCAAATGGATTTCATGTGATTTTATGATGGAGCCCACTACTAAAAAGGTTACTGACTCTCGTAAAATGTTGTTTCTGCAGGAAGGGGCTCCTAAGATAATTGTAACAAATAATACTGTGCAATTGAAGATGGAATATTTTTGGGGCAAATTACATCCTTCAATAGCTTTATATAGCTCTCCAGGAAAGGGCACGGTGGAGAGGGAGAATTGCACGTTGAAAGACACAATTTAGTTGGCGTGAAATTCTGAGTTGAATGTCATGGAAGCTGTAAAAAAAGGTTATGGAATTATCACAATGAGCCCTATTTCACCACAGATGTAACTCATTTCATATTGTTGCATGGTAGGAATTCAGTCAACAAACTTCTCCGAGTTAGATTCTTCCAAAAACAGGGTCTTCGGTTGAACACCAGTGTTTGTCTGGAGTTATGGACAGAGTTGCGACATCGCAAAGGAAAAGAAAAGTCAGATATGGCAAATTGAATTGTGTGAAACAGGCACATTTTCAAATTGGTGATGTGGTAAAAAATTAAGAGACTGGTAGGTTTAAGGAAGGGTTCTAGAAGTTTTATCCCAGCACCAAAATCATACATGCATGGAAACCTGCAGTTTTACTAGATAATGGGAAATAATGGAGTAAGAGGAGAGTGGCTGTAGTACACAAAGCTGGTTTGGATTATAAGGTGGAGAGTATTTTTTATGTTTTTATTTGCAGTTAGTAAAGACAGACATAAATAAGCAATTTATGAGACTAGAATGATCATTACTATACATAATACTTACTCATCACTTAACATAAATACGAAGTCTATACTCGTGTATATGAACGCTGGCTGAACATGAAAAGGGGTATACATAAACTTAGACCCCACCCCATATTTTATACAATTTCCTTAAGGCTCCTACTCTTTGCGAGTATAATTTTTTCTTTCGCCCTGATACGAGACATCTTAACCATCCATTGAGAAAATGTTGGAGGAACAGCCTCCTTTCATCTTTGCAAGATCAGCGACCTAGCAACAAGTTAAGCAATAAAAACAAATTGTTGCTGTCGTACTAGTAGGGTGAGTGTATTGGTCAATCTGAGAAGAGCAGTACTTGGTTCGGGCGCTAAGGGTATTTTCGGCTTGTTGCTGATCCACTGATGCACCTGGTTCCAAAATGTAGCTAAAACCTGACATGCAAAGCAGGTATGGAGCCAGTCCCCAATAGGATACGTGCATCTGAAACATGCTCCTAAAATAGAGGAATACATTTTAGAGAGTCGAAGAGGAGTGTGATACAGGTTCCATCTGGAAAGAAAAGCCATACGTTTAAAATTAGCGCCCCTTATGGCTTTATGTGCCCAGATGATATAAGCTCTCAATGTTTGCATATCCAGTCTGCTGCCAATAGAATTTTTGATTATTTGTAAAGTTTTAGGCGCAGTTTTAGCCTGAAGATAGCTAAGTAAAATGTTATACCAGTTGCCTGCCTCTCGGCTTGCTTTTAGATAAAAGTTAAGACTGATCAAATTTACGTGTGGATCTGAGGCAACTTGAGAACTTCTTAAAAAGTTTCTAAGCTGAAAAAAGGAAAATGAGGTTTAAAGTCCTAGATAGGACTGTTTAATTTGATTCCCGGATTTAATTTGATCTCCTGCAAAAAGATAATTTAAACAAATCACTCCTAATCTCCTCCAGGCTATTATATTTCTTTGGCTTATTTGAAGACCTATCACCCTACTGTGATAAATTAGCATTTCTGGATGACAGGAGGCAAACTGATATTTCTGCTTCGATTACAGAAACCTGTCAAGAATAATTTGAGGAGTCTTAAAACTACTTCGCTTTGGGAGCCTCAGAATATTAATACAGGGAACTAGGTGGGAACCTGATTCCAGAACCATTTCCTTCAAGTAAAAATTACTGCCCAGATCATGACTGGTAAGTGACCCTATGCACCAGTCAAAAAAAGCAACTTGATAATATTTTTTAAAGTGAGGAAGTGCCAGTCCTCCCTCTGCAACTGGAAGTTGTAAAGTGTCTAATTTTGTACGAGGTCTCCTGCCAGACCAGACAAAATACCAAAGTATTTGGTCTATCTTATTAAATGAAAAAATTGGGGGAGGGGGGGCTTTAAATAATAAATTTGGCGAAACTAAAGAGAAATAAAGGCAAGATCACCATTTTGACAACAGCAATTCTCCCTATCAGTGAAAGTGATAAGTTCTGCCACTGTTTTAAAAGATTTCTAACCTTCAGAAGCGCGCTTTCGTAATTAAGCTGGTATAGCTTGGAAGGATCCTGTGAAACATAATTCCCTAAATATCTAATTGGGCCGGACGACCGAACCTGATTCCGCATATCTAACAGAAGGACCTGGTCAGAGCAATTAAAGAGCAAGATTCTGATTTGGAATAATTAATCTTGTAGCCCCCTGGTTGGAGAATAATGTAATTTTTTAAAGGCATTAAAAATGTTGTGTTGCTTGGCGGACAGATATAAAATTAGGTCATCTGCGAAAAATGTTAGTTTTGGTGCGCCGGGAATGGGTGCTCTGATTTGCGGGTCCTGTCGTAATAAAGACGCTAGAGGCTCTATGAATAGCGCAAAAAGCACTGGGGACGTTTGGCACCCTTGCTGAGTGCCTCGTTTAATTTGTATGATCCAGCGGTTTGAGAGTTTATTATAATCTTTGCTCCGGCATTACTATAAAGATTATTTAATATTTTCACGAGTTGTAGGAAAAATTAAATTTTCTTAAAATTGCAAATAAGATTTCCCAAGGAACTAAAAAGCTTTTTCAGCATCTATCATAATTGTAGGAGCCTCTATGCTTTTGTGTATATAATAATCGATTGCCTGGACTAGAAAGTTGGTATTGCTTGCCCACATTCTCCCGGGCAAAAAACCTGACTGGTCTCTATGGACCACTTATTGGGCAGCAGTAGTGAGTCTTAGCATGATTTTGGTAAACAAGTTGTAGTCTGTGTTTAATAGGCTGATCAGGTGATAAGAGCCAGGATTATCGGGTAGTTTTCCTTTTTTGAAGAAGTTTATGATAACTGCCTCGGAGAAAGATTTCAGAAGAAGATTTCCTTCTATAATCGCATTAAATAGCTTGACTAGAATTTCTGTTAATTGAGGCAGAAACACCTTATAAAATTCGGAGGGTAAATCCTTACACAGCCACATTCTTTGCCATTGGGGGACCCCCTAATCACATCCTGTACCTCTTCAGTTGTATTCGGGGCTACTATAAGAGCTTGCTGGAAGTCGTTGAGTTTGAATAGTTGGATAGGGCTATGAAATTCTTCTATGGTGGAGGAAGGGGTTTGAGATGAAAATTAATACATTTTCTAATAGTGTGTGAGAAAAAACGCTCCAATGTCCGCCATTCGGTCTACTACTAGATTTCTATTTTAACAAAAAATGGTTTTAATAGCAGCTTTATTAGATCTCTTTTTTAAAGACCATGCCAGAAGCTTACCAGCATAGTCACTTTCCTCCTAAAGGTTCTGAAAGCATGTATTTTGATTGACAATGGTAATGGAAACGTATAAGGATTTTAAATCACTTTGAACTTTGTCCAAATCAGTTTTTGTGCTCAGAGAATAGTAAATTATATGTCTCTGGACTGCTTGATCTAAGTTATGCTGTAGGGCCAAAGTTGTTGCCCTTCTTGATTTAGCTATTTTAGACTTATATAAAATTATCTCGCCTTTAACGTAGGATTTACAAGCTTCCCAGATAAAGATAAGGGGAGCAGAACCCTTGTTTTTCTCTAGAAACTCCTTGATTTTTATTTGCATGCTCGTGACCAATTCTTCCTCAGTTAAGAGAGTCTTGTCTAGAGTCCAGCGAGGATGCTCATGTATAGCTGAATTGACCTTGATTTCTATTACTGGAGCCAAATTATCTGAAAAAGGGTTTTCAAGGATATAGGTCTTACCTCGTTCCCAGTAATGTGAGATAAAAAAATAAGTTGATTCTTGAAGCAGAGTTATATCTTTTCTAAAAACAGGTATATTTGTGTGCCTCGGCATGCTGAACTCGCCAAGGATCTACAAGATTGAATTCTTGTATAAGGGTGGTGGCACATCGCGCAACTCTAGGCTTGTTTTGACCTTTATTCTTGCATGAAGAATCAAGCTGAAAATTCTGTATTAAGTTAAAATCGCCCCCTATGATAATATGGCCCGGAAGTTGAGAGAGACCATCTTGGAGACCCTCCAGTACAGTTGTATAGTCAACAACTGGGCCATAGAAACTAACTATCTGGAAGATTTGGTTGCTCATTTTCCAGCTTACAAGAATCCATCTAGCGTTGGGGTCTTTTTCGACTTGTAAAATTTCTCCACCGCAGTACTGAGTGAACAAAATTGTTATTCCCCTAACGGCCGCCCCTGCGGAGGTGAAAAAAGCATGAGAAGTAAGGCTTGGTAGCTTGCAGGGGGGTGTATCTCCTCTTAAATTTGTCTCCTGAAGTAAGATAATCTGAATGTGAGCAAAGACCAGCCACTGTAACATAGCTTTTAATTTAACCTGGTTGTTAGCCCCATTGATGTTGCATGAAGCAAATCTAATTATTTGTTATGTAGACATAGAGATTTAGAGTTGCGCCGGAATCATGAAACTATAAGATGCAAAATTATTTTTTTGCCTTGGAGCCTTCAGAATCTTATAAAAAAAAAGTAATCACAATTTTTACTAACTGCAATTTTTCTGTTTTAACCCCCTGACCAACACACCCGAGTGAAGAACTCCACCAACCCCCAACCTCTCTACCTACCCGTCACAGGCCCCAAAGGTTGTCCCACCCATACCCCTGTGCCCCTTAAATGAGTACTTTGATTTGGTACTCAGAAGCTCGTCTCCCAGGAGGAGCAGTGGATATCTCAGAATTATCAGAGCTTGTATTAGATGATCCATAAAGGTTTATCGCTTCTCCTTTCTTCTCGTTCCATGTCCATGGATATTTCTAAAAAGATATGGAGAAAAAAAGAGAGAGGGAAAAAGGACAAAAAAAAGGAAGAAAAGAAAAGGAGAAGGGGGTGGGATAGGAAGCAAAAAAGGAAGCCCCTGACCCCTCTTACCCACCACCCTGTTTCACTATATGTGGAATTTCTTTAGCTTGATCAACTGACAAAAAAACATGTGTGCGTCCTTTGTAAAGCACTCTCAGTTTGGATTGTTGCATGATTCCAGAGGGTGCCCCCGAGTTCTTCAATTCGTTAATCAAACCCACAAACTCTCTTCATCTTCGAGCCACCAGTATTGACATGTCAGAGAAAATCCTAAACAAAAAGTACTCAGATGTGGAGAAGGATTTTTTGGTGATTGCCTGGGATAATATCTGTTCTTTTATCCGCACGTCTCCAAAACTGGCCACTATCTTCCGAGGATATTTTGCATTGGAAGGGCCCTTTGGAGGAACGCGATGAGCCCTGACGATGGTAAGATCTTGCCTGGCAGTTACCTTGTACATCAATACGTGCTTGTGGATCAGGTCAGAGATCAATTTTAGAGAGAAAGAGCAAGCTTTCGCATCTTCTGGTATGCTCACAAATTGTAGGTTGGTACGTGGTGCCCTATTTTCCACATCATCAGTTTTGAATTGGTAATCCTCGAGGTCTGACCGGATTTTATTTAAAGTTGAACCTCGATTTTTAGAAGAGTCCTCTACAGAGGAAAACTTGAGACTCAGCCTGGGTCGTGCGTGAGGACTACTGAAGAACGGTATTGTTGATCTGTTCGGGCTGCTCATTAGTTTTCATATGAGCCCTTTCTTGCGAGATCTTGATGTTGTATAGCTCAATTAGAATTTGATGCAGTGTTGCGTAAATTGGATGAGGTTGAGAAGGCAGTACAGACGATGGAGATGGTGCAGAAAATACTAGAGACATAGGATTGGCGGTTGAAGATGCTGTGGATGTTGTGCTAGTAACGATTGCAGGATCTTGCAGGATGGTAGAATTATGATTTATAAACTGAGAGGGAGAGGGATTGGATGACTGGCTTGACAATGGTTGGGTTGATAGTAGTTCAGTAATGGATTGGATAGTCGATTGAGTCAAGTGTGATTTTTTTTTATTTTTATTTTTTTAAATATTTTTATTGGTTCAGCAGTTACATCAACGCACATATCAAATTTCAAGACAATAGTAACTTGTCACGAGTATGATGTCAATTACAACATAGAAATAACGTTTCTATTTTCCATTTTCCTGTGAATGCAACTCCCCCCTCCCACCCTCTGCAGCACCACACTTCATGCAAAAGACCGTCAAATGGCAATGTCTCATTACTCCCGTTCAGTGTAATTTCCCATTGTTCCGCTCTGTCTCCTACTTCAACATGCATTCGCTGTGTTTTGCTAACAAGGTCTGCACCTCTACCATTGTGTATTTGTTCCGCACACCGATGTGAGTGCTGTCATGCGTGTCGGTCGCTACGTGTTATGCTGTAATGCGATTCCTTCAGGTATGGTTTACCAGGCAGATACCTCTTCATCTCGCGCCTTAAGTCCCTCTTCGAATTCCAGTAATAGCGTGTTCCATTCTAGTGAAATGGGATTCTTTCGTAGTCCCCTGTGTTCCTGCCTATGTAGCTCCAGTCCTTCCGCCTTACCCCATTTCAGCACCTCCCCACTCCATGTCTCTATAGCCGGTGGTATGGCCGATTTCCATTTCATTGCTATTAATCTTTTTGCCAGTAATAGCGCTAAGTCCACAAATCTAGTAGCCACACTCCTCTTCCTCTCCTTGTGACCTAACCCCAGCATTCCATACAGAGAGGACGTGTAGGGCCTACCAGGTGCTAGTTCCGTAAGGAGTCGGTGAATCGTTACCCAGTAGTACCCCAATTTGGGACAGTCCCAAAACATATGTATCAGGTCGGCATTATCCTGATTACATCTGGAACCCGATGCGTCAGGGAACATTGCGTGTATTCTGTGAGGGGTTAAGTAAGCTCTGTGGACAATCATTAGTTGGATAAATTTGAACTTAGGATTGCGTGATACTTTTTTCGGCAGTTTCAGAATGTGTTCCCACTCCTTGTCGCTAAAACTCCTCCCTGCATCACCCTCCCAGCGCAGTCGGAGGGGATGTAACGAAACAGCTTTGTTGGTTCTGATACCATTGGTCAGCCATTTCGTTAGGTGGCCACCCGACCCCATAAGATACTGCATAGTGATTAGTGTATTCGTGTCCGGTTCCGCCCCGGTCCTAGCCCAGTGAGTGGTTATGTAATGAGCGACCTGCGCGTGTTGTATGTACAACTCCCGCGGTGTCTGGTGTAAACGGGTGAATTCTGCATTTGTCAAAAGACGGCCCTCCGAGAAAAAATCTCCTATATCGCGGACGCCTGCATCATGCCAGGGTCGCAGTTTGCGTTCTGTTAATGTCCCATTCCCTAAGGGAATCCCCAGCAGCGGTATCGCGGGTGCGTACGTTGATAGTTTGTTCGTGTATTTGAACGCCTTCCTCCATTGTTTTATCGCTAATTGAAGCAGAGGCGAGGCCGAGTCCGGCACCTTGGCTTTCGGGAGCAGCAATCGGTGAATATATCCCCTATTTCTGTCCGCTTCCGTCATGTTCAATTCTTGTAGATTACGTCCCGCCAGCCAGTACGCCAGCCATTGAAGCTGGCAAGCATATCCATACGCAATCAGGTCCGGAACTCCCATCCCACCCCTGTCCGCAGGAAGCTGTAATTTGGCTAAGCTTACGCGTCTTCTGCCCGTGCCCCATATCAATTCCGTCAATAGCGTGTTTAGGGTTTTGTAAAAGGACATGGGTACTAGAATCGGCAAGTTTGTGAAGAAATATATCAGCCTTGGCAGTACCACCATCTTAGAGATCGCCACTCTGCCTGCCACCGACAGGGGTAAGGTAGTCCAGAATTGTACCTGTGACATTAATGCATTTAGGGCCCTACCGAGGTTGCCGTCCAAGAGGTCTTGCGCTTGTATGTATATGTGAATGCCTAGGTATTTGAAAGTCGTGGACGCCATTTGGAATCGGTAAGGCGGGAAGTGTATATGCGATTCCTCCGTTGTCCTGCGAAAATGAAACCCATAGGATTTTGCCTCGTTGATCATGAGGCCCGACAGCCCATGAAAGTCGTTAAAGATCTCCGCTAGTGGTTGCAGCGAACCTGTGACATCTTTTAGGAACAATAAAATATCATCTGCATACGCTGAAATGATATGGTGGGTGTTAAGTCTGGCGATCCCTTTCGCGGCCGCCAGTGTTCGCACCTTTATCAGCAAGGGCTCTAGGGCAATTATAAAAAGCAGGGGTGATAACGGGCAGCCCTGTCGTGTACCCTTCGCTATCTCAAACTGGGCAGAGATACACTTGTTGGTCCGTACTCGCGCCGTGGGCCTGTGATAAAGTAGAGTCACCCACTTTATGAATTCCGGGGGAATCCCAAATTTTCTCATCACCGCGAACATATAGTCCCATCTAAGGGAGTCAAAGGCCTGTCTAAGGTCCAGGGATATACACCCCTCAGACTCCGACCCCACAGCATCGTGAGCCATCATTTGACTTAGCCTTCTTAGATTTAAGGCAGTGCTTCTGCCCGGCACAAAACCGCACTGGTCAGAGTGAATCATATCTGGAATATAATGTGAGAGTCGGGTCGCTAAGATCTTGCTAAGTATTTTTGAATCCGTATTTAACAGAGACAAGGGCCTGTAGTTCTCCAATTGCAAAGCGTCCCTTCCCGGTTTCAGTAATGACACTATCAGCGCCTGTAGTGTCGTGTCCGGTAGAGCACCGTTTGCCAGTGCTTCCCCGTATAGTGTGTACAGACGGGGGGCCAGTAGATCGATATATGCCAAATTGAAGTCTGCCGGGAGGCCGTCTGTCCCAGGTGCCTTGTTCCTTGGCAACGCCTTAATGGCCTGTCTAATTTCCGCTATAGTGATGGGTTTCGAGAGATCCGCACTTTGAGCAGTGGTCAGATGTGGGGCGCGTGTGTCAGAAAGGAATGACTCGAAGTCTCGATCCGAGAGCGGTGCGTGTGGGCCATATAAAGCAGAATAATAATGCTGGAACGCGGCATTGATCTCTAGCTGGGTCCGCACTATCTCTCCGGATCCAGCCGTCAGTTCCATTATGGGAGCGCTGTCCGGGGTGTTGCGCGTTAAGCGTGCTAAAAGCGCGCCTGCTCTGTCAGCCTGCGTGTGTTGCCTGTTGGTGTATTCCCTAAAGTCCACTATCCTTAATTCTTCCAATAGTTCCGCATGTTGTATGTGGGCCTCCTGTAGCTGTGTGAGCGTGCCATCAGTACCTGCTGCCTCATTCTCTAACATCCCCAGACTGTCCTCCACTACCCGTAGCCTGTCCAGAACCAGGTGCCGAACTCCCACCTTAGTACCCATTGCCACCCCACGTATAGTCGCTTTAAAGGCATCCCATTCAATTTGCCTGGAACTGGCCGTGTGTTCGTTTTCATCAAAGTATTTTGTGCTTGCGTTCAATAGTGTAGCCCTGAAAACTGGATCTTCTAATAAACCCGGGGACAGCCGCCACGTAGGTATTGGAGTGGGCAATCTCCCCCATTGCAACAACAGTTCTACTGGGTTGTGGTCCGACAGTGTCTTCCCCATGTGTAGTACAGAGATCACTGATGCCGTTAGGGACCTGGAACAGAATATGCGGTCAATTCTGGTATGCAGCTTATGGGGCGGGGAGTAAAACGTATATTCCCTATTAGTCGCATTCAGTGCCCTCCAAGCATCATCTAGGTCCCAGCTATTCGCCCATTGTGCTAACGCTACTGCCTGCTTCCTACTTTCTGTCAAGTGTAGTGGTGGATGTGATCTGTCAAGTGTAAGGTCTAACACTGCATTGCAATCTCCTCCCAGAAGCCATTCCTGTGCTGTCCAGTCCGATAATACTCTGCTAATTTCCTCGAAAAACCGTGATTGGTCCGAGTTGGGAGCATATATACTACCCAACACTACGCATGTGCCATTTAGTATCCCCCGTGTGAACACATATCGACCCTCCCTGTCTGTTCTTGTATCTATCGGTTTGAATGGGACCGTGTTTCTAATCCATATTGCCGCCCCCCTGGAGAACACCGAGTAGGTTGTGGCATAAAGTTGGCCTTTCCATTTCCGTGACAACTTAGCGCCTTCTGCCTCATTCAGGTGCGTCTCTTGGAGGTACGCTATATGTATTTGTCCCCTATTAAGTTGGGCCAATACTCTGTGCCTTTTATGCACCGAACCCATGCCCCTCACATTCCAAGTGCAGACCCTGTAATTGTTAGAAGACAGCATGGTATCGAACAGTCTCATCATGGGACATTGCTCCTTTCGGCATTGAAACTGTCAATGTGATGTACATTATTAGTGCATTGTGTGCTTGCATTTCCCCAACCTTAAGGTCCCCCTCCCAGAACCGTGGAGGACCAAACCATAGTACCCAACAGGGGTATGAACAGAAAGCAATCGTGTCTGAGCCTGGGGGGGTGAGCTCAGTCGAACGTTCTCAGCAGATATGTATCAATAGTCTTGGTTGTTTAACACCCTATTAACAGCAGGGTCTCTGGGTCCTTGTCCCTCCCTCCGCTCTGCCAGTAAGTATATGCAATACGTTACCAAATTGTATCTGCCGCACCACGCTCACATGTCTGCCGCCATCTGCGCTGTAATGCGTGGGAACAAATGCAGGCTGACGTCCGTATCTGATGCCGCCGTTCGAGAGCTGGTGGGGCTATTTGACACTGTGTCGATGTTTGCATCATGTTCTGCCAGGGCATTAGTTGTCAACAGCGCTAATTCTATAGGATTCCCTCCTTCTGACACTTCCAGACCATCAGACTGTAGGACCTCCTTCTCTGGTGTCCGCGGGTGGTCCTGGGTCATGTCCTGATCACCGGTCATGCGGTCCTGTAACGATTCCGGGCGAGTCCTTTGGGACTGGGGCGGTGTGAGTGTTACTTCCATCCACTCTGAGGCCTCCTCAGGGGTATCGAAGAAATAAGTCTTACGATTATGGATAATCTTCAGGCGTGCCGGGAAGAAAAGTGCATATTTCATATTACGGTCTCTCAAGGCGCGTTTTACTCCCCAGAAAGATGCCCTAGCTTTTTGTACGGCCTGGGTGAAGTCTGGGTATATGGATACCGTTTGGTTCTCATATTTCAGTGGGCCGGCCGTTCTCCCTCGCCGCCTTCAGTACTGCGTCCCTGTCTTTGAAATATAGGAGGCGTGCTATCAGTGGGCGAGGCGGGGCTCCTGGCCTTGGTGGTTTGGGGGGCACCCTGTGTGCCCTTTCCACACTAAACATCTGTGTGAGGTCCGCTTGGTCCACGATTGTTTTCAGCCAGTCCTCTACAAAGCGGGTCGGGTTCGTCCCTTCCCTCCGTTCAGGAATTCCTAAAACGCGAATGTTGTTTCGGCGTGAGCGCCCTTCAGCATCGTCCACTCTGTCTCGTAGTCCCCGAATCTCCTTCTCTAGGTCCTCAAGGCGCCTGGAATGAGCTGTCTGTTGTGGTATCAAGTCATCAAGGGCGATTTTGTTTTCGGACACTTTCTCAGCCAGTTTCTTGTGATCATCCTTCAGAAGCGATAGCCCTGTTGACATCGTGTCCATTCATGTTTCAAGGGCTTCCCTTGAGGCCCGAATTTCTGTCAGGATAAGGTTTAGCTTGGCCTCCTGTGTGTTTACGCCGGTTGGGGGGATTATGTCATCATTGGAGGAGGCCAGAGGGTCTTCCGATCCAGAGGATTGCGCCCCATTGCGTGTCACTGGGTCTGGCTGTCGAAGTCTGTTCCGCCCCATCTTCCTTCGTGGTAACTCACTCTACAGGTTGGTATTGTGAAGTGCACTACGTCAGTCCAGCACGATCACACTCCTACGGTAGGTGATCCACACCAATCGCGCTGGCCTGTATCGCTTAGGTATGTTCCAGGAGGGTAACCGCGACGTGTGTGTAGGGGACGCCTCCCACAGTTCACCGCGCAGGGTATCCTCGTTGCACCAAGCGTCCTTGTAAAGCTGGTGGGTTTGTGCCCGTCTGGATAGCAGGGCCGCTGCTTGAGTGTCTTACTATGGAGACCTCCCCACGTTGCTGCTGTACGCCCGATGAGGGTAGGGCCCGTGCTCAGTGTCCCGCTGTGTTGTTCCCTGCAATACGGGTCACCCAGTGCGTGTGTGGTCTATCTGCGGAGTATTCAGACAAGTCCATACCCCTCAGTGCGGCCGCGGGACATCCCAATGCAGTGACCGTGGGCAAACCCGGAGTCCGGATCTCTGGCTTGCGCACCTTTGTTTTAGCTAGCGTTGTTCCTCCCTCCAGGCTGGCCGCGCCTGCACTGCAGGCCGGGGATCACACCCGCCCTCCAATCTCGCCCCTGTGTTCGCACGGGGTCGCCTGAGTCTTCCCATGTGGTTGTGGCAGTCTGGCGGTCTGGTCCCCTCTCACCTTCAGGGTCGCTGCACTCGGCAGCGTAGGTGTAGTCGCCGCTCTCTTCAAGCGCCTCCTGCCCTCCGGTCCCGATGTGGCGCGGGCACCCCTGGGGTGCCTCTCGTAGCAGCAATGGCGATCGGCAGAGCCTCAAGCGCAGGCCGCGGTCATCCCCGTCACTCCAGCCGAGCCGCTCACCGCAGAAGACAACCGCGGGAGGCTCCTCAGCGTTCCGGTTGCAGGTCTCGGAAGTAATCGCAGCCTCGGACTGTGGGCCTCCGTCGCACCCAGGCCAGTGCCACTTCCGGTCCGCACGCAGCAGTACTGTGGGCCGCGGCTTCCCCTTCTCCGCTAGGCCCCGCCGCCGTTCCACGGCAATATTCTCGGTGGTGGAAGCTCGGCACTTGGAAATACCTCCTGGCGCAGTCTGAGCCGTTCCTCGACAATATCGTGGGAGGGAAGAGGTTGCACACCAGATATGCAGGATAATTTGCTAATATTTAGGGGTTTTTAGACGGAGCTAGCTCAGCTCACGTCTTTCATGCTCGGCTGCTGGCCACGCCCCCCCGAGTCAAGTGTGATGATATATGAAAGCCTGTTTGCACATCCTTTGTGGCAGCCCAGGAAAATAGAGGGTAGGGTTGTTTCCCTTTATCTGACTTAGCGGATGATGCTACAGATGAAGGGCTTATAGCGAAGCTAGAGACACCATCTGCCGCAGTAGTTGAAACAGTTACTGAAATAGGTGTATTTAAGGCAGTTCCTGGGAGAGGTGATATAGTACCGGAGCTCGAACTAGATTCTAATCTTGTATTATGTTCCTGAGACATGTCATGCCAGGGATCGTCCCGATGCCAAGACTGCTTATCTGAAGTCAGAATCTGTTTTCTGCGTGTTTTGGTGTGCTACTGTACAGTTGTCTGTTGTGACTGTTTTTGCAATCTTGTCACATTCGAGGTGGCGTCAAGCGTATCATGTTTTCATAGAGGAATCCCTTGAAATGCACTTCATTGAATGTGGCTGGTTATTATGAGGATTAAAGAGCGAGGTATCAAATTGCTGAGATTATATTGAACCCAGCAGTGATTAAGATGAGATGGCCGCAAGCTGCATCCGTGCTACACAGACCGCTTCTACTGCGCACCCCATCAACAGCTAAACCTAAGGGTAAACCCAAAGCCGTGCCCATGTTGCATGAATTGGTTGATTGAAGCCCCGATGCTGTTTCCTCTATTAGGTTTTGCTCTTGTTTAAGAAGGAAATATGGAGAAAAAAAAAGGGCAGCAGATCTTAGGCCAAAGTTCAACGTGTGTAGTGGGAGCATGACAGGAGTACAGGGACAGCTGCTGGAGGAAGAACTACAATCTGGAGCTAATAAGCACTTGTCTAGGAAGATATACCCGTAGATGATACTAATAAGTAGGTGATCAGCCACAGAACGAGCAAAGTGTAGATACAAATGTCACAGACTCTATATAGAATGCACTGGAGCTTACCTGAAGAAGGGCTCCTGACGAGACTTCTGGAGCTTGGACTGGGACTCTGGTCGGGCTCGCTCTCCCCCACTCAAACAACACTGATGTCACTGATGCCAGATGTTGCAAACTGGAGCTCCCTGATATTTTGTCTTTGCAGGCCTTCACTGCAGCACTGACACTGGGGCTGACGCTTTTGCTGATCCTCCTTTAAAGAAGCTGATACCACTACCAGCGAAACTTCATGAGTAACAGCCCTGATCTTTGGAGCATGCTCCACCACTCTCGCCCGAGACTCGGCGCCCTGGAACAGCCTCTTCAGAATTAGCTTTGGGGCCCTTCTTGCCTCCAGCATCCTGCCTCTTGTTTTCTGGCCACAGCATGTTCCCTCCTCTCTCAGGCAGTCTCATATATCGTTTTTCACAACAAAACCAGCCAGGTATGTAATTTTCTACAACAAAAAAAAGTTTTTTTTCTCTCTTGTCAATAGCCACCATGATGCATAGCTGTTGTGGGTTCTTTCAGGTGAACTCCTTACAGTGCTCGGGCTGCCGCTCTGATTGCACTCGGCACCACGGACCGCGGCTCAGCACCCTGCTCAGCCTCCTGGTCCTCATCTCATGGGCATAAGCACAGGTAGTCGTTTTGTGAGGCAGCCTACTCCTCCTCTCCCAGCCTCTGCGTGTTTGTGTCTGCAAACTGAAGACCACCTCCGGGACGCCCGCAGCCCGAATGAGCTTGTAAAATGTCTTTTGTGAGCACTCAACCCTCCGGGCTCCGTCTGTCCACTAGTTCGTGTGTTCGGGAAAGGTGGAGAGTCACTGTGTTCAAAACTTTGCAGAAAGTGTTTTGAATGATTATCTCGGTTTGACCAAGTGGAAGAATGAAAGTCTCAGGGATTGTGTTTCTCCAGGTGTTTGCTGTGATAGTGTTTCTCCAGAAATTTGTGGTGCGAATGAAATGGATATGTTATCAACGAATCAGGTGGACAAGTCCAATACTCTTTTGTTTCATATTATTGACAAGTAACTAACCCTGGGCGGGCGGCTACGCTCCGTGCACGGAGTGTGCGTAGTGCAGGCTTCTACGCATTTTGCGTAGCAGGCGTAGAATCCGGCACTACGCACGCTCCGCAGACGGAGCGTAGCTGGCCGCCACCCGCCTCCCTCCCGCCCTCCCTAAATACTTTAAATTAATAGTGTAAAAGAATTAAAAGGCACTTACCTTGCCCGCCGCTGCCCGCCGCGTCCCCGGGGCTCGCTATCTTCATGGCTGCCGTCTTGTGTATCTAATGCGCATGCGCGAGCGGCCGCGCATGCGCATTTCTCACGAGAAATGCGCATGCGCGGTCGCCCGCGCATGCGCATTAGTACACAAGACGGCAGCCATGAAGATAGCGAGCCCCGGGGACGCGGCGGGCAGCGGCGGGCAAGGTAAGTGCCTTTTAATTCTTTTCCACTTTTAATTTAAAGTATTTAGGGAGGGCGGGAGGGAGGCCTGCGGTGCGTAGTGGGGCTACGCGGAGTGCGGAGGTGGGCGTAGTTTCTCGCCCACTTCACGTAGCTCCGCGAAGCCCCACTACGCCCACTACGCCCAGGGTTACAAGTAACCATCTTGCAGGGGCAAGACGGTTTTTTACATTCCTAAAAGGTTACTCAATTTTTTTACATTGCTAAAAGGTACAAATTGATATATTATCTTATGAAAACATTTCTAAGTGTGTTGTGTTTTTCTTGATGTTTTAGTTGGTGTTTCTCTTTAGCTAGTATTTATTTTTGTTCTGTAGTGGGGTCAAGTTTATTTTAATTTTTATATTTGCTTCTTTCATTATAAGGGGGAAGATGTGTGTAGGAAGGTAGATCCCTGACTATGGTTGCCCCCAACTTTTTGCCTGGTGTTTTGCTGGTTTTCTGACTTAGTTGACCTGGGGCCCTGCTATTCAGGACCCCAGGCCTACTGCTCTCTCTGTAAAATGGATTCCATGTACCTTAGGTACATATCTAAATTGGATACTGAGTCACCTTATCAGTCCCTGTACAGTGTACCTTAGGTACCCAGGGCATAGGTGTACCCAGGACCTACCAGGGGCTGCAGCATGTATTATGCCACCCCTGGCTGGCCATCCAAATCTGACACAACTGGCTGCTTGACAGCTGGGGCAAGGTGGTGTAATCACCCTTTGCTTTAGATATAGTATACCTATATCTAACCCTAAAAATGGACACACAGATCTCCTATCAGTCACTCCTATGGCAGGCCTTGACAATCCTGAAGGCAGAGTGCTTGGAATCGTGTGAGATAGTGCTCTGGCATGAGCTGGGCCCGTCTGCGGCTTTCGGGATCCATCCCTTAGCCGTTTCCATGATATCGCATACCATATACTCTTAAGTGCATTATAATTCTCGCGGTTATATGCCAACTCTGGTATCGCTTTATCAAAACATGTCGAGTAAGGTGTCATACGAATTGGAATACTAACCCCTCGCCAATTCTGGCGACGGGGTTAGCATTCCACCCTTCTAGAGGGACACGACATGGATGTAACCTGTAACCCCGGTTAAAGTCAGACAGAGCCTTAGCATCCACAAAATGGATGCTGCCACCGAGACACAAGTCTGCCCTCCTGCTGCTGGGAGTCCTCCCAGAGCAGGAGGCAAGGACAAAGGGTTTCCTGCCAGGGGCGGTGCCAGCACCGTCCCAGACAGGGTTTTGTGTATTCCAGGTAGGCAGGGCTACAGAGGAAGGTGACTGCAAGTGGCACCCCGGTGCTCACTGTGCATAGGCCGGCTGAAACCAGTTCCAGGGGCACTCCAGCCCCTGGCCTGGGGAAAACCCGCCAAAGGAGAGGGGTGTAACCACCCCCCTCCTGGTCCCACCCATAGGGCAGGACTTAGTCGCGTGCCAGCCCCCTTTTCCCAGATAAAGGTAGGAACTGGCCCCCTTCCAAATTAGATCATCTTTGGAATCAAGACACGACTTTCTGCGAAAGGACTTCAAGATTTCCTTCTTCAAGATTCTCCCTTGTGACTAAGGAGTAGTCACCCTGCATCCGCAGGCACGATCGCAAGAACACTGCGGTCTGCTGTAAGTCCTTCCTCCGGAATCCGACTGCCCAGCTCGACAAGACCCGGCTTCCCTGGCACCTCCGACCTCTACTCACCTCTACAGCCAAGCTGAGAACCGTGAGTGCGACGAGACCTCAAGGGACCGACTATTGCCAAGACTGCACGACTTCTGCACAGCAAGCCCGCCGAGTAATTTCCTGGCGAGTGCTTTGGGGTCCGAGAAGCCCCGACCCTGAGCAGCTCCAGCACCGAAGAGCAGCCCCCCAGCATCTCCACGATCGGCGTGGGGCCCTTCTGCTTTTTGCTGCTCACCGCGTTGTTTGGCTACTAGCCCGCTGGCTTGTGGCCTTCTGAACGACGCCCGACGACATCACTGCTGCTAGTCTGGTTGCTCCAGACTGGCTCTTGCTCCCTTCCAGAAGAGGAGCACCCCGGACCCTCCTGGTCCACTCAAGACGCCATTTTGAGTCCACCGCGTGGGCTTGAATTAGCCAAGGCTTTGTTGCCCAATCCTGGGTTCTTCGACGCCGACAGCTTCATCCATCGTGGGACAGCTCGCCTCTCCATCCTGGTCGCCGACAACGCCTCCTGGTCCGTGAGATCTGCAGAGCACAGCGTCGCCCACTCACCTAGTCGAGGTGACTACCATCCGGTGCCCTCCTGGTGCCCACTGACTACTGGCTAGTAGTCACGAACTTGGTCCCCTCTGCTTTCAGGTGTCATCCATCTTCCAGATCCAGGCTTGGATCACTTCGAACTCTCTTCACTGGTCGCCTGCCAGCATCTTTCTTCCAGGCTCCTGGTCCGGCAACGAGGATTCCCGACGTCTTTTGAGACATATGCAGCTGCAGCCCCTGGGCTAGGTAACTTCGGCATTTCGGTGCCCCAGCATAGCCTCACTATCCAAGGGTCAGGATCCACTGTCGTTTTCTCCCTACCAGGTCGGGTTCGCCCGTGAACACTAACTTTAAATTTACTAGCTATCATAGACTTTGTCCCGCATCCCGCGTGAGAGTGCCCACTCTGCACCCGAGTCCCCTAGGCCTCCTAGAAGTAATCTAACGATTCCATAGTCAAGTCCTAGCGATTCCAAAGCCTATTAGTACTGTACTTACCTGCTAGTAATTTCGCATTCCACTTTTAGAGTATATGGTTTTTCGTGCCCCTCGGGCATTTGTGTATACCGTGCTAACTTAAGTATTTTCGTAGGAGTTTTGTTGTGTGCCTAGCACCCTGTCCTCATAAAGAGTACAGGGCTGTTGTGATTCTAATAAATACATTGTTTATTTTCATAACACTTGTGTGGTGTCTTTTCACTGGGTGTTCAAGGGGTAATGTGATGGTAAAACAGCTGGCTTAACACGCCCTCTAGAGTCTTAGCCTTAGACTGCTCGTATCCATGCTACTAGGATAGCTGGTCTATAAGGTTGACTTACAACCAATCATCAATAAGGGTTGTTTGGACTGATATATAGTGATCACTAGAATAGTGAACACTGCACATCAGGCCAACTTCTCACAATGTGTAATATTCTGTATGGGTATGTTAATTTCCCTTTAATGTTTGGAATGTTTATGTTTAATCGTGTGAGGTGATCTGGCATACGCTCCTCACTGGGTTGGTTAGACTTGAATGAGGAGTTGGCTTGGTGTGTGTGGTGTGTTGTTTTCACCAGAATAAACCGTTTTCATATTTGTTCATTCCTTTACCTTCATCTGGTTTGTTTACCTGAGATCCTCACAAAGATGAAAGCACAACTATGTATCCATTAGTTACATACTACAGAGGTCAAGAGAAAATGTACAATCATGAAAGAGGCCCAAACATAAGACATTTTACCATGCTAAGCTCCAGAAAGGCACACAATGGGACATCATATAGGTCATGAATCCCCTCCTCCGGCTTCAGGCAGTAGCAGTGCCTCCTCCTCCCCCCCTGTCGTGGGCTGCCCTTCCCTGGCAGCGGAACCTCTCTACTCCGGCAAGTCGGCTGTCCTGGCTGCTGTGGCGGAGAAGGAGTACCAACGCCTGGTCCTGCAATGTGAGCGTGAAATGGCTGCACACCAAGGTGAAGAGGCTCTTCAAGGAGCTGGGCGAGACCAGCCAGAAGAAGATCCAGGTGGCGGAGTACGGGCTTGCAGTGCTGGACGAGAAGCAGCAGCTCAAGCAGCAGTATGACGAGTTGGTGCTGGCGTATGAGACCGTCCAGCAGGAGATGGAGCAGTTCAGGGAGAAACGAGGAGATGGACAATCGCGAGGAGGAGGAGCTGCCCGCTCCTAAGATGAAGATTTTGCGTGGCCCTGGAGCAACTTCAAGCGGGCCGTATGCTTGGAATCGGAGTGCGGGCTGAGTGTGGCTGGGGCCCCTGAGGCAGCGGTTGACTCTTGCATGAGGTGGCAGATCGGACGGCGTCCTGAAAGATGAGGAGGGACGTCAGGCTTGCCGATTGTGACCCGCTCCCACATCACCCTCATGCAAGGTAGGGGACACTTGTTTGTGGGAGCGAGAGACTCCAGCTGGCCATGGAGATTCCCTTGGTCTCATGGTGGTTTGCCCCCTGAAGCGCCCCTGATTACTTGGATTAACAGGGAGTTGATCGGATGCCTGACCCTAAGATGGCTGCAAAAAGAACAATTGATGGACAGAATGCAGAACAATGTCATACATTCACCCCAGTACAGAGATCTGGGCCTAAATCCATCGTTTTATTGCTCACCATGCCATTCCAGTTTGGATCCAGCCATATGCAAATCAGTAGGAGTGGGCGGAATTTGCATAATAACGTTACGCAAATCTCCGCAAAACGGTACAAAATCTCTGCGAAGACACAGAAATTCCGCGAACACGCGGAATTGCTTGTTCGTGATGCTTTTTTACTGTTCGCAATCGCTGTTTGCGTGCTCGGGGAGAAATATCTTGCAAACACACATTTGAGAACGCAAACAAAGAAAATATTTCGCGAACGCGCAGAACGCAGAATTTTTAGCAATTTCGTGTTCTCTGCGGAACGCAAAATTACCCAAATGCCGCAAATTCCGCGAGTGGAACGAACTTTACCGCCCAGGCCTACAAATCAGTCTTGACCTTGTGCCCCATGGGAACAGTCCAGCCCGAACTGCCAAGCCAGGTCCTCCCTGGACTGGAAACAAGCATTCTAGGACCGGTTTCGGGCTATCAGCCCTCTTCAGCCAGGATAGCTTGACTCCAGTGGCATGGAGAGTACGGGACTCACGTCTGAGCATACCCGTCCCACTCGGGGTGACAAATGCAAAAAGAACAATTGAAAAAAAGAACATTCCGTCCATCAATTGTTCTTTTTGCATTTGTCACCCCGAAAGGGACGGGTATGCTCAGACGTGAGTCCCGTGCTCTCCATGCCACTGGAATCAAGCTACCCTGGCTGATGACGGCTGATAACCAGAAACCGGTCCTAGGATGCTTAATTCCAGTCCAGGGAAGACATGGCTTGGCAGTTCCGGCTGGACTGTTCCCATGAGGCACAGGGTCAAGACTGATTTGCATATGGCCATGACTGAACTGGGGTGGTGGGGTGAGCAAAATAATGATGGAATAAACCCAGATATGTGACTGGGGGTGAATGTTTTGCCTTCGAGCAACATTCCGTCCATCAATGGTTGTTTTTGCATTTGTCACCCCGAGTGGGACGGGTATGCTCAGACGTGAGTCCCGTGCTCTCCATGCCACTGGAATCAACCTATCCTGACTGATGACGGCTGATAGCCAGAAACCGGTCCTGTGTTGCTTGATTCCGGTCCAGGCCAGACAAGGCTCCCAAACCCCTGTGGCTACGAGGGCTGATCTAGCGCATAGCCTGCCACCGTCGTACTCACCACCGGTATCCCCAGTCTTTTCCGTCTGGTAGCAAGGCGTCCGCGCTGTCTCCAGTCCCAGCATAGAAAACCAACGTGCTGTCTCGTAACTGTACGTTACTTGCTTGATAAATGCAAATTGCAGATGGCCCTCGTTGGTCAGTTCAAAGCCCAACTTTACGAAAAACAGCTCGATACTCCACTACGGGGGAATGGCTCGGCTCCTTTCAAAACATTTTCCAAACAGCAACTCCGGTGAAAAGGATAGCGCCAAGCCAGCTCACGGTCGGTCGTAGCCACAGGGGGTTGGGAGCCGGTAATACAATAGGAGGGGACGCCCTCCATACTGGCAGAAAGTTGCGAAGACACATATGTAGTGATAAATAATAACAGCGTTGGATGTAAGAAGAAAGGCAACAGCAGACAAACTATTTTTTATGTCAAAGGGTGTTATGGCCAATCATAATATACCAACAACCAGCATTAATGGTGAGATTAAATTACAAACATTGCTTAATCAACTTGAAAAATTACACAAAAAGGAACTCTCAAAATGGTGGGAAGCTGAGTCACTTCAGAGGTACATAGAGGTTGGACGGGTACCTCGTGGCTTAAGAATATTTACTATCCCAACTTTTAAAGATCCGGACCCGTAAATGTTAGACGAGTGGGCTAACAATTCAGCATCCTGTTCTATGACAATGATGTGCATTTTAGTAAAGTATGCGCTGAAGGACCGCAGTAAGTTACTGGCACAGATTGATCAATTAATGACATAAGTGAGTACACTGATGTCAAAAGAAACATTAGAGGATTTTTCTAAACGTCTGGAAGAACAATGCTGAAACTTGAAGAAGAGATTACAATGAAAAAACAGTGTAAATTTCCGAGAGACTACAAGGATTATCAAGCTGGCCGTACTCTCACTTTCCAGCGGAAAAACGACCATTTAATTGAGAAATCTGGGGAGTTCAATTTACCCAATCCAGGAACTACATCACAAGCAGAAATCAGTGAAAGTGATGCATCCGACAGTAGCTTACAGGATGTTTCTGTGGTGGGTTTGAATATAGGAACAAATGAAGAACCACAGAAGAGAAAGAACAATTTTTTATTGCAATTCCAAGTATTAAATCAGGGTCGGACAGAATCTCAGGAGCAAGGGAATCAAAGGGGAAGGGGACGAGGCGGTCGCGGAAGAGCGCGAGGAATAAACAAGCCATGATCAGAAAACAAAAGGGAAGAGTAATGACAAGGGGCAGCAAGGCCAATATATGACAGTAATTAATCAGAGAAATTGCTTTCTGTACAAGAGACTGAGGTGCTTGGATTAGGCTTGTCGTTTTGCCCCTCGTCGAACCTTAACTAAACTCAGACAAGGATTGATTTGTTTTATTTTGCTAGGAAACTAAAGTTAAAGAAATGGTTTGAACTTAATCCTAAAAATATGACATTGAATAGAAAATCACGTGTTACCATTGATCTTGCTACCTATGATGTGGAATTATCTGAGATGGTTTCCTTGGTGGAGGCTGGGGGAGAAGAATTGCGGGATGGGGATGGTATCAATGTGGAAGTAATTTCAAACCTAAATCGAAATTTTTACCAAATGTAATGTGTGAAGCAATCGAGGTGTTTGAAAAGGGAGTTTTAGATGATGTTAAAAAACGGAGGTATAAGAAAATCCTGAGCATTAAAAAAAATCTTTCTGTTGAACATATGCAAGGTATTGAAGATTTGAAAAATGATGATCAGATAGTAATACGCCATTCTGATAAAGGCGGAAATGTTGTGGTGCTGGATAAGGAAAAGTATCTAGCAGAGGGCATGAGACAATTGGGGGATAATACCTGTTATTGTGTCTCGACCATTACTGAAGTGAAAGAATCTAATGCCAAATGTGGAAGCTTGTTGATGGAATACAGAGATAGAGGTTTACTTGAATGAGAGGAATACAATTATCTTAAATGTATACACCCCAAGATACCGATTTTATATCTGTTACCTAAACTTCACAAAAATGCCAGTGAACCCCCGGGGAGACCCATAGTATCCTCTTTGGGATCCCTATTAGAGAATACATCTCGCTTCATAGATCATTATCTGAGACCATTTGTTATTTCCTTACCTGCGTATCCCAAGGATACAACGCATTTTCTAGCTATCATTGATGGTATCCATTGGGAATACTCATACACGCTGGTCACGTTAGATGTAAGCAGCTTATATATCTGTATCCGCCATGACTTGGGGATAAAAGCTGAAGAACATTTTTTGAAAACCAGATCTGTAACATTATTGCACCATTTAAAAATGTTGGTGGAACTAATTCAATTTTGTCTCACCAATAACTTCTTCATCTTCGATGACACGGTGTACCGACAGTCACAGGGCACAGCGATTGGCACCTGCTTCCCCCCCAGTTATGCCAATCTATTCGTAAGCTGGTGGGAGGAGCAGGTGTCCACGCAAATGGATGAGTTTAACAACGAGGTTGTCCTGTGGCTTAGGTACATCGATGATGTCTTTATGATTTGGAATGGGAGTATGGAAACAGCTAAGAAATTTGTGAGCAAATTGAATAACAGCAGTTTCAATTTAGTGTCTCAAGTTTGCGTTCTGATTTTATTGTTTTTAATTTTTAGGTTACATTTTGGATTCAGTCTGATCATGGCTATACTTTGGAAATCTATTTTGGGTTTGAAAAATGGAGATCATGAATTTGTACCCACTTGGGCAGAATTGGTTCATACATTGGACATAGGAAAAAAAGCCCATTGAGGCTGGGACATTCTTTGGAACGCTTCTCATAATGTCTCTGCCATTTACAACGCACTATGTTTAGTATGGCAAAATGGCACTGAAAGACTGACAAAGTTATATCATGTACAATTGAAAAAATTCTTGTTGATATGTAAAGTGGATGAATAACAGCTTGAATTGTGAACATTGAAAAACGTTTCACATCCTAAACCATTGGTATCATTTAGGTGGCTTTTTTGTTCAGTTTTTCAAACCTTAAAATTATTTTTGTGCGCCAAAGTTCGTATATATTTTTCAGACCTAATTGCATGATATTATGAATTAATCATGTTGACATATAGAACAAATGTGTTGAAATGTATATTTATATGTACACTTATAGGTTACAATGAATAATTTATCTTTGTAAAATGGCTGCCAGATTTGCAGACTATATTCCACACTTATGGGGTGATAGTCTTATGTCAGTGTTTGATGTAGGATAAATATGAGCACTTTATATGGCAACGCAACAGCTGAAACGTGATCAAGCCATAAGGTGAAACGCGTTGTTTCTTGCAGAATAAATTATCGAGCACAATCGCAACTGGAGGTGTCCGAGTACGTCTGTTTTGAGAAATGGATTTATGGTCTTAAATAATATATATATATATATATATATATATATATATATATATATATATATATATATATATATATTCCTCCAACACATTCGCTCGTTTTGACGAAAGTAGACGGCACTCATGAGCTGTGGTTTAAAAAGTGACTTTTAATGGCAGACCCCCTGCCCCCACGACAACAGACACGTTTCACCAGTAAGGCATCTTCAGTGTCAACCTGTGAATTCGAAAAACACCATTATATCCCCACCTCTATGTCAACATAGACAGAGGACTACAGTGCCTGATTCTAAATGGCGATTCAGAAAAGGGGGTAGTGATGGACAGAGTATCTGAATTAAGCAGAGCACTCCTACCCAGTCAAAAGATCAGGACTTGATCCATCACCGTTTTTTAGCTCACTGCACCATCCCAGTTCAGAACCTGGCTACATGCAAATTAGTCTGTCCCTGGCCCAGTGCATCATGGGAACAGGGCAGACCAAACTACCAAGCCAATTCTTTACTGGAAAGGAAACAAGCTTCCGGGGACCGGTTTCAGGCATTGCAGCCGTCTTCGGCCCGTCTTGCTTGAATCCTGATGGTGCAGTGAGCAAGGGACTCATGTCTGAGCATACCCTTCCACTCCTATAGTGGCCAAAACGATTCAGAAAAGGGGGTGGTGATGGACAGAGTATCTGAATTAAGCAGAACACTCCTACCCAGTCAAAAGATCAGGGCTTGATCCATCACCGTTTTTTAGCTCACTGCACCATCCCAGTTCAGAACCTGGCTACATGCAAATTAGTCTGTCCCTGGCCCAATGCATCATGGGAACAGGGCAGACCAAACTACCAAGCCAATTCTTTACTGGAAAGGAAACAAGCTTCCGGGGACCGGTTTCTGGCATTGCAGCCGTCTTCGGCCCGGCTTGCTTGAATCCTGATGGTGCAGTGTGCAAGGGACTCATGTCTGAGCATACCCTTCCACTCCTATAGTGGCCAAAATGATTCAGAAAAGGGGGTGGTGATGGACAGAGTATCTGAATTAAGCAGAACACTCCTACCCAGTCAAAAGATCAGGGCTTGATCCATCACCGTTTTTTAGCTCACTGCACCATCCCAGTTCAGAACCTGGCTACATGCAAATTAGTCTGTCCCTGGCCCAGTGCATCATGGGAACAGGGCAGACCAAACTACCAAGCCAATTCTTTACTGGAAAGGAAACAAGCTTCCGGCGACCGGTTTCTGGCATTGCAGCCGTCTTCGGCCCGGCTTGCTTGAATCCTGATGGTGCAGTGAGCAAGGGACTCATGTCTGAGCATACCCTTCCACTCCTATAGTGGCCAAAACGATTCAGAAAAGGGGGTGGTGATGGACAGAGTATCTGAATTAAGCAGAACACTCCTACCCAGTCAAAAGATCAGGGCTTGATCCATCACCGTTTTTTAGCTCACTGCACCATCCCAGTTCAGAACCTGGCTACATGCAAATTAGTCTGTCCCTGGCCCAATGCATCATGGGAACAGGGCAGACCAAACTACCAAGCCAATTCTTTACTGGAAAGGAAACAAGCTTCCGGGGATCGGTTTCTGGCATTGCAGCCGTCTTCGGCCCGGCTTGCTTGAATCCTGATGGTGCAGTGAGCAAGGGACGCATGTCTGAGCATACCCTTCCACTCCTATAGTGGCCAAAACGATTCAGAAAAGGGGGTGGTGATGGACAGAGTATCTGAATTAAGCAGAACACTCCTACCCAGTCAAAAGATCAGGGCTTGATACATCACCGTTTTTTAGCTCACTGCACCATCCCAGTTCAGAACCTGGCTACATGCAAATTAGTCTGTCCCTGGCCCAGTGCATCATGGGAACAGGGCAGACCAAACTACCAAGCCAATTCTTTACTGGAAAGGAAACAAGCTTCCGGGGACCGGTTTCTGGCATTGCAGCCGTCTTCGGCCCGGCTTGCTTGAATCCTGATGGTGCAGTGAGCAAGGGACTCATGTCTGAGCATACCCTTCCACTCCTATAGTGGCCAAAACGATTCAGAAAAAGGGGTGGTGATGGACAGAGTATCTGAATTAAGCAGAACACTCCTACCCAGTCAAAAGATCAGGGCTTGATCCATCACCGTTTTTGAGCTCACTGCACCATCCCAGTTCAGAACCTGGCTACATGCAAATTAGTCTGTCCCTGTCCCTGGACCAGTGCATCATGGGAACAGGGCAGACCAAACTACCAAGCCAATTCTTTACTGGAAAGGAAACAAGCTTCCGGGGACCGGTTTCTGGCATTGCAGCCGTCTTCGGCCCGGCTTTCTTGAATCCTGATGGTGCAGTGAGCAAGGGACTCATGTCTGAGCATACCCTTCCACTCCTATAGTGGCCAAAACGATTCAGAAAAGGGGGTGGTGATGGACAGAGTATCTGAATTAAGCAGAACACTTCTACCCAGTCAAAAGATCAGGGCTTAATCCATCACCGTTTTTTAGCTCACTGCACCATCCCAGTTCAGAACCTGGCTACATGCAAATTAGTCTGTCCCTGGCCCAGTGCATCATGGGAACAGGGCAGACCAAACTACCAAGCCAATTCTTTACTGGAAAGGAAACAAGCTTCCGGGGACCGGTTTCTGGCATTGCAGCCGTCTTCGGCCCGGCTTGCTTGAATCCTGATGGTGCAGTGAGCAAGGGACTCATGTCTGAGCATACCCTTCCACTCCTATAGTGGCCAAAACGATTCAGAAAAAGGGGTGGTGATGGACAGAGTATCTGAATTAAGCAGAACACTCCTACCCAGTCAAAAGATCAGGGCTTGATCCATCACCGTTTTTGAGCTCACTGCACCATCCCAGTTCAGAACCTGGCTACATGCAAATTAGTCTGTCCCTGGCCCAGTGCATCATGGGAACAGGGCAGACCAAACTACCAAGCTAATTCTTTACTGGAAAGGAAACAAGCTTCCGGGGACCAGTTTCTGGCATTGCAGCCGTCTTCGGCCCGGCTTGCTTGAATCCTGATGGTGCAGTGAGCAAGGGACTCATGTCTGAGCATACCCTTCCACTCCTATAGTGGCCAAAACGATTCAGAAAAGGGGGTGGTGATGGACAGAGTATCTGAATTAAGCAGAACACTCCTACCCAGTCAAAAGATCCGGGCTTGATCCATCACTGTTTTTTAGCTCACTGCACCATCCCAGTTCAGAACCTGGCTACATGCAAATTAGTCTGTCCCTGGCCCAGTGCATCATGGGAACAGGGCAGACCAAACTACCAAACCAATTCTTTACTGGAAAGGAAACAAGCTTCCGGGGACCAGTTTCTGGCATTGCAGCCGTCTTCGGCCCGGCTTGCTTGAATCCTGATGGTTCAGTGAGCAAGGGACTCATGTCGGAGCATACCATTCCACTCCTATAGTGGCCAAAACCATTCAGAAAAGGGGGTCGTGATGGACAGAGTATCTGAATTAAGCAGAACACTCCTACCCAGTCAAAAGATCAGGGCTTGATCCATCACCGTTTTTTAGCTCACTGCACCATCCCAGTTCAGAACCTGGCTACATGCAAATTAGTCTGTCCCTGGCCCAGTGCATCATGGGAACAGGGTAGGCCAAACTACCAAGCCAATTCTTTACTGGAAAGGAAACAAGCTTCCGGGGACCAGTTTCTGGCATTGCAGCCGTCTTCGGCCCGGCTTGCTTGAATCCTGATGGTGCAGTGAGCAAGGGACTCATGTCTGAGCATACCCTTCCACTCTTATAGTGGCCAAAACAATTCAGAAAAGGGGTGGTGATGGACAGAGTATCTGAATTAAGCAGAACACTCCTACCCAGTCAAAAGATCAGGGCTTGATCCATCACCGTTTTTTAGCTCACTGCACCATCCCAGTTCAGAACCTGGCTACATGCAAATTAGTCTGTCCCTGGCCCAGTGCATCATGGGAACAGGGCAGACCAAACTACCAAGCCAATTCTTTACTGGAAAGGAAACAAGCTTCCGGGGACCGGTTTCTGGCATTGCAGCCGTCTTCGGCCCGGCTTGCTTAAATCCTGATGGTGCAGTGAGCAAGGGACTCATGTCTGAGCATACCCTTCCACTCCTATAGTGGCCAAAATGATTCAGAAAAGGGGGTGGTGATGGACAGAGTATCTGAATTAAGCAGAACACTCCTACCCAGTCAAAAGATCAGGGCTTGATCCATCACCGTTTTTTAGCTCACTGCACCATCCCAGTTCAGAACCTGGCTACATGCAAATTAGTCTGTCCCTGGCCCAGTGCATCATGGGAACAGGGCAGACCAAACTACCAAGCCAATTCTTTACTGGAAAGGAAACAAGCTTCCGGGGACCGGTTTCTGGCATTGCAGCCGTCTTCGGCCCGGCTTGCTTGAATCCTGATGGTGCAGTGAGCAAGGGACTCATGTCTGAGCATACCCTTCCACTCCTATAGTGGCCAAAACGATTCAGAAAAGGGGGTGGGGATGGACAGAGTATCTGAATTAAGCAGAACACTCCTACCCAGTCAAAAGATCAGGGCTTGATCCATCACCGTTTTTTAGCTCACTGCACCATCCCAGTTCAGAACCTGGCTACATGCAAATTAGTCTGTCCCTGGCCCAGTGCATCATGGGAACAGGGCAGACCAAACTACCAAGCCAATTCTTTACTGGAAAGGAAACAAGCTTCCGGGGACCAGTTTCTGGCATTGCAGCCGTCTTCGGCCCGGCTTGCTTGAATCCTGATGGTGCAGTGAGCAAGGGACTCATGTCTGAGCATACCCTTCCACTCCTATAGTGGCCAAAACGATTCAGAAAAGGGGGTGGTGATGGACAGAGTATCTGAATTAAGCAGAACACTCCTACCCAGTCAAAGATCAGGGCTTGATCCATCACCTTTTTTTTTAGCTCACTGCACCATCCCAGTTCAGAACCTGGCTACATGCAAATTAGTCTGTCCCTGGCCCAGTGCATCATGGGAACAGGGCAGACCAAACTACCAAGCCAATTCTTTACTGGAAAGGAAACAAGCTTCCGGGGACCGGTTTCTGGCATTGCAGCCGTCTTCGGCCCGGCTTGCTTGAATCCTGATGGTGCAGTGAGCAAGGGACTCATGTCTGAGCATACCCTTCCACTCCTATAGTGGCCAAAACGATTCAGAAAAGAGGGTGGTGATGGACAGAGTATCTGAATTAAGCAGAACACTCCTACCCAGTCAAAATATCAGGGCTTGATCCATCACCGTTTTTTAGCTCACTGCACCATCCCAGTTCAGAACCTGGCTACATGCAAATTAGTCTGTCCCTGGCCCAGTGCATCATGGGAACAGTGCAGACCAAACTACCAAGCCAATTCTTTACTGGAAAGGAAATAAGCTTCCGGGGACCGGTTTCTGGCATTGCAGCCGTCTTCGGCCCGGCTTGCTTGAATCCTGATGGTGCAGTGAGCAAGGGACTCATGTCTGAGCATACCCTTCCACTCCTATAGTGGCCAAAACGATTCAGAAAAGGGGGTGGTGATGGACAGAGTATCTGAATTAAGCAGAACACTCCTACCCAGTCAAAAGATCAGGGCTTGATCCATCACCGTTTTTTAGCTCACTGCACCCCCTTTTGAATCGTTTTGGCCACCACAAGTGTGGACGGGTATGCTCAGATGTGAGTCCCTTGCTCACTGCACCATCAGGATTCAAGCAAGCCGGGCCGAAGACGGCTGTAATGCCAGAAACCGGTCCCCGGAAGCTTGTTTCCTTTGCAGTAAAGAATTGGCTTGGTAGTTTGGTCTGCCCTGTTCCCATGATGCACTGGGCCAGGGTCAGACTAATTTGCATGTAGCCAGGTTCTGAACTGGGATAGTGCAGTGAGCTAAAACACGGTGATGGATCAAGCCCTGATCTTTTGACTGGGTAGGAGTGTTCTGCTTAATTCATATACTCTGTCCATCACCACCCCCTCTTGAATCGTTTTGGCCACCACAAGTGTGGACGGGTATGCTCAGATGTGAGTCCCTTGCTCACTGCACCATCAGGATTCAAGCAAGCCGGGCCAAAGACGGCTGTAATGCCAGAAACCGGTCCCCGGAAGCTTGTTTCCTTTCCAGTAAAGAATTGGCTTGGTAGTTTGGTCTGCCCTGTTCCCATGATGCACTGGGCCAGGGTCAGACTAATTTGCATGTAGCCAGGTTCTGAACTGGGATGGTGCAGTGAGCTAAAAAACGGTGATGGATCAAGCCCTGATCTTTTGACTGGGTAGGAGTGTTCTGCTTAATTCAGATACTCTGTCCATCGACCACCCCCTTTTGAATCGTTTTGGCCACCACAAGTGTGGAGGGGTATGCTCAGATTTGAGTCCCTTGCTCACTGCACCATCAGGATTCAAGCAAGCCGGGCCGAAGACGGCTGTAATGCCAGAAACCGGTCCCCGGAAGCTTGTTTCCTTTCCAGTAAAGAATTGGCTTGGCAGTTTGGTCTGCCCTGTTCCCATGATGCAATGGGCCAGGGTCAGACTAATTTGCATGTAGCCAGGTTTTGAACTGGGATGGTGCAGTGAGCTAAAAAACGGTGATGGATCAAGCCCTGATCTTTTGACTGGGTAGGAGTGTTCTGCTTAATTCAGATACTCTGTCCATCACCACCCCCTTTTGAATCGTTTTGGCCACCACAAGTGTGGACGGGTATGCTCAGATGTGAGTCCCTTGCTCACTGCACCATCAGGATTCAAGCAAGCCGGGCCGAAGACGGCTGTAATGCCAGAAACCGGTCCCCGGAAGCTTGTTTCCTTTCCAGTAAAGAATTGGCTTGGTAGTTTGGTCTGCCCTGTTCCCATGATGCACTGGGCCAGGGTCCAACTAATTTGCATGTAGCCAGGTTCTGAATTGGGATGGTGCAGTGAGCTAAAAAACGGTGATGGATCAAGCCCTGATCTTTTGACTGGGTAGGAGTGTTCTGCTTAATTCAGATACTCTGTCCATCACCACCCCCTTTTGAATCGTTTTGGCCACCACAAGTGTGGACGGGTATGCTCAGATGTGAGTCCCTTGCTCACTGCACCATCAGGATTCAAGCAAGCCGGGCCTAAGACGGCTGTAATGCCAGAAACCGGTCCCCGGAAGCTTGTTTCCTTTCCAGTAAAGAATTGGCTTGGCAGTTTGGTCTGCCCTGTTCCCATGATGCACTGGGCCAGGGTCAGACTAATTTGCATGTAGCCAGGTTCTGAACTGGGATGGTGCAGTGAGCTAAAAAACGGTGATGGATCAAGCCCTGATCTTTTGACTGGGTAGGAGTGTTCTGCTTAATTCAGATACTCTGTCCATCACCACCCCCTTTTGAATCGTTTTGGCCACCACAAGTGTGGACGGGTATGCTCAGATGTGAGTCCCTTGCTCACTGCACCATCAGGATTCAAGCAAGCCGGGCCGAAGACGGCTGTAATGCCAGAAACCGGTCCCCGGAAGCTTGTTTCCTTTCCAGTAAAGAATTGGCTTGGTAGTTTGGTCTGCCCTGTTCCCATGATGCACTGAGCCAGGGTCAGACTAATTTGCATGTAGCCAGGTTCTGAACTGAGATGGTGCAGTGAGCTAAAAAACGGTGATGGATCAAGCCCTGATCTTTTGACTGGGTAGGAGTGTTCTGCTTAATTCAGATACTCTGTCCATCACCACCCCCTTTTGAATCGGTTTGGCCACCACAAGTGTGGACGGGTATGCTCAGATGTAAGTCCCTTGCTCACTGCACCATCAGGATTCAAGCAAGCCGGGCCGAAGATGGATGTAATGCCAGAAACCGGTCCCCGGAAGCTTGTTTCCTTTCCAGTAAAGAATTGGCTTGGTAGTTTGGTCTGCCCTGTTCCCATGATGCACTGGGCCAGGGTCAAACTAATTTGCATGTAGCCAGGTTCTGAACTGGGATGGTGCAGTGAGCTAAAAAAGGGTGACGGATCAAGCCCTGATCTTTTGACTGGGTAGGGGTGTTCTGCTTAATTCAGATACTCTGTCCATCACCACCCCCTTTTGAATCGTTTTGGCCACCACAAGTGTGGACGGGTATGCTCAGATGTGAGTCCCTTGCTCACTGCACCATCAGGATTCAAGCAAGCCGGGCCGAAGACGGCTGTAATGCCAGAAACTGGTCCCCGGAAGCTTGTTTCCTTTCCAGGAAAGAATTGGCTTGGTAGTTTGGTCTGCCCTGTTCCCATGATGCACTGGGCCAGGGTCAGACTAATTTGCATGTAGCCAGGTTCTGAACTGGGATGGTGCAGTGAGCTAAAAAACGGTGATGGATCAAGCCCTGATCTTTTGACTGGGTAGGAGTGTTCTGCTTAATTCAGATACTCTGTCCATCACCACCCCCTTTTGAATTGATTCTAAATGGCAGCCATCTTTCAATATGCAAAACATTGTAAGCAATAAACTTTTAGTTTAGTATACAGGGGGAATGGTGTGAAGAAAGTGCATGTGTAGTTAAAAACAAGATTTCGCACCACCATGGATATACAATACATTACATGTAAAACGCATGGCAACCCATAATTCATATAATAGAGGTAGCTAAGGAGGTAATCATTAAAATTATGACATCAATGTCCATCTTTAGACATTAAATTCTAGAACAGTATGTAATACAAAGCGCAGTTTATGTGATTATAATCAAAAATAAATTCATTGCTCTAATGATTTTATCACATTCTTGTTCCTATTACAAAAGCCAAATTGATCTTTACGGGACCTCATTGTAAAGGTGCTACCTCTATTGTCAAAGATTTCTCGAGGGGTGACCTGCCATTGTTAAAATGCACTAAATGCGCAATGGTGGTGGTACAGTTTAGTATTCATTTCAATAGTATTATTGAACAATTTTTATCGTAACCCTTTCGTTTCTTTCGATTCATTCTTTTGTTATTTCGCCCTGTATGGGCAAGACTGTTAACATAACCTTATGTAGATGTGCCCAACAACTGGATAACAGAGAGACTTACAGATGTTAGTGGTCTATCTCTTTCAAAGGTACATTTCCTTAAATATCTTATTTTATCTTATTTCTCCTGCGCATTGTTTTGTGATGTTGTAAGCTGTCACTAGAAGGCCTCATTATTAAAGAATTTGGACCATGTTGTTAATCAAGATGTACCCACAGTTCTTCATCATTATTCAATCCCCTAGGCTGCATAGTTTGGAGATCGATAATATATTTGTACTCTAGTGCCCTTAGGGATCTGATTTTATCTCCACCTCGTTCCTTGTTCTCAAGTTGGTCAATGAGAAAGAAGGTTAATAGGTCCCTGTTGCTTCTGTGATGGATTTCGAAGTGGCGTGCCACAGGATAATTTTTGTCTTTATTTGTTATGGCACGCATGTGCTCCAGGATACGTTTTTTTGCTGGGTTGATGGTGCTCCCAATGTATCTCTTGGAGCAGGGGCAAACTAGGCAATAAATTACAAATTCTGAATTGCAGTTCAGAAATTTGTTGATCGTCCTAGTGGGACGTGGGTCATTGGGCCTCCCTTCATATTTAGTTCATTTTTTACTGTGTTTGCAAGCTTTACAATGCATACACGGGAATAAACCTGGAATAGGTTTCATTTTGGATGTTCTTGGAGGGTCCTTATAGTGACTGCTAGTCAGGTGATCGCTAAGGGACTGGCATCGTCTATAGGTTACAGATGGTTTTGATGGCAGCCTATTTTTCAAGATTGTATCAGTCTGGAGGATATGCCAGTTTTTATTTAGGATTTGGACCAGTTCATTTGATCTCATGTTGTAAGTGGTGATCATTCTAGTCACTGATTCTGGACCTGTTGTTTTTGTTTTGTTTTTAAGGAGATCCCTCCTGTTAATACAGTATACTCTATTGGAAGCGTCTGACAAGGATGCTGTTGAGTACCCTCTGTCTCGGAAACATGCTAGGGCTGCTTCTTTTGCTTCTGAAAAATCAATTGTCTCAGAGCAATTCCTCTTAAGGTGGAGCAATTCACCAAAGGGGATGTTAACTTTCATGCTCCTAGGATGGTGGCTAGCCGCATGTAAAAGGGTGTTACCCGCCGTGGGTTTCCGGTAGAGTTTAGTATTTAGGGATCGGCCTTCCGTGTAGACCTCCAGATCCAGATAGTGCACAGACTTGTCACTAATGATGCTGGTGAATCTTAAATTGAGGCTGTTGTCATCTAGCGCTGCAACGAACTCCTCAGCCGAGGTTCGATCGCCGCGCCAAACGACAAACAGATCGTCAATATATGTAGTCCAGATCATTATGTTGTCCAAGCACTTTTCAATGGTCCCTCCCCAGGCCACGTGCTTCTCCCACCAGCCCACGAATAGATTCGCGTAGCTGGGGGCAAAGCAAGTTCCCATGGCAGCCCCTCTGGTTTGACGGTACATTGTCCCTGCGAATAAAAAGATGTTGTTATATAGGCAGAATTCAGTCATTTGAATTAGCATACAGTTGTGCTGATGGTATTGCATATTTTTCTTTCCAAGGAACCATTTTACTGCATCCAACCCTTGTTCGTGTCCGATACAGGTGTATAAGTTGGCGACATCAAGGGTAATCAACAACATATCTGGTTCCCATATGATGCCGTCTATTAACCTTAGGAAGTCTTGGGTGTCTCTGATAAACGAGGGTAGATCTTTTACAAAGGGGGACAGGTAGTTGTCGATGAACCTAGATGTTGTTTCCAGGAGGCTTCCTATTGAGGAGACGATAGGTCTCCCCGGTGGGTTGCTGATGTCCTTATGCACTTTGGGTAGGTGGTGGAATGTTGGGATTATCGGGTGTTCACAGTATAAATACTCAAATTCATCCTTATTTAGCATCCCTTCATCCCTCCACCCTTTCAATAATGCATGATAGTCCATGGTGCATTTGTCAAAGTCCTTTCTGTTAATGATGGAATAACAGTCTTGGTCTTGTAACTGTCTTAGGGCCTCCTTTTTGTAGTTCATTTTGTTTAAAATAACAATATTTCCCTCTTTGTCAGAGGGTTTGATTTCGATTGATTTGTCCTCCTTTAACGCAGTGATTGCTTGCCACTCCATACGTGAGATATTTGAGTTTTTTCTGGTTAATTCCACATTTGTGATAGTCATCTTTTCCAGATCCTGTAAGATTGCATCGTTGAAAACGTCAATTGCATCATGTGTGACGTGTGGTAGAAACCTTGATTTTCGTTTGAGGTTGCTGGGATACCTCTTTTGTGTTATTTCTTCTCTTCTCAAGGTCTCCATGGAGCTAGGTATTTCCTCCAGTCCTGTCAGGGAGTGCATAGTCATCAGCAATGGTAGGTCATTATCTATCAAGCTATTTCCGGGTTCTTCCACTCCTTCCGGTGTAGCTACAGATGGTATTGTGGATTTTGACGCAAATATTTTTTGTAACTTTAGCTTGCGCACAAATTTGAATATATCCATTCTGGTTTGTACAGGGTCAAATTTGGCCGTGGGACAAAAAGTCATGCCTCTTTTCAGGATTGCTTCTTCATATTCTGTCAGCTTCCTATCCGAGAGGTTCACTATAGTTCTTTCTTCTTGTTATTTCACCACCTCCCTCTTTTGCCCTTGCTGCGGGTGGTCATGGGGGTTACCGTTTGATCGTCCCCTCCTACCCCGCCTGGTTTTCCTCCTTTTCTTTGAAATGTCCTTGTTGGTTTCTGGGCTTGAGGTCGTTGGCGAGTTTCCTTGAGAACTTGGAATTCGTCTAAAAAAGGAACTGCGACAGTGTCAGCAGTGCCTTTCTTCCCACTTCTATTGTTTCTGACTGACTCATCTTCCGAGACCGACGCCTCGGACTCTGATGTAGTAACTTCAGAAGCAGTTTGTCCCCCTTGTGCGAGCCTTTTCCTTGTTAAGTCGAACTTTTTCGCAAAGGTGAGAATTCGACCAGTCAAATAGTCTTGCTCATCCCTTTGGAATTTGGTTTGTTTTCTTTTTTTTATCACATTTTCATAATCCTTCAGTCTTTTTTGCATTGCTGTGCGCAAGTCATCGGCAGTTTTAGTGTCTTTATCCTTAGTGATGTTATCTTCCAGTTTCTGGATTTCTGCGAGAGCCTTATCCCTGTCGCTCCATGCATATTTTATCAACATATGCAGCATTCCTTTACTTGAGTCTGCAGTGTAAGCTGCCCAGTCTATTAGCAATTGGGGATCTGGGTTTTCATAGGAGGGTATCGTGAATATGCATAAACCCCTAGGTACTCGGTTACAGTCCACATAGTATTGAAGCGATGTGGCCTCCCACCACTTCCTTATCTCTCGCTCATTGGACTTTTCTAATTGTTGGAATAGCAGTTGTAAATTGCTAGCTATTGGTTGGGAGGTTCCTGTGGTTTCTGTTCTTTTTGCCACAGTGTTCAAACTCCTGAAGACATCATCTGCTTCTTTCTCTCTGTCAGCAGTGTTTGGCATTTTGTTTCCGAAAGGGAAAAGATTACACACTCGCTTCACGCTGTTACTGTCACTTCCAGTGAGGTACCACTACAGTGTAACGAGGTTCTGCCATGTTTTGCTCATAGGTCGGGACAGAGGTTTGTTCGTAATATATTTGATTGAATTCGGGATACTCGTGCGAGCAGCACTTACCCAGGTCAGAAGTCCGTAGCAGCCGTCCGGCGTACCGTGACCTCACAACTCCGGCAGACTTCCAGCAGCTTTCTCCTCTTCGTCAATCCTCGCTATCGGCTCACCAATCAGGAAACCTGTTGCGGTCTTCTTCCAAACCTTGGGGCAGACAGCCACATTAACTTCTCGAACAGCGCCGTCACCGCCGTCGCTCCAGCTTCGTCCCGGGTGCTTCAGTCTCGCGGTGGTGAACCGCGTTTAATTCCTCCAACACATTCGCTCGTTTTGACGAAAGTAGACGGCACTCATGAGCTGTGGTTTAAAAAGTGATTTTTAATGGCAGACCCCCTGCCCCCACGACAACAGACGGTCGCCAGTAGGTAGTTATAGTTAGGATTGTTTTCCATAGGGAATCCGCAACATTCTATTGGGAATAACTTTGGTGCAGATTGAGGGATCTGTAATTTTCCTGTAATTTTCCTCAAATTTGCCTCGCGGTGGTCTTCTCGTTCCCTGAAAGTTTGGGGGGGATTCGTCAAGCGGGGGCCGAGATAAAAGGGGGGTCCCAAAATGTGTTTTCCCCATGTTAATTTCCATAGGGCGGTTGGACTCACTTTTAGCCCGAACGGCTGAATGGATTCCCACGAAACTTGGCAAAATTGTAGGGACTGGTAGCCCGATGTGCCTTTGCTATGTCTCAAGATATGTGATCCAGTGGATTTTGAGTAATTTAGGTTCCCAAAAATATATATATCTATAAGCGCGCCCCGGTACGCGCACCGGGGAGCGCTCCCGGCGCGCACCGCGAGTTCACGCGCGGAAAGCTGATTGGCTTTCGGGTGTCTGTAAACATTCGAAACAGTCCGGAGCGGCCGCCATCTTGTGTCTCGGTAGGATGGAGAAACAAGAGGTGGCAATAACAAAGGGGGAAATAACCAAAAGGGGGCAGGGTAGACCCCCCCTGACCCCCTAGGTTTGATGTGGGGGCCATAAAAGGGTCCCGCGGGACAACATTTTTTTAATTTATTTTTTTATTTTCGCGGGGGGAGCGCCCGGTACGCGCACCGGGGAGCGTACTGGGGAGCGTACCATGGGGCAAAATAGTGAAAAAAATGAGTGTAGAATAATCATTTTGAGTGATCAGAGGTAGGGTAGCTCTGAAAAGAGCTTTTGGGTTCTGTGGCTGATTTAGGTACCTACAAGTACATCCCACACACACCCACATGCACACACCCCACACACACACCACACCCACACCCACACACACACTCCTCACACACACACACACACACATCTCACACACACACACACCCCACACATATAACCCTACACCCCCACACACTCCCCACACACACCTCACACACCCACACCTCCACCCACACCCAAACACCCCACACACCCACACCGACACCTTACACATCCACACCCACACCCACACCCACACACCCCACCCCCCCACACTCACACACACCTCACCACCCCACCCCCTCAGCCCCCCACACACCTCACAGACACACCCCACACATCCCACACACACACATACACACACCTCACAGACACATCCACACAACCCACACACACACACACACATCCCACACACATACCCCCCACACTCACACCCCCCCACACACACCTCACACACCCACACCTCCACCTACACCCAAACACCCCACACACCCACACCCACACACACACACCTTACACACCCACACCCACACCCCCACCCACACCCACACACCCCACACATCTACACCCACACACACACCTCACCCCCCACACACACACACACACCTCACAGACACACCCCACACATCCCCCACACACACCTCACCCCCCCCCCCACACATGGGGAAAACCCAGTGAAACAGTAAAATAATAATTTAAAGTGCTTAGAGGTAGGGTAACTCTGCATAGAGTTGTTGTGTTGTGTGGGTGATATAAGTACCAGCATGTAGGTACCAATGCAGAGTTTTAAATTCAATGTAGACTGTGTCCTCTGTAGATAATTTGCATGTTGTTACAGAAGTTATTGTGGTATATGGAATCTATACTATAGTCTGTCAGGAAAGCAGAAACAACATGGAGGCAGGAGATGAAAAAGAGATGTCAAATACACATTGGAGATAATAAAGTGGGAGAAAGGAAGTAACTATGAGCAAAATTACTATGTAACACAAAAAAGTTGCACAGTATACTATAATTCTCACATTATATTATATTCATTTTGGTACTATTTCATGAATTACATATAAAAAAGAATAATGTCTGGAACAATTTTTAATTATTAAATAAAAATGTATTGCTTTGATTTTTCAAAATTTAATAACAATTTCAACATTATTTTGTCAGGAATGTCCTCATTTGGATTACATGATTCCATTTCTTCCACATATTTAAGAAACTCTTCATCAAGAGACTGATCCAAAAAGTCTAAATCATTAATCTCTTCCTCTGGGTTGTTCTCGAGATCAATTTCGAATGAAATATTAAATTTCTTTTGTTCTCCTTCCATTTTGTTGCTGTAAATTGCATAAAAAATAAATATATCAGTAGAGATAGGGCACTGTTAGGTTTAAGTTCAGACAGGTACTTCTGAGTTTTTAACAGTGAAGTTATCTTTGGGCAGTGTATGGTATCAGGCAGGAAGTAGAACTATTAAAAAGTGCATGTGATGAAGACTAATTAAAATCATAATTATACTAGAGAAGCCTAACTTAATCCATAAATATAATAGAGAAGCGTATCTCAAGCTATAACTATAACAGAGGGACAATAAATAACTATCAGAAAACGTTTTTACTAATTAATTTAAAGTGCTCCTTACAAGTTAACAACTTACTTTTGAGAGAAGTGAAGAAGAAAAAATGAGAAAATCCTTTCAAGATGTACCTCAGGTAGTTGAAGTCAAAATGGCTGTGTTTCCCTCTTTTTTCATTTATATTCATGTACATAACCAATCAAATGTCAGGAAATAATACTAGAAATTGAAAGTAACATTTTAATTGGTTGTAAATTCTAACACTTCAGATGTGTTTTTGTCATGTAATTTACATCAGGATATTTAGAGAGGGCTACAGGCCAATGGCTCAATGAAATTCCATCAAATTTGGGAAAATGGTAGGGACTGGTATGTAGTATGGCCTATTCTATATTTGGTGAACTTCTCTACAGAGGTTTTTATGTAAATTAACTTTTAAAAAGTTTTGGGAGCGCTCACCTGTGCGCGCCCGGTACGCGTACCGGCAGCGCAACGGGAGTCCTCCATCTTGTGTTTCGGTAGATTTGAGACACAAGATGGAGGACAAACAACGTTGGGAATGGGTAAAAGGGGGCACGGTAGACACCCCCTGACCCCCTAGGTTTTCTGAGGGGGTCTTAGGAGGCCCATATAGGCCCCAAAAAAAATTTAAAAAAAATGCGGGGGTAGCGCCCGGTACGCGCACCGGGAAGCGTACCGGGGAGCGTACTTTGGTGAAAATTAGTGAAAAAAGTTAGAGTAAAATAATCATTGTGAGTGATCAGATGTAGGGTAGCCCTGAAAAGAGCTTTTGGGTTCTGGGGCTGATTTAGGTACCTACAAGTAGGTTCCAATGCACAATCTTAAATTCAGGAGGAATATTCTATTCCCCTCATCTGAGAAGTGCACACCATCTCCTCTGTAGATATCTTGCATGTTGTAACGCAAGTTGTTGTTGTATATTGAACCCATTCCATAGTCTCTCATGTAAGCAGAAACAGATTTATTCACATGTTTCCTTGCTTTCTCAATCTGTGGACAAAATTGGTTGGACCACTTCCATTTCTGTCTTTGGCATATATTGGAATATACCAAGGCAGTTTGTGGAAAAAGTGTCATCAATTGCCCAAAGGTGTCCTTTAAAACCATTTCCAGACCTACCCCAGTCAAAGTGCCTAGGTCATTTCCACCACAGTGCAAAATTATAAGGTCAGTGTGTGGCAGATGGTGAAAGGTTTTCACCAATGGTATCAATTGATGACATCTCAATCCTCTTTGGCCAATCCATTTTATGTGCACATTTGGTAAATCAAGGTTGTGAAAATTTGTGATAGCTGCATACCTTTGAGCCCAGTGAATGTAGCTATGTCCAATAATCCAGACAGAGTACATGGTGAGAGGAGGTTCTGGTGCAGTCAGATGAAGTGTAGGAATGAAATGGCAGTTGGAACAGTAGGCGTTTGCAAAAAAAACTGTGGAGTTTCAGTGCTCTTGAATCACAAGCAATGATTGGTGGATTCAGATAGTTGAAAAGTGAAAGTTAGGGTGCATGGTTGTGTTCTGTGAAAGAAGTCATTTGAATGGTCAAGAAAAAGTCATTAAAAGAAAGATTGCACCTGATAAGCTGGTTTTTTGATAGGTCAAACAATCCTTGCTGAGTTCATTTGCAACATTGTAGAATAAACTTTTAACCCTGAGAGCTCAGTGAGGAGGGAGCTGCTATGGTAACAGGTAGAAAGGGCTGAGGGGGGTTAGGGTGTTGATTTGAAAATAGAGAGGGAAGAGTTTTGATTGGTTACCATGAGGAATATGTGCGTAGAATTAGAGGTTTTCTGTGCCATTCATGGTTGCAGTGCCTGGAGTACATACCTTTTGCTCTGCTAAAGAAATATTGGTGTGTGTATCTGACACTGTTCTCAATCTCCCAAAGCATTTGTAAAGGTGAGTTATGATTCATTCAATATAGATAGAGAGTTCAGATTAAGAAGCACATTGAGCTTCTTTGCTGTTGGTTTGTGTGATGCTTTTTGAAAATGCATGGTATCAATATTTGCAATAGAGAGGAAATGTATTTTGTTAAATAGTGAGTTTTCAGAACTGAAATGGAATTCTTGTACATAGGACTTGCGCTGTGTTTCTAAAATGTTATTAAAAAAACGATTTTGGGGCAAATCAATGGTTTTACATTTTTGAGAAGGAATAAATAGTGTGTGCATGATTACATCAAAATATTTGTACCTTTTACAATCATATCACCTGTGTTACCTTAGATTAGGAAGCAGAATGAGCTTCTTTGCTGTTGGTTTGTGTCATTTTTTGGGTAATGCCTGGTAGGAATGTTTACAATAGAGAGGAAATGTATTTTGTAAAATAGTGAGTTTTCAGAACTGAAATGGAATTCTTGTACATAGGACCTGCGCTGTGTTTCTAAAATGTTATTCAAAAAACGATTTTGGGGCAAATCAATGGTTTTACATTTTTGAGAAGGAATAAATAGTGTGTGCATGATTACATAAAAATATTTGAACCTTTCACAATCATATCACCTGTGTTACCTCAGATTAGGAAGCAGAATGAGCTTATTTGCTGTTGGTTTGTGTCATTTGTTGGGTAATGCCTGGTAGGAATGTTTGCAATAGAGAGGAAATGTATTTTGTAAAATAGTGAGTTTTCAGAACTGAAATGGAATTCTTGTACATAGGACCTGCGCTGTGTTTCTAAAATGTTATTCAAAAAACGATTTTGGGGCAAATCAATGGTTTTACATTTTTGAGAAGGAATAAATAGTGTGTGCATGATTACATAAAAATATTTGAACCTTTCACAATCATATCACCTGTGTTACCTCAGATTAGGAAGCAGAATGAGCTTCTTTGCTGTTGGTTTGTGTAATTTTTTGGGTAATGCTTTGTAGGAAAGTTTGCAATAGAGAGGAAATGGATTTTGTAAAATAGTGAGTTTTCAGAACTGAAATGGAATTCTTGTACATAGGACCTGCGCTGTGTTTCTAAAATGTTATTCAAAAAACGATTTTGGGGGAAATCAATGGCTTTTACATTTTTGAGAAGGAATAAATAGTGTGTGCATGTTTACATAAAAATATTTGAACCTTTCACAATCATGTCACCTGTGTTACCTCCGATTAGGACGCAGACTGAGCGTCTTTGCTGTTGGTTTGTGTAATTTTTTGGGTAATGCTTGGTAGGAAAGTTTGCAATAGAGAGGAAATGTATTTTGTAAAATAGTGAGTTTTCAGAACTGAAATGGAATGCTTGTACATAGGACCTGCGCTGTGTTTCTAAAATGTTATTCAAAAAACGATTTTGGTGGAAATCAATGGTTTTACATTTTTGAGAAGGAATAAATAGTGTGTGCATGATTACATAAAAATATTTGAATCTTTCACAATCATGTCACTTGTGTTACCTCGGATTAGGAAGGACACTGAGGGCCTTATTTATGAAAACAGCGATGCGTCAGTTTTTACTGCGCACTCCTTGCGACACCAATGATGCGTCATATTTAATGTATGACGCATCATGTCGCAAGGAGTTACAGATAAGTCAGTATTTCTGACGTATCTGTAAGCGCAAAAGTGACGCATTGCTGGAGTGTGTCACAAAAGTGACGCAACTCCAGCAATGCGTCTTTTCAAATGGGGAAAGCCCCATGTGAAAGGGTTTGCGTCAGTCTTACGCCTGCTGTGAGGCAGGTACACGATTTTGACATAACAGTGTCCTAAAAGTGACGCAGTGAAATCTCATAGATTTCACTGCGTCACTATTACAAGGTTTTTTACGGGGGAACGCCCCCTCTGCATACATTATACCTGACGCAGGTATAATGTGGCGCAGGGGTTTAAAAAGTGATGCATCTACCTAGATGTGTCATTTTTTAAATATGGCGCAACAAGGCACATGTTTTATGCTGCCGATGCGTCACAAAAAGTGACGTATCACCAGCGGAAAACTAACGCAGGGCTTCATAAATTAGGCTTTGAGCTTTTTTGCTGTTGGTTTGTGTCATGCTTTTTGATAATGCTTGGTATCTACATTTGCAAGATAGAGGATTTTTATTTTGTGAAATAGTGAGGTTTCAGTAGTGAAGTTGAATGCTTGTACATAGGACCTGTGCTCTGTTTCTAAAATGTTATTCAAAAAACGATTTTGGGGCAAATGAATGGCTTTTACATTTTTGAGAAGGAATAAATAGTGTGTGCATGATTACATAAAAATATTTGAACCTTTCACAATCATGTCACCTGTGTTACCTCAGATTAGGAAGCAGACTGAGCTTGTTTGCTGTTGGTTTGTGTCATTTTTATGGTAATGCTTGGTAGGAATGTTTGCAAGAGAGAGGAAATGTATGTTACCTGTGTTTCCTCAAATTAGGAAGTGGATTGTACAGATGAGGTGAGGCATGTCCAGGGGCGCAAAGGAGTTGAGGCCTGTGTCCATGAGTGCAATTGAGAGGACTTACCTCCTCTGACCCTTAGACAAACATTATGTAATCTGTGGCCCTTCGACAGGCCTCAATACATTGAGTATAATTGATGGTAACAGGGTGCAGATGAGATGAGGCGTGTTCAGGGGTGTAAATGAACTGAGGCCTGTCTAATGGTGCAGATGAGTTGAGGTCTATTCTGGGTTGCAGATAAGGTGAGGATTGTCCATGGGTGCATAGCAGGTGATGCCTGTGTTGAGGAGTGTAGTGGAAGAGAGGTCTGTCCAGGGGTGGAAAGGAGGTGAGGGCTGTGTCTAAGAGTGCAGTGGGGGATAGGCTTCATGAAGTGCAGTCCAGTGGACTCTTAGACACCGGCCTCACCACCTATGTTCCCCAGGACAGTCCTTACCTCATGTGTACAATCTGCTTACTAATCTGAGGAAACACAGGTGATATGATTGTGAAATGTGCAAATATATTTTTTTAAACATGCAGATACTATCTAATCCTTGTTAATAATGTAAAAGTAATTCATGTGCCCGAATTTATTTTTTAGAATTATATTTAAAAAACAGAGATAAGGTCATATGTAGAAGTATTATAGTGTTTATATTGTTTGCTTATTGTCATTGTTTTGTTGTTTGGTAATAGTGGTCTATAATGATTTTTATTTTTTATTTTTTGTTTTCCACAGATTTAAATCAAGATTTCAATAGTAAGGAAATATGCCCTCAAGGGAAAGGAGACGAAAAGATTGTACGCGGAAAAAATCAAAAACAGCAACGGAATTAAAGCAGTCTCCTACAACAAATACTTCAAAAAACAGGAAAAAAGCTCCTGGTAAGACAACTAAGTCTTTCTTACGGAACATATGTAGATCCAAAAAAAATGTTGGACAGTATGTAGAAAAAGAGAAGGAGAGAGCAATTTTGAAGAGGAAGGAGAGATCACCAAAAAATGTTACTACTGCAGCAGGAGACAATAATATGTATAGGAATAGAAGGCAAAATCAATTTAGGGACATTCGTAAACGAATGTTTCGCAATAGGGTGGTTTTAAATTTGTTAAAAAATATTAAAAAAGGTAAACAGAGATCCCCTTTTTATAAGAAAAAGAAAAGTGTAGAGAAGATTGTTGATCATGCTTTTGAAGTTAAGAAAAAATTACTTATTTTAATAATCAATAGAATTAGGACACTTAACAAGACAATTGATGTTTTCAAATCAAACAGTAAATGGAAAAGAGTAATTAATCGGACTAATTTTTGTAAAGTTTTTTCTGGAGAATGGAGGCACAGTTCAAGTTGTGAGCCATTTTTTAATGAGGAGAGTTACTTTCAGGAGAATGATTTAGTGCATGCAGTTGACACCAGTGGTCGAGCATATGAGGTGAAAGACGGTTGTCCGATTGAAAAAGAGAAACTTGTGCCTAGAGAACCAGAAGAGGTGTTAACTGATGAAGTTTTAGGGAGACGTACTATGGGTCCAGTGTACACTTGGAAGTGTAGTAGTATTTGTAGTGTGCGACAGGAATCAATTGATTTGTTTTGTAATTTCTTACGTACCTTTAGTAAGAAAACTCTAAAACAGAAAATGAAGATGTTGCAAGACTTAGATCCTTGCAGAGTGAGAAAAAACACAGGTTTGCAAGGGCATTCACTGGCTTGTCTTTCTAGAAAAGTCTTTCAGAGTGTTTTTCATCATTTTAGGATGTTAGCAGTGCATCATAACAAAATGAGGAAATTAGTGAGAAGGTTGTATTATGCAAAAAGTCCAGCACTTAAGCTTAAACAATTAAACAGTGCTCTTTTGCATGGAGCTGAATTAGATGTGAAGAAGATTTGTGAAGAAATTAAGATTTGTTATTTTAGTGAAAAAGAGGACAGTGTAGAAATTGACACAGAAATTCAAGGTAATGTGGAAGACAATGTACAGATTTCAACTACAGAAAAGTTTGACCAGGAAATTATCAGGTTTAAGGTGAAATCAAGTGAAAGGCCGAATTTCACTTGTGTGTGTTGTCGACGAACTCATTCTAAGCATCAAACTAGATTAGTTGATTTATACGTAAAAAGTGAAAAGATAAATAATTATGAGTGGAAGGATTTTGCAACCTATTTGTGGGTGGAGAATTCTTTTGATTTGAGTACTGATCAGCGTATTTGTAAATATTGTTATGATAAATTAAATCAAAACAGAATGCCTGCTACAGCTGTTCATAATAATCTTGAGTTGGTAGACATTCCTCCTGAATTGATGGATTTAAATACATATGAGTGTATTTTGATTCAATGTGTCCATCCTTTTCAGGCAATTGTTCGCATGGAGCCTAAGATAGGGAAATTGCCTCCTTCAGATTTACAGAGAGGATTAAAGGGAAGAGTTGTTTATTTGCCTCTAGATTTCAAGAAAAATATTGATACAATTGGTGTAGAGAAAGTGGAAGAGGAACCTCTGGTTATTCTAGTTAATGGGGTTCCGACAAAGAGTAAGAAAATCTGGCAAGATTTAGTGGATGTTAGGAAAGTCAAAAAGGCAACGTTGTATTTGGTCAAAAACAATGAGTACTACAAACATGTATGTGTTGGAGCAGAGGAAACAGCTGCAGATGAAGACAGTGATTGTTCAGCTGGCCAAATTGAAAAAGTTGATGTGTCTAGAAGTGAAGAAATATATGAACATTATACTGTTCATCCTTTGCATTCCAAAGAAGTAATAGGGAATGCAATTGACTTGTTTCAAATGAAATCAGCAAAAGGAAGTCCCATTAGTGTATGGGAAGAAAGTTTGGAAGCTCGTTGTTTTCCACAGCTATTTCCAACAGGTCGAGGTGGACGATATGACGATCGACCACTTCAAATTCCAGCATCTGAATACCGGACTTTAGAATTATATGCTGAAGATCAAAGGTTTCGTCAATGTATCCCATATTTGTTTCATCTACTGTATGAAAGTGACTTGTCTGGGCTTTCTTATGCAGTAAACCATATACTGAAAAGTGGAGCACATCTGCAAAATGTTTCGGCGAGGAACTTTATGGAGAAAGTCAATCTGCAAGATAATATTTTGGAATCTCATCTAATCAATCTCATGGCATGTCAGCGTGGTACAAACGAGTATTGGTACCGTCGTCATGGGGAATTGAAATGTATGCTAAGAAACTTAGGAACTCCTACATGGTTCCTCACTCTTAGCTGTGCCGAGTATGCATGGGACGACTTACTTCAATTTATACGCGAGGCAAATGCAAATATACAAAATATAGAATTCAAAACACCTGGAGAACTGTGTTCTTTGGATCCAGTGAATGTATGCAAATATTTTAATCATAGATTTGAAGCTATGATGTCTTTCATTACCAACAAAAAAAATCCTCCCCTTGGAGAGGTTTCGGATTTCTTTTGGAGAAAGGAGTACCAAGCGAGAGGTGCTCCTCACATACATATGTTGTTGTGGATTAAAGATGCACCCAAATTTGGAACAGATTCGGATGAGACAGTGATGAGCTTCATTGAAGAGTATTCAACATGTGCTGTTACGAAAACTACTGAAGAAAACAGTTTAAGGCAGCAAGTTTTACGTTTTCAATCCCATCGTTGTGGAAAGTACTGTCGTCGAAAATTCAGAAACAAGGACAAGTTCTACACAAAATGTCGTTTTGGTTTTCCACGAGCAGTGATTTCTAAAAGAAGAGTAAATAATTTGATGTCTTCTCTGCGACATACTGTGACGAGGAAATCACCCAAAAATACATACAATTTAAAAAGAAACAAAGAGTCCAAGTACATCAACGACTACAACCCTGTGATTTTGTCCATGTGGAATGCTAACATGGATATTCAGTTCGTTGCTGACAACTCTATTGCTGTGGCTCGATATGAGACGTCTTACATCACAAAAAAAGAAAAGACAGAACTGAAGGAAATGTGGGAGGACATTTCACATGAAAAGAGTATAAGCAAGAAATTATACAGTTACAGTCTAAAGATGTTGTCACATCGAGAAATTGGAGCATATGAATGTTCCGATCGATTGTCATCAGCAAGTCTATATGCCAAATCTAGAACCATCATTTGGGTGAGTCTAGATCTTGCTGCAACACGAAACCGAGTTTTGAAATCTGTACAGGAAATAGAGTATTTGGCGGAGAAAGAACCAGAAAGTACAGATATTTTGAAGACAAACATGTTGGATACATACTATCCAAATAGAAGTCCTTATCTTGAGAACGCTTGTCTCTATGAAGTTCTGCAAAGATATATTTATAAGAGGAACATCAGAGAAGATATCAATAATGGAATATATGCTGTCATTGGATGTGAAGGATGTCTAGTGAAACAGAGAAAAGGTCATTTGATTAATCATCGAAAATTGAGTTGTGAAAATCCAGACAAAACAGAATTTTACTATTTGGCTCTTTTGCAACTCTTTAAACCATGGCGTACAGAAGATGAACTACTTGGAGATTTTCTCTGTTATGAAGACTCTTTTAATGCAACCAAGGATACCATAGAATGTCCTGTTTTTCCAAATTATCTGCAAATGTTGAATGAAGAAATAGAGCAAGAAGCAACAATTGCTGCAGAGATTGCGAGAGACAGTTCTCAAGACAGTCAGAGTTCTGCTTCATTGAGTCAGGATCCACTAGGAGGACCAATTATCCAAAATGAAGCTGCCACTGCCATGGATGAGGTGGAAAGAGCTATGGAGCAAGCTCAAGAGGATGTAATTAATTTAGAAGATTTGGTGAAACAATTCAACCTTGAGCAGAAACAGATATATGACGAAGTCACAGAACAGGTTGAACATGGATTCAGTCATGAGAAGAAAGAGTGCTCATGTACATCATTTAAGCCTGTCCAACTGTACGTGAGTGGAGAAGCGGGAACTGGAAAAAGATTTCTGATTAAAGCAATTGCAACTTATCTGCAGAAAAGGACTGAATCTCCGCTGTCTTGTGTTGTTACCACTCCAACTGGGCTGGCAGCACATAATATTAAAGGGATTACTTTACATCATTTACTGATGCTGCCAGTGGAGCATGATAACAAATTGCAATACCACAAGCTATCTGGAGATGCGTGTTCCGAAGTTTCCAGAGTCCTGAAGAAAATGAAACTTCTTATCATTGATGAAGTAAGCATGGTCTCAAATCTAATGCTTGCTTTTGTGCATTTGAGAATGCAAGAAATTCTTAGAACAGAGTATGATGTGTTATTCGGAGGAAAACACATTATTGTTTTTGGAGATCTACTGCAGTTGACTCCAGTGAAAGGACGACCAGTGTTTAAAATGGTCACGCATGAAGATACCAGGAAGTGCCTAGGAAGCATTGGAAACGTTAATATATGGTTAAATTTCAAATATGCAGAACTACTCCAAAATATGCGGCAGGCAAAGGATGAAGATTATAAAAATATCCTACAAGATGTAAGAATCGGAAAAATAAGTCAGCATGGGAAAGAAGCTTTACATAGACGATTAATTTCAAATTTGTACCCAAATGAAAACATTATTCTAGAGAATATTTTTAAGAAAATTAACGAGAAGAAATCTGGCATATGTTTGATGCCTACTCTGAAAGAATGTTCCATATTCAACAACAAAATGTTAAAGTTAGAAAATGAAGAGATAGTGAAACTGGAAGCTATAGATAAAATAGAGCATATGGGAGCAACAATTATTTTGTCAGAAAATTTGAAATCAAAATTGGATTCATTAGAGAAGACTATATCTAAAACTGCTGGTTTTGAAAAGACTCTGAATGTGTGCTTAAATTGTCGTATCATTTTGAGAAGGAATTTAAATGTTGAAAGAGGTCTGGTAAATGGAGCAATGGGTCATGTTGTTGGTTTTGTGAATTACAAAAATAAAGATGGAATTGTAATTTTAAAAATTAAATTTGATTGCATTGACAAAATAGAACAAATTTGTCGTTGTTCAGCTAGATTTTTGCTTGTGAAAGACTTATATGTTTGCCAAAAACAGTTTCCTGTTTGTTTGGCATATGCAGTAACAATTCATAAATCTCAAGGTTTAAGTGTAGATAGTGCTTTGGTGAACATTGGAAGTTCTGTGTTTAAAGAGGGTATGGCATATGTGGCATTATCACGAGTCAGAACTTTATCAGGATTGTACTTGATTGAGTGTGATGAAACAAAGATTTTTGCTGATCTAGATTGTGTTAAAGAATACAATAGGTTAAGAAGAGAGTATGCTCCACATTTGCCTCAATTTCCTCTGTTTGAAAAACGTGTGGTAGGCCGACAAAGAAGAAATGAGAATAATTGCAGTGAGGTACTAGCAAAAAGACAAAAAGTAGATGAAACTGTAATTGTAAGCAGAAAGAAAAAGGATTCTGTTGAAGATGTTGGATTTCAGTTTGAAAACAGTTCTGGTGTCAACTGCTATGCTAATGTAGTGGTTAATGTTGTTTTTTTTCTTCAAAATTTACAAGAACAGATTGTTGAAAATCGGGATCAAACATTCTGCTGTTTATTGAATTCTGTGTTTGAGAAATGTAGCAGTGATAGAGCAAAAATAGAAAGTGTTTCAGAAATTAGAAATCTTCTAGACATATGTTCTGGTCAAAATCAATTTTCACAGATTATTCAGCAGGATTGTCAGGAATTTTTAATGTATATGTTTGATGTATTGGAAGATGAAGGAGTTGATATAAAAAAATCTTTTTAGCCTTTCTTATCAATGGCAGCATGACTGTGACAACTGTACTTTATCAAGTAGTACTAGAATAGACACTGAAAGATTTATATAATTGAGTTTACCATACTGCAAATCAGTGCCTTTTAATAATCTAGTTAAAGCAGCTGATCACAATATGGTGTGTACCCAGTGTAAGTCTGCAATGCTGTCCACAATATTTTTACAAACTTATGGTAAATATGTGACTTTAATGTTCCAACGATGTAGACCTGATGGAAGTAAATTGACAACTTCTATTAAAAATTTTGTGGCTTCTCAGTTATCAATTTCAGGAAGAACCTTTGCAACTGTAGCTATTATTTATCATGACGGTCCTTCAACAACATCAGGGCATTACACATGCTATTTAAAAAGTTGTAAAGGTTGGACCCTTTGTAATGACACTCATTTGACTTTCAAACAACGTTTGCCTTTTGACTTAAAAAATTCATATTTAGTGTTTTTAGAACCAAAATTTAAGTAAAGATAATTGGCCTATGAAGACGGGAGCAGTTAATAAAGGTTAATTTGCTGTTTAAAATTATATTCTGAGTAAAAGTGATCAAGATAATATAAAAAATTGAGTTGTCATATAGGTACTGTAAGTGGATCTCATAGTAAGTGATATCAGTATTATAGGAAATGATGAACATGAGTGAGTCAGAGATGGTTTTACAAATACTTACATATTGTGAAAATGTTGTATGAGCCTTTCTTTCAGAACATCGGAAAAACGGTAATTTTAGAGTTTCTTAGAATTAATTTGAAAATATACTCATACATCTGACACTATTTGGCCAAAAGGAAAAGTAAAGGAATGAGTAAAGAGTCAAGACTGAAAAAAAGGAGTATATGAAAATAATGAAAATATTTCAGGTGTTCTTGGAGCTTTTCTTCTAGAAAGTCGATGAAATGGATTTTTTAGTGAACAGCAGAGTACTTTCCAACATGAAAAGGACCTTCATGATATACTATTTGGCCTAAAGGAAAAGTAAAGTGAATCAAAGTTTAGTGTACATTTGTCATTTGTCAGTATCTAAGTTTTTTTTAAAAACACAATCTTTTAGATTGTGTTTTTTTCCCGCTGTTATATGATGAGTAATTTGAACTCACTGTTTTAAGTGAAATTCAATATATTCTGAGAACAGCAAAAATAAACTATGTAACATGTTGTACAAGTTATTCTATACTTTGGATTGTGTAAATTAAATTGTATTCCCATTGTCTGACACTCAATTTCCTTTTTCCATCCTCTTTCAGCTCTTTTTACTCACTTATAATGTCTTTCTCTCACTCTCTGTAACCCCTGTTCCTTTACTCCACTTCTTTCACAACCCCTCATTCTCATTTCAACTGTCTGCATCCCCTCTCTCCCTTGCATAACTTTTCAGCTTTCAGTCTCTCTGCTTTACTTCCCTTTTCCGTATTTTCCTCCTTTGCTCTTTTAGTAATTCCTCTTTACTCACTCAGCAGTATTGTCGCACTCTATCACTATAAATCACCCACTCTCCCTCGCTTATCTTTGTTTGCTCCTTTCTTTTGACCTCTTCTCTCTATTTTCTGTTCACTACCTCTATGTCCTCAGTCCCTCACTCTCCTTGTGTTATGTTCAGTTGTGTTTATCTACCTTCTATCATTTATCTTACAACAACTTCACTGCTCCTCTCTCATCGTTCTTCATCCCATTTCTTTTACTCTGGTTCCATTACTATCCCTCATTTCCTATCTTTCAGTGTCCTTCTCTTTACTTTTATCACCAAATCATTCTCTCTCAGTACCACTGTTTTAGTCCTCTTCTCTTCTCTTTCCTTTTTTTGCTCCCTTACTCATTTCCTTTCCTCACTCATTGTACTCCACTTCACTCAGTTTTTCTCTTAGTCTGTCTGTCTACTAACTTCCTCACTCCTCACTCCTTTTCCCTCAATCCTTCTATATTATCCTCTCTCCCTTCATCCCTTCACTCTATGACTGTTCTTCACTTACTCTCAGTTATCTTCCATTCCTCATTCTTCTAAATGCATCCTTAATTAGACTCTTTTGCGTCTCAGTCATTATCTTTTTACTTACTACTGTTTCCTGATTTAGTTTTGCTAACTCACATTCTTTTAGTATCTTTCTTACCTTCAGTTCATTTCTCTGTTCTTCTCTTCCTCTCTATCAGTGAATCTATATGCCTTACTCTTAGTAATTTGCTCTCCTTCTATTTCTTTTTCTCTCTCTTTGTCCTTCTACCTTACTTTATTTCTCTTTCTGTGTCCTTCACTCTTACTTTATTTCTAAATACACTGTTATGATTTTTAACCTCTTCATTTGTATCTTTTATTTTAAAATAGATATTTTACTAATTATAACTTATTTTTTCTTCTCTCTTTCACAGATACAAAGTGTAGTAAAAAAAATGTAATAAAAGTTACATTTATTATATGGTAAGTGTGACTAAAAAAATGTAGTTTGTCATCACTCTTTGCTTTAACCTCACTAATAATTTCTCAAGCAACCTCACTCCTGTTTACTTACTCTGCTTCGTTCACTTATTCTTATACTCCATGTTTACTCCCCTTTCCCTATTTCCCCTCTCACATTCAACTTCTTTCAGTCCCCATTCTTTAGTTTACTTACCCTCTGTTCCCTTCTCTTGCTCCCTCATTCATTCTCTTTTTCTTAATTATTTACTTCACTCCTACACACACACCTCATCCCCCTCCCAACACATACACACACCTCTGACATACAGCCCACACACCACACACACACCTCATACACACACACATACCCCCACACACACTCCTCACACACACACACATTCCATACACACACATACATCCCACACACATACCCCCCACACCCACACACCCCTCACACATATCTCACACACCCTCACCTCCACCCACACCGAAACACCCCACACACCCACACCCACCCACACACCTTACACACCCACACCCCGACCTACACCCACTGACTCCCTATGAGTCACACACACTGCATTACTTACTTTTCTTTGCTGTTTCACTCAGACCCATTCAGGAACTGTTTCCTTTACTCTCTCTGTCCTTTCTCTTTGTCACTCCCCATGTCTTATCCTAATTCAATTTTTCACCCTCTTTCACCCCTCTTTACTTACACTCACTGTTCTTTTCTCACCCTCCCTCACCGTTGTTCATTTATCCCGGTTCCGTCACTACCCTTCATTCCCCATTTTTTAGTGTCCTTTCTTTTTCCTTCAACAGCCACTCACATTCTCCCACTATTTCTACTTTAGTCTTCTTCCTCTCTCTTCCCTTCTTTCGCTCCCTTATTCATTTTACTTTTCTCACTTTCACCCTATTACACCTTCTCTGTTTTTTACTATGTAAGAAACAATCCCTCTGTGTTTCTCCCTCTAGCTCTCTTTCTCTTAACGTTACTCTCTTTGTGTTCTTCCCTCATGCTAACTCCTTCATTAATTTTTTTTAATGTTTTTTTTGGGTGCGCGCCCCGGTGCGCGTACCCTGAGGAAAAAAAATTGACAGAGATTCTTTAAAAATATATGTTTCTTTATATAAATTAAAGTTAGTTCTAAAAAGAACTGTTTTTTTCTTCTTTTTGTTGTTTTATATTTTTTTAATGTTTTTTTGAACATTTTGTACTTTTTTTGGCTTTTCTGGACAGTTTTATATTTTTTTTGTATTTTTTATGGGGAGAAACAAAAAAAGGGAATTGAAAATGGCTCAACTGGAGCAAAAAACAAAAAACTGAAAAAATTAGGGTAAAACAAAAAACTGAAAAAATTAGGGTATTTTGGGGCAATTGTGGTTGTCATCAGCAAGGACGATGAGCTTTACGCTCTTTTCACCATAGGAGATGAGCTTACCACAATAAATACATGTAATTCGGAAATCCTCAAATCGTGATTGAATGCAAGGCATCGTCTCCATTGTCTCTGGTCCCGATGGAGTGGGTTGCTTTCTTTTGCGGGTGGTCCTTGAAGATTGGGGGAGGTTACTGGCCAGTTCCCTCATCTCTGCAGCAGAATAGTTGTTCGGATGCTTGCGGATCATGTGTCTAATCATGGTATTATTACCAAAAGAATATTTCTTGTTAGGGTTCCCCCTTCAAAGTTCCGTTCCATAGATTAGGCATGTCACCTTGGCCACGTTGACTTTTTTCTTGCCCTCTGGGATAGAAAAAAACTCCCATACAATGTGTGGCCTTGGCTGGTATGGGGTATTGTCTTCATGCAGCCATCTTCTCCCCTGCTCCTCTTCCTCTTCCTCCTCCTCCTCTTCTTGACCACCAATGTAATGTTGTGGTGGTCCTCTTGGTGGTGGTGGTGGTGCAGATGCTCCAGCTGCTGCTGCTACTGTAGCCATTTTAAAGTACAAAATATTTCTCTAAGTTGTTCAAACAGGTCTTCCTCAGTCAAAGGACAAAGTCAGAATAAGGAAAAAAGGTGGGGTCTCTCATCATTTGGAAAACAAAACTGTTCTGGACCAATGAAAAGTGTTATTTTCAAGTCACATGATCCAGGCTTTAATCATTTGGAAACCAAAACTGATCTGCACCAATGAAAAGTGTTATTTTCAGATCACATGACCCGACGCGCTTACGCTACGCGCCCCGGGGCGCGCCCGGGGGCGCGTAGCGTAAGCGCGTCAGGACGTTGCGCGATCGTATGCGCTCGCGTGCTTCCGGGTGCGCTTACGCAGTGCATCATATGATGCATCACGCGCCTACGCGATACGTCACAATGTTGTTTTCGTTCACGGGAATAGCGCTAACGGGACGCTCACCGGTACACCGTAACATTGCGCTTACCCGTGCGTTCACCGGTACGCGCCCCGGGGCAAAAAAAATAAAAAATAAAAAAAATTACATAATTATACAATATAAAATTCGTTATACATTTTTTTACTTTTTATTCCTATAGAGATTTGCTATTAAAAAACCATTGAAATTCACTGAAAAAACCATAGGTTTTACACCAGTTATAGTTAGGAATTAGCATTTAAAAAACCTATTAAATTCACTGAAAAAACCATAGGTTTCGCACCAGTTATAGTTAGCTGGAAATTTTACTCGCATAAAACCATTGAAATTCCCACGTTATAGTTAGTTGGACTCACTATAACTTGCGCGTGCAATGCACTGCTGATGACGTCACATATTACATCACTCATGACATGGTCAGTGACTCACTCATGACATCACTGATGACACCATCCTTGTGATAGAGTGACAGACCTCCTTTCACTGTAATGTAACCTTTGAAACACATATTCAAAAATAGAAACTAAAATTTTCAAAAAAATTGAGATACCCATACCAGTTACAACAACCAATTCAGTAATTCCACCATCTATATACACATCCACTCATTCACCAACAGTTCTATGTAGTCACTCATACATATACTCACTCATCATATATAGTGATACACCTATATATCCTGTTACACAACAACAGTCATCTAAAAGTTACTCACACACATACTCACACATGCAAATAAACTATTGAACATCCATTTATTTGCATATACAGCTATACACACACTACCACCTTACTTATAAGAAAACATGCACATATTTACTCTGTTAAAGAATCACTTATAGAAAAACATACTTATTTAAACAGGAACTCTTGCAATCCCTCACTCTCACATATACTCACTTATATACATCAATATTCACATATACTAGATTAAAACATATGTAGTTACTGATAAAGACACTAGTGAGACAGTCATTCACTCACTAACACACACATATACACACTCATCCACCCATACAGTCCTGCACATATGCTGTCTTCAAAACACATACAAACAGAGAGTCAGTCATTCATTCATCTATGTGCTAAGTAATACCCTCACCAAACCATATAGACACTCATACTGATATTAAAAAAACATCTAATAACCCATATACATACATATGTAGCTACTCACCAACCCATGCAGCCACGTATACACAAAGTGAAACATTAATACATATATTTAAATATTTAAACATTACTCAGTAATATTTATTTTTCAGAAAGACACACATTCACTGGATGGTGTCATCAGTGATGTCATGAGTGATGTCACTGACCATGTCATGAGTGATGTAATATGTGACGTCATCAGCAGTGCATTGCATGCGCAAGTTATAGTGAGTCCAACTAACTATAACGTGGGAATTTCAATGGTTTTATGCGAGTAAAACTTCCAGCTAACTATAACTGGTGTGAAACCTATGGTTTTTTCAGTGAATTTAATAGGTTTTTTAAATGCTAATTCCTAACTATAACTGGTGTAAAACCTATGGTTTTTTCAGTGAATATATATCTATATACATATATATATATATATATATATATACATACATATATATATATATATACACATTTATATATATATATTATTTTTATTTTATATAATCCATAGTCAATATATTTTCTAAATATTCAAATGATTCTATATGTATCCAAGGTAAGTAAAAAGAAAAACACCAAAACTTCCCTTTAAAAACCATAGACGCGTAACAATATCACAAATGTAAAAAGAACAAAATAGAACCACAAGGGTAAAAATAGAAGGAAGGAGTTAGAGGGCAATTAAGATCGTGCATCAAAATTGGCGCTCACTTTTCTTAGATTCTGAACATCACTTTCAATAATGATGATAATTGCTCTACGCAGCTCCACTATCTCAATGTTTCTGTCTCACTCCTACAACTTCACAGGATCATAATCAGGGCCTGGTGAGGGTTATACGCTTAAAGGAACTGTTTGAAAGCAGTGACCAGTTGCCCATCCGTCATATTGCTTCTATAGGATGCTGTCACCTTGAATTGGCAAAGCCACCGCACTAGGTATAACTCTGTCTCAAAAATGGGCCATTGGACATACTTCTTAAATAGAATTAATATCGAGGAACATCGTATTGCCTGATCGTTGCAGTGTTAAATGCAGGAACAAATTCACTCCATTTCAGTATTGTTACAATCGTCTCAGAGCCATTCCCCAAGTTTCTCCAGTCCAGACATTTGCCATGACAAATACCTTTTGACTTTATTGCACTGGGGCCCTGTTAGCTAAGCCCAAGTGTGTGTGCTCCTACCACTAAAATATGTCTAAAATTGGCTAGTATGTGATTTGCATACATAGCATACCCGTTAGTCCCTAGTGTATGGTACGCTGCGTACCCAGGTCCTGCAAGTTAAAAGTCACTAGTGGACTAGAGCACCCATTGTGCCACCATTAAAGTGACAAGGCAAAGCGTGTCTTCAGATCTGCCCCTGCAGCCTGAATGTGTAGTTTTAAAACAGTAAATTCGACCTGTCAAAATAAACCTGTTGCAAGGCCTAAACCTTCCTTTGTAAGACTGATTCATCACCCCTGAGGTAGGTCCTAAATGCCCATAGGGGAGGGTGCATGGTATTAAAAGAAGCAGGATGTGTACTTACGTCCTATATGGTCTAGCAGTGAAAAGGCTCCACAAGTTGTTTCACTGTGGCAAGGCTGTCTTTCCCATAGAAAAGAACTCAGTTACATTACAACAGCTTGCAATACATCATGTCAGTTTGGGAAAAGGCAGTACCATGATTCAAGGATCATAATTAATAGTAGTATAAACCCCAGTATAATGGTCAAGTTGGATTTTAAATTACTATTTTAAAAATATCACTTTTAGAAAGTTGCCATTTTTCTGTGTACAGTCTGTATTTGCCTTTCAAGAGTTAATTCTCAACTATCACCTGGCAGCCTGCTGAGAGGTGTCAATGGTTACCAGGAAAGGGAAAAAGGGCCTTGGATGGGAGCATGTGTGACCCCCCTCCTCGCAGGATGGCCTGGGGGATGTGTCCATCAACTGCACAAGCTTCAAAGGGGTATACCATGTCACAGGCAGATTTAACTCGCACCTAGGTCTGCCCCTTTCATTGTCCAAGTAGCCAGGGTGGCACTAATGCTAGTGGGGAATATCCTGTTCCATAACTGGTTTGCAGGAGGAGTTCCTCATTTCCGTAGACAAAGCTCAGGGGTGTGCCCAGAGCTCTGATCAGGGGAAGAATGGTTCTGTCATGTTGGATGTTGGCAAAGCCCTGTGGGATTGCTTAGGGCCAAAACCCAAGACAATGATGTCAAAGTGGGTATCACAGCCTGCTGGAACTTTTTCCTATTGGTCAGGGAGTTTCTCTCACCCACAAGGGAGTGCTAGGCATAAAAGATCCCCCCTTGGGTACCTTCTTCAGAACACTACTGGACCTGAGGAAGACAGAAGAAGGACTGTACCAGCTGGACTCTGTTTGCACTAAAGAAAATGGGCTGCAACTAGTAATACGTGGAGAGAAACCACAGGGCTGGGCCTATTCCCAGTTAATCGAAAATCAGAAGACTGGACTCCATGGGCTAGTTAGCTGCCCTCCTCTTAAGCTCCAGGAGCAAAAGAGCTGCAAGAAGTCTGTACCTTCAAGAGCACAGCTGACCAACTCCAACTGGATATGCCTCAGACCTTGCTGGTGGGTTCTGGAGGGTCGAGCCCTAACCCTCCAGTGGAGCCCACAAGGTCGTGAACTGATGGAAGAACTGCACAACTGGACACTTGGAGACTTTTTTCAAACATTTTCCATAAAGAACCAAAGGCTACTTAAGGATCTCCACTGAGCTGCAGCTGCTGAAGTCCCATCATAGGTCAACTTGCTGGTTTGTCTCACTAATAGAAGTTTGACTTCCAGGAAGTGAGAACATAAAGGGATTCCATCAAGCCAACTTCCAGCAGCCGCTGGCAGCCGACAAGACCTTTCTGGGCATAGATTCACTGCTTGGAACTTTCCCTACGTCAACGCTGTGAAACTCAAACTTCCCACCAAGGCTGAGGCTCCTACTGAGGTCCTGCACATCAGGTGATAGACGATGAGAAGCCCTTCTTTGGATCCACGCTGCAGCCCAACTTGCCGACAACCGTGCCGATTTTCCTCCAGAAAAGTGACCAAGCCAGAAGTTAAACTTTTCACTGGGATGAACCTGGTCCCTGTATTTGACCTGCAGCCCATCGACTTGACTTTGGCACCACTGAGCGCGAACAGATATCCATGCTTTCTGCCTCACACTTTTTGGTGCTACCAATGTCTTTGAAAAATCATATTCCAGTTCCTTACATCTGATATTTGTCCTTTTGGTATCTATTTGCTTATTAAATGTTCTCTTTGTTTATAAATTGGAGTGGGATTGTATTGTGTTGTGTTTTCTACTTTTTAAATGCTTTTGTACGGATACATGCTTTACACTTGTTTTCTCCTATTAAGCCTGTCTGCTCTGTGCAACAGCTACCAGGGTTTAAGCTCAGATTTAAATTACTAAAACCTGACTGGACCTAATAAGGAATTGTGCCCTTATTACTTAAAGAGGTCTACCCTCGACTTCAAATAATAATCCACTTTGTCACCAAGTGCACTATATTTAATTACACTTGTAATCAGGTGGATAAGATATCTGTCACATTTGTGATCGATTAGTTAGCCAGCAAACTATAAACCAAGGGAAAAGGGTAATTTATCCTATGGTACTTATAATAGGAATTTATTTTGAATTTTACTATTGTGACATCATATTGTAACATGGAAACTTGACAAAATGTTAAGAACAATAACATGTATATTTTTAGATGTATACACTTATCCACTTGTTGCTGCTCCAAGACTATCAGCTCCCCATCCAAGTCAGGGTAGGCCTCTGTCAGAATGTGCTGCATTATAGGGGGCCATTAAAGATAATGGGGTAACCCTCTGAACATGGGTAGGGATGCTAAAAGAAAACAATGGTTCTGTCTGGAATCACGTATAATTGGCTTTACCGTACTTAATACGTTTCATGGAGTTACATTAATCATCAAATGTAAGAAACACACAACATGCCAAACACAACTAAGTTCAGAGGATGAGTTATTTTTTACTTTTTAGATATATAAGTAAATAACTGGCTGTCCAAAACATACCGCTGCAATAAAGCACGTGATCGGCAGGGCTCGAGTCGGGGTACCACGCGGGTGGACGGCGTTCCCCCACTTATTTTAAGGGGTCTTACCGGGTGGACGCCGTCCCCCCTGCGCAAAAGCTGGGCTTTAAATTATAGCGTTATTTGCCCTCACGGCCGGCCGCCCCGTCGATCTCCCTAGTCAGTCAGTGTGCAGGGCGTCAGCATCAGCTCAAGGAGCACCAAGTTTTCACAGTAGGCTCTTTGACTATTGTGCTGATTGGTCGGTGCGGGTCGTACTAACCTGCCTTTTCTTTTTACAGGAGACACAATAAAAAGGAAAAACTGCAAGTGCCCCTCTCCTAAAATACGCTGCGAGCGTGGGTTGGAATACAGCTCGTCGCATTATCATGAGCCGCACGCAACCATGACTCGCACAAGGGAGAGTGTTTGGTGGATAGCGGGCCTCGAGAATAAGGGCTTGTTTGCAAGAATTATTGATCCGCCCTCTCGTAGGTGGACGGCTGTGGGGTAGAAGGAAACATTAACTTGCAGTACAAGTTACGAGGGTGAGTTAAGCCAAGCTGGCACAGGCTGCGACCTTCGATAATTTATTCCTTCGGTTTGTTTGCAAGAGTCAGACCTCAGAGACAAAGTGATCTATGTCACGTATTTGAGCGTCCCCCCACTTCTAGTTTTTTTACCTTCTGTGACGTCACTTCCGGTCGTGATGTCACTTCCTGTCTGGGCGTCCCCCCACTTCTTTATTTAGGACTTGTGCCCTGGTGATCGGTGAAACAATTAGTGACTGGTTGTGATCAGTGACATGGTGCTGTACAAAAGTGACATGAATAACACATATTTACAAATATGGACTGTATTTTACAAAAGTGTCCACCATTGAATGCATAAACCACAACAGGATGTAATATTTCCTTATTCTAGTTGAGGAGTTGCGTGGACAAGTTGAACTAACAACGTTGACGTTTCAACCCTAAAATTTAGTGCAGAGTCATAAGCATCTCTGGCGGGTCTTCATCAGGACAGGGGAGGGCATGACAGCCTGTGAATTAAAAAATTCAATCAGAGGAGTGTGTGTGTTTATTTATTTATAAGTGTGAAAAGAGCAGTGGCAGCTTCATGCTCACCTAATAACTCAGGAAGTATAGTACATTGCTTCTGTATGTTCTAATTTCGGAGGTGTCAGCCGACACCTTACACTCGCATCAGGGAGGTATATTCTGCAACAGATGCAAAGAGAGCGTGACGCTTGTCAAGCCTTGATCGCTAATAATGCACAGCATGACATGGTATGCACTTAATGGAGAGGAGTTAGTACTAAGGTACACATACCTTTACAATCACTAGAAACGTTCATCACCCGCCGGTGGAATAAATAAAGTGGGGCGCTGCCGTAGCGATCACCACAAACTGTGGAGGCAAAGAGGGCGATGATTTAGCCACTCAGGAACTGTAAAAATGTGAGTGGCTATACAATTAAGCAAAAAACAGTTAATCGGAATGCGATTGTGAGTGTCATGCATTAGAAAATACTGGAGCATAGTGAGTTGCAGCAGGCTGATCGATCAATTACACATATACCGAGTTTCAGTAAACATACAAGGCGTTAGTAGAACCCGCACCGGAATTATTCTAAGGACAAAGTCGGCAACGCGCTGGGTCGCGGGGTGCCGATACCCACATTAAGGCAAAATAAATGGATTTAAATAAACCCGGGTGTGCGGGATGGCCTTGGCATTAGCAAAGTATTAACTATGCTTTTGGTTGAAGTGAGACTAATCTGGGATACATAGGGCCTGTGTCCTTAGTCATACACCGAGATACGGTAGCCATACTGACGGCGAGCATGAATTGCAAAGCATTAGTGGGAAACATATGGGAATTATTCTAAAAGCGTAGTTGGCAAAGCTCTGGGTCGTGGTGTGACGATAAATAAATTAATCCAGCACGGGGTGGCAAAAGAAAGTGTGCATTTTAAATAAAACTGGGTTTGTGGGATTAGCAAAGTAATTACAGTGCTTTAGGTTAAAGTGAAACTGATCTGAGAAACCTGGGGCCTGTGTTGCTTACTTGAGTAACTTCAAAAGGGAGACGTCCTCATCCGTCTGAATCTTTCCCCGAGTCAGAGCGCGTAGGGGATATCTGTCTGTATATGACGTATCCCGGTGCTCCGTGTACGTGTGAACTAGCGCGTACCTGCTAGTGCAGCAGCTAAAGTAAGTCATATCTTTAATAGCTGCAAAACGTGGTCTGTGTTCCATGAGTTGGACTGGAAGGGGCTGTACGTTGGGCTAATGTAAAAGAAATTACTCTGTGCGAGATACTCCAATCTTCAAGCATGTACCTAGTAATGCAAGTGGAGTTATCCTGATAGGATAGACTTGTACTTATAATCACATTTATCACAGGCATATACCTAGCAATACAAGTAGAGTTACCCAGATATGTTCTGTTTGTAGTAATAGACACATATTCACATTTAACACATATGTAGAGGCATAAACCTGTCATGGTGCTTACAGGGATGCATGATTACTAGTTAATATAGACATATCACAGCATATCAATGTGCTACATATTTCCAGTGAACATCTATATCTGGATACATAAAGATAACATAATTCGGGCACATAATAAAGAGAACATAATTCGGCACATGAAAGATCTGAACACAGAAGTGGAGACACTTATAGTCTACTCATCTGTGTGTATGTCTCTTCATGTTCCTTGAAACCATGGTTTACAGCCTCTAGGGTATGTATCCAGCGGCACTCTTTGTAGTTAAGTGAGGTGGAGATGTTCCCACCCCTGGGATGTAGGGTGACTTTTTCCAGGACCCACCATTCCATGTGCTCATGGGTGTGTCCTGCACCAGTGTAGTGTTCAACTAAAGGTGCCCCTTGGACTTTACATTTTAGTCTACTGTTATGTTGCAAAATCCTGTTTTTCACTTTCTGTGTGGTCTGTTCCACATAAATCATTTGGCATGGGCATCTGATGGCATAAATAATGTTCTGACCGTTACAGTTTGTAAATTGCGTAAGGGCATGGGTTTTTCCACGGTGTGTGAACGTAGTTCCAGAGTTGGTGTACTGGCACGCCTTACAGTGGCCACATCTATCCCTTAAAGAAGAACTGAAGGTATCGTTAGATGGATTTAAATGATGTTGTTTTTCTTTGTTCCATACAACCAAATTTTTTTTAACAACAACAACTCTATTAAGATTCTAGATTCGAGAATCTTCCATCTTGACTGCATTTGTTAAAACTTTAATAACCTTGTGGGTCTAAGAAACAAACCTGAAGTTTTACGCCCCACGGGAGCTCTGATCATGACAAGATCACCTTCATTAACCACAGTAGTCTTAACAGATTTCCGAGCATCTGAATTTTGTTTTATTGCAAGCACTTTTTGTTCTTCTCTAGACTTCCACGTGTCATGAGAAAAACACTTCTTCCATTTACTTAGAGCTTAATTTACCCAGAATGGTGCTATCAGAGTATTCGGGTATCTTTTTTTTTAACAGATTAAAAGGTGTACAACCAGTGGTAGCATTTTTTTGTTAAGTTCATCTTTCCAGTTCAAACCAATCTGCTTAGCCATAAAAATGATTTCCTTAAGAATACGAATAAAGCATTCCACCATACCATTCGTTTCTGGATGGTAAAGAGAGCAACGTTTGTGGTCAATAGAACAACGTTGTAAAAAATGCTTTCATTTCAGACGATACAAATTGAACCCCATTGTCAGTCAATAAAGATCCAGGCAAACCTTCACGCATGAAAACCTCTTTGAGAAAATCAATTACATGTTTAGTGTCAATACCTTTAGTTAATTGGATTTCAGGCCACCTGGAGAACATATCAATCAGGACAAAGACATAAGTGCCATCATCATCTCCTGAAACAGGACCCAAAATGTATAGAGCTAGTTCCTGCCAAGGAACTTTTGAACGCTCTCTTATAACCATGGGTTGGACTCTGGGTTTGAGACTTTTCTCACATAAAGTACAGGGTATACAATCTCTAACCCTCCTCTCTATTTTGAGATACATCCCTGGCCACCAGTAATTCATTATGATTCTTTCTTTTGTCTTAGAGATGCTTTGGTGACCTTCATGTGCTAGCTTTATCAACTCATCTCTAAAAAACAATTTTGAACCTCTGAACATTGTACCTTTGTTTTCCGAAAGCTCATGCCTTACATTCCAAAATTTCTCCAACTTGTTATGAACATTCCTAGCCCAACCCTTTTTAATTAGCGAACACAAATCTACAAGTTCTTCATCAGCTGTACACTCCTCACACCACTTGTCTTGTTTGATTCCATCATGCTTAGTATTACACACACATTCATCACTCTCTTAAACATTACAATTCAGATCCTTCTCATCATACTACACTAGTCTTGAGAAAGAGTCAGCAATACAATTTCTTGCACCAGGCAAATATTCAACATTAAAATCATAAGGCTGAATAGTCACTATCCATTTAGAAATTCTGCTCGAAATAGCATCAAAGCCTTTTTTGTTGAAAACCTCACACAAAGGTTTATGATCCGTTCTTACAGTGAATTTTGAGCCCCAAAGCAAATTCTTGAGATTTTTTGTGACCCAGTGAACGGCCAAAGCCTCCCTCTCTATAACCGAATACCTCTTCTCCGCCTCCTTAAGACTACAGGAGAGAAACAAGATTACATTGACATTATTTCCTTTCTGCTGTTGTAAAACGGCACCTAAACCCTTCACACTGGCATCAGTAATCAAAGTAGAGTTCAAAGAAGGGTCAAAGCTCCTAAGTTTAGGAGTTTTCTCAAGAGAGTTTTTTAAATCAACAAATTCCTTTTCACAACTTTCACACCAGTTGAAATCAATTCCTTTTCATAGCAACATTCTCAGGTTTATAGTCTTCTCTGCAAAACCTTTAACAAATTTGCTATAGTATTCTATAGTAGTAAAAATTTCATCACTTCTTTATTTGTGGAGGATACAAGGTCCTGTAAAGACTCAACTAACTCTCGCTTTGGTTCAACTCCACTCCCAGAAAAAGCGTGACCAAGATAGTCGATAGAGGATTTCCTGAATTTACAACTGTCAATTCTGACAGTAAGATTGTGTTGGCTAAATCTCTCTAAGACTTGGCTTACCCTTAAGTCATGTTCTTCATTATCACTCCCAAAAATTAAAACATCATCCTGGTAAATCTTAACACCAGGTTGACCATGTAGAACTGTCTCAAGTGCCCTTGGAAACACCGACGTTGCCGATACTAACCCAAAGGGTAATCTGAGAAATCTGAAGGTCCCAAAGGGTATAATAAAGGCAGTGTGATCTTTGGATTATTCATCCAATCTAATCTGATGGTAAGCAGATTTGAGATCAACAGTTGAAAAAATGTCGGCATTCTTCAATAACATTAGCATGTCAGCAATCTTGGGAAGTGGATATCTGTCAACAATGACTTTATTATTTCGTGCGCGCAAACCTATGCATAAGCGTAGACTGGCATCAGACTTGCGTGCTGCGACCACCGGAGCCAACCATTGTGTTCTTTCCACTTCTTCAATGATACTATCATTTTTTAATTTGTCCAATTGCTCCTTTATTTCTTCTCTCACTGAGAAAGGGACACTACGAACCTTGCTAACAACAGGAACAGACCCAGACACTAATTTAATTTTGTGTACATAGTCTCGGAGGCAACCCAGTTTTTCATTGAAAACACTGGGAAAAGAAACTTTGAGATTGGAGATGTAGGCAGCCTCACCATCATCACCAATGATCTGTTTCACATGAAAATGATCTTTTAACAGAATGGGAGGATCACTGTTGGATCTAACATAACCCCTGGATCTTTTTGGTGAATCCAGCTTAAAATACTATCCCCTTTATAAGAGACTAGCAGCCCGTCCTGACGTTGTCCGGGTATGAAATAGAATGTGTGTAATGTGTGTATTTGGCAAGGGCAATTTATTTTAAAATCTCGCGGTAGACACAATTTTTTGTTTCATTAGAATAGGGACGGAGAAGGCCCAGCTGCAGCCCTGGTTGATGTTAGCAGAGCGTGTAATTGGTGTAGTGATCCGCCGCCTGAGCCCGGCTACAGCCCTGGTTGATGTTAGCAGGCGCGTGTAATGTCGTTGAATGAGAGAGTTATCAGCCGCGGGTAAATCCGTTTAATGAGAGAGTTGAGTGACAGCGAGTAGGAGAGGCTGCAGTAATTGTCCCTGCAGACACGCTCATTTGCGTGTTCCCCGCTTGAGGCCCAGATGCAGGCCTGTTTGATGTTAGCAGGCGCGTGTTCCCCCGCTTGAGGCCCAGCTGCAGCCCTGGTTGATGTTATCAGGTGCGTGTAATTAGTGTACTGATCCACCGCCTGAGCCCGGCTAGAGCCCTGGTTGATGGTAGCAGGCGCGTGTAATTTCGTTGAATGAGAGAGTTCAGTAACAGTGCGCAGGAGAGGCTGCAGTAACGTTACTTACCTGGCCTCCAGGTGAACGCGTTTGTCACGCCCCCAGCACACGGCCACAGCAGACGATCTTCTGATTAATGTACGACCCACATGGCATGAAGGGTGGAACATAGCACACACCCCCGCGTTTCTCACGCCCCCAGCGTGCCCCTTGATGTGGCGCAATTGCGTTCACATGGCATGAAGGCCGGACACACGCCCCTAGCATTTCTCACGCCCCCAGCGTGCCCCTTGATGCTGCGCATCAGCGTAATTGGTGCTTGTATGTGCGAATCATATGGCATGAAGGGCGGACACACCCCCCAGCATTTGTCACGCCCCCAGAATTTGTCACGCCCCTAGCACACGCCCACAGTCCATGATGTGATGGCCGTACCACATGCCCCCAGTGTTAGTCACGCCCCCAGCTCACGCCCACAGCACAACACAGACACGCCCACAAGGGACTAATTTGCTGGCACAGTTCTTTTACCTTATAAATGTATAGAGGAGTTGGCCTAACGGCTAAGGCGCTTGACCTCGGACCCTGGGGATCTGGGTTCGAGTCTTAAGTAACAACACCAAACATCCTGTGATTCTAAGCAAATCACTTAATATCCCCGTGCCTAACAAAAATGAATGTGTGTCCTCATGTAACGTAACTGGTGCTGTGTAAAGCGCTCTGATACCTGATTCAGTTCGGGTCAAGTTCGCGCTATATAAAACTCTGCAAAAAAAAATATATATGATGGCCGTCTGCATAGCCTATGTCCTTCTGCTGCAACTGCCCTTTCCAATGCTGTATTGGGTGTTGTGATTGGTGCTGTGGTTACTGAGATTACCCGCCTCAAAGGTTTGGGCTCTCTCTTTATAATATTAGTATGGATATAAATCCAACTTAAAATACTATCCCCTTTATAAGAGACTAGCAGCCCGTCCCGACGTTGTCCGGGTATGAAATAGAATGTGTGTAATGTGTGTATTTGGCAAGGGCAATTTATTTTAAAATCTTGCGGTAGACAACATTTTTTGTTTCATTAGAATAGGGACGGAGAAGGCCCAGCTGCAGCCCTGGTTGATGTTAGCAGCGCGTGTAATTGGTGTAGTGATCCGCCGCCTGAGCCCGGCTACAGCCCTGGTTGATGTTAGCAGGCGCGTGTAATGTCGTTGAATGAGAGAGTTATCAGCCGCGGGTAAATCAGTTTAAGGAGAGAGTTGAGTGACAGCGAGTAGGAGAGGCTGCAGTAATTGTCCCTGCAGACACGCTCATTTGCGTGTTCCCCGCTTGAGGCCCAGATGCAGGCCTGTTTGATGTTAGCAGGCGCGTGTTCCCCCGCTTGAGGCCCAGCTGCAGCCCTGGTTGATGTTATCAGGTGCGTGTAATTAGTGTACTGATCCACCGCCTGAGCCCGGCTAGAGCCCTGGTTGATGGTAGCAGGCGCGTGTAATTTCATTGAATGAGCGAGTTCAGTAACAGTGCGCAGGAGAGGCTGCAGTAACGTTACTTACTAGGCCTCCAGGTGAACGCGTTTGTCACGCCCCCAGCACACGGCCATAGCAGATGATCTTCTGATTAATGTACGACCCACATGGCATGAAGGGCGGAACATAGCACACACCCTCAGCGTTTCTCACGCCCCCAGCGTGCCCCTTGATGCAGCGCAATTGCGTTCACATGGCATGAAGGCCGGACACACGCCCCTAGCATTTCTCACGCCCCCAGCGTGCCACTTGATGCTGCGCATCAGCGTAATTGGCGCTTGTATGTGCGACTCATATGGCATGAAGGGTGGACACACACCCCCAGCATTTGTCACGCCCCCAGCGTTTGTCACGCCCCCAGCACACGCCCACAGTCCACGATGTGATGGCCGTACCACACGCCCCCAGTGTTAGTCACGCCCCCAGCCCACGCCCACAGTACAACGCAGACACGCCCACAAGGGACTACTTTGCTGGCACAGTTCTTTTACCTTATAAATGTATAGAGGAGTTGGCCTAACGGCTAGGGCGCTTGACCTCGGACCCTGGGGATCTGGGTTCGAGTCTTAAGTAACGACGCCAAACATCCTGTGATTCTAAGCAAATCACTTAATATCCCCGTGCCTAACAAAAATGAATGTGTGTCCTCATGTAACGTAACTGGTGCTGTGCAAAGCGCTCTGATACCTGATTCAGTTCGGGTCAAGTTTGCGCTATATAAAACTGATATAATGATAGACGTCTGCATAGCCTATGTCCTTCTGCTGCAACTGCCCTTTCCAATGCTGTATTGGGTGTTGTGATTGGTGCTGTGGTTACTGAGATTACCCGCCTCAAAGGTTTGGGCTCTCTCTTTATAATATTAGTATGGATATAAACTTCTCCAGCGTTAAATCTACCTTTGTATTCAATCAGCCCTTGAAAATAACCTATAAGTTTAATCGGTTCACCACCATAGGGATTGATATCAGTTTTGAAAACCTTAACATTACCTTGTAAGTGGTGAGTGTAGAAATGTTTTGACACAATGGTAATTTTTGCTCCAGAGTCAAACAGAACACGAGTGCACTTTCCATCAACTAAAACTTCATCGATGGGACCTTTCTTACCATCTTCAGAAACATGAGAGACAATTTGCCCACAGTCTATTTCTGAATCTGTATCACTGTCTGAGAAAACTCCATGAGTAACTGTACTTACTTTAACTTTGTCTTTCTTTGCACGAAATGCAGAAGTATGATGACCAATTTTTTTACAATTATTACATGTAGCTCTCAAAGCAGGGCATTTCTTATCATTTGCTAAGTGACCAAGACCCCCACATCGAAAACATTTGGGTTAAAAATTTGGCTTTTGAAACATACGTGAACTATTTTTCTCTGTTTTAAAACTTCTTTTAGTGAAGTTATTTTGAGTAGCGGTCTTAACCTCTTGCACAATATCTCCTTTGCTTTCATGCTTTGTTATGATTTCTACGCACTTCAGAGAATTTTCAATTTGTTTTGCAATATTAATAACTTCTTCTACAGAAGGGTCATCTTTCTGCCAAATGTCATCTCTTACCTTTTGCACATTGCACCCCAACATAAACTGGTCTCTTATTCTCTCTTCTAGTAATGTGCCAAATTTACATGAAGCCCCCAATTTCCTTAATGCTGTAATGTAATTTTCGACAGTTTCACCCTCATTCTGACTCCTGCGTCGAAAAGGGTATCTCTCGAGAATCGCGTTAACTTTCGGTAAATAATGTCTGTCCAATTTTAAAGTACAAATTTCATATTCATTCAATGTAGTTCAATCAATATGTGGAAGGTGATCAAAAACGTCTTGCCCTTCAGATCCTAGACAATGAAGAAGAAGAGCCGTTCTCCTTTCAGCACTTAAATTAGTGCCACACCCTTAGGTGTATCTTTCAAACACCTTTTTCCACTTTTGCCACCTAATGGGGAGGATCACCAGGTGTCGAAAGAAAGAAAGGTGGTGTTGCAACGTTTTACATGGTGAAATGATATTATAGGTAAAAATATACTTCTCTTAAAATTGTATACTTGAAAGTAAATGTGAGTGAAACTGACAACAATGAAAGTACGAGTATAAATCATAAACCTGTACTGTATAATGAAGCAGGATAATACTTAGAAAGATTACCCCTATTATTTTTTTTAACACTGCATATATGATAATGTGAGAGACACACTAATAATGATAAAGATAAAAAATAAACAGGTCAGTAAGAGAGCTGAATACTGCTCACTAAATAATATTAACAAACTTCCAAATAAATGAAATACGGCAGTCCACCTGAAGAGGCACACAAATCTTCCTTGAGTCTTTGTTGCTGGTTCTTAAAATGACTTCATGGAATCCTCAGTGATGCTGGATCATGAGAAGAGTATGGATGAAGTCAATACGGGGTGAGGTAAATAAGTAAAAAATAAACGGAGTTCCGACGTCAAAACGTCCCATAGAACACTGCTGAAAATATGCTGTACTGCTAACTAAAATGTAGAGAGAGGATGTCCTAAGATGGCGGCTATGTTACGTGCGCCGTCTACAACATAACGTGATGAGACCAGAGTAGAAGGAGAAGATGGTACCGCTAACTAAATTACAAAGAAACAATCTCCTAAGATGGCGGCTATGTTACGTGCGTCGCGCACAACGTAACGTAGTGACACCAGAGTAGAAGGAGAATACGGCACGGGGCTTGAGACAGTGACCGAAGGAACACAGAGAGAGTTCCAGGTAAGAACATCACCAGGATTGTTTTTCTTCAATGTAAATGGATGTTAGTTTCAACCAGATTACGTTCCTCAGAAGTAATATGAAAAGCAAACCAAAAACGCAAAAACACTTCCTCTCTTTATTTTCCTTAAGTTTCTTTTTTTTTTTTTTTTTTTAAATATGTTTTATTGATCATTTAACGTACAGTTACATCACTGTGAGCACATTTCAATGAGGAGGCATAAATCAGGCTAGCATGTGTATGACATATGAAAACAATAACGGCAGTTATCATTCCGGTTATTACAATCGCCACATAACTGGGCCGTTGGCATCAGTGGGAAAACCGGCAATGTAACCAGATAACATTCCCTCTTTACACCTCATTGCATGTAGCGTCATCTATCCCACTAGAGTACCCGGTTCATCATGTCGTCCAGGGTGCGCCCTCGGTGCGTTGCCCTCTATGCTGCCCACCACTCCATACTGTGTGTCACGGTGTGATGTTTCCCAGATAAGGGACCTCTCCGGGCGGATCGGCCGCTTAGCTCGGTATGGTGATGCTGTTGTCTGTGAGCGCTTTATGGCCACTGTCGTATGTCAGCGGGTTAATGTGGTGTGGGCTGCCGTAGGATATGTGCTCGTGAATGTGTCCGGTAATCACAATAGTACAGTGCTGTTAACTGGGGGGCAACAGTCTGTGAAACCAACCTCCGAACTGAGGGAGGAAGTAAAAGAAATATTGGGGAGGGGGCGAACATTAACTCAAAGGAAAGGGGGTGCTGCATTACGGCTCCGATTGTCGAAGTCCCGTGGCCAGGCATCGTGTCCATGCGAGACGTGAGTGCTCTGCAATTGTGTATCGGTGTGTGTGGATGAGTGGCGGGGTGCATCCGATGTTGGGGAGGTGTGGCTCTGTGTCAGCTAGTTGCGAGGTCGGTCGTCCCCGGGGAGGGGGGTGGAAGAGGCAGGGCTAGGTTATGGCTCCGTGTCCCATGTGTGTATGTGCACTATTCGCCATGGTGTTACCGTGTGTCCTTCCCCACCTGCATGCCTACGTGTTAGAAGGGAGTCGCCCAGTCTATGTTATGCCTTGCTCCTGACATGCCTTGCCGAAGGCCTGTAGGAGGTCGTCCCAGGTCTGCGCAATCGGTATGGCTCTCCGTCCCGCGGTCTCTTCTCTACGGAGAACCGTGCCTTCTGCTGTTGCCCAGTAGGTGAGAGAGGCGCACCAATGTTTCGTTTGCGGTGGATTCGCGTCTTTCCAATGTCGCGTTATGAGTCGTTTGGCGGTTATCAGTCCCAGGTCCCAGAACCTGGCATGGGCTTTGTTTTGCTTCGTCCTCTTGAACAACCCCAGCACGCAAGTTTCCCATGTATATCTTAGGTCTGTCCCTGCACCTTTCGTTAACAGTGCAGCTACATCTTGCCAATACGTCTGCAGCCTGGGACATGCCCACAGCATGTGCAGAAGGTCAGCGTTTAGCAACGAACAGCACGGGCAGCCGGAGGTGTCCAGTGCAAAGTAGCGGTTTATTTTATCGGGGGACAGATATGCTCTGTGTATGATGTAGAGTTGTATGATTTTAAACCTCGAGTTGCGTGGTACATGGCGTGGCCCTTCCAGGATTCTCTCCCATTCCTTGTCTGTCCAGTCCCTCCCTCTGTCAGCTGTCCATTTGTCTCTCAGCGGTTGGAGCGTACACGTCCTGTGTGACTGTAATGCCTGTGCTAGCCAATGTATCACATGGGACCCATTCCCCATGATGTGGAGGTACTGCATCAGCAGGTGCGTCTGGGGTTCCTCCGTCATGTCTCCCCAGCGTCTCGTGAATTCTCGGATCATGGAGGCATGTAGTAGGAACTGCTCCGTCGGCAAATCGGCGTCCTCCACCAGGCTCCCAAACGGGATCAGGGTGCCATCTTTGTACAAATCCGCCATTGTTTCTATCCCCGCACGTTCCCAGCTTTCTAACAAGGTCGCGGTGATCACTCCTCCAACTCTGGGTGTGCCTTGCAGTGGGAGTGCGGGGGCGTAGGGTGTGACCTCCCGCGTGAGTCTTAGTGCGCGTTTGTAGCATTTAAGCGCCACCGCAAGGTGCAGCTGTGTCCCGCGGGTTGCTATAGCTAAGGGGTGGAACAGCGCGAGCGCCCGTGCTTGGATCAGGGCCGGTGTTTCCGAAGCCGTATCGGTCAGGTCCCTCCCTGCGAGCCAGCCCACCACCCATTGAAGCTGCGCCGCTAGATAGTAAAGTTCCTGATTGGGGACCGCAAGTCCCCCCAGTAGCGTCGGGCATATAATTTTTGCAGCGCCACTCTGGGTCTCCCTGTATTCCAGATGAGCGCCCGTATCATAGTCTCCAGTTCTCTGAAGATCCGGGTGGGAACGTACACCGGTATATTCGAGTAATAGTAAAGGAGCCTCGGTAGCGCTATAATCTTCGTTAGGGTGACTCTGGCTGGGATATTCAGCAGGAGTATGCTCCAGAAAGCCATTTGGGCTCGCAGGGAGGAGATAGCTCTGACCAAGTTGCCTTCCAGCACGTCTGCCGGGGACCGGTAGATGTGGATGCCTAGGTATTTGAAGGCGCCTGCGTGCCAGGACAGCGTCGTTCCCCCTAGTCGTACCTCACATTCCTGCATATCGGGGTGAAAGGGGTAAACCCCGGATTTCCCCCAGTTAACTTTCAGTCCCGAGTGGGTCGTGAAGTCTCGTAGGGTATCCGTGAGTCCTTGCGGTATCTGTGTGAGGTCTCTAATGTAGAGGAGCAGGTCATCAGCGTACAGCGAGACCGTGTGCGTGCCATCTATCAATGGAATGCCCCAGTCTGCACCCTGCCTCCTCAGCAATTCCGCCAGTGGCTCCATCGCTAAGGAGAAGAGCAGTGGCGACAAGGGGCAACCCTGTCTCGTGCCCCGCCTGACTTGTATGGTATCTGACAGGAGGCCCCCAATCCGGACCCGTACGCTGGGCGTCCGGTAGAGGAGGCCGACCATATCCGTGTATGCCTCTCCCAGGTCGTACTTCTGCAGTACTGCTCTGAGATACGGCCATTCCACTGAATCAAATGCCTTTTCCAGATCTAGTACAGGACACCCCGACCGTGGCCAAGGCGTCCTCGCATATTCCTGTACCCTAAATAGTCGGCGGATATTCTGTGATGTACTACGTGTAGGTACAAAGCCGTTCTGGTCTGCGTGGACCAGTGTGGGCGTGTATAGGGCTAGTCTCCGGGCCAGTGTGGATGCTAATATTTTATAGTCGGTATTCAGAAGGGCGAGTGGCCGGTATGAACCCAACTGCGTCCCGTCCTTTCCGGGTTTTAAGAGGGAGACCAGGGTGGCTTCATTTAAGGTGGGTGGTAATGAGGAGTCTTCCATCGCTGCCTCATACATTTTGATCAGTTCAGGGATCAGGAGGTCCGGATACGCCTTGTAGAACTCCGCTGGGAGTCCATCGGGGCCCGGGGATTTCCCATTGGAGAGCGCCGTGATGACTACCCGGAGTTCTTCTGAGGTAATGGGCGCTGTCAGTTCGTCGCGTTGGGCATCTCTAAGTGTCGGTAGCGGTATTGAACTGAGGTATACCTCAGTGTCCGGAGCAGGAGTAGGCAAGCAAGAGCGGTATAGTTTGTCATAGTGACTAGTGAACGCACAATGTATCTCCTGTTGCGTGAGCAGGAGTACCCCAGTAGCTCCCAGTATTTTCGTTACTGGTTTCGTCTTGTCCTCCCTGCTAATTAACCATGTCAGTAGCTTGCCTGGTTTACCTCCCCTGTCATGGGCGCGTGCAGCGTGGGCTGCATAATTTAAGCACCGCAGCCTCTCTATCAGCTTCTCGTGCTACGCTTGCGCGGCCCGCATCTCTGCTCCGTCATCCCTCACCGTGTCTTGTTCATGTCGTAGCAGCTCTGCCTCTACCCGTTTGAGGTCGTTCTCAACGCGCCGTTGAAAGTTGACCTGCGTGCCCAGGCACTGTCCCCTTATCACCACTTTGAACGCATCCCATTCTATCTGGGGGGTGGAGGCCGTGCCCATGTTCTCTTCGAAGTAGTGCACTATATGTGTGAACAGTGAGTCCCGGAAAGGTGCGTCCAACAGGAGATCCGGCTGCAGTCTCCAGGTGGGGGCGGGAGGATGTGTGTTCGCCCATGTGATTTCCAACATGTGGGGATTGTGGTCCGAATGCGTCCTGCCCATATAATATGCGTCCGTTGCTAACGGGAGTAGGTCCTCAGTGAGCATGTACCTGTCCAGTCGTGTGTGTAGGTCATGGGCTCCCGAGTAGTATGAGTATGTCCGGGTGTTCGGGTTTCGGTGTCTCCACACGTCCTGTAGGTTCCATTGAGTGGCCCAGGTCATAAGGGCCTTCATGGCGCCCACTACTCGTGCATTGGGTAATGGTGGGAAGGAGCGGTCCAGTGTGGTGTCTAGCACACAGTTGTAGTCCCCTCCCAGTACCCAGGGGGTCCCGTGCCAGTGTGATAGGGCCGTCGATACTCTCGTGAAAAAACCCTGCTGATCAGTGTTGGGAGCGTAAATTGACGCCAAAACTATCGGGCGTCCATCCAGGCGCCCATTCACAGCTACCAGTCTCCCCTCTCCATCTATGTAAGTGTCTTCAATGTCAAACGGGGTCCCCGGTCTCATCCATATCAACACACCCCATGCATATGAGGAGAACCCTGTCGCGTATAGGTGTCCACGCAACCGTCTGCGTAGTGTATGTACCTCGGGTGCAGTCAGATGTGTCTCCTGCAGGAGTGCTATTTGGACCTTGTGTCTCTTCAGGTATGAGTAGATCATGTACCTACGCGAGGGTGTATGTATACCACGCACATTCCAAGTGCAGATCTTAACCGCAGCCATCACAGATCGTCAGTGGGGCCCCACCCTCCTCCCTTCCAGCCTCACATATCCCATTGTAGAGCCTCCCACCACCCAACACAACAGCATTGCCACGTGTATCTGTGGGGCACAATTTTGAGTATAATGAATTTGTTACTAGCCTGTGGATGCAGCATATTTCAGAAAAAGAGGGAGGGGGAAAATGAACAGGGGATAATACCATAAGGTCGGCTGCTGAACGTGCAGTCGTCCAAACACTCTACTGAGACAGTCAACTTTCAAGTCTGGGGGGTCGCTGCCCATCACGCAGGGCGAAAGAGTCACTATCATTAAGCAAAGCATGAGTGCGTGTATAGTCGCACATGGGGGGGGTCTGTTTTCCAAGCCGGCCACTTAGCGGGCCTCGTAATAGACACTGCAGTGCGTCCATTAGGTAGCGTGGCACCGCATGTGCCAGTTTGCGGGGTGTAGCGGCGGCACGGGCCCGCCGAGAGACACCGGTCTGGGGGGCCTCCGATTTAGCGAGGCCAGTTAAGGATAGTTACCTGTGGCTGTCCACCTGTTAACAGCCAGCGCTCTGCAGGTTTCAGCAGCTACTCACTGTGTCTCGGGTGCGTGTATCAGCCGGGACTGTCTGTTCCATCGGCCACCCCTCATATGGCCTCTCAATGTCATATGTTGTTCTCCTTCCAGCACTCCGTTCCCTCTGATCAGATAGTGCGAGCAGGGAGAATGGAAGGAATAGGGGAACGAGGGGGAGGAGGCGCCGGAGCGCATCAGTCTGTTATCCGAACAGGTCCGACGTCTGCGGTGTGATGTCGGGTAGATCTCCAGAGATTTGTGAGTCCGGTATTCCGTAAATTGCCTCGTCATCGCTCAATAATGCCCTGGGGCTGGTGGCCGGTAAAGAGCGCTGGGGCGGTGAGCTGTTGAGTTCCGTGACCATTCGCAGGGCCTCCTGTTGTTCCCGACGCATCTCTTCCTCGGGTGGGTTTGCGCTATGTTGTGTTCCGCTCGCTGCTGGCGAAGGCGACCTGTGTCCGTGTCTCCGTTTAGAGCCTCTGCGTCTTCTTGTTCGGGGTTGGTCTCCTGGCCTCGCGGTGCTTTTGTCCGTCCCGTTGTCCAGCCAGGCTTCCACCTCCTCCGAGGTGTTGAAGAAGTGGGTTTTTTCATTTGCTATCACTCGCAGCCTTGCCGGGAAGAGTAGGGAGTACGTGAGTCCAAGCTGGCGTAATCGCCGTTTCACTACCAGGAATGAGTGTCTCTGGCGCTGCACTTGGATCGTGTAGTCCGGGAAAAACATTATATTGGCATTGTCCACCTGGATGCTGCCGAGTTTGCGAGTTTCCCTTAAGACGGAGTCGCGGTCCCTGTAGTTCAAGATGCGGATAAGTAGTGGGCGCGGGTTAGAGCCAGTTGGGAGTGGTCTGGATGGAACCCTGTGTGCCCGCTCGACCACGAAATGAGGCGACAGGGCGCCCTCCGGCAGCAGGGCGCGGAGCCAGTCCTCCACATGTGTTGTAGGATCTCTCCCTTCCCATTTTTCGGGTAGTCCCACTATTCGGACGTTGTTGCGTCTCGCCCGTCCTTCTGCATCCTCTGCCCTGTCTTCTAAGAACTCGACTCTGTTGAGGAGGTCCTTTAGTTGCCTGTCTGATTGAGTAACTCGTGGCTCCAGGTCCGATACGGTATGTTCCAGAGTCGCGGTGCGTTCAGCAAGTTTTTTGTGATCTGCCCTCAGGTGCGTCAGGTCTATGGCGACTCCATCGATTTTCGCCTCCAACGATGTTCGGGTGGATTGAATGGAGTTTTCTAGCCGTTCCATGGCTGCCAGGACCGAGTCCAGTCTGGTCGTTACTGGGTCTGCTTCACTTGACTTCGAGTCTTGTCCATTTTGCCTTTCGGGTGCATGCCCCCAGCTCCCGTGCGCTTCCCCGCACCTCCAGACATGGGCAGGGTCCTGCTCGCCTGTATCGCTGCAGGGGCGGCCCACGGCGTCGCTGCCCGGCAATGGTCCAGGGCTCTTGGCCACTGAGCAGGAAAAGCCCTCCGGCTGGGAGTCCGGGGCAGGTGGGCCTGGTAGGGCTGTATGGGTCCTCGTCCCACTGGACGATAAGTCAGGGCAGGTGTAGCGTCACCACGCCGGTGAGGTGATGTTGTAGGCGGGCGTTCCGCGTGTTGACCCCGGTCGGGCCAGGCAGGCCGGTGTGCGGGCTTTATTGTTCCGGTGCGGGTTGCACTGCCCCCGCACCCCCCAGCCAGGCGTGGTCAGCAGTGGTGGACGGCCTCAGAGGGTGTGTGCTCTGTTTCTTGCACTGCTCTGCCGCGACGTTTTCCACTTGTTGGTGCGAGATTGCGCTGGGTCCTCAGCACCCTCGGCGACTGCAGGGCCCCCGGTCGGCAGCACCCCCCGCAGCAGTACTGTCTTTTTTTTTTTCCCTGCCTTGGGTGAATCTTCAACGGCAGTCACTTCCCGTTTAAGGTGTCGGAGGCTGCGTCACTACGCACCCCTGCGATGGTTTCCCTCTGCACCAGCTGTCGTGCATCCGGTTCTGGTGGCCAGCGGCGGCTGGTGTGTGCACACCTCAATGGTGGTGTGTCGTAGGTCCTGCGTTCGGCCCCGGAAACACCCGCACGCCTCTCCACCAGCACCTCCAGACTTAAAGTCGTATTATGACCCCCAAAGGCGTCGGGCCTGGGCGTGCCTCCCCCGCTCCAGATCTGTGCTGATGTTATGGGCTCGCAGCGCCCGGTCGCTGGACAGGCGCCGCCATGTTGGTATGAGCGCTTCCTCGCTTCACCCGTGCCCGCTGGTCCTATTGGGGCGGTGCGGGGTCCCCAGGCCCGTCCCGAGTGTCCCTGAGTCTCGGGTGTCCCTTCTGGTTTTCAGCGTCTAGGGTTGCAGGCGGGCGTGCAGGTCTCTGGATGGCGACCCCCCGCCTGCCGCTCGCCGCCGCTGGTGTGTGCACTTACTCCCCCGAGGGTATCCGCCAGCCGATTCCGCAGCCAGGGGGGGGGGTCCTCTCCTTACCGGCAGCTGTGTCCTCGCTCTTTTTCCCCACCGTCGCCGGCTCCAGCTCGTCACGGGCATCCCTCTTCCTCGTCTCAAGAACGGGTCTCGAGCGGCCGCCGCCGCACTCGAGGGTGTCAGGGGGTCGGCGATGATGTGCAGTGTCCCAGCTCGGCCCCCACCGCGTAGTCCTTGCTCGCCGCCTGCCTTCGCGGCCCGCACTTCCGGTTCGGTCCTCGGTCTTGCGTGGCGAGTCCCGCCGGCGCAGCAGCTCCTCTCCCGGCTCAGATTTCCGCTGTGGTGTCGGTGCGGACCCGGAGCTCGCAGGAGCTCGTAACTTGGTCCGAAGCCGGTCGATGTTCCCGCAGCACTATTCCCCGGTTTGTGGCCGGCTAGACGGGGTATTGATCGGATAAATTACCCCCGGTGTGGAGGTTCACGCCGGAGCTCTTCTAGGACGCTTCCAGCCTCGTTGCGTGCTTAGCCACGCCCCCTATTTTCCTTAAGTTTCTTGACGCAAAATTCAAAAACGATCAGATTATATCCAAGGGAAAATGGCACACAGGACTCTCGGAAAGCTGATGACAAATGTACACTTCTTTCCTACATGAGATTTACAACCCACCAAGTCAAATAAAGATGCACAACAATACACACAAATCTTGTGGTTTAAAGTACGAAATTCCCAGAGCCCACATCGAAGCCTCTCAACCCTTTTACGGCAGAGTTAAGGTGATGATTAGAGTGAGGCATGTGGCGAAAGCTCAGACTTTGTGGAAACACTCAAGTTTTTGAAGTGAAGATTCATAGATGTCCATTGTCAGCATAGAGGAAGAGTAAGAGGTTCCTTACTTGGTTTAAGTGAAAGTCCTTTGTTCTTTTAAAAGATTTGGTTTGAAGATGTTGATGTTGGGACCAATTTTGTAGAGATTCTGGAAATGCTGGGTAAGTCTCCTTCCAATGTCGCCAGTGTAAAATTAAGAATAATCATTCCTGGTAAAGTAGGGATGAAATAAAAATGAGTTTATTCCAGAGAAATGTCCCATCCACCTGCCAGCTGGAGCAAGGCAAACTGACACACTGCAGATCATGAGAGTTCCATTTCCATGGTGATAATCAAAGGAAAACATTAACATAGAGCATGCATGCAGGACAGTTTCAAATATAATGAATAGGATAAAATTAACACATATTACAGTCTCCTTGAATGCGGGTGTAGCTGGTTTCACAGTTTAGTTGTTGGTTGATCTCCTCTATGTAATCTTCTATATTCTGGACAACCACTGCACCCCCTTTGTCCCCAGTCTTTATCACAATGGATTTGTTCTCATTCAAAGATTGCAAGGCTAGTCTTTCTTCCTTGTGATGTTATGTCTGATGTATTTTGTATTTTCCAACAAGCTCATAACTTCAGTCATCACTATTTTCTCATAAGCTATAATCTTTTTGCTTATTAAGTGTGCGGCAGGTGTAAAGATGTACGCTGGACGGAAATCTGTTGCTGTAGCTTTTTTTATTGTATTGGTCATTCTTCACAAAGAAGTACTTCAGGCGGATTTTTCTAAAAACTGTCGCAATTCATATTTAATGTTGAAAGAGTTAGGAGGAGAGGTGGGTTTGAAAGACAAACCCTTTGCCAGGATATCATGTTCGGCCTTACTCAGGGTGTAGTTGGAGATGTTAAGGATAGGATCTTTTTTAGTAGTAGTTGTAACCTCGCTTTGGTGTCCTATGGTGAATTGCTCCCTTCTCATCATTGAGGTCTCTCTGCTAATCGGTATATTATTGACTGGTGTGGAAACTACCAGCGGTAGGTCTGACGCCTGGTCCGAATCTCGCCATGGTTCTGTTGTGGTTGAAAGCATACCTCAGTGTTCTCTTGTTGATTGCTCTTCGTCTGATTCCATCTGGGCGGTCTCCCCCAGCCTGGGTCCCTGTTGATCCAGGAAGGATCGCCTAAAAAAAGACAAGGTGGAAAGCCCTAAGGTGTCTTGGTACTGGGCACCGGATTGGTACGCTGGTCTTTGTGGGAAGGGGGGTCCCTGTTATTGGAAAGAAGGTCCCTGTTGATATGTGCGTGGATCAGTGCTTGTGCTGGGTCTTTCAGAGTCGCTCTCTGTAGAAGAAGGACGGTGAAATAATCCAAGAGTCCACAGATGAAGAATTATAAATATTTATTAAAATAGTTCCAACCACAGGAGGAGTGTCTCTTTAGTCCGGAGCCCGACGAGCAACTGAAGTAGCTCACCGAACCCAAGCCCCAAGAAGACTCCATACATTTAAAGAATTACATTCCATTACATGTACACATTCTGTATTGCCTCATACCCATAACAAATATAACTACATCACTAACATGAAAGTGAGCACTGTCCTTGACATCCTATTGTAACCAATGCATCCAACCACACCCTTCCTGATATAAATTATTTTTCTTCTTCCTAATCAGAGCAGCCTGATTCTCAGACAATTTTACCAGTTGTCTTACATTCCACCAACCTTTCTCCCCCAAGAACACTGCTCCTTTACTAAGTTTAACCACCTGTAACAGATTTGTAAAAATTTAATTTCCCTTGGACACTTTGAAAGGTTTTTTAATCATTACCAAGTCGCCAACCGAAAGTTGCACATCCTTCACACTCCAAGTTTTGTCAAATTTTTTCTTCATCACATCTTGCTTCTGTCCAACAGTATTATTCAGTTCCTCCATGACACACCCCTTCTGATTAGAATTTTTTTTACCAAGCCAAGAAGGAAACAAAGTAGAGTGTACTTTTCTACCTCTTAACAATTCAAAAGGTGTAACCTGAGTCGTACAATGTGGAGAAGTATTATAATTCCAAACTTTTTTTTCCAAAAATTTACTCACATCTAAACCTGAAGCTATCGCTGTTTGAATACCTTCCTTCAAAATGTTATTCCCACGTTCCACCAAACCATTAGAGGAAGGGGAATAAAGAGCCACTTTAAGTTGTTTAATATCTTGCAACTCCAGGAATTTACGCATCTTATCAGATACAAAATGAGTACCATTATCCATTACTAGCACTTGAGGGGCCCCTTCCAGTAAAAATACTCTTTCTAAAAATGAAATAGTATTATCCGAATTTGGAGCCTCTGTGGTTCTGTAATTCTCAAACCTGACTCCATTTTAGTCTTGCCCTCACGTAGGCCTGTGAAGTAGGCCCAACGAACAAGTGGTCGGCCCTTCTGAGTTCGTGCATATATTAACTTGGGTTTTTCTGACTCTGAATGAACTGCAGAGAGAGTAACCCTTTTTCACCTGAAACTGACCTTTTGCAAAAACCAGTTTCACTAGCTGATCGTTGTCTGAGTTTTTCAATCACTGTTCAGGACCTCGTTAACCTTTATTTTCCTTGCACATATCTTATCCTAAACAATATATAAATTGTTTCTTTCCTTACGACTTTCTTTTCTAAACATGGGTTTTTGCCATGTGTCGTGACTGCCATCTGGTGTTGCCTTTTACTAGGCCTCAGAAGTTAGTCTGCGAGCAAAGCAGTCTGACCCTTTTTGGGTCATATATACATTAACTAAGGTTTTGTTCGTGCACTGGAGTTAATTTCAGAAGCTGGCCTTTCACCTAGAATTGACTCTGCCAAGCCAATTTCCCTGCAAGATCGTTATCTACTTTCTCAATCACCATTCAAGACATTTGTTAACTTTTAAGTTTATTTACGTTTCTGTTATCTTACACATTATCTGAAACTACTTTTCTTTACTGTTCTTCATTTCATGGGTTACGCTTTCAATTAAGGGTTTGTGCGGGCCTTCCAGATTATTATTTAGATATGCCTAAATATTAACTTGTGGGATGGGACACTGTAAAATTAGCTTTACTGTATGATGCTGTGTGATGTCATGTATTTTCTATTGGTTGAATTTTGGTGCAGGGGCGTGCATTTTAAATGTACCTTTTTGTGTATAAATAGGGATGTCTCGCCTTAGTAAAATTGAGCAGTTTCTTGAGTTGTACACCGTGTGGTATTACTGGGATTTCTGCTACTAGCTGCAGCTAATAAATTTGATCTCTGACGCCACCTAGAAGTATTCCGTGTCTCTGTATACCAAGGCAAGGAAACCCAGAGGACTTTGGCCGTGTCCCTGGCGCCGCTGGGTACTTGAAAACCCAGTTCTTCAGTTGGCGCGGCCAACGTGGGACGACTTCAGTGGTACCGGTCCAAGCCCGAAGATTGCGAGGAGCCACGTGAGGAAATTCTGGAGGAGGGCCCCCACTTCATCGACCCCTGCATGTCGACGTGGACCAAAGGTCTTTTCTGCGAGGCTTCCCGCTTTCCAACGGCTACGAAGGACTGCTGCCCTGACTGTCGCCTTGTCTTGGACCCTCCAATTGATGTTTGTAAAGCGAGACGATAGACGGTCTTCTGGTGGCGTGACAGATATTTAGTTAAGTATAAGTGGGTCGCTCCCACGACTTTGTTTGTTTTCTTGGTTTTGATTTGGTTGCTGCAGTACCCAAAGCCGAAGGGCTTGTATATTTACGAGTGTATCATTTTTTGATTCCCTTTGAAGTTTGAAACCAGACTAGTGAGCAAGATGCCTGGCCTTGGTAAATTTGGTAATTGGTTTGTTTGTGGTAGTAACAGGGATTCCCGATTGGAGGATTCATGTCCAATACCTCCGGTTGGAACTTCGACTTATGACCTCTATTCAAAACACGGAATGGGCCCTATTACTTATAATGAAGTATGGGTCAATTACACTAAAAATGATGGTGTTTTGCAATGGCCCCCACATGGTAGTTTTGAAACAGAGATTTGAGATAATCTAGAAGTTAAGCTATTTAGGAAGAAAGCCCGGCCGGCAATGTTTGACTCTTTCCACCTTTGGCGTAAGGAAGCCAAACAGAGAGAAATTAAACAAGCAAAGAGAGATAGGAAAGATAAGAATATGTCAGTACTACAAGCTGCTAGACAGTTTAAGGAAGATGGAGAAGAGCGTGCGAGTGAAGTTTTAGATATACAGCGTTGTATGGCCATAGATAAATGTTATCCGGCCTTGCCGTCTTCTCCTCCAAAAGTGATTGAAGACCTTGAAAAAGATCCTTTGATCTCTCATTTACTGAGATTGCCACCTCCCTATGTGCAGGGTGCTACTGCGCCTCTATTACCCCCGGTTGTTCTACCCTTTGTTGTTCAACCTCCTGCTGTTGTTCAGTCACCCGGTGCACCACAGATGGTTTTGCCCCCTCCTGCACAACCCATTCTAGGGTCACCAGCCTTGCTATCAGCTTTACCTCAAACTCCTTTGCCTTCTGCTTCTGCATCTTCGATTTCTACTGTTCTTGTCCCTACACCTTCTTTGCCACAGAATACTTATTCTCCTGTTCTTATGTCTACTTCTTCCCCTTCTGCTCGAAAACGAATGACCGAGACTGTTGTTAATCTGTTGTCATCATTGTTTGGGTCACTGGATATGACCCCTGTTTCGGAGCGTAAGCAGAGTCGTAGTCAGCTTCCTGGTTCTGAGGAACGGGCTGTGTTGGATTTGTTGGCTCGTAAATGGATTATAAATGCCTCAAGGTATAGTTTGCCAGCGGTTATGGATGTTTTCTTTCAGTGGGAGCCGCCTAAGCAAAGGTATGTTTTTAATATGATGTGTATGTTTTTGCGTCAGGAATGGGAAGATAATGATTTGGGTTTGATCCCGGAGGGACTACTTGATGTTCAGTCGGATTTTGCTTAAGGGATGATAGTAGAATCTGATATTACAGATGCCGTAGAGACGATACTGGCTTTTAGATCTAGCCTTCCGCCTCAGACATTGTATGAACCTGACTCTTCTGTTAGAAGAAAAGCGAGACAGTATCCAATGAGAGAAGTTCCCCCCAATTTGGAAGGATGGGGACCCAAACGCTAATCCAGTTATTCTGCCGCATTTTCAACGAATATGGGTACATGTCCCTTGGAAGAGAGCAGAGGTCTTGGCTCTTAAGCAGACCTTACCTGACCCTCGTAAGAATCCTGCTGGTTATTACAAGGAGTTGTCCCAGACAGTTGAAGCGTGTATTATGAATTTAGCTGACATCGATATGTTGATGGGTAATGTAGTCCCTCAACCTTTGTGGGCGAAGATTTGTCATGAGAATCATGCTGCTGAATTAGGTGATACCTGGGCGAATATTGTTGCCGCAGATGGTAGACAGGAGGGAGGTGCTAAACCTGAACCTCTAGTTTCAGAATTACCAGGTAGAATTATTAATCTGATGAAAACGATGATGCCTGCTTTACGAGTAAATTGGGATAAGTTAGCAGCATGTAAGCAGAAGAAAGACGAGAGTGTATCTGATTTCTTCACTAGGTTTGAAGAGACGTTTATTGATCATAGTGGTCAGGATATGAGTACGGAGGGTGGTCAAAGGTTGTTTGTGGATAAATTTGTCTTTAATTTGCTTCCCAAACTTTCTAATAAGTTAAAGGACTCTGAGAGTTCATGGGCTGTCTCTTTGTCGGCCCAGATATTGGCTACTGCACAATATTACGAGAATAGGGATAAAGATGAGAAGGATAAAGTGGAGAAGAAAACGAAAGAGTTAAAGACGAACGTTCTTTTGCAGCAAGCTTATCCGCCTCGTCAGAATCAGCCTCAGTTTCAGCAACCTCCACAATTTCAGAGATTGTTACAGAGGCCTGTGCCTTATGTTCAACGATTCTTTCCTGTCCCTAATCAGTGTGCTTATTGCAGAGAGGAAGGTCATTACAAGAATAGTTGCCCGCCTTTGTTACAGCGTGCGAATGGTGTATCTGGTCAGAGAGGTCGTGGTAGTGTTCAGCAAGCGGCTAGGGGTAGGGGACGTGGTGTGATCCCTCAGAATGAGCATTCCTCTTCCCTACAGAATTCTGCGAATTATTTTGACAGACAGAATGTTCCGAGTGGTCAGTCTGCCCCGTATTATGTTGAGGATTACTATGTCGAAGGTGAGAGTTCTGGTTATAATGATAACTAGGACAGCCAAGGACAAAGTGAGGGAGTAGTGTCAGTTCCAGTAGACCAGAGTGGACCTTATGTTGAAGTGATTACATCAGGTGTGGTAGAACCTTTTCTTTTGGATACTGGTGCGATGAAGAGTTCTATTATGCACTCTAAACTTCCTGGCGCACCTTTGTCTGGCTTGAGCAATGTTTCAGTAGGATTTTCAGGCGCCCCAGTTCGTAATACGGTTTCTAGTCCTTTGTCCCTTACCATTGGCCCTTGTGAATTGGAAGCTCCACTTATTTTAACGGCTGGTTGTGGTGAGAATCTGTTGGGTTTGGACTTGCTGAAAAGATTGTATGCGACATTGCATTGTTCTCCTTCGGGAGTACAACTTACCCTTGGTAAGAAAGTGATTTCCCCAATGTATTTGTCTAAGGATTGTTTGCCACTGGAATTGCGTTCGCTTCCTGATACACTTTGGGCTACAGGTCCAAATGATGTTGGTCTTTTGCAGATTCCTCCGTATGTTGTTACTCTTAAGTCAAATGCTAGGCTACCTCGTATTCCCCAATACAAGATCTCGAGTGATGGTGAGAGAGCTCTTTTAGCGATTGTTTATGATCTGGTTGAGAAGGGTGTAGTTGAGGAAACGAGAGGTAATGTTTGTAACAGTCCTGTTTTGCCTGTTCTTAAACGTACTGATGCTTCTCAGCCACCTGTGTACAGGTTTGAGATCGACCTTCGAGAGGTAAACAAGATAGTCGTGCCACAGTTTCCTGTGGTACCTGATATCACTGCTTTGTTGACTTTGATTCCTGCTTCGGCAGCTTGGTTTTCTGTCATCGATTTGAAGAATGCTTTCTTCAGTATTCCTATTGCCGAGGAGAGTAGGGATATTTTTGGCTTCTCATTAGGAGGCCGAAGCTTCCGGTTTAAGAGAGCTCCCCAAGGTTATTGTGAAAGTCCCTCCATCTATAGTCAAGCGTTGAAAACTCAGCTTGACGGTTTTGTGTTACCTGTTGGTGCTACTCTTATTCAGTACGTCGATGATTTGTTGGTTACTGCTGATGATGAAAAGATTTGTAAAGAGGCTACTCTTTCTTTGTTGCGGTATTTGTCTGACCTTCATCATAAAGTGTCACCTTCAAAGTTGCAATATTGTCGCCAAGAAGTGACCTACTTAAGTCATCTCTTGTCGAAGGAGGGAAGGAGATTGACCCCAGAACAAATTCAAGCGATTGCGCAAATGAATGTACCATCCACACAGAGAGAAGTGCGTGCCTTTTTAGGTATTACATCATATTGTAGACAGTGGATCCCCAATTTTTCCTTGCTAGCGAAACCTCTGTTGACATTGACTCTGAAAGATACTCCGCATCCTCTTCCTTGGTCTGACGAATGTCAGAAAAGTTTTTCTGAACTACGCGATGCATTGTGTTCGGCTCCTGTGTTGGGTACTCCAGACTATAGTAAGCCTTTTACGTTGTACGTGCACGAGAGAGAAGGTTGTGCGTTGTCAGTGTTGACACAACCATTTGGGGACAAGCAGCGTCCATGCGTGTATTTTTCAGCAACGTTAGACCCAGTTGCTAAGGCGTTGTCGAGTTGTCTGAGAGCTACAGCTGCAGCGGCTGTTTCTATTCGACAGTCTGCTGGTTTGGTATTGGACAATACGTTGATTGTGATGGTTCCACATGCAGTGGATACCTTATTAAACAGGACTAAGACACAGCACCTTACTAGTGCACGTCTTTCAGGTTACGAGTTGACACTGTTGGCTAGCCATGTTCACATCAAACGATGTAATGTGCTGAATCCAGCTACGTTGTTACCGATCTCTACAGAGACGGATCCTCAGGAACAGCATGATTGTTTTCTTCGTACAGAGGAAGAAACGAAAGCTAGAGTTGACCTGAGGGATACTCCCCTTACGGATGTTGATGGTACCCTATGGGTAGATGGTTCGTGTTTGAAGCTTCCAAATGGTGAAACGACTGCAGCGTATGCTATTACAACTTTACATACAGTTGTTGAGGCAGCACGCATACTACAGAATTCTGCGCAAGCAGCAGAGTTGATTGCACTGACTAGAGCGTGCGTGTTGTCAGAAGGAAAGCGAGTGAATGTTTACACCGATAGTCAGTATGCGTTTGGTGTTGCCCATAGTTTTGGGCATTTGTGGAGAGAGCGTGGGTTCCTTACTTCGCATGGGACAAAAATACAGCATGGGCAGTTGGTGAATGAACTTTTGGAATCTCTCACTCTCCCAAAGCAGATTGCAATTGTGAAGTGTAGTGCGCATAAGAAAGTTGTGGACGATGTTGGTCGAGCAGGGCCGGACTGAGAAAGAAAACCGGCCCTGGCAAAGTGCTCGACCGGCCCCCTGGGAGTGCGACCGAGCTCTTTGCCAGGGCCGGTTTTCGGCCGTTTTTGTTACAGGGCCGATTTTGCAGCTATGCTGCAAAAACGGTCCTGTGACAAAAACGGCCCCCAGGGCCCAAAACCGGCCCCCACCCTTGCGGCACACCGGGGGATTGCCCGGTGCCCGCAACGGCCAGTCCGGGCCTGGGGTCGAGGGAATGCGTTTGCAGATGACGTTGCGAAGGAAACGGCGAAAGACATGATGAGCCGTATGTATGTTGCAGGCCCAGCTAATTGGGTTATGGCTGGTGGAATGTGTGAAGACACAATAGAAAGTGTGAAAACGATTCAGGCTGAAGCGACTGAGCAAGAAGTGAGTGTTTGGAGAGAAACTACGGGTATGTTGGATTCGACAGGTTGTTGGGTTGAGTTGTCAGAGCACCAGCGATGGTTGTTACCAGATGCGTATGTGCTTCCAGTGGTTACAATGGCCCATGGATTGGCTCACATTAGTTCAAAAGGGATATGCAAGTTGTTGGCTCCGGTATGGCAGAATAGTGGAATTCCCAAATGTGCAGAGAATCTGGTCAAGAATTGTATGGTGTGTTTGATGCATAATCCTGGTAAGGGAACTCCAACTCCTGCAGGTCATTTTGCTCCTCCAACGTATCCGTTCGAGGTTCTACAAATAGATTATATACACATGGAAAGATGTAATAACTTGAAGTATGTCCTTGTGGTTTTTTGTGCCTTTTCCAGATGGATAGAGGCCTAGCCCCTAAAGCATAATACTGCCTTGTCTACTACCAAGGTTTGGCTCAAAGAATTTTTCCCTAGGTATGGAATGCCACGGATTGTATGGTCTGACAATGGAAGTGAGTTTGTGGGTCAGATAATGAAGAAAGTGTGTGCGGGCTTGGGCATCAAGCAAAAATTCCATGCTGCGAATCACCCACAGTCAGCGGGTTTGGTTGAGGGTTATAATGGGACATTGAAGCTTAAGTTAGCGAAAGTGCAAGCAAGCACTGGCCTTACATGGCCTGATGCTTTGCCGTTGGCTCTTATGTCGACAAGGACAACAGTGCATTCTCGTGTGAGACTTAGCCCATATGAGATTGTGTTTGGGCGTCCTGCCAACGTTTGGGGTGTCCCTAGACCGAAGGAATATAGCGACATCGAACATCCTATGCTAATTGACTACTTGCACGATTTGACTATTAAACTGCGTGTCCTTCATCAACAGGTCCACAACCAGCTCCCATCCGCATCTGTGGACCCAGGCCATACCCTCAATCCAGGACAATGGGTGCTCGTGCGTAACTTCCAACGAACAAAGAACCTACAGGCTCGTTGGACTGGTCCCCACCAAATTCTTTTGGCTACTCGGACTGCTGTTAAGGTGTTTGGAAAAAAGAATTGGGTGCACGCTGCCCATACGAAGCGCGTACCCCTGCCTTTGCCGTACGACACTTGGGTTAGAGAGGGTGTGGGAGATTTTGAAGGAGAACGTGTCCCTAGGTTTGTCCCTTTTAGTGACGCACAGCTTGAATGGACTCAATCTGAACTGGAAAATGACAATGTGTTGCAAGAACCTGTTCCTCCACGTTTGAGATTGGACACTACCGAACCTGAACTTTTGTTTACGGACCAAACTGTGCCGACTAAATTACGTTACAACCTCCGATCTCGGAATAAATAAAGAGACTTTGAACATTAATTTTTTCCACACTGAGATCAAAAAGAGACAAGTTCTTCAAGTATTTTTGACTTTTGTTTTTCTTTCTCTCTTGCTTTTTCTGAAATTGTATTATGGTTTTCTGTTAAATATTTGATTGGTTACCATTTGCCAGTTGCAGGGTCACGTAGGAGTACCAACGGTTCAGTTTGTGACCTGAGTAGTGGCAATAGGTCTGCAGGACTTGCGGTGTCCCTACGACCTACTAATAATCACAGCTGAAGTACTCTGTCAAGATTGCGTGAGCAACATTAGAAAATGAAGATTGTATTGAGGAATAACGATAAAAGGCAAGAGATAAAAAACCGATATTATAGAATGTTGTTCTCCAAGTGTGGTATAGCTTTATCTATTTTAATACTTTTATGTATTCTATTAGCTACTATATTCTGGTTTGTTCCTTCTACACAATTGACGTCTGCACCAACTTCTCAACCTATGCTTTCCTTTACTACTGTTTCTTCGCACCAATTTCATACTTTGCCTGAACACGAACAGATAAGGAGATCAGAGTTTGTCAACAATTCATTTATTCAGCTGTTGCATCAGCATCAGTTAGTAGTCAATACCACTAATTGTTGGGTGTGTGGTCTTATGCCTCATACAACAGATAGAGGCATGCCAAATTTGTTTTTGCCCTTTAGTTTTAATGGTTCTGCATGGGCTTTCCAGACTATGTTCATCTATGCCAAGGAGGTATATCCTTTACGTTCCATGAAAGACAATCTGAGCAATAGTGCCTTGATAAAGGGAATAGCCGATATGATCAGAGATATTGATGCGTACAAGGCTATCCCTAAGGATGAGGTGCTGCCTTACATTGGTTGGAATGTGACTGGATACAGTGCTAAGTTGACAGAGAAGGAGAGACGAAAAAGGTCTCCTCCTATTTGGATTGTGCCACATCGAGGTCAATTTTGCTTACAGGGTAATGGTCGGAATCCGAGAGCTCAGTTAGGTAAAAGTGTTTGTGATCACACCTACGTTTATGCATCCAGAACTTCTCCACCGTTTGTGCCAGCTAAAGGTACATATTTTGTTTGTCACGACAGAGCCTACACTTGGTTGCCACCTGATATTTCAGGAACGTGTTACGTGGCGTTTCTGCTTCCCCCGACATATACTGCCTCCTCAGACTATCAAAGAACAAGATATGGTAGAGGTGTCTTCGATCAGGAAGATACTGCTGCACAGGAAGTAGGAGACTTCTTTAAGGGTTTCCTGCCCTTTTGGGGTCCTATGATGAATAGTAGGCATATTCGACAGCTTGTCCGCGTAGTTGAAGCTACCATTAACGAAACAGCTGGAGCGTTGAGTAATATTACAGCGGAGCTTCAAGCGGACCGCCTTATGATTTTGCAGAACCGTATGGTTTTAGATATTATACTTGCAGATCGAGGAGGAGTATGCAAATTGATCGGATCCAGTTGCTGTATATACATACCAGATAATGCCCCGACAGTGTTCCAGGCCATCTCTAGATTGCACAAGATCTCTGAGTCTATTCACGTAGACGAAGGAGATTGGTCATTGACAGGATGGTTTTGGGGACTACTGTCCACATGGGGATGGAAGATCTTGACGTTCCTTGGTATGGTTTTGGCTATTCTCTTCTCTTGTTGCCTTTGCATCCAGTGTGGTCCCGCCATTTGTAGTCTTTGTGCTACAATCTGTGTGAGAAGACCCGTCCCGAGAGAAGTGAGGGCTAATAAGATGATGTTACAGCAACACCTTGATGACCTGATGAGAATAGATATAGACCTAGATTCAGATTGACATGAGTTTAGGTTATTGCCTACGTAATGGCAAAAGGAGGGACTGTGGTTCTGTAATTCTCAAACCTGACTCCATTTTAGTCTTGCCCTCACGTAGGCCTGTGAAGTAGGCCCAACGAACAAGTGGTCTGCCCTTCGGAGTTCGTGCATATATTAACTTGGGTTTTTCTGACTCTGAATGAACTGCAGAGAGAGTAACCCTTTTTCACCTGAAACTGACCTTTTGCAAAAACCAGTTTCACTAGCTGATCGTTGTCTGAGTTTTTCAATCACTGTTCAGGACCTCGTTAACCTTTATTTTCCTTGCACATTTCTTATCCTAAACAATATCTAAATTGTTTCTTTCCTTACGACTTTCTTTTCTAAACATGGGTTTTTGCCATGTGTCGTGACTGCCATCTGGTGTTGCCTTTTACTAGGCCTCAGAAGTTAGTCTGCGAGCAAAGCAGTCTGACCCTTTTTGGGTCATATATACATTAACTAAGGTTTTGTTCGTGCACTGGAGTTAATTTCAGAAGCTGGCCTTTCACCTAGAATTGACTCTGCCAAGCCAATTTCCCTGCAAGATCGTTATCGACTTTCTCAATCACCATTCAAGACATTTGTTAACATTTAAGTTTCTTTACGTTTCTGTTATCTTGCACATTATCTGAAACTACTTTTCTTTACTGTTCTTCATTTCATGGGTTACGCTTTCAATTAAGGGTTTGTGCGGGCCTTCCAGATTAATATTTAGATATGCCTAAATATTAACTTGTGGGATGGGACACTGTAAAATGAGCTTTACTGTATGATGCTGTGTGATTTCGTGTATTTTCTATTGGTTGAATTTTGGTGCAGGGGCGTGCATTTTACATGTACCTTTTTGTGTATAAATAGGGATGTCTCGCCTTAGTAAAATTGAGCAGTTTCTTGAGTTGTACACCGTGTGGTATTACTGGGATTTCTGCTACTAGCTGCAGCTAATAAATTTGATCTCTGACGCCACCTAGAAGTATTCCGTGTCTCTTCTGTATACCAAGGCAAGGGAACCCAGAGGACTTTGGGCGTGTCCCTGGCACCGCTGGGTACTTGAAAACCCAGTTCTTCACCTCCATAAATGTATATTACATCCACATAGAAAAATAGTCCATAGCCAAAATAAGATATCTCTTTCTATCAGGTAAAACATTATATGGGCCAGAGAAGTCCAGTCCCACTTTTTCCCATGCCCCACCAGGAAATTGAGTAGGCTGCAAAGGAGAGTCATTCGTTTTCCAATGTTTATCTGACATTAAACATTCTTCACAATTATCCACCAATGCCCTAACCTGCGCATCAATGCCAGGCCACCAGTAATGAGATTTAACTCTCATACTAGTTGTTGTTACCCCTAAATGACCTTTGTGAGCTAACTTCACAATAATATTCCTCAAACCACTTGTTGGGACAAATTTATTACCCCTCAACAAAATGTCATCTTTTACAGAAAGTTCATCTGCTACTTGAGCAATATTTTTTAATTCTCCAGATAAATTCCTCACATCAGGCCAAACTTTAGAAGAAAATTCCAAAGCTTGGGACAACATAACATCTTTCAAACTAGCTTTCTTCCAATCCTTTTCTGAAATCGCTGAGTTCCATTATTCAATAGCATCAACAACAGTCACACACTCCACATCCTCCTCCACCAAATCGTCCTCATCATCTTTATCCATTAACATCCAGGATAAACAATCCGCCCTGAAATTGTTCGCTCCTGTAATATGCGTCAATTCAAAATTGTATTACTGGAGTTTAGATACAAGTCTGGTTAATCTCGGAGACAGATTATTGCTTCCAGCCACTTTGCTAAAAATAAACGAAAGTGGTTTATGATCTGACAACATCACAAATTTATGGCCCCAGATGTACATTTTAAATGTTTGCGCCGCCCAAACACAGGCCAAAGCCTCCCGCTCAATTGTACTATAATGCCGTTCAAATTGTTTCAGTGATCTAGAAGCAAACGCTACTGTTTGCTCTTTTCCATCTACCTGTTGACTTAAAACAGCACCTAAACAATTCATGCTCGCGTCCACTGAAATAATAGAAGTGCAATCATCTCTAAAAGCATGAAGAGCCTGTGCCGAAATGATTAACTCCTTGACCTTAGCAAAAGATTTGCCATATCTTTGGACCAAACAAATTTTTTACCTTTTCTGAGCAATCTGCGGAGTGGTTCAACCACTTGAGCATGTTAACAACAAACCCGGCATAGTACTCAGCTGGCCCCAAAAATGAGCGCAGTGAGTCCTTATCACCTGGTGGTTTAGCCTCTTTGAGTGCTCTCACCACAAAAAATGTTGGTCTAATACCGGATTCCAAAATCATGTGCCCTCGTCTAACGTTTTAGCAAAAATCAAAATGTCATCCAAGTAGGCTTGGACTCCAACCAGGTCTTTGAATAATGAATCCATAAGTCTTTGAAAGACGCTGGCTGCCGATGCTAACCCAAAAGGAAGCCTCAAAAACTTAAATGCACCGAATGGGGTAACAAAGGTAGTCAGCTTTTGAGATTCATTAGACAAGGGGATTTGATGGTACGCTGACTTTAAATCTAATAAAGAAAACCCTTTAGCCCCCCCCAAATTTGCTAACAATTCATGAATCTTCGGCAGTGGATGACTGTCTACTTTAATATTTTTATTAACACCTCTAAGATCCGCACATAATCTGATCTCGTTATTCTTTTTTAGGGCTAGGAAATAGGGGCGACCCATTGAGAGGATTCAGTAGGTTCAATAATTTTATGTTCACATAAATCCTCCAGCATTTTTTTAAGCTCAGATCTCACACTTAAAGGTACAGGACGTACTTTATGTGCCACTGGCGTTGCACCAGGAATTAATTTAATCCTGTGTTCAACACCTTTTACCAACCCAATTTTATTACTGAAAACATTCTTAAACTCATTTAAGAGATCTAAGCGATCTATTTTTGCCTCGTCCACAAAACAAACAGGAAACTCCCAAACCTTAATAGGATTCTCATCACCTGGAACAAGATACAAGCCCATTCTTGCTAGATCCTTCCAACCTACGATACTTTTCCCTTTTATTGCCACATAAACTTTAGTAACAATCGATCTTTTTAGTATCTGTAAATTTCCCATAAAGAACCCCAACATGTTGATATCTTTCTCCCCAAATGCTTTAGGGTTTACATCAGTCTGTATCAAGTTCACATTTTTACCTCATTTCTCATAAAAAGTGGTATCCCGAAGAATAGTGATAGGCGATCCAGAATCTGCCATTACCTGCATTTCAGTGTCATCAATAGTAGCATCACACAAAGGACCCTTAATAAAGATTGTTTCCTCTTCTGAATCCAACATCAATAATAGATTGTCAAAGTACTCAGAACAATCATCCATGTCGACATAGTTGACCTTTACCGGTTTCTTTTGAAACCTACACACTTTCTGGAAATGCCCAATTTTCTTACATATGGAGCAACGTTTATTCACAGCTGGACAGCCTTTAAAATTCCCAATGTGAAATTTAGATCCACACCTAAAGCACTAGTTTGGTTTAGTTTGTTCGACAACTTATCTTTCCCTCCAATTGCATATAATCCCTCCTCTTCCATTTCCTCAGGCACCATATTTACCTTTGGGGAGGAATCTGTATTGGCTCAGACCCATAACAAATACTTTACCACTACACTCTCTGGTCCACTACCAAAGGAGGAGTTCAAGAAGGTGGCAAATGTCATTGAATTTTGTCAGTTACAATTAGTGAAAAAACCTTGTGAATCTTGTGTATAGTAGTCGTCACAGATGTAGGGGTATGTAATCTTTTTATAGTATGCCTTAATGTCTTTGGCCAATTACTCTAGTTTCCTGTTCAGTGTCATCATGTTGAACTCGGCGGTAGCTTTCTCTGCCCGTTCCAGAGCTTCTTTTGCGTTTTTGAGAGCTCTATCCTCTAGGATCTCTTTTTTGAGGTCAGCTATTACCTTTTTTTTCTTATTTTTTTTTAGGTAAAACTGCTTTTTATTTATAAAGCTTCAAAAGAAATATGAGATTGTCTTTGGTACATTTGTAAGGACTGACTGGGTGGATGTACAATTGTTTTTGATGTTGTGAGGATGTGAGGATTTGGGTAAAATCTTTATGAGTTTGTTGGTTGTTATCACTCAAAGGGGGAATCGTCTAGCCCTGGGTAGAATTTTGATTATGCCAAAGTAATCAGAGTAATTTTGATAATTCTGTGCTACTCATTGACACAGAATTACTGATAACTATGCATTAACAGCTACTGCGAAAGCACATTTAGTGAGCCACTCCCTCGTGCTCTACATTTAGCACTGTTTCTTTTATTTATTTTTTATTTATTTTATTTTGAGCTTTTATGCAAGGAATAATGATTCTTCAACAAATACATCAGTAGGTAAGAGGGAACAAAATCAAGAAACAAAAAAAAAGACATAGATTAGCAAAAATGGCAGCAGATACATTAAGATCAATCCAAGAAAATACATCAGAAAAAACAGCAGAGAGAGAAAGAACAGGGGGGCATATTACCAAGCTATAGCGATAATTATCGGTAAGCTTGGTTAGCGGGTATTAAAATATCGCCGCGCTCCGACGATTTTTACCGCTGAGATACCTTGATATTATCAAGGTTTATCTCAAAAGCGGTAAAAATCGTGGGAAATGCATGAATATCGCTGTAAAATCAGCGGTATTCATGCATTATCGTGACAATGCTCTTAGCCATGTTATCCACCTTCCATTGGATAACATGGCTTAGAACTGCTCTGGGCAGGCGTTAACTTTTGGAGATAATCGCACTTAGCGCGATTATTTCCAAAAGTTGGTAATAGGGGATAGCGATGATAGCGGCTGTTTCCAGTCACTAACATCATGGCACGCCCACTTTGCATGTCATTAGCGATAATCATCGCTGACATGCATAGTGGGCCCCTAAATGCCCGCTATCGCCTATTAGCTGTCGCTAACTAGTGTTAGCGACAGCTAGATAATAGGGCGATAGAACTATCGCCGCTTTAGCAGGGAAAAATTCCCGCTAAAGCGGCGATAATGCCCTTGGTAATATGCCCCTAGGAGAGAGATGGAACAAATCATGGAAATGGAGAACAATCCCAAAAAAACAAGTCAAACTTAATTCTAGATCATAGTCTCTTAAATCCATTCCGCCACAGGAGCCCAAATATTTGCCCCCATTGCTCTCTTCCTGTTCCCCTTGGTCTTATAAATTGCAGCTTCAAGATTGTACATCGCCAGAAGTCTAGCCCATCAGCAAGTGAATGACGGAGTGTCAGGGGAAAGCCAGTCTTTCGTAATACAAGCACGCAGAATCGCCATGCAAATAAACATAAAAGAAGTCGTAGATTTAGATCTTATTTGCGCTTCAGAATCTGACTTGACTCCTATCAGGACCAGTTCCCTGGTAATGCAGACTGGTGATCCAGTTTTTAATGCAAGAAAGCATTCAGTAGATGAGAACAAGTCAGCCAATTTAGAGCACGAATAGAACATATGCACAGCATCTGCAGCAAAAGAACCACACCTATTACATTTAGTTCCAGCTCCTGTGCCCCATTTAGAAATTTTACCAGTGGTATAGTACAGATCGTAAATAACCATATGATGCTGTGCGCGCATCCTGCCGGTCAAAAAAACTTCGTTTGCCAAGGAGATAGAAGTATTTAAATCAATTCCCTCTGTATTTAGGTTCCTTGCCCACTTCTCTTGACATTGCTCAAAGTCATCTGGTAATACCTTTATCAAATCAGAATAAAAAAGACCTATGGGCATTCCTTTCCCCATCCGCTCTAGTAAAGAAAATGTTCTAAATTGAGACATTGCAGCCGGGCCTAATGTACTAATAAAACTGTGAATTTGCAAATATTTTAAAAAATCATGTTTTGGCAAACCATATTGTACCTGTAACTCTGTAAAAGACGGAAATTGGCCATCCAGCCAAAGATCTCCTAAGCAACAAATTCCCTTCTGACGCCACCTAAATACAGTTTGGTCTCGAAAGATAAGAGGGAGTACACCTGCTGCTTCCAAGGGAGTATACGCGTTTATATTCGACAGACCCAGATGCCGCTTGACCCGCCTCCACACAGCATAGGCGGCTTTGTGAATTTTAAATTTGTTTTTTTTTAATGTAGCTGGGTTCCAGAACTTTAACCGAGCAACTGTTAGCCTCTTACACCAGCCCAAACTCATATATCGAGGGGCCATGGCATGAGGTCAGCTATTTCCTGAGTTAATTTATTTACGTATTACAATGCTGTTTCAACTCCCAACACCATCCAGTGCCGGGAGCAGTTGTTAGCTACAAAGCTGAACCCTTCACGGAATTTTGGGAGGTCTATGAAGATGGACGGCTCATTTCGAACTTGTAGCCCTTTAGGAATAATATTTGCTTACAGGTATTTAGTTAGTAGATGACCATGCAGGCGTGTACGAATGAGCTTTTTCTCCAGTCTTTCCAGACGGGATAGTTTCTCGTTCAAAATGGTGTCTATGGGTATTAGTCCGGTACCCAAGTAATCAAATTCTGCTTGTACTTGGATTAATTTATGAATGTTGTGCTCACTGTAGGATGTTTCTTTATGTGACTTAGTTTGATGCTTAAATAGTCACGACAAATGTATCCGAACCCTCGCAGGTAGACACCTGCACTAGTTAGCCATTGAAGATAATGGGGTAACCCAGTAATCCTCAGAACCTGGGTAGGGATGCAAAAGAAAAACAATGGTTCTGTCGGGAATCACATATAATTGTTTTTAACCGTTCTTAATACATTTCATGGAGTTACATTAATCATCAAATGTAAGAAACACACAACACACCAAACACAACTAAGTTTAGAGGATGAGTTATTTTTTACTTTTTAGATATATAAGTGAATAACTGGCTGTCCAAAACATAACGCTGCAATAAAGCACGTGATCGGTGAAACAATTAGTGACTGGTCGTGATCAGTGACATGGTGCTGTACAAAAGTGACATGAATAACACATATTTACAAATATGGACGGTATTCTACAAGAGTGTCCACCATTGAATGCATAAGCCACCACAGGATATAACATTTCCTTATTCTAGTTGAGGAGTTGCGTGGACAAGTTGAACTAACAATATCAGCATTTCAACCCTAAAATTTAGTGCAGATTCATAAGCATCTGTGGTGGGTCTTCATCAGGACAGGGGAAGGTATGACAGCCTGTGAGTTAAAAAATTGAATCAGATGATTATTTAATTATATGTGTGAAAGGAGCAGTGGCAGCTTCATGCTCACCAAATAACTCAGGAAGTATAGTACATTGCTTCTGTGTGTCCTAATTTCGGAGGTGTCAGCGGAAACCTTAAACTCACATCAGGGAGTTATATTCTGCAACAGATGCAAAGAGAGTGTGGCACTTGTCAAGCCTTGATCGCTAATAATGCACAGCATGACATGGTATGCAATTAATGAGAGGAGTTAGTACTAAGGTACACACACATTTACAATCACTAGAAACTTTGATCAATGCGAGCAGCTATACAATTAAGCAAATAACAGTTCATCGGAATGCGTTCGTGAGTGTGATGCATTAGAGCATGCTGGAACATAGTGAGTCGCAGTATGCTGATCGATCAATTACACAAATACTGAGTTTCAGTAAACATACAAGGCATTAGTAGAACCCGCACCGGAATTATTCTGAAGACAAAGTCGGCAACTTTGGCTGTAGGAAACTATCTAGGTACTGGTTCATTGGTTCCAGGATCGATCCTCAACCGGGGATGATCGGTCTCCCTGGGGGCTTTTGTAGGTTTTTATGTACTTTCGGTATGGTATAAATCGTAGGGATCCTAGGATTAGTCTTGTTAAGGAACTTAAATTCAGGTTCTGAGAGGAATCCTTCCTCTAGCCCATGGGTTGTAAGGTCTTTTATAACTTTGGATATTTCTTTGGTAGTGTCTCGTTGAATGCGGGTGTAGCTGGTTTCACAGTTTAGTTGTTGGTTGATCTCCTCTATGTAATCTTCTATATTCTGGACAACCATTGCACCCACTTTGTCCGCAGTCTTTATCACAATGGATTTGTTCTCATTCAAAGATTGCAAGGCTAGTCTTTCTTCCAACGTGGTGTTATGGCTGATGTATTTTGTATTTTCCAGCAAGCTCATAACTTCAGTCATCACTATTTTCTCATAAACTATAATCTTTTCGCTCATTAAGTGTGCGGCAGGTGTAAAGGTGGACGCTGGACGGAATTCTGTTGCTGCAGCTTTTCTATTGTATTGCTCATTCTTCACAAAGAAGTACTTCAGGCGGATTTTTCTAAAAAACTGTTGCAATTCCAATTTAATGTTGAAAGAGTTAGGAGGAGAGGTGGGTATAAAAGACAAACCCTTTGCCAGGATATCATGTTCGGCCTTACTCAGGGTGTAGTTGGAGATGTTAAGGATAGGATCTTTTTTAGTAGTAGTTGTAACCTCGCTTGGATGTCCTATGGTGAGTTGCTCCCTCCTCATCATTGAGGTCTCTCTGCTAATCGGTACATCATTGACTGGTGTAGAAACTACCAGCGGTAGGTCTGACGCCTGGTCCGAATCTCGCCATGGTTCTGTTGTGGTTGAAAGCATACCCTGGTGTTAGAGTATCACGCACAGAGTAATTTCATTTACATTAGCCCCACGTATAGCTCCTTCCAGTCCAACTCATGGAACACAGACCACGTTTTGCAGGTATTTAGGATATTACCTACTTTAGCTACTGCACTAGCCAGAACGCGCTAGTTCACATGTACACGGAGCGCCGGGATACGTCATATACTGACAGATATCCCCACGCACTCTCACTCGGGGAAAGATTCAGACGAACGAGGATGTCTCCCTTTTGAAGTTACTCAAGTAAGCAACACAGGCCCCAGGTTTCTCAGATCAGTTTCACTTTACCCAAAAGCACTGTATTTACTTTGATGACCCCGCAAACCCGGTTTTATTTAAAATGCACACTTTCTTTTGCCACCACGTGCTGGATTAATTTGTTTATCGTCACACCGCGACCCAGCGTGTTGCCGACTTCGGTTTTAGAATAATTCCCGTGTGTTTCCCACTAATGCTTTGTAATTCACGCTCGCCGTCAGTATGGCTACTGTATCTCGGTGTATGACTTAGGACACAGGCCCTATGTATCCCAGATTAGTCTCACTTCAACCAAAAGCACAGTTAATACTTTGCTAATGCCAAGGTCATCCTGAACACCCGGATTTATTTAAAATACATTTCTTTTGCCTTAATGTGGTTATCGGCACCCCGCGACCCAGCGCGTTGCCGACTTTGTCTTCAGAATAATTCCGGTGCGGGTTCTACTAATGCCTTGTATGTTACTGAAACTCAGTATATGTGTAATTGATCGATCAGCATACTGCGACTCACTATGTTCCAGTATGTTCTAATGCATCACACTCACGATCGCATTCTGATTAACTGTTATTTGCTTAATTGCATAGCCGCTCGCATTGATGAAAGTTTCTAGTCATTGTACTAACTCCTCTCCATTAATTGCATACCATGTCATGCTGTGCAATATTAGCGATCAAGGCTTGACAAGCGCCATGCTCTCCTTGCATCTGTTGCAGAATATAACTCCCTGATGTGAGTGTAAGGTTTCCGCTGACACCTCCGAAATTAGGACACACAGAATCAATGTACTATACTTCCTGAGTTATTAGGTGAGTTTGAAGCTGCCACTGCTCCTGTCACACTTATAAATAAATAAACACACACACTCCTCTAATTCAATTTTTCAATTCATAGGCTGTCATTCCCTCCCCTGTCCTGATGAAGACCCGCCACAGATGCTTATGAATCTGCACTAAATTTTAGGGTCAAAATGTCAACTTTGTTAGTTCAACTTGTCTCTTACATTTGATGATTAATGTAACTCCATGAAACGTATTAAGTACGGTAAAACCAATTATATGTGATTCCCGACAGAACCATTGTTTTTCTTTTGCATTATGGGGGGCAGCGACTGCCGCTTTCTTTGGTGGTACCATCACAGGCTGAGGAGGCGAGGCCACTGCTGAAGGTCTTCCCACTATTTCCTAGAGTGGATTGTGCAGTGCTTAAGGACCCCTATTTTGGCACACTTAACTGGCAATGACCCACCAGATCTTCTTCTTCTTGTGAGGGCTGACCTACAGAGAAGACGATTACAGAACAAAATAACAAAAAAAACATTTTTATGATATTGTCTTAAGCAAAATATTATCCAACATACTTAGGTCAATATATTTTTTCTTTTTGTTAACGTACATTGGTGCAGATTGATATTTACTGTGATGTGTTACTGCATCACAACTGGGACGGAAATACTTACCAACTTATTATAAGTGTGTAATATACAATATAAAATGTAATAAATGGATGGAATGCTGTTACCTTGTGAGGAACTAAAATGTGAAACAACTTAGAGATCATGAGTATTTTTTATGTTATTCTTTTGAAAAGTGATTGCGACTTTTACTTTGGCCATTACTCAATGTTGTATGATATTAAAGTCCACCTTCACCTCTTCTATCATTTCTATGGGACTATCCTCACACATTTAAGTCCACTACTCAGTAGTAAATGTGGGCGTAAATGTAGGAGGGCTTGGGGAGTGGCTGGAAAAAAGGCATACTTAGGGCCTCAGTTATGACACTTCCACTGTGCCCTCCTGTGACATGATGGATGCATCATATTTACTGTGCCGCATCATGTCGCAACGAATGACACATACGTCAGTATTATTGACGTATCTGTTGGTGCAAAAGTTATGAACTGCTGGGTTGTGTCTGAAAACAGATGCAACTCCAGCAATGTGTCCTTTCACTATAAGGGCCTGCATCAGTCTTACGCCTTCTGTGAGGCAAGCTTAAGATATTGACGCAGTAGCATCCTAGAAGTGGTGCAGTGAAATCTGATAGATTTCACTGCACCCCTTCTACAAGGCTTTTTGCGGGGAATGCCCACCCTGCATACATTATACTTGACGCAGGTATATTGTAGCACAGGGCTTCACAAAGTGACACATCTGCTGAGCTGCGTCACTTTGTAAATAGGTGGCAACATGGCGAGTTTTTAACGCTTCTGGTGCATCACAAAAAGTGACACAACGGCGGCGTAACAGTGACGCTAGGCCTCATACAGAAGGCCCTTAGTACTAAACAGGGGGTAGGGAGGGGAAAGGAGGGGTTTAGAGAGACTTAAGGAGGTGAAGAACCGGGTTTTAGAACCGAGCGGCGCCAGGGACACGCCCAAAGTTTTCAGGTTCTCCTGTCTTGGCAAACAGAGACACGGAATACTTCTGGATGGCGTCAGAGATCAACTTTATTAGCTGCAGCTAGTAAGAGTAAACCAAGCAATACAAAACGGTGTACAACTCAGGAAACAGCTTAATTTTCATAGAGCAAGACATCGCTTTTTATACACCATATTCTCATTATAAATGTACACCCACTGCGCAAAATTCTGACCAATAGGACACATTTTCTAACTGAGTATCACATTAACAAAAACCCAATTTACAGTAACCCAACCCAAAAGTTAATTATTAGGACTGTCCCAAATTCAATTTCCGCAAGCCGGACAAACCCATAATTGAAAGCACTATCCATGTAATGAAAAGTCGTAAGGAAAGAAACAATTCAGATGTTGAGTAGGATAAGATATGTGCAAGAAACTAAAAGTTAACGATATCATGAACATTGATTGGCAATTTTAGACAAGAATCAAACTTAAGGGAAATTGGTTTTGCGAGGTCAGTTTCAGGTGAAGAGGTCAGTTTCTCTGCAATTCACTCACAAGTCAGAAAAGGGCCTGTTAATGCATACATGAACAATGAGGCCCATGCAACTTTGTTCGTTCGGTTACCTCCACGGCCTACGTGAGGGCAACACAAAAATGGCGTCACGAACAACTCAAACAAAATGGAGTCTGGTTCGAAATCACGGAACCTCAGCCCCTCCTTTTGCCATTACGTAGGCAATACCCTAAACTCACGTCAATCTGAATCCAGGTCTATATTTATTCTCATCAGGTCGTCAAGGTGTTGCTGTAACATCATCTTATTATCCTTCAGTTCTCTCGGGACTGGTCTTCTCACACAGATCGAAGCACAAAGACTACAAATGGCGGGCCCTAACTGGATGCATAAGCAAAACGAGAAAAGGATTGCTAAAGCCATACCAAAAAACATCAGAATCTTCCATCCCCATTTGGACAGCAGTTCCCAAAACCATTCTATCAATGACCAGTTCCCTTCGTCTACATGGTTAGACTCAGCGGACTTATGTAACCTCAAGATGGCTTGGTACACTGTCGGGGCGTTATCTGGTATGAAAACACAGCAACTAGACCCGATCAATTTACATACCCCACCTCTATCTGCAAGTATAATATCTAAAACAAAGCGGTTCTGTAATGTCATAAGGCGATCCGCTTGAAGCTCAGCTGTAATATTGCTAAGGGCACCTGCAGTCTCATTTATAGTGGCCTCGACCACTCTTGTAAGCTGACGAATATTTCTACCATTAGCCATAGGACCCCAAAAGGGCAGAAAACCCTTAAAGAAGTCTCCAACTTCTTGTGCGACAGTATCTTTCCCATCAATAACACCTCTACCATATCTTGTCTTATGGTAATTGAAAGCAGCTGTGTATGTAGGGGGAAGCAAAAATGCTACATAACATGTGCCTGAGAAATCAGGAGGCAACCATGTATATGCTCTGTCGTGACAAACAAAATACGTGCCTTCAGCTGGCAAGAACGGTGGAGATTTCTGGGATGTATAGACATAGGTGTGAATGCACACACTCTTACCAAGCTGAGCTCTTGGATTCTGACCATTACCTTGCAGACAAAAATGACCTCGGTGGGGTACAATCCAAATAGGAGGAGACCTTTTCTGTCTCTCTTTCTCTGTCAGGCTAATGCTATATCTTGTCTTGTTCCAACCAACATATGCTCGTACCTCTTCTTTAGGGATAGCATTATACGCATCAATATCTTTGATCATATCTACTATTCCCTGTATCAAGGCATTATTACTCGCATTATCTTTGACAGAAAGTACAGGAGATGCTTCATTCGCATAGATAAACATTGCTTGGAGTGCCCATACTGACCCATTAGGCAAAAAAGGCAAAACCAAATATGGCATTCCCTTATCTGTCGTATGTGGCATAAGACCACAAACCCAACAATTCGTGGTATTTACGACTAGCTGATGCTGATGCAACATCTGTATAAATGAATTGTTCACAAATTCTGATCTTCGTGTCTGTTCATGTTCAGGCAACGTATGGAACTCATGTGGGGAGACAGTAGGAAAAGAAAGAGTAGGTTGGGATGTAGATGCACGCGTCTGTTGCGTAACGTAGACAATCCAACCTACACAAGCTAACATAATATTCAAAAACATTAGAAAACACAGTATTAAAAAACATTTGCTACGAATCAATATACACACTTTCATTTTAGGATCAACTCTCTTAACACCCTCATCAGACCCAAAAGACTCCATCCTCTAACGTGCTGCTCACGGCTATTACCTTTTTCACTTAAGTGTGCACCAAGATCGCACTAACGACCCTGAACCACAGGCCTTATGTCAATACGCGGCTCACCCCTTAAGGCTATTCCGCGACCCTGCAGCTGAGTCCGGATGGTGACTCGAAAAAGAAAAAAGTAAAAAAGTCTCTTGATCTGACAAGGTGTAATTCACTATATAAAAAAATTCAGATTTTATTTGTCCATGAGAACAGTCTTTCTTGGTCTCAAATTGTAGCGTTCTTTACCAAGCACAGTTGGGTCTTTAAAAAGGAGCTCCGGATTCGTCGTGTCGAGCTTCAGACGTGGAGGCACAGCAGCTTGCAGAACATCATCATCCTCGCGTTCTGACTGAGGCCATGTCAAATGTGCATCACTAAAAGGTACAAATCTAGGAATCCTTTCACATTCGGAATCAGCTATTCCATCCTTCACCCACTTATCATACGGTAAAGGCAAAGGAACTTTTTTAGAATGGGTGACATGCACCCAATTTTTTTTACCAGCTATTCTAACAGCAGTTCTAGTGGCCAAGAGGACCAAATGTGGTCCAGTCCATCTCGGCTCCAAGTTTTTGGTTCGTTGAAAATTCTCCGTCAAGACAAAATCACCAGGTTGAATCGTATGGCCTGGATCTGCAGTAGCTGTTGGCAAACTGTCATAGACCTGTTGGTGGAGAACCCTTAATTTAGCAGTCAAGTCATGTAAGTAATCTACCAACATAGGGTACTCAATCTCGCTGTATTTCTTAGGACGGGGCACACCCCAAACATTCGCTGGACGACCAAAAACTATTTTGTATGGGCTAAGTCCCACACGAGAATGCACTGTCGTCCTTGTAGACAAAAGAGCCAACCGCAAGGCATCCGGCCATGTAAGACCAGTGCTCGCTTGTATCTTAGCTAATTTCAGCTTCAAAGTGCCGTTATAGCACTCGACAAGTCCAGCAGACTGGGGGTGATTCGCAGCATGGAATTTCTGTTTTATTCCCAAACCAGCACATACTTTCTTCATGATTTGACCCACAAATTCACTCCCATTGTCGCTCCATACAATTCTCGGCAATCCATACCTAGTGAAATACTCTTTGAGCAAAACCTTGGCTGTAGACAAGGCAGTATTATCCTTTAGGGGGTAGGCCTCTATCCATCTGGAAAAGGCACAAACAACCACAAGGACATACTTCAGATTGTTACATCTCTCCATGTGTATGTAATCTAACTGTATCACTTCAAACGGATAAGTTGGGGGAGCAAAATGACCAGCTGGAGTTGGGGTTCCCTTGCCAGGATTATGCATCAAGCAAATCATACAATGCTTCACCAAATTCTCAGCACATTTAGGAATTCCAGCATTCTGCCATACTGGAGCCAACAACTTGCATATTCCTTTCGAACTAATGTGAGCCATTCCATGAGCCATAGTAACGACTGGGAGCACATACGCGTCAGGCAACAACCATCGCTGGTGCTCCGACAACTCAACCCAACAACCTGTCGAATCCAACATACCCGTACTTTCTCTCCACGTACTCACTTCTTTTTCCGTAGCTTCAGCCTGAATTATCTTCACACTTTCTATTGTGTCTTCACACATTCCACCAGCTATAACCCAATTAGCAGGGCCTGCAACATACATACAGCTCATCATGTCTTTCGCCGTTTCCTTCGCAACTTTATCCGCAAACGCATTTCCTCGACCTACATCAGCCACAACTTTCTTATGCGCACTACACTTCACAATTGCAATCTGCTTTGGGAGAGTAAGTGATTCCAAAAGTTCATTCACTAACTCTCTCCACAAACGTCCAAAACTATGGGCAACACCAAACACATACTGGCGATCAGTATAAATATTCACTCGCTTTCCTTCTGACAACACACACGCTCTAGTCAATGCAATCAACTCTGCTGCTTGCACAGAATTATGTGCTATACGTGCTGTCTCAACAACTGTATATAAAGTTGTGACGGCATATGCCGCAGTGTCTCACCATTCGGAAGCTTGAAGCACGAACCATCTACCCATAAAGTACCATCAACATTCTCAAGAGGAGTATCTTTTAGGTCAACTCTAGCCTTCGTTTCTTCCTCTGTCCGAAGGAAACAATCATGCTGTTCTTGAGCATCTGTCTCTACAGAAATCGGCAACAACGTAGCTGGATTCAACACATTACATCTTTTGATGTGAACATGGCTAGCCAAAAGTGTCAACTCGTATCCTGACAGACGGGCACTAGTAAGGTGCTGAGTCTTAGTCCTATTCAATAAGGTATCCACTGCATGTGGGACCATCACAATCAACGTATTATCCAATACCAAACCAGCAGACTGTCGGATAGAAACAGCTGCTGCCGCTGTAGCTCTCAAACAGCTCGGCAACGCTTTAGCTACTGGATCTAACGTCGCTGAAAAATACGCACATGGACGTTGCTTGTCTCCGAATCTCTGTGTCAATACTGACAATGCACAACCTTCTCTCTCGTGCTCATACAACGTAAAAGGTTTACTGTAGTCAGGAGTACCCAACACCGGGGCAGAACACAATGCATCGCGTAATTCAGAAAAACATTTCTGACAATCATCAGACCAAGGGAGAGGATACGGAGTATCTTTAAGAGTCAATGCCAACAGAGGTTTCGCTAGCAAGGAAAAGTTGGGGATCCATTGCCTACAATACGAGGTGATACCTAAGAAAGCACGCACTTCTCTCTGTGTGGATGGCACACTCATTTGCGCAATCGCTTGAATTCGTTCTGGGGTCAACCTTCTTCCCTCCTTCGACAAGAGATGGCCTAAGTAGGTTACTTCTTGTCGACAATACTGTAACTTTGAAGATGACACTTTATGATGAAGGTCAGACAAATGTCGTAGCAAAGAAAGAGTAACCTCTTTACAAATCTCCTCATTATCAGCAGCCACTAGCAGATCATCAACGGACTGGATAAGAGTAGCACCAGAAGGCAACGCAAGAGTATCGAGTTGAGTTTTCAAAGCCTGACTATAGATGGAGGGACTTTCACAATAACCTTGAGGAGCTCTCTTGAACTAGAAGCTTCGGCCTCCTAAAGAGAAGCCGAAAATATCTCTACTCTCCTCGGCAATCGGAATACTGAAGAAAGCATTCTTCAAGTCGATAACAGAAAACCAGGCTGCCGAAGCAGGAATCAGAGTCAACAAAGCAGTGATATCAGGGACAACAGGAAACTGTGGCACAACAATCTTATTCACTTCTCGAAGATCGATCATAAACCGATACACAGGTGGCTGAGAAGCATCAGTACGCTTAAGGACAGGCAAAACAGGACTGTTACACACGTTACCTCTCGTTTCCTCAATTACACCCTTCTCAACCAAATCATAAATAATTGCTAAAAGAGCTCTCTCGCCATCACTAGAGATTTTATATTGCGGAATACGAGGTAGCCTAGCATTCAACTTGAGGGTGACAACATATGGTGGAATCTGTAAGAGACCAACATCATTGGGACCTGTAGCCCAAAGTGTATCAGGAAGAGAACGCAATTCCAGTGGAAAGCAATCTTTAGACAAATACATCGGAGAAATCATTTTCTTACCCAAGGTAAGATGTACTCCCGAAGGAGAGCAATGTAATGTCGCATGCAGTCTTTTCAGCAAGTCCAAACCCAACAGATTCTCACCACAACCAGTCATTAGAATAAGTGGAGCTTCCAATTCACAAGGACTAATAGAAAGGGACAAAGGACTGGAAACCGGATTACGAACTGGGGTGCCTGAAAATCCTACAGAAACATTGGTCAGGCCAAACAAAGGTGCGCCAGGAAGTTTAGAGTGCATAATAGAACTCTTCGTCGCACCAGTATCCAAAAGAAAAGGTTCTGCCACACCTGATGTAATGACTTCAACATAAGGTCCACTCTGGTCTACTGGAACTGACACTACTCCCTCTCTTTGCCCATGGCTGTCCTAACTATCATTATAACCAGCACTCTCACTCTCGACATAAAAATCATCAACATAGTACTGTGCAGACTGACCACTCGGAACATTCTGTCTATCAAAATAATTCGCAGAATTCTGAAGGGAGGAGGAATGCTCATTCTGGGGTAACACACCACGTCCCTTACCCCTAGGAGCTTGCTGGAAACCACCACGACCTCTCTGACCAGATACGCCATTCGCACGTTGTAACAAAGCCGGGCAACTATTCTTGAAATGACCTTCCTCTCTGCAATAAGCACACTGATTAGGACCAGGAAAGAATCGCGGAGCATAGGGCTCAGGCTTCTGTAACAATCTCTGAAACTGTGGAGGTTGCTGAAACTGAGGCTGATTCTGACGAGGCGGATAAGCTTGCTGCAAAAGGAACCTTTGTCTTTAGATCTTTAGTTTTCTTCTCTGCTTTATCCTTCTCATCTTTATCCCTATTCTCATAATATTGTGCAGTAGCCAATATCTGGGCTGACGAAGAAACAGCCCATGAACTCTCAGAGTCCTTTAACTTATTACAAAGTTCGGGAAGCAAATTAAAGACAAATTTGTCCACGAACAACCTTTGACCACCTTCCGTACTCATGTCATGACCACTATGATCAATAAACGTTTCTTCAAACTTCGTGAAGAAATCAGACACACTCTCGTCTTTCTTTTGTTTGCATGCTGCTAACTTATCCCAATTCACTCGTAAAGGAGGCATCATAGTTTTCATTAAATTAATAATCCTACCAGGTAATTCTGCAACTAAGGGCTCAGGTTTGGCACCTCCTACTTGCCGACCATCTGCAGCAACAATATTAGCCCACGTATCTCCTAATTCTTGCGCATGATTCTCATGACGAATCTTCACCCACAAAGGTTGAGGGACTACATTACCCATTAACATATCTATGTCAGCTAAATTCATAATACACGCTTCAACTGTCTGAGACAACTCCTTATAATAACCGGCAGAAATCTTACGGGGGTCAGGTAAGGTCTGCTTAAGAGCCAAGACCTCTGCTCTTTTCCAAGGGACATGTACCCATACTCGCTGAAAATGTGCCGGTACACCCTGAATACCCTGATTAACATTAGCAACAACTTCCTCTCTCCATACAGGGGGAACCTCTCTCATGGGATACTGCTTCACTTTCCTCCTAACAGAAGAATCAGGTTCGTACAATGTCTGAGGCAGTAATCTAGACCTAAAAACAAGTATCGTCTCCACGGCATCTGTAACATCAGATTCCACTATCGTCCCTTAAGCAAATTCTGACTGAACATCAAGCACTTCCTGCGGAATCGGACCCAACTCATTATCTTCCCATTCCTGACGAAGAAAAGTACACATTACATCAAAAACATACCTTTGATTTGGCGGATCCCACTGAAAGAAAACATCCATAACTGCTGGTAAATTATACCTAGAAGCATTTAAAATCCATCTACGAGCCAACAAATCCAACACTGTCCGTTCCTCGGAACTAGGAAGCTGACTACGACTCTGCTTACGTTCCGAAACAGGGGTCATATTCAGTGACCCAAACAATGGAGACAACAGATTAGCAACAGTCTCAGTCATTCGTTTTCGAGCAGAAGGAGAAGAAGCAGACATAAGAACAGGAGAATTAGTATTTTGAGGCAAAAGAGGTGTAGGAACAAGAGCAGTAGGAGTCGAAGATGCAGAAGTAGAAGGCAAAGGAGTTTGAGGCAAAGCTGGTAGCAAAGCTGGCAACCCTAGAGTGGGTTGCGCAGTACGAGGCAAAACCATCTGTGGAGCACCGGGTGCCTGAACAACAGCAGGAGGTTGAACAACAAAGGGTGGAACAACCGGGGGTAATGGAGGCGCAGTAGCACCCTACACATAAGGGGGTGGCAATCTCAGTAAATGAGAGATCAAAGGATCTTTTTCAGGATCTTCAATCACATTTGGAGGAGAAGGCGGCAAGGCCGGATAACATTTATCGATGGCCATGCAACGTTGTCTCTCTGAGACTTCACTCACACGCTCTTCTCCATCTTCCCTAAACTGCCTAGCAGCTTGTAGTACTGACATATTCTTATCTTTCCTATCTCTTTTTGCTTGCTTAATTTCTCGCTGTTTGGCTTCCTTACACCAAAGGCGGAAAGAGTCAAACATTGCCGGCCGGGCTTTCTTCTTAAATAGCGCAACTTCCAGATTATCTAAAATATTTAATTCGAAACTACCATGTTGGGGCCATCGTAAAACACCATCTTCCCTTGTAGAGTGGACCCATACTTCATTATGAGTAATAGGACCCACTCCGGGTTTTGAATAGAGCTCATAAGTCGGAGTTCCAACCGGAGGTATCGGACATAAATCTTCCAATCGGGAATCCCTGTTGCAACCACAACTAAAACATTTCCTAATTTTGCTAAGACCAGGCATCTTATAGCTCACTAATCTAGCTTCAAACTTCAAGGGGTTATCAGCTATCAATACACTCGCAAATATACGAACCCCTCGGCTTCGATTGTTGCAGCAACCGAATAAAACATTACCAAGAAGCAACACAAAATCGTGGGAGCGACCCACTTATACTTAACCAAAATATCTGTCACGCCACCAGAAGACCGTCTATCGTCTCGCTTTACAAAGGATCAATCAAGGGTCCAAAACAAGGCGACAGTCAGGGCAGCAGTCCTTCGTAGCCGTCAGAAAGTGGGAAGCCTCGCAGAAAAGACTTTCGGTCCACGTCGACATGCAAGGGTCGATGAAGTGGCGGCCTTCCTCCAGAATTTCCTCACGTGGCTCCTCACGATCCTCAGGCTTGGACCGGTACCGCTGAAGTCGCCCCATGTTGGGCGCCAACTGAAGAACCAGGTTTTAGAACCCAGCGGTACTGGGGACACGCCCAAAGTCTTCGGGTTCTCCTGTCTTGGCAAACAGAGACATGGAATACTTCTGGATGGCGTCAGAGATCAAATTTATCAGCTGCAGCTAGTAAAAGTAAACCAAGCAATACAACACGGTGTACAACTCAGGAAACTGCTCAATTTTCATAGAGCAAGACATCGCTTTTTATACACCATATTCTCATCATAAATGTACACCCACTGTGCAAAATTCTGACCAATAGGACACATTTTCTAACTGAGTATCACATTAACAAAAACCCAATTTACAGTAACCCAACCCAAAAGTTAATTATTAGGACTGTCCCAATTTCAATTTCCACAAGCCGGACAAACCCATAATTGAAAGCACTACCCATGTAATGAAAAGTCGTAAGGAAAGAAACAATTCAGATGTTGAGTAGGATAAGATATGTGCAAGAAACTAAAAGTTAACGATATCCTGAACATTGATTGGCAATTTTAGACAAGAATCAAACTGAAGGGAAATTGGTTTTGCGAGGTCAGTTTCAGGTGAAGAGGTCAGTTTCTCTGCAATTCACTCACAAGTCAGAAAAGGGCCTGTTAATGCAAACATGAATAATGAGGCCCATGCAACTTTGTTCGTTCGGTTACCTCCATGGCCTACGTGAGGCAACACAAAAATGGCGTCACGAACAACTCAAACAAAATGGAGTCTGGTTCGAAATCACGGAACCTCAGAGGGGCTTATAGAGTGTCAGACACCCTCCCACAAAGCAGTAAGCCCATTGCTATTCTCACGCTGCAGTTCTAATGTCACTACAGCCAAAAAGGACCCAAAACAGTAGTAAATGTACTACAGCTCTAACCTGCAGTGAGTATAGCACCACACATGGACAGCCAATGGTACTGCAACAAACTCCCATAGAAAATAATGAATGTAGGGAATTAAAGTAAAGCGCCATTGGAAATCATGTTAAAGAAAATAAAATTATTCAAATTAATTAAAAATATAAACAAAGTCAATTTAATGTTAACAACCTTACATAAAAGTACAGCAAATGATTTTATTTTATGAATTTAAAGATAAATGTAAATTCGTTTTTATTAAAATATATTTAAATTACTTTTCATTCATTATTAATATAAGTTTTAATAACCAGTGATAAATAATATTTTTTTTTATTTAGGTGGGTATTTTCGAAATGAAAATTTAAACTTTATAAAGAATACATATTTTTAAAATGTTTAGATTTTAAATTAAAACAAATATAATAGTCCTGTAGTGCACGCTGCATAGGAGACCTTTAGTAATCGATTCAGTTTTGGCCCCAAAAACGTGCATGCGTTGAATTGCTTTCAATGGCAACGCATGCACGTTTGGCGATTCCCTTGTAGGAGTGAGCTTTGAAATCATCTGTTTGTAAATAACAGATGGTTTCAAAGCTCACTCCCGCAAGGAAAACAGGCACAGGTCCCCTCCTCACTCCCCCCCCCTGCTGTCTACTCTTCTCTTCGTCAGCGCGCAGCGCGTGCACATGTCATTGCTTCTCATTTCTCTTAGGTACTTAATGGATGTTATGATGTGATACCTTTTAAATTTGCGTGTGTATTAAATATGGCATTGTATTCATTTATGATTTGGTTCCAATAGGGCAAAGCTCCTCTATTGTTGATCCACTTTATTTGTAACAAATCAATCACTATAGCGAACCAGTTCTCAATTTTGAGCTAATATGCACCCATCAGTTTCTAAACACCTGGGGCACATGAAAAGTGACGCATCGCTGCGTGAAAACAGCGATGCGTCACTTTTCACTGCGCACTCCTTGCGACACCAATGATGCGTCATATTTAATGTATGACGCATCATGTCGCAAGGAGTTACAGATACGTCAGTAATACTGACGTATCTGTAAGCGCAAAAGTGACGCATTGCTGGAGTGTGTCACAAAAGTGACGCAACTCCAGCAATGCGCCCTTTCACATGGGGCAAGCCCCATGTGAAAGGGCCTGCGTCAGTCTTACGCCTGCTGTGAGGCAGGCGCAAGATTTTGACGCAACGGCGTCCTAAAAGTGACGCAATGAAATCTCATAGATTTCACTGCGTCACTTCTACGACCCTTCCTTGCGTCAATACGCCCCCCTTGCATACATTATACCTGGCGCAGGTATACAGGGGTTTACAAAGTGACGCATCTACCTAGATGATTCACTTTGTAAATATGGTGCAACAAGGCACATTATTTACGCTGCTGGTGCGTCACAAAAAGTGACGCACCGACGGCGTAAAAGTGATGCATGGCCTCATAAATGAGGCCCCAGGATGAGCCTGTGCTCTTCCCCTGTCTCTCCCTCCCTTGGACTACGATAGTATTTTTATTAGTTCTAATAGTGTGTGCATTAGCCAGCCTACAGCAAGCACTTCGCGCCATTGAAATTAAAATATCTAAATGGGAATAGTTCTTAAGCTACATTGTGCTCTGAAAAGCTGCTCCAGGGGCTGTCAATAATGGAATCCAATTTTCCTCCACACTGGTTATTGTCACCTTTTCAGTTAAATCACTGTTAGTGTTTGTGCCTGTACATACACAGAAACCAAACCTTCATTTTTGTAAATCTGGAAAAATACACTTTCAGTATTATTGAAAATGGTACTGAATTATAAATGGCAAAAACTGTATAAAAGGAGTGACTGCAGCTTTTAAGGTAATCAATTGGAGAAGGGCTGAACTGAGCAAATTGGTGTAGGCATTCTAAAATTCTTATATATTGCGTTATTGAATACACTGAAAGAAATACATATCCCTGTCGTGCCATGGCTGCGATAACGGGCCTCTGTCGCTGAAGGCGCCAAAAGGACGTGCACGTTTTGTTGAGTCACGCCAGGCCCACTATCCGTCATCATTGGGTACATGAGGCCTGACAGCTACCCTTAGAGTTTAACAGCGTGTCAGCAGGAGCGCTATCTAATGACAGGGAGGGCATGCCGTGTGCAATACAACCTTGGTGAAAACTTCAAAGACACGGTAAGCATACATACAACATGGAAAGCATTTAACCGCATACGCGCTGCGGCGATTTTTGCGCTACGCGGCTTTTTTCAAAAAGCAGCGTTACATGACGAGCTCAGCTCGTCATCAGCGTGCGAGCGGCGCAACTGATGACGAGCTGAGCTCGTCATCAGCGCCGAAGGGGTTAATAATTAATGCCGGACAAGTATACGAGAAAAATGCATGCCAACATGTTTCCCGTCCATACCATGTTAGAAATGTTATGTAAAATAAAAATAGTATTCTAACCTACCATACAGTATAACAAGCTTTTGTATTAGGTCTCTCATTTATGCGAGTTTGAGCTATTGACATTGCAAATGACAATGCCTTTTAATTTTTTTCTCGTTTTTAAAACATAAATAAAAGGCACTGTCATTTACAATGCCAATAGCTTAAACTCGTGCAACTGCGAGACCTATTGCATTGCAAATGCTTGTTTATTTAGTTGTTGTGTTCTACATTTAAAATAAATAAGTAATATTACCACAGAGTGATATCTACCACAATTGCAGAGACCTCTCTATTATAAAAGATAGGGAATAGTAAAATGGTTTACTAACCTTGAGAAAAAATTAGTTAAACATTTTCGAAGTGGCTCAGAAAGCTTGCGACCGCAGACTTTCCGAGTCACATCGTCGGTTTCACTTCCGACCGCTGCATTACAACGCAGGCATTCCAAAGTGAAAACAGCCGGTCATTTCAGCTGGATTCCAAGGAGCTCAAGGAGCCCGTTGGCCAGTCGGAGGCCTCACCTTAAGCCCTATGGATGGCATTTGCACCATCAGGATTATGATGTCGGTTTCAGACAGGCTTCCCATGTTGGGCTTTCCCAACTCGGCGATGCAGTAAGCGCAGGGGAAATAGTTTTATTTATTTATTTACTTAATTTATTCCTGGACGTCGTATGTCCGACTCCACTACCCCACCACCCTGCCCCTCCCCTGCCTCACCGCCCCGCAGCACTTCCTGTGTGAGCCGCCACTGGTACAAATGAACCAAACTATAGACATAGTTGGACATACTGAGATGACAGTAAATACAAATGTGTATTATGATGATATTTGTATTGTTTGCACGTAATAAATGGTTTGGCAAATACGTAAAATGTAAAGGAAAGTATGGAGGTTTTTATAAGACAGCGAGGTAACATTTAATTCATTTTTTTAAGAGAACCTCTTAACCCACATTGGGCATCGTTACGATGCTGGTCAGACTCTCGTCCGACCGGCACCGTAGCGAAAGTGTGACTGCCTGACAAGGAGTCGGCGGTCCTACTGCCCTTATTACAACGTGACCGCCTTCACGGTGGTCGCAAAGTGTATATTTTCCATTGCGGCAGAAGAAAATGTACACTTTAAAAACATCTCTGCACCGTGTGCCAAGCAACATGTAGTGCCTGCCACAGGGTGCAGGGATGTTTAGGGGGCCCATAGCAGAGGGAAACGGGGGAGGGGGACCACGCTAGGGGCCCCAAAGTTACTTTCTGCCAGCCTTTTCATGGCAGGAGTACAGTCATGAAAGGGCAAGCTGAAAGGGACATTGTATTCCGTACTGTGGTGCCTGAGCCCTTATTGTAAGGATACTGACCCTCCGACGGGCTCCTTGATCCTGTCAGACTGCATCGGACTGTTCATCTGCCTGCTGCCTCTGACAGCACGTATGGCAATGCGTCGGTAAGACTGCAGCAGCAGATGGCGATTGGAACTACATCAAATGAGCCGTCGAATGCGGTCCGACCTCCATCAGAATGACCTCCCCATTTTTTGTATTCATTCTAAAAAATAGAACAAAAGAATATAACTTCAGCTTCTCTTGAAATAATCCAATTTGTAATTGCTTAGTGTCCTTTTCCAGACAACAATCCATGAGTGAAAAAGGAAATGTGTGGACATTAGGTGGCTCACGTAAGGATATTATTTTTTGCGTCTCTTGGTGGTGGTTTCCCGGATGTTGTCTTCAACTGGGCCAGATAAATGGCCTATGTTAAAGGCCACTGAAGTGGCCTGAGTGTCAACACGAGTGGTCGTGACCAGTGACCCCATATGGAGCAGAGTCCCGCTTTCCATGGGTCTTCCATCTGGAGATGTTTCTAGGACTGAACTGGCAGCAAATGGCACTTGCCTCAAGGAAATTAAAGCTAAATTTGACTCTCTTGCAGGCAATGCTCTGAAGCTATCCTCCACCACCTAAGAATTTAAAGTGGGGACACTCAGCTGAAATTCCAGGAGATCATTATGGGCCCTCTGGGTCTCTCTCTGGGCCCTCGTGAGATCATCCTGGGTCTTTAGAGGTTCAATAATGTGGTGCAGCTTTTCCTGCTCCCGCATAACTACACCCATCAGGCTTTTACTTGTGGTATTGACATTGATTACTACAGCCCAAACATTCCTTCACATATCAGGTACTGCTGTGACCTTCAGTTGGTAGCAATACGTATCCTGTATACTGGCTGCACAGCAGATGGTATTGCTGTGGTTGTCACGGGAGGTAGGACTGGGGAGACCACAGTTGTTGTTGTTGTGGGGGCCATTGAGGGTTTGTAGAGGCACTGATGTGTGTAATGTGGATTGGCCTCATCAGATTTAAATCTCATGTCCTCAGAGAGAGGGAGCGGTGGAGGCCGCTGGCCATACAAACCTGATGGGCCAGGCTGGACATAAAGATCATCCTCATTGGCAGGAGTGCTGCTACCATGAAGGTTTGTGCTCTTCTTCCCACAGGCTGATGGTTGAGAACTTGCTGTATTTTCTCAAAAAATCAATAAAAATATTGAGATAATGGTAGTGTATACTAATTTCAAGTAAAATATTTAATATAAAAATTACTCTTTAATTCATGTTTATAATGTTAAACTGGGTGTCAATATTTTTTACACTATTAATCAAATTGAGGGTCTATATTTTGTTCAATTCTTATTAAATATTAAAAGGTTGAGAAATATTGAAACAGGCTGAAGCAAGGTTATTTGCGATGTCATAGTTCAGGGGTAGGCTAGTGCATGGGAGCTCTTTCCCGGGGTACACCATACTATGCATGAACAACACTGTGTAAAGTAGAGTCTCACAAAATCTTATATGTCAATAATTGTAATGTTGAACTATCCTAGTCTTCTTGTGGAGGCATTGATTTACAGCACTTTGGAACTATAATCTCTTTGAAAATATATTCACAAGTCCTTTTGATTTGCAGGATAACAAACCGTGCTATATTGTTAATATCTAAAATAGTATAACAAAAACGATGTGAGCAAATAAGCGAATGTGATTCAAATATACCTAGCTTAGCTGATACTCTTCATTTTACCAAGCCTCTTTGCAGAGGAGGGTATATGAGGTACATACGCATTAGAGATGCAGCGCTAACCCTCATAAGTATTTTTCCTATAGGCTGACAAATACACTCTGGACATTAGCTAAAAGGGTGTCCTATGCACTAACAATCTATTTTAAAGAGGTGTGTTGTGCCAGCTGTGTTGTCTTTAATGAGACAGCTGAACCATTGTGATCAGCAGACACAGGGCACTTTGCAGTACTTGTGAGTGACTTACAAATAACACATCACTCTGTTTCCACTTCTAGGTAGATGAGGCAATTTAATATGTATTTGTTGCTTTAATAAAAATAAGTAGCTCTTGCACTTTTCAAGGAACATCCAACTCTATGATATGTGTGTTACTTATTAGACAAAATGGCTAAATTTCAATTAGATCCCACTTTTCCGTTCCCTAACTTTTATGTATCATTAGAATCCTGTTTGTTTGGGCAATATTAAAAAAGAATTTAAAAGAAATCCTATAATGCAGAGATATGTTATTTCCAAAACCAGAATTGAAATGTTGTAGTCCTGGTGACATGGAATTATCTGTTCAAACAACTTCTACCTCAAAAAGTGGGTAGAGTTTTATGAGTTGATAAATGTCTGTACATAAGGGGTGTATGTTTTTTTTTCTCCTAAATGTACGATGACACCAGTTTGATTGTGGTTCCTATATGAGTTTAATTAATAGAATGTTGTGTCAGAGTAAGTATATGGGAGATTATAAGTACATAGAGAATGCATGGCATGGTGAGAGATATCAATGAGCATACTTGTGTGAATAGGTTGTCATAAGTGTGGAAATGCGTGTTAGCGATAAGGAGTGTGAGTGTGGAGAAGGTGATTTAACTAGTTTGTAAAAGGTAGTGTTTGTACTTACCTGTCTCTACTCTGCCAGGAATTCCAACAATGCCTTCAGTGTGGAGTATGAACAACACCTCCTCACAGGACGGGATGTTGAAGGATATGGGAGAGCCACCACCAGCTACCATGACCTCTTAGTGTACCCTGGAAAAGAGAGAACAGACTGTCTCTGGCAGATGCCCTCCTGTGGGCATCAGGTGTTGGAAACAAGCATTCACCTTATCTACAATTCTGGCATAATATCCTTTCTCTATCTCTTGGTTGTTGTTTGGACCAGTGTTCTAAACAACTGTGGATCAAACTTAGTTATCCCGTTCACCATTACAAATTCACTCATTTTCAGAGAACCCGGGCTGTCTTTTTCCAGACATTTTCCAAAAAGAAAAAAAAGAAGACAACGGTCTGCTGCTGGTTTATGTTGTGAGTGGCAAATAGTTTATGTGGGTAAATGAGTGTCTATTGTAGTGAGAGCTGCATGTGTTGTTTCTGAGTAGATTTTGAAGGATGCGCCCAACGTTGGAACTCTGTGTTCCTCCATGGTGAGGGCCCTTCCGTACCACTCTGATGATGGACAACTCTAAATATGGTGGACTCATGTCTGCCATAACAATATTTACATTGGTGTATCCATCGATGTGGACTGTGGACCGACAGACTGTCCTCCAATATGATGGATGGTGGTCTATCAGGCCAAACCCTAAATATGGCAGGCAGAATGCCCTGGCCTGATGGGTGGACCAATCCCTCTATGACAGAGGAATGACAATGAGTCCACAAACTCTAAATCAAGCTCTAACTGTTAATCTAATGTAAGATTGCTATTTTCTAAAAATATCCACCTTGAGCAGTCTTTAGACTTAAAAACAGTATGGAATATGTAAGCTCCTGTACAGACACTGCCCAGGAACTCATCTTTAATCAAATAAAAGGTGAATAGTTGTGTTAAAATGTTAATGTTAAAAACATTATATTTGAGATGCCAGATCTTCAAAGGCCCCAACTAATTTCCTGTGAGTGGAACTTGTGGACTCCGGATGAATCCAGACACATTAAACCGCATTACGGACACTTTGACTCCACACTATTTTCATATTTTGAGTGTCCAATCACTAGGAAGAACCACAAGCCTTGAAGAAGCACCAGGCCTGCAAGCCCACAGGGTGCGAAACACGTGTTGGCTGGCCTTTAATTCATGAAGCTTAAAGAATAGCTTTAATATGGAATACACAAGAACCCTGATCACCAATTTTGTGGATGAATGTTTTTTTGGGAATTACCTATAAAAATGTTGCAACCTCTGATTTATTGATACGATTAGAAACTTGGGAACCATCTTTCAACCAATACCAAAGTATTATACCACAACTACGACCTTTAATCTGTTTTTTATTGATTTACATTAATTGTTTCGCATACGGGATACTATAGATAATATAACCATGACTGAAAAGGAGATTTCCGAGTGTTGATACCCCCTTCAAGTTTTTCCTGTTGTTTATCTACTGGGTTAGAGGGTACACCCTTATATCCAACACTAGACCAAACTTCCATAAATCAGTTATCGGCCTTCTTTGGAGGTTCCATGGGGTGTGAGACCTACCCTCTGATTAGTACACTTATCGGTTTATTACACCAATTTTACTCAAGTATAAAGTTAATAACAGATGAGAAGCTATTATTTTAGATGCAACAATGGAAGCCCCAATAACAACCACAACTGAAACATTTGTTGTGCGCATTTGCACTTTAATCCAATTTATAGCAGCATGTTATTAGGGACCATGATATTGTAAATTCTACTTAGCTGTGGACACCTCTATTAAATGTAAAATCCAGTTGTATACGGTAATTAACAATTATGCTTCTGGCAAATTACAAACATTTGGTGCGACAATGCTTTTATTCTAAAGTCTTCAGGCTTGGAAACTCTTAGATTTTGCCTGTTTGGCACAATGTTTATTTCATGAAATTCTGCAAACATCTCTCTGCTAAGAAGCATTAAAACTTGAGTCGCCTCAAGTATTTTGACTGCTGCTCATCTTTCATCGTTCCTCCTTCTTCCCTTTTCAACACGGAATTTAAGACATCCATGGCCACACCTATGCTTTTCAAAACCTCTGTATAAATTAAAATAAAGTAAAGAATATGGTGAAACCGGAAAGTTTTTTTGTACATGTGTAACAGTGCTTTGGGCATTACACTCTGCGAAGCTGGTAGGTGTTTTCAATGTGAAATGCAACTTTGCTACTTCTTTCATTGTTTGTAACAGAAAAGTCCAATGAACACAAACGTTTCTTACTAAAAATGTTTCCAGTTCAGAAATAAAAAATGTTGCTAAACTGAATGTAGTTTCAACATTACAATAGGAGTGAGAAGCAAAGGGCCATCTGGTCAGTTTAAAATAGGTTCTCATAGATTCAATTTCTCGTCTATACATTTTGGGCATTCGTTGATCATAAATATAAGAAATTTCTGTTTAGTGAAGTTGCATGTCGGACCATCCACTGATGCGTATTAATGGCAGCCATGGTTTGAATTTAATAAGTAGAATGTTGTAACTTTCCCCGACTTAAAATATATAATTCTATGTAAAAAATGAAGTGACCTGAATCCAGCAGAAACCGTTTGCAACAAATCAACTGAAATATTCAACTTGATTGTGGTGTGTTTAATGGTTTTAGTACGTAATATTTTATTGCATACATTGCATCTGATGAATGCCCCCATTTAGGAGTAAGTGTTCCCCATTTTCCAGCCAATCCCCTCTCCCTCCCTCCCACATTTACTATGGCTATGCTGCTGAACAGGGAAATCTGATTGTTTAAATAACATTAAAATAGATTGTTTTTAAACACGATAAAAAAACATGTGTTATCACTTGGTACTTTGAAGTCCATATTATATACACCTAAAATTGGATGCCAAGGTTAGACTTGAGCGCCTAATGAATTGCCGAGTCGGGAGCTGCTGCATTAGCAGTTGTAACAGTGCAGCCTATAAACATATGTTTCAGTAATTCTGCAAAGCAGGAGGCATGTAAAACTGATCACTTCTGGCCCCTCGCATGCATCAAAAGTGCGATATCTTCGTTTGATGGGGCCACTAATTATTGTGTAGTCAGAAAGTGCTCTATAAAAGGCGTGAAGGGGTAATTCAATGCAGCCCCCTTTTATCTGCCTCTCCAATTGATGTCTATACAGAGCAGAGCGGGGCTCCCCAAACATGCCGGTCTGTTTCAGATACATAAGATTAAGTAGCAGGCGACATTGAAGAGCTCCTAGGCCACCCAGGAGCGCTGGAAGCAGCGGAAAAGCTGTCAGGATCTGCCCTTTTTCCCATTAATCTGAGAGCTTTTCAGCCTTGCCAAATCGCATCTCCTTCAAATGAGCTGGGAAGAGTGTCCGTCTACTTTCTCTCCCCCCAACCTCCCCGACAACATCCATTAACCCATTGATTACCACAGCCTTTTACTTTTCCGCCCCTTGTCTTTCCCTTTCCCAGAGGGTGAACTTTGACCCCGTGACGGGAACTACGCGCTCTTCACACGCACTGTGCGGGCGGCCATCGCAGGCGGCCTAGCTGAGCAGTTCCTGTTACGGAGCTCGCCGTCACCTGCATGGTTTACTTAATGTCGCCGCCAAAAACAGTGTCCGCAGACCGTGGTGGAGCGAACACCCTTTCAGTCAACAATATCACCTGCTTCAGTCAACAATATCCCCTGCTCCTCTCGAAGTACTAACACTTCACCGGAAGAGTCTTGTCCTAAACCACCTGTAGTCTGCGGAGCGACTTTACTCTGAAGCTAAGTGTGGCGAACCCCTGTCTGTTTTTTTATTTGATTTCGGAGATGGTTCATGAGATAGAGAAGGTGAGTTTATAGTTCACACTGTTCTGTAATATAGAGCCGCGGTTCTTAACCCTTTGACTAATGTGGGCCCCTACTTAATCATTACTGGAAACCGGGGACCACCACTGAATCATTATTTGGATCTGGGGACTACCACGGAGTCATTATTGGTTATGCTTCACAACAATACACACAGTACACACAAAATACATAAACAAATAGTTACCAAACAAATACACAAATGATGAAACATTTTCTTTAATTCGCAAGCGGATATAAAAAAAACATTTTAATGGGAAGGTTGGAGCTTTTCTCTATTCAGTTGAGGTCACTGATCCCCCATACCATATTCAATTTGATGCACTTGTACTTCTTCCAAAAATCAATCTGAAGGTACTAATTAAATTTTTAGCCTTCAATTTTATATTACTTCACATTTACAGAATGTTTTAAACATTTTAATTGTACATTTTGCTTCTTTATATACACTTTATTAATCTGTTAATATTATATAAGTTTCAAAGCAATCACAGCTTCCCTGAGTAGGCTTTGCGGACCCCTAGGGGTCCCTGGATCACAGTTTAAGAACCACTGATATTGAGCATACTTAGTTGTGGAGCAACCAAGCTCTGTACATTAATGCAATTTACACAATAAAAATTATATGCCAATTACATTTCACCCAGTTATAAATGCTTCACAGTTCTTATATCTACAGGTGTATTCATAGGGAGATTAAATGAATTGCCCAGAATAAGACTATTTACAGTCAAGTAATAGCTGTGGGTTTAGAACCACATAATTTCCACATAACCGTGCCAACAAAGATGCTGGTATGTGAGTGCATAGCACTAACACACACTGGGCACTGGGTCGAGGAAACAGTCTAATTTTTCATTGGTCCAAGAACAGATTTTCTGATTGTAATTGCTTTCTCTTGATCTCAGTAAACCGTAAACTAGAGTCACTGAGGTAAAAAGCCCTCTCAAGAGTAGTGAAGCATCTTGGCATTATTCGGGGACCAGGGACAACTAAGTGAGAATTTATGAAAATGAGACAGTAGTTTATATCGCCCAAAGTGCAAACTGAATTGTTTCTTGGGTTATTCTTTCCCATTCAGTAGGATTTGTTTTACGGACTACGGTAGAATTAAAGATTGAGTCTGCCCCACTAGGGTTGGTATACTCGAGCTCCATGTTACTCACATCGCTGAAGCAGACAATCCACAGAGCTGTTTTAATTGGTGCTCTTGGTCTCATCTGCTTACTGTACACCAAACTAATCTATGGTTGAATGATTTCCAAAGGGGAACAGCATCAGTAAATGTAGTTAGCTTTGCACAGACTTATTTTGTATTTATTTTCTTTGGAAATGGTTCTGCAGTGGAATGTAATAGCCCTAAGCAAATTACTGTGAAAAGTACAGATTTTGACAATTTTTTGTCTCATAAAGTAAAACTGCCCTTTATCGTGGGGACACAGCAGTATCGCTGTTTGATTAATTCAGGTTTCAGACATTTCCTCAATGAGTATTTGCTTATACTTTCATTAGCCTGGCTTCATTAACCTGGCTGATGAAAGGTAATACCCATAAACCGGTCCCAGGATGCTTGTTTCCGGTCCAGGGAGGACCTGGCTTGGCAGTTCAGTCTGGATTGTTCCCATGAGGCACAGGGTCAAGACTGATTTGCATATGGCTGGGTCTAAACTGGGGTGGCACGGTGAGCAAAAGAAGGATGGGTTTAACCCAGATCTCTTGACTGGGGGTGAATGTATGATTTATTCAGCAATCCATCCATCATTTGTTTGCATAGCACTTTTCACCCTAAGTGGGATGGGTATGCCCAGACGTGGGTCCCTTGCTCACTGTGCCACTGGAATCAAGCTAGCATGGCTGATGAAGGGTAATACCCAGAAACCGGTCCCAGGATGCATGTTTCCGGTCCAGGGAGGACCTGGCTTGGCAGTTCGGTCTGGACTGTTCCCATGAGGCATAGGGTCAAGACTGATTTGCATATGGCTGGGTCTACACTGGGCTGGCATGGTGAGCAAAAGAACAATGGATTTAACCCAGATCTCTTGACTGGGGGTGAATGGATGATTTATTCAGCATTCCGTCCACAATCATTTGTTTGAGTAGCACTATACTTTCATTAATGGCATTATTGTTTCATATTCACCAGAGATGTGCTTGGATTGAATGTTTAAAAATGCATCAAGGTAGCTCGGTTTAGGGCTGATAAAATGTGTGACATGGCCATAAAACAGGGTTCTGCATATCATATTAACCAAGACACTATGTCAATGGAGAGGACGGTGGTTACTAAGGGACGTCGCTGGATTAGACCACTGCGGGCGCCTGGAGAGCGGTGGGCACCTCACTGCGGAGGTGTCCTGCCTGCCGGTGAGTGCTGCCGGGACTCCCAGTGACTGCTGCCGGGACCTCCGGGGTCCTAGCCTACCTTAGACCGGGAGCTGTGTGCCCTGTCCCGCCCGACTGGCTGTGCGCCCTGGGTCTGGTTGCCTGCGCTGCACGGCGGCACCGGAGGAGGTGGGCGCCTGACAGTAGTGAGGCGGAGGAGTTGGAAGACGGGGCGGACTGGCCGAGCGCGGCCGAGCAAGGGCTTCCACGCCCGGTTAGGCGCTGCGCCTGGTGGATCGCTGCGCTGGATTTTGTCGCCCTGCAGCCAAGGGAGCCCGGCTTCACCCGGATTACCCCCCACCCGTCCTACCCCACCCCTCGAGATGCTGGGAAGCTACGAACGGGGAGGTAAAGGTGTGGCATAGCGGACAGCGGGCTGAACAGGCATGGGAGCGTGAGGGCGACCCTACAGACGCGGAGTCTCAGGAGGGAACAGCAGTGCTACCAGTCGCCCCCACGCCCCCCCCGCTGACACCGGGATCTAACAAGACCTAAGCAGGAGCGGAGTTACAGCCTTTTCACAAGGGCTGTGTGCAAAGCGTCTAAGGAGCTACTGCCGCCCAGAGAAAGACTTCTATTTTTCACCGGTCAGACATCATCGACATTGTCTCCACTGCCTAAAATGGCGGGGGCCATAGCAGGAGCAATAAATTCACCACCACCCCAGATGTCTGCATAGCTGCATTCCAACTAGATCAAGGATCACACAAACGGAGATAAGTCTCTCCCCTCCCTACCAAGCAGTAACAAGGTACCACCAACATAGAAGCAGGACTAACTCGACCTGCCCCCAACAGAAAAGGAAACTGATCTCTCCAGAAAAAAAAGACAACAACAGACAAAGGACCAAGCAGTAACCCTGACTTATCTGCTCTCTTGTGGCAGACATCTTGACCAGCCCAGAAACTTCAGAAACTTCAAAGAGGTATTTGCTATCACCCCACATCACATATATTAAATCACCCTAGATCACATATGTTAATTCTACCCTGTTCAAAATTGGCTGGGGGCATAAAACGGGAGCAGTTTCTCCCTAAAGTGACCCTACCCCAAGAACTGGTCTCCTTTAGACTAATCTCCTCTTATAGGCAGCGCACCTTATACATTCATGTATTTACAACTCAGGTGATAGAGTGCCCTTACTATAGTACTATACTGCCTCCTGTAACCTGGTTTTTCTCAATGGGCACCAAACTCACTTTACAACGATCGCTACCTCATATCTTTCTAGCGTATTAACCTGACCTCAACACCTAAATCTGTTGCCTGCACTGCATCAGCATTATCAGTGCAGAAAGTGAAACTGTCCCTCTAAGGCACATCACCAACAACAAGGAAAGGGCTACTACCCATTATGTTAGCCCTGGTGGCCATCTTGGACTAGTCCTCCACTGGGGCAGCCATCTTAGACTAGTCACCCACACCCACCGTCCATACCTAAGACCACTTAGGCTACTGTCCCTCAATCTCACAAACCTCACAAACTCTCTCACCTACACCCCCCCCCTTTTTCTGTCGTCGGCCTACGCCCCCTCCACCATGGAACGCACAGGCGAACACACTTACAAAATTAACTACCCACCAGGGCTCTCCAAAAAAAACGCCAAACGCTACAAACACAACTTCCTGAAGGCTCACCCTGAAACACCATGTGTGGACACCTACTTCTCTCAGAGCAATGGGGCCACGAGCACTGATATCATCTTCCACACGCTGCGTAGAGCACAGTGGAGGAAAGCGCTTCTCTCCATTCTCTCTGGTTCCACCACCAGTAAAACCGCTCACAGCCTGACGCTCTCTGTCACGCCATCCCAAGTTTTCCCCGGCAGAGCCACCATTACCATCTACAACAACGGGATCATTCTATTCCAAGCCACAGATAGGAATCTCGACCGACTCGACCACCTTTTCCCTACGTTCCTAGCTCACATTACCAAAATGCGGTCCCCCACCTCGCACACACCAAGATGCTCCACACCGCCCAACTCCATGCCCCAACATAACCCACCCTGCCCATCTCAGGGGCAGAAGGACACACCCCCCACCCACCCCCAACATAACCCACCCTGCCCATCCCTCCAGCGGTATGACACACACCCCACCCATCCCCCCAGTGCTATAGTTAGTCAAACACCCAATGTAACACCTCCACACCCCTCACCCACTGACGATAATCGTCCCCCTTCCCACATCGCACATACCCCCACCCTCCCTTCCACCCACTCCACACCACTCCACTCCACTCCACACCACCCCACACCCCGCCCCGCACCCACTGTCAAAGATCACTCCACCCACTCAACTCCACCCCACTCCACTCCACACCACTCCACTCCACTCCACTCCTCACCCCGCACTCATTGACGAAGATCGTCCCCCTTCCCACATCTCACATACCCCCACCCTCCCTTCCACCCACTCCACACCTCCTACGAGTCTCGCGGTATCCACAACGGACCGGAGCATATCTCCCCCCCTCCGTAGCAGTTGTCTCTCTCCCCCTATCCCCCCCCCATTCTCACTCCTCACTTCCCCACCCCCCCAACCAGACTCACAGAGCTCACCACCCCTCGATTCTCAACATCCCCCCCGCTCCACTCCCCCATACTCAGCCCCCACTACCTTCTTGACTCCCCTATTGTCTTCAATCTTCACTCTTCCCATAACTCTCCGGCGTCGCCCCCCAACGACGACCCCGCCCTTACGTACCAGCCGACCCATCCCTCACCCACACCCCTCGCCCACACTCTCTCTCGCCCATTGAATACCACCCCTCTCCCTGTTTCCGCAGAACACTCCACTGACAATGGCACACCCCACCCCCCTGTCCCCCGCTCGCAGTCCAGCCCCCTATTCAACAACCTGCCTACGGGCCTCATCTCCAACGCTAGCCCCAACTCACAGCTCGACCTTATTTTAACAACGCTCCTACAAGTCAAAGACGAGGTCCACACCATCAAAGAATTTCTCCACACACACCCCAGACAACACCGACCTACAACCAACACCTCTGTATCCAACAAAGGCCACAGCCTCCGCACAGGCCCTCGCTTTCATCTCGCTCCAGGGGTGAAAAGGGTGGGCTCACACTCTCCGCGCTGGCCCACTATCCCCGACCGCAACAACATACACCGCCCCCGTCGCGCTCATAACTCCCTGACGGTTCATGACTTAGACACCCTCCTCCGCTCTTTTGGCCCTGGCCCGGTAAAGCGCACATCGCCCCCACAACTCCCCATACCCTCAATTCTCTCGAATCCCATTAGGCACCCAACTCTAAGCAGCAGATGCGTCATCCCCAGCAATCTCAGAAAAATACCTCTCGCACTAGAATACTCAACCACCCCTCTCACCCCCAGACTCAAATGCATCCTACTCAACTGCAGATCGGCCCAGAGGCACTCCTCCAACATTGCAGATCTCATCACATCAATGGATCTTGACCTAGCCATTTTGACGGAAACATGGTTAACTGAAGCCTCCACACCTATCATGGACATATTAGTCCCCCCCAATTACCACATAATCAGACTTGACAGAACCGGTAAGACGGGCGGGGGAATCGCATGCATTTTCAGGAGCAACCTCGTGGTTACTAAATTAACTTCCCCCCCCATCACGTCTTGCGAACTCATCTGTCTTGATATCTCCAGCGAGGGCAAACCAGTATGTGCTGAGGTAACCTTGAGAGCTTCGCTTTTCTGGGACAACTAATGACTCCTTGGTTGTTGTATCTCCCTTTCTCAAGTCAGAGATGTTCTTGGTTATTCTCTTGTCACCAGAGGTGGCAGTGACCTTAGTACCTTTCAGATTGGTCACTTGCGGTGGATGTTCATAGTACTGACTGTCTTTCTCTTTTGTTCTTGCCTGATGAGCACCCAGTCTCCTTCCAGGACAGTTGATGGCTTGACCTTCCGATGAACGTCCACATACTCTTTCATTTTGACATTCATAGTCAACTCTAGCTCCGCCTGTGATCTGGAACTTGCTGAACAAAGCAGGCTGAATTTTCCCAGGTGGGTATCCTCGTGCCAGCGGAGCGGCTCTGCATCACAGTGGCTAGGTACTTGCCTGTGGTGCTGTGAGGCGTGGTTCTGTAAGCTCACAGTACTTTATTCAGTGCCATCTAAAGATCTCCTGTGACAGTTTGGCTTGCTGTACGGTTTCCTTTAATGTGGACATAAACCTCTCCACCATCCCAATAGCATAAGGCCACATGGGAGTGATCTTCCAATGTCTAAAGTTGAGGTGATTGGCAAATTCAGCAAACTCAAGTCCGATAAATGGAGGACCATTATCTGTTTTGGCCACTTAGGGATGCCCCATGCTGCAAATACTTCATCCAATACAGAGTTGGTGATAGTAGATGATACTTGTTGAAGAATCGGGAAGATTCATCCATTATAACAATGATGTATTTGCTTGACTGCAGAGGGCAAAAGAAGTTGATCTCCACATGTTATTAAACACAGATAAGGGGAGAGGGTCAACTATATCTACAACTCTACCACCCCGAACCCTCTGAAAACAGTTATACACACTTAGAGGGGTGGAGAGACTCAAAATAAACCCCAAAGCAACCCGCACAACAAAACAAATGTGATTGTTTTGAAAATACTGCCCTCACTCACACACCGAAGTGTGTGACATGCTTCATCATCGGTCTTGCTTACAATACGCCCAGGTGTAGCCACACTCTGGACGGAGCATAGGGGAGGGGTTTAAACATAAAAGACCACTGGACACAATACAAAACCAAACAACATATATACATAAACGGAAATGTGATCAGTGAATGTCACCCTGTGACTAGAACTGAAGTGCAACATGTGCAGTTAGTAAAGAAGTGTATTAAAACTGGTTTGAGGATACCAAACAAAACTTTATTAACAGGTTGCGCAACCAGGATTAAAAAGAAAAGAAAGGATGGGTAATGTTTCTAAGAGAAAATAAAGTTCTCAAAACAACCCTCCTAATCCACTGTTGTCAACATGTTTTGACCGACTTACTGCGCCAAGAGGGTCACCCCGGTCTTCTTCAGGATGTGTGTTGCTATCAGTCCTGCTATTGGTCAAGCCGTAATTCGGTCAAAGTACCAATTAACTGATCACACAGGATTCCAATTGAATCCACATGCGTGAAGGGGATCCCAACAACACGGGAAACATAAGCGAGTTTATTAAAGATGTAAACTCGACATGGCGCCCTGCAGGTAGGTGTCCCAAGAACACAACTGTTCCGAGGAAGGACCTCGTATGACTGCCTGCTCTCGGATCGCCACATGTTGCCACACACATTTCTGACATTTACAGTGGCGAGGGAGGTTCTTCTCGACTGACAAGCTGACATTGAGGGCAGTCTTTTAGCGTGGCATCGACCATCAGGTCAAGGGAGGGGAATCAGACAAGTTCACGTAATGCCCTTTTCGTGGCCACAATGCCTCTGTGTCCTTCGTGTGCCAGGCTAACCACCCTGTGACGCAGTCTTTGGCAATTTTCATTTCTACTTGTGTCAGAAGGAGGCCAGTTCTTTGGTGTCTATGTTTTGGTTATGTTTGGGCTCTTCTAAGCGTCTCCACATGTTTGGTCTGATGCGATATGCCGCATCCTGAAGGGTGACATCTGCAGTGGTCTCAGTGATGGCTTCAAGTGGAACTGCAGGCAGTCTTGCCTGATCGATGACAAAGTGGATCTATTCCTCAGCTAGCGAGTGTTTCATTCTGGAGTATGCCCTGGGATGTTTTGAAATGTAGTCCGCTGTGTTTGCTGCTTTCCCTGGTTTGTGAATACTCTTCTTGAAGATGGATTCACAATTGCTTGACCCTGTGTAGCATTTTCGCTCGGGGGGTTCCGAATATGGTAATTACAGCCTGATGATCCGCAATGAGTGTGAAGTGATTCCCATAAAAAAAATTGTGAAAATGCTCACAAGTCCAGACTGCCTCCAGGCTTTCTTTCTCTGGCTATGAGTATGCCTTCTCAATGTCAATCAAGCTGCAGCTAACGTATGCCACTATGTGTCGCTGATCACCTTCTTTGTCATATTGTGCTAATATGGCTTTGAGTCCCGCAGGACTGCCATCCATAGTGATTTCTGTCTTCCTGCATGGATTGAAGTAGGCCAGATTGCTGTGTGACTCGACTGTGGCCTGGATTCTGTTAAACGCTTGATCACACCTCGGAGACCATTGAAAAGGTTGACCTTGCTTTATAGGTTCACAAAGGGGATAGATGTTAGTGTCATAGTCCTTGATTTATCTGGCACAGTAGCTGGCTAATCCTAGGAAAGATCGAACATCGCCAGCATCTTGTGGGCAAGGAGTGCCACTCAGAGCTGTGATCTTTTTAGGGTCCGGCCTCATCCCTTCACCCAAAAAGATGTGACCATAAAGTTTTAGCGGGGTTTGGTGAAATTCATACTTGTCTTTGTTAATAGTCAGACTTGCTTCCGGGAGCATGTGACATACACAATCCAGTGCTTTGTTGTGTTTTTTGACAATGGCACCAAACACTAGGATGTCTTCACTGTAGTTGAGGGTGTTGGGAATGTGATGAATAAATCTTCCTATAACTTCTTGGAAGATCTCGGCTGCAGATGAAACGGTGAAACTGAGGCGTTTATACCTGAATAATCCTTGATGTTTCGAAAATGTTGTGATATAACGTGAACGTTCATGGATGTCAAGCTGGTGATAGCCCTTGTTAAAGTTCAATTTGGAGAAGATTTTTGCCCCATTCAACAACGTGATCATGTCACTGAGGTGATGTCCTGGATATCTTTTCTGTTTAATGGCAGTATTTGGGGCTCCCATGTCCACACACAGGCGCACTTTTACTTCTGATCCTCGTTTGTGCACCACAACAACTGGGGACACCCACAGAGTTGGTCTGGATGATTTCTCGATGATGTCTACCGATAGGAGGTCTCTTAATTCACCCTCCATTGCCTGTTGGAGCTGAAGGGGCACTTTCCAATAATGTTGAGCCACGGGTGTCACTTGTTCATCGATGTGTAGGCGAACTTGAAAATGAGCCATTTTTCCAAGCCCTGTGAACAGTTTCAGAAACTTGTTTACAATCTCTTGTTTGTCATCTACCCAGTACAATATTTCCACTAATTTTAAACGTTCTGCAGTAGGCAGATTGAGGAGACAATCTTCTGCTTCAGGCCCATCTGTGACATGAATGTGAGCTTGTACAGTTCTGTCCTTGTAGGTGAGAGACGTTTGAAATTGTCCTAGGCATGGTAGGAGTTCTTTAGGCATCCATATGTAGACTCGCCAGCGGCTTTAAACAGTATGGGTTAAGGATTCATTTTGTATTACTCTGTATCATGACGTAATTCCATGATGCCCCACGGTCTAGCACGGATGTTGCTGGGTGTTCTCTCATTTGGTTGTGCAGTCTTGGGTATTTCTTTAGTCTGTCATGATCGGCTGCTATGCAGACATATTCCTCACTGTCTTGAGAGATTGGCTTGAAGGATTGTGACTTACGGGATACAGTGCGTCAAGATCTGTATGTAACATGGGAATGGAGACTTGACCGCAAAGAGGTGGTGGAGCGTTCTTGTCGGTCACATATGGCCTTTGAATGAAAGCGAGAGTTGGATTCCCTTGACTTTCTTTGTATGTCTTTTTGAGATGCTTGGCATACTTTCTCAAAATGGTTAACTTTTCTGCACTGTCAACATCTCTGACCTAAAGCAGGGCATGACTCGACAAGCGTGAATTATTGCCCACAGCGATATTATTTCAACTGGCACTCCCTTCTCTTGGTGGCCTGTTTGGGACTGCGACAACGATCTTGTTGTCGCATGTTATGTTTTGTTATGTTACACTATGTTTTGGTATGTTATACTATGTTATGGTATGTTATACTATGTTATGTTATACTATGTTATGTTATGCTATACTATGTTATGTTATGCTATACTATGTTATGTTTTGTTATGCTATGTTATGATTTGTTATGTTATGTTGTGTTAAGCTAGGCTATGTTTAGTTATGTTATGTTATGTTATGTTTTGTTAAGTTTTGTTAAGTTATGTTATGTTATGCTATGCAATGGTATGCAATGCTAGGCTATTTTTTATGTTATGTAATGGTATGTTATGTTATGTTAGGCTATTGTTTTGTGATGTTATGCTGTTATGTTACGTTAGGCTAGGCTATGCTATGTTATGTTTTGTTATGTTATGTTATGTTGTATTAGGCAAGGCTAGGTTATGTGAAATGCTTTTGTAAAGTATGCCCACACCCACTGGGCACGAAGGCACCAAACAGCAGAAAATGCGGAGAGGAGACTTCTGTACTATGTGCAACGCCGCCTACTCCCCGTCGCTGCTGTAGTGTAACTTTTGATCCATAGGAACCAGTAACAATTGTTTTGCTAATATCTGCAGATTATGCAGCAGACGGTGGATTATGTAACAAAGGTGGCAAATTTACAATCATTCAGTAAACGCTGTGTCCTCAAAAACATAAAATTCCAGTAACCCTGGCATAGGGGCATACCCAACATAGGGATGTGCAGAGTCACTGCGTTGAAGAAGTCATAAATACATATGAAATGGCCAAATGCCATTATAAACATTGCAATGAGAAACAGCAACTGCATGTGCCCTGCCTGATTTGTCATTTCACATTATCTCGCTCCATGCATTAGAAGCTGTCGTGGGAGAAGCTTTAAGAGGTCCATTCAGTGAAATGAAATAAAAAAAGACTCTATTTTACCCAGTTCTGCACCATTAACAATCGTCAACAATAGGCGTTCTAGGACGTTCCTTACTACTGAGAAGTATTGTGACTTTACTCACTTGTTGGACACTTTAACTACATCTTTGACAATCTACACTTCACTATAAACACTGCAGGATGAACCTATAATGACATCCCCAAGAGCTGCATGTCATTATAAACATGGGTGAGGTCCTAAATGCATGTATAACATCTCCAAAGCCCTTATAAGCTGCAGTGTGCAATACATACATCATTTCCTTTTGCTTTTTTCTACAAAATCTCAGAAACATTCAGCAAAATTTCGAAAAAATCGCACAAAATTATTTGACATGCAAATCTGGCATTTAACGCTGTATTTGAGTGCCAAATGCATCATTGTGGCCATTTTGAACGTGAGGACACATTTTGAGCCAAAAAAGCCGAAGTGCAGCGATCAACAGTGGTGGTTTGCTTTGTTCCAGTGCTCCCACGATAGGATTTTAAATTAGGTGATGCGGCATAATGTCAGACATTTCACACAATGGGCCTTATTTATGAAGGCCTTGCGCCGCCGGTACGTCACTTTTTCCCATTTTAAAAGTGACGCACCGGCGGCGCAAGGCCTTCATAAATAAGGCCCAATAGCGCAATGCAAAATGCTGGAAGCTACGCAAGATTATACTGGCGTAACAAAATGTGTGTGTGGTAGGATTATAATCAAAGAAAAGTATGAAGAAGCCTTAATGACACAAACGATCGACATACAACAGTGTGACAATGTAAATACACGTGTGCTAGCCTCTTGCCCTTCTAACAATGTCAGGAGATGCCTTAATTACAAGCAAACTAGCCTCCATAATATGCAGCGTGTGGAGGCACCGTAATTGCACGTATGCTAGCCCCATACAATTCCAAACAAAGCATGGAGGCACCGTGATTACATGTACACTAGCACCGTGGTATTACAAGCTGTGCACAGATAAGCCATAATTATATGCATACTAGCAATGTACCGTTTTAACCAAAGCAAGGTGACTGCATGATTACATTCACATAAGCCTCATGCCATTACAAGCAATGCATGAGAGAAGCTTTTATCACACCTATGGCAGTCTGAATACCATTATAAACTGTGTGGGAAAATAGTATATATCTTTGTACAATTTCACCATATTATATGCATTGCCTAGGAGAGGGCATATTTACATGTGAACTAGCTTTATGAACGAATTACACACATAGCAGATCCTATACAATTTCAACCCAGAACGTAACCGTATGTAAGACCCAGCCCAATTAGAAGTGGTGCATGGGAGAGTCGTAATTACACATATATACCCACCCAGGGCCTGCTTTATTGCTGGTGGCGCCCAGTGCGACAATTACTTTTGGCGCCCCTATGACCGCCTCCTTGGACTCTCTCACTACCACCAGGCAAAACTGCCCCCCATCTCTCGAAACATAAGATATTGCTAAACACAGCGCCCATGCCCCCCCCTTCCACAGGTAATGCGCCCAGTGTGGCCGTACCAGTCGCACTGCCCTATAGCCAGCCCTGTAACCACCTCCCCATGTCACCACCCAATGGTTATAAATGGCCAGGTTCTACCCTTGCCAGCCTGTGTGCTGACACTGACGGCAGGCTGCTCCCAAGCAACAGAGCGACTTAGGTGGCAGCTGGAAAAGAATACCGCCCCCTTCATGCATCTAGCGTGTCCAGGGAGTGCTAATGGGAGTGAAGCCGGCATTCCCAGAGCACTCCATGCTCGTGCCAAGCACTGCAGCACATGGCTGCTGGGTCCAGGTCTCAGCCATGTCTTGTTTCTGGAGGACACCTTTTTTAACTGAGTTTGCACAATACTCTTTCAAAATAACAATCACTGTTGATCTGCAGTAGGTTTACCACTTGACTCAAAGCCTATCCACCGTAGAAGCCAGACTTATAAACATATTGGAGCTGGTTGGTATTACATACTCAGCAAGATTGATAGTTAACACTAATTCAAACGAACGCAACCTGCCCAATAGGGGGGTGGGCATGGTTGTCGTTCCAAATACTAGTTCGAAAACTACTGAGCAAACATCTAATAGGAGTAATTGTAGTGTAGTTCCTATCATCCCAATAGGCTCTGCGCATTGGAATAATACCTACAGCAGTAAAGGCCTAGACCAGACGTTAACTAGGTCTACTACTGTCGATACTAGACTTAAAGTTTTGGGTTTGCCAGCTTAGCTCAGAGTTCACTAGAAACTTTCTCGAATGTTCAGGAAAGAATGAACTCCCCTGATTAGACAAGAAGGGATTTAGTTTCTGACAACCATAGAACATGACAACTTTGCTCTCCCCTAATCAAGAGTATATCTCGAGAGTCGTGTGAACAAAAGGCAATTTATTTTACTCAGTCAGTACGTGCATTCTTAGTCTCATCAGAATGTAGAGAAAAGGAAGAGACGGGCGTGTTCAATAGAAAGGTGTTATTTATTGGTCAGTCTCTTTTCTCGTACAAGAGAAATGGATCGATATTATTGCAATACTTATAGTTAAGTAAAGTGCATACATTAAAAGCAATAGTATAAAATAATACTGTAAAAACATTGATATAGTTTCTAAGCCATAAGATGTTTTAAAATGAATAAAATATATTACATACACATATACATTTGACTAAACGTACTCAACTGGTGTTTCTAGATACGCCTACCCCGTGTACCTGACCTAAGTCTAATACGAGGGCGGGAATAGAAAGTTACAGTTTAAGTTAAGTTTGTTTTTGCCAAGTGAATAACTTAAGAATTCTCTGTGAGGGGTTATTCAGTTCTGTACCTGGAAGTTAGGATGAATGAGGAATGGTATCTCTCTCTCTGGTCTCGATATTCCAGGCTGCCTGCGAGGGCTACCCAGAAACGCCGGGGCTGGATTTCTCGGCAGGAGAAGTCAGCGCGTCTCTCAGCGCGTCAGGAAGGCGGGGCTGCTGCCAGCGGGGTCTGCTCTGCTCTTGGCTTCGGCAAGTATGGCTGCTCCGTCTCGTCACCACGCGTGTGTTTGCATAGGGCAAGATCGGTAATATTTATACCTTTAAGGTGCCGAGATTGACGTAAGGATGGACATAGATACGTCAGTAAGGATGTCATACGACTTGCTCGTTAGCACATTCTTTTACTGAAGTTCTCGGTGAAATCAAAACAATGGCCGCAGGGTTTTGCCCAGGTTGTCATAGGTTTGATTTGTTATGAGAACTCCGTATGCCTTATCAGGGGCTGGAGGAATATCGCTTGTCTAATTAGATTGCAAGCGTTATGACCTAATCAGATAACACGTTCCTGTGCCGTAGTGTGACTGCGTCAGATAACGGTATCTGCATCATGGGGATTTTCTGCCTCATGGGCTGATTACTAGTTAACTTGTTAGTTTACTAACCAGAATAGGGTCAGGAATAGGGGGATCGATTCAGAACCTATAGGAATACATCACACCCACTCCACGCTAACTATGTACATATTTACTAATCTATGCATAGTATAACATAGTACAACATACTATAGAGTATAGTGTATACCTTACCACCCCAAAATACATAAATGTATTTTGAAATTTTTCAAATATACGGAAAAATTGCAGACATATGTATTGTATGCACTCAAGCTGTAGAATAATGCCAAAGTAATCGCATTTGTATACATTATTGCTTATTTGGTATATGAGAATTACACATGAAATGGCTTCTTAATACAGAAAAAAAGTTCGAGACCATTCCATCACAGAATAAAATATTTATGAACGTATCAGCGGGCAGCTAATGTCTATAAGCTATCTAAAATTTAGAAACCTTAGTTCTTTAAGAATAGTTCTTACTTTAAGCAGAAGATAGTGTCCCGAAAAATATGCAAAAATATTTGGGGCTGCTGAAAAGTTGCTGTCCGTGAACTGGAGGGAAAATCTGTTCATGTGACTTTATTTTTAAAGTTGAAGGCCGAATTCAGGGAACGCCGTGTGCGAGCTTGCTCAAAAGTCTCTATTTCTGTTCTGGAGAGAACATCATATCATTCAGGCTTTCGAAAAAACTGTCAACAGCTTCCTGGGAAAGTTCCACTAACTCGGAAATAGGTGTAATCATGCATTTGCGCATGATTGTCTCCATTGACATTCTGATTTGCATTACTGACAGAAGGTCGTACCTGTTCGATGCTGCTTTCATCTTGAACTTCACTACCCATCAATCGTAGTGGTGAAGCTTCCACGAATGCCGTCATCAGGATTGGTAGCCTTTGAGGGCAGCACAAAGCATGAACCTTGATCGGGCTCAACAATGTTTCTGCATCCATTGGCGCATCCGATTGTAGCGTCAGACAGGTGTCTAACACGCATTCTTCTCCGCATAGCAGACACCTCAATACAGGTAAAACACATCTTTGCCACATTGGTCGAAATGATAGAAACCAAGTCATGTTCAGGTCTCTAAGCCGGGAGAGTCCCAGGATTTTTGATATCCGGTCCCGGTATCCAATGGCTAGGATTGTTTCTTCCCTTGTCGCAAGAGTTTTGTCTGTGACATGGGTTGCCATAACGAAAAATAAGGACTAAGAATAGGATTCCTGCAATTAGTCCCAGGATCAGGGGAAGTCCGCCAAAAATCGAATGGACGAAATCTGGAAAAATACCCAGTATGGCTTTGAATGGTGTTAATGCCATCGAAAATACTGTCTTAAATACCTTTGAGACCCCATTGGTATCAGAAATATTTAAGATTTCATTCAGGATTTCCGCGAAATGTACGGGGGAATTAGTTGATAATAATGTATGTATCTCTGCAGTCGTCCTTGCGACTTGTAGATCATACGTTTCTTTTGATGACGAGAGCCTGGTAGGCGTCTGAAGAAGCACTGTTTTCATTCTGCTTAAAGTATCTATTCGAATAGAAGTAATTTTCAAATCGGGCCATGCCCTTGCCTCCCTGTCTGGGAAGGAGCTGGGGAACAATGAGCGTCCACAGCACTTGACCTTCGCAGTCGTAGTTACTAGATAAGGAGTCCCGGGCATAAGACTACAACATTTGCGGTCTACAATAAGAATGTAACTCCCATTATAGAGTCTTTGAAAGAATGGTTCTATTTCTGTTGCAGGTGCGCCTTGCTGGTGACATGAAAGGTTGTATGAATTCCCTTCACAGGCTCCATGCAAACTAATTCCGTTACACAGAAGCGTGCCGCTTAGTGACATCGCACAATTATTGCCACTAAGAAACACTTTCTGTCCTTTATTACTGACACATGCATGTGAATAGGGCAGGTTCCATGTTGTTTTAAGGTATCCTTTTCCCAATTTCTCGTACATGCCAGCCTGTATATATTTTTGGCAGTATTGAAACCTGAAGGTTGAGATTGGAATATTTATTATCCCATGTATTATCCATTCACTGACAGGTCGTTCTGACATTGTCACTGGTAATCTCTCAAGTTTCTCAATGCTCAGGATTGTATAATCAGCACCCTTTTGTGCCATACTGATTTGTCTATCAGTAAGGTTAAAGATTTGGAATAGTGACGTTGTGTTGATTAAACGCCAAGGCACATAGCCTGAACGCAGATTTTGTAACGTCCAGCCAAGCTGTACAATAGAACGCAATTGTGACTGACCGTGTTGTAATAACAGTAAGTCCTGCGATAATATGTCGATTGCTGAAGACACAATGCTGTCCAAAGAAAAAATTCTGGAGGACAGAGTCATTAACCCATTGTCCACTACAGAAAGTGATTTTTCCAAATGAATACGGTCAATTTCCCGTATTCTCTCTGCTGTTTCAATTTGAGTAACCTTCCAGGCCTCATTGTATGCTGCATATACAGAGGCTGCTATGAAACGCTTTTGACGCTGTTTGCGTGGTCCCAAGTGAAATCACGCAAGTCAGCACCATCAGTAAGTAAAGTTAGGTGTTGCTTAATTTCTGCCAGTGTGGAAGTTTGTAGCCATTGAAGGCATAATTTGCCCACACTGTAGGTTGTTATTATCCCTGGTGATGTCTTTGAGGATATCTAGGGTCTGGCCTGGTCATTTTGAACCCCTGTGTTTTGTTCAGGAATCTGTCTTGACAGTTATTAGTATCTGTGGGCCAGATCAACCACTGTTTCCAATCAGGATGTGTTCTGTTTTGGTTTAATATATGGTTTACGTCTATCTCTTCATCTGTAGAAGTGTTGCTAAACATTGTTGGCTTTGGAATAGACGGTTTATTTAAATCTTTGATTTTGGCTAGGCCAAGACAGGTGGTTTGTTGAACAGTGTCATTTAAAAATATCATTTGTTCTGGGATCATGCAGGCTCTAAACAAAGCTTCTATACCCTGTACTTGCCATTCTTTTGTACCCCAAACACTTTTCAATTCAACATTTTTGTCCCAATAATCAAAACCAAAAGTATTCATTTTTTCAAAGAATGAGTCTGAATATAACAATTTTGTGTTGGTTATCATGGTCTTGGTCCCTGTTTTGTTTGACAATTTAAAATAAAATGTTTCAGCATTACTTGTGTTAAAACCTGAAAAATATGAATATTTGTCGTAAACGGTTCTTGAGCTCCCTTTTGGAGGTGTTTCACAATGTTCCCATTGATTATAATTTAAAACATTTCTAGGTTGTGCAGATCTATGTAAAAAATGGTTACCATAGTGGTTATAACAGTACATACTATCATAATTTGTAGAACCCTGCAAATAATCATGTTTGGTAAATTTAGCAGACATTACTAAGTCAGACATCATATTATTAATGCTTTCGAAGTCCCAATCATCAGCAAATGAGTTTGGTTTTACAAAGTCACTCAAGGAGATCTTAATTTGGTGTGGATATTTCAGGATCTCGACCGGACCATACATTTCATAGTCAGTGTTGTCCCAAGCTACCCCACCAGGTATCGGATTGGCTGTGAAGTTGGCTGAAGAAAGTTCTCTTTTCTCGACGTGTGAAGATGTGTGTGGTTTGAGGATCAAGTTGATTTTCTGACTTGCTGTGTCCATTTTAGCATATTTTCCCTCAATGAAGCGTCCCAATGTTAGTATCATGATGAGCCAAAGTATGAGGTTAAATGCACCAAAACCCACCCAAAATTCAATCCATGGAGAAATCAGATATGTTTCTTTCAGTTGTTTCAAAAGTTCCTTAGCTTTATCTTTAAAGGTTTTTGATGATGGCTGTGTCTTTGATTCACTGAAGCCTTCAGAGGAATCATCGAAGTTTATGAAGTAGCCGGATGCAGTTCTGTCAATTGTTCCAATTGCTTCAGGATTTCTGTTTCTTGCATTTTCGTTTGGTACTTCAGTATAGATTGGTGTGTCTCTGCTAAATGTTTTTATTTGGGATTTCAGAGGTCTTAGTTCTATTGCATTGTTGCATAGTCCATGTTGTTCTTCTGTAGGCGTTTCGAATGTGATGAGCCTCTTTGTTAGGACCTCTGTACTGGTAGCAAACCTTGGTGTTCTGCTACTTATTGGGAGTCCACTTGGCCTACTGTTTGTTATCGGCCACATGATTGTGGTTTTACCAGGTCGATGGATACAACTCGGTTCTCCTTTTTACCAGCAAGTGGCGGTAGTACAACTGATCTTGTCCCGTTGACAGACAAGACAGGAACTGCTTTTCTGTAAGAAGGCCCAAATTCCTTCTTTACCGCGATCTTCTCCCTGACTAGATCCCCGACTTTTGGAATCCAGACAGGTCTTGCTGGGACAGGTGGTGGTTCTTCAGTGGTTGTTGGCTGTTGTTTCAACTTTATGTTGCTCAGGTCTTTTCTTGTTTTGTTTAAGTCCTGCAAAATAGCCAAACGGTCTTTGATATCAAAGCTTTTTTCTTTCACCACTGAAGTCTGACTATCAATGTCAGAGATCATCATCCTAGTTCCAAATAATAATTCGTACGCACTGAATCCCTTCAGAGAATTTCTTGGCAAGTTATTGAGACTACGTTGGACACTTATTAGATGTTTGACCCACCCAGCTCCCGAACCTAATATCCTTTCCGCTATAGATTGCTTTATGCCTTGGTGTTTTCTTTACACCATCCCGTACCCTCAGGAAGGAAGTGAGAAGATTCCCGCTGGGCTATGCTCATTTGGTCATTTGCTCATTTGGCCATGCTAGAGTGGAGACAATGGTCAAACGTAGCATGCTCTTAGCGTATATGCCATTTAGACTCGCAAATCTTTGTATAACAGTCCGGACGTCAGCCGAGTGCTGGTGATCTACATTATAAGTGGAACTAGCCTGTATATGTTAATCGCAACCCTTCCTTTTTACTCCTGATTTTTTCTGGAGTAGAACGACGAGGTATTAAACTGTTTCTCTCCCCACTGCGATCTCTGTTGCAGTTTGGGCAGTTTTTTACAAACATGGTGTGACGCAGGCTCATGCCTGGCCACCAGTACCTTGATTGTAATTCTTCCAGAGAATTTTTTAGTTTGAGGTGTCTGAGACCCTCGCCTATATGTGCGTCTGCGATTAACAAGTTTCTCCTGTCCATGTTTGGAATCACTCTATCCCCCACTCCAGGGATTCGAGCAAAAGGGACGGAGTTTGCATCGATTATGTATGTATAATTGAGTGGATAGTTGATCGGTAACGCTGAGCAGTCGCCTTTTGATGACGTTTTCACCGCCAGCACTGTTTCACCGTCAATGTATTTTAATGTACGCTTTTTTCGAACTACGGGAGCCGATTTAGTGGCTGCCGCTGCGGCCGTTTCAGCCAATGAATTCCCTGCAACGTGAACGCCATCACGCTGATGACTCAGTGAGTGAGTCACGTGAGTCTTTGGTAGTTCTTTTTGTAAAAGAGCTATTTGTTCCCAGAGCAGTTTCTGCTTTATTGGTGCATCTGTGTTATCTTTGTAACCGTTTTGAATCCATGTCTGCAAATCCTTGTTATATGATTTGACGCAGTAATATGAATCTGACACTATAAGTGTCGGGAATTCGCGATCCGCATTATCTAGCGCCATTTTCAAAGCTAATATTTCAGTTTGTTGTTCTGAATTAGTTTCTACTGAGTGTGTCTTTGTTAATAGAGGTTTTAGTTTACCTCCGCGCCACACTTCTTTTGTAATCTCACATGTGGGGTTGTATGCTTGTTCTCCCCAAACGGAGGGTTGAGCATGTCCGTCTGTATAGATTACACAGGCGTAATGTCGTAAAGGCAGAATGTCGATTGGCAGAGGGTATGTTTTTTCATATTCTAGATTTTCCATTTCTTCTAGTTCTTAGAAAATTGTCAGCCAGGCTACACTTCATAATTCATATCCTACGAACAGGACTGTCAGATGGGCAATTCTTGATTTTTTAAAGTTGAATTTGTAACCCTCTGCTGCGAACCCAAGTATTATGGTGTTCACTCTCTTCAAGTGAGTCTCCAAGTCATCATCTGTTAAGTAAATGTCATCGACATAAGATAATGCTTCATCATCATATAGTTGTAGTAATTCGGTTACTCTCGCTGAGAATACCCCCGGGCTGTTCTTGTACCCCTGGGCTAACCGACAGAATTGTTTTTGAGTGCCATTTATTGAGAACGCAGTTAAATATCTGCTCTCTGGTGCTATGTTTTGACAAAAGAATCCATTAGAGATGTCTAATGTTGTTTTGTATTTTTTGCGCACTATGTTATTCATTAGTGCAGCACTGTGTGAGTTTTGCACTGCAAAAGTTTTGCAACATGTGTTAAGGTGTCGGTAATCCAAAACTAGACGATATGAATTGTCTGGTTTGGAGACCGGAAACAAAGGGTTGTTCATTTGTGAGGTGCAAGTTTCAATCACCCCCTGGTATTCTAGCTGATCTAGTATTTCATTTACCTGTTTTTTAGCTTCTTGCTTAATTTGGTACTGCCTTTGTGCAGTAGGTTGTGATTTTAACTGGATTTTGTGAGGAGGAGAATCCTCATCCCATCCCACGTGATTTTTATATAAAGCAGGAGCTAGAGCCACTGCCCACTTTCTAGCAAGTGTGTATTTTTTATGAATTGGAATTTGATTTGAGAAGGCAGGCATAATTATTTCTTCGCCATGAGGGCACTCCCTGACAAACTCTGGTGGCCAGTCTTTTTCAGCTAGAAGGATGTCATAGCCCTTGGAGAGATTATCCCAAAATAGTCCCCTTATTTTCCTAGTCTTATCCCCCTCTATACGCAATGTTATTTCGTATATTTTGTGAGGTTTGCTAACTCTGGTGTCCGCAGTTTCCACTTGAAGATATTCATTCGTGTCCACTGTCTCCAGATGATTCATAAGGACTTTGCGAGCTATGCTCACTTCTGCTGCACTGTCTAGCATTGTCTGAGCCCACTCTCCGTTTTTCAGTTGTGTCCTCAGTATTCTCGGCATTGTTAACTACCTTGATACTGGCTACCTTCTTTTTTGGAAATTGTAATTTCTTTTTTAGTTGAGCAGGTTCCTTGTCTTTGGACTTGGCGTGCTCTTCTCTTTGTTCTGATCGTCCTCTTCTTTCCGATTTCTGCGAGGAAGTCTGAAAAGATTGAGAGGGACGTGTATCAATGTCTTGATATCTATCAGGCTTCTTTATATTATCCCTATTTCTAAGGTTATATCTATTCCCAGAGGGGTCACTCTGGGGTGACCTGTGTCTTTGGTTCGGAGATTTTTCTCTTCGCCTAGGAGACCTTCCTCGGGACTGGAATTTCTTTTCTTTAGGATTGGATTGTTTGTTTCCATCCCAGTTCTTTTTTGGTGATGTAGATTTATTATTAAAAAATATTTTTTCTGGACTTTCAATCAGTTGCGGTTTTACTGGTATTCCACCTAAACTATCTCTACCTAGTTCCTCATAGGATTTTTCTATGATTCTGGCAATTTCCGCTGGTTGGTCTGCTATATCTGTCTCTTTTAACCTCTGGCGGATCGCCACGTTTGCTGCTTCACCTTTTATGTTGGCTAATAATATAGCCGAGACCTGCTTGAAGTCTTTCAGTAATTTCATACCAAGAGTTAAAGCGGGTTCAGGACCATATTCATCTTGAATTTGTTTTAGCACATCTGGTATTACCGAAATGGATGGAACACCGTGCGTTTTTGTGTAGATGGAAGCAAAGACTGTACCCCAAGTGTCACAGTCCTCAATGTGTGGTGCGATTCCCATTGGAAGACAGATAGTCAGAATCCTGTGTTTTTCTAATGGGGTGGTGTCAGGAAACACCGCCTCTATTTGGGTGATTTTCTGTGCCAACCAGAATGGTATTTGTTCCCGTTTAGCCGGTACTTTACCTAGGCAGGACTGGATGTTCTGTGGTGTAATTTTATTTGTGTTCCCCTGGTGAGGGGTCAGCTGTGGGAGTTTAATCGCTGGCTGAATTGTTGAAGTCCGCATCACATACTGGACTAATTGTCTATGTATTTTTATTAATTGTTTTAGCTGTGTTAACAGCTCTGCTGCTGGCATCTCATTGATGTCTGGATGTGGTGTGTATCCGGCTAGGACCGGCCACGTTGCTCCTGGTCTACCTAAAGGACCGAGCCTGGTGATGTGATTATTATGTTTTAGGGCGCCATCAAATAAGAGCAAATGCTCTTGAAATTTGAGTGGTACTTCCACCTCCTCGAAAGGAGTGTACTCATTAGGAGGTTCCTCTATTTTGTAATAGTGGAAGTACTTTGTTACAGCATTTGCTGCTGGAAAATGTATCCATGAATAGTATACCTCTGTCTGCCGATATTCGTGTGCCTCAATTACGAATATGACTGTGCCACCTCTAGGTGTCAGTCCATTTTCTATAAGTTTTAGAGTTATAGATCTCCTTTTGATGACCGGGATGAGTATTATATCCTGGTCTGCTGCCTGCATGGTAGCATCAGCTGCTGCGAGTTCAGTTGCTAATCTAACTGCCTCTCTTTCATCCTCATTGTCTGACATGTTACTGACAGGATGGTTATTTCTTTTGTTTGCAGATCAGGTTTCTTATGGAAACAAAGGTTAGATGCACAATATTTTGGAACTGTTTATCCTTCAACGTTGACTATACCAAGAACCATACATAGGAGTTCCCTCCTGCGAGGTCTGGCGGATATAACCTTTCACCCACTCCAGACGTCTTTGGAGTATTGTGGGAAAAGGGGTCTGAGTGAGAAAGCACGACTGAGTTACTTTAAATGTCTTACGTTAGTTTTATCGCCCTTTCCAAACGCGTTGGGCGCCATGTAGTGTAGTTCCTATCATCCCAATAGGCTCTGCGCATTGGAATAATACCTACAGCAGTAAAGGCCTAGACCAGACGTTAACTAGGTCTACTACTGTCGATACTAGACTTAAAGTTTTGGGTTTGCCAGCTTAGCTCAGAGTTCACTAGAAACTTTCTCGAATGTTCAGGAAAGAATTAACTCCCCTGATTAGACAAGAAGGGATTTAGTTTCTGACAACCATAGAACATGACAACTTTGCTCTCCCCTAATCAAGAGTATATCTCGAGAGTCGTGTGAACAAAAGGCAATTTATTTTACTCAGTCAGTACGTGCATTCTTAGTCTCATCAGAATGTAGAGAAAAGGAAGAGACGGGCGTGTTCAATAGAAAGGTGTTATTTATTGATCAATATATTACATACACATATACATTTGACTAAACGTACTCAACTGGTGTTTCTAGATACGCCTACCCCGTGTACCTGACCTAAGTCTAATACGAGGGCGGGAATAGAAAGTTACAGTTTAAGTTAAGTTTGTTTTTGCCAAGTGAATAACTTAAGAATTCTCTGTGAGGGGTTATTCAGTTCTGTACCTGGAAGTTAGGATGAATGAGGAATGGTATCTCTCTCTCTGGTCTCGATATTCCAGGCTGCCTGCGAGGGCTACCCAGAAACGCCGGGGCTGGATTTCTCCGCAGGAGAAGTCAGCGCGTCTCTCAGCGCGTCAGGAAGGCGGGGCTGCTGCCAGCGGGGTCTGCTCTGCTCTTGGCTTCGGCAAGTATGGCTGCTCCGTCTCGTCACCACGCGTGTGTTTGCATAGGGCAAGATCGGTAATATTTATACCTTTACGGTGCCGAGATTGACGTAAGGATGGACATAGATACGTCAATAAGGATGTCATACGACTTGCTCGTTAGCACATTCTTTTACTGAAGTTCTCGGTGAAATCAAAACAATGGCCGCAGGGTTTTGCCCAGGTTGTCATAGGTTTGATTTGTTATGAGAACTCCGTATGCCTTATCAGGGGCTGGAGGAATATCGCTTGTCTAATTAGATCGCAAGCGTTATGACCTAATCAGATAACACGTTCCTGTGCCGTAGTGTGACTGCGTCAGATAACGGTATCTGCATCATGGGGATTTTCTGCCTCATGGGCTGATTACTAGTTAACTTGTTAGTTTACTAACCAGAATAGGGTCAGGAATAGGGGGATCGATTCAGAACCTATAGGAATACATCACATAATAACTCCCATACGATTTCATCCAACGTAGAGGACCCATCTACTCATGCTGGCCAACACCTTAGCACAGACAGACCCATTACGATAGTCCCCAGCAATCCCGTTGGGGAGTACAGGCTGAAGGGGTGATAGGCGGAAATAAAGCAATAAAGAAGGGCAGAGAACCACAAGAACAGAAAAATCAGTTCCATAGTCCACCATTTAACTTAGATCTACCCCCAAAAGTGACTCCGTACACGGTAGTTCTGGCAAATGTCCCTCCTCTAACCAACAACGCCTTTGAACACTGGTTGTCTTTAAAGAATAAGTCCCTCCACTTTCTAACCAGAAGGATTGGCTTAAAAGAGCCCCTTTTTCTGATTTTATAAGGACACGTAGAATTGGGTGGGTCGGTCCCTCAGCCAAATCTTTTTGTGGGGACTGTGTTGTACTAACTTTTAAATCACCTTTATTGGTGCACTGCACACAATCCTAGAGAGGGGCAACAGTGGACCTCCCAATCCTAATGACATACACATAGTACCCTTGGGATATTTCTACCGCCCATCAAATTTGCCAACACAACATGGTCTTTTCCCTGAGAGAGTCAATTACTTAAGACTAAGGCAGCCCAGCTATCCTGTTCCAGTTTATAATCGCTTTGATCCCCTGAATTCCCTGGAAGATATTGATTGACTGGATTCCAGGACTCGTGTACTACATAATCATGTAACCAGCAGATCTGAACACAGGGGTTATCTCTGGTTGAATTTAATGAGCAATGACGATTCTATACGTAATCATTATGTCAGTAATTAAAGTGGATTGGCTTGAGGGCCCTTGAACTTGATTACGGAGATGCAGGGTGACTACCATGGTACCACAAATGCCCCTCCCTCAACTAGTGATCTAAATCTATGTTCGATTGTCAACAGTAGACCTGAGATACATGGATTTCTGGGCTTACAGACTGAGGTTCAAATTAACTTACAGGGCACCTTAACTGTTCCCTTTCCATGCGCACATTTAAATGACGACTTATCTGGGCCAACAATTCACCCTTGTAACCGTCCTTCTGATGTTAAACCTCCTCTTTGTAATATGGCATCATGGAACATTGTTGGGATTCATTCTAAGTTAAACATTCCATTGTGGTGGGAATTTATTTTACAATTTGAGGTCCTATGCATTCAGGAGACTTGGTTCAAGGAAGTGATTCACCTGAATGGACATAGGACTTACCACACCCCAGCAGTTAATGTCCAGAGCGACAGGGCTAAGAGAGGCTTATGCACGATTATATCTAGTGGTTTGATTATAAAGAACATCACGATGCTTGCCAGTGATGATCACCATCACTTAGTTAGACTGGATCTCGATAAATCATCCTCTATAGTCCTGGTCAAATTTATAATAATATTCCCCTTGGGAAAGTGGGTACCGTTGTAAGAAACTTGTTAAAAGTATTGAGATCAGTGGGTAAAACCAAGAGCAAAGATATAACACTCATACTGGTTGGGGATGTTAATTGTGTGCTATGTGAGAATGCTGGAGATAAATTGTGTGGAGGTTTAAAAGAAGAAGGAGTATGTTCATCTCATTTTAGGCATACGGCTTCGGGGGAGCAGTTAAATGAACTTATTCTTAGCATTGATTTGGGATTTGCCAATGAAATATGTCCAACACCAGCCCCAATGACATGGACAATCAATGGCAGGGGCCTTTGCTCCAACATAGATTATTTTTTAGTATCAAATAATAATGCACAAATCATTCATTCTTTTCTCACTTAGCGATCACTTTCCCCTCTTTCTGACTATTACGCTACCCTCTATTAAAATTTCTAGATCTGACACTAACAACCACTGGCTGCTGGAAAATATATCCATTGGTAGAACCAACGGGTACTCCCTCCGTTGGGCTATGGTAGATCAAGCTGTCATGACTAAAGCAGGGGTGGATAAAGGCAAATCACACATAGAGATATGCCTGAATGAAACAGCGCCCCCTGAAAAAATGTTAACCTCCTTTATGGCAATAACTACTGCGATAAGAGAGTCCCTTACAAGGCGTAAAAAGACTAATAGCTCTCAGAAAGGGTGGTTTGACCCAAGGTGTACTCAAGCTTACTCCCAGCTAAAGAAGGTACTTCATAAAATCCAGAGAAATACATTGGAAATTAGGCAAACAAGCAATAAGGGATAGAAAGAATATACTGAAGAAGGAGGTATGGGAGGCTCTACATGCGGCCTCAATAGCTAGAGATACTGCGGCATTTCGGAAGGTAATTAGGGCACCATTTGTATTAAGTGAGATTGGCCCGTCAATCGAGATAGCCATAACGGAAGAGCAGTGGATTGGGAACTTTGCCCAACTATATAAGGGTGAGGGAAGCCCTGAGGGCGAGGGTTCCCCTGATATGGTGGATATCCAAGCCTGTGGGGAGCAGGGCCAAATTATCCCTCAAACTATAAGGAACTAATGTTCACTCTAGAAGAAGTGAAGTGAGCTCTAAATGCAAGCCTAGGGGGCGTGGCCAAGACGGCGGTGTGAGCGGATGTGTCGCTCCCGGGCTCCCGCCGACGGCCTGATTTAGCGCTGGCCTAGAGCCTGTTCTAGCTTGCTGTCGGCACTGGTTTGGAGCTGGAAAGGTCCTGGTAACGTCGGGACTTGCTCAGAGTGAGGACTGTGCCTGTGGAAGCGGAGCCGCGGAGAATAGCGGCGAGGACGACGGGGCCGAGCAGTGGCACCTGGGAGCTGTGGAAGCCGCGGGGCGGACCCGGGACGGGACCCCGTGTGACCCGAAAAGCTCAGCGACTCATGATCTGACCCCGATACTCCGGCCTGGGCGAGAGGGAGCGGAAGGAGAGAGGCCGCTGCAGTATAGGGCTGGTGGGACCCGGCCCTCGTGTTGCATGCGCGGCGCCTCTGTCGTTGGGCCTGCGCGGCAACGGTTTTAGGCCGGCCTGTGAGGCTTGCCGCTTTCCCGCTAGGCAAGAGGAGTGCGGCAGCCCTGTGGGCGCTGGCAGAGACAGGCGAGACTGAGGAGGCCCGTCGGAAGGCTTCGGGGCACGGAAGGTCCGCCCTGGGGGTCACCGGAGAAGAGCGGTGTCACTGGCCTTACCGGCTGGCGTCTGTGGGTCTGGACCCCCGTGAAGGCAGCGCGGCCCCGCCGGTGGCCTTTGGACTTGCTCCTGCTGAGTGGCAGCTGGGGGGAGCACACGACGGGCGCAGTGGCGGAGACGGGCGAGGTTCGGTGAGGCATTCGGTGGGGCACAGTGCCCCCCTTCCCTCTGGGCCTACAGCTACAAACCACATGGGCCTGGAAGCGGAACGGGCCTAGCATTGCACCGGAGAGCCTGGCGTGCAAGAGGCCCCCACGGAGACGACCCGCAGAGCTGTTGCCAGCGGGTCTACAGAGTGCCGTTTGAGTGGTCTGGAGCCGGGATCCCACAAGACGTCCGGTGATCAGGTATGCCGGCTTTCTGGCCGGTGCAGGAATACGTTGGGTGGATTGTCTGGAGCTCCAGTGAAGGCTGGCTGGCTGGTGTGGGCACCAAGCATCACACGTCGCAAGGAGCCATCGCGACCACAGGGCCCGGAGGATTGCCAGGAGGAGGGGGGGTTCGACCGACATTTTGAGACTAGGCAGCTTCGGGGCTGGAGGGCCTGTGCTGGTGGTGATAGCCCGGGGTATGGTCCTGGGAGTCGGAAGTGAGAGTGGACTGTGACGGAGCGGACTGGGGGTGCGATGAGGCAAAGGCGGAAGCTGTGGCCTGCTAGAGAGCCTTGGAGGGACCAGAAGAGCTTGGTGTGCCGATGCTGGGTGCAGCCCCCCTGGTAAGGCAGCCTATTGGGTCCATTGGTGGCCCCATCGAAGTCTGACCCTAGGGTGTGAGCGCTGACTGACTGGAGGCACGGGGCTGGCATAGCCTTGAGGAGTCTGAGTGCTGCGGGTCTTGAACGGCGATGTGGTGAAGACTCTGGTGGCGAGAGCTCCCAGCGGCCCCAGAGTGTGAAGTTGCAACCTGTGGGGCTAGGTAGGTTTCCGAAATCCGAGTCAGGACTCCTGGGGCTGCTCAGGCATTTGGAACCACTGCGAGGGGAGTGCGCCAAGTCTACGATTCAGCGGTATCTGGGACGCGCAATGTCCACTTCCAGGGGGCGTAAGGACAAGACCTTGAAAGATCTGTTTGCTAAGGCGTAGGCGACTTCGCAATCCAACCCTAACGTCACCCAGCCCGCCCCCGACCGAGAGGAAGGGTCGGAGCCCATCACCAAATCCTTTCTAGAATCCTTATTCACCACCCTGCGGTAGGATATCCACGCCCTGAAGCAGGAATTCATGGGGAGATCAAAGAGTTTTGCAGGGACTTGGACAGTATTGGGGAGCAAGTAGCGGACCTAGAAGGCAAAAGCGATGAGAAGGACACAGGAATAGCGGCTCTGCAGCAGGAAATTATATGGATCCATGACAAAACAAGTCCATCTACAGACACAGCTGGAGGACCTGGAGAACCGCTCCCGGCGCCACAACGTAAGGATCCGGGGAGTGACGTTGTCTGAAGACTCAAAGGACTTGTTTCTTTTTGCGAGGGAACTCTTCAACCATGTTCTGGGGCGCCCTCTGGATGCGGAGCTTCACCTGGACAGGGGGCACCAGGTGGGCCCCCCGCGCGCTGCTTCGGCCCCACCCCCAGATATCTTAGTGTGTGTACGCACCAAAGAGGAGATCCTCCAAAAGGCCCACCAGATGCACCCCCTCTCCTTTAGAGATCAATCCCCAGTCCTTTTTCAGGACTTATCTGCTCTCACCCTGCAGAAGCGCACGTCCTTCCTGCAACAACGCAACATCTCCTACAGCTGGGGTCACCGGTTCCGCCTTGTGTTCAAGCTGGACAATAAACTCTATCAGCTGCGCTCCCTGTCAGAAGGCTGACGTTTGCTGGGCATTGATCCACCAGCCGCAGACATCGACTCGACCAGCCAGGCTGGGGACCATGACTATTCTAGGCCTCAGCGGCGCCAGCAGAGGCGACGTCGTCGAGTGAAAAAACCTCTTGCAGCGGAAATTGTGGAGGGCCAGCGTGCCGTAGTGGAAGCGGTCACATCGGACTTAGCTACATCCCAGCCTGGCTGACTTTTCTAAATCTCTATGACCTACAGTATGCTTGTTCTCGGCTTCGGCCATTGGCGGGAGGGGTACTTTGGAAATTGATGTTCCACCTGTGTTATTGTATTATCAATCATCTGCGGATGAAGGACAATATGTTTGAACATACTTTTTTTCTAGGTTGGGGTTTTTTTGGGGTGGGGTGCGTGGTGGGTGGGAGTGTAAGCTTCTTTGTCTACCGGATGCCTATGATTCAGTCAGAGGCTAGAGAATGGTTCCCAGAGGGGAAAGACACATGTTGGGCTCTTAGATCCGCTTCCGATTGCATGCTTCGCTGGATGCCCACATATGACATAGGGTAGATGCCGGTCACGGAGCTTAAAATACTCACACTTAATGTGAGAGTCTTAAATAATCCGGTCAAGCACAGGGTTGTACTGCTATGTTTAGAACAATCTCATGCTGATATTCGCCTCCTACAGGAGACGCATCTCCTCCAATGGAACTGCTATCGCCTCCGATCTCGGAAGTTTCCCCTTCAGTTCTTTTATTCTAGCTCCACCAAGACGGCGGGGGTTGCTATACTTGTGTCTCACAGCTTTAAGGGTAAAGTCTTACACAAAGCAGCAGAAATTAGGGGTAAATTGTTGACCTACAGGTTCTCTTTAGGCACTATTCCGTTTACTGTTGGCTCCATCTATGCACCTAATGAGGGTCAAGAGAGGTTCTTCCACATTACGCTCACAGAGGCCACTACCACACCAGACGCCACATAGTTCTGGGGGAAACCTGAACTTAGTTTTCGATAATATTTTGGACAGATCGTGTCAACGCACCACCCAAATCGGAGTGCTCTCCGTGGAGGGCCTGTCTCGTTTAAGCAAACTAGGTTTCAGGGACCTATGGCGCAGCTTCCACCCCCAAGAGAGGGAATACTCTTATTATTCTAATGCGCATGAACATATGCTTGCTTAGATTATCTGCTTGCGCCCTCGCCCACACATGCACTGGCTACTAAAGTGGAGATAGGAGTTGCCTTTCTTTCTGATCATGCCCCGGTGACCGTGGTCCTTTCCCTTCCCCTGACTCAGCGCGCGCAGTGGACATGGTGCCTTAGGGAGACGTTACTGCACCGCAAGGAGGTGGTAGCAAGAATACAGCGCACTATCACAGACTTTCTTTCACACAATAGTAACACAGATACCAAGCTCGCGACCCAATGGGCGGCTCTGAAAGCTGTCGTCAGGGGTGAGTTTATAGCGATTTCTGCTGCAGACAATGCTGAAAGGCAGCACAAGTGAGACGACCTCACCCAGCAAGTTAGGGAGTTGGAACAAATGCACCAAAAAACGGGGGCGCCTAGGATATGGAGACAGTTGAAGGCAATTAGGCAGCAGCTGGCGGCTCTCGACCAAGATAGGGCAGAGTTTGCCGCTCTGTGGTTGCCCCACGCATGTTACACCGGAGGGGATAGATGTGGGCGGTTATTAGCAGACAAGTTACGGGAAACCAGACAGCAGCAGACAGTGCAGGAAATCATTAGAGGCAATGGTCAGCGCATCTCAGAAGATCTTGACATTGCCGAAGCCTACAGGGATTTTTATGCCGACCTCTACACCGGTGATGCCTCTGTCATCCCGGAAGAAGATGCGTTTTCAGACTTTGTTCCCCCTTCCGACCCTTTCACGAGACCAGGCGGACCATCTAGACCGAGACATCCGGCCAGAGGAAATCATTGCGGCCATCTCCCGCCTCACGATGGCAAAGACCCCGGGGCCTGATGGCTTTCCAGCGAGTTTTTATAAAACATTCTGCGTGCAGGTTGCCCCCTTCTAGTGCGCCTTTTTAATTCCTTCTCCGAGCCAGTGGCGATCCCGAGTGATCTCTTAGAGTTCAAGTTCAAGTTCAAGTTCATGCATTTATAAAGCGCACTACTCACCCAGAGGGTCTCAAGGCGCTGGAGGGAGGGGTTTACTGTTTATCGAATAGCCATGTTTTCAGTTCTTTTCTGAAGGAGATGTGATTCTGAGTAAGGCGGAGGTGGGTGGGGAGTGAGTTCCAGGTCTTGGCAGCCAGGAAGGAGAAGGATCTGCCACCCATGGTGGTTTTTCGGATGCGCGGGACTGCGGCGAGGGCTTGGTTGGATGATCTTAGTTGGCGGGTGGGATAGTAGAAGGACAGTCTGGTGTTGAGGCATTCGGGTCCTAGATTATAAAGGGCCTTGTGTGCGTGGGTAAGAAGGCGGAAAGTAATTCTTTTGTTGACGGGAAGCCAGTGGAGGTTTTTTAAGTGACCGGTGATGTGCTCTTGGCGCGGGATGTCTAATATGAGTCTCGCTGATGCGTTTTGGATGCGCTGGAGCTTTTTCTGCAATTTTGTTGTAATTCCGGCGTAGAGTGTGTTGCCATAGTCCAGTCGACTCGTGACCAGTGCCTGGGTGACAGTCTTTCTTGTTTCGAGGGGGATCCAGCGGAAGATCTTTTTGAGAATGCGAAGGACGTTGAAGCAGGAGGACGATACGGCGTTGACTTGTCTGGACATTGAGAGGGAGGAGTCTAGAATGAAGCCAAGGTTACGTGCATGGTCTGTGGGTGTGGGCGCAGATCCCAAAGCGTAAGGCCACCAGGAGTCGTCCCAAGCTGAGGGGGAGGATCCTAGGATGAGCACCTCCGTTTTGTCTGAGTTGAGTTTTAAGCGGCTCTGTTTCATCCATTCGGCTACTTCTTTCATACCTTCGTGAAGGTTGTTTTTGGCGGTGTTGGGGTCTTTGGTGAGGGAAAGGATTAGCTGGGTGTCGTCGGCGTAGGAGATGATGTTGAGGTTGTGTTGACGTGCGATGGAGGCGAGGGGACTCATGTAGACGTTGAAGAGGGTGGGACTGAGTGAGGAGCCTTGAGGTACGCCGCAGATGACTTCGGTGGGCTCTGAGTAGAAAGGGGGGAGTCGGACTCTCTGGGTTCTCCCGGCTAGGAACGAGATGATCCAGTCCAAGGCTTTTCCTTGTATGCCGATGTTGTTGAGGCGTTGTATGAGGGTGTTGTGACAGACAGTGTCGAAGGCGGCGGAGAGGTCTCCATTGCAGTCATACCGAAGCCGGGAAAGGACCGGTCGCAGTGCGGGGCGTACCGCCCTATATTGCTACTCAATGTTGACCTTAAATTATACACAGGGAGATTAGCTGCCCGCCTTGGATCTCAAATGGGAGGCCTAATCAATCCAGACTAGCCCGGCTTCATCCCTGAACGCCAACCCTCCGATAATACTAAACGGCGTTTGACAGGGTTCATTGGCCCTATTTAGCGCAGAAGAAGGCGGGATTGGGACCGAAGTTCCATACATGTGTTCTGAACTGTTATAAATTCCTGACCGCCACGGTGCGAGTCAACCGCTATACATCCCCACGGTTTACCATTGGGAGGGTTATGAGGCAGGGTTGCCCACTGTTGCCCCTCCTTTTCACCCTTTACATGGAGCCGTTGGCGCAGAAATTGAAGCTTAACCAGGGGGTGTTGGGGATCAAATTTGGGAGCTATGTCCACACGATTAGCTTATATGCGGACGATGTCCTGATTTCGTTGTCCCAACCGAAAGAAGCACTGCCCACCTGTCTTAAAGATCTGGAGGTATTTGGTCAACATGAGTAAGTCAGTGGCCCTTGACCAGTCTTTAGAGAAACCCACACGAGAGCTGTTGCAGGCCTCGTTCCCTATTCAGCGGGGTGACAGAGACGGTTCGCTACCTGGGGGTTCAGCTGGCACCTTCCTTGCGGGATACAGTCACTATCAACTATGCCCTGCTGAGAGCTAAGATTCGACGGGAGTTGGGGCGGTGGAAACACTACCCATTGTCGTGGCTGGGTAAAGTCGTGGCGATTAAGATGACTGTCCTCCCCCAGATTTTATATTTCTTTCGCACTATACCTCTACAGCCCCCATTGGGCTGGATAAAGCAAACGCAGTCGGAATTGGCTCAGTTCATATGGAACGGGCGAAAGCCACGTCTGAAGCTACGGCTGGCGATGCTCCTGCCAGAGAAAGGAGGAATTGGACTTCCAGATTTAATGCTCTACTTTCAAGCGGCTCAACTACGCCTTTTGGTGGAATGGAGTAGATGGGAGTCCGAAAAGCATTGGCTCCTCCAAGACCAGGCGTGGCTGGTAGGCCCCTGCAGGAAATTCCTTTCCTCCGTAAACAGCACAGACCCACCAATCTCTACGCCTCCTATATTACAAGGGTTCCACTGGAAGTCTGGGACCAGACGAATGTTAGCCATGAACTCTTCACCTTACTCCCATTGTGGACAATCCTGATTTCACTCCAGGGTTGGATTCAACGGCATATGCGAAATGGACACCAGCAGGTTGCCGGTATCTCTTTCATAAGTACATGGCGGAGGGGGTAATTCCCTTCTCCCATTTTAAGCCGGAATATGGGATGCTAGAGGGGGGGAGGCTTCGATACTTGCAGGTTCGGCATTGGGCGCTTAATGAACATGTGCGCTCCGTGGCTAACAGACGCCTCACACCTTACGAATATTTGTTACTCACACTCACGACAGATAAAAAACTAATTTCAGAGCTATAAAAGATGCTGCAGGTTAAATACACACACGTTTATAGCGCTGGTATGGCATACTCTGAGAGGGAATTGGGCAGGACACTTAGTCATAAGGAGTGGGAGGGAATATATCACAGAGCGCGTCACTCTGCATACCATATGGGACTCACGGACACCCTTACCAAAATTGCGACCTACTGGTACTACACCCCAAACGTCTCCATGAAATGGATCACAGTGGGGATGTACTATGCTGGCGGGGTTGTGGGCAGGTGGGTACACTAGTGCATCTGCTTTGTGACTGCGCTCAACTCCAGGGGTATTGGAAACAGATTTTAGAGGAGGTAGATGCTCACTTTGAGACTGAGGTCCCCCGTCTCCCATCGTACGTTCTCCTGGGGCTACCGAATCCCTTGACGTACCCACTGCGCTCACGCAGAGGTCGCCTGATCGTGTTAGCGTTGGGCTCGGCGATGCAAAACATTCTCTCGCACTGGCGGACTGCGCGGGTCCCTACATTTCATGGGTGGCTACATCGCCTCTGGCTAGTACTAGGTATGGAAACGATCTCATTGACAGCGGCTGGGGAGGGAGCCAAATATGCAGAACTGTGGCAGCCCTTCCTATCCTTACTGGCCTAAGAGTTCCATGAGGTCACCTGTCCCAGATACCGTAGATTATTGCGTCTTTCGGACGCGGAGTGTTGAGGGCCCGGCTGGGTACGAGATGGGTGTGGGGGCACATAGGCGGTGGACATTGAACAGGGGTGGAGGGTGAGAAGGGGGAGTGGTGGTTTTGGGGAGAGGGGGGAATTGAGGTAGATGTTTACTTTTTTCAGTTTTTTCCATTACGGGATTGCACGCAATTGCTCTCTTTATTAGTCTAAGCTTTTACTGGTACCGATGGTCCCATTTGTCCTTGATTCTTGAATTTGCATAATACCAACGAATGTACTGGCTATATCAGTATAGGTATGATTTGTGTGGCAATTCCTCAATAAAAACGATTTAATACTAAATGCAAGCCAAGGCAGTAAGGTGCCTCAAACGTTTCTCTGTGGGGACCGCTTAGGTGCTTAACACTAGGTGTAGTACTGATTTTCTACCCACTTGGGTAGAGTCTACTATCGTGCCCATCTTTAAGAAGGGGGATAGGCATGATCCAGGATGTTGCAGACCAATTTCCCTGTTGGATGTTATAACAAAGGTAGTGGGTAGAATTGTCTTAGAACGCCTTCAGGACTGGGCAGATGAGAATTCTGTCCTGTCCGACCTTCAGTACAGCTTTCAGACTGGTGTGGGAACTGTTGAGCAGGGCATAAACCTCTCCCTCCTGGTGGGGAAGTACACCAGAGCATTTGTGAACCTCACAGCCACATTTGATTGTGTGCGCCACACCAAACTATGGTCAATATTAGAAGGCATGGGGGTTGATGTAAATATTATTTATTTTCTAAAACGTTTTTATAGCGATGCCAAGGCTCGTGTCCGCTGCAGACTGAAGGGCAAGTGCTCGGCTGCGTTTTCCGATTAGGAGCGGAGTTAGGCAGGGTTGTGTCCTGGCTCCGTTCCTTTTTAATTTGTATATAAATGGACTGGGGGAGGCCTTATCAAAGAAAACCAGGACTTCCCCCAAGTAGCCGGCCGCTGTATTCCAGTCCTTCTGTATGCAGACGATGCAGTGCTGATGTCTCACACACAGGTAGGCCTACAGCACGTTTTGGATAGTTTTCCCCTTTTTATGACAGGTAAACTCCTCCAAAACTTTCATTATGCGCTGTGGCACCGGAATAAAGAAATATAAAGATAAGTATGTGGCAGGACAAAAGATTGGGGTCACAAAGAACTTCTCATATTTTGGCATTCTCTTTGCCCACAATGATACCTGGGCGCAGGCGACTGCAGCAAATAAAATGGTACTTTAACGCACTACCTTACTGCCCTTGCGAAAAAACTAGGCAAGAAACCTCCAGAGGAACTCATTAAAATGTATACGGCTAAGTGTGTTTTAGCTGCAGTGTATGGGTGCTGGGTTTGGGGTTTTGCTGATCCGCTACCAATCCAGAGAGTAGAGAATTCCTTCCTAAGATACATCCTATCGGTCCTGAGTAGTACCTCAACATGCATTTGTCACTCTGAGCTAGGACTACCTTTTATTTCAGATCTAATTAGGCTCAAGCCTATCCTGTTACGGCACAGGCTCTGGACTAAAGTAGAGGCCAAATTAAACAGAGATATCCTTACTGACATTTTGAAACTGGAAGGTGCAAGGAGGATTCCATGGCTAAACTACATTTATAATTTCTTAAAAGATCTTGGCCATTTAGACTACTTTATCAACCCTACCACAATTAGGGCAATAACAAGGAAGGAACTAAGGCATGAGGGCATTTTCCATCTGGATACCATTAGAATGTCGTCTGAGATTTTAAAACCCACAGTCCTGCGCAATCAGATGGTTCTAACTACTTTTAACATACAACCCTACCTAACTTTTGTACCTAGCGCCCATGACAGATTTTTATTAACTCGCCTTAGCTTGGGGTGGGAGGGGGGGGCTCATAGATTAGTTACCTTTCCCACAAGGAACGACTGGTCTCAAAACCTCTAACAATGCCCCTGTGATAATACTTCCCCACAATCCACGGTACATGTTACTTTCTTCTTTAGGTTTTAATCTGCACCCAGGAGTTCCCTACTTGTACCTATCCTGAACCACTGCGGGCTAAGTCAATGCCGTCCTGCTCTCCTGGCTCTCCAATATCTTGAGAACGAGCATAGTGTTTTTAGAATAACAATCTTCCTGAAAAAGGTTTTGAGTTTAAGGAAACAAAGGTGTACCTAACTGTTTTAATGAGTTACAGATCTTTTTTAAATACACTGTATGAAGGCTGTGTAAATTTAATATCTTTTTAACCTTATGTACACAACTAATAATATAATTATGTTTGTATGGATTGTAAGAATGTTTTTAACTTCGAGCTTTTATGATTGTTTGTCTATTCAATCAAATAAAGCCTTCTTTGACTTGACTTGAGTGAACATCTAATTTTGATGCACAGATAATCATCTAGTTTGTGATGGCTGCCGCTAAAATGGACTGCTCTGTATTTGACACAGCAAGTACTAAAACACACAGACACTCTTGTGCGTCCGTGAGAAGGCAGGACACCGGATGACTAATGAAAGAATTAACACCCACGTTGCTCTGTGTGGCTGCAGGAATGAATGGCAGTGTCATTACGTGACATCTGGGCTGAAATGGCTACGTGAGAGAGCTCGGTCGGGCAGCACACCGGCGGCGGAGATATACAGATGCTAGGGCCGATGGGGCAGTCTCAAGCATTGAACTGTCTGATGTGCGGTAGTGTTGGGGCCGTGACTCATGTTCAGTTAGGTCATGATGGGGTCATGACCCCAGTCATCTCCCATAAACATTTCTAATAAGCAGCATATTACGTGCATACACTGGGGTGAATCTGTGTGAATAATTGACACATTTCTTGAAACTGGAACAGCAAATAAAGAGATTGAGCCAGAACTAAAAAGTCAGTATCACATATGTGCAATAAATCAATTTTGCAAACTTCACTAGGACACTAGTAATATCACCATTACACTACTGTGCCGTATTGGACTTTGAACCAAACAAGTCACCATTAGCTGCACTTCAACACCTCGTTCATTCCTTGCAGAGACAGCGAGACCGAGTCAGCGCTACATAAAAATGTACTTTTACCTTCACATATATCTTGTCTGCCGGGATCCCCCTGTCCTCCCCGTGACCCTGTGCTCCTCTGCGCTCCGTGCCTGCTTCACAGCTCTCGTGAAGACTTCTCTTATCTGCTTGTTAAATAAACAAGCAGATAAGAAAAGTCTTCATGACAGCCGCAAAGCAGGCAATGGTGTCTGGAGAGGCCGTCCAAAAAAGGGACAGAGCGGCAACCAAAAACCCTCCTTTCCAATGGGAAGCCAGCGTTTACCATAAATGCTGACGCTACCCAATAGAAATGAGGGGCGGGGCTTAGAGTCCCTTTTAGAAATGTTTTATATACAATATATCTCGCAGGCGAGGAGCGTATTCGCGCTCCAACGTCAGGCAAGACCTAAAAAGGCACCTATTTTTAAAATGTAAAATACTCCAAGATGAGCTGAAGTGGGAGTGGCATGCAATGGAAGCAAACACATAACAGTGTGCAAAACAACCACGAAATAACAGGCAGATGCGGGAAGGCGTCTTTGAGTCTGTTTTTTTGTTATTTACAATAGAATTAAAGCTATCACAGAGACAAAAGTCACAGCATGTGGTTTACTAACCACAAAACTTTGCTTGTAGCAGCTAATTGAGCACGCACAGTGGATGGTGTTATAGATAAGGTTAACAGATCCAACTCCCAGACAGCAAACAAAGTGCTGATGGATGTGTGTGTCCCAGAAGAAGTATGTAGGTAGGCATACGTTACCAGCTGGCACATTTAATATTGTAGAATGTATCAAATGTGCCTAAACAGGGTATTATAGCTCCTGCATACACCCCAAAAATGCATACTGCTCTGACAAACAAACCTCAGTTAGGAGATTGCATTATGTAAGCAAAGTAGGGAAAACTTTGGCTAAATACACGTAAGCAGTGGTTTAAGAGAGGACGAGGAGCTTCTAAACAGCCCGGCCCCAACATGGAATGAGATGTAGCTTAAACAAAAAAAGGGCAGTTATATAGATTGATGTAGATCACAGTGGGAGCTGTAAGCGGGATACCAATAAATACACTACCCAAAAGCCACACAGCAGCAAACCCCCTCAAAAAACGCCATGCTGTTTCTAAATCTATATGTCAATGGCAGCTATATCAATGTTGCATTCCTTGATCAAAACAACAACCTGAGTGCCGTATTTGAAAATATCGCACCACTGATGTAAAATATAATTGAGAAACGTGCCATAACTGCTGCATAATAACATATCGCACTACTGTTTACCCAAAAAAGGCACTGAGTGCAACCACGCCATGAGTGCTGTATTTCAAAACATCGCACCACTGATGTAAATTATAATTGAGAAACACGCCACAACTGCGGCATTATAAAATATCGCACTACTGTTTGCCCCAAAAAGGCACTGAGTGCAACCATGCCATGAGTGCCGTATTTTAAAACACAGCACCACCGATGTAAAATAGAACTGAGAAACGCGGCATGAGTGATGCATTATAAAATATCACACTACTGTTTACCCCAAAAAGACACTGAGTGCAACAACGCAACTAGTGCCGAATTTAAAACCATGGCAACCGATGTAAAACTGATTTTTGAAAACGCACCATGAGTGCTGTACTATAAAACATAGCCCTACTGTGTAGACAGCTATGGCCTCACACGTTTAAAGAGGTTTCTTCCTCTGCTGCTTTCATCTTAAACAGGTTCTTGCCTGAGACGCCGTGCGCGAGCGTGCACGAGCAAAATCGCCAGTCCGGGTGCGTGGAGCCTAATTCCGACAGGGAGGACACCAACCCCGCTTCCACAGAACCCGGACACAAAAGCAACGACAATAGATCCCGCCAAGGCGAAGCAGCGCATGCGATGCATTTGCAGGCGAGTCCTAAGAAGAGCGAATCTATTTGCACCATTTATGCTGCTTGTGTAATAGGACATGTTGCAAACAGTATTTGCACAAGTACAAATGGAGCAATACTGATTTCACATCTTTTTTTATGTTTCCATCTGAAAATGGAGTGTGTTTGCGGCAAAATCAGTTTGCTTATTTTTTTTATTTCATAATTAGCTGAAATAGCGCCAGTTTAGGTTGCTCTATTTTTAAAGGGTTATTCTTACACTGGGTTTCTTCGTTGGTATCTATGTAACAAATGCATTATGATTTCTAAGCAAACAAAGTATGCTACATAATGTTTATCAATTGTCCCGCAATCGATTGGCATAATTTTCAACTGGTGCACAAGCATTTCAGTAGTATGGACAGTTGGAATATTTGTTTGCTCCATTACATCCATCAAAGTAGTAGAAAGTGGCTACGCCATTTTATTTTGCAACGGTAAAAATGTTTTGCTAACATGAGTCCTGCTGTCTAAATACGTGAATGTATTTTGTGCTTCTCCATCTCTAATTACGGAAATGTTATGTTCATTTACTATTTTTATAGTTACATATCCCCTTGGAAATGTTCATGTATAATATTCTGTTCATATTCTACTGTCTATGTATATTGACCTCTTCAGAACTCAGATTCAAGTACATGCGGATAATAATACAATATGGTGTTAGATGGTTTTTCAGAGGGGGCAACCTTTTAGCATGTTTTACCCTTTAAACTTCCTACTGAGCATCATCTGTGCCTAATTTAGTTAGTTAGTTGCTGCACCCATTTATTTGAAAAGCAAAGCTGTAAAATCTGATCACCAAATGTAATTCGTGGTGTGCCCCCATGGAATTCGCTTCACTGATATTCCAGGCATATCAGAAGTAACAATATGAAACTTTGACCCAATGACTTCTCATGGTAGGAAAGTGTACCCCCTTACCCCCCTACAACGCCTTCAATCTGCTGCTGAGTGCCTCAGAGAAGGGCAAGGAATGGGAACATTTACTGGACTTATACAACTCTAATTTATTTTTAGCGCGGTACAGACAGTAGTGACAACCAACTTACGCATGTAAAAGCTATTCTGCAGCAAAAGCTGACTCTTGCGCAGTGTAAGAACCACTTTTTCACCAACCCTCTGTTAAGTTATGAGTAGGTTGCTTGTCTGTGGCAAGGTAGAGCAAAAACTTTCGGTTTTGCTGTAAATCCAAATCTACTAAAATAGTGTGATCTGGTTTTACACTAAATCCTAATGCCAAAAAAACCCAGGTGCAAGCAAGTGGTCGACCGCCTGATAGCCCTATGCACATCAAACATGTTTGACCACTGTGCTGTTGTCTACATGTAAGTATTTTTTACTGTAAGGTGTACCTCACGTACACATCTGTAGTAAGTAATGATTGTGTTGTGTACAGCCATTATGAAGCGGCTTATTAGGTCATAGAATGTTGCTGTTTGAATGGTCAGTTTGTGCTTGCCATTGTCAAAGATAGAGGTGTCCTGAAAAGAAAATCTGCTCTTGTATTTCTCCCCCGGGAATGTTCTCAACCTCAAAACTATACTGCAACAATTTAGAACTAAGTCTATTGATCTGTGGGGTATGATCTTTAACCAAGTGACCACTTAAAATAGGAATGAGAGGCTTGTGATTGGTTAACAGCTTAAAGGATTTACCCCATAAAAAACACTTGAACATCTCAACCGGCCAACAACAGGCCAATAGCTCCCTTTCCATGACAGAGTAGTTGTTTTTACTTGGACACAGAGCATGCAGCTCAAACCCTACAGTATATTCTCTACTTGTTTGATTTGAGTGATCATACTACCTAACTCATCAAGACTATCATCCACAGAGACAACACATACTCTTGAAGGATCAAACGGAGTAAGAATTTTCTGTGTAAGTAGTTCCTCCTTAATTTGATGGAATTCTTTCTGACAAAAATCACTCCAAACAAACATGACCTTCCTCTTCAACAATTCCCTCAAGTGCACCGTCTTGGCTGCAGCATTGGGGATGAATTTAGCATAGAATTCACACCTGATCTTTCGATGTGGGACAAGGTGCTTTAACAATTGCCTCAATCAAACCTATATGTGGTTCAATACCATCATCAGAAATGACATGCCTTAAATACTCAATGGACTCAACACCAAAACCACATTTCTGTTTGTTGGCAATTATGCCTTTCTCCTGCAATCTGTTCAACACCTCAGTCAAATGTTTGTCATGTAATTCTCTTGCTTTACCTAAAACCAAAATATCATCCTGAAAAACGACAGTGTCCCCTTCCAAAAACCCCCTCCATGATGCGCTGAAAAACAGAGGCTGCCGAAGCAAGCCCAAAAGGCATCCTTCCAAATTGAAACTACCCTATTGGAGACACAAATGCCGTAAGGTGTTTGGAACTGCTGTCTAACTCCACTTGATGATAGGCCAAAGATAAATCGATCTTTGAAAAAATCTGGGCCCCAGCTAACTTTGACACAATGTCGTCAATCCTTGGTAATGGATGAGAGTTCAACCATATTTCTCTGTTTAAGCTGCGCAAATCCATGCCTACCCTCAGATTACCCTTTTTTTAAGCACGAACACCAAAGGCAAAAAGCTACAACGATGACTCAATTGGCTTTACTACACCTGAATCACATCTTTCTATTTTCATCCGTTCCCTGGCACATTGCACAATTTGTGTTTCATGGGAATTGCCATTTCCTTTACTTTAATTAGATGTTTGAACTCTTTGATACATCCCAATTTGTTAGCAAAAACCTCCTTGTGCTTATAGGTCCACCGTTGCACACCGTCTCCTTGGTTGCTGTCACCCACCAAAGACACCTGCTCTGTAGTTCCAGGCCATAGAGTCTCATAAGAACAGTCCAGTCCGAACTGCCAAGCCATGCCTTCCCTGGATCGGAAACAAGCTTCCGAGGACCGGTTTCTGGCATTCCAGCCGTCTTCAGCCCGGATTGCTTGAATCCAGTGGCAAAGTGAGCAGAGCAGTGTGGCAGGGTATGCTCAGACGTGAGTCCCTTGCTCATTTTGCCACTGGATTCAAGCAAGCCGGGCTGAAGACGGCTGGAATGCCAGAAACCGGTCCCCGGAAGCTTGTTTCCGGTCCAGGGAAGGCATGGCTTGGCAGTTCGGGCTGGATTGTTCCCATGAGGCACAGGGTCAGACTGATTTGCATATAGCCATGTCTGAACTGGGGTGGCAGAGTGGGCAAAAGAACGGTGATGGATCAAACCCAGATCTTTTTACTGGGTGTGAGTGTTTGATTGCTTCAGATGCTCCGTCCATCACTCCCCCTTTTGTACCGCTTTGGCCGCCATAAGTGTGGCAGGGTATGCTCAGACGTGAGTCCCTTGATCACTTTGCCACTGGATTCAAGCAAGCCGGGCTGAAGACGGCTGAAATGCCAGAAACCGGTCCCCGGAAGCTTGTTTCCGGTCCAGGGAAGGCATGGCTTGGCAGTTCGGGCTGGACTGTTCCCATGAGGCACAGGGTCAGACTGATTTGCATATAGCCATGTCTGAACTGGTGTGGCAGAGTGGGCTAAAGAACGGTGATGGATCAAACCCAGATGTTTTGACTGTGTGTGAGTGTTTGATTGGTTCAGATGCTCCGTCCATCACCACCCCCTTTTGTACCGCTTTGGCCGCCATAAGTGTGGCAGGGTATGCTCAGACGTGAGTCCCTTGCTCACTTTGCCACTGGATTCAAGCAAGCCGGGCTGAAGACGACTGGAATGCCAGAAACCAGTCCCCGGAAGCTTGTTTCCGGTCCAGGGAAGGCATGGTTGGCAGTTCGGGCTGGACTGTTCCCATGAGGCACAGGGTCAGACTGATTTGCATATAGCCATGTCTGAACTGGGAAGGCAGAGTGGGCTAAAGAACGGTGATGTATCAAACCCAGATCTTTTGACTGGGTGTGAGTGTTTGATTGGTTCAGATGCTCCGTCCATCACCACCCCCTTTTGTACCGCTTTGGCCGCCATAAGTGTGGCAGGGTATGCTCAGACGTGAGTCCCTTGCTCACTTTGCCACTGGATTCAAGCAAGCTGGGCTGAAGACGGATGGAATGCCAGAAACCGGTCCCCGGCAGCTTGTTTCCGGTCCAGGGAAGGCATGGCTTGGCAGTTCGGGCTGGACTGTTCCCATGAGGCATAGGGTCAGACTGATTTGCATATAGCCATGTCTGAACTGGGGTGGCAGAGTGGGCTAAAGAACGGTGATGGATCAAACCCAGATCTTTTGACTGGGTGTGAGTGTTTGATTGGTTCAGATACTCCGTCCATCACCACCCCCTTTTGTAACCCTTCACATTATCAGCATTAAGTCTGGGCAGGGAACTCTGCTCTGCTCATGAAGTTTGCAGAGTTTTCTGCTCTCTGCCTTACGCAGAGCTCGCGGAGTTCCCCAAAAATATGTTTCGCGTAGCAAAGTTTTTTTTCTCGCTCGCATTCGTCAACGTCAATTTGGTGAGCGCGAGCGAGGACAATCCACCTCCCGGCGAGATTTTTCCTCGTTCGTGATCGTCAACATCATGTGGGTGAGGGTGAGCGTGGAAAATCAACCTCCCAGCAAGATATCTCAACGCGGGCAGTCAGATTTCTCATTGCAAGTGGTCGCGTTTGCGCTGATAAACCATCCGTTCGTGTTGAGAAAGCTGCCACTCGATTAAAAATCTACTCAAGCGGCAGAAAGGAAGCAGTGCCCGCTTGCGCTGTGCATGGCCCTGTTCGTGATGATTGCACAGTCCGGACAAGCATCTGGCATAAAAAATCACTGCAAACAGCATTTATCTAACGCACTCCGATGCTCGCAGAGCTTCACGTAGCGCGGCAGAGTTTTTTAAACACTTTGCAGAGTTTTGCGTAGCGGAACTTCGCCCAGGCTTAATCAGTATACACCAAACAAACTTTATCTTTGGACATACATACCTAGGAAAATTGTCCTTGCTTACCACATTTGCGGCAAGAGACATTCCTGGTAGGGCAAAAATAGCTGTTTGGGAAATGTGAAGGAAAACCGCTCCTCGCACAAATATTTTTATGAAACATATTTTTCTTTGTCGTTCTTATAACAACAGCATTTTTACTATACTTGTGATCATTGTTTTGTTTTTGCCCTTGTTCTTTATGTTCCTTAACAGCTCTCACCACTGCTTCATCTGGCTTCACTAACTCTCGTGATGCTTTTTGAGAGAGCTCTATGCTCTTGACAATGCTAATAGTCTCTGGTAATTATGGATTCTTTAACATGAGCAATCTTTCCTGCAAATTTTTTGTCTCTACAATGTACAACTATTTGGTCTTATATCAACTGAGTCGTAACATTTTCAAATTCACATTCTGATGCTAATATATGTAACGCAGCCAGAAACAAAACAATACTCTCATCTGATTCTTGTTCCCTTGTGAAGAACTAGTGCCTAGCCACAACTAAACTGCCTTCCACATCAACCTGTTTTTCCAGCCCGCCTACTGCCTCTTTGAATTCATCCAATGCATCATCACCTTCATTGAGTTCCAAAGGGGGTAAATATTCCAGAACAGCCTGTCCCTCAAACCCCAAATTGTGTTTAAGAATAAATCTTTTACGTTCAGCACTAAATCTAGAACCCCCCCCCACTGAATCCAAATATTTCGTGTAGACTCTATTTCATACTTTCCATCTAACCAGTGGTCTCCTGGAAGCTGTAAAAATGGTGGTGGAGGTTGCACTCCCTGCATATTGTCCATTAATTCACTAAACAATGAGCACTCTCAAAAAACTCAGTCACAAAAAGAAAAACTATATGCAGATTGGAAATTATAGTTCAAACGCCCAAGTATATGCAGGAATTCAATAGAAAAAAAGAAAAAATCAACAACACCCTCTGCAAATGAACTAAATATAGAGAATCTCTCAAATATCCTATAAATGTATACAACTTGTAAAACTGGAATAACAGTAGATATATTACCATCAAACAAAACAATATGCTGCTACAACAAAAACATTCACACTCAGGAAAGACTAGAGAAAATGTTCAGTTCTCTTCACGCTGGATCCTTAAGCATTGAGATGTAATCCCATGCTGACGATACCTCTTTGCCTTTGTCAGAGAATAACTTCCAGCCACATCGATGAAATAGTGAGGTAGCGAAGAAGTTGACACAATGAGTGTTCAACAGAAAAGCACCTGTGCACACCAAAAGACCGGATGAGGCATGCACACCAAAGGACAAGAAGAAGCCGGAGCACACTTCGCTATTACGCTGTGGTCACCAGACTAGATGTCTTTTAAGACTGTGGTACACGTGCACATCTATGGACATGATGAGGCCGAAACACACTTCTGCCGCAGCACTGAGGTCAGCGGTCTAGTTACCTTATGTATTGTCCTCAATGGCACAGATGTGCAAGAAGGAATATTAAAAGGCAGAGGCTCACTTCCACATTGGTGCGAGAAGGCTCACTTCCAGTTTGGTGCGAAGGTCAGCAGACTAGTGGCTCTTGCTTACTTCCTTCGAAAGAAAGAATCCTCAGCGCGATGGCGAATTGACCGCAGGTCCTCAGACTAGTACAATCTCTCCAACAGGATGGAGCTCCTCTGCTCTAACACCAAACTGTCAACAGTACGCCAGCTGAACATCTGCAGCAGGACAGCAACACTTGCCACAATAATTGTTGTGTATTCCACCTCGGGATAAACTGGAAAAGACTGCTCTTCGATCCTGGTAGAATACTGCTTCAGCAAGTCGTCCTATGAACAGGAACAATCCACAATGCCAGATCGCTGGGCAAACATAAAACCACACACGTGGATGGAGATGTACTCAAAATCATCACCAATATTGTAGTGATCACTGGGAGACAGGTGAGTGGTCTAGCTCTACAGTTTATTCGCTGTACATCTCCACAGCTTCCAGAGAGAGTGGCCAGCACCAACTGACCATTTGTACAGCAACATTCTAAGACCTAATAAGCCACATCATAATGGCTGTACACAACACAATCATTACTTATTAAGCTGTGCAGGTGTACAGCAAATAAATTGTAGTGCTAGACCACTCACCTGTCTGAGTGATCACTACAAAATCTTAGGCTAGACATAGCTGGCTTGCCTTTGCACCATAGCATAAGGCTGGTAATGAGACATGCTGATAATGAGGGCAGTAGGGCATATAGCGCGAGGCTGAGCGTCATACAAAATAAACCATTTTAACATAAGCTTAGGAGATGAAATCATCAGTGGGTCAATATTGCTAAATCTGGCGCTAGTCTATTTTTTGTCCTTCACGCAATGCTGCAATTTTCCAGGCAGTGCTCGTGTGGTGAGAAGTATAGTAAATCTGGGCTGTAGTGTGGAATATGGTCATAAACAAGTACTAATATCAGACGAAACCAATCAAAATGAAATGTCTTTCTACCTTTCCATAAGGGATGCGTACTTTGCTTCATTGGTAGTGGTTTCCATATAAACACATCCATTCTCCCCGCCCACTTACCCCCACCCCCTTTGGGAAAATGTGTTTCATTGTTACAAATGGCTTATAATGGATTAACTTTATATCACATGAGTTTTTTAGACATGGATCTATAGATGCCCAGTGAAATAACAAGGCGAAGTCTACTGGTTAACTAGAAATATTAATCATAATGAGTAGACTCCACCAGATGGTAATAATCAGGTCCAATGCGCAAATCGAATAATTGCTATAAAAGTACATTAAGGGCCTGATTTACAACATTTTGCATAATGGTTGCACTGCTTTTTTGGCGCATCCATGGCGCAATATGCTAGTAGATATGTACAAAACCTTGCAAGATAAGATTTGAGCAGCCTTGCACGGTTTAAATGTAACACAATGCAGCGGCTTGCACTTCATTGCATTACATTTAATTCTTAGAGGCATTCCATGGGTGGAACATGGGCGTTGCCATGCATCCACCCATGTATTTCACGCAAACCCAGATTTATAAAGTTTTGTGAGCCTGGGATTGCGTGAAATCATTATGCCTCCCAGAGGATGGCGTGACTAGGAGAAATATCTTTTTTTCTCCTTATTATTCCCTCTTTCTATGTGTGCCTCAATCTGCAGCACACTTATAAAGAGTAACCATTTTTATTTTATTTTATTCAGTTTTTTGGATAGCGCAAACTTGACCCCGTAGGTACAGGACATGATAACCTTTACAGTACAATATTCTGTATAGCAATTGACATATTAAAGTGCAGTTCAAAGTTGTCACAGCCACTTCTCTTGATAAATACTTTAGCACATTCACAGAATGTAATGACTAGAGGTGCCATGTCATCAGGGGAAGCAATATTCTGTATAGCAATTGACATATTAAAGTACTGTTCAAAGTTGTCACAGCCACTTCTCTTGATAACTATTTTAGCACATTCACAGAATGTAAGACTAGAGGAACCATGTCATCAGGGGAAACAAGAACCTGTAATGAACAAATAAAATTAGTTCTTAGCAAAAAACGCTTGTGACTTTAAACGAGCGGATTTAGGTGAGTCTTATGTGGAAGTTCTGTAATGGTTATGGTAAGAATTTGCTCATTAGAAAGATCTTGGTTTCTTTATTGAATCTTGCGTGGTTGGGTAACCTTCTGATGCCTGGAGGTAGCAAATTCCATATTTTCGGTGCAGCACCTGAGAATAAATGTTTTTTTGCGGAAAATCTGTGGCTTCAGCACAAGGTCTCTGGCGCTCCTGGATTGTCTGCTTCCCCCCTTAATCTCCAATTTCTGAGCTAGATATCTTGGTGACTTGAAGTGTAGAGCTTTGTGTGTTATACACAGCAGTTTGAGCTGAATTCTGGCTTCATAAGGTAGCCAATTCAGTGCTTTCAGGTGAGGAGAAATATGGTCGAATTTGTTTGAACCTGTTATGAGCTCTTGTTGCTGCATTGAGGCAGGCTTTTAGAGGTGCTGTTGCAATTTTGGGGAGCCCAGAAAGTGTTGTGCATCCGTGTTCGATCCTCGAGATTACTAATGCCTGAACTGCCATTTTGAGGTATGTTGCCTAGATGAAAGGTTTCAATTTCTTAATATTTGTCAGGTAAAATCTTGTATTTCTAGCCAAAGTGTTGATGTGTGATTGCATGTTTAGGCTTTGGTCTAGAGTGATTCCCAGAGATTTGGTTGAATCTACGATGATTGCGTTGCAGTTAAGTGCAGTGATTAAGTTGGTCCATTCTTTTATAATGGGTGGGCTTTTGGTGAGGGAAATTGGGAAGAATTCAGTTTTTTTGCGTTTAGTTTAAGCTGATTGCTTGTTAACCATTGCATCGTCACCCTTAAAACCTTATTCATTGTTCTGATATCCTCCAAAGAGGAAATATTCATGTACATCTGAGTGTCATCAGCGTACATGTGGCAAAGGGTCTTGGCACGGTGGAGTATATCCGTTAGTGGTTCCACATATTAGTTGAATAGTGAAGGGGAGAGGGTTGATCCTTGTGGAAACCCTATCTGAACGGGAAGGATGTTGACAGGTTTTTATTCACCAGAAATCTTTGTAAACTGTTCCTCAAGTAGGACTTGAACCATTCAAGAACGCTCCCAGAAAAACCCATCCTGTTCTCTAGACGTTCTAGCAACATGTCGTGGTTAACTGTGTCGAACACAGATGATAAATCAAGAAGGATTAAAAGACATGCTTTGTTTTGACCCAGAGCGAGTAATGCTATGTCCTGAATTGCCGTTTCCGTACTATGATTTGGTCTAAATCCTGATTGGCAATCGTCTAGTAGTTGGAATTTAGATATGAAAAGCTATTGAAATGGGATTTTTTTTGTGTGGAAAGGTAACCCTTTCTGCACAAAAGCAATTCTCCTTGTAATCCAGGCACCCTTGCACTGTAGTTGGCCTAAGCTGCCTGAAGCACGTTAGACAGCAGAACGGGACCATTTCTTAGTAGCTATTGCACATTTCTGCTCTCTCACTTTCATGCGATACAGCACAGCAAGTTACCTTGCTACACTGAGTTGCGTGAAGGGTAAGTAAATCTGGCCCTAGATGTCCAAAATCCATACAGCAGTAATTGGATGCAGTAGAAAGCACTTGTAATTGGTCAGTTAGAATTACTACCAAGACCCTGCAACTACAAACATCTATACCCATCCTTTAAAATTCTACTGTATTGTTATGGCCCGGGACTACCGAACATCCCCCTCCCCCCCGCCTTGCGTTTAACCAACATTTATTAAAGATGGACATGAGAGGGATACAACCCCCGGCCGTATTTATTATAACATAAAATCAAATAAAAATTGAAATAAACAATATTTACACATTTTTACACAGAAAACGTAGCATGACATTTGATTACAATTAATATATACAGATACAGATATCAGATGGCTAACCGTAACATACTTCTAGTACAAGGTATTTTCTAACCAAATCTAACATCTGAACCATAATCATACATTAATTACTTTTCTGCGTATCCTATTTGGGCCTACGGCAAGGTTGCTAACTGGTGTCAGATCCTTATTAATTAACCACGCCCTCCCGTAGGAGTGCGCAATGCGCAGAGGGGGATCGTTTACCGTGAGCGTACTTCCCCCTCCCGGTTACTCCCGTACGCTCCATTAACCACACCCTCCTGTAGGAGTGGGCATGCGCAGAGGGCTCGTTCACCGTGAGGGTACTCCCCCCGGTTACCCCCGTACACTCTATTAACTCCATTAAACGGGGGCCCTTGCACTCTGCGCCGTTTAGTGACGTCATTGTGCACGTGCGGAGTGGCCAACCAGCCTGAAGAAAGCGTGACTCCCCTGGTACCCATCCAGCCTACCGGCTGTACCGCCCCTGGAGTTCTAGGAGAGACCACTTGTCTCTCCCCTTGGGCGACCCCCTCTAAGGACCTTAAATTTACTACTCACCAATCATGACCTTACCGCCTGACCAAGGAATAGCAATAAATACGACGATTGATGACCTGTAAACTGGAAAAGTTCTAAGGAACAAAATAATTGTATGAAACACACATCATCCATTTACCTTAGGAAAACATATGAACAACCTTCATAACACAATAACCAATATCTGCCTTAGGGGATGGTGGGTGGGAAAAAAGATTACAGCCTCCTAGAGGCTGGGTGGGGCAGACCACGGAGCACGGGTAAAAGAAGCAGACTCCCGCGCTCCCCGGCCTTTTAAACCCCCCTTACTGGTCAGGCCGGTTCTAACCGACCTGACCTCTGCTCCCCCAGTGACCCGTAAGCGATTCAATCGCTTCCGGGCCACTTAGGAGCCCTCTTGGCCAATCCCTGATGAAGCGTGCCCAATGCGCCATAATGACGCAACGGGGCACGCCCCACCATGGAGACCAGGTGGGAGAAGGGGGGGCCGGTGCCCCGCCATACTTGCGGCGAGGCCGATTCTGGCCCCACCTTTCTCTATGGCCCGGGACTACCGAACATCCCCCTCCCCCCGTCTTGCGTTTAACCAACATTTATTAAAGATGGACATGAGAGGGATTTCTATGGAGGCGGGGGTATTTATTAAAACATAAAATCAAATAAAAATTGAAATAAACAATATTTACACATTTTTACGCAGACAAGTAGTATGACATTTGATTACGATTAATATATACAGATATCAGATGGCTAACCTTAACATACTTCTAGTACAAGGTATTTCCTAACCAAATCTAACATTTGAACCATAATCATACATTAATTACTTTTCCCTCCGGTTACCCCCGTGCGCTCTATTAACTCCATTAAAGGGGGGGGACCTTGCACTCTGCGCCGTTTAGTGACGTCATTGTGCACGTGCGGGGTGGCCAACCAGCCTGAAGAAAGCGTGACTCCCCCGTTCCCCGTACCCATACAGCCTACCGGCTGTACCGCCCCTGGAGTTCTAGGAGAGACCACTTGTCTCTCCCCTTGGGCGACCCCATTCAAGAATGGCGCCGCCCTCTAAGGACCTTAAATTTACTGCTCACCAATCATGACCTTACCGCCACAGGCCAGCGTAGTTGACCGACTATCTGGCCCTCCCCTACCCTACACTGAAAGGTCATGCCCGGTCCTAAAAAATTCACAAACCGAACCCTTATATTTTGTAGTCCGACTATCAGGCCCCCCCTATAAACTCACTACAAGGTCTTGCCCTGTCCCTATACACCCCTACTAGGCAAGAAAATTCTCTGAGACAGTTTCTTCTCCTGATGTGGACAAATGGACGCCGCCTTTTAAAAAGCACAAAGCCCCCCAGATGCACCCCTGGGCTACAGTCTGTAATTGTCAAGCCCTAGCTAGCCTCACCAGTTTGTTACTAAGTGTTTGTTTCCAGTGGTCCCAATGGCCTCACAGACTCGCTTCCCCCCCATCGGAATCTCAGGAATGTCTGCACCATGGTGTACCCCGGGCACAGACACGTCGCCCCCACCCTTCTACCCAGGCATACCCAGTCCTACCCCACACCCTCCCAAGTTCGGGATAGAGATGCTAGGGCTGTCTGACTCAGGGAAAGTGGACATGCCGCCATGGGGCCACTAAATGGGCTCAATTGATGTCATCACACTGTGCCCGATAAGCCACAGTACTACAGACACTGACACTCATTGTTGGTGCGATTGGAAGGCTTCCCAGGGAACCACAGGCCCCAAGATCGCCCATGAGCATATCGTGAAGTTCATGAACAGTAAAAATAACATAAAAGGCTATACCTACCACATAGCCCAATACCATTACCAAATAACCAGTCAGTTGGCAGTGAAGAAGGGTCAATTGTTTATTAAGCAAAATACTCTATAGAGGAGCCTCTCCGACCCTCACCCATCAGGTGCACAGAGAAGACTGCTGGCTTACAGTCAAAACCAAACATATATACTTTCAGTTCAACACATGAAGTCACCGTAAACGGAAAAACACCACTCGGCCCTTGGGTTCCAAGGAAGGACCATATATGGCACACATGATTGGTTCAAAGCTTTACTATTTATTACTGGGAAGGTCAGGAGGGGTAACTCCCTTTCGTCCTGGTGCCCGGGAGTGTAGGCACAGTGCCTCCAGGAATGCGCTTATTGCACCCAAAGCCAGATGCGACCTTGAGTCCCAGGACAGAGGGAAAACAGTTTACCTTCAGCTGCTCTCAGTAACTCAAATGAACTGGGACTTGACAACTACTGGAGAATAACACGTGATCACAGCTTGTGTTCTGACACAGAGAAAAGACGATGGCGTCTGTATGTTTTTCGGCCTGCTCTATTAGTATGGAACATAACGAAAAGATAAACCTTTTTCTACCGACTTAAGCATATATGGGTTATGTTGCGTGCATATTAAGCAGAGAGGATATATAGATACATCAAGCTAACAATATATATGTCCAATATTCCTCGTGTATGCAAAATCTAATTTTTATCCCTCTGAATGGCCCTTTTAGCATGATGTAGCTAACTAAAATGGTTCAGTCTTCAAATATCCCTTAATCAATCTGCATTATATCCTTTATTTCTTGCTGAACTAATTGGGCGTTTACCGCCTCTGGGGAAGGACCGGCCAAAGAGGGAGTGAGTTTAGTAACACAGTAAGAGCAACATGCGGGCCAACATTGTATGCAAAGACAACAGGTGAATATGATACCAGCTATACCTGCCAGCACCATCAGAATCTTCCATCCCCAAGTAGACAACAGACCCCAGAACCAACCAGAGAGGGACCAGGTACCAGTTTCTGCATGTACTTCAGACGCCAATTGATGAAACTTTTGAATGGCCAAATGAAGAGAGGGGGCGGAGTCAGGGATATATACGCAACAGGAACTGCCGATCACACGGCATGCTCCTTCTCGATTAGCCACGATAACATCTAAACCATACGATTCTGAAGCGAAACGAGTCTCGTCGCTTGAAGCTCTACAGTTAAATTAGTCAATATGCCCGCAGTAGTGTTAATCACCCTTTCAACTACTCTGGACAAATGCCGTACTTCCTTGCTGGTGATTATGGGTCCCCAAATAGGAAATACTCCCTTTACAATATCAATGAAATGCTGTTCAGGGGTATCTGTTTGGTCTATGTCAGTGGTATCTATCTCTCTTTTATTCCTGGTAAGTGGCAGGCTTCGTCTATCCAAATGATGATCCTTGTGATAATTAGAAGGGGTTATTTAACCCGGAGGGTACAGGAAAGACAGTTAACAACGGCCAGTCCGGCCGCGGGGAAGCCAAGTATAAGCATTTTCTCCACAGACGAAATATACATGAGGGGGAGTCAACAATGGTGGACTACTAAAGGTACGTAACCGATAGGTATAATTGCATCGACTTTCTCCTACCGAGATGTGCCCTGCTCCCTGGACACAAAATTCAGAGGTACTCTTTAATATAGGTACTGGAATGGCCCTATCATCTGTAACATTATTTCTTTCCTTAAATTGTTGAAAATACTGGGTGAAGTTGAACTCTGCAAAATCCAAAATTTCATTCTTTAACCAGGTAATGTTTTCATGTGTCGTATATATATTCATACATGCTTTCGGATCTAAGGATCCCTACCCATCATTTCCCTCTGGGTCAAATCCTTGGTGTACTTCTATATATGCTAGAATCATGTCATAATCTTTCTCCGATATCTTTGAGTGTCTACTGTATAATGCATATACATCATAGGGAGTAATTTGAACCAAGCTTCACAACTTCCTAAATAAGACAGGGGTAAAGATATAAATAAATCATGCTTGTTCATAACAGAGGGCAGAAGGCCACAGACCCAACAATTCGTAGTATTGGTAGCGCTGTGTGTTTGATGAAGCATTTCAACAAATACATTTTTCGTGTAAGTCTGACGGTGCCTTTCCTTATGTGTGGCCAAGGTATAAAATACATGTTCCGGAGGTGGGGCAGTGGTTCCTAAGACAATATGCATAAGGTGGCGAAATTCTAAATATATAAACACTCCCATTACTATTATTACCAAGGTCGCTATAATGACCACAAATGCGACTTTGACACGTTGGGTCCAACTAGAAAAAACAGGCATATTTACAGGGAAGTAACATGGTGCAAAAGGACGCTCCTCTTCGGGGACAAAACTAGCAAAAGGATACATGCTAGCTAAAAGTCCAAAAATAAACTCGGGCAATGCAGTCCAACCTGCCAGAGGGTGTTTCTTTCCTGTGTCCGTCTAGAGCCCCACAGGCAGGCTCCTATCGCTCATCACAAATAAAACCAAACAACTTCTCACGTTGGAGTTATGTTCTCACATAACCCTTGAAGAAAACGCAACCTGGGCCCTTTTAAACAGAGAAATTTACAGCCTGATTCATGTAGATGCCGCTTTGCGTGTCCCTAATAGCGAATCATAGCGACTCGCTATTGAGGACACGCAAAACGGCATTCATGTAGGAATTGCTAATAAAATAGCGATTCCTACATGTTCTTTATTTGCGAGTAGCAATTTGCTACTCGCAAATACTCCCCATTCATTCCTATGGGCCAAGAGGCCCATAGGAATGAATGGGGAGTATCCCTCATTTGCGAGTAGCAATTTGCTACTCGCAAATCAGATAGCGATTTTAAGGGTGCCAGGGGTGTCCAAAGGACACCCTGTAGCACCCCTAAAATGCACTTTCGAACAGGTGTTGCGCACACACATGTCCAAAGGACATGTGTGTGTGCAACATGCAACTCAGAAAAATGCTTTTAAAAGCATTTTTCTGAGTTTTTGCTATTTACCGACAGGTCTGACCTCTCGGTAAATAGCGGCCCCAAAAGTGCAAAATCGCAATTTCCTGATGTGTCATGAATAGCATTTGAGGAATCTCTATTAGAGATTCCTTAAATGCCATTCCTCGCAAATATGCGAATTCTTAAATAGCGATTTTTGCATTTGGGATTGTGAATACCAAATGCAAAAATCGCACTCGCAAAGGGCCAGATTCTCAGAATCTGGCCCTTTTGCGAGCGCTATTAGCTACATGAATCAGGCTGTAAGTCTTTCTTTCTGAACAGAGCAAGCAAATGTTCAAGGCTCTCAGCACGTTCAGTCCAGTGTCTCGCTCAGTACCCCAGAAGCGTATCTAACAAACCATAGTACGCAGATTGTATCGAACATGGCCAGGCGTTTCCTGATCAGGGAATAAGCCAGAGGATGATGAATCCGTTGCAACAGGGGTACTACGAGCCGCTCGTTCAACTGAAGGGGCAACAGAATCCGGGGCAATCACTTGTGCAGATGACAAAACTCCTTCCGAGCCCGATGCTCCTTCTCCTTGACCTTCTCCGACTTCCTGGGCATCAGAAAAAGGAACAAAGCGAGGGTCTCGTTCACCTTCCTGGTGTGGAATTTTAGTTCGTGAACTGAACATCATCTGCGCCATCTTGCCCATTCCTCAGACTCACGTATGAACATACACGACAGCCATTTTAGGTACCATGGTCTCCTTGTTCACGATCGATCATCAGCGCACTTCCCTGACCCTGCAAGCATCCCCCATGCACCCTGGCTGCCCCCGCGCTCACATGCACAAGTCATGAACCCTCCTCTTCCGCATGACTCTGTTTCTGGGAATCACACCCCGCGCCTGACCAACACCTCCTTTCCTTCCATGAATACCCCTCTTTTGATAAACCCTTCCTCTATGCTCGATTGTCCACACCGATCCTTTCTTTCATGAATATCTCTCCTTTGATGACCCCTTCCTCTGAGCCTGATTGTCTGCACGGACCGCTGGTCATCCCTTGGCCTGAGGATACAGTTTATTGCCCACTACTGTATGCACTCGCCCCTCTTCAAAGGAGCTACTATTGATCATGACCTCCCCACCCCCTGAGATTCTATCAGGCGCACACATTCCAAAGGAATCAGCGGAACACTCAGCTGCGTGATAGCCCCCCTCCTATTGTATGGGGGGGGTGAGGACCTCTACTGCAGCCACGTGTTGGAATGAGCCGGAACTGGGGGGTTACCGGGGATGTCATTTTCCATTACTTCACAATGTCTTTATTGTAATAAAGAGCGGTCACATGTCGTAAACCAGTGTATAAAAGGCCAGGCCTCAGAGAGGCTGCTAGAGAGCACCTCGAGACGATACCTTGTTGTCCGATCTGATGTGTTCTGCTCCGTCGGAATAAAACTTGTTTCCTGTCTTCCTGTCTCCAGCGCCTGCCTCTTTATTTGATAAACTTCGTATGGTATTAGAGGCGTTTAACGCCGGGCAAAATTACTTAAGAAACATCGACTAAATCGCCTGACCATTTTCCTGACTTTCCTCAATTGGCGTCCCAAGTGTGGGGCCCATCAGCGACACGTGGATCCAGTGGGAGAGGTCCCGACGACAGAGTGAACGACTGCAACGATTGGAAGAGCTCCTGTCCGATAGACCCTTGTCTGACAGCCGATCATCCGAACTTCACTGGTTCCAAGCAGACCTCTCCCGAGTGATCTACGGTCCTGACTGGGAACCATCAGGAGTGCCACGGTAGCAGCAGAGAGTAGAGAACGATCGGGCGCTGGAAGCGGAAGACGAGAAACTGTCCATGCGGTCCGGGTAAGGTCGTGACACACGACGAATTACGAATTGATTGATTGTTTGATTGATTGAAATACTAGTATTTGCATTGTCGCTCTTTGAGATATTCGCTGCCTGCAAACGGGGAGGAATAGGAATATTCTATCTCCCTTTGCGGATAGTGAAGGGTAGGTAACGCGGACTTTTGTCCCCCATTGTAATCTGTCGTACCTATTTTTCTCCCCACTGATTGATTGTCCGAACATAGATTGTTTGGAGTATAGTTCTTTTGAGGTTCTTTGCTTGCAAATAACGTAGAATAGCCATATTCTGTCTAGTCTTTGCAAACAGTGAGAGATAGGTAGTGCGGACCTTTGTCCCCCGTTGTAATCTGTCATGCCTGTCTTCTCCCCACTGATTGGTAGTTGGACAACCCGGACCGCTTATTAGAGATGAACCATCCAGCTCCATTGGAAGGCACCCCTAATAAGGACATGTTCATTAAACAAGGACTAGTCGCTATAGCTTATAGTAAGTTATGGCATAAATATACAAAAAAGGACCCCGAAAGTCAGTGGCCACTGATAGGTTCCTTTGATGATCATAAAATAAAAGCGCTAGAAGCAGCTGTTAGAATAAATAAGGCAACGCCCACCATGCTCGATAGTATTGGCATGTGGCGCAAAGAAGCAGAGCAACGAAGAAAAAAAGAAGAAACAAAAATAGGGAAAGAGTTACGAAAGGCAGCCCACCTGGCAGCGAAGGAACTAGATAAGAAGGAGAGAGGAAGTTAGACAAACGCAAGAATCAGGGTCGGCAGGCCAATGCCCTGTTAGGACCCCCTCTACGCTCTACCCGGAGATGCCCTCCAAACAACGGGCAAACGACGAGTTACTGCTAGGTCCTCCGATTATCTACATGCCCCCTCCTTATGCCCCCTGCCAGCCTCTGGCACAGCACCTACCAGTTCTGAGTGCGGGCGAGGGTGACCCTAGCGCTAGTGCCCCGGCTCTTACGGCCTTCGCACCAGCCACATTGGTAACAACATCAGATGAACTCGAGACTAGCAAGCAGCTAACGGCCAGACCAAATAGGTTGAGCAAAGACGAGCGGGATGGGGTTGACAAGATAGCAAAGACATTGGTAGAACGGAAAGAGAGCGAAGAATATACGATGGATATGCACAATTCACATGCCGGTAGCCATAGACGGCATTTCATTTTACGGTTCAGCTACCACACCCTGAACGCATATGAGGATAGGTATCAAACTAAGGGTCCTGCTAAGCTGACGGCTCTATATAGAAAGATCGATGTTGGAGATGGGACTGAACGCGATGTGAAGGACCTCTTCATGCAAACGCTTGAAGTCTTCCGCCACCTCACGGAACAGAAACCAGAGGTTAAGATCACAGTCCCTGAAACGGCTGAGTCCCCATTAGAAGTAGCCAACACTATGATGCCTATCAGAGAAGCCGCCCCCTACTGGGTTCCCCCAAGAGGTCAGGGAACAAACGACGATATCAACCACGCAGATGCAAAAGGAAGGGTTGTGTACAATTGGGTTTACCAACCATGGGATCGACAAGATATTTTAACCTTTAGGCAAACCCTGCCTGATTTAAGGAAAAACCCGACAGCATTTTACACCGAATTAGGTACAGCCTTGGGCTCAACGATAATGACTCTAGCAGACATTGATTTGTTTTTCGGGTTATGTCTGCCGGCTGACGTGTGGAAGCAAATCCGGAAAGCCGAACACACAGATCTGTTCGGACATACCTGGAATCAACTCAGTGAGCTAGATAGGCGACGAGAGCCCGGAAGGAAACCGATAAAAGACATACTGGAGCTTCCGGACAAAATAGTTCAGAAGCTAAAAACCTTGATCCCAGAGAAAAAGGTAGATTGGTCAATAGTCACGGCTTGCCGTCAGAAACCCCAGGAAGACGTATCAGAATACTTCTCCCGATTTGAAACGGTGTTCTCCGACTACAGTGGCCAAGACATGACCACCGCAACCGGACAACACCTATTTGTGCAAAACTATGTAAAGGGTCTGTCACGAGAGGTTTCCGAAAAGTTACAAACGAGCGAGAGTAGTTGGGGGGCCTCCAAACCCGCCGCTATCCTCCAAATGGCTCAGTACTACGAACACCAAAAGAATGAGAATGATAGGGCAACCGAGAGAAAGAAGAAAGATTTGAAAGAAAGGGTGATGATAGCCCAGATACAAGGGGTGGCAGTCGGGAAAGAACTACACAGGGGGAGCTATCAATCAATCGCCCCTAGAAATCCACCCCCAAAGGACCGCACACCCACTCCCTACCCTGGACGTAGGGACATAGAAGATAATCAGTGTGCATTTTGCAGAGGATTTGGACATTGGAAGTCTCAATGTCCGGCTCTTCTGGAACTAATTAAAAATAAAGAAACGAGGGACATGACGAATGGTCCCAGGACTAGAGGGCAGGGGCGGGGGTACACAAATGACACCAACTGCGATAGACCAGGAAGATCGAACACATTTGACCGTCCCCGACAGAACCAGTACCAACTATCTGACAGTGAGAACATTCCCGACTTCGCATAGGACTGCCAGGGGCAAGGGAGGGATCCAGTCGAGCTCTGTGTTGACCAGCAAGGTCCTTACGTCACCGCTAAGGTCCTGGGTACAAAGTCTCCATTCTTGGTAGACACTGGAGCGACACGTAGTGTATTATCAAAGCGACTGATTCCAAGGGCACCCTTGTCTGGCTCACACATTACATCGATAGGTTTCGATGGAACGCCCTCCACTAATCCCCTGTCTGTACCTATCTCCTTTGACCTAGGAAACAACCCCACGGACACAACATTTCTGCTCTCCTCCAACTCCCCTGACGCCATTATGGGTATTGATTTACTAAAACATTTCCGAGCTACTATTAGGTGTTCCCCAGATGGAGTCCGAGTCATCCTGTACGACAACCCGAGCATGTCCAGATCCTGACCTATCCTTGCTCGACACCCTACCCCTGTACCTATGGGCCAGAAACGACTCGGATGTAGGACGAATGATGATCGACCCTGTGCACATAACTGTTCGACCAGACGCAATACTCCCGAAACTCCCACAGTACCGGATATCGCCCGAAGGCGAGAAGGCATTGGTAGCGATTATTCAGTCCCTGGTAGATGCAGGAGTGGTAGAGGAAGTGGTTAGTAATGTCTGCAACAGCCCTATCTTACCTATTGTTAAGAAGCAAGGTGAGGGAGATGAGAAAGCGTACCGCTTCATCATCGACCTGCGAGAAGTCAACAAAGTGGTGGTGCCACAGTACCCCGTAGTCTCAGACATCACCACCATTCTGACCCTCATCCCGTCCACTGCCACCACCTTCACCGTTATTGATCTCAAGAATGCATTTTTCTCTATCCCCATCCATCCAGACAGCCGTTATCTCTTCGGCTTCACCTTAAAAAAAACGTTCGTACCGATTTTGTAGAGCTCCCCAGGGCTACACTGAAAGTCCCAGCATTTACAGCCAGGCCCTCAAAAGACAGCTGGACGCCATCCAGCTACCAGATGGAGTGGTGTTGATCCAATATGTCGATGATATCCTTTTGGCGGCCCACACCACTCCACTTGCAATCACAGCCACTATCCAACTCTTGCACTTTCTTGCGGAGAATGGCCACAAAGTCTCCAAAAAGAAACTGCAGTTCTGCCAGCCTCAAGTGACATACCTAGGCCATCTCCTGTCCAAAGAAGGGAGGAAACTTACGCCCGACCGAATCCAAACCATCCTAGACACCCCCATCCCAAAAACACAGAAGCAAGTCCGTTCATTGGTGGGCCTTACCTCTTTTTGCCGACAATGGTTACCAAATTTCAGTCTCATTATAAAGCCCCTACTTTCCCTGTTGGCCAAAGATGTTCCCTTCCCACTCCCTTGGACCCCCGAATGCCAAGCGTCCTTTAAGGAGTTGCGGGATGCCCTTTGCTCGGCACCCGTCCTAGGGACACCAGATTACTCCAAGCCCTTCTCCCTCTTCACTCACGAAAGGGAGGGATGAGCATTGTCTGTTCTAACTCAGCCCATCGGCTCCAAACAACGCCCTTGTGCCTATTTCTCTGCCACTCTTGACCCAGTCGCCAGAGCTTTACCTGCCTGCCTTCGAGCAGTAGCCGCCGCTGCTGTCTCTATCCGACAGAGTGAGGGAATTGTACTTTCGAACTCTCTCACGGTGTTAGTACCCCACGCAGTTGACACCCTTTTGAACCAGACCAAGACTCAACACCTGACTAGTGCACGACTGACGGGGTACGAATTGACTCTACTTGCACCCCACATCACTCTGAAGAGGTGCACAACTTTGAATCCTGCCACACTGTTGCCCTTGCCTGAAAATGACCCCGATGTGCCCCCTATACACGACTGTGTGACCCTCACGGACGAACAGACCAGGAGTAGAATTGACCTCCGAGACATTGCTTTTACAGACCCTGATGGAGAGCTATGGGTAGACGGCTCTTGTATCAAACTCCCAGACGGCACCACTTCAGCTGCCTATGCGGTGACGACAGCCCGAACAGTAGTTGAAACAGCCCGCATCACGCAACGATCCGCACAGGCGGCAGAGCTAATTGCCCTCACACGAGCATGTATCATAGCGGCAGGAACCACGGCGAACATTTACACGGACAGCCAGTATGCCTTCGGGGTGGTTCATCATTTTGGGCTCTTGTGGAGGGAAAGGGGATTCCTGACGTCCCACGGCACGCCCATCCTTCACGGAGATCTAGTCTCCGCCCTGATTGAAGCAGTTCTCCTCCCCAAACGATTAGCAGTGATCAAATGCCAGGCACACAAGAAGGTGACGGACTTAGTTGGACAGGGAAACGCACTGGCCGACATCACTGCCCGAACCACAGCTGAGAATAGGACAATGACACGCATATATGTGACCAGGTCACAAGCGGAAAAATGGACTGACGCTAGGGAAACGATTAGGGACATCCAGTCGGCCAGTACACCTCACGAACTGACTGAGTGGGCACGGGTGGGTCTAAAGGACGATGAAGGCTGCTGGCGGACAAAAGACACAAACAAATGGCTGCTGCCTGACTCATACTTGATCCCCATACTGACTATGGCACACTCCCCTGCACACATAGGTTCTGCCCCCATGATTGAACTCATTTCCAAAGTCTGGCACAACAACAAAATCCCCGACTCAGCCAAACGCCTGGTCCAGCAGTGCCTTATCTGCCTACAACACAACCCCGGGAAAGGAACTGTGGTACCCCGGGGAGGGTTTGGGATCCCCGACCACCCCTTTGAGGTCCTCCAGATGGATTACATCCAGCTGGAGAGATGCCAAGGCCTGAAGTACGTATTAGTCATTGTATGCGCCTTCAGCAAATGGGTGGAAGCCTATCCAACCCGTGATAACACTGCCATGACTACTGCCAAAGTACTACTGAAAGAGTTTTTCCCTCGCTACGGCCTTTGTCGAATTTTATGGAGCGACAATGGCCCCCACTTCATAGCTGAAGTTATCCAACTAATCTTGAAGGGGCTGGGGGTAAAACAGAGGTTCCATGCGGTCTTCCACCCCCAATCCGCTGGCCTAGTTGAGCGACACAATGCTACACTGAAACTGAAACTGTCAAAAATAGTGGCCACCACAGGACTTAAGTGGCCAGATGCCCTCCCACTGGCATTGCTATCGATGCGCTCCACTCCCACTAAGCACCACTTGACCCCCTACGAGGTTGTGTTCGGGCGACCAATGAACCTCTGGACTGCCCCCAAACCAACATCCATTCACGACGTCCCCGACGTCCTGCTGTCAGATTATTTGTGCAAATTAACTAAAACATTGTCTGTCATTCATCAACAGGTGCAGCAAGCCATCCCCGATGCTTCCAGGGGTCCCGGTCACGATATCCAACCGGGAGATTATGTTTTAGTCCGGAATTTTCAACGGGCAAAGAGTCTGGAACCCCAGTGGACGGGCCCCTGGCAAGTACTGATCACCACTCGGACGGCTCTTCGAGTAGAGGGGAAAAGGCTTTGCCTGCACGCCCACCACTGCAAGAAGGTCTCCTCGACCCTGGCCACGACAGAAAACGTCGACACCCAAGAAGAGCTCCTGAACAAAGACCGGCCATCACTGAACTGCTATCCTGATACCGAGGCACTTGAACTTGCAAAATTCTCTGATCCCACTGTGCCATCCTGGGAAGGGTATTTCCTGCGTCGAAAGGAGGGAGCTTCGGCTAAGTAGACCACGGACTAAGTTAAAAATCTCAGAACGGTGGCCTAAAACAACCAAGGGTTACCCGGAGAGAAGCTAAACTAAGTCTGTGGTTCTGCCCACTACCGAGCACCTTGAAGATGATGGAAGCACCAGATAAGAAGATGATGGAAGCGCCAGATAAGAAGATGATGGACGCAATCGGAAAAACCCACTACAGGAACCCAAAGACTGACAATTTGCACAAATCAAAGACAATCGCCTTCTTCATTCTCTTCCTCCTTTGCCTCCTCCTCATGACTTCCTTCTAGATCTTGGAGGACAGCACGCCCGCTCATCTGATATTGCTGACCACTGCACAGCCAACCACCATGAAAGAGCATCACCTGATCTCCCTTTCGCCTCAGCTCCGAGAAAGGCGTAAGGAGTTCTGGAACAATTCCTTCGTGCAACTATTGCACCAGCACAACCTTGCCGCAAATGCCACAAACTGCTGGGTCTGCGGGTTGCTCCCGCATGCCACTGGACACTCCATCCCCTTCATCCCTTCTCCTTTCTCAGTTCACGGCTCCTGCCTCGCCTGGTTGATCCTCTTGCAGGAAAGCCACAAGGACAACGCCGCTTCTGGTCAAACAGTGTCACACTTCTACTATGGGTTCTGGCTGAACAAAACAGGAAGGACGTCTGCCCCCTTTTGTCCTGTGACCTCAGGTTCCGCCTTTCATATGAACATCCCTGCCAAAGAACGAGTTGAAATGCAAGTGCTCCACAATCCAGCTAGACCCACCTTCTCCCACCTGCGGAAGCGAACGGCTGCCACTCTGACTGTGGCCCTGTCTGTCATTAATGTCACAGGTCTCGTGTGCCTCGAAGGCCAGGGAACACAGCTGGTGGGTCACAGTTCCTGCCGTATCACCAGAACATTGGTCTCAGTTGATCCCCCCTCCTTTGTTGCTTCTCCGAATATGTACTTTGTTTGTGGCATCAAAGCTTACACTTGGCTCCCGAAAGGTTGGAGGGGTACGTGCTACGTCGCCTTCATTCTTCCCCCCACGTATGTGGCCCCAGCCTACCATCACCGGCAAAAGCGCGCCGGAGACATTGGACAAGCCGACTCCACCGGAGCACAGTTCCTGGATGCGGTGAAGGGACTTGTTCCTCTGTGGGGCCCAATGGCAAATAGCCGCGCTATCCGACACCTGACTCAGACAGTAGAAACAACCATTAACATCACGGCTGGCATCCTCGCTAACAACACGGCTGAGCTTCAGGCAGTCCGCCTGGTGGCTCTTCAAAACCGCCTTGTCCTAGATGTGGTTCTGGCCGACCGTGGAGGAGCATGCCGCATCATCGGCTCCAGCTGTTGCACCTACGTGCCAGATAACTCGCCTTCAGTCTACAAAGCAATCGAACACCTCCACAGACTATCCTCAGAGGTTCACCAGGAGCAAGAAGGATGGTCGCTTGGAAGCTGGTTTTGGGACACTTTGAAGGACTGGGGATGGAGGTTGTTTACATTTATACTGATACCAGTCGTGATACTGTGTGGGTATTGCTTAGGTATTCAATGTTTGCCACCTTTGTGTTCACTCATTTCTAACTGTATGTGCCCTAAGACTTTGGACTTTAGAACTGAGCACATGAGTCCCCTCTATGAGATCGAAATACGTGGTCTTATGGGGATAGATCCGAATTGACAAGCTGGCGAGACATGTTAAAAGGGAGGACTGTGGAATTTTAGTTCGTGAACTGAACATCGTCTGCGCCATCTTGCCCATTCCTCAGACTCACGTATGAACATACACGACAGCCATTTTAGGTACCATGGTCTCCTTGTTCACGATCGATCATCAGCGCACTTCCCTGACCCTGCAAGCATCCCCCATGCACCCTGGCTGCCCCCGCGCTCACATGCACAAGTCATGAACCCTCCTCTTCCGCATGACTCTGTTTCTGGGAATCACACCCCGCGCCTGACCAACACATCCTTTCCTTCCATGAATACCCCTCTTTTGATAAACCCTTCCTCTATGCTCGATTGTCCACACCAATCCTTTCTTTCATGAATATCTCTCCTTTGATGACCCCTTCCTCTGAGCCCGATTGTCTGCACGGACCGCTGGTCATCCCTTGGCCTGAGGATACAGTTTATTGCCCACTACTGTATGCACTCGCCCCTCTTCAAAGGAGCTACTATTGATCATGACCTCCCCACCCCCTGAGATTCGATCAGGCGCACACATTCCAAAGGAATCGGCGGAACACTCAGCTGCGTGATAGCCCCCCTCCTATTGTATGGGGGGGGTGAGGACCTCTACTGCAGCCACGTGTTGGAATGAGCCGGAACTGGGGGGTTACCGGGGATGTCATTTTCCATTACTTCACAATGTCTTTATTGTAATAAAGAGCGGTCACATGTCGTAAACCAGTGTATAAAAGGCCAGGCCTCAGAGAGGCTGCTAGAGAGCACCTCGAGACGATACCTTGTTGTCCGATCTGATGTGTTCTGCTCCGTCGGAATAAAACTTGTTTCCTGTCTTCCTGTCTCCAGCGCCTGCCTCTTTATTTGATAAACTTCGTATGGTATTAGAGGCGTTTAACGCCGGGCAAAATTACTTAAGAAACATCGACTAAATCGCCTGACCATGTTCCTGACTTTCCTCACTGGGTCAAAACTCCTTCCTGGTTTCGCTGATCATAAGGAAGCGGGAGAGGCAGTTTCTTTACGTGCGAGACATGGATCCAATGTCTCTTGCCGTTCACCTTAACCGCCGTCCGCATGGCCAGTAGAATCTGAAAGGGCTCAGACCAACGAGGGTCCAGACTGGATTTCCGCTGATAGTTGTGGACCAGAACCCACTGTCCTGGTTCTAAAAGATGTCCGGGACCCTCCGGCAGTGGCTGCAAAACTGTTGAAACCTGTTGATGAATAGAACGAAGATCTTTAGTCAGGGCATACAGATAATCTGTCATCATAGGGTATTCAATATCACGAAACGTTCTGGGTCTCGGGACACCCCAAACATTAGCAGGGCGCCCAAAGATCACCTCATAGGGAGATAAGCCAGAAAGAGAATGTGGGGTAACTCGTATTGACATCAGTGCTAGTGGTAAGGCATCTGGCCACCTCAACCCAATACTTTCTTTAATCTTTGCCAGTTTAAGTTTCAGTATTCCGTTATACTTCTCGACCAGTCCAGCAGACTGAGGGTGTCGAGCCGCATGGAATTTCTGCTTAATTTGTAACCCATTACAAACATGACTGATAAGATCTGCATTAAAGTGCCCCCCGTTATCACTCCAGATCACCCGAGGCAATCCATAGCGTGGGAAGTACTCTTTAATCTGAGCCTTTGCTGTTGCCAGAGCAGTGTTTTCTTTGGTCGGGTAGGCCTCCACCCATTTACTGAAGGCACACACCACGACCAGAACATATTTTAGATTATTCACATGCTCCAGCTGGATATAATCCATTTGGAGCAACTCAAAAGGCAAAGATGGTGGTGCAAAATTTCCACTCAGAACAGGATCCCTACCTCCAGGATTATGTTGTAAACAAACCATGCAATATTGCACCAAATGAGCAGCAGTTCTTGGGATATTAGGATTATTCCACACAGGGTCTAAAAGTGCACAAATACCCTTTGTCCCAATATGTGCTGAGCCTTGTGCCATGGTCACTACGGCATTCACTAATGCATTAGGCAACAACCATCGTTGTTTCTCAGATAAATCAATCCAACAATCATTTGCATCTAATTTCCCCACTTCCTTCTCCCAGTGAGCCAGTTCAGCAGGGGTAGCTTCTTTCTATATTTCTCGGACACTCTCTATTGTATTGTCAAACATGTCCGTCTCCACCACCCACCTAGCAGAAGTAGTCACGAACATTGAGGTCATTTTGGATTTTGCAGTTTCCTATAGCAATCTGATCAGCAAACGCATTACCTTCACCTACTGTATCCACCACTGTCTTATGTGCACTGCATTTAACTACGGCCACCATTTCTGGTAACGGTAATGCTGTCAGTAATCGTAAAATCAAAGGGCCATGTTGTATTCTCTGACCATGGGAAGTGAGAAAACTCCTTTCTGCCCATAGTCGGCCAAAGCTATGAGCCACGCCGAAGGCGTATTGGCTGTCTGTGTAAATATTTACTCTCAATCCTTCACTTAATTCACAGGCCCGAAGCAATGCCACTAATTCAGCTGCTTGTGCTGACTGATAGGGTACTCGAGAAGCCTCAACCACAGTGCGTAAAGTAGTTATCGCAAATGCAGCAGTTGTCGTGCCATCTGGTAACTTGAAACAAGAGCCATCGACATACAATTCACCTTGAGGGTCAGATAGAGGAATGTCTGTGAGATCTACCGGTCCCTTCGCCTCTTCCTCCATCCGAAATATGCAATCATGTACATCATTTTTTTTTCTTCCAAAGGGAGGGGTAGTAACGTGGCAGGATTCAGAGTGGCACAACATTTAATTGTAATGTGGGGAGCAAATAAAGTCAATTCGTAACCTGTAAGACGCGCACTCGTAAGGTGCTGGGTCTTCGTTTCGTTCAGTAATGTATCCACAGCGTGCGGTACCAACACTGTGAGGTCGGTGTTCAGAACTAGCCCTTCTGACTGTCGAATGGCCACCGCAACTGCAGCAGTGGCCCTTAAACAGCTAGGAAGCGCTCTGGCAATGTTATCCAACACCGCCGAGAAATAGGCACAAGGACTCTGCTTACCACCAAATCCTTGTGTCAACACAGAAAGCGAGCAACCATCCACCTCGTGTACATAAAGCACAAAAGGTTTTCGGTAATCAGGAGTACCCAAGACGGGTGCAGAGCAAAGCGCAGATTTCAAAGAATCAAAAGCTTTCTGACACTCATCAGTCCAAGGTAGAAGTTCATGCACATCTTTAGTGGTTAAATACAGGAGAGGTTTAGTAAGAAGAGAAACATTAGGAATCCACTGGCGACAGTAAGAAGTAATGCCAAGAAATGCACGAACATCACGCTGAGTATGAGGTACAGACATATTAAAAATGGTAGTCACACGATCAGGGGTAAGTCTCCTCCCCTCTTTCGACAGTAGATGACCGAGGTAGGTCACCTTCTGTCGACAATATTGAAATTTGGAAAGAGAAACTTTATTACCATTAGCCGCCAAATGAGACAATAATTTAACAGTGGCTTCTTTACATCCTTCTTCAGTGTCAGAAGCCACCAACAGATCGTCAACATATTGTAAGAGCACATTACCGGGAGGCAAGGTCAACTCATCCAATAATGCTTTCAGAGCCTGACTATAAATACTAGGACTCTCAGTGTACCCCTGGAGAGTGCGACAAAACCAAAAGCTGCGACCAGATAAGGAGAAGCCGAAAATATGACGGCTATCAGGGTGAATCGGAATACTAAAGAAAGCGTTCTTTAAATCAATAACGGAAAAATATTTAGCAGTGGGAGGAATCATCGTGAGGATAGTAGTGATGTCAGAAACCACGGGGTATTGCGGCACCACTATCTTGTTAATTTCTCGCAGGTCAATTACAAAGCTGTCAGTATCAACATGGTCAGAATCGCTCCCAGAAGGGACCTTTTTCAAAATCCGTAAAATGGGACTGTTGCATATATTGGCAGCAGTTTCCTCCACCACACCCTTTTCGATCAAATCTTGTATGATGGAGAGCAGAGCTTTCTTGGCTGCCGGAGAAATCTTGTATTGAGGTATCCGCGGGAAACAAGCATTTTGTTTCAAAGTAATTGAAACGGGTGGCATTTTTAACAATCCTACATCTGTGTCTCCTGTGGCCCACAGTGTCACTGGGATAGCAGCAAACTCAGGAGGGAGGTGTTCATTTTTAGCGAAGCACTGCAAAGTATGTTTACCAGGGGATTGTATAGTCAGATAAACACCATCAGGAGAACAATGAATCTGTGCATGCAATTTCTTCAACAGATCCAATCCTAATAGATTCTTCCCACAATGCGAAGTCAACAGAAACGGAAAGTCCACTGTAACCGGACCAATTGTAAACGGAATATGTTTAGAAATGGGGCTCACCACCGGAATTCCAGAAAATCCCACCGAAACATTATTCTGCCTGGACAGAGCAGCCCCTGGGACCAAGGAATGAGAAATGGAACTATTAATCGCACCCGTATTAACAAAAAAAAATTTGGATGTCCCTATCAACCACCCCTGCACATAAGGACCTTGCTGATCAATGGGTACTGACACCTGGCCCCCACTCTGTCCGTGGCTGTCCTATGTGTAAGCGTACCCTTCTGTCCCATCCATCACACAGTCTTCATTATAGTACTGCCTAACTCTCGGGTTATCAAAATAATTCTTCTCAGATTCGCCGTGCGTTGTCTCCTCTCTCTGCATATCTCTCCGATCCCCACCACCTCGACCTCTTCCTCTTCCTCTCCCTCTTATTGCCCCATTGTGAGCCAGCAACAATGGACCCTGAGATCGCCAATGGCCTTCCTGTTTACAGTAAGCGCACTGGTTCATTCCCAAAGCAACAGTTGGGCCTCCGCCTCGTCCGGTTCCCACCCCCCTCGGGACAAACCCTCTACAGCCTCTCTCTCTGCCTCGTCCCCTGATGACTTGCTGTAACAACACTCGTGTCTTAAGATCCTTTGCTTTCTTTTCCGTCTTATCCTTACTCTCATTTTCCCTATGTTCGCAGTACTGCGCCATACTCAGTATAAAAGAAAGGTGTAGAAGTGGTCCAAGTACTCTCAGCGGCTTGTAGCCGCGCGGAGACTCCCAGAAATAAATTTGTCACAAAACGATTAACAAATAATCGTATACCGCCCTCCACTGCCAAATCTTGCACCACTAAAGTCAATAAATACCCCTTCAAATCTAGTGAAGAAATCCGAAACACTTTCGTCCTTCTTCTGCTTACACTCTGTCAATTTGTCCCAATCTACCTTAAGGGGTGGAATTAAGGAATGCATGTAGGTAATAATCCGACTCGGTAAAGCCAATAGTTCGGGTTTTGGTTTATCACCAGGCTTTCGATCCTTATCCCAATCTTTAATCTGATCCCAAGTCCCGCCCAACTCTGCGGCATGGTCCTGGTCATGCACCTGATGCCACACATCAACGGGGACTAGTAACCCAAAAAATAGCTCTATGTCGGCTAAGGTCATAACAGCTGAGGAGGCCGCTTCTGTAAGCTCTTTATAGTAAGCTGTAGGGTTCTTTCGGGGGTCGGGGAGTTTTGACTTTAGCAAAAGGACTTCACTTCTTTTCCAAGGGGTATAAACCCATTGTTCTTGAAATCATGCCTCCACACCAGGTCTAGTTACTACATTCTGATCGTTTCTTAATTCATGTATTTCAGGATGGAAGATAGGATAGACTTCCCGCATAGGGTGCCGGGAGTCTCAGGTTGGACATTTCGAGTGCATCCGCCCTCAATAATTCAATAAAACCTCAACATTCCTGTACACTTCCTCTAGTCCTAATTCAAACTTATGAGCCCGGTCTCGAATGTCATACATCACTTGGGGGGCCCTCCCGGGAAACACTGCTCCTATAGAGAAATAAGACGTATAGCCATGTGCTCTAGGGCATGCTGCTGCATAACAGGCTCATAATCTCGGAGTGTACTCCATACATCTGCTAAAGTATAAATAGGATTGCACATCCACTGGGATGACTGATTCGCAATCGTCTGCTTTTCTTCTAATCCTACCGCCGAACGAGTAAACAACTTCCGTGCGCCAAGATCCCCCAGAGTACGAGATGGAGTAGGGTCAGCTAGAGTTGGGGTCGTGCTCGAGGACTGGGAAGCCCAAGTGGAAGTTGGGGGGGACAAAACAACGGTGGACATAGTTGGAGATAACAACGCATCGGACCATAGAGTAGCCAATCCAAATGCTGTGGGAGATGAAACAGAGGACGTTTCCGGAGGGGTGGGGGAAGAGGAAACAACAGGCGCAGAAGCCGTTGGAACCGAAGCTGGAGTTAAAGGAACTGCAGGATATGTGCGTTGTGGAGCATAAGGGGGAGGTGGACGCGCATCCAATAAATCCTCTATCTCATCCTCTGGCTCAGTCCTAGTTATACAGATTTTATCCACCTGTAATCTAAATTGTCTATCTGTACAATCAATTCCTTTTTCAGTTTGAGCTTTATCGTAATCTATGGCTTTCTATGTAATCGTCTGACCTCCTTTCATTTTACATAACTTTTCCTCCCTGATGCATCTACGCTTTGCTTCCTTCTGTCACATGTTTAAAGAATCAAACATTGCCTGCCGACTTTGTTTAGAAAACAATCGATCCTGCAAGAAAGGTATCTTTTCTTCATCAAAAAACCCGGTTAAGGGCCATTGTAGTTCCACATTGTCTTTAGTATATTTATGCCATAGCGCATTAAACAGAATGGGTGAAATACCGTGTTTGACATACACATCATAACTTGGGTTGCCCTCCGGCGGGGCAGGTTGACTTTCATCCAAAAGTGTGCTTATCCGGCGACAGCAGCATCCAAAACATAATTAACTAAAACACGGCATAATGATGGTTGATAATTAAATCTCATTCAACAAACAATCTTTCAAACGTGGCCATGTTCACACATCCATACCAATTCACTTATCCTCCGAATCAAACGCGGACAAAACAATACATACATATATACCCCAAGAAAGAATTTTCAAAACGACATGTCTTTTTCCAAACAAAAGTACGGAGCCCGTCGACTTCCGTTCATGGAGAACTAATCAATTCAGATTCCAGACCAACAGATACCAAAATCAACAGTCCAAAGACTACCAATAGACCGTCGGACAGGTATTAACCACAGACTATCCTACAGACCATCCCGAAGCCTTCCTGGTTCACCCTCAGGACTATTCTGACTAAGCCCGCTGCCTTGGCGTCGCTTCGGATGTTTCCCAAAGGCTACCCAGGTCCAACCACGGGCCTTTCCGAGACCAGTCCGGCCGGGTGCGCACCGCACAAGCCACACCAAGGTGTCCGATCGATGTCTCTAATATTCACAAAACAAGTCCGTGGAGCATCTACCGGTGCAGCCACAATGCTGCCCTGTCAGACCCCCAAAGTTCTCCGTGGTACACCGACCACCAAATCCAATACAGTTAACTGTTTCAAAAGCACTGCTCAACAGCACGTTCAACAAGACATCAAAATATTCACTCACCTGGTGCACGCAGGTACGATTGCGTATTCTCCACTGCCAACTCCTGAAGACCAACACGGTCAGCTCCCGGGTTACGTAGGACTCTGGCGAACGGTCACTAGCAGCTGGGGCTACCCGATCGCGAGAGCGGAGTAAATCAAAATTTTCAGTCGGTCCACCCACTCGAACAGAGCTCCCCTTTTCTTTGTCCTTTCTACCCGGTTACGGGAGGACGACCCTATCGCGGAGACCCGGCGGAGTCGCCAACTGATGCACAGTAAAAATAACATAAAAGGCTATACCTACCACATAGCCAAATACCATTACCAAATAACCAGTCAGTTGGCAGTGAAGAAGGGTCAATCGTTTATTAAGCAAAATCCTCTTTAGAGGAGCCTCTCCGACCCTCACCCGTCAGGTGCGCAGAGAAGACTGCTGGCTTACAGTCAAAACCAAACATATATACTTTCATTTCAACACATGAAGTCACCGTAAACGGAAAAACACCACTCGGCCCTTGGGTTCCAAGGTAGAGCCATACATGGCACACATGATTGGTTCAAAGCTTTATTATTTATTACTGGGAAGGTCAGGAGGGGTGACTACCTTTCGTCCTGGTGCCCGGGAGTGTAGACACGGCGCCTCCAGGAATGCGCTTATCGCACCCAAAGCCAGATGCGACCTTGAGTCCCAGGACAGAGGGAAAACAGTTTACCTTTAGCTGCTCTCCGTAACTCAAATGAACTGGGACTTGACAACTACTTGAGAATAACACGTGATCACAGCTTGTGTTCTGACACAGAGAAAAGAAGATGGAGTCTGTATGGTTTTCGGCCTGCTCTATTAGTATGGAACATAATGAAAAGATAAACCTTTTTCTACCAACTAAAGCATATATGGGTTATGTTGCGTGCATATTAAGCAGGGAGGATATATAGATACATCATGCTAACAATTTATATATATGCCCGATATTCCTCGTGTATGCAAAATCAAATTTTTATCCCTCAAACCACCTATATCTGACCACTATGCTCTGTTAAATTCTCTGTGTGTGCCTACCTCCCTACTACGGTAATATCCCCACCACGCCGTGTCTGCTATGATGGCACCTGGGAGCACATGTGCCGTAAAGGGAGAGTACTGTTTCCCGACAAGGGGTGTTGAGGTGTTGCATACGCCCATTACCCCAGCGTACTGCTACTTTACTACGGCTGACACAACCCATTGGTAACATACCTATACACAACCAATATAGAGCTGGCACCTCTTGAGCTTTCCAGTAAGCAAATCATGCAAACTGTGAACTATCTACCCCTGACTACTATGTTCCTGGGGTAAGCTCTGTGCATGCCTATCCTCCTACTACTACTTAGCATCCCAAAACACTGTAGTGTCTACTACGAAAGGCGCCCGCGAGCACAGGCGCTGAAATGGCAGATGACCGTTCCACGACAAAGGCGTTGATGTGTCGCATCCGCCCGCAATACCGGAGTTCTGGTCAAGCTAGAAGGATGTACACCTGTAAAGCAGCATACTGCTAACTTACCACCAATGGCAAACACGTATACACTTCAACAATAGTGCATGGGCCGCCCCGTTTCCTGCTGGTACCGACTGAGCCACTCCTTTCCAAAGATGATTAAATCATCCATCAAAATTTCATCCGGGGTCCTATGCTGAAGTTACTTCCACCAGTGTCTTGGACTCGACTCCACTCCCTGTACCACCCGATCAGGAAGCTTGAATCAGTAGCTTGATTCCAAAACCGCTCCTGTCCCACACAGATCAGGAAGCGTGCTGCCGTAGTTTCAGGCTTCTAAACTCCCAAGTTCCAATGAGTTCTGAAAGTATCCGCGTTTCAGCTGATTGGAAGTAACTTCAGCATAGGACCCCGAATGAAATTTTGATGCATGATTTAATCATCTTTGGAAAGGAGTGAATCCCACTCGGCTTACTAAGGAGGTATACCTTTTTGGCCTTGCACCCTTGGGGTCATCTTTAACCCTTGGTTGCCCTGCTAATGTTTGTCCTGATGAAGACTCGCACGGTCCAGGTCTAACTTACCGGATGACCATAAGTCGAGTCGAAACGTCGACGATATTATTCCCACCTTGGACCCATATCTGCAATATAAAAAGTGCACGCAATTGACATGGATGTCTTTATCTAGTTTATTCTGACATCAGGTGTTATTAATTATTATTTTGTGGGCCAGGTTGTTTTGATACGGAAAACTGTGAAACCGTGACTACAGAATACTAATGTGAATATTTTGTCTATTATCATCCTGAATTTCCCTTCTTTCTTTATTCACTGTACACACTTTTGATCACTTTCTTTGTGCACGCTCCTTTGGGCAACCTTTTACTCTAAAATCAATAAGAAACTTTGTGGATCATCAATTATTTGACTTGAGACAATGAATTAAATATTGTACTCCTCTTTGATGTACTGTTGTTGTAGTGATATTCCTTTTGTTTGAAGTAACTTAGTTCATATATGTGTTGGAGCGTATTCAGTAGGAACGCCCATGAACAAATAACTGGATGAGTATGAACTGATTGAATCGGATCATAAAGAAATAGGTTCTGGACCACTGTTTATCTTTATCGTGTGGCAGCCTCTGCAGCCTCTCAGCCCAGACGTGGATTGTAGGTTAAGTTTTCAGGGGGCATCTCTCAGATGCCCTCTGGTGCATTTTACATTACATCCCACACTGGCATCAGTATGAGTTTAATGTGCTGAGAAGTTTGGTACCAAACTTGTCAGTCTTCAGTGTAGCCATTATGTTGATGTGGAGTTCGTAATGACAACCTCCCAGCACCATATACTCTCAATGGCATCACTGTACTTACAGTGCCCAGGAATGACCCTGGTTACTGTAGGGGCACAGGGCTCATGCACCTGTGCCCACACCTCTGGCATAGGGCACCCAGCTAGAGGGGTGACTGAAGTATGCCAGGGCAGTGGGTTCTGTGGGCATGGCACACAGGGATGTGTGCCATGTCGCCTCTTTGTTTAGTTCTGTACTTCGACACTCAGCCTGCAAAGGCAGTGTGTGGGTGTCACGGTACAGGGCCCCTGAGGGTGGCACAATAAGTGCTGCAGTCCTCAGGGGTCTTCTCTGGTCACCATGCCCTGGGTACCTAGGGTACCATTTACTAGGGGCTGATAGGGGGCCAGAGATGCCAATTGAGTTTTAGTTTCAACACAGTTTTAGGGTACCTGGTTGGCAGGAACCTCAGCAGTTCAGAAAAAAGGTGGGGGCATACCAAGGCAAGAAAGATGGCAGTTTTTCACAACAGATATATGACAACCTAGACATCCTAATGCACTAAATGTGCACGATCCCACGGGGACTTGGTACAGTGTGACAACACAGGAATATCATACATAATTGCATAGGTAGTGTGCAGCCCAACACGGGCATCTACTGTAGATCCCAAATGCCACTCATGGTACCACCCATCACTGTCACCATTCATACAGATGCCATATGCCCTACCGGCACTAATCAGTAATGCCCCTGAATCTAAAAGGAGTCTAGCCTCTGCCCATGCTGGGCATAAGGCTACGACCGAGGTAACTGTGAGCCCGAGAGCTAGACAAAGGGGATTCTCCCGCTACTCACGTGACCCCCCTGTCATTATTTTTGCAACAACCTGGCTGACACTTCTACGGTCATGTTATTTTTATTGGTGTCTGCAGCCCAGGCCTGCATTGCTAAGCACCTGCTTTGAACAACTGCAATTGGCCTTGCTTTTCTTTAATACACCCGGCATCCTGAAACTGACCCTGGTTAATAAGGCAACCCATCTTACAATTATGCTTGGGTTATCAGGTTAAAATGATAACTGTGGTTACTAGAGTCACTGGTGCAAGTGCCCAAACATCCTGAGGTTGGGATTCTGGCATGTGGCGTGCAGCTTTCATCAGTGCCATCATGCTACAATGAGCAAGGCAGTAAACAAAAGGACTGCTGGATTTTCCAAAATAATGCAAGGAGACCGGGTTTCAGAACAATAAAACAGTCAGGGACACCAAGGGCGTACCGTGACAATACCTAAATCTGCACAAAACATTGCATTACAAACAGTGAGGCAACGCAGCGTAGAAAAAAATATATTTATTTTTGCACATTATTGACTGTGTTACAAGAAGTTGCTTTCTGTATAGTTTCTATGAATTCCTGCCTTGAGACAGGTAAACATATGACTTTGACTGGTTTAAGTTCACCCCCTATGCGAGATGATTGGCCTTGTTGAAGATCTTAATGAGTCTTCCTGTCCATTACATTCAAGGAAGATATTTCCCTTTCTGCCTCTAAATATTTACAGTGCATGTACTTCCGAGGAAACATTGCCTCCCATGTTGTGCTGCATGTCCTCACCCTGACTCTATTTAACCTGGTGTTTTCCTGACCCTGGAACACACTTCTGTCTAATGATAGCTTCTCCAGAACGTCACCCTAGAGGGACACTGAGTGAGTCTTTTGGCACAGAGAGCGGGTCCCTATGGCAATGTAGGATGTGCAATTAAACCTTCTGTTGTTCTCTGATGTTTACTAAACACATAAAGGGCCCAAGTACCAGAGCAATGTAAGATGAGATGTGTTCTGCGTAAACATGCCGTTAAAGTGTGCCAAATCCCACACACCAAGAAGATTTTTCTACCGTTGTATATACCAACTGCCCCAGTTCCCCCGTGCCTCTGCCACTTGCACACAGTCACAAGAGCCAGGCCTCTAATGAGGTGAGCAGCCAAGAGCCACTCGCTGCCTAAATAATAAATTATATAGAAAATAGCCTCCTGCTGAGTACTAAACACATATACACTGTACTTGACACTTTATCCTGTGATTAGTAATCACACTCATATCACTATAACAACGCTGATATTGTGTGCTAACCAAATGGCGAATTTAAAACGACGGAATGAGCTAAATTGTTCCATATAATTTTCTTTTTCGTGGTCCACTTTAGTCAACCCTCCCACATAATTTGGTCACATTTTTAATGATTCCAGCAGCCCTAGCTAAAAAACCCTCCATGGACTTTAAATACAGCTTGGTAGATATTAACCATCATCATGGAATAAAACATTTGCTTTCATTTCCTTCCGCTGATCTGGTTCTCTGCTGCATATTTAAATCATTCAAGTTTATATCACAGAAAGGTCATCGGCAGCATGTTGTTGTTTCCCCCCACTTAACAGGAAGCTCTAGTGCAGGTGACATAAAAAAGGCAATAAGAGTGCATTGAAAATGGACTGCCAGCGAGGCAGATGGCTAGCAACAACAAGTTTGTCCTTGAAGACTGGAGCAGAAACGCACTGTTTACTGCATCTGGGGCGCAGGCTCACTGGAGAGGTAGAGGTCAAGCGCCTCCTGTGTCATCCCCATGAGTAATTGAGGCAACGGCACTCGGCGGCGGCCTCATTACAGCAACAGCCCCAACTTATGCCATAAAGCAAATAAACAGATTAGTTGTACTTTCCCTTCAGAAAGGGGATTACCTTTTTTTTTTTAATCTTTAAGGACACCTGCCTTTTCTAGCAATGGCGGAGTGCAGCATCGAACCGGTGTGCTTGAATATTTCAGAGCTTCTGCGATCACGCCAATAGGCAGTGCCAGCGTAGGTTCAGTCTAGCGATAGATTGACGCTGCATGTGTCATGTCTATGACTTTCTAGGGAGTACCCGCTTCTCGACGTCTAGCGCCACACGAGATCATGATAAATTACAGTGGACTAAAAAAGGCAATGGCGGGCATCGGCCCTGTTCGACGCACTTATGTTTTGCCCTGGGGTGATGCTCAGTGAGCTGAGCGCTTGCTGCTAATAAAGGCGGTGTTCAGAGAACAAGTGTTTGAGTCCTGCCAAGCCAGCCTCTGACTTTCGATCTTAGTAGGATTAACCGGTTAGCTGAAACATCTCCTATTTACCACAGATGTGGTGCGCTTTTTAGGTCTCGTCCTCGAGACCTACTGTTGTTGAAATGCCTCTCAAGGGAGACAGACCGGGGCACGTGCGGCGATTCTGGTCTGTGGACGCGCTTCTAAAGAGTCACGCTTGCGCAGACGCACTCTCATATACACACACAGCCCCTGCTTTCGCCTGTCTAACATGCACTAACGGTGCACGCGTGCACACACACACACACACAGCCAGCCCCCCTGAACACACACACAGACACGCACACAGACACGCACACACACACCCCCCCCTACAACTAAGCCCCACTCACCGCATCGGCGGCCTGTGGGTGAAGAGGAACCGGTGAAGGGGGGCAGCAGCGGGTCTCCCATAGCTGCCGGCCCGGGCTCCGCAACATGGCAGCCAACAGCAGTAGGCAGTTTTGGAAGCGGACCGCCAAGCTGCCCGGGAGGTGAGAGAAACAGCGCGATGGGGGCCTAGAGTGAAAAATAGGACCAGAGGTGTCGGAAGAGAGAGGCTCAGAGTTTTGTTTTTTTGAGTGGCGAGAGTGACACCAACGAGAAATTGCCAGTGTGTTATATGGTTTCGGGAAGAGATCCTGGATCGTAAGCTTTGTGTTGTATTCTGGAAGAGGGAAACTAACTAACTCATTTAAGGAGTGCTGGACACCGGAAATGATTCTTAAGTTGGTGGGGGAATGACGGATCATGTGGCGAGAGACAATATTGAGGAGCACTTGGTGGTGGCGAGGGTTACACAAGTTATGCATTGGGGCTACTATTATATAGGCACGGCCAATCTAATTATGCGACAGGGGAGGACCAAATTATGTGTCAGGGTTGGCAAGAACATGCAAATGATTTGGTGTAATGTGGCACCGTTTGTGACAGTATCACAACATTATTTTGACATTTTTTTAGGTCTCGCCCTCGAGACCTATTGTCGTCGAGATGCCTCTCAAGGGAGACAGACCGGGGCACGAGCGGCGGTTTTGGTTTGTGGACACGCACGTGAGACGCGCCTGCCACAAAGCGTGCACAGCTGGCGCGATCCAACCAGGGTTGAGTCAACAGTGTGAACACTCAGGCGTTCCACCGGCAGAAGCTCCACTCGATATTCACCTCCGGTGCCCGACAGCGCCACTTCCCATCTCCGCACCCACCACCGTCCCACACCACCACGCCCCATGTTATTTTTATTTATTGCTTCATTCATGCGTTTTTATATAGCGTGGACTTTACCAGAAGGTGTCATATCAATTCTGTTCCTCTTGTTCTTTTAGGTGCTTATTCGTAGGAGCAGCACAGGAGAGACGAGGTGGCAGGGGTGGATTACGCTCACTTAAGATAAAAAAAGAAAAAACTCAGCAGTGACAGACCGTGAATTAGTACAGTTTTTTATTCAGATCTCAATGAGATGGCCACTGCTTCAACCCAATGCAAATAATGTTGTTAGTGTCAGATAATTTAGACTCCTAGTGAACCAGGAAGAGGTACATCTTGATCCCAGACTGTGCCTTCTTAGACACTGACAGGAGATTCAGTCGAATATCTATAGGTTGCCTACTGTGAAACTGTTTCGAAAATACACTATAACATAAAATGGTGTCATGTGTACACTAAAGCAAACACTACTTTCGATTGCTCAGCATCCCTACAAATATCCACTAGATAGCCTTCATTGGCAAAGAGAGAAATTAGGAATGCTTGATGAGAGTGGGGTTCTGGCCCGCGGCCTTTGCCAGACGCCCGAAGGGTGTCTGCCTAATAAATAAAGCTGGCACCCCTTGATTGTGTTTTACATTTCCCATTGACCTCTATTAATCCATGTTAAAATCGCTAAGAACAAGTAGATCACTAGGCACTAGCTTGGAGGCGCCTCAAAGCGATCCAGTTCATGTTGTAATGCTATACATAGTTCATTTCATTGGAGTGGCACAAGTGGCGTTTATGTTTGTTATCCGATGGCGAGAGTTCAGGTCAACAGAGGAGGATAGGGGCATGGGATAGCTGGCACGAGAGACTGAGTGCTCCTGTGAGCGGCGATACAACCAGTCAGCTATGGAAGGTGAAGTGGGAGCCTGGTTCCACTGTATCATCGTTTGATGCCTGAAGCTGGTGAAACTGGGAGAGTCTAGTCGAGCGCTAGAAAGCCAGAGGCGTGTTCCCAGGTATTTCGACTACTGAAGACTTATTTCTTATTCTATGGTATTTAACACTACTGAAACTCACTGTTTGCCCCTCAAACTCACTTTCTCTGTCTCATGCGCAGTCCCTTTAAACCAAGTGTCCTTCCCTCCACAACAAAACTCTGCCTGTCTCTGTTCTTTAAACTCTTTCACCCTCACATGCATGCTCCCCCGCCTATTCTCCCACCCAAAACTCTGTCCCTCTCTTTCTTCTAATTTCTCCTCTCCTTCACGCGTTACTCTGTTTATCTCTTTTAAACGGACTGCTATCCTCCAAACTCTCTGTTGGTCTCTATCTATGCTATCCCATTGTCCCCCACTTTCCGTCCTTCTGCAGAACTCTGTCCTCTGCCTCTTTCACACTGCCCTAAACACTGTCCTTAAAGTCTACCCAAACTGTTAGCTTTTTATTCAGCACAGCTGGTCTCTCCATTTCATTCCGCTACACTAAATGTGCTGAATCACTAAATACGCATAAGGTCCCAAAGGCGAGACCGATTGCATTGCAAATGCTTGTTTAAAACAAGTTAATATTTTTTATATTCAGACATCAAAGATCGTATTTAAAGAAACGTGCAATAAATCTGGTGCTAAAGCACCCATGTTGAGGTAGGGTGCAACCAGCATGATCTACTTCACAACTCCCCTCTCATGAATCATGGGGTAAAATAACAAACTATGATAACAAACTACGATCCCCCTGGACAGCGAAGAGACAGCTTGTTGCAGTATGCTGATCCTTCCCACAGCCGCAACCCTGCAAAGCCTCCGTGCCCCCAAAATAACAGTCATTCAAATGAGCTGTTTAAAAGCAAACCCAAACAGCTGCCCCAGGTGAGGCCCGAACCCGCAACCTCGGCAAGACTCAGTATCAGTGCTACTGTGTACACACTGCACGCTAAGCCGATTGCGCCACTAGAGCTCACTACTCACCCCAAGTTCCCACAGCTGTTCTGCTCCCCACTTAACTTTTGCGCTCGAAACGCCGTCCTCCTGCGATTGATGTCCACACCATTTACGCTGTTTGAGGCGCGCTCGAAACGCCCATGGAAAGAGATCGCCCCGAATGTCCTGAAGTCGCGCTGTTCTCCGGAGTGCCCCAACGCTGCTCCGCTGTGAAGAGAGTTCGCCCCGACCGTCCCAGCTACCGTCCTCCCGCTTGTCCACGGCCGCACGTTCTCCTCAATTGAACCTGTAGAGGGCAAAAAGGAAAAAACTAGCCACGCGATCCCGTCGTCCTCGAGCCTCTTCGTCCACCACAACCTGCAAAAGGGGACAAAAAACAGAAAAAGATTACAGCGTCCTAGAGGCTGGGTGGGGCAGACCGGGGAGCGTGGTTAAAAGATGCCGACTCCCACACTCCCTGACCTTTTAAACCCCCCTTACTGGCCAGGCCAGTTCTAACCGGCCTGACCTCTGCTCCCCCAGTGACCTGGAAGCGATTCAATCGCTTCCGGGCCACTTAGGAGCCCTCTTGGCCAATCTCTGATGAGGCACACCCAATGCGTCATAATGATGCGACGGGCGCGCCCCACCACGGAGACCAGGCGGGGGAAGGGGAGCCGGTGCCCTGCCATACTTGCGGCGAGGCTGATGCCGGCCCCGCCTTTCTCTTCAAGCCCATAGGCTCTGCAGCTCTGATACTGGGTGTGAGCTACATGGCTCCTGATTTAACAGGGTTACACCTAAAGCTCTTCATTGTGGGAACCTCATCTAGTTTTGTATCTTGAGAGAAAAGTGTAGCTAGGTTGTAGCTAGGTTTTTTTGTGTCACCTTAAGGTAGTACTACATCACAAAAAAAGTAAGTGTAGAAGCCCAACTTTTTCTTAGGATCCTGCTCCTGTGCTGCATACGGCTGGGGTTGTTGAATACCAAAGCTTCCTAGGCTTGATTCCACCTCATGCTTCTTTCTTTCCAGGTCCCTATACTTGCTGTGTCCTTATTTGACTTTTGCGTGTTCTTTTTAATTCCTGCTTTTACCCCTTCCTATCTTCCTCTATCTTTTTCTTTGCTTTAATCTCTTTGCTCTGGATCAGAGTCTCATGGTGAGAAATATGTTCTGGTCCCCAGAAATGAGCGTCGTTACCCAGCACCTGCAATCTCTTCCACAAATAAAGCCCTTTCGGGAAAACTAGTGCAACCAGAGAGTCGTAAAGGAGGTCTCCTTTCTATGCTGGGACTAGAGATTGCCTCACAGTGGTACAAATTGGTGCGAACAGTGGTGGGTCTGCTCTATCTAATGAGAAAGATGGGTAGACGTAGCCTCTGGTGGAAGCTGATAAGGAAATATTGCCTCCCGGTGCCCGTTTTCATACCCCTGCAGTGCGTAAAGTCAGTTAATTCAACTTGAAACAGCTGGGGCTTCATTTGTAGACAGTCAGAAAGGCTTGTCACTTTCGGTTTCTAAGCTCTGCAGTTTAAAACAGTGCATGCACTAACTGGGAGAAATATCGTATTAAATAAACTGCCTTTAGACACTGCAGGTGCATAAAACCAGGCACCCTGCTCTGTGCTAAGGCATTGGAGCCCATGGCCGCTGGCACTCACACTTGCAATAAGATTAATTTCAGTGTGGCTTGTCACAAGCCCCAGAACACATGTTACAGTATAAATAAAATACTGTACCTATTTAATAGCGGTTCAGTTCTCTTCCTTCTAGGTACAGTGTAGAAAATAAGTTATTACTACCAAAGACAGAAACAGACACCTTTCTTCACAACTGATCAGGGAAGTAATATACATTTCACACTTTATCTCGGTATTGTAATATAATATGTTATGTAATTTATACATAGCGCTTCTTACCCATGGGGGGTGCCTCACTAGCCCGTGGATACTAACATTCCCATGCATAAAGTTCACTTTTGCTTTGATGATGCACGTGCATATATATTCCTCTTGAACTCGGAGAGTGTTACAGTGCTCATTTTACCGCACTTAGTAGAAATGTTCACGTGTACACCTGTAAAGATGACTGTTACATAATTAGAAAGCCCTTTCATATGTAAGGGCTAAGATGTACTAAAGTTTGCACCAGCGCCCGTGCAACACAAAGTGGTTCTTCGTTACACAAAGCGATGCAAACCTGCAGAGTGTATCAACTTTCGTGCTGTAGAGGTTTTTAGTTATAAAGCTGACCCTTGCAGTGTCAACACTGATTTGCCACGTGAAGCACAAGTCTCACATTAATTGATGCAAAGGGTTTGTCTTGGACAGAGAGCCACAAACACCCCTTGGATTTGACGCAAAGCCAGATCACCTAATATCGCCTGACTTGGCTTTGCATCAAATCCATATGCCAAATGATACCAGGTGCAGACATGGAGAGAGCAGTAAATCGCATATAGGTACGCATAACATGTTTGATATATACGAAATTACACATTTTACACGGCTTACCCATATGCAGATGTTTTCACATCAGAATTCGTACTGTGGGTGTACCTTCTGTACAGATACTACTCTGCATACCGTTGGTTCTGTATCAGTGCTTAATTTGTTAAAAAAAATATAAGTGCAGGGGCCCTTCTCGGGATGGCACTGCAACCAGCACCACCCTTTTCCCTGCCAGTGCTGCCAGTGACAGTACAAACACAGCTACTAACCAAAAGAACAAAGCAGAGTGGGCTGTTCTGTAGTTGCATCAGTATGAATGAACACTTTCAAAACAAATCTGAACGCTCAACGGTTTACGACCCCCTGCCAAGGAATAGTTATATAAACACAATATTTATTAAAAAAAACAAATCTGGATGTTGGATTTGGCATTAACAAAACGACAAAAGAAATACAAACAAAAAATAAAAAATAAACATCAGGTGATGCAATACATTTTCTCTCACATGGGTCCTCATGCACAAATACAGAATCACATGTTCGATGTTTCACACTTGGATCATAGGGATTCCTGCGCCTCCAGCTCCGGAGGTGGCATCGTCGGTTCACAAATTCCTCCTTGGTGATCATTCCACGCTCCCCAGATCTTCCCCCATTTCTCCGGGCAACTCCTGGCTACATATGCTGATTTCTCCCTAAACATACACCAGTCCAGATCTTCAGCCCACCTAGAGACTCGGGCGGCTGACTAGCACCCCAAAGTTGAGCAATATTTCGTTTAGCTACCATATACGCCAGCGTCACCCATTGCTTCCGAGATACTTTCAAATCTGTAGGTTCCCATACATTCAACAGACACCTTCGAGCCTCTGGTCGTATCTCCCCACCCAACACCTCTTTTAGTTCATCATGTATCTTCGGTCAAAATGTCTGAATCACCACACAGTGCCAAAGAATATGCATAAAGGTGCCAGACTCTCCACACTCTCTTCTACACTGTCCACTCCCCCCTTTCCCCATTCACACCAGCCGAGGCCCGGTTATATATGACCTATGCAGTATCTTCAGTTGCACCAGCTGGAGCCTCATCTGAATCGCCACTTCTTTCGGGGAGGAAACTGCCTCCACCCAATCTTCGTCGTCCAATTCCAGACCATCTGCGTACCACTGTGTTCTAATTCGCCCCAACGGGCTCTCCATATTATTTACCAGCTTCCTATATACCAGAGAAATAGTTTTCTTAGGAATGTGCCCATCTAGCACACGGTCCTCAAGAGGCGACGCCTTTGGGAGCACCGTGCCCCTAGGTATGTGAGTGAGGAGAGTGCGTCTCACCTGCCGATATCGGAAGTGTTCGTTATCATGCAAACTATACTGCTCTTGAAGTGATTCGAATGTGTGTACCGTGTCTCTTCCCAAAATATCCTTTATCTGAGTGATCCCGATGAGATCCCATTTATCGAACCCCCTGGTTTTCCACAGGCTCCCTAGTTTCTCTGAATTCAGCAGGGGTGTAGCCAACGTCAATTTACCTTCCCAACCTAAGTATCGATTGGCCCGTGCCACACCCATATCGCATGCGCGGTGGGCCACATAGAGCAAACTTCCCTGGTTTGGCATATAGAGCTCTATCTAACATTCCACCCGGGGCCAGCCCACGATCCATGGCATAGCCCGGATCTCCAGGGGGCCCGTAGATGATATGGTTCACAGCCGCCAGCTGTGAAGCCCAATAGTACTTCCTCAAATCCGGGAGTCCGATTCCACCATCATACCACGGTAAAGTCAATTTAATAAATGCTATACGAGGTCTACCCTCCCACAGAAGCTGCCTCTGAAGAGTCTCAATCTCCCTAAAATAGGAGGCGGTACTGGATCCATCGAATTCTGTAGGGCATAGAGGAATCGGGTCAGAGCCATCATTTTAAAGAGAGTGGCCCTTCCAAGCAATGACAATAGAAGGGTCCTCCAGCGCTCCATGTCCTTCTTACATCTAGTCAAAGGGGAAGCCAAATTATTTGCATATCTTAACCATGAATCAAGCATTTTATATATATATATACCTACATACTTGAATCTGACTGTCTCAATCTGGATTGGGCACGAATGTGGGACCTTCGGCGGGTCACCCACAAGGAAAAAAAGCACCGACTTTGACCAGTTGATTGCCAATCCCGAGTATCTACCAAAAATGGCAAGTACATCTTAGAAATTTCCCAAGGATTCTCTAGGTTTAGTAAGATAAAGTAAGACGTCATCTGCATATAGTGAGATCTTATCTTCCCATTCTGGTTTCCACCGCAAGCCTCGTATCGATCTATCCCATCTGACCCAGGCCGCCAATGGCTCCATGGCAAGGGCAAAGAGCAGCGGGGACAGCGGGCATCCCTGTCTCGTGCCCCTCTCCAACGTAAAATCAGTCGACCACCCTGGCCAAGGGATTCACATACAATAGTCGCACCCAACCAATGAACTCACATCCAAAACCCAACTTTGCCAACACTGCAAACAGATAATTTCATTCGACCCTGTCAAACGCCATAGTGGCGTCCAAGAACACCAAAACTGTTGGCTCATGTATTTTTGAGGAGCCCCCAAGGACATCATGAAGCCCCTGCAGATTCAGCGCCGTGTTGCGACGCGACATGAAACCGGATTGATCTGGATGAATCAAGTGCGTTATTACTTTTACCAACTGAGTAGCAAGCAGTTTCGCCAGAATTTTAGGCTCTGCATTAAGGAGCAAAATAGGCCTATATGAGGAACGTTGTTTCTTATGCTGGATGTACCATGTTACTCCGCATACTTTTACTCCGCATACCGTTACAACGCGACTTTTACAACGCATACCATTACAACGCATAGCGCTTTGGGGTGCTGGATAGTGGTAAGTATAATTTACTATTCTAACTCCAGTCCCCGTGGACCCTAGGGAAGGTGTTGGATAGTAAATTATACTTATTCCCTATCCTAGAGCGCCCCCCAGCGCAATGCGTTGTAATGGTATGCGGAGTAAAAGTCGCGTTGTAATGGTAGTGCGGAGTAAAAGATGCGTTGTAACGGGTGTATACCCTTAGGCTTACCCACTTTATGTATGACCACTATATTTGGCACCCGTTGGTCATAGGGGAGCTGGCCCTTTACCTTACTCTCCAGAAACATGGCTCGGACATGTGGGGCGATCCTATTAGCATTTAATTTATACAACTCAATCCGTATCCCATTAGGGACAGTCGCTTTACAGGACTTTATCTGTCTTATAGCCTGTGCCACCTCATCATCGGAGACCGGAGAGTCCAAATAGCACCTATCTTCCTCTGACAACCCCGGTATAATAATATCTCTAATCATTTCGCTATATTCCGCCTCGGTAAACTCACTGTCAGTGGTGTAAACCTTCTTATAATACTCCAAAAATGCGTCCGCCACAGCTTGTGGTTCTGTAACTCTATCAGACTCCGATCCCTCCAACTCTGGTACCAGCCTAGATGCCCACTCCCCATGCTCGAGCCACGCAATCAACTTGCCGGCTTTATCACCATGCTCGTATGTGCGGCTCTGTACGGCATTATTTTGATCAATCGCTCTATCTCTCGCTAGGGTTTTGAACTCTTCCTGTCGGAGTCTCAGGAGGTGGCGGTCTGCCGTCGCATGCGATCTAGCGACTCTCTCCTCCAAAGCTATGACTTCAGCCTCTTTCTGATTTACCTCTGCCTGTCTTTTCTTCTTTTTCCCCGCTACCAGCGACAAGACCTCACCTCTTGCAACCATTTTGTAAGCTTCCCAGAGGGATTGTGCTGAATCAACTGTCGCCTCATTTTCCTGGAAATAACGTTGTGACATCCGGAGCACCTCTTTTTTGATGGCCGGATCTTTTAACTGCCAAGCACTAATGGGGGCTATCCTACCAGCCGCCGTTCGTCTGAGAGTGAGCTGCAACCACAACGGAGAATGATCAGAGATACCCCTGCCAAGGTATCGTGTTTCTTGAATCATGGTGGCCATCGCTGCTGGCAACAGTATGTAATCCAATCTGGACAAGCTACTGTGCGCTGCCGATACGTGAGTGAAATGTGTCTGCGGTGAGTTACGAACTCGCCAGCTATCAACCAACCACAGCATCTCCAGGAAATCCGGGAGCCATCTCTGCGACTGCCTGAGCACTCGTGGCGGGCTATGGTCAACCTCCCCATCCAGTACAGCATTAAAGTCGCCTCCCAAAACTAGGCTACCGAGAGGCAGTGTAAGGAAAACTGAGCTCAAGTCTCAGAAGTTATCAGACTGAAGGCCTGGCGGCACGTATATAGACGGTAAACAGTCAAAATATCGAGTAAAAAATATCGAATGGACATAATATCGTGTTTAAAATATAGAATGGACAAAATATCGAATGGACAGAATATAGACATCAAAAATATCGTTTTTAAGGTAAGTAATGTAATATCGAATGTTAAAAATATAGAAATTTAAAAAATATCGAAGTATCTAATAAGCATGAGCGGATTTTGCGTATTGGCAATCTGCGGATTTGCGGATTTGCGGATTTCGAAAATACGCAAAATCCGCGGATCCTAGCGTATTTTTTTTTTGTGTGTTCGCACGGGTTTCTGCAAGTTCGCGAGGGTTTTATTGTACAAAACGCTCGCGAACGTGCAGAAACCCGTGCGAACACAATGTGCCTGGGTATTGCGCTCGTGAAAGTCAAGGATGCAAAGTCTATCCAGCATCACAGCTGATTTTCGACGGTAGATTTGGGAAGAAGGCACATCTGCCCAGCCTTGACAACGCTTACGATTGTTTTTGGGCTGATGAATGAGTCACTGAATTTAAGCTTCAACTAGGGCACATGCTTTATTGATATCTGTAAGTGCTTCCTGTTGAGGTTTAATTTTTGTGCCAGGACCATCGTGCCAGAATGAACCCTGCCCTTCATATTTATTCAAGAAGACGCCACCGTTTTGTGCCATACCTCTACTCAACTGGAGTACTTTCTACTGGATAATCAGTAAGTGCTACCTCGTTGGGTAAATGTATAGTGCTTTTACTATACTACAGCTTCCTAAAGTGCCAGAGAGTTGTCTACAGCGACCATGTGTGTGTTACTATGCAATCGCCCCGAAGGGCGCAGGGGTCCCTTGAGTGAGCTGCTGTTGTAATTTACAATGGTGCCAGCAAGCTGCCAGCGCCGTTGTAAAATAGTTACAAAGTTAGCTTGCACAGGAAGCACTTAGATAAAATAAAGCAGCACCTGCTTCGTTTTATCTAGTGGTTCCTGTGCAAGCTAACTTTGTAACTATTTTACAACGGCGCTGGCAGCTTGCTGGCGCCATTGTAAATTAGTTACATGAGTGGGGGTTCAACTTTTGAACCCGTTACGTCCGCGCGGATTTTTTTGGGGGGATTTTGTGGGAAATCCGTAAAATACGCGGATTGCGGATTCCCCAAAAATCCGAAAAATCCATGGGCGTAACGATTTACCGCTCATGCTTAGTATCTAATATAGGTTATTAAAATTATCGAATTTTTAATAATATCGACTTTTTTATAGTTTTTTATGTTATCATATGTGTGAAAAGTGTATTTATGTTATAATTTATTTTAATTGGTGAATTTTGTTTTTTTAAATTTTGCGTAATTTAATTCTGTAGCAGGTTGTGGGTCTATAGGGGAATAGGGTGGGAAGTAATTTAATTATAATTAATTAAATATGTAAATTTATTTAATGGTATTCATTTTTAATTGATTGTTAATTAATTTATATTTGGTAATTAATTAAATTTTAATTGGCAATTTAATTTAATTAATTGTTTAATTACTAATTATGTTGTGGTTTTATAGGGGAATTGGGTGGGAAGTAATTTATTTATAATTAATTAAATATGTAACATTATTTATTGGTATTTATTTACAATTAATTATTAATTAATTTTTTATGGGTAATTAATTACATTTTTATTGTCAATTAATTTTATTTAATTGATTAATTACTAATTATGTTAATTTTATTAATTTATTTTCTGTAGCGGGTTGTGGGTTTATAGGGGAATAGGGTGGGAAGTAATTTATTTATAATTAAATAAATAATTCAATTTATTTAATTGTATTTAATTTGAATTAATGGTTAATTCATTTTTATTTGTTAATTAATCAATTGTTAATTTGTAATTAATTTGTATTAATAGGTAACTAATTGTAATAATTAATTTTAATTTGTAATTTTAATTGATTAATTATTAAATTGGTAATTACTTTTAATTAGTTTTTTATAGATATTAATTTATATATTTTTAAATAATATATGAAATATTTACTTTCCCTACTGTTGCACTCTTTGGAGTGGGAATAGTAACTTTTACCCCTACGCTATCCAACGCTTTCCCTACTATTGCACTCTTTGGAGTGGGAATAGTAATTTTTACCCCTACGCTATCCAACGCTTTGCAGCGACGCCACATCATCTATTAAGCTGGCAGTTTTGATGTCTAGGGATTTAACCTTTTCACTGGTTTTAGTGAGGTCCGCACGGATAAGGTTGACCTCTATGGTCACCGCATCCAGTTTCTGAACAAGCGTTTCAATTTTCAGTCCCAAAGACGTTTTCACCCCATCTATGGCCGCCATCACATCCAGCAATGTAGGTTCTGGCAGAGGGCCAGTCGAATCCCTTCCCAGGTCTTGTGCCTTCTTTGAGTCAGGTGGGGAACCTCTGGGCAATGTGTAGCGGTCCAGTTTATTGGCTTGGACATAGCGGGAACCTTTAGTGGACCGAGACTGCGACTTCTCGCTTTCGTCTCGATCCTCCCACAATAGGAGGTCTCATCCAGCCGTTCACTGCTCCAGCCCCCGATTGCAGTATGCCGCCGGAGACCTGCCCGGTGGGTTTTATGCACTCAGACCCACGAGCCCACTCGCCCACTCACAAGGCCATCTCACCCCCACTCCGACGGGCTTCAGCCTCTCACCGGCTCTACAGGGTCCAAGAAACCCCCCGCAGTCACACCACAGTTGGGCACCATCGTGTAGGCTGTCAGGACATCTACTGCGGGCTCCGCTCCTTTGCTTCCGGGCCCACTCCTGAGTCCTCCGAGTCAGCCGGGCACTTCCGGGTCCTGCCACGGCTGTTGTGACACTCGCGGCCGGCCGTGCCTTTTGCTGCAGTCGCAGGCTTTCACAGTCCCGGAGGCCCCGAACTTTCGGCTCCTCGCTCCGGTCCCCGATCACGCAGCGGGACCGCTCTTGCGTCCGGGGGCACCACAGGATTTCCGCTGACCGCTCACAGGGTCAGCGCCTCAGGATCGGCTCAGGATGTGGGGGCGAGGGTTCCGTCTCGGCGGAGCTGCTGACCTACGCGGCCATCTTGGGCGCGCGCTCGGCTCCTCCTGGACTTGACCCTTTTGGCAGGTTCACCCCAAAACTTTTTGCGTTCTCCTAGCCTTATACTGTAACCTGGTGTTGGTGATTTTAGGCCTCTGCACACTTTTTCACTGTGGTCCAAGGTGTAAAGTGCATGTGCTCTCTTTGTATGTGTGGTGAGACTGGCCTGCCCTCCCATAGGAATGCATGGGGGATATGTGTGTCCCTGGTAGTTCCTGATGTGAGAGGAGTGCAGAGGCGAGTTTGGTATGTGCGAACTCATGAGAATAAATGCTGCGCAATGGTGTGCGCAGATTGATTGTGGCTAGTGGAGAAGTGCCACTTTTAGAAGTTGGCATTTCTGTGTGCAGTGTCTGCCTGCCTGATGTGAATTGTATGTCTGGCTTGTGATTGACAGGGGCTGGCTGGTGTGCTTGGCTCCAGGAGCTAGGATGGGTCTGCCCGGTGGTGAATAGGGAAATCTGCATGTAGATGGAAGGGCGGACTTGCACCTGGGACCTGAATAGGGCTGTGCCTTCCCTCAACAATGCTGGCTCCACCCCCTGTGGTGCGTCTGATGTCCCTAGCCTGTCCTGTGAAAGGGAGAGAGGGGCTGAGCAAAACAAAGTACTCAGGAGTTCCCCTGAAACAGGTGTAGCTGGTTCTCCCATTGCCTGCACCTTTTAGACAAAGGATTAGGTGTATAAAAGAAGGGGCTGTGACCCAATGTTTCTGTTCTGTACCTGAGTGCTGAATCTGCCAGGGGCGTGCTGCTGCTGGAGCCCAGGGGAGGGCTTGCCCCCCTGGGCTCTGCCCTGCCCATGGATGCCTGGAGGATCTCTTGCTTGGGGTCCCCTTTGCTTTCCTTGATGCCATGGACCCAAAGACCCGTCTCTGTTATCTAGCGCCTTGGGAGCGCCATATTCTGACGCCTTCAGGGCGCCTTATGGCCCAAGAGAGGACCTCTGTATTTCCCATATACTTTCTCTATTTTGGTACAGATAGACTCTCTATAATAGGATAGAGCTATCCCTTCCAGAAGATTGGATTATCCCCATCGAGGTTTCCGTGATTTTTAAAAAGACAAGGTGAGGTGTCTTGAATATAGTTATGCCCACTCTTGCAATAAGTATACAATATGATGCAGCACGTTAACAGTAGGCCTGTGTTGATTCTTTTTGACAACAGTTTTAATATAACGGTTCTCCCATCAAGTCTGGGGTCTCCTATCAAGTCTAGGATCCTTGCGGTTCTCCCTACGAACAGATGATATATGGTGCTATCAGGGAGAGCTTGTTTATTTAAGCAGGTGAGACAAGAGTGTATATCCAGAAGTGTGGATTCATGCAATGTTGAGTGAGATAGTGGTAGCACAAGATGCATGAAGACAGGAGTTGTTTGAAGTTGATGGTATGACTGAAGGTGTAAGTAGTAAGATTGCACCATATGTAAAGTGAAGCATATTGTCTATGTAGCATAGCTTATTATATTTTTTGTTTGATACTGTATTAATTTTAAATTTTAAACCACAATAGAACGAGGGATGGTCCATAAATAGGACACAAGAGGTATGGCCTATAATATCTACAGCCTGTTTGTCATATCAAATAGGAAATGGAAAACAATTGTTTAGAAATAGATACATGGGGGGATGGTATTTGCCTTATAGATATATTCGCATATGTGTTTCTTTTTAATGAATAAAGTTAATGTTGACCGTATTTCATTATAGGTGATTATATGAAATAGTCCGATATAAAACAGAGTGCACACAATAGAGGTCTTGATAAAGATGGGCTTATAAGAAAAAAAAACATCGAAACGCGTTGACGCTACTTTTTGATACAACAATCCTGTTATTGAGCATTGGTGAAAGAAGGGTAATTTTATATGGCATATTTCCATGCTTGTACAATTTTGTCATGACGGAGGTGTAAAATGTTAAGACCAAAATCTTTCAGTCTAACTTATGGTGTTTCACTTTTGATGTTTTCATGCTTATTGTGATTACCTTTTTTAATGTGTTGTAATTTTAGGAATATTTTTTGTGTCATGAACAGTATTAATTGATGTGTTTTTTTTAAATGTGATATTTTGTGTACAAACAAACAATAAATATATGTGATATATATTTTTTATATATAAAGTGTCTATGCAGCTTTCCCTATTATATATGGTCCAATTGGAGTATGGGTGGAATATGAGACAAAGTATGTATTAATGTGTGATGTGTACATTGGGGTTACTCTACGATATTATCTACCCCAAGGGATCTTCCTTTCTTAATTTTCCCTTAATTTGCCCAGCTCAGGAGCAGTGTGGGCAGCGCAGCATGATGCTGCTCGACCTTCGGGAGTGAACCCTCCCCTTTGGGGGATTCCCCCGTCATGCCGTGATTGCGGGTGCCACCCCGCTTATCTGGATTTAGTTACGGGTGCCCAAGCGGGACTCCCGTGGGAGGAGGGAAGCCCTGCAGGCCGCACCAAGCTCGAGGAGGAGCCCCCGCCAGGAACGAGCAGCCCAGTGGGTGAAGACGGGCTGGGGGGGCCTACTGGCGTGTACGTTTGGTGCCTGATCAAGGCACAGTGTCCTTCCTACAGTCAAGAGCGGCCCCGCTTTGCAGCGGGCCGCTGCAACGTTTGCCAATTGTTTTCAGAGCTACGTGGCTCCACCGAGGGGGCAAGTTTATTTACAAGCCCTGTGGGGGGCAAAGGGCACCGTGTGCCAGTTCCCTAGTATCGTTTGCAGCTGCCCCGCTTGCTAGTGGGCAGCTGCCACGTTTCATGGGGATAAGTTGATTCAGAGCCTAGATGGCTCCAACGTGCGCATGATTCCAGAGCTTATGTGGCTCCAACGTTTTGCCAGTTATTTGAGAGAGCCCAAGAGGTGGCGCAGAGGTGCCAGGCCTTCCCCAGCTGTGCAGCACTTAGTGCCAGCGGCATCGTTTAGGCCTCCATGTTATGGTTCTCAGCTGCCCAGCAAGTAGTGGGCAGCTGCAACATTTATGTTTGCGCAGATGGCACACCCCTGACTGTTGCTGCCTAGGCAGTGCGCCCTGACATTCTGGACACAGGGCATTTGAGCCCCTTTGGAGGAGGCCAGTTGGCCAGGGGGACTGGTAGATTTATAGGGCTCAAGGCCCTAATGTGATTGATGTGCTCATGCGATGTGGTGCTAGGAAATGTAATGCATGTAATGCATTTAGTATGATTTAAGCACCTTGTTAGATACCTCTAAATATGGTTTATGATTATGCGGTTGTTTTGCATATCATGTGTTTATGCTAGTGAGATTGTCTCACTGTGTGAGGTACGCCCCTAATGTGAGTTATACTTAGGAGGTAGGGTCTAATGCGTTTAGACTTATAAGAGATCGCTTAATGTGTTTATGCTTGTGAGGTTGGCGCAGAATGTAATTTTCGCCTGATGTGGGACTGTGCATAATGTAGTTTATGTTACAGGCTGATGTTGAGTACAGTGATTACCAGTGGTTACTGGTTGTACGTTTATGATCTGATTTACTTTTACTAAGTTTGCTTTGTGATGGTTCTGACAGTGGTCCATGTGGCCCTGTCAGGTGTATATAATCCCTTGTAAATTTTGCCCAGTGCCAGTTGGCACAATGTATATGTGTGATTATGATCTAATGTGTTTATGGTAATACAAAGGCTATTTTTATATATAACCTTGTGTGGAGTTCCTTTTTGTGGTGTGCCTAGTGTGTTGCTGCTGTGTGTGTGTTGCGCAAATGCTTTACACATTGCCTCCGGGATAAGCCTGACTGCTCGTGCCAAGCTACCAACGGGGTGAGCAGGGGTTATCTTGGCGTGTAACTCTCTTGCCCTGACTAGAGTGGTGGCCTCTGCCTGGCTTTGGCGCAAGCCTTAGCCAACCAGAGATCCCATTTCTAACACTGGAAAATTACAAATAACAGTGCACCAAACAACATCATTTGATCAACTCCAATTCCATGGGTAACATTTGTATCACACAGACTCATATTCCTTTGAAAATTCTTCTTTTTATTAGTATTCTTTAGTTCATGCGGACTTCATCAGGGGTTGAATGTTGGTGTTCAAATCCAGGTATCCCTTAACAATAGTTGAAGCCTCAGTGCAGCACTGTGTATTCTCTCATATAGTAGTCAGAACATCATTCAGTTCTTCCTAAAACTCCAATATTAGGTAAGTATCTGGTATCAATAATGCATTATTGGAATCACGAAAACAGTGCCGGATACTTTGTTGGCACTTTGTGATACAAATCCTATGGGGAGAATTAAATTTATTGGAGTAACACTCTTTTGATTACATATAACAATTGAATCAGAATACTACTTACCTGATATTGGATTTGTAAGAAGAATTGAATGTTGTTCTGACTACTATATGAGAGCATAAACAGTGCTGCACTGAGGCTTCAACTATTGTTAAAGGATACATGTATTCACACACAAAAATTCAAACTGTGATGATGTCCACGTGGACGAAACGCGTTAGCTGGGTTGATTAACTTATGACCTTAAAGAATACCAATAAAAAGAAGACTTTTTAAAAGGAATATGTGACTCCATGTGATATAAATGTTACCCTTGGAATTGGGGTTGATCAATTGATTTTGTTTGGTACACTGTTATTTGTAATGTACCAAACAGGAGTGATACATTCCAAAGACAGTAAGTGCTCCTAGTTTGGTCTTTTACAACTACTAACCATCACACTCCTTCAAGTGTGACAATTCAGACTATTCCAGGCCACCCAAAGCTTTAATAATGGCATGAGCTACAAATGTTTTTCTTTTTTAATGGATATTGACTTATTAAACATTGTTGTTGTGCCCACCTCATAATTGAACAGATAGCACCACCATGTGGTGGACCATCACTAGAGCGTGTACTGACAATTAAGTGTTAGTGCTGAGCACTGGAAACCACTGGATCAAATTAAGCACTGCTCTATATTCTCAGAAAACATAAGAAGAAGAGCCATGCAAGACAGGCTTTTTCGTGCATGCACCACCAGTTACGAAATCAACATGTAACCTTAGTAATTGTTTGCTTGGTGCAGCAGATTTTCACTTAGCAATTGATTCCTTAATGGATATTGATGGAGCGAGATAGAAAACAAAATTTTGTTTAAACTCGCAAAGTCACATTTCCATAACATGAATAAAATTATTAATGATTTGTGATATGTCGTGCTAATACAACCTAGATTAAACTTTACACATGGGGGGACTAACATGTGTGCTCATAAACGTGCATAATTGTTGCATCTTTTTGTTCGTGCAAAATAATAAAATAATTTATTGTTTTCGTTTTTGTCATTACTAACTGCTGCATATTCAAAATAAGCATGTGCTTGTTTTGCTTTTCTTTGTCTGTGTGATGTCATTTCTACTATTCTAGGTGCATATGGGTCTCATAGAAAAACGGAGACTGGTAAATATAAACGCTGCTTTATTTGTTTGCAATGGCTAGGTAACATTTTGATTAATCGGGTGGGTTAATTATTTAGTAAACCATGGGGTGGATACAGAATATACTTTATTTCTTACATTAATACTTTTCTTGTGTTTGTTTTATACTAGAAATCATAAGTTGCCTGCTTTTGAGGCCTAACTATTTGAGCCGCACAAAGAGAGCTAATCCATATTTCTGCAGAAAGTCACGAGACGCCCATTCTGAATTAAAACGTTTATTGAAGCTGCATTCACAAAGCAAAAACTGATGAGCTGACATCATTCTGTCGGACATGGCCAAGGTCGAAAGTGAACTTTTTGTCAGTCCTTAACTTGGCATCCGCGGAAGTTGCACTGTAAGACTATGGAAGCTGCGAGGATGACTTAAAACAAAGTTGCAATCGCAGGAAGCCTCTGGCTTCACGTGGAAGAGACAATGGTCTTTGTAAGACATGATTTTGTGGAACTTTTTAAGAATCGGGTGACATGTCACTTGTCACTCTCAGCCAATGGGACGTCGAGTATTTCTGAAAACTTTCCTTTGCTAGTTTAGTTAGCGTAGAAAGGTATAAAAAGTCATGCCCTTAGGGTTGGGCTGGCTGCTGCTTTCTGACTTTCCGATGAGGGTGATGTGCTGCTGGACTTTGCGTGGAGCACGTAAGAATCCTCAAAGAACTTTACTTTAATTTCTGTCTATTTAGCTCAGTTAGGGAAATAGGTTTTAGAAATGTTAAACTTTATATAATTTCTTTAAATTGATTCAATTGCTTAATTTGTATTTTTCTTATTTCTTACTATCATGCTTGCTTTATTGCAAATAAATTTCATTTATAAAACTTACAACTTATATACCATAATTTAGAAAATAAAATCTTACTTTTGACAAACAAGCTGGTCTTGGTTATTTAGAAGTATAGGTTACCATTAGCTAGATCACGTCGCCTATAGTGGTCATTTAAATGATTGGGTTTTATTCTAATGACTATATTCTTTCTGCAAATGTATAAAATGTTTATAGTTTGTAGATAATGTGTATATAGATTTATTCTGACCACCTGATTCAGTAGGCCCAAAAATATATCAGGTTCATAAATGGGTCCATGTATAGTTTAGAATTTTGTTTATAGGTTATGAAATTGGGTAGCGTAGTTTATGATATATTTTCTATAGCCCGCTGGATCAATTATCTGGTAGCAGAAATTGATGGTTGCTAAGGGGTAACCAAGGTAACATGTTGGTTGCTAAGGATTGCGTCATGGTATGAAAATAGGATCAATGTTTTAACACTTGTTAAGTTCGTTTTTCGTGCCTATCTGTAAGCTATACCGGTATAGATTGTGTGGCGAGAAATTAGTCACGCAAGCCATCTGTTCGTTTGTAGTGATATCGCCGAGTATCACAAGAGGTATCGCCGTGTACCATAGTGTTGTCGCCGAGCAGCACAGTTTTAGGGCTAGGTCTGAATCTTGTATAGTGAGGATTTTCTAAGAAATCAAAGCAGCATGAGAATAGGGACAAAGCGCCTTCCATAAAACTCACTGTGATGAGAGTATTAGTTATATCCAAGCTTGAGTGAAGGGTAAAATTTAACGTCGGTGCATGATTATCTATAAACAGGTTAGAGTCCTGTACGGGTACATGTTTCATATCTATAAACAGGTGAGAGCCCTGTACGGATAACGTCGTTATTTTGCTAACGGTGCATGATTTCTATAAACAGGTGAGAGTCCTGTACGGATTTCGTGTGTGTTTGAAGTTAGGGAATTTTCCGTGTAAAAGTGCGAGTTTGAGTTGTATTTTATGTTCAAGTGGAACTCTTAGAACTTTCACTTCGCGGTGGGTTCAGAGCAAAGCGAGTTCATAATTATACGTGTTAGAAGGGTGGGGTAAGGTTACTCTACTGACAATTGAATATTATCCTTAGTGTGAATAGCGCCGTCTATTCCGAAGTGTGGATACTTGAATGTATGTAAACTATCCTAATTAGTGAAACGAACAGATGTTGTCTTTATAAGTCATTGTTAAGAATTAATTTACACTGAAAAGTGTTCTTAAAATGGCGCTGTGAAAAGATTTTGTGAAGGAGGGGTAAGCGCCAGGAGTGAGAAGCGAGAAACCGCAGCTGCTGTGTACGTCACAGAGTCGCGCTGGGATTGGGTGACCTACGTCACAAGCTGTATTCTGATTGGCTCCTGAGTCTCTGACGGCCTGTGAGCTGATTGGTCCTTAGGAAAATCTCCAAAATTATTGGTTGAGCAGGAAACTGACGTAACTCAACTGCCATTGGCTTGTTGGTGTGTTTCGCGCACGGATTGGTTGTTTTGCGGAACATCCCGGAAATATTTTACGAACGATTTTGTGAATTAAATTTAACTTTTAAAAATGAGTTATCATTTTAAACATGTTGAGAAAAAGACAACATTATTTCAGAAATTTAAGAATTTATTTTCACCTGACAAGAAAATCGAAACGCGAGGTGGTAAACTACTTCATAAGTATAAAACACCTGCAGCGTACATGGAAGGTGAATACGGATATCATACTGTCTTATGGTTCGACAGTTGGAAACGTTATACTAAAAACGATGGTGTTTTGGCTTGGCCTGACGATGGTTCATTTAATGTAAGAGTTTTAAGAAATTTACGAGAGAAAATGAATGCTCTTGTTCCAAAACCGAGACCAACTCAATTTGAAGCTTTAGTTGAGTGGGAAGATGAGATGTATCAGTTACAAAGAGAAGCTAGTGGAATTAAAAGACCTTCTAAAAATCCATCATGGAAAAGAGAAACTCATGAAGATAGATTACGAATGTGGAGACAGGGAAACATGAGTGAAGGATTGTATTTAATTCATGAAATGGTAATGGGTTCTCCTACAGGAAAATCTATGGAAAGTGAATCTGAGGATGCAATTATGGAAGAAATATATACAACTACTAGAAATAAACAGCCTAATCAGTCTTTGAGACCTTCTAGATCATGGTCTACTCCGGTGGTTTCTACTGAAACTTCACCGAGTGCACCTCCAATTAATGAAGCTCCTAAACTTTATCCAAATAATTGTGAAATCACTGAAACTCCTAGAAGACCAGAATTTGAGAATGCTCGAAATGAGGGTAGACATTTTTCAATGACTCCAAGAGCAAGGGAACCTCCAAAAGATTATACAAGAGAGACAAGAAATGTTGAGGATGATGATTATAATGAATACTTAAGGTCTAAAGAAGAATTAATCAAAAGAATGACAAAAGGCATGGAAGCTGTCACAGTTCCAGTAACAATAGGTCCTGTTCAGCCTGTATTTGATCAAAGAAATACAAACAAAACTGGATTAACTATTCCTTTAAATACAGAAATTCAAAAGCCTGCTGAAAAATTTTATTCAGATTTGACAGAATTAAACACTTCTAGATCGAGAATGCCTGATTTAACCTTTAATGAGGATTTATCTCCAAAAACACCAATGGGTGCTATGTCAGATGTAGGAAGTCCTGAAGTCAGGGTAACTACACCAAAGCTTGATGTGGCCAAATTAAAAGCAAATATAGAAGAATTAATAATTGGAACAATTGGCCCAGATAGTTTAAATTACTATCGAGATGATGAACTATTATTCATTTGCAAAAGTATTCAATGGAAAACGAAAAATAAATATGATCAATTAGAGGATCTAGCTGCAGAACTTGAAATCGATGTGAGTAAACAAAAGAATTTTGCAAAACATTACAGATTAGATTTTTCAGAAAGTGACATTGAGAGTTTGAACTCAATGGGAAGAATAGTTCACATTAAAGATTTAATTGTCTATATCAAAAAGCTAGGAGAACTGAATAAATGGAGAGTGAAATGGACTAAAAGGAAGGAAGATGAAAGATTAGAAAGAATGTCAAAACAATTTCCAATGAGAGAAGTTGCTGGTGGAGGATATGTTCATGTCCCATGGTCGAGACAGGACATTCTGTTATTCACAAATGACTTTCCAAAATTAAGAGAGAAACCTGTTGAGTGGTACAGGCAAGTCGATAGATTTATCAAAGTGTCAAAAGTTCTGTGGATTGATTTGGATGGATTTTTTGACATTGTTGTTCCATCTGATCTTTGGACAGAATGTAAAATATCTATTAGTTGGCCAAAAACAGAACCTGAGCGAATCAAAGAAACAGGTGCCCCAAATCCACTCGTAATGGATTTTTATGAGAAAGTAATTGTTTGGATGAAAAACAAAATTCCACCCAAAGAAGTTGATTGGGTTAAAATAGAAAGAACAGAGCAGGAAACAAAAGAATCAGTTCATTCTTTTTATGAAAGACTACTGTTAATCTTTAAACAATACAGTGGTTATGAAAAATTAGATGAGAAAGACATGAGTCATTTTATCTATAGATTTGTTTATGGACTAAAACCTGAAATTGGAGAAATGATCAGAACTAGCATTGTCGGATGGCAAGCACTATCTATTGATGATATTCTGAGAAAAGCAAAATATTGTAGCGATGAATTAGAAGTAAAACAAAAGAAGCTAAAGGAGAAAGCCATGTGGGCACAGGTAAAAGTGGCTGAGCAACAGATTGCCAGCATGGGAAATAAGAACACTAATTTTGTTCAAACTGGAAATACGAACCAGATACAAGGAAAGTTTAAAGGTAATAATTTCCAAAAGAAATTTAGCCCAAAGATAGAAGAGCTGAAACAAAGATTACCTTGTTTTAATTGTGGCGAAATTGGACATTGGAGGGACGAGTGTCCTCATCCTCCTAGAAACTTAAAGAATCCCTTATTGAATCCACAGATGCAGAATGGTGTTAACGTGCAGCAACAGCTACAGATGCAACAGGGGTTAAATGAATTTAATATTCAGCGACAGTTACAACAACAGCAACAACAACAGGTGAATAATCGACAAGACCAGTTGCCACAACCACCTTTTCCGAATTGTGGGGGAGTTCAAAAATATAATCCAAACGTGGGATTTCAGGGATGTGAACAGGTAATAAAACCACAAAAACAGCAAAAGCAGCAAAGGGTTCAAATGCAAAATGCTTCACAACAATTTTTATTAACAGAAAGCCAAGACAGTGATTCTGATGATTATTGCTGACGGTGCCCGAGAGAGGAGGAAGAGTGTGTTGTTGGAGCCACTCTTGAGGTTGACCAGTCTGGTCCTTATGTAAACGGGAAAGTTAATGATGTAGACATCACTTTTCTAGTGGACACTGGTGCTACCCGTTCTACTGTTAGATCAGTGGAAATTGAAAACCTACCTCTCTCTGGGGATACCATCCAAGTTGTCGGAGTAAGTAATCAGCAAATTAAAACAGATTTAACTGATCCAGTACCAGTTGAAATTGGAAATTACAGAGACAAACACAGATTTGTGGTTTGTAATAGTAGTCCAGTAAATCTATTAGGTAGGGACATCCTATGTAAAATGAATTGCAGAATATATTGTTCTCCTGAAGGAGTTGAATTACAAACAATGGAGGAAGATGGTTTGTACAGAATGACAATGATGATGATGGAAGCAGAAGAAACAAAATTGTTTCCTGCATTTGAAGAAAAAGATTTACCTGAAGAGCTAAAAGAAACAGTGAAATCTGAAATATGGGATTTTACTGGGAATGAGATGGGTCTGATGAAAAACGTAGATCCTGTTAAAATTGCATTGAAACAGGGAATAGAATTTCCAAACACTCCACAGTATAAAATGAAAACAGAGACAATTGAAGGTATTACACCTGTAATTAAAAAATTAATCAAGCAAGGTGTATTGGAAGAAATGAAGAGTAGCTCTTGTAATTCACCAATTATGGGAGTTAAAAAGGCTAACGGAACATTTAGGATCGTACAAGATTTGAGAAAGGTTAATCAAATTGTTATTCCATGTTGTCCTGTGGTTCCAAATCCAGCAGTAATTCTATTTCAGATTCCATATGATGCTGAATGGTACACAGTCATTGACCTTTGCAATGCATTCTTTACTGTTCCTCTACACCCAGACAGTTATGAGATCTTTGCTTTCAGATTCCAAGGTAAGACCCTTGGATGGACAAGAATCCCTCAGGGCTATACAGAAAGTCCTTCAATCTTTAACGAACTGTTAAAAAGATCATTAGAAGATTTAGACTTACCAGGTAGGTCTACGTTGGTGCAGTATATTGATGATTTGTTAATAGCTGCTAAGACAAGAGAAAATTGTGTAACAGACACAATAATTCTGTTAAATCGCCTTGCAGAAGAAGGACATAAAGTGTCCCCAGCAAAACTACAGTTTTGCAAACAGGAAGTGAAATATCTTGGTCACAGAATTGCAAAGGGAAAAAGACAAGTAACAATAGAGAGAATAAAAATGATTCAAGCAATGTTACCGCCAAGAACACAAAGACAGGTCAGAATGTTCTTGGGAATGGTAGGTTACTGTCGACAATGGATAAGTGGATTTTCAGTAATTGCGAAACCACTACAAAGACTGACCAAATCAGATGTAAAAGATCCAATTATTCTCAATGATGTTGAGATGGAATCTTTTGAAAACTTGAAAAAGAGCTTATGCCAAGCTCCTGCTTTGGGTATGCCAAATTATGAAAAAGATTTTGAACTGTATTGCAGTGAGAGAGAAGGATGTGCATTATCTGTGTTAATTCAGAGACATGGAAACCTAAAGAAACCTATTGCATATTTTTCTGCAGTTCTTGATCCAATTGCAAAAGCATTACCAGGTTGTTTAAAAGCAGTTGCAGCTACAAGTATCAGTCTTGAACAAAGTGAAGGAATCATTATGGGATTTCCTGTGAAAGTTTTTGTGCCTCATTCAGTTGAAATATTACTGACAAGAGGTAAGACTCAACATTTAACAAGTAGCAGATTGACAAAGTATGAGAAAATCATACTAGGAGCAGATAATGTTTCGATTTCAAGATGTTTGAATCTGAATCCTTCTACATTACTGCCTGATTCAGAAATCGTTAATGACATTGAGACGGAACATGAATGTTTAGATGTCTTGGAATTCTGCACAAAACCAAGAAAAGACATCAAAGACAGACCTTTGCCTGAATCGGATTTTGTCTACTTTGTAGATGGCTCATGCTTAAGATCCGAAGGTGGTGTCTTGAAAGCTTCATACTCAGTTTGTACAGTCGAAAACATTAAAGAAGCATCATGTCTTGAAGGAGTTCGTTCAGCACAAGTGGCTGAATTGATTGCTTTAATTCGTGCATGTGAAGTATCAAAAGATATAAGAGTTACCATCATTACTGATAGTCAGTATGGGTACGGAGTTGTGCATGATTATGGACAACTCTGGTCACAGAGAGGATACATGACATCAACAGGATCACCAATTAAAAATGCAGTTTTCATTAGAAGATTAATTGAAGCAATACAATTGCCAAAAGAAATTGCCATAGTCAAGTGTGCAGCACACACTAGAGGGACTGATTATATTTCCAAAGGAAATGCCTTCGCAGATGAAACAGCAAAGTACTGCGCAAGGAAAAATTATTCTTACAATCGGAATAGAAGTACAGAAACTGATTCAAATTCATTAATGCTAACAACTATTGTAGAAACATGGAATGAGATTAGAGATTTACAAAACGAAGCAGATGATGAAGAAAAAGACCAGTGGTTAAGATCAGATTGTAGACAACGTGATGAAGATGGAGTGTGGGTTTACAAAGATGGCAGAGTAGTTTTACCAAATTGCATGATTTCTGACATGGCCAGATTATATCATGGTCCTGCACATTTAGGAAGAGATTCTATGGTCAGACTGTTTAAAGAAACATGGTTCAATACCAAATTTAGAACCATTGCAGAATCTTTTTGTCAAAGGTGTTTATCATGCCAACAAATGAATCCAAACAGAAAATCAGTGGTGGGGACAGGAATAATTGGTCGAGAGGGTGGTCCCTTTACCAGGTTACAAATAGATTTCATTGAAATGCCCTTACACAACTGTTTAAAATATGTACTTGTAATTGTATGCTTATTCTCAAGGTGGGTAGAGGCTTTTCCTACAAGACATTGTGATTCAATTACAGTAGCAAAACTAATGCTCAGAGAAATCATCCCAAGGTACGGTTTTCCAGTTACTATTGAGAGTGATGGAGGAAGTCATTTTGATAACAAACTGTTGAAGTTAATTTGCGAAGCTATGAGCATTGAGCAGAAAATACACTGTGCATACAGACCAGAGGCATCAGGTGTAGTTGAACAAATAAATGGAACTATCAAAAACAGAATTGGAAAAATGTGTCTAGAGACAGGAGTTAAGTGGACTGATGCTCTTCCACTTGTTTTGATGTCAATAAGAAGTACACCAGATAAAAAGACAGGTTTGAGTCCTCATGAAATTTTGATGGGAAGAGTTATGAGGCAAGCTTTTGTACCTGTAGGTAAACTGTTGAGCATAAATGACAGTGCAATTTTGGATTACTGTAAAAGGTTATCTGATATGGTAACTTCTGTGTCTAATCAGGTGGGAACTGAAGCACAATCAAATGACAAAGTTTTGACACATGATCTGAGACCTGGAGACTGGGTCAGAACGAAAGTACATCGGAGGAGGAATTGTCTATCTCCTAGATGGCAGAAACCTAGGCAGGTAATCTTGATCACTACTAATGCTGTAAAGTGCAGAGGATTGAAGCGCTGGATTCATCCAAGTCATACTATTCCAATACCAACTCCTGAGAGTTCTGATGTTGAAAGTGATACCACAGATGACTCTGATTCTGAAGCAGAAGACAGAACAGAAGGTGAAGTAATTCCAGATTCTGAAGATCGACAAGAAAGTCGACATCTGGAAACTGTGCCAGTGAATGGAAATCTGTCAAGAAAAGACTTAGAAATAATTGAAATAGATTCTGAAGGTGAAGAGAATCTGCTAAAAGGAAAGATAACTGAGGATTCGGTTGTCTATGTTGAAGACAGAGAAGCTGAACCAAAAGAAGTTTCAGACCAGGAGAGTATCGAAAGGCAGAGAACAAGCTCTGAAGTAAGGAACAAAATTCCGAAATCTGGGAAGCTAGAGGTAATTGAGGAAGAGGAAGAGAACGAATTACCGAGTACCAGTGATGGAAGACAAAGTGAAGTTCCTGAAGGAGTGAAATTGCCGAATAGAGAAGTTCCTGAGTCAATTGAAATTTCAGACTACGAAACTGAGGAAAGTGACGTGGAAGGTGGAAGTGAAAGCAGAAAGAAAAGGACTTGGAAATCTGAATCAAATAATTCTGAACCAAAGAAAAAGTACGTGAGAAAAGCAGACTACTGGCCTGGTGGAAGATTGAGAGTCAGATTGATTAAAAAGCCAATAGAACAAGTTGAAGAAATCAGTAGTCAAAAGAGTCCTGGAAAAGAGGTTGGAGTTGGAAGGAAAATAGAAGTGATATCAAGAAAAGGGAAGAGAATAATTAGACCAAACCAGAAATACAAGTCTCCTGAGTGGACTTACTTAGTAATTCCACCTGTTATTGACATATATGATAGTAGTGAAGAAGAAAACGAAATCCAAGAAATTAGTGACAATGATTGAAGTACAAATTATTAAATTGGCATAAGGCTGAAGAAATCCTGTTAGTTGACACAAGGTCGAAGAAAACTGTCTAGTAGAAGAAAACTTATGTATGACATAAGGTCGAAGAAATCTTGTTTAGGGTTATAAAAGAAAAATATATTTTAAAAGGGGGGTGTATATAAATTTTAAAATTTATTTTTAATTTTATTTTATTTTTGAGGCTAAAACTTTGAGGCTAAAACTAACCTAAAAATGCCTTACATTAAGGAGAGCACTTCAAAATGCTCTGTTTTTAAAAGATGCTGTAAGATGACTCTGGTGTGTCTGCTCATTTTAGTTCTGCTCTGGTTGGTACTAGCAGTGATTATACCTTTAGAAATGAATAGAGAATTATACAAAGTTAACATAACAAGCAAAGCTCTGGTTAGCCAAACTAAACATAGTGCATCTGCAAAAGTAATTGATCATCAGCCTAACATTCATCAAGATAAATCAATAGGTGATTTTTCAAGTAATACTTTCACAAAGCTTTTGAGTGAATATGTAAAGGTAATGGATGCAAAGGATTGTTATGTATGCGTTAAATTACCCGCTTCTGTTTCTGAGGGAGTAACATATAATATGCTTCCTCTCACTTATGCTGTTACATGTAGTGTATTAACTAGTTTATTTTATCAAACTGGTCGTTTAGAATATTACTATTCAAATTATGATGAGATTTTTGCTAATGTCAAGATTGATAATGCTTTAAATAAGCATAAGAAAGCTAAACAAATGAGAGAATATTTCCTTGTTACTAACGAACTCACTTATGAGTATGCTTACAAGAATAATCTAACATGTAAATTAAGTGCTGAAGGGAAGAAATTTCTGAATATGGTTGAGGAGAGAAGAGCAATTTATAAGAGAAATGAATTAGTCAAGCAGACTAAGTCATCATTCTGGCAAAAAGAGGATGAGAAACTAAATGGCAAAATGCTTGAAAATATTGCAATTCACATAGACAAACCTGTTAGTGGAAAGCTTTGCATTAGAAGAGATAACACACTTTTTGATAATTATTTTGTAGGTGCAAGCAACTGTGAAGATACTTATCAGATTATGGGAGGTTGGGGATTTAAAGGTGGAAAAGATCCTATCTTTCCTGGAATTTATTTTGTTTGTGGTGACAAAGCCTACTACAACCTTCCAGACCATTGGTATGGAACTTGTTATGTGGGAATTGTTTTTCCTAAAGTGTTTCATGTTGACAGAGATTCAGAAGGATTATTTAAAATTCATAATTATGTAAATAGAGCTAAAAGAGAAACTTTTACTGAAGTTCTGGGAGATATTTTCCAAGCTGTAATACCTTTTGTTGGTATAACCCTAAATGCAGGGAGAATCAGAAAATTGTCCACTATAGTTGATAGATTATCAACTGACACTGCTGATGGGTTTCAATTAGTGAATGTTGAAGTTATTGCAATTAGATCCATGGTAATTCAAGATCGTCTTGCTTTAGACATACTCCTAGCAAAGGAGGGAGGAGTCTGTGGCATTTTACATGTCCAACATTGCTGTACATATATACCGGATGAAAGTAAAAATATTGAAATGTATATTAAGAATATTACACAAATGCATTCTGAAATAATTCCTTTAGAAGAAGAAGATTTTACTGGGAAACTTTCAAATAGGTTTCAAGCAATTAAAAACTGGTTTCATAATATCGGAAGTTCAATTCTTGGCAAGATTCTGGCACCTTTGATTATAATTATATTTATTTTTATTTTGACTAAAGTAGGTTGTCTGTTGCATAAAAGAAAGAAGCATATGAGAGAAAAGAAGAGAATTTACAAACTCAGAAAAGAAGAGGAAAGGGAGATTGAGTTGCAGGAGTTACATAGAGAGCGTCATGTTAATTGCAAAGATTATGCTGAAACAGACTTTTAGGTTTACTAATACAATGAATTTGAATCGATTTCTTTAAAATTAAATTTACCAAAATTTTGAGTGCTGGTGTGGTGATTTGTTAATCACCAGATGAGGGAGTTGATGGAGCGAGATAGAAAACAAAATTTTGTTTAAACTCGCAAAGTCACATTTCCATAACATGAATAAAATTATTAATGATTTGTGATATGTCGTGCTAATACAACCTAGATTAAACTTTACACATGGGGGGACTAACATGTGTGCTCATAAACGTGCATAATTGTTGCATCTTTTTGTTCGTGCAAAATAATAAAATAATTTATTGTTTTCGTTTTTGTCATTACTAACTGCTGCATATTCAAAATAAGCATGTGCTTGTTTTGCTTTTCTTTGTCTGTGTGATGTCATTTCTACTATTCTAGGTGCATATGGGTCTCATAGAAAAACGGAGACTGGTAAATATAAACGCTGCTTTATTTGTTTGCAATGGCTAGGTAACATTTTGATTAATCGGGTGGGTTAATTATTTAGTAAACCATGGGGTGGATACAGAATATACTTTATTTCTTACATTAATACTTTTCTTGTGTTTGTTTTATACTAGAAATCATAAGTTGCCTGCTTTTGAGGCCTAACTATTTGAGCCGCACAAAGAGAGCTAATCCATATTTCTGCAGAAAGTCACGAGACGCCCATTCTGAATTAAAACGTTTATTGAAGCTGCATTCACAAAGCAAAAACTGATGAGCTGACATCATTCTGTCGGACATGGCCAAGGTCGAAAGTGAACTTTTTGTCAGTCCTTAACTTGGCATCCGCGGAAGTTGCACTGTAAGACTATGGAAGCTGCGAGGATGACTTAAAACAAAGTTGCAATCGCAGGAAGCCTCTGGCTTCACGTGGAAGAGACAATGGTCTTTGTAAGACATGATTTTGTGGAACTTTTTAAGAATCGGGTGACATGTCACTTGTCACTCTCAGCCAATGGGACGTCGAGTATTTCTGAAAACTTTCCTTTGCTAGTTTAGTTAGCGTAGAAAGGTATAAAAAGTCATGCCCTTAGGGTTGGGCTGGCTGCTGCTTTCTGACTTTCCGATGAGGGTGATGTGCTGCTGGACTTTGCGTGGAGCACGTAAGAATCCTCAAAGAACTTTACTTTAATTTCTGTCTATTTAGCTCAGTTAGGGAAATAGGTTTTAGAAATGTTAAACTTTATATAATTTCTTTAAATTGATTCAATTGCTTAATTTGTATTTTTCTTATTTCTTACTATCATGCTTGCTTTATTGCAAATAAATTTCATTTATAAAACTTACAACTTATATACCATAATTTAGAAAATAAAATCTTACTTTTGACAAACAAGCTGGTCTTGGTTATTTAGAAGTATAGGTTACCATTAGCTAGATCACGTCGCCTATAGTGGTCATTTAAATGATTGGGTTTTATTCTAATGACTATATTCTTTCTGCAAATGTATAAAATGTTTATAGTTTGTAGATAATGTGTATATAGATTTATTCTGACCACCTGATTCAGTAGGCCCAAAAATATATCAGGTTCATAAATGGGTCCATGTATAGTTTAGAATTTTGTTTATAGGTTATGAAATTGGGTAGCGTAGTTTATGATATATTTTCTATAGCCCGCTGGATCAATATCAAATCTAGGGCCATGGGTACAAATTATATAGTGAAAGAAGGGTTACATTTAACATTTTTCTGTATAAAAGAAGTGTCATCTTTGGTGTTCACGGCAGACTGAATCGCTTCCTCTGTGCCTGAACTCACATAGTCCCTGATGTTTTAAAGGGTTTTACCCTCTCTCTGACTGTGGGGAAATGAGCCAAAGAGTGACCAACTCACAGAGTTATTTTGGAGTACGTGAACAAGTACTACTGGTGTAATTTTTTACATACTTGTACATGATAGTATGTATTTGTCCCAGAACACCCAAAATGGAAATATTTAGGGAGTATTCAATTACGGTTAGTATAAATAGAAAGGGCTTTGCCCCTTTGTAAATGTAAAAATGTAAATGTAGTAGTATAGCGCCCGAATCGACCCCCGAAGGGGTATCTCAGGCGCTTGTACGCATATCGCTGTGGAACCCTTCCTGGCTTTTCCATGTGAAGTGCCCACTCCTGGGCACCCCCAAGGTGAAGCCAGGCATCCTAGCGTTGTTGGGGCCGTTGTGGAGATTAAGCAAGCTATTGCCCAGAGTTGCAGAGTGGGACCCATGATTAGAATAGGCACCGAGGCGAGAAATATCAGGTCCGAGGAAATTGAGCCCAAGACCCTGCCGAGGCGGGAATTGAACCCTGGTCCCGGGCTAGACCTCTACATCAGGGTCTGCCGCTCTAACCATTTAGCCACACTTCCCCACACGTTTACTGATGAGGAGTTGGAAGTTTTGCAGGGTTAGAGTGGGGATGGGAGAAATGCTTCAATTACTCTAACTTCTGGTAATCGCTCACGTTAGTGTTCCAATCCATTGTTCTTTTGCCCACCATGCTACATCAGTTTGGACCCAGCCATATGCAAATCAGTCTTGCTCCTGTTCCAATAAGAAGACCGAGCCTAAACTGCCGGGCCAAGCCCTTCCTAAACCGGAACACAAGCATCCCAAGGCCCGGATTTGGGCTCTTCAGTCAGAGCATCTTTGTTCGAGTGACCCAGCGACCACGAGAAACGTGTCTGTGCATATCCATAGCCACTTAGGGCATTACATCAAGCACACAAAAGGTGTTGCCCAAATACATAAAATGTGTTGAGAGAAACGCTTGTAATTCTAACCACTGGCAATCGCTCGGGGTAGTATTCCAACCTACCTTTCTTTTGCCCAGCATTTCACCTAATTTTCTGCCAAGTAATATGCAAATCAGTCTTGACCCTGCTCAAACAGTCCACCATGAACTGCCAGGCCTAGCTTTCTCTGAACGACAACGCAAGACCAGTTTCTCCTTGATTGTGGCTCTTCAGTCTGGTGTAGCTTGGTTACAGCAGCACAGTGAGCATGGTACTGGTGTAATTGACAGAGGTACCAGGACCGGCTCTGGCTTTGAAATCCAGTCTCCAAGGGCTGCAGCCACCTGAGAAATGTCCGGTGGAGTAAAATGCCTGGCCGGACCTGATGTTTTGGTGCCGATTCACAAAGGCAAGTGAGAGTACTCCTTTAGAACTACTTCCCATGCTCTGAAATGCTCTTGTGAATCGGCCGTTATGTTTATTACTATTAATATGAATGTATTATGGCAAGTGTTCGCCTTCCTCCTCTGATTATTTTAAAACATCGTAGGTTAGTTATTGTTGAAAATCGTAACAAAAAAGAACATTACTAGTCTGAATAATATGCAATTTGAGTGCCCCTTATCTTGTTATGTGTGTATAGTTCTGTCCCACTATGTTCTATCAGTCATAGAGTGTAAGACTCACGGCGGTTGGTGGCAGGCCTTGCAGAAGAGACGGTTGATAAAGAGCGGAAAATGCGTGTGTGCGCCTCCGTGACACGCCTCTGCTCCCCTGGGAGAGCTTCCTCACTGAGAACGAGAGGCCGGGCGGCCCGTCAGCCAGCGGCGCTTTGAAGAGGAGACTGAACTCAAATTAAGCAGCATGCCACGGATGCTTTCTGCTCGGCTCTCTTCTTCCTGAGAACCCTTTTTGTGGGGTTTATATATCTGTCAGCCTCAGTCTGCCCTCAACAATGCGCCCTCTCAGGACCCTGGGCGCGCCACAATCACTTCTGGTGATTTATTTTAGCAGGTAGTGGAGATGGCACTTAAAAACTTAACCCCTGGGCACAAACGCAATCGTTCACAGCTCATATAGTCCAAAAACAAAGTCTCGGCCACGGAAGCACCCGTCAGGAGCATATTTCAACGCCCGGGGTGGCTTCTGAGGTAAAATAATACTTTCATGCGCACCCTGATATCTTATTAAAACACCAAAGTGACGTGGACAATCCCCTGCTAAGCTTCTGTCCCCAAACCTTATGGCTGATTAGCGCCAGCAGCCCCTGGGACGACGTCTCGCATTGAGGCGGGTTCTTTTAGATGTTTCCTCGCCTAAAACGTAGGTTTTTTTCAATGAAATTTAGGAGAACAGCAAAATGGTGGATAATAGGAAGACAATGGCTTTTGGGCATGTAGAGTCCCAGAGAAAAGACGCGGTATAATAGGCACTTCCAGCAGCAAGGCCTGCCGCTCTCACCCTTTCCCCTCCAGACGGCCATTGTTCCTTTTGTCTGGCTACTACTGAGACTGGCAAAGTGAGGAGGGAAACAAGCAGCCTGGAAATGTTACAGGTCACAGCACAGAATCCCCCTCAGTAAGTACCTTGAAGAAGGAACCACATCATACCTAAGTGCTGAAAGGCTCCCCTTTTCTTTGGTTAAATAATGGAGGACTGGCCTTTTCGAGTACCAGCGCCACAGGAAGCTCGCTCAGGCCTGGTTCTTTCAGCAGCTTAGACTAGGCCTCGCGTTGAATGGATACTTTAACTCTGGGACACTGTCAAATCCTCTTTTATAAATATAGTTTTTAAACACGATTTTTTTCACTAAGCTTTTGCCCGTTCTGAGTTCTTTAAACAAATGTTACTCCAAAGGACACGTTTTAGTAGGCAGGTTATGGACACTGATTCCAAGCCAAACTCAATTTCCTTTTAGTGCCAAAAATAGTATTATTACCCTCTCTTCTGCAAACTCAAGATAAACTCTAGCAAGATGTTTGTTTTAGTGGGATTTACACAACAAAGTGTGCAAAAGCTCTGCGCAATTGTAACAAATCCAAAATAAATAAAAAATGTAAATGTATGTGTCATGGGCCTGGCTTAGTGGACTCATATATCCACTATAGGGGCCTGCGTTCGACCATGGTCATAGGTTCAAATCCTGGTGGGACCACTCAGCCTTTCATCCTTCCGAGGTCGATAAAATGAGTATCATCAAATTTGGTAACAATAAACATCTGTTATTTAGCGCCAAGATACCCTTCTGGGTGAACGTGCACTTTACAAATACACATCATGTTATGCCATTTTAACCCTGATACTTAGCATATTCCTGCATGTCACTGGAATGATGGGATGTTACAGCTGTGGCATTCTCTGTATAATTATGGACTTGTCACATAATACATAATCTGCTACATCATCTTCAGATATTAACCAAAAAAAGTTTCTATCCCATAGAAATCAAAAGTACTAAAAATGCAGTGCAGCCGATGGCCCTTTGCAAAAGTTGATGTCCCATTTCTGTTGCTGATTGTGTATTTGAGTGTTAACTGGACTAATGAGGTGAAACACTTGCCTAGACCATGTTACCTATAAAAATGACAAAATATAAGGAAGTAATAATATCACAAAATGGGCCTTTATGCCTCATCATTTGTTCTTTCTTACTACATAACTTAGTCAACCCTGATACATAATGTGGTCCTCACCTGCTGCAGAAGTCCAGTGGCCCAGCAAATCACACGTTGTGAAAGCCTCGCAAATGTTTGCCTGTAGCCACACTGCCTTCGATTTCAATAAATGTCCCGTTTACTATCTGACTAGGTGTTGTACTGTGCTTTGCTATTTTTAATCGAAGCTTCGTAAAGGTTAGCACACCCACTCACTGGCCAGCCGAAAGAACACCTGCAGCAATGTTACCCTTTTCTTGGCATTTCCAATTATGCCTTCCCAAGGTTGATTCAATTACTTTACCTGGGTGAAGGGAGGGAGGTATAAAATGCGTACTCATTTTCTTAGCGCAATGTGCTTAATTGTGAAACCAACATTCTTCAGCTCCCCCCGCAGGCTGATTCACGCGGAGTTTAAACAATTTACTCAACGGCGGCCTAAAGCGGAACCCAATATTTACAAACATGTTAGATCTTTTCCTTCAGCGATAAAACCCCCGCACCTGAGATCGTGATGGTTTCTGGGTGCACACTATGGCTGATTCTCTGCCTGCTGCCCACATTAGTCAGGGCTTCTTACGAGACGACACGCAGCACACGATGCCGGAAGTCTTCTGCGTAAACACGCAGTACGTTTCCCTGCTTATCTGACCTTCAGAAAGCACGACCTCTCTTTCTAATAAGGGGCGCAATCACTCCTGCTAGAGCGTGGACTGCGAGGAGGATTACTTTCTCTGTCATGACTCGAGTGACACCGAACTGTTGTCAGGATGTTACTCATCGACTTAAGAAGATGTGTTTGAGGTTTATGTTTTTGAATGCTGACAGACTGTGAAGATGACGTTTGTGGCCTACGCACTTTCCATCAGTAGTATTCCAGAGGTCAATGGTAGGCTAAAGGCACATCAGTGTACGAAGTTACTACCGTATAGTGTGGTCGGGACCACTCCAATTACCTCCTCGACCATCTTCCTCCTCACAGTCCTTACCTAATGAAGGATAGTTCCTCCCAACAGTATAGTCACCAAGCTTAAATAATCGTGTTCCTCATCCTTTCCCTTTTTTTTCACTTTTATGCATCACAAACTCGACCCTAAAGTATTGGAGCGCCTTACATGAGCACTAGTTACCTTACACAAGGACACATTCATTTTTGGTAGGCACCAAGAGATGAAGTGATTCGCCCAGAATCACTGGCCCTTACACTGTATGGGAGGCTCTGTTGTTTACCACAGGAAGTGACATCATATTTGCCCTGAAGACTTTACTTGATCCCACTTTACTAAAAATTCATGCAGCACATCACAGCAACCAAATGCTACGCATTAAGTGAGAGGGAAAGCAGATCAGCGCTATATCTATTTAGATATGGCACGGTCCTGTTCTCTCCCTAGCGCTGGCGCACAATCAGTCTGTCTAGTGCCATGCATACACCTCAGCACCGTAGTTTTCCCATTTTGGAAGTGTGGTATACAGTGCAGCCCACAAATATAGTTTGAAAAGGTTGGACAAATAAAAATATTTCTCATTTTAAAGCCTGACTGAAAGAGGTATTATTTTTTGGGTAAAAGCCCTGGAGAAGATCTGGCTCAGTGAACGAACACCGGACAGCCACGCCGCCCAAAAGAATGCCACCCGCAGACACCATCACCTCATCAGATCCGCCAAAAGGGCCTCCTTCAAAGACCGCCTAGACAACAACGTGCACAACAGAAAGAGCTCTTCAACAACGTGAAGGAACTCTCCAACCCCAGCTCCAACACCAACGACGTCCCACCCTCGCAAGACCTGTGCGACTCGCTGGCCACCTTCTTCCACCGCAAGATCACAGACATCTACGACAGTTTCAACGCCACGACCGCCCGAACAACCACTGAGACCTCTGCCCCCACGACCACCATCCGCACCAACCGCCAGCTCTACTGGACCAACATCAACGACGATGACACCATCAAGTTCATGAACACCATCCACTCCGGATACCCGTCAGATCCATGTCCACACCACATCTTCAACAAAGCCAGCACATTCATTGCACCCCATCGCCGGAAAGTTATCAACACCTCCTTCGAGACAGCAACCTTCCCGGAGAGCTGGAAGCACGCCGAGATCAACGCCTTACTCAAGAAACCAAAGGCGGACCCCAAGGACCTCAAGAACTTCCGGCCCATCTCCCTGCTCCCGTTCCTGGCAAAGGTCATCGAGAAGACCGTTAACGAGCAACTGACCCGCTACGTCGAGGAGAACAACATCCTGGACCCTTCCCAGTCCGGGTTCCGCAGCAACCACAGCACCAAGACTGCCCTCATCGCCGCCACCGATGACATCAAGTCCCTGCTGGACAATTGAGAAACGGTGGCCCTCATCCTCCTGGACCTGTCAGCCGCCTTCGACACGGTCTGTCACCATACACTACGAACACGCTTCCACAACGCTGGGATCTAAGCGAAGGCCCTGGACTGGACCACCTCCTTCCTCTCCGGCAGAACACAGAGCATCCGCCTTCCCCCCTTCCACTCCGAAGCCATCGAGATCATCTGCGGCGTACCCCAGGGCTTATCCCTCACCCCAACCCTGTTTAACATCTACATGGCACCGCTCGTCCACGTCGCCAAAACCTCAACATCCTCTCCTATGCCGATGACACCCAGCTGATACTCTCCCTCACCAAGTACCCCCACACCGCCAAAACCAACCTTCACGAAGGAATGAAGGCCGTTGCTGAATGGATGAGGAACAGCCGACTGAAGCTGAACTCGGACAAGACGGAGGTCCTCATCCTCGCATCCAACCCTTCGGCCTAGAACGACTCCTGGTGGCCGACCGCACTAAGAACCGCTCCAACACCCACCGACCACGCACGCAACTTAGGGGTCATCCTCAACTCCACCCTCTCCATGACTAAACAGGTCAACGCCGTCTCCTCCGGCTTCAACACCCTCCGCATGCTCCGTAGGATCTACAAGTGGATCCCCACTGAAACGAGAAGAACAGTCACCCAGGCCCTTGTCAGCAGCAGGTTGGACTATGGAAACGCCCTCTACGCAGGAGCCTCGGCCAAACTCCTGAGACGGCTCCAACGCATCCAGAACGCCTCTGCATGCCTGATCCTCGACATCCCTCGCCGCAGCCACATCCCACCCCACCTGAGAGACCTGCACTGGCTCCCGGTCAACAAGAGGATAACCTTCAAGCTCCTCACCAACGCACACAAGGGACTCCACAACACCGCACCAACGTACCTCAACAGACGACTCAGCTTCTACACCCCCACCTGCCAGCTCTGCTCCGCCGACCTCACCCTCGCTACAGTCCCCCGCTTCCAAAGAGCGACCTCAGGCGGCAGATCGTTCTCCCACCTCGCCGCCAAGACCTGGAACACCCTCCCCATACACCTATGGCAGACCCAAGACCTGCTGACCTTCAGAAAACTCCTCAAGACCTGGCTTTTCGAGCAGTAGCAGCATTCCCCACCCCAGCGCCTTGAGACCCTCACGGGTGAGTAGTGCGCTTTACAAATGATATGATTGATTGATTGATTAATTGATTCATAGTAGATAGGGTGTAGGAAGTTGGCTCTGTATATACTATACCAAAGTAAGGTATAGTGTGCACAGAGTCCAGGGAGACCCCAGAGGTATAGCAGAGGCTACATTAGGTAAGTACCAACAGCTCTCTTTGTGGTAGTGTGGGAGGGCAGTTAGGCTTATCCAGAGGGTGTGTTAAGCATTTACTGTATTCACTCAGTCAAGACTGATACACACACTCCGAGACTGAATCCAGACCAATTGGGTAAGTAAAAAAAGGTACTTGTGTATTTTATTTCCAGAACCAAGCAGGACTTGGTACTGGTAGGTAAAATATACTTGAATGCAGGGCTTCACAATGCAATTCAGGTGTGATTGAATTTTGCAATAGTTACAGGTTTGTATCACTTCAAAAAGCAGTTTAAATTACACAGTAATTACTTTTGGAATACTTTTTAGTTACTTTTTGATTACTTTGAGTACTGGGGTGGTAAGTCTAGATACCACATCTTAGGATCTCACAATACAAAGTAAGTAAGGCTTTTTAAACTTTGCAGTTTAATTCTCTTTTCTCCATACATACATCAGTTCAACACTTAGAACATTTTAGGCTCCAAATCTCTTAACATGAGTTCCTATGGGAGAAAAAGTGTTAGCGTTTTCCCAGGTAAGTACATGACTTACGAGTGGGAGTTTTGGGGTTTAGGACCAACGTTCCCCAAGGTCTAGGTGGGCACTCGAGTTGCACCACCAGTGGCACTGGGGCAGCCAGGTGCAGAGTGTAGGGGCCAATGGTCCAAGGAGGCCTTCGGTTAGGGACTTCTTACGGGCCATCAAAAAGGCCACCTCCTGGACCCTATCTTCAGCAACTGCCCTAACCTGCAAATTGGAAACCTCTCTCCCCTCCCCTGGACAGACCACTTTCTTATCCCTTTCACGTGGACTCCCCCCAACCACCATCTACCCAAACCCACGACAGTCCAAAAATCCCGGAATTGGTCCAAACTTCCCCAGCCACAATGGCTGGAGAACCTTGAATCGACCAAACCACCCACAACCCCCAACCCCATAGAGGGTAACGAGAATTATAACACCTGGATCACCAAATCTCTCGATCTGGTGCTCCCACTCAAAAGTACCAACCCCAAACGTGGGAATACGACTGCCCCGTGGTATACCGCCAACCTACGAGACGCCAAACGGTACTGTAAAAAAATCGAGAGGAAATGGCGCCTCGATTATTCACCCACTGGAAAAACAGCCTACAGGGTAGCAATCAAAAGCTATACAACTAGCATTAAACTAGCACAGGCAAGGTACTTCGAGGAAAAAATTAATAAGGCAGCCTCAAAACCTAAGGAAATTTATCGAATAGCGAAATCTCTCCTTCAACTGCCAGAGACACCCAAGGAGCACGCCAATACCCAGGCTCACTGCGACGAACTAGCAGAATTTTTTTTCAGCAAAATAGAAACAATTAACTCTTCTTTCACGCAACACACCCCTCCAATCAGCTACTCTCTAGGTCTAGACCCCATGTCACCTTCCCCCGCCACACTTGAACACCTCCCTCCTCTGGATCTCAGTCACTTAGAGGCAATCATGCAGCAGGTCAAATCAGGCTCACCTAATAACCCGGCCCCTCCACGGATTCTCCTCCCGATCACCAGTCACATCTCACCCATTATTCTGGATCTGCTCAACACTTCCCTCCACACTGGCACCGTCCCACCCCCGTGGAAACAAGCCATGGTCAAGGCTCTCCTAAAGAAACCGAGCCTGGATCAGAACAATCCCTCCAACTACAGACCCATTTCCCTGCTACCCTGGCTCAGCAAACTGCTAGAAAAGTATGTCAACTCGGTTGTGACAAACTTTCTAGAGTCAAACGCTATACTTGACCCTTCCCAGACGGGCTTTCGGCCCCTCCATGGGACAGAAACGGCCCTGGTTGCAGTGACAGAGGAGGCAAGAAGGATCTTGGACAACGGTGGGTCGACGGCCATCGTTCTCCTTGACCTTAGTGCCGCCTTCGACACTGTAAACCACAATATCTTACTCCACTGTCTCAGCAGGGTGGGCATCTCGGGAATGGCAATCACTTGGCTGAAATCCTTTCTCACAGATCGCTCCTTCCAGGAATTCGAGAAAGAATACACCTCCCCCAGCAAACCCCTGAAGTGCAGGGTGCCCCAGGGCTCCTCCCTAAGCCCCACACTTTTTAATGTCTATTTAAGCCCACTGGCTGAGGTCGTCCGCCACTTTGGAGTAAAAATTATCACCTATGCGGACGACACACAGCTAGTGGTAGCGCTGGACCCCCCCATTTAATTCACACCACGGCCTATACAAATGTCTGGAAGCAGTCGCCGCATGGATGACTTCATCCTGCCTAAAACTAAACGGGGAAAAACCAGAGATTATGCTCTTGGGAAACACCATCGACAAGTCTATTGACCCAATCTTGCCCCCCTGCCTAGGCTGTCCCCCCCTACTCAAAGAACAAATCAAAAGCCTCGGCATATGGCTGGACAAAGCACTCAATTTCAATGACCAGGCCGCCAAGCTATCTGCCATCTGTTTTGGGCTCCTGAGACTGCTACGCAAGATTCTTCCCCTCCTCCCTTTTCATTCAAGACGGATCATGGTGCAAGGGCTCATCCTATCTCGCCTGGACTGCGGGAATGCCCTATACCTCGGGGCTCCGCAGTCCACACTAAACAAACTCCAAATTATCCAGAACTGTGCCGCCAGGACCCTCCTCGAGATCCCCCGACGAGTTTCAGTCAAAGCTCGACTAAAGGACCTCCACTGGCTCCCAGTAAAATCTAGGATCGAATTCAAGGCCATGTGCATCGCCCACCGATCCTATTGGGGAACAGGTCCCTCCATCAATCGTCCCCTTGTAAACGCCTATCACCCCAATAGACACCTTAGATCCGGGGCCTCCTACCTCACCAAAGTGCCTCGAATTAAGAGAGCTAGGTGTGGGGGCCGCTCACTCTCCTACAAACTGGCCAAGATCTGGAACACGCTTCCCCTCACAATCAGATCAGAGCCCAAACTACTGACATTCTGAAAGCTCCTAAAAACCTGGCTTTTTAACAAACCGGTGTAAATTCCAGCAGCACTGCCTTAGCCTAAAGCTCTGCAGCGCTGGGACGCCTTAGGGTAGCCATCGCGCTATACAAATTATCTTTTAATTTCATTGCATTTCATTTCATAAGAGCCGGCCACTCGGGTGCAGGAGCAAAGCTCCTGGAGTTAAGGTCTGCACTGCAGAGGCCAACGCCCAGCACAGAAGCTGCACCACAAGTGGCACTGGGGAGGCCGGGTGCAGGGTGCAAAATGGAGGTCGGTGACCCTGTGCTTTTCAATGGAGACCTTCGGTTCTGTGAAGGTGATGCAGTTTTGGGCAGGGAGACTTTCTGAAGGCAACCACTGGCTGAAGAGATAAGTTGGAATCTTAGGGGATGCCTGGACACCGTCGGTTAGGGTACCAAAGGCTGTGGAGTGTCCGGTGCAGGGGTGTCTTCTGACGTCGGGTTTTGTTACCAACTCCTGTCACAGTCGGGGGACCCTTCAGGTTGAGGCTGAAGACGTCGCCTCGAAGCTTGAGGGAGGTCGGAGATCATCAGATCCCAGTTCAGGATCGCTGTGGCGACCTTCTTGGGGTATTGGGCCACTCAAACTTGGGCTGTGAGTATCGCATGCAGAGTGGTGCAGAATTGCAGATGCTCCAGGACCCGAATTCTGTGGGTGCGTCTTAGCTTGATCAAATCAGGTGCTCACAGGTGACAAAGTCTGTAAGGTGGTTGCAGGGCAGGTACTCTGGGCTCTAGGGTTGCTGACTGCTTGACTCGCCGGGGTTCTTGCTGTAGGGAGGTCGTAGACGAGACAGGCCGGTAGGGATGGGGAAAAATCAGTTGGTGTCCTCGTCTTCTTCCTGGGTCAGCACAACTCTTCAGTCCTTCTTCTTTCTTCTTCAAATCTGAGGAGGCAAGGTCAGGTTTGCTCCTAAATACTTGATTTAGGGTGGTTTAAAGGGGTGTTCAGGTCGTGGCCAATGGGCCCCTTCCTTGAAACTTCTCCTTCGTGGACCCAGATCATCCAGGGGGAGGAGGCATGACACCTCTGCCCAGGATGGGCTTTCTTTTCAGACTCAGAGAGCGTAGGCTCTCTACCGAGGGATCCAGAAGCCTGTCTGGTGGTGGCAAATGGCAGGCAGCCATTCAGGAACCATACCAGGGCTGCTCGTTTTCAGGGGCCAGCTCTAAAATGCCCTCTGAGTGCAATTTACATTAAATCCCACACAGCATTAGTGTGGGTTTAATGTGCTGAAAAGTTTGCTACCAAACGTCCCAGGTTTTAGTAAAGCCATTATGGAGCTGTGGAGTTCGTAATGACCAACTCCCAGACCATATACTCTTTATGGCTTTACTACACTTACAGTGTCTAAGACTAGCCTTAGACAGTGTAAGGTCACAGAACTCATGCCACTTTACCCTCACCTGAGGGCTAGTGCACCCTGCTAGAGTGCTAAATGTGTGACTTACCTAGACCTTAGGCAAAGGGTTGTAGGCATGGCACACAGGGATTTGTGCCATGTCAACTCTTCACTTTTCTCTGTATCAAAACTTGAAGCCTGCATTGGAAGTGTGTGGGTGTTAAGGTAAAGGGCCTCTAAAGGTGGCACAATAGGTGCTGCAGCCCTTAGAGGCCTTTTCTGGTCACAGTGCCCTTAGTACCCATGGCACATTTTACAAGGGGCTTATCTGTGGCTAGAGATGTTCCAATTGTGGGTACAGAGGTACAGTTTTTGGAAAAACACAGGCCCTGGGAACCTGATTGGCAGGGAGCCAGGGCACATCAAGTCTGGTTGCAACAGAGGTCAAGCAAAAATGGAGGGAACTATGCAGAAAGGGGCACTTTCCTACATAGGGTATTGCATGAAAAACCATGGGTGGTTGTGTAGGAATGCCCATCTACCACCCATGGGAAACCCCCTTGACACAAAGTAATGCAAAGCAGTGCAAAGTGCTGCTTTGAATAATTTTTGGGCAACTATCCAGACAAAGCAAGTTTTGTGGTGGAAAGTAAATTCCAAATACATATTTTGTGCAGTGTGCATCCCTTTAATTACGCAAATCAGCACAAAATGTCAGTAAATCTGCTCCTCAGTGTTCTCTGTGTACATTGACCTGGGTAATGTTCTTTATCACATCCAGTTAGCAGGCCTTCAGGTTAGCATCCCTGAACCTATTGACTATAGACTCAGTCAGGTTTAGAACATTTGGTATGTAGTCCTTTCAAGTTCTTTAATTTCAAATGCCCCTCATTGAATTTGAAATTAGAGCAAGACCTGCTCAAAGATACAAAAGACTGAAGTCTCCCTTCTTTAGCTCCACTTACAGCTAGAAGATGGACATGCCTTCTCATCTAGATTTACTGTCTCACTGAATTTCTTGAATGTATTCCTTTCCACATCTTGTCCGTCACCTATATTCAGCCTCAGGGCTTGTGAACAGCCAACAGTAAAGTAACTTCAGCTCTCCACTAGGGAGATAAATTGTCCTTGCTGGCGGAGTTCGCATAGTTACACTTGTTACGCAGAATTCTGGCAAAACTCTGCCAACCGCTGTGTGGCCGAATTCTTTCTTTTGCTTGCAGCTTTCCAACATTAGGTTGGTCACCGTGAGTGAGGATTTGTATCCCCTAGTGTGAATCTCGAGTGCTAGAACAGCACCCGGTGAGAATTTCTCAACGTGGGCGATCATGGCAGATCGCGACCTGTCCGCGCTGAGAAAGCTGCCACTCAAATAGAAGATCTACTGGAGAGGCAGAAATAAGCAGCGCTCTCTGACACGCTGCGTGGTGCTGGTTGCATTGATTTTACAGAGTGGAACAAGTTCCTGGTGCTAAAAATCAGCAAGAGCAGCTTGACCTGGCGAATTTCACCCTCTCGCGGAACTCTGCGGACTCTTGCAGTGTTTTTATATAACTCTGCTGAATTCCGCACAGTGAAACTCCACGAGTCCCGTCCACCCATACTTCCTACTCCTATTTGTATTTTATTTTTATATTTTTCTAAAACTCTACCAACCCCCGATTAGTGGCCGTAGAGCTCTTTGCTTTCTCCAATGCCCAAGAAGACTGTTGCTTGAATATTAATGAGTACCCACCCGATTCTTTGTGTACCATTGTACATCTTATAAAAAACAACTTTCTTGTACTTTGCTCTGGGAAGTGCTCTGGGATGTCCGTCCTGCAGTGGATTAGCAGTTGATAAAACTAAAAAAATAAGTAAATGCGCACTAATATTTTCTGTTCTCACGTTTTGAAGTTTTTAAACATTGATGCAACAAAGATTCCAACTCTTTTGAAAAAAAGAGATAATTATGCACATATATTTCCATTTTTGTATGTCTCAACTGAGAATGATATTACCTATGACATGTTACTACATGAAAATTACCATCACTGAGAATACCATAAGTGAGGATGCCAATAGTTCTAATTTCGGAAACGCAAAAGTAAGTGTACCGATCCCCAAGAACTCCGTGTCCTAGAACGTGACCATACCTTAACCTTAAATTGAACCTTAAATTTAACCTTAACCTTATCCATTAAGGAACCCCTACCCCTGTCTCTAATTTTGAACCTCTGCCTCTTTCCTTAATTTTACATCTATTGGAATAAAACACAACACATCAGGAAGCCAAAAGTCTAACAAGTATTTAATGCAGAAATGGGGATCAGTACAGAAAATAATCAAGAGACAAATGTCATTTCAGCCAACCAGAGCTCTTACCCAAAACAGCCAGTTAGAGCATGTAATGCTAAAATTCATGCAAATTTGATCAGTGTATATACATCATTCCCTTTTAACAAGTTTACAGGAGTTTAAACGTGTGACAAAAGCTTGTCACTTTCGACAAGACTTATGTAAGACAGGATCTTCTCACGTGAGAAAATGTGAGACAACCTTGAGTAGCATACAGTATGTGAACACACTGATGAATTTATTAGTTTCTTAAAATCGAGCTGATGGTTGCCAGTATTGAAACCATAAGCTTTGCTACGAGATGCAGAAAATGTGCAAATGTACTACCTCGAGAAAAATGTTTTCCAAACCTACTACAGTTATGAAACTTAACAAGCATATTGAGGTTAAAGTGCACTTAAATGAATAATAAAACAACATCTACATTTGACTATAAAATATATCAGTGCACATTGCCAAATGCAGGTGCAAAGGGAAATTGATGTAAAAGCAATAGAAATATAAGATTATGTTTTCACTAACCCCTCCCCCTTTTTTGCCCGCAGGCAAAACGTCTTTACTTCTTTACAACATTTCAATCATAAATAGTGTTATAATGTCTTCTTTCTCATCTTCATTATCATGGTACTCATCATCCTTATAAGTAACAAACAGAAAAGTGTTGGCAGTGCCTTTATTAGCATATTTGTGTAGGGTAATGCACATTATTTCTATGAAAGCATACCGTACTACCACAATTAAATGATTGGAATGAGTACTTCAAATATTGACATTCCCAAATGCCAAAATACTCCACCTAATTATGTCCAGATGCCACTGAGATTTAACTATAGCCTGCACTGTAACTTGTGAATTTTCCAAGTGCTATCCTTGATGTGGTCTATCTGTTTATGTGTGCTGAGTTAGGTGTTGGGAATATGAGTGCAGTAGTCATAGCCTACAATAGCATAACTCCACCTCTGCTGCTAATATGTAATCTAATGCCATCCTATGCCTGACCAGCATCTTGGAATGGGCTCTACCCGATCTACCACTAATCTTAAAGCTAATGCTGTAGAATTAGCAATATCCTCCATGAGATCTGCAGTTCTTCTTTCTTCATCTAAGGCAATTTCTATTCCATTCATTGGGATGAAGGCAGAAAAAAATCTAGAAGTAGTGGTTGAAGCCAACCTGACCTTTCTCTGCTGGAAAGGATCATCATCAAAGTATGTCATAGCAGGATTATTATATCCGATAAGCCCCAGTCCAATCGGAGAAACCCCCTAGATGGGCTCGGAAACCACAAATGAAGTATGCATAGCCCTTCTCCTAATGGCGCTTGTGAAGCAACAGTCAATGAATGTAGGAAATTACCATCTTTTGCGTGGTGTACCCCCAGACCTTTGCCCTATTTGTTTTTGCTGACTCCAGAACTCTGTGCACATTACACCTGATAACCAGATGTAAAGTGTATGTGCTCCCTCTTTCAGCATATAGTAGTTGGCATACCTCTGATTAGCATATTCAACTTACCTATAAGGCCCTAGTATATGGCTCAAAGTGTACCCTGGTCCTGTAAATTAAATGTCACTAGTGAATGATGGGTTGGAATGTTACCCTGAAAGATTGCCAGTGGTTGGACGTATTCCAAGCATTCCTCCCATAACCTTGTGTGTGTTTTATGTAACATCCATTGGACTGCAGAAGCCACAGGGCCATCCAGTACAGTAACAGTGCAAACATGACTACAGGCCTTTCATTTGTATCCTGCCTGTTACTGTTTTTATTGCAAATTCGATCCGTCAGAATAACCCTTTTGACAGGCCCAAACCTTCCTTTTAAATACTCATAATTCCCCACTTAGAAGACATTACTGCCGATAATTCAGGGGGCATGGTATTTAAAAGCCGGACATGTAAATATTAATATTTAACATGTCCTTTCCGTGAAAAAACCCCAAAAGCTATTCTCACTGTAGGGAGGCTGGCTGTTCCAAATACTTGGTTACATTGTTAAATTTAATAATGCTAATTTCGGTTAGGAAAGTGTCAGAAATAGGATTCAAAGGCTCTTTCTAAAGTTATTCAAATACAATTTAATGGTAAAATCTAATTTGAAATAACTATTTAAGAAAAGGAGCCCTGCTGGAGGAATTGGAGCTTGAAAAAGTGACTAATTCTGAACGTAGAAATCTTCACTGGGCGAAGGCACCAAAAGTATCAGACCAACGAGGGACTTTCTGAAGGCGCAAAATTGAAATTTCTTCTGCTCTGAGTTTTCCCTCTGTTAGACCTGTCATGCATCGCGTGGTTTCCCCTGACTTTTTGCCTCTACCTCCTGTATTTTTATTTTTTATTTTAACTGGTTTGTATATTGATAAGAATGTTCCAATCATCACATGTGTAAATCACAGACAGTTCGATCTTAAAACATTAGGTACAGAGTACAGAACATAATTAGACATTCATTCTATCGTGTCAAGCGTAAGATGCTTCCCTCTAGCTATTTTCAATTCTACAGTGGGAGATACATATAGGTTTCCACGATAAGCATTCCACCCACTCCACTTCCTGTCCCATTTCTTGGGGCATCCTCTGATTTTGAATACTTCTTTTTCCGCCACCATACATTTATCTAGCTCAGCCGCACATGCGTTTATCGACGGCTGCCCGCCACCCCCCACTTCATTGCAATAGCACTCTTCACCAACACATAACCCAAGGTAACCAGTTGTTGTTCCACTTCAGTGGGATCGGATGGTTCCCAAATGTTAAGGAGCCCCAATGATGGAGTGAGGTTAATCTGTTTATCTAGTGCGTCTTGCAAGTATGTGGTAGCTCCTTCCCATAGGGGACGAGGGGATGGACAATCCCAGATAGTATGTTACAAGGTTGCATCCTGGTGACACCCCTGCAACCAAGATGCGTCCCATCGCGTCCCAATTTTTGCTAGTGTAACCCTGGTGAGGTAGGTTCTATGCAGGAATTTTAATTGGATCAGCCGGAAGCGAAGTGAAGTGGCTACCTCTCTCGGTGACAATAGCGTAGTTTGCCAGTCATCATCGTCAGTATCACCAATGGTGGCTTGCCACCGGCTGTGGAGTACTAGGAAAGGGTCAGGTAGGTTATTACACAGACTGTGGTATGTTAAGGAAATGGCCTTGTCAGGGAGTGATTCAGAGAGTAAACAATCCTCAAGAGGAGATGATTCCGGGAGGTTACTCATGTCTGGGAGAGTGGTTGTTAAGGCATGACGAATCTGCAGGTAACGAAACGCCTCCCCTGGGCCATTTCGTGCTTCTCCTGCAGTTCCGGGAAAGATAGGACTCGTCCCTTTTTCACGAGGTGACCTATATTGGAGAGTCCAATCGCGTCCCCATTTGTCAAACCCTTGGTTATGGCACAACAGTCCCAACTTCTGTGTGTACCACAATGGAGTGGATTGCGTTAATACAACAGTCCAACCCAGGCGTTTGGTTCCCTGGTGCCAGATATGCACTGTGCATGCAGTTGAGCCTACGAACCTCCCTTTCCGGACCTTCATGTAGAGGGCACCTACATATCCTTCCCTCCCCATTTGGTACCAGTCTAGCAAATATACGTGGTCCAGCGGACGATACAACCAGTGGTTTTATGCGACTAGTTGCGAAGCCCAATAATAGAGTTGCATGTCCGGGAGGGCGATCCCTCCGTCGTACCATCCCTTAGACAATTTGTGTATTGCGATACGCGGCGCCCCTCCACTCCATAACAGTGATCTCAACTCACTATCAGTACTTTTGAAATACAAATCGGAGATTGGGTGTGGAAAGTTCTGAAGGGCGTATAAAAACAGAGGGAGGGCCAACATCTTACTTAAAGAGGGCTGCTCGGCCCAGTAGGGAGAGAGGTAGGGGTTTCCAGTGGGTGACATCTTTTCTGAGTCTGTCTAGAAGGGCTGCTAAGTTCATGTTGTAAGAAATGCGAGGGTAATAAAAATCCCTAACTAACGAAAACCGCCGAAGGCCACCTCCAGGTCGGAGCCCGGGGGCAATCGGGGGGTCTGGCCGTGGAGAACATATATTACTGATTGTATCCAATTAATGGCGTAGCCTGAGTAGTTGCCAAAGTTGGTGAAGATATGTAGGAGGCTGTTTAGGGATGCACGGGGAGACGCCAGGTACACCTGTATGTCTTTGGCATACGATATTCTAGCTTCATGATTTTCACTCCATTTCAGTCCTCTAAGGGACACGTCTCTTCGTACCCAGGAGGTCAACGGTTCCAGGATCAAATAGAAAACAAGAGGGGATAGCGTGCAGCCCTGTCGGGTGCCTCTGTCTAGAGTAAACATTCGAGATAGTCGGTTATTAACTTTAACCTGGGATTGCAGGTTCGTATATAGCAATTTAATCCAACCCAAAAATTTCGGGCCAAACCCAATACGCTCCAATACCTGAAAGAGGTAGGGCCATTCTATGGAATCAAATGCCATAGAGGCATCTAGAGAGAGCACCACTGCATCTTCTTGTATGTAGCGCTGTCTCAGAACATTGTGGCGACGGCTAATATTCAGAGCTGTGTTCCGCCCTGGCATGAAGCCAGACTGGTCGGCATGAACTAGGGATGAAAGAAGTGGGATGAGACGGTTAGCCAGGAGCTCGGCTAGGACTTTGACTTCGACATTGATCAGAGAGATCGGTCGATAGGAAACCCAGCTGTCTGCAGGTTTCCCAGGCTTTCGGATGACAACAATCGTAGCAAGCCTCTGATCTTGTGGGAGAATACCCTTCTCGAATGTGTTTTTTTTTATCAGTGAATATGTTTTAAAGGTGGGAGGCTACCCATGTGGCTACAATCTTAAGGAATTCAATAAGGACGCAGTTGGGCCCCATTTCTTTCCTGGGTTGAATATTGTTTATGGCCCTGCATATTTCGTCCTCTGTGAGGTCCGCTTCCAGCCTTTCCTGATCAGCATCAGATAAGGTAGGTAACGCCATGTCAGCTAACAGTTGACCTGAGTCTTCTGGCGTATAAGTAGTGGAGGAGGTATCCACCCTCTCCAAGTGCTCGGAAAAGGCGTCCGCAATGCCCCGTCGGTCTGTAACTTGCCCCGTCGCCGGCAGGGTCAGCTTGGGTACCCAGCGCTCTCCCTGTTCCCGTCTCTCTAACCAAGCCAGCATCTTGCCCGCTCTGTCTCCCATCTCATAAACCATGTGCTCGGTTCCCTTTCAGTTTGGCCCGAGTTTTCTCCCTGGCCCGGGATCTGTATTGCAATTGTTTAATGACTAATTGGTGTGTGGTGGCCTCACAGGGTGAGCGCACGTTTTGGTCTTCCAGCTGTCGGAGCTCTGCTTCTAGGTCAAGCAGTTGTCGGTTTTGTTTGCAAATATAGCCCACTTTCAATGCTAATACTTGCCCCTTCACCAGTGCTTTATACGCTTCCCACAAAATCTGTGCCGACTCAACTGAGCCGACATTTTCAGTGAAATAGTGAGCTGTCTGGCTAATCACACTCTCTCTAATGTCCGGGATCTTAAGCAACCATGAATTGATAGATATGGTCCTGCAGTGCCTATATTGAAAATAGGTAAGCTCCACCCACACTGGAGAGTGGTTGGAAATACCCTTGGTAGGGCTCGGGTGTGTCTGAAGTGCCCAAAATCTGCAAGATTAGAGAGAAAGTAATCTATGCAGGACATACTCTTATGTGCGTTGGAATAGAACATAAAGTGAGTCATGTCTCGCTGTAGAGAGCGCCACACATCCGCCAGGCCTATGGCTTGGGTGAAATCTATCATTTGCGTTGTATGACCAGTGGGAGGGCGTCATGGGTGCCTGTCTTGTTGTTCATCCATTGTCATGTTAAAATCCCCTCCCAGGATTAAAGTTCCCACCGGGAGATCTAAAATGATTTTCCCTAAGTCTACAAGCGCCTCCTTTCCCAGATTCGGGGGGTAGATACGCAGAGATCACATTGAGTGGCTTCTCCTCTCAGCTGGCTTCTAGGACTGCAAATCTCCCCTGGGAGTCTGCCCGTGTGCGGGTTGGAGTGAGTGCAAGGCTCCTCTGAGCGAGGATACCGGTACCTCTGGAACCAGAAGTAAATCCCGCATGGACAAGGAGATTATAGCCCCACCGTGTAAGGGTCTGACTTTTTTGTACCCACTAGGTGAGTCTCCTGTAGGAGAACCAGATCCGGGGCATGTCTCTTAAGATATTGTAGTACCACACCTCGCTTAATTTTGTCCCACAGACCATGGACGTTCCACGTGAGAACAGACAGTGAAGTTTCTATTGTGTCACCCGCCATTCAGTGCGGGTCTCTTGGGAGCTTTTTACGCTCGTTATGGCTGCCATGATGTCCTGGAGCGTGACCTCCTGCTGTTTTGGCGGGTCCTGCTGTGCGTCAGATGCTTCCAGTGGCGGGGGCCATTTCTCCTCTCCCAAGTTTGAACATGCAAATTTGGCCAGCTTGGCTTGAGTTTGTGTTTTGGCACCTCTTCCAGTTGCCATGCTGTCGGTTAAACAGCCTGTATTTTTGACACTGTGCTGGAATTCGTTTTTGCTCGTATCGATGCTTTGGGCACTTTGATCAGACTGCTGATCAGTGCCAAAGTGCAAGTGCTCTCTGGTTAAATTGTTACTGTGATTGGTTATCCATGATTAGCATATTTGTTTTACCAATAGGTCCCTAGTAAAGTGCACTGAGTGTGCCAGGGCTGGTGATTCAAATGCTATTAGTGGGCCTGCCACTTTTAACAAGGGGCAACCCAAGTAACCCAATGGCATCTGGGTAAAATATACTGAGTACAAAAAATGATGCCTAGGGAAGGATACACATCTATCAATTAAAGCAAGAGATGAATAAATTATCCCTTACTATCTCAAATTAATGAAAAATAAACCAATCTGTGTATTTGAAATTCTTCTGTGACCAAGCGTATCACACGCTACAGTGTCTATATTGTTCTTTTTTTTTAATATTCTTTGTTGTCTTTCTATTTTTTCAAAAGTATTTTCTTTCTTTTCTCAAAAAACATATATATATACAGCACAATTACACAAACCACATATATATTCAATACAAAATGCCAAATACAACAAAATATGTACACAAATATATACATTGACAAACTCAACATATATTTTGAACCTAGATTTGTAGTAGCCCTTATTTTTTAACTAAAGGATGCTTTAACAATTATATAGGAAGCATTCCTATCATACAAGATCAACCAAGATATAGATAGGAGCCTAGGGGGGGGGGGTATATGTATTTAAACCTCTTCTTCTTTAAGGACTCCTTATAAGCAATTTTGATGTTCTTAACATTTTTAATGGTGTCTTGATTTCAAGTGTCGCGCGTTTCAGCCTGAATAATAATTATGGGCCTCATCAGGACTAGGGCTTTTTAAGAACCATCTCTAAAAACTAAAAATAATTATATTTATATGTACATACTCAAAGAATATTAATTCCACAATTCTGCGATACTCCAATGAGAACACCAATTATCACGGACCCATTCGTAAATGTTCCTCGGAGTGATTGGGCACAGGTGAAAATGGAAAATCAAAAATCACCCAAGTGTGATATATTGAAAAAGTGCAGTCTGTAGAAAGGACCAAAAAAAGGGGTGAATCCTGTTTAGCCAAGTGTTCCGGTATATTCAGAACATTGAAGTGAAGAAAGTCACATGCACTGGCTCCTTATGGAGGGAATATTTATATTTCTCAATGCACATAAGGGTTACCTTAAAGTGTCCAGCATAAGGGATAGTAGCTTGGTTCTGGTTTGAGTACATTTGCTTGTGCCATATTTGACAGCAATATCCTTATGATTTCCAGATGTCTATCGATTCAGAAGATTGTCACTACTTTGGTACAGTACTATCTAGAACCAAGCTACTATCCCATTTTTAAGGTCCTGATAAGAAGTGGGCATATGCGGGCACACTCTAGTAGTCGGTACCCGGGGTGGAAGAGACAAAATCATGTGTCATTGTAAGTGATAGGTTACATACAACGCACGTTTTTATGGAATGTGTTATATGTTTTAATATGTATTTAATGTAATAAATTGGTTTGAATATATGTTTTTTGTTATACAAGTTATTTTCAGGGAAGGTTTTGGTTCAGGGCTTACTATTTGATTGACACTACTTCTATAAATTGAAGCACAGAGGGGAATTTTGTTGTGTGTAACTTTCTTATCCAGTCCCTTCTGGCCTACCTGGGGTAACTCTCTTACTTTGTAAGGATTGTAAGTGATAGGCACACCAGTCAAATCGATACTACCTCCTATATCCAAAGACATATTCATGCAAATCCAGCAAGAAGAAAGATTGTTGTCTGTATTTTCTAGCAACAGAACATAGGAGCCCTCTGGGCCGGTCACCCCACGCACCGCGCTCACTCCTCCGTGTGTGAGCCCAGGCTGCCCCCGAGTGCCATCGCTGCCTGCAGCTGTGCTCCTGGCCCCCAACCGCCACTGCTTGCGCTGCCTTGTATTGTATTGCCCTGTATTGTATTTTAATTTTTTCCTGTTTTCTCGCTCCGCTTTAGTGTGCTGTTTCTGCTCTGTATTTCTGTGATTGTATTCCCTCCCTGTGGTATTCAGTTATACTTAGTTCGTTGCCTTTGTCCCCTGTTGCCCCTCGTGGTGCTCAGCCCCTGCCGCGTTTCCCGCCACCTCCCCGCTCCCTGCCGCTGCCCCCCTGCGGCCCCGCCCCTTCCCTCGGCGCCCTTCCCATTCGCCGCCCCGCTCCCGCCTCCCAGCTGCTCCTCCCTCCCACTGGACCATATAGGACAGAGGGAGCGCAGTGGTGAGCAGTGACCTCTGACCCTCTGGGCCGGTCACCCCACGCACCGCGCTCACTCCTCCGTGTGTGAGCCCAGGCTGCCCCCGAGTGCCATCGCTGCCTGCAGCTGTGCTCCTGGCCCCCGACCGCCGCTGCTTGCGCTGCCTTGTATTGTATTGCCCTGTATTGTATTGTAATTTTTTCCTGTTTTCTCGCTCCGCTTTAGTGTGCTGTTTCTACTCTGTATTTCTGTGATTGTATTCCCTCCCTGTGGAATTCAGTTATACTTAGTTCGTTGCCTTTGTCCCCTGTTGCCCCTCGTGGTGCTCAGCCCCTGCCGCGTTTCCCGCCACCTCCCCGCTCCCCGCCGCTGCCCCCCTGCGGCCCGCCCCCTTCCCTCGGCCGCCCTTCCCATTCGCCGCCCCGCTCCCGCCTCCCAGCTGCTCCTCCCTCCCACTGGACCATATAGGACAGAGGGAGCGCAGTGGTGAGCAGTGACCTCTGACCCTCTGGGCCGGTCACCCCACGCACCGCGCTCACTCCTCCGTGTGTGAGCCCAGGCTACCCCCGAGTGCCATCGCTGCCTGCAGCTGTGCTCCTGGCCCCCGACCGCCGCTGCTTGCGCTGCCTTGTATTGTATTGCCCTGTATTGTATTGTAATTTTTTCCTGTTTTCTCGCTCCGCTTTAGTGTGCTGTTTCTGCTCTGTATTTCTGTGATTGTATTCCCTCCCTGTGGTATTCAGTTATACTTAGTTTGTTGCCTTTGTCCCTGTTGCCCCTCGTGGTGCTCAGCCCCTGCCGCGTTTCCCGCCACCTCCCCGCTCCCCGCCGCTGCCCCCCTGCGGCCCCGCCCCCTTCCCTCGGCCGCCCTTCCCATTCGCCGCCCCGCTCCTGCCTCCCAGCTGCTCCTCCCTCACTCCGCCCCCCCACTCTCCACATATGGCAGAGTGGCAAACGTGCAGCGTTGACGCGCAGCGGGCGCGCCAAAGGCAAGCCAGTCTGCGCCCGTCCGCGCCTGGCCCGCGCCCAGTGCCCGGACCCCTGGACTCCGCAGACACCAGCCCACCCACCGGACCTACAACGCCACCGAAATCAACGCACTCAACACCGGCCGAATCCCAGGATGCTACCCAGCCACCCCGAGACGCACCCACGGACCCTTCAGCTGCCACTCCTGCAAGTTCGCCTGCACCCGGACCTGCACCGCACCCGCACCCACCGTGTCGACCCCCAGCAGCAACCACCTGAAGTGCATCCTGCTCAACACCCGTTCCGTCCACAGACACGCCGTAGAGCTCTGGAACCTGCTCGACACCACATCCCCAGACGTCGCCTTCCTCACGGAAACCTGGATGAATGCCTCCTCAGCACCCGACATCGCCATCTCCATCCCGGACAGATACAAGATCACCCGGAGGGACCGCGGCAATTAGACCGGAGGAGGCATCGCCATCATCCTCAGGAACACCATCCGCATCACGACCAACACCGACGGCACCCTCACATCCGCCGAACACCTGCACTTCCAGATCCACACCGACCCCAAGACCACCCTCAGAGGCACCCTCATCTACAGACCCCCGGGACCACGCACACAATTCAGCGAAGACATCGCCGACTTCATCAGCCCGCACGCCCTCCCCTCTGCTGACTACATCCTCCTCGGGGACTTCAACTTCCACCTGGAGAACTACAACGACCGCAACACCACCACCCTGCTGGACAACCTCGCCAACCTCGGTCTCAAGCAGCTGGTGACCACCCCCACCCATTACGCCGGACACACACTCGACCCCGTCTTCTCATCCAGCAAGGACATCGCCTTCAGCCACGCCACCGGTCTCCACTGGACGGACCACAGCTGCGTCCACTTCAGCTTCAGAAAGAACACGATTCACCACCACCAGCAACAGGTTGCACGCAGAAGCTGGAACAAGATCACAGCCGACCAGCTCAGCAAACCCCAGCCAGGCCGCCAACAACCTCACGAAGTGGATTAGCAACTGCGCAGAAGACCTCGCCCCTCTGAGGACCCCGCCTAGCAGACCCGGCAGTAAGAAAGCACCATGGTTCACCGACGAACTCAAGAGCTCCAAGAAGAACTGCCGAACCCTCGAGAGAGCCTGGCGCAGAGACCCAACACCAGACAACATGACCACCCTCAAGCTCGCCACCCGAAAACACCACCAACTGATCCACACCACCAAGAAAACCGCATTCAAGGAACGACTGGACAACAACGCACACAACAGCAAGGAATTCTTCAACATCGTCAAAGAGCTCTCCAACCCCAACGCCGGAAACAACGACATCACCCCATCTCAAGACCTCTGCAACTCCCTTGCCTCCTACTTCCACAACAAGATCGCAGACATACACAACAGCTTCATCACTCAACCAACGCACCCCACGACCGCACCGCCACCCCCCACCGCCACCCTCCGCGCCTGGACCTCGATCAACACCGAAGAAACCCGACGCACGATGAACTCCATCCACTCCGGATCTCCTACCGACCCCTGCCCTCACCACGTCTTCAACAAGGCCGACGCCGTCATCGCACCCCACCTACGAGACATCATCAACGCCTCCTTCGACACCGCTACCTTCCCGGAGAGCTGGAAGCACGCCGAACTCAGCGCTCTACTGAAGAAACCATCAGCAGACCCCACCGAACTCAAAAACTACCGCCCCATCTCGCTCCTCCCGTTCCCGGCCAAAGTCATCGAGAAGACCGTCAACAATCAGCTGGCCGCCTTCCTCGAGACGAATGGATCCCTCGACCTCTCCCAGTCCGGCTTCGGGGCCAACCACAGCACCCAGACTGCCCTCATCGCAGCCACCGATGACATCCGAGCCCTGCTCGACAACGGGGAAAGGGCGGCCCTCATCCTCCTGGACCTCTCCGCAGCGTTCGATACTGTCTGCCACCGCACCCTAGTGCAGCGCCTCAGCAACGTCGGAATCCAAGAGAAGGCACTGGAATGGATCATCTCCTTCTTCACCGGAAGAACACAGAGAGTCCGCCTCCCCCCGTTCAAATCAGAAGCCACCAAAGTCATCTGCGGCGTTCCTCAAGGCTCCTCGCTCAGCCCCACCCTCTTCAATGTCAGCCCCCTTGCGGCCATCGCACGCCAACACAATCTCAACATCATCTCCTACGCCGACGACACCCAGCTGATCCTCTCCCTCACCAACAACCCCGCCACCGCCAGAGCCAACCTGCACGAAGGGATGACAGCCGTAGCCGAGTGGATGATGAACAGCCGCCTAAAACTGAACTCAGACAAGACGGATGTCCTCATCCTGGGCTCCTCGCCCTCCGCCTGGGACGACTCCTGGTGGCCCCCCGCCCTGGGCAGCGCACCCAAACCAACGGACCACGCACGCAACCTGGGCTTCATCCTGGACTCCTCCCTCTCCATGACCAGACAAGTCAACGCCGCCTCCTCATCGTGCTCAACATCCTGCGCATGCTACGTAAGATCTTCCGGTGGATCCCCACCGAGACCAGGAAGACGGTCACCCAGGCCCTCGTCACCAGCCGACTGGACTACGGCAACATACTCTACGCCGGAACCACCGCGAAACTCCAGAAGAGACTCCAGCGGATCCAGAATGCCTCAGCAAGACTCATCCTCGACATCCCCCGACACAGCCACATCGCCAGACACCTGAGAGACCTGCACTGGCTCCCGGTCAACAAAAGAATCACCTTCCTGCTCCTCACCCACGCACACAAAGCCCTGCACAACCAAGGCCCAAGATACCTCAACAGCCACCTCAACTTCTACACTCCCACACGCCAGCTTCGATCGACCAGCCACGCCCTCGCCGCCGTCCCCCGCATCCGAAGAGCCACTACAGGAGGAAGGTCCTTCTCCTACCTGGCCGCCAAGACTTGGAACTCCCTCCCGACCCATCTCCGCCTGACCCAAGACCACCTCGCATTCAGGAAGCAGCTCAAGACCTGGCTGTTCGAGCAGTAGCGGACCCCCCCTCCCCAAGCGCCTTGAGACCCTCCGAGTGAGTAGTGCGCTATATAAATGCACTGATTGATTGATTGATAGCTGGAGCAGCAGTTTTGTGCCTGATTAGGTTTGGTATAATTAGGCCCCATTCTTTAGTAAGGCTGTACCCAACCACCAACCAAACACTCCAAGTTGTGTCAAAGATAGCAGGCTAGACCCACAAATTGATTCAGTATCTGGGAGTGAGCTGCTTAACCCTATTAGATGTTATAACCATGAGAGGCTGCAGGGGCAGTATTGATGGATGCTTGTAGAATATGGACACAAAGGACTTTTCCCACTGGCAGGTGGCAATATACCACCAGAGACAGTTCTGGCAGGGTGTCTGGACGTGCGGCTAGGCACAGGTCCAGAAGCAGGAGCGCTGTGGTCTCTAAGTGCAGCAGCTCATTTCCACTAGGGTGAGGGAATCCATGTCACCAGAATACGGCATTTAACAACTGTGTGGGTGATGAGCGGCACCTACTAGAGTCCATGCCAGTAATGCTGCTGTGAGGTCTTTCTTTGGTGCAGGCACCAGTGAGTGGGTTGTAGTGAGTGTCAGACTTCGGTCGGGCACTCTGGTACAGTTGTTTGAACCTGATACCGGAAACAATAGACATGTTGTATAAACTTACTGCAAAACAGCATCACCATTAATCTGTCAATCTAACTTAGCTGCTGACACCAGGGATTTGAAGACAGCATCACAGGTCTTTCATATGGGCTCAATTTGGTCTTCTGGGCTGGTTCTGCCCTGAGGGACCATTGTGCTAGTGGCAGGGCATCAGGCCTTTTTAGTTGAGTCTCTGAGCAAATCTTAGCTATCTTGTTCTTAACTATCTTGTTCTTAAGGGTACCATTAAGGGTACCATTATTTCTCTCCATCATGCTGTGGGTGATATGTACAATGGAAATTAATGCATATTTCTTAAGCCTTCCAAACTGCCTGTATTACTGCTGATACAGTGTGTGTACCGTGGTTACTTGCAATCCGGTACAGTAGTCTGAGTTGAGGGATAACATTTCCGAGTAACCTCTTAGCTACTGCGATGGCACTTGCGCAGGCACAAGGGCACTCCTCCACCCATGTTGAAAACATACACACATACAAGGTGTTCCTTCTTGTTGGTAGATAATGCCTGCGGTGGTCTTCTTCCACCTCGACCCACTGGAGCAGTAGGAAGAAGGAAGGGGAAAAAACGTCACAGCAAGCAAAATCTAGGAAGTCAGAACACAAATAGCTGAAGACACAAGGGAAAGGCTTATAAGGAACCAAGTATGCAACAGCTGGAACAAGCAAAGTTATGACATACAGAGCAGAATGATATTTCTGTTATATTGTTTAACAGGTAAGAAAGGAAGTTATTATTGCAATCATCTTGCATTGGCTTGTTCCACATAAAGAAAGAGAACTATAGTAAAACATCCCAAAAAGCAAAACCTGGTTTGGGTTGTTGCAAAAATTACAAAACAATCAGGAACAAAAAGGAAGAAAGTAGAGGGTGTTGTCATAATGACTGTCTGTGAAGTCTGCTTCATGTGGAGATACCATGCTGGAGAACGCCAGGTAGAGTGTCAGTAAGCACAATTATACAAACAAAATAATCCAAAAATACCAACAGACTGAGATTGTCTAATTTTTTTTTTGTGTTGAGCTTTTGCCCTTAGAGCCCTGAGTACTGCAGCTGACCACGGAGCAGAGAATGCCATAATCACCGGTGATGCTTTAAATGCTGAATACGGCATCTTTGTGTAAAACTGTTGAAAATTACCCTTTCAAAAACCACCGTAAGATAGTACCACTGTATACAGTGCTGACAACAGTACTACTTACATTCTGCTCCGTGGTCCCATGGATGACAGCAGATCTGGCATTTCTACAATCTATGGTGGTTCTGCCATCTTATTCGCATTTACCACTGAATGTCTCAGCTTGGTTGCCTGTGAACATCCTAGTCTCGGAGTTAGAGGTGGATATCAATGACTAGGAGCAAGCATCAGACTGGTTACCGACCAGTGCAGCTTGATGTTAGCTATATACCTGACTTCAAGAAAGGTGATTATGGGAGGTCACCAGAGAAAAGAGACACCTAGTATCAACCACAAGATGATGAACAATAACATGTAGTCCTCCATCTGAGGAGGGATTGTGAACACTTCTCTTGTCTCTCAGTCCAATGATACTCAGGGGCTACCACCAGTTCCACCTGAGCGGTATATTCTGAGTCCACCTTAGCCACAACTACCAGAACATTAGCTGCCAACTTAGCAAAAACCACATAGGCCCCCTCCAGATCCTTGCCCGAAGCCTCCAACCTCAAGGGACATGGGTGGTTAACACATTCTTAGATAGTGCTTGAGACAGAGACCCAAGGAAGGAGTAAAGTTAAGTCTTAGATCACGACCTGGATCATGATCAAGAAATTATTAAGAAAGCCTTACATTTCTGTGCTGCCCTCACACAGGCCATGGTGGGGGAGAATTTCCAGCCTTGTTCTTGACTGTATAAAGATCACCCCTGACTACTGGGTACTTCAGATCTTGTAGTCCAGGCCCACCCTGAAATTACTGGGAAAACCACCCACTTATCTACCATGGAAGGAACACCATGTACATCAAGCAACTGACAAGGTGCTGAAATCCCAAATAAATATGTGGTAAACTCCAGGTTCCTTATAGTGAGGCAGAAAACAGAATATTGACCTAACCGGGACATCCAAGCACTCAGCAAATTTAGGAAGAAACAATCCTTTCGGATAATCTCTTAGCATGAGGTCCTTCTGTTGTTTCTGTTGTTGTTAGGGGGAGTTCTTTACAGTCCTGTATATACAAGATACCTGCTTCAATTTTTTCCATGTACCTGAACCACAGGCAGTATCTACGATTTACATGATGGGACAATTTTACCAGTTCGCAGCTTTCCCTATTGGCCTGAAATCCTCTCCCGAATATTCACAAAAGTTCCTAGTCCCTTAGGAATCTTTCCTGCAGTAAGGGTCACCAAGTATACACATACTTGGATGATGGCTGGTGAGGTGTACTCCTTCACAGTGGCTTGCATCACTCTTTCATCAGTTGGTCTGATACTAAGGGCCTATCTATCAAATTCTTACCTTGCTGCGCTGCGTTACAGGGAAAGTGCAGGAATGCGCCGTATTTATCTCAATACGACGCATTTCTGCCTTTTACCAGTGCTGGTGCACAATATGCTGCCTATCAATCAATCAATCAGGCGTTTGTTAAGCGCGACTACTCACCCATAAGGGTCTCAAGGTGCGGGGGGTAGCAGGCTCCAGGCCATATAGGGGGGTCTGTTGAAGAGCCAGGTTTTGAGGTTTCTTGCGAAGATGGGGAGTGATGTCTGTCTGAGGTGGAGTCGCAGGGCATTCCAGGCTCTGACCGTGAGAAAGGAGAAGGAGCGGCCTCCCGATCTGGTCCTTCTGGTGCGGGGGACCACAGCGTAGGAGTGCTGGGCAGATCGTAGGGTCCTCTGGGGTGCGTGGAATTTGAGTCGGCTGTTCAAGAATGCTGGTCAGGCGTCGTGGAGGGCCTTGTGGGCATGGGTGAGCATCTTGAAGGTGACTCAGTGGAGTGTGCGCAGGTGCTGGGAGATGTGGCAGGGTCTTGGCAGATCGAGGACCAGTCTTGCTGCGGCGTTCTGAATGTTCTGTAGCTTGCGGCTGAGGTTTATGTTTATTCCGACATAGAGTGTGTTGCCATAGTCGAGTCTGCTGATGACTAGGGCATGAGTGACGGTCTTTCTGTGTTTGAGGGGAATCCATTTGAAGGTCTTACATAGGAGGCGGAGGGTGTGGAAGCAGGAGGATGAGACGGAGTTGATCTGATGGTCCATTTTGAGCTCGGAGTCCAGGATAATTCCCAGGTTGCGTGCGTGGTCCGTGGGGGTGGGCGGGCATCTGAGGGCGGGGGGGCAGCAGGTGTCATTCCATGCGTCGTGGTTTGGGCACATGATGAGTACTTATGTTTTTTTCGTGTTTAGTTGCAGGCAGCTGTTTTTCATCCATTTGGTGACGGCTTCCATGCCTTCTCAAAAATTGTGTCTGGCGGTATTGGGTTCATTGGATAGGGAGAGGATGAATTGGGTGTCATCTGCGTATGACACAATGTTGTGTCCGTAGGTTCTGGCGATGAGGGAGAGGGGAGCCATGTAGACGTTAAAGAGTGTAGGGCTGAGGGAGGACCCCTGGGGGACTCCGCAGGTGGTAGGTGTAGGGTCGGTGACGAAAGGGGGTAGTCTGACCCGCTCCATTCTCCCGGAGAGGAAGGAGCAGATCCAGTTGAGTGCCTTGTCTTGGATCCCTGCGTCTTGGAGTCTGCGTATTAGGGTGCGGTGAGAGACTGCGTCGAACTATGCTGCGAGGTCGAGGAGGATGAGGGCTGCTGTTTCTCCTTTGTCCAGTAGGGTGCGGATGTCATCTCTTGCAGCGAGGAGGGCGGTTTCCGTACTGTGGTTTTTTCTGAAGCCAGATTGGGAGGAGTCGAGGATGTTGGGCTCTTCGATGAATGTGGCGAGTTGGCTGTTGATGGCTTTCTCGATGACTTTCGCTGGGAACGGGAGCAGGGAGATGGGTCTGTAGTTTTTGGGGTAGGTAGGGTCTGCCGAGGGTTTCTTCAGGAGGGGGTCGACCTCGGCATCTTTCCAGTCGTCGGGGAATGTGGAGGTTGCCAGGGAGCGGTTGATGGTGTGGCAGAGCATGGATGTGATGGTGTCTGCGGCTCTATTAAAAATGTGGTGAGGACAGGGGTCCGTGGGGGCCCCAGAGTGGATTGACTTCATCTTCAGTGTGTCTTCTGTGGTGAGGGCTGTCCAGTTGTCGATCGCTGGCTTCAGGGTGTCGGGGGTGGTTGGTGAGGGTTCAGTGTGTTGGTTTTCTTTGTTGAAGTTGTTGTAGATGCTCCTGATTTTGTGGTGGAAAAAGGTGCTCAGTTTGTCGCAGCGGTCTTGTGAGGGAGGAATGTCGGTGGACTCGCTTGTGGGTTCGGCGAACTCCTTGATGATGTTGAAGAGTTCTTTGCTGTTGTGTGAGTGGAGATTCTGTCATCAATCGCTTTTTTCCTTGTTTTTCTGATGAGTTGATGGTGGGCAATGGTGGCGGCTCTGAAGTTGTTGTAGGCTTCTGTGGATTTGGTGTTCCTCCAGGCCTTTACGAGGTGGCGGCAAGTGCGTCTGGACTCTCAAAGTTCGGTGGTAAACCATCTGGCTTTCTTGGCCTAGCCCCAATGCAGTCACCCTTGTACAATGGTGCAAGGGTGCCTGCATTGTAAGCAGGATTGTTTTGTGCAGGAAGGGACACCTGAGGCATTTCCCTCTTTCTATGTGTACCGCAGATTGCAGAACGCATAGAAAGAGGAACAAATTAGGAGAAATATAGATTTTCTCCTTGTTACGCCTCCCCTGGGAAAGCATAGCATTTTGGCACATTCTTAGGTCTAGATTTACCAGTACTGGTAAATCTAGGAATGAGTCAAAATCCATGGGTGTTGTGTGTGAACACACACCCACAACCCATGGAATGACTCCCTGGGGCAGATTAATGCAACGCAGAGATTTGCGCTGCATTGTGTTACTCTGTATTTATCAAGCCACTCAGGGCCGCGCAAGGGTGCCTTGCGTAGCTTGATAAATCGCATCTTAGGGGTTGACTCACTCTTGCATCATGTTGCGTGGTGTAAAAGCAATGCACCCCCTGTATAAATATTGCCCTAAATGCCCAAAAATCTTGCACCTGTTCTTCTATGCAAATCTAGTTTCGAGGAGCAGTCCTAGATATGCAACTCAGCAAATCGTTTCTCTTAGCAGAATCTGTTGCAAAACTTCAAACATTGGTTGCAAATGTCTGTCACTGGGAAATGGTCTTAGTCAGGACTTACACATTATTACTGTGCATAATGTCATCTATGTAGGGCTAATTCTATTCTTAAGTCTACATATGACACTGATTCAACCAACGCTTTTTCTGCAGTGGCAGTAGCCAAAGGGCATTGGTTTGACATTGTGACAGTATTCTGACACCTCTAGGAAGCTCTATTACAATGGAGTTTCTGGACAAACTTAACCTAGGCCTCCCCTTCCAACCCACAATGCTATGGCGATGGATGCTTCTATGGAAGAATGGGGAGCTCACATGCAGAAGCAGTCCATGTCTGGCAGGTCAAACTGTCCTGATCAGCACAGACAACTTGACCTCCATGTATACTTTGACCAAACATCAAGGCACAGAATCTCATTCTTTGTCGGAGGAGCTTCAGTTGCTATGGGAGTGGGCCATTGCAAACAAGGTGGACAGCATGTAGATTAACCCTGGCCAGGCCCCAGAACAGTCAAGCAGATGCTGCCATCCACTTCCTATCATAAAGCCATGAATGGGAGTTCCATCAGGATCAGCTACAGGAAATGGGTCAATTCGACACTGGATCTGTTGGCCACCTTGCTCAACAAGACATGACTCTACTGTGCAAGAAGGTACCAACAACCAGGATCCAGGGGCAATACTGTCCTTATGGCGTATTTGCCTATGCCTACCTCCAGTTCCCCCTCATTTCCAGAATGCTAAGGAAGTCCACGGCTGAGTCTTGCTCACTGATATTGATTGCTTTAATGTGGCATACCAATTGTGGTGCAAACATCTAATAGAGCTGTTCCCTAACCCTCCATTTCAACCCCAAGCTTCTCTGAAGGCATTACTGTGAAGTCCTCCACTATAACTTGAAGTCGCTGAGCCTGACAGCTTGATGCCTGACCACTTGATGATGACCACTTAGAATATGGCCATCTTGACATTTCCACAAGTTGAAGGGTAAAAATGGAGCAGTAAAGTGCCCCAGCCACAACAAGAATTACAGTGCTAAGTGAAAACATTTCTGTATGGTGCAGGAATAAAGGACCGAAATGCAATTTGTGGCAGCCTCACCAAGTGCCTCCATAACTGCTACACCTAGCACAAGAAGGTTTCTAGTACTCCTCTTTTAGGATTCATCTGGTCACTATATCAACTCTGAGAAGGGCAGAGTTGCTTCACTCTTGTTTTCCCATCCATGAATGGCATATTCATCACTTTTCCTCCTGTTAACCCCCCTCCCCCCTACGGTATCATGGGAGTTAAGCACAGTGGGCCAGATTCACAGAACTAACTTAAGACAAAATTCTAAACTTACTACCATTTTGGTATTTACAGAAGGCACTTACTCATTTTGGTATTCACTGAAGGCACTTACTCATTTCGGTATTCACAGAAGTTAGGAGTTCTAACTTTAGGACTCCTAAATGCCTTCTGTGAATACCAAAGTCTTAAAGTTAGGATTTTTCTCAGTTGAGGAGTAGCAAAGTTAGGACTCCTAACTTTAGGACTCCTAAATGCCTTCTGTGAATACCGAAAGTCTTAAAGTTAGGATTTTTCTCAGTTTAGGAGTTGTAAAGTTAGGACTCCTAACTTTAGGACTCATAAATGCCTTCTGTGAATACTGAGTCTTAAAGTTGGGATTTTCCTCAGTTTAGGAGTAGTAAAATTAGGACTCCTAACTTTAGGACTCCTAAATGCCTTCTGTGAATACCGAAAGTCTTAAAGTTAGGATTTTTCTCAGTTTAGGTGTAGTAAAGTTAGGACTTTTGTTATTGACAGAAGGCATTTAGGAGTCCTAAAGTTAGGACTCCTAACTTCTGTGAATACCGAAATGAGTAAGTGCCTTCTGTGAATACCACAATGAGTAAGTGCCTTCTGTGACACCAAAATGGTATTAAGTTTAGGATTTTGTCTTAAGTTAGTTCTGTGAATCGGGCCCGGTGCTTATTCAACTGTTGATGCCACCCTTTGAACCTATACATAAGATGAATCTCAAAACACTTTAGTGGAAAACTGCACTACTCTTGTCTCTTGGAGAGTAGGAGAGCTTCAGGCCTTCACAATTAAAGAAACATATCTTAATTTCAAAAAGGTCAGTCACCTTGCGCACCAAATCTAGTTTCATGCCAAAGGTGCCTTTAGATTTTCATCCAAATGAACCCAACAATCCTTGTTTTTTCTTTTCAAATACAACTACATCAGCAGAAAGAGTTTGTGAGGTATATACAGGTGCTTCAAAAGTCATACGGACAGGAGAAAAAGACATGCACTTTTCGGATCAGGTGTTTAGCTCTTTCGGCTGTCCAGACAGGGGCTGCCCTTTGTTTAAGCAAGGCATTGTCAAGTGACTATCAGTTCACATCACTTTCTAGAGTAATAAAGTTAAGCGCCCACTTCAACACATGGTGAAGGCTCATTTCATGACAAACATGTCTGCTGTAGCTTCACTCTATGCCAAAGTGCTTTGTACATCTACCATGCACTTATGTGGGAAAGCAAGCACACTTACACCACCTACTACTGCCTGGACTTCAAAGCAGCACCCTATTCTTCAGTGGGTGAAGCAGGTCTACACAACCTATTTTCATTAAAGATGAGCCTGTCTTGCTTTTCCTATTGTTATGCTAAAACTCACCCTTGAGGCGGAAAGCCGGGGGTACCTTGTGCTTACTTGCGCTCTATTCTGACTCGCCAGCGCTGATTAGAAGCGGTGGGGTTATTGATTGAATACTACTTTTAAGAATTGTATATATTTTAATAGGTGGCGTTTTTAAATATAGCCCCTACCGTAGCGAGATTTACATCGCTAGGACACTCTTCGTGGGTGACGCAGCGCCGCTGTTGCTAGGCGCTGGTCACTTCCCCCAGTAACTGGAGACGCCATCTTGGGCCGGGGAAGGCTTGCGTTGGAGATCGCGGCCCCTCCCGCCCTCCCAGCTACTTAAGGGCGTTCTATTAGTTGTCTGGACATTTGCTAAAACTCACCCTTGAGGCGGAAAGCCGGGGGTACCTTGCGCTTACTTGCGCTCTATTCTGACTCGCCAGCGCTGATTAGAAGCGGTGGGGTTATTGATTGAATATTACTTTTAAGAATTGTATATATTTTAATAGGTGGCGTTTTTAAATATAGCCCCTACCTTAGCGAGATTTACATCGCTAGGACACTCTTCGTGGGTGACGCAGCGCCGCTGTTGCTAGGCGCTGGTCACTTCCCCCAGTAACTGGAGCCGCCATCTTGGGCCGGGGAAGGCTCGCGTTGGAGATCGCGGCCCCTCCCGCCCTCCCAGCTACTTAAGGGCGTTCTATTAGTTGTCTGGACATTTGCTAAAACTCACCCTTGAGGCGGAAAGCCGGGGGTACCTTGCGCTTACTTGCGCTCTATTCTGACTCGCCAGCGCTGATTAGAAGCGGTGGGGTTATTGATTGAATACTACTTTTAAGAATTGTATATATTTTAATAGGTGGCGTTTTTAAATATAGCCCCTACCTTAGCGAGATTTACATCGCTAGGACACTCTTCGTGGGTGACGCAGCGCCGCTGTTGCTAGGCGCTGGTCACTTCCCCCAGTAACTGGAGCCGCCATCTTGGGCCGGGGAAGGCTCGCGTTGGAGATCGCGGCCCCTCCCACCCTCCTCCCACCTATTGGAATGTATTTAGGTCAGGGGTCATCCCGTCCGCGCAGCGGGCGGGCGCAGCGGGCGCGCCGACGGCGCGCCTAAGGCGCGCCTAAGGCAAGCCCGTCTGCGCCCGTCCGCGCCGGATCCGGGCCCAGGGCCATGCCCCCTGGCCCTTTTCCATCACCACCCCTGAGGACATACACCTCCAGCCAACTTAGAAACTACCGACCGTTAAAACATCCCCTATGTTCCACATTTGACCCGCACTCACTGGTAGAAAATGCTTATCACTGCTCAAACTGTGATGCCTTAATAGCAACTGATTACACCCGCCCGTACCAGAAACCCAATAAGACTCTCCGTGACTATCTCATGGCCCTCATTAATGTCCGGTCACTGGGTAAACATCGCCATGAGATAGCTGAGCTTATGGAAGAAAAACAAATAGACATTCTGTTTTTAACTGAGACCTGGTTGGATAATGCTTCTGAACCGGACTTGGTTATTGCTGTTCCCCAGGGGTTTTCAATCCATAGATTGGATAGACAACGTAAAAGAGGGGGAGGTATAGCCATAATTGCACGGGATACATATGTGGTCAGAATTGACGAGATACCGCTTACGTCATGCGAGGCTCTTCAATTCTCTATCAAACTTACTCCATCTATAAATTTTAAAGGCATCCTTCTTTACCGTTCTCCAGGACAAAGGTCGGCATTCATTTCTGATATCAGTCACATTCTTGAAGTATCTGCCTTGGACGGTTCATTTACCATACTAGGTGACTTCAATTTTCACTTCGATAAAACTGAAGACAGTGACACAGTCACCCTCCAGGCATGCCTAACCACATTTGGCCTCTCCCAATTAGTGAACGCCCCTACTCATGAAGGAGGTCATATCTTGGATGGCATCTTTTCCAATCTAAATAACCTCCAGGTTTCTGCAATTTTTCCCATTATATGGTCTGACCATTTTGTTATAACCGCCACTTTAACCGGTCACACCACAGGACCAGTAATGGGGAAAGATACTAACCGTCAGACCTTCTTAGATTGGAAAAATATCGACAGCCATAGCTTACAATCAGCTCTGATTAAAACTAGCCCGACTTTGTCGCACGATCCTAAACTCGCCATTATTCAATATAATGAATGGGTTGCATCCGCTGCAACTCGCCTGGTCGAGTTAAAACAAAGCTCTCGAAATAGATCAACACCATCTGCTCCTTGGTTCTCGGATACATTAAGAACACAGAAGCAATGGTGTCGGAAGAATGAGAGGAATTGGCGCAGGCACTATTCCGAAGAAGCCAAAATAATTTACAAACACTCGGTTATCATATATAAAAATATGATCCTAGACGCCAAGAAGAAGTATTTCTCCGAAAAAATTGAACTTTCTAAAAACTCAAGTAAAGCTTTATTTGAGACAACTAAACAATTGGCTGGTTGTTTACCTAACCTTCAACCTCCCCCTTCCCAACTGTTCTGTGATGCCTTGGCCAACTACTTCTATGACAAAGTTAACGACATCTATGCTGTCTTTTCCACCTCCGCAAAAACGCCTGTGAATACCACCCCTGAGAAGGCGAGTTCCTCTACAACCAGTCCTTCCCTATCTCAGTTTGAGGAGGTCTCTATTACTCAGGTCAGGGACTTTTTATCACCTATTAAATCAGGTTCTGCCCTTGATCCATGCCCGTTTAAAGTATTGCTACCAATTTTGGAAGTTTTGCTCCCAGCCATTACCAACATATGTAATACTCTGATTACTACAGGAATCTATCCCGCTGACCTAAAAAAGACATTACTTAAGCCACTGCTAAAAAAACCAAACTTAGACAGGAACGAGCTTAAGAACTATCGACCAATTGCCAATTTGCCCATCTTGGCTAAAGTTGTCGAAAAAGCCTTAAACACTCAACTGTCAGCCTTCATAGAACTCCATCATTTATTGGATGATTCTCAGTTTGGTTTTCGCCAACATCATGGGACGGAGACGGCCCTGATCAAGGCCACAGAGGATATCCGAATTATTCGTGATGCGGGTGGCACTGCGGTCTTGATATTGTTGGATCTTTCAGCAGCATTCGACACGGTCGATCATGCTATTTTGATCGACCGTGTCGAAGACCTGGGGATTAGGCATAAGGCCAAGACCCTCCTGGCATCCTTCCTTGCCGGAAGGACTCAGGTGGTTACCATAGGGCCTTTTCGGTCTACTACCCTGTCCCTGCCATGTGGTGTACCCCAAGGCTCATCCCTGAGTCCGACACTTTTTAATATATATGTGTCGGACCTTGCCAATACCATCAGAGCTCATGGGATGAGCCTTACTTCCTATGCTGACGATACCCAGTTGGTCTTGGCCATCAGAAATGATGGGCAAAAAGTGGCTGACAATTTCAATCTGGGCATGCAGGCTATAGGAAGTTGGATGGCCGCCAACTGCCTCAAATTGAATTCGGATAAGTCCGAGGTGGTCATCTTTGGACACTTATCCCCAGACTGGTCCTCCCGCTGGTGGCCACAGTCCATGGGTTCACCGCCCACCCCAGTCAGTAAGGTGAGAAACCTGGGCGTCATGGTTGATGACAGGCTTACTTTTCTCCCCCATGCAAATCAGATCGCCTCCTCTGCATTCTATAAACTGCGAATTATCAAAAAAATCCTCCCTTTTCTCCCTACCTCAGCTGGCAAAACTTTGATCTCGTCCTTGGTCTTATCCACCTTGGACTATTGTAATGCGCTATTCCTGAATGCCCAAGAGAGAGTCCTCAACAAGCTACAGACTATCCAAAATGCTGCCGCCCGACTGTTGGGTAACATCCCCAAATTCCAATCAGTCTCGAGCACCATCAGAGAGTTGCATTGGCTCTCCATTAGGAACAGAGCCAAGTTTAAGGCTTTGTGCATTGTCTACAAGGCACTGCATAACCAGGGACCAGCCTTTCTGACTCAACAACTTATCCCCTACCGGCCGGCTAGGTCCCTGCGGTCCTCTGATCTCTTCCAGTTGGAAGTACCCCGTACCAAACTGGTCTCATGGGGCGACAGAAGATTTCTTGTTTCAGCACCCAAGCTCTGGAACTCCTTGCCGCTAACCATAAAGAATAGTCCCTCCTTGTGGTCCTTTCGAAAACAACTTAAAACTTGGTTATTTGACCAATAGGTAGATCCTCCTCAGGACTGAATTTAGCAGATATCAGCGCCGAGATGCCCAAGGGCCTTTGTAGCGCTTTACAAGTGTTTAAATAAATAAATAAATGCTCCTGTACTCAAAGCCAGCGTTGTCTTTAAAGTTCTATCCTAAATCCATGTTCTATCTGCAGCTGTGTTGGAATGTAGATTTTCAGGCAAGAAGAGTTGCTGTAAATTTAAAGCGATGCAGTTGTATCGTAACTTTTCATCTGAATAAAACTTAAACTTGTTTATTTAATCTCATCAGGAATCTTCGTTGCTGCAATTGGCGTCAAGCATTAAGTTACCGACTACAATCTTCAGCACAGGGGTGTCACCGATTTCAAAGAACCTAACTTTTGGATACGTTTACTGAAGAAAGCAATATATAGATATTCCCACAGGAACAGGAAACTACGCAGTCTAATTTGGGGAACACTGTGATAACCTTGCCGATTTTCAATTTCTTCAATAGAAATTCAGGTACTGTACTACGGCATCTTTTGAAATCACTAATATGGAGCATTGAGGCCCGGCTCCAGGAACTTTTATTTGGGTAGCCTACGGGTGCTTTCAGGGGGGGTCACTGCAGCAGTCACGCCCGTCATGACGGTGGGGGAGGAACTGGGGGGGGTGTAGCGCTGGGGGTTAATTTAATATTATTAATTTCAATCAATCAGCGTGGAGAAGGACAGAATGTGCATGACTGGTTTGGGCCCAGAGCGCTAACCAAATAGTCTTTACGCATTCAGGACTGGGCACACCTCTCCTCCCCTGCCCTGCTCGCAGAGCAGCCCCCACCCACCCGCAACCAAACATAAAATGGTAATAACTGAAAGTTATTACCATTTTATGATTCTGCCTCTCGCACTGCGAGAAAGCAGTGGTGCAACGCTCCTCCACCCTAGTGTAGGAGCCGCCCCTGCACTGCAGGCCCCATTTGTTGCTTCTGGAGGTAGCCTACAAGCCCTAGATTACATCATATCTACTTGCAAACAGTCACCATGATACCCCGGATTGATTCTGTGTGTATACAGAGCATGTGGAGAGTTATTTGAAAGTAGGAGCAATGTCTGGACCTAACTGCAAACCCTTCGAATTCCAACAGGCCAGGCTTCAATACAAGTACTTGAATGTCAAGCATATTATAATAGTTCAAGATTAAGGAAGATTAAGGAAGTCCCTATTACCACATGAAAGCCTTGACATTATTGCAATAGAAAGGCTAGCTATTTACTTGTTGCAATTTGTCAAACACTTATTTCTTTGCACAAATTTAGCTTGATACACTTTACTCTCTTGTCATTCTTTTGCGATGTACTTTCAAAGATACAAATTCATGAAAAACAGTTACACATTTGAAAAAAGAGAAATGAGTATTTTATGAAAACTGTCAGCAGTTTTCACACCGACCATTCCAAAACTAGCAGTCCAGTCATAGAGGTAACCTTCTCTTAGTCTTTAAAAACTCCCTTATAAACTCATCCATACGTAGGTTTTGGTGAGCTCCTTTCTCATGTGCTAAAACAGTCAATTTATGAAAGATAAAGCATCAATCTGTAATGCAATACAGGAGAATGAGACTCCCATCGAGTTGCTGAATTGCACAATGTGAAATTAGAAATCCTGGGATCAGTCCTGGTTTCCATGCATGACCAAATTGTGTGATCCTAGCCAAACCTTTATTTCCCTGAGCCTCCTTTATTCATCCTCACGTAAGAGGGCACCTTAAAATACATGTGTTCTAGATGTGCACTGTACAAAACAAATTGTCTGTGAGAACAAGCCCGAGCACTAATACATCATTTGATGTAGGAGTGCTCTGACTTGTTCTCACTTGTAAGGTAGATCCCTAGGGATCACATATCGGGTGTGGGTGATTTACCCCTCCCTTTAGCACCATAACAACTATTTACGAATTAGGATAATACCGCTAAGAGTGAGCACCAACACCACACGGGGTCCTATCACTCAACACAGAGTTTATTTAAAAACACATTTTCTGTTTGATTTAGTCTACTATAATAGTGCTTCATCTGCACTAAGAATCTAAGCCACAAGTAAGGCACACATAACAACAGACTTGCCCTTTAGTTTACTAAGGGCCAGATGTACAAACATTTTTTGCAGTCGCAAATGGGCAATTGGGCAATTGGCACGTTTGGGACTGCAAAAAAGGATGTTGGTATGTACAAACGCTATTGTGCAAGACTGTATTAGGAAATGGCATTCGAAGGGCGACCCTTCCTAATAGCTAGTCGCATTTGTATGTTTCATTGTTTTGCAACCGCAATTGCAAAACACTCGCAGTTTACCACCTACTTCAAGTTGGCGGTAAGCCACTCGGAAAGAGGAAGGAGTCACCAGGGGATCCCTTCCTCTTTGTGAATGAATGCAAAAATATGTTTTAAGTGCAGGCAGTGGTCCCACGGACCACTGCCTGTTCTTAGAAAATGAAAAAAGCTTTTAATTTTTCTTTTTGAAATGTATCCCATGTAAGGTCCCTTTGATAGGAAGAGGAGGTTTCTGAGGTGGGAGTATAAGGCAAGTAACACTTCTCAGCCTCCCTCATTGTCAGTCATTACTACCGGAAGAGACCCCGGACACTCCCTTCCCAGCCTGATTATCCATTTTCTACTATCCGTCTCCCGTTCACCTTAGCTCACAGCTGACCTTGGGCCCCAGCCCCATATCAGCCACCATCCGATTCCATTTTAATTATTTCCGGTAAAAAACATTAGGAAAATTACCCTCAAACTTAAATCATTGAATATAACAGTAAAACAAATTAGCACAAACTTTAAAATATATTCCACAGATGCCCTAATGACCGAACTGCTAAGTAAATAAACAAAAAATGAAACCCCATGACAGGGCTGGCTTTAGCTCTGGTGCAAAAGTCTTTATTGGTGCCCCACCACTGACCTCTTACCTTTACTACTACCCTCCAACAGTGCCCTTCATCTCTCCATAGCCCCTTCCCCTCATGCCTTCCTCCTCGGATGTCCTCACTGCCACCCTCCAACAGCGCCCCACATCTCTACGGAGCCTCTCCCCCTCATGACCTCCTCCTCAGACTCCCTCACTACCACCCTCCACCAGTGCCCCTCATCTCTCTGTAGCCCCCCTACACTCCATACCACCTCCTCAGATTCCATCACTGCCACCCTCCACCAGTGCCCCTCATCGCTCCATAGCACCTCCTCCCATTACCCCCTACTCGAAATCCCTCACTACCACCTTCCAACAGTGCACCTCATCTCTCTGTAGCCTCTCCCCCTCATGACCTCGTCCTTAGACTCCCTCACTACCACCCTCCACCAGTGCCCCTCATCTCTCTGTAGCCCCCTTACACCCCCATGACCACCTCCTTGGATTCAGTCTTTGCCACCCTCAACATGTGATCCTTATTGCTCCATATCCCCTCCCACTATGATCCCCTCCTTGGATGCCCTCACTGCCACACTCCACCAGTGCCCCTCATCTCTCCATAGCTCCTCCAACTCATGACCTACTCCTCAGACTCCCTCACTACCACCCCCACCAGTGTCCCTCATCTCTCCGTAGCCTCTCCCCCTCATGACCTTCTCCTTGGACTCCCTCACTACCACAAATCAGCTAGTGCCCCTCATCTCTCTGTATCCCGCTACACCCCATGACCCTCTCCTCGGATGCCCTCACTGCCACGCTCCATCAGTGCCCCTCATCTCTCCACAGCCCCTCCAACTCATGACCTAATCCGCGGATTCCCTCACTGCCACCCTCCACCAGTGGCCCTCATCTCTCCATAGCCTCTCACCCTCATGACCTCCTCCTCTGACTCCCTCATTACCACCCTCTACCAGTGCCCCCATATCTCCGTAGCCCCTCTCTCATATGCACTTCATTAGTTGTATAGCGCTACTCATAGTGTAGGGTGTCACAGTACTTTAAATTGGGCCCGCATTATACAGAGACAATGAATCATACAAGTATGTAAATCAGCCTATAGGGAATGTCACATAAGCCAATGAGGATTACCAGGAGTAGGAATCACATGTCATCCATACTGGTGGGCAGTATGTTTTAAGAAAGTTTGGTCTGGAGAAGCACAAACACAGGATTTAAAGCATACCCAAGTGGTAGTGTGGGGGAGCTTTACTGATTAAAATGTATGTCTGCCCTTACAAACTCTTTATAGCAACATTAGAAGAATGAAAGACTGGAGAAATATTAACTACACAAAAAAGAAGTTCTAATTATACCTTTCAGGTTTGTATGCGGCTCTTTGATGACAGTTCATAGGTCACTGTCCTGTTAGGATTGTAACTTCTGAACTGCAAGTAACAAAAGGATCTCTGCAACCAAGGCAGTAACCCACTGAGCTATCCACAAAAACGACAGTTTATCTGCATTTTAAAACTACCCACAGACAAAGTATTGCTCTCCAGCAGAATCATTAATCACCAGAGTTATTTGGACATTTTTATTGTTGTCTTGCATTTGTGTCAAAGAAAGGATTTGCCCCCTTTGCCCTGCCCCTATTCTACCTGCACAAGTGGGCGGAGGCACAGCCCACCTTTCTAAAAGGAGATGCGTGATGGGGGGGGGGCTGTGAGAAAGAGCCCAGGCCCAATCACGCAACTCCCAGAAGAAGAAAAAAACGTTCAGAGGAACTTCTGGCCTTCTTAATGTCGCAGCCAGTGGCAGCTAGTGACATTTGAGAGTGGTGGGCGTAAAGTTAGAGATGACTTAAATAGCACGCGAGCACTGCATTTTATTTTACTCTACTGTAGCCCCATCAAAAGGGTCCCATCACACCCATTTCAACAGAAACACAATTACAACAGGAGTAGGTGACCACTCTGTGCTCTCTGCCGAGAGGCCAAGGATGGATGGCCATGTACTCTGAACACGTTTTTGACTGATTGCAGGCACTATGAGAAAAGTGCAGTGCCCTCAGTCTCCGCTCCAGAGCTCTCAATTGTGGCATAAACTTGTGGCGCTGCTGGTGCGACTCGATCCACGTTTATTGTTGCCATATTATTGGAGTGCTTTGCCTGAGCACCAGGGGCCTTATTTATGAAGGCCTTGCGCCGCCGGTGCGTCACTTTTTCCCATTTTAAAAGTGGCGCACCGGCGGCGCAAGGCCTTCATAAATAAGGCCCCAGGTACATTACACAAGGAGAACATATTCAGTTTTGGTTTCCACACGCATATCACTGACTATTCCACTTTTCACCGAGTGATTGTCTGTAATTAAATAAAGCAAGTCTGTTCAAACGCCTTAAAAGCTGAGCATTTGCTACAGCAGAGTGGGCACAAACCACTGTTCTTATTTAAAAGAAAATCCTCAAGAAGATCTTAAGCATCTTCTGAAAATACGCCTCTTCCCACCTTGAGGAAAATTTCCTCACCAGTAAATAACTGCCTCCCGCATTTTAAGCAGTCCTAGGTTCGACAATGATGACAGCGGGTTTTCATTTATGTGTTTTCTCCTCTGTGTCTTTCTTGATCTTTCTAGACCTTATGGAAACTTTAGCGATCACTTTTGGATCTACAAAATAGGTAAGGTTTGAACTAGTCTGTCGCTTAGAGGCGTAATGCTTTTGAGTCTTTGAATTCAAAAGATGTAAATACAGCTTCTGTTTTCTTTTTTCTTTTTAGTGTTTGTTGGTCCTGAGGAGAATCCCACGAATGAGGGGGTTCAAAACGCGTGGACCTCTTCTTTTCTTTGTTGTTTTCAAACAAATGCATCAATGAAGTCAGTCAGGGCTGGTTATGCAGTATTAAATAAGTGGTTTATGAATTGATTGTTTCTTCTCATTGAATTGTATATAACCAAGCCCATTTGGTTGCATTGTTTGAGGTTTTTTGGTCCCTTGTCCAGCTCTATTCAGTAGAACAGTTTTTCGTTATTGGATTACAAGGGATCTGTTGATCTTGTGATTTCCTGATTTGTTTAAGGATGAGTGTGTGCGTGTAGTGTGAGTGAAGAAGCGTGGTTCGATTATGCAAAATTGTTTGATTGGATGTGTGAGGTTGTGTCATTTTGGTGTATATAGATTAATTGTTGTATATTTGTTTCTTTTTGATTCTTTATACCAATGATGGTGGCTTTTTGAAAAGAAGTATATAAAAATTCAAAACAAAGTTTTGGGAAAAAATTAAGTTTATTGAGTAAACTTGGCATTTTTTGACTAGCAGCATTTGTGCCTTACAAAGTCATTTGAATATATATCAGTTCCGGCATTTGTGGTTGTTTTGGTTGTTCAAGGGCTCAGCCTTACTGATTAGAGCCACACCCATTATAGTTCTATTGTTGATTGGCGGGTGTCGACCCGCGAGGTTTGTATTCTCCAGATTCATTCGGAGTCAGCGGTCTTTCTATTTCCGTATAAACACAGGTTTGTAGGGTGTAACTTGCACAGGCTTGCTTCTAATCTATTTTCTTCAAATCTTCTCTTGTACGTGATCTTTTTCATTTTTTATTATTTTTGTTTTGAATAATTCCATTATGTCTGAAAACGACACCTTTGTGTATAGCGAGGAACACATTAAAAAACTCATGAGCGCACCACCTCTTTTTTCTTCAGCTACTTTAAGTGAGACAGCTAAAACACAGAATGAAACTAGTAAACTTCTGCGACTAAAGAAAAAAAAAATTTGGACGGATTTGCACGGTCATTTTCTAATGCAGCATCTAAAGGCCGGGACGATTCCTGGAGGATTACAGATTCGTAATATACCGGTCATTTTTACAGATGATCCTCTTTTCAAAAAAGGCTTCAGTCGAATAGAGACAAAATGCAGTAAGGACCTGATGGTCCTTACTGTTGAAACAGCACTAAGGATTTCACAGCAACAATTGGATGAAATTGCCACCTTGGAAACTGAGATTAAGAACAATCAATTGATTACCGATTCAAAAACGTTACTAGAAAAGGTGGACAAAGAAATCCTTGAGTTCAAAGATTACACGATTAATCAAAAAGAGAACAAGTTTGAAAAAGACAGAAAGAATTTCTCTTTGGATGCGGTCTGTCCGTTTTTACAAGCAGATTTCTACACTAGAGTAGAATCACGAAGATATTTATCTGACTTCCAAGGAAGGTCCAAAAATCAATTTATATCTTTCTCGGACACTTCTTCTTCTTCATCTGGAGGCGAAACAGATAGCAACGAAGGACGCTCTAATCTAAATAGAAGATGGACTGCCAAACAACAACCTGGCCAGCTCAAACCCAGGGGACGCACCAGATTCAACAATCAGCCGAGGGAAATGACAACCCGACGACAACACTACAAAAATTTAATACTTCATCTATTTTCAATTTATCAGGACGGGTACTTTCAGCTGCGGAGGAAAGCCTACTGAACAAAGGTTTAACATTTGTCACCACAAGACGCACAGATTTAATCAAAATGAAGACAGAAGCAATTGAATTCTGTCGCAAATGCGTCTAAAGATATTCTTCGCCGACTCTGACAGCTCAACAGCATTGGAAGTCACTGGACTACGAAAAAAATCCAATTTTTGCCCGCCAGCAAACAGAATTCCGCGGGAGATTAAGACTTTTGAGAAAACTATTCTGTCTGCAATTCTAACATAGAGTCAAAATCCAAATATGTCAAACATAACAATTCTAAAGCTGAACGAGAAGCTATCATTTCTCTCAACGATGATCCTTCTGTGATTATTAAACAGGCAGACAAAGGGGGCTCAATTGTGGTCTGGGGCGCCCCTGAATACTCAATGGAGGTATTAAAACAACTTAATGATCAAACCTGTTATAAACGCATTTCAAAGGATCCGACAAACGAACTCCAGGGTGAGCTCTTTTCTATTTGAAAATCAGGATTTGAAGAGGGCTTCTTAGGTAAAAAGGAGTACAGCTTGCTACAGAATACATTTCCAAGAATTCCTGTCTTTTATGTGCTTCCCAAAGTACACAAAAGTGTGCCTTGTCCGCCAGGCAGACCAATTGTGTCTGGATGTGACTCATTGATAGAACCTATATCAAAGTATATAGATTTCTTTCTAAAACCTTTTATGGAGAATGTTCAATCTTATCTCCAGGACACTACTGATTTTATACACAAGTTGTACAATGTTGGTTTTGAAATAAACAGAGATATAACGGTAACAATGGATGTTACATCATTATACACCCAAATCCCACAGGATGAGGGTTTGGCTGTGTTGGAATATTACTTGGAGAAAAGACCAAAACCATTAAGAGTTCCCACTGAATTCATTCTGAAACTGGCAACTTTTGCATTAAAAAGAAACTACTTCATGTTTGGCAAGGAATTTTTTTACCAAACAAAAGGAGTGGCGATGGGGTGCCCTTTTGCCCCAGAGTTGGCAGTTCTCTTCATGTCATTGTATGAAGAAAGATTTGTGTATAACAACCCTTTTGGACAGTTCATTAAAACATCGATGCGCTACATCGATGATATTTTCTTTGTTGTGTTCAGGCAACACCGACGAATTACAATTCTACGAATGGCTTAACCAAAGATCACCGGATATAAAGTTCAGCATGGATAAATCATCACATAGGATGGATTTTTGGACGTTGAAGTTTATCCTTCTGAGGGAGGACTTGTAACAACTCTGTATAAAAAACCTACAGAGAGGAATAAGGCACTCCTTTTCACGAGTAACCATCCGAGAAGTCTAAAAGAGAATCTAACATATGGCCAATTTTTTAGGATTCGCCGCAATTGTACATTTCAGGATGAATATGATGTACAGGCCAGAAATTTGAGTGAGAAATTGATTGAACAAGGCTATCCTAAAAGACTGCTAAAGTCCACTATGAAGAAAGCTAGGTGGACACCAAGGGAGATATTGTTACAAAAAACCACAAAAAGGCCAACAGAACGTCAAGTCTTTGTGACAACCTTTTGTCCTAATTCGAATCTCCTCAAAAAAACTGTCAATCAAAAACTGCCATTTGATTCAAAATCTTGATCCGTCTTTTTCCAATGTCCCACTTTTTGCGTTTAAGAAAGAAAAAAGAGTATCAAATCATATAGCAGCTCAAAAAACTTCACAACTGCCATCATTGAGACAAATGGTAGCTTTAGTCCCAGTCACAGGGCACCACAAATGTGGCACTTGTGCATGCTGCGATCAGACAGTAGAGGGGTCATTATTCAGCCACCACAGAATTCATTGGAAACATGATGCTTTTACGAATTGTAGAACCAAAAATGTAGTCTACGGTGTCCTGTGTCCTTGTTCGATGCTGTACATAGGAAAAAACAATCAGGAGGTGCGACTACGCATCACTCAACATAAGTCAAGAATCAGGAAAAAGGTGGCCAATACCCCACTGGTTAACCATTGGAATAAGAAAGCCCATTCGGAACAAGATTTCCGGTGGACAGTTATCTCTAAAATCGAGAGGGACCAAAGAGGGGGAAACCCCGAGCTAAGATTATCGCAACGCGAGGCTATGTTAATTATTAAGTTTAACACAGCTTGTGTAGGACTCAATGAGCTTTCGGAAATTTTCAACCTGTAACTATTGAATTGATACAACATTGCAATATCATACTCCGGATACCAGAATGTACTGCGAGGTTTTATGATATCTCACAATTCCTTGCATACACCTTTTCTTTTAAGACTTCCGGCTGGGGCTAAGCGTTATGCTAGTACATGTTCCAATTGCTTTGAGGAGTTCAAAATTACGAAAACTATAGAGGTAGGTTTTTTAACCCCTCTAAATAACGACAGTCTCAAACTCATCTTTGTAGGACGTCAATTTAGTGTTTGTGTTTCGGCAGAATCAGCATGCACGAAAGAAACGGTACGTTTACGTGGCAGCCACGAATACACGCCGAGAAGGAGATGCCGGCAACTTGCTCCCGGTTTGGCCGCTAAATAGCAAGGTACGTACGATTCATCAGTATCTCAGTTACAACCCCTTTTGTCATGACCGCCATTATGTTTAATTAGAACTTTCTTGATTACAGAAATCAAAACGCAACTCTATAAATTATCGAGTAGATCGTATGCTGTCTTAAGAAGTCCAGTGCCATGTTGCAAGGTACATTTTGTTACGATCCACCGCCAAAGCTCGATTAATGTTTTTTAGGCTGTCGGATTGGATTTTTGAAATGCACTTCTGTTCATTTCAGGATTGATTTGAATATCGGCATGGTTCCCTCCAGCTTTCAGTCAGCCACATTGGATTGAGCAATATCCGAGGAAGTCAGGTACGCTCCATGACTAATCACGTTTAGTGACATCCCGGACCCAGTAAGAATTCTAGTTACAATTAGTGTTTTATACATCTTTTCCGCAGATATCACAAGTCCGTCACTAGCCAATAAAAGACATTGCCTGTGTCCACACGTTACGTTGTTTCAATTGGTACGACCTTTTTTCCTCTTTCTTAAGCAGTCCTAGGTTGGACAATGATGACAGCGGGTTTTCATTTATGTGTTTTCTTCTCTGTGTCTTTCTTGATCTTTCTAGACCTTATTGAAACTTTAGCGATCACTTTTGGATCTACAAAATAGGTAAGGTTTGAACTAGTCTGTCGCTTTGAGGTGTAATGCTTATGAGTCTTTGAAATCAAAAGATGTAAATACAGCTTCTGTTTTCTTTTTTCTTTTTAGTGTTTGTTGGTCCTGAGGAGAACCCCACGAATGAGGGGGTTCGAAACGCGTAGACCTCTTCTATTCTTTGTTGTTTTCAAACAAATGCATCAATTAAGTGAGTCAGGGCTGGTTATGCAGTATTTAATAAGTGGTTTATGTATTGATTGTTTCTTCTTATTGAATTGTATATAACCAAGCCCATTTGGTTGCATTGTTTGAGGTTTTTTGGTCCCTTGTCCCGCTCAATTCAGTAGAACAGTTTTTCATTATTGGATTACAAGGGATCTGTTGATCTTGTGATTTCCTGATTTTTTAAGGATGAGTACTGTGTGTAGTGTGAGTGAAGAAGTGTGGTTCGATTATGCAAAATTGTTTGATTGGATGTGTGAGGTTGTGTCATTTTGGTGTATATAGATTAATTGTTGTATCTGTGTATCTTTTTGATTCTTTATACCAATGATGGTGGCTTTTTTGAAAAGAAGTATATAAAAATTCAAAATAATTTTTTGGGAAAAAAAGAAAGTTTATTGAGTAAATTTGCCATTTTTTGACTAGCAGTTTTGTGCCTTACAAAGTCATTTGAATATTTATCAGTACGCGAATTTGTGGTTGTTTTGGTTGTCCCACATTTTAAACAGCAGAGGATCTCTGCTGCAGAGGCGCAACTAGAGCCAAATTTCGGGGGGAGGTGGTGAGGCTGAGAAAAAATGTAGTGGATGGCTGATTCTTCCAGCGATATGTAGAGTGGAGCTGCAGGGGCTCTAAGAAGGGGTGAAAAACGACAAAGCCACATTAACAAGCAAATGGTCTTTTAAAGACCTGTGAAGTGCTCGGGTGTGGCTGTGTGTGTGTCCGGGAAGCTGTCTCAGCTGCGAGGGCCAACGTTCATGTTTGGGTGGGCCAGGCTCATGTTTGGATAGGCCTGGCCCACCTGGCCCACCCGCTAGAACCGGGCCTGGGAGCATTTCACGTGCCTCTCTAGCTCGCACACAGTCACGCTCTTCAAGACATCCTATACGTTCCAAGCCTGCACTCAGGGCCGGCTTTAGCGCTGGTGGCACTCGGTGCGATAATCTTTTTTGATGTGCCCCCACTATGATTTCCTCCTCGGATTCTCTCACTACCACCTGGCAAAAATGCATCTCATCAGCCATAAGGTATTGCTAAACACAGCGCATGCCCAGAGTTCAGCGCCCCCGTCCAAATGTCAGAGCCTAGTGCGACTGCACGGTTGCACTGCTCTAAAGCCGGCCCTGCATGCTCTGACAGTGTACAACATGCATCGGTACATACTGTGATGTGAACTGCCACATGCATAGTTGCACATTCACGTTAAATGAGGTAGATGATCAAGTGATCAATACTTGTGCTGGTGTAATGTGATTAGGAAGTAAAATGGACTTGCATCTGCGTCTCTAAAGAAGATTATAATAGAATGCAGACTAACGGCCATCTGTGCCTCGTGGAGCTAACAGTTTTCTGGCAGTTTGTCAACCGCCAAGCTTATATTTAATCTGTTTACTCTCGAATATCATTCTGTGGCTACAATAAGACATTGTAAAAGGAAGTTCGACCCCCCACTCAAATTTCTATCTATCAAAAGGGACTCTCTATACTACAGTCAGATGGACACAATGGTAAGAAGAATTTCCTTCCTCCATGAAAGCGATTGATGGAGACAAAATATCTACAGAAAGAAAAATATTTTCCTGTAATGCCTGGGACTATAAGGCCAAGTGCGGTTTCCAATTCTGCCCCAAGTCATGCTATTTGAAGGTTAGGGTGACTCTGATAAATTTAAAGGCGCAATATTAAGAACAGAATATCGATTCAAACCTACATCAAGCATAGATTTGAATAGATTCAAATAATACACACAAGCTCAAAAGCAAGGGGAGTCATTTGATAAATTTATTACAGCATTGAGACCCTTGCCTATGACAAGAAATTTGGCCCTATAACTGAAGAAATTATCAGGGATCAAATTATTGTTCATGTTAAAAGTAAAAAAAACAGGAAAAATTATGAGTCATAGGAGATAGCAAATTACAGGCTGCTGTGACAATGGCTAGGGTATTAGAGCAGTCTTAAAAATGAATGAGGTCTGTCCACAGTGGTAGACACACAGATTCAGAGAGGACGTTTTCAGTGTGATTGAAAGTAAAAACAGGTCAAGTGGGTTATCTTGCTTTAAAAAGGTAAAAAAGTCAACTGTTTGCTATAGATGTGGAGCTTGACTCACTTTGCTTCATGTAAAGAGTGTCCTGCAATAAGCAAAGAATGTAAGATTTGTTGAAATATTCTTATGTCAATAAGGAAGAAGGACTGTCTTATAAGTGTTCATGTGAATGCAAAGGGAACAAGCATTTACAATGCAATAGTCTCGGCAATATTATAGGTAGAGCTATTGGTATTGCTTTTTTTTTATCCCTAAATAAATGGCATTGTCATTTCTGTTGGCATTAGCGTAATATTTTGCATATGTGATACCTATTGCATTAGCAGAGAGAGAGTGAGGTAGTGAGATATAGAGAGAGAGTGAGGTAGTGAGAGAGAGTGAGGTAGTGAGAGAGAGTGAGTGAGGTATTGAAACAGTGATGTAGTGAGGGAGAGGGATGTTGTGAGGTAGTCAGATGTAAGCAGAAAGTGATGTTGCGATGTAGTGAGATAGAGAGAGAGGTAGTGAAAGAGACAGTGAAAGTGAGTTAGTGAGATAGAAAGAGTGAGGTAGAGAGATAGAGAGTGAGTGATGTAGTGAGTTAGAGAGAGAGAGAGTGAAGTTGTGATGTTGTGAGATAGAGAGAGAAGTTGTGAGATAGTGAGGTAGTGATATAGATAGAGGGGAGTAGTGATGTATAGAGAGTTATGTAGTGAGAGAGAGTGAGGTAGATAGAGAGTGAGGTAGTGAGAGACAGAGAGAGTGAGGTAGTGAAAGAGTGAGTTTGTGAGGGAGAGGGATTTTGTGAGGTAGTGAGATAGAAACAGTGAGTGATGTTGTGACGTAGTGAGATAGAGAAAGATTGAGGTAGTGAAAGAGAGAGTGAAAGTGACTTAGTGAGATAGAAAGAGAGAGAGTGAGTTAGTGAGATAGAGAGTGACGTAGTGAGTTGGAGAGAGAGAGTGAAGTTGTGAGGTAGTGAGATAGAGAGTGAGTTAGCGAGAGAGTGATGTAATGAATTTTTGAGGGAGTGAGTTGTGTTATAGTGAGGTAGTGAGAGTGATATCGAAATAGATAGAGTGATGTTAGGGAGAGAGTTAAGGAGAGAGAGAGTGAGATAGTGTTATAGATATATTTTGAGTAGTGATGTAGTGAGAGTTTTTTGTGAGAGAGTGAAGTAGATAGAGAGTGAGGTAGTGAGAGATAGAGAGAGTGAGGTAGTGAAAGAATGAGGTAGTGAGGGTGAGAGTTGTTGTGATGTATTGAGATAGAAACAGAGAGTGATGTTGTGAAGTAGTAAGCTAGAGAGAGAGTGAGGTAGTGAATGAGAGAGTGAAAGTGAGTTAGTGTATTTGAGAGAGAGAGAGTGAGGTAGTGAGATAGAGAGAGAGTGAAGTTGTGAGGTAGTGAGAGAGTGATGTAGTGAACTTTAGAGAGAGTGTTGTGATATAGTGAGGTAGTAAGAGAGAGATAGTGAGATAGAAATAGATAGAGTGAGGTAGTGATGTAGAGAGAGTGAGGTAGTGAGATAGAGAGAGAGTGAAGTAGTGAGTTAGAGAGAGAGAGTGAAGTTGTGAAGTAGTGTGTTAGAGAGAGAGATATTTACTGTGGTAGTGATATTGTGATGCTGTGAGAAAGAGAGAGTTGAGTAGTGAGGTAGAGAGTGAGGTAGAGAGAGAGGGATTTAGTGAGAGATAGTGTAGTAGTGTGAGAGATAGTGAGGTAGTGAGAGAGATAGTGAGTAGGTGAGAGAGAGAGTGAGGTAGTGAGAGAGAGAGTTCGGGAGAGAGAGAGTGGCGTAGTGAGAGAGCGAGCCAACCCCACACACATACAGACCCACCCACACAGAGCCACACAAATACAAAGTTTATCACGCAGACATACATACAGAGCCACACATACAGAGTCAGCTAGACACACATAGAGAGCTATGCACACAAATATACAGAGCTACAGACATCCACATACATAGCCACTGACTTACACATACAGAGCTAGCCACAGACATAGAGTCACCTAACACATAGTGAGCCAGCCACATAAAGATACTGAGCCATCTATACACACACATAGAGGCAACTATGCACTTATTGAGCTACTCATACACTGAGCTACACACACACACAGCTACACACATAGAACCACACAGACATACACAGACCCACACATACTGAGCAACACACAGACAGAGCCACACACACATACAGAGCCACACACACAGAGCGCCACACACACAGAGTTACACACATATATCCAGCCTAAACTTAGGTACACACAGACAGAGCTACTTTTAAATAGAGACACCTAGCCATATCGGAACCACTTCGTGCACAGCGGTGCACATCGCTGCAGGGAGCACGGAGACACCACGGACCATGTTGGACATAGAAAAAAGAGAAAAAACAAGATTAGCAAAAATAAAAATGAGGTAGTGAGGGTGAGAGTTGTTGTGATGTATTGAGAAAGAAACAGAGCGTGATGTTGTGAAGTAGTGAGCTAGAGAGAGAGTGAGGTAGTGAATGAGAGAGTGAAAGTGAGTTATTGTATTTGAGAGAGAGAGAGTGAGGTAGTGAGATAGAGAGAGAGTGGAGTTGTGAGCTAGTGAGAGAGTGATGTAGTGAACTTTAGAGAGAGTGTGTCGTGATATAGTGAGGTAGTGAGAGAGAGATAGTGAGATAGAAATAGATAGAGTGAGGTAGTGATGTAGAGAGAGTGAGGTAGTGAGATAGAGAGAGTGAAGTAGTGAGTTATAGAGAGAGAGTGAAGTTGTGAAGTAGTGTGTTAGAGAGAGAGATATTTACTGTGGTAGTGATATTGTGATGCTGTGAGAAAGAGAGAGTTGAGTAGTGAGGTAGAGAGTGAGGTAGAGAGAGAGTGATTTAGTGAGAGTTAGTCTAGTAGTGTGAGAGATAGTGCGGTAGTGAGAGAGATAGTGAGTTAGTGAGAGAGAGAGTGAGGTAGTGAGGTAGAGAGTGAGGTAGAGAGAGAGTGATTTAGTGAGAGTTAGTGTAGTAGTGTGAGAGATAGTGAGGTAGTGAGAGAGATAGTGAGTTAGTGAGAGAGAGAGTGAGGTAGTGAGAGAGAGAGTTAGGGAGAGAGAGAGTGACGTAGTGAGAGAGCGAGCCAACCCCACACACATACAGACCCACCCACACAGAGCCACACACATACAAAGTGTATCACGCAGACATACATACAGAGCCACACATACAGAGTCAGCTAGACACACATAGAGAGCTATGCACACAAATCTACAGAGCTACAGACATCCACATACATAGCCACTGACTTACACATACAGAGCTAGACACAGACATAGAGTCACCTAACACACATAGTGAGCCAGCCACATAAAGGGCTAGATGTAGGTAATTCTTATTTACCGATTCATAAATACCGAATTTTACCGATTCGGTATTTATGAATCGATAAATTAGAAGGTGGGAGATGTAGGTAAATTTTCATTTTTAATTACCGAATCGGTAACATTCGGTATTTACCGATTCGGTAAATACCGAATCGGTATTGCCCATTGATTCCTATGGGCCTTGAAGCCCATAGGAATCAATGGGCAATACCGATTCGGTATTTACCGAATCGGTAAATACCCAATCCTGCAAGGGTGCAGGGGGTGTCACTTTGACACCCTCTAGCACCCCAAGTACAGGCTTGTGTGACATGTGGCACACATGCATGCCCTAAGGGCATGCATGTGTGCCACATGACCGCGTCAACCAGACAGGAGGAGGCATCGCCATCATCCACAGGAACACCATCCGCATCACGACCAACACCGACAACACCATCGCACCCGCCGAACACCTGCACTTCCAGATCCACGTCAACCCCAAGACCACCCTCAGAGGCACCCTCATCTACAGACCCCCGGGACCACGAACACAATTCAGCCAGGACATCGCCGACTTCATCAGCCCGCTCGCCCTCCCCTCAGCCGACTACATCCTCCTCGGGGACCTCAACTTCCACCTGGAGAACAACAACGACCGCAACACCACCACCCTGCTGGACAACCTCGCAAACCTGGGACTCAAGCAGCTGGTGACCACCCCCACCCACTACGCCGGACACACACTCGACCCGATCTTCTCTTCCAGCAAGGACATCGCCTTCAGCCACGCCACGGGACTCCAATGGACGGACCACAGCTGCGTCCACTTCAGCTTCAGAAGGACCACGCTCCACCATCACCAGCAACAGGCTCCCCGCAGAAGCTGGAACAAGAGCACTGCAGACCAGCTCACTACGTCCTTGAGCAAGAACCCTCCCACCAGCACAACGAACCCCAGTCAAGCAGCCACCAACCTCACGAAATGGATCAGCGACTGCACAGACGAACTCGCCCCGCTGAAGACCCCGCCGAGCAGACTCGGCAGCAAGAAAGCCCCATGGTTTAACGACGAACTCAAGAGTTCCAAGAAGAACTGCAGAGCACTCGAGAAAACCTGGCGCACAGACCCAACACCGAACAACATGACTGCCCTCAAGCTCGCCACCCGAAAACACCACCAGCTGATCCGCGCCACCAAGAAAACCGCATTCAAGGAACGACTGGACAACAACGCACACAACAGCAAGGAACTCTTCAACATCGTGAAAGAGCTCTCCAACCCCAACGCCGGAAACAATGACATCACCCCTTCGCAAGACCTCTGCAACTCCCTCGCCTCCTACTTCCACAACAAGATCGCGGACATCCACAACAGCTTCAGCACTCAACCAACGCACGCCACGACCGAACCACCGCCCCCCACCACCACCCTCCGCGCCTGGACCCCGATCAGCACCGAAGACACCATCCGCACGATGAACTCCATCCACTCCGGATCTCCGACGTCTTCAACAAGGCCGACGCTGTCATCGCACCCCACCTGCGGGACATCATCAACACCTCCTTAGACATCGCCACCTTCCCGGAGAGCTGGAAGCACGCCGAACTCAGCGCTCTACTCAAGAAACCATCAGCAGACCCTACCGACCTCAAGAATTACCGCCCCATCTCGCTGCTCCCGTTTCCGGCCAAAGTCATCGAGAAGACCGTCAACAAGCAACTGGCCGCCTTCCTCGAGACGAACGGCTCCCTCGACCTCTCGCAGTCTGGCTTCCGGGCCAACCACAGCACCGAGACCGCCCTGATCGCAGCCACAGATGACATCCGAGCCCTGCTCGACAACGGAGAAACAGCGGCCCTCATCCTCCTGGACCTCTCCGCGGCCTTCGACACTGTCTGCCACCGCACCCTAGTACAGCGCCTCAGCAACGTCGGAATCCAGGAGAAGGCACTGGAGTGGATCACCTCCTTCCTCACCGGAAGGACACAGAGAGTCCACCTCCCCCCGTTCAGATCCGAGGCCACCGAAGTCATCTGCGGCGTTCCTCAAGGCTCCTCGCTCAGCCCAACTCTCTTCAACGTCTACATGAGCCCCCTTGCAGCCATCGCACGCCAGCACAACCTGAACATCATCTCCTACGCCGACGATACCCAGCTGATCCTCTCCCTCACTAACGACCCCGCCACCGCCAGAGCCAACCTGCACGAAGGGATGACAGAAGTAGCCAAATGGATGTCGAACAGCCGCCTGAAACTGAACTCAGACAAGACGGAAGTCCTCATCCTGGGATCCTCACCCTCCGCCTGGGACGACTCCTGGTGGCCCCCCGCCCTGGGCAGCGCACCCAAACCAACTGACCACGCACGCAACCTGGGCTTCATCCTGGACTCCTCCCTCTCCATGACCAGACAAGTCAACGCCGTCTCTTCGTCGTGCTTCCACATCCTGAGAATGCTACGTAAAATCTTCCGATGGATCCCCACCGAGACCAGGAAGACGGTCACCCAGGCCCTCGTCACCAGCCGTCTGGACTACGGCAACTCCCTCTACACCGGAACCACCGCCAAACTCCAGAAGAGACTCCAGCGGATCCAGAACACCTCAGCACGACTCATCCTGGACATCCCCCGCCGCAGCCACATCTCCGGACACCTGAGAGACCTGCACTGGCTCCCGGTCAACAAGAGAATCACCTTCCGGCTCCTCACCCACGCACACAAAGCCCTACACAACCAAGGTCCAGGATACCTCAACAGCCGCCTCAACTTCTACGCTCCCACGCGCCAGCTTCGATCGACCAGCCACGCCCTCGCCGCCGTCCCCCGCATCCGAAGAGCCACCACAGGAGGAAGGTCCTTCTCCTACCTGGCCGCCAAGACTTGGAACTCCCTTCCGACCCACCTACGCCTGACCCAGGACCACCTCGCCTTCAGAAAGCAGCTCAAGACCTGGCTGTTCGAGCAGTAGCGGACCCCCCCCCCAGCGCCTTGAGACCCTCCGGGTGAGTAGTGCGCTATACAAATGCTCTGATTGATTGATTGATTGATGTCTGTGTGTCACATGGCACAGGTGTGCATGCACAGATGTGCATGCACACCTGAATTCGGTATTTTACCACACAATAGGATTGTGTGGTAAAATACCGACTCTTAAGGGCCTGTGGCACTCTTTCAAGTGCTAGCTACATCTAGAATTACAGAATCGGTATATTTACCGATTCGGTAATTTACCGAATCGGTAATTTTACCGAATCGGTAAATATGCAGATTCGGTAATTTTAAGCCCCCTACATTGCAAAACCCAAACACCTACATCTGGCCCAAAGATACTGAGCCATCTATACACACACATAGAGGCAACTATGCACTTATTGAGCTACACATACACTGAGCTACACACACGCACAGCTACACACATAGAACCACACAGACATACACAGACCCACATATACTGAGCAACACACACACAGAGCCACACACACATACAGAGCCACACACACAGAGCGCCACACACACAGAGTTACACACATATATCCAGCCTAAACTTAGGTATACACAGACAGAGCTACTTTTAAATAGAGACACTTAGCCATATCGGAACCACTTCGTGCACAGCGGTGCACATCGCTGCAGGGAGCACGGAGACACCACGGACCATGTTGGACCTAGAAAAAAGAGAAAAAACATAAGATTAGCAAAAATAAAAATATGCTTTACCTCTAACATCAACAAAAAGCAACATACATAGCTGTCTGAACAACTTCGTGCACAGTAGTGCACACGGCTGCAGGGAGACGCCACGGGCCATGTTGGACCTAGAAAAGACAGAAAAAACATAAGATTAGTAAAATTGAAAAGATAGTTTACCTCAAACTGCAAAAGAGCCGCATATCAGAACCACTTCGTGCTCAGCGGTGCACATCGCTGCAGGGAGACACCACGGGCCATGTTGGACCTAGAAAAGAGAAAAAAACATAAGATTAGTAAAATTGAAAAGATAGCTTACCTCAAACTGCAAAAGAGCCACATATCAGAAACACTTCGTGCACAGCGGTGCACATCGCTGCAGGGAGACGCCATTGGACATTTTGGACCTAGAAAATAGAGAATAAACATAAGATTAGTAAAATCGAAAAGATAGCTTACCTAAAACTGCAAAAGAGCCGCATATCGGAACCACTCCGTGCACAGCGGTGCACATCGCTGCAGGGAGACACCACGGGCCATGTTGGACCTAGAAAAGAGAGAATAAACATAAGATTAGCAAAAAAACCCAAAATGGCTTACCTCTAAACGAAAACTACAACAACATACATACCCGTCTGAACAACTTCATGCACAGTAGTGCACACGGCTGCAGGGAGACGCCACGAGCCATGTTGGACCTAGAAAAGAGAGAAAAAACATAAGATTAGCAAAGAAAAACAAAATGGCTTACCTCTAAACGAAAACAACAACAACATACATACCCGTCTGAACCACTCCGTGCACATCGGTGCACATCGCTGCAGGGAGACGCCACGGGCCATGTTGGACCTAGAAAAGAGAGAATAAACATAAGATTAGCAAAGAAAAACAAAATGGCTTACCTCTAAACGAAAACAACAACAACATACATACCCGTCTGAACAACTTCGTGCACAGTAGTGCACACGGCTGCAGGGAGACGCCACGAGCCATGTTGGACCTAGAAAAGAGAGAAAAAACATTAGATTAGTAAAATAGAAAAGATAGCTCACCTCAAACTGCAAAAGAGCCGCATATCGGAACCACTCCGTGCACTGTGGTGAACATCGCTGCAGGGAGACGTCACTGGCCATGTTGGACATAGAAAAGAGAGAATTAACATAAGATTAGCAAAAAAAACAAAATGGCTTACCTCTAATCGAAAACGACAACAACATACATACCCGTCTGAACAACTTTGTGCACAGTAGTGCACACGGCTGCAGGGAGACGCCACGAGCCATGTTGGACCTAGAAAAGAGAGAAAAAACATTAGATTAGTAAAATCGAAAAGATAGCTTACCTCAAACTGCAAAAGAGCCGCATATCGGAACCACTCCGTACACAGCGGTGCACATCGCTGCAGGGAAACGCCATGGGCCATGTTGGACCTAGAAAAGAGAGAATAAACATAAGATTAGCAAAAAAAAACAAAATGACTTACCTCTAACCGAAAACAACAACAACATACATACCCGTCTGAACAACTTCGTGCACAGTAGTGCACACGGCTGCAGGGAGACGCCACGAGCCATGTTGGACCTAGAAAAGAGAGAAAAAACATTAGATTAGTAAAATCGAAAAGATCGCTTACCTCAAACTGCAAAAGAGCCGCATATCGGAACCACTCCGTGCACAGCGGTGCACATCGCTGCAGGGAGATGCCACGGGCCACGTTGGACCTAGAAAAGACAGAATAAACATAAGATTAGCAAAAAAAACCAATATGGCTTACCTCTAAACAAAAACAACAACAACATACATACCCGTCTGAACAACTTCGTGCACAGTAGGGAACACGGCTGCAGGGAGACACCACGAGCCATGTTGGACCTAGAAAAGAGAGAAAAAACATTAGATTAGTAAAATCGAAAAGATAGCTTACCTCAAACTGCAAAAGAGCCGCATATCGGAACCACTCCGTGCACAGCGGTGCACATCGCTGCAGGGAGACGCCACGGGCCATGTTGGACCTAGAAAAGAGAGAATAAACATAAGATTAGCAAAAAAAAAGCTTACATCAAAAGAAAAACAAGCAAGCATACATACCGTCGGAAGAAGTATTCAGCGACTTCTTGCAGAGACGATCAGCGCAAAATGGCATTTACAATTCTACGCCCATTTTCCGAGTTGGGGGCGTGGTTTTGAGGTTCTGAGTGACAGACAACGTCACTGTCTAAAGAACAGCAAAACTTACGCCCCCAAATCCGAAAAAGACGGGGCTAAATCGGAGTGACGCATCTATCCTCCAATGGCTGGCCTCCGTTTAGGAAGCCAGCCAAAGGAGGAGAGACGGGGCAGGGAGGCGGGTTCTACAGCGCTACTAAGAGACATTAAATCTCCGACCCCAGACTTCGCAAGTGCAGCTTTTAGGTCCTCGACCTAAAAATGAGGACGAGAGAGGAATTTATTTTATCCATAACAAAAGCCATCAGAATTATTGAGAAAGTAAGGGGTAAAGGGCCCCCCCAAGTTTATAGTTACTGTATTGCACAAAACAGCTGCATTTCTCCAGTATTGAGGTGTCTTTCATAGATTCATATGCCTGAATCATTCCCCGTTGTCGGAGTGGGAGTCCCACGGTACATAAAAAAGCAGTAATATGCACCTAATAACCAGAAAACCTTGGTAATAAGAAACCAGGTAGTAATGTAGCCCTAGGCTACAAAAAAACCTCCACACTCATAACTATCATAGTCATTTTGTATAGTCCAAACTGCAGCCAATCAGGCGACAGATCCCTCAGAATGTTCTCCCCTGAGGCTCAGGTTCTCAGATTTTCTACCGCACGTCGTGTGAAGGGAGTCTCCCTGAGCTCTGCTCAGTACTTCACTTTTCTGGCTGGATTTCTCTCCTTTAGGATGTCATCTACTAAAAAATCTCTCTTCAGGCCTTGTGAATCTTGTGGGAAGCTCCAGCTTTTTTTGGAAGATCCCCACTACTACTGCCTTTATCCTGATCATGAGGTGAGAAAGTGTAAGATCTGCAGGACCTTCCCTCAGAAGACCCTCAGAGATAGAAGGACGCCCACTTCTGTGGCTGCAGAAGATTAAAGACCAGGATAACCCTTTATCTGAGGTGGGAAGTGTGGCTTGAGGGTCATCTGTATCCTCCAGAAAGAGGATGGCTAAGGAAGATCTATCTTCTCCTGGGGCAAAGGTGTTCAGCCCTCCAAGGGTGCTGGCTTGCCTTCTGCAAAAAAGGCTTCTCCACCTTCTGGATCATCATCTGTATCGCCCCTAAAAAGACTGGAAAGTCTCTGGCGTCTAAAAAGCTTCCTGAGAAGGTTTTTCCTCAGAAAAAGACCTCGCCGTCGACGGAGTCGACGACGGCTCCTTCGTTGATGATTATCATCGTCGACGCCACTTCAACGTCGACAGTCACCTTTTCGTCGCCGAAGCCAAAGATGATAATGTCGTCAGCCTCTTCTCCGTCGACGCTGGTCTTGTTACAGTACGACCTATCTCATCGATGTAGGTAATGCCATCTATCGTCAACGATCCGTCGTCGGCGATGAAGGGAAGAAAGATGGCGTCGACGAGTGCTCCGTCGACGAAGACCACCTCGGCAACGGCTACATTGTCGACGAAAACTACCCCGTCGACGGCTACCTCGTCGTTGAAGACTGGCTTTACGTCGACGACCACACCGTCGACGAAGACTACCTTGTCGTCGACAAACAATGCCTCGTCGACGAAGCATGCCTCGTCGTCGAAGGTATGGTCGACGAAGATTACACTATCGACAAAGTTAAATGTCTTGTCGGCACCATCTCCTTCGACGACGGCACCGCACTGCAAGTATGGTCCTCCACACCGTCTACGGCCTCCTTTGCCCCACCTGCTACGACAGCTTCTTTGCTTGAAAGACGTGGCTCATGATTGCAAGCTCTATCACCGCTTAAATTGCCTGACCAATTGCTGGATTCTGATGACGACGAGGAGCAATCTGATGTAGACGAGAGGTTCTGCACTGCTACGAATCCGTCAGAATTGCTCATTAAATATCAGGAGGAAGATCAAGACGAGGAACCGTTCTCTGAGCCTGTGGATCAAGCTCCTGCCACGATGCCCACAGCACAGATGCCTTTGGCCCTTCTCAATAATTTGCAGTTCATGTTAGATGACTACTATCGTTGTTTCCCTCCATCTGAGTCAGCGGGGTCTCTCTCATCAACTCCCATGCCTCAGGCCTCTGCATCTTCTTTGAGATCGCCAAGACCACCTTCTCCAGCGTCATCTCACCATTCTCAGGAGGCTAAACCCACGTATGAAGATAGAGAAGAAGGAGAGGTGGATGATAAATGTGTTCTGTCGGAGTGGGATGAGTACCAAATTCAGACGCCATCACCTTCTGCTCCAGCTACGGCTAACTCCCCTCCAGTAGACATCGAAGGCTTCCATCTACTAAGCTACTAAGAGATTTCTAATACCAATGGAAACAAAGAAAGACGATTGCTTTCTGTATGACTTTAAAGACCAACCGCGAAGGCAAGTCAAAACTATTCCCATCATTGACTTCATATGGAAGGAAGGATTAAAAATTATGGCAACACCCAATTCTCTTCCTGCTGTCTTGCCCCGGTTAGACAAGAAGTATAAGGCACCGGACAACTCTCCTGCGTCCCTTATAGGACAACCTAAGGTTGATTCGGTCATCACCCAAGCGGCACAAAGACGGGCCAGGAACCCCACTTCGCCTATATCTGCTCCACCAGATAGAGACGGCAGACGATTAGATTCCATCAGGAAAAATGTCTCCACAATAGCAGCAACAACTGTATGTGCCGCGAACTCCCTAGCGATATTAGGGAGATACGACAGGTAAATGTGGTCCAACATCTCCCCCTATGTTGAAATGTTACCGGAACCTGCGAGATCTGAGGCAAGGCAGATAGTGCACATTCTTCAAAAAGGAACAGTTTTTTACTCAAGATTTTTCCTCATACGGAAAAAATCGGGAGAATGGTGGCCCATCCTCAACCTGCGCACCCTCAACAAATACCTGAAAAAGTTGTCCTTCCGGATGTTAACGCTTCAAGAAATCCTCCAGCTTCATTCAATGGGGGATCATATGGCCACCCTCGAACTTCAAGACGCTTATTTTCATGTGACGATCCTCCCCAGACACAGAAAATTCTAACGATTCAGAGTGGCTGGCAGGGATTTTCAGTTCAAAGTACTCCCCTTTGGACTTCGGTCAGCACCCCGTGTTTTCACAAAAGTTCTAGCTCCAGTGGCAGCACATCTTCGCTTAGAGGGCATTCAAACCTTCCTATATTTGGACGATTGACTTATCAAGATGAGTTCTTTTGCAAAGGCAAGCGCACACATTCAAAGATGCCTATCACTATTCCAGTCTCTGGTTCTCTCCATCCACTTCAAAAAATCTCATGTCGTCTGACCACGGATGTCTCGGATCTCCAGACCACAGTCCGCAATCTCCGGACGACCAGTGACCTGTTTGCCCGTCGGCTGGAAGATTTCGAGAGCCGGGCCAGACGCAACAACGTCCGCATCGTGGGTGTTCCGGAGAACTCCGCTGACTTATCCACAGATGTCCTGGTGGAAGACCTCGTCTTGAACCACCTGGCACCAAAGGGCCTTAGTAAACTTTTCGCTGTGGAGCGGGCTCATCGAGTCCCTGGTGGGAAGCCTAAGCTGGGAGCCACTCCGAGACCCATAATAGCCAGGATTTTTAATTTCCGGGACAGGGACACCATCCTGCAAGCCTCACGTACAAATGGCCCCACCAAATTTGAGAATGTGTCGATCAGTTTTTACCCGGACTTTACTCAGGCGGTGCAGAAACAACGGATGGGCTTTACGGGAGTGAAAAGGCGACTCAGGGACATGGGACTGAAATACGCTATGCTTTTCCCAGCCCGCATGAGGATTGAACATGAAGAACGTGCGCTCTTTTTCGACTGCCCTGAGGTGGCCAGTGACTGGTTAGACACTTTGTCGACGCGCCATGACAGCCCGGAGAACTCGAGGGGCGCCGAGGGCGGCTTGGAAGAACAGGAGTAGTGAGTCTACGTCGGCGTGCCTGACTTCACAACAGTGGCTCTGTGACTGTTATGTTCTTACAGTATGGATACCCGGGGGTGGGGGGAATCGGGACTCTTCCTCCTCTGGGGACTTTTTCTCTCTTCTTGTAGGTTAGTTTAATGGGGCGACAGGCACACTGCAAGTTGGGGTGGCTCTTCGGTCTACCGCAGGGGTGCAGGGTGGGGGGTTTGTGTTTTGAGGGTTCACTGGGGGTGGTGGGGGGGACTTTTCTTTCTTGTATGTATCGAGGCTGCGCTTTGTTCCATATTTGCTGCTATGTGCCTGTTTCGGGCGGGGGGGCAGAATGTTTACTTCTGGGATGGGGGTAAGGGGCGGAGGGTGTTGAGCTGGAATGTCAACGGTCTTGGTGATAGGATAAAACGGGGGATAGCAATGCAATATTTGAAGGGATGCTCCCCAGATGTAGTTTTGCTCCAGGAGACACACTTAGTAGGTAATACGTGCCAGGCACTGAATAGACGGGGTTACCGATTGGTGGCCCATTCCGGCGTTACCACTGGGTCGAGGGGGGCGGGCATCCTGGTTAAGAACTCCCTCCCCCTGGAGATAGATGGCACGGTGTTGGATGACAGGGGCCGCTACGCGGCTATTACGGGAAGGTGGGAGGGGAAGTCTATCTCCATATTGTCTGTGTATGTTCCGCCTGGTCTACAGTCCACCACATTCACTGATTTGGGTAGGGTGGTTCTGGGGCTTCCTGACGGCTTATTGGTAGTGGGTGGCGATTTTAATTCCGTGGTTAATGGGGAGAAGGATCGTAGCCCCCCAGACTCCTTCCCGCATCGCAGTTATGGCTGGGGAAATTTTTAGACACGTTTGGTCTGGCGGATTGTTGGAGACAACTGCACCCTGGACAGCTCCAGTACACCTTTTACTCGGGAGCTCATGGGAGTCTCTCGAGACTCAATTATATCCTCGTACCGGCGGAGCAGATGGTCTCTGTAAGGGAAATCAAGCATTTAGCTAGGGGGGTCTCCGACCACTCCCAGCTCTGGCTCACTATTGATGCACAGCTGGGGGCCGGGGGTCGGATTGCCCCGATCAATCCATGGCACTTTCACAACCCCAAAATTAGATCGGAGGTGGTCAAGTGTATGGACTTCTACTTTGCTGAGAATGAGGGGTCGGCGTCCTCCCCGGTCTCCTTGTGGGAGGCTTATAAAACAGTGATTCATGGTCAGACTCTGTCCTTGATTGCTAGCGAGAGGAGGAGCAAAAATGAGGAGGTGGTGGGCTTGGAAACTGAAATTACTGGGTTGGAGGAACAGTTGGAGTCTGGGGCTACACCTGAGCGACTGCACTTTTTGGCTCTTAAACAGTCTGAATATAGGGCTTTGGTGACTGACGCGGCCAAGGCAATGAATCGTGTGCAGCAGGGGCGTTTGTATGATGTGGGTGATAAAGCGGGAAAGTTGATTGCTTGGCTAGACAAACGTGATAGATTGAATCGGGTGGTGCCTGTGGTTGAGAAAGTGGACGGAACGCGAGTGGTGGACCCGGTTGAGATAGTCGAGGTTTTTGCCCAGCATTTTCGGAACGTTTACGCGCCGGTCTCGGACAGTCCGGATGAGGACTCGCATTTGTTGCTTCGTGATCTCGCGTTGCCTAGCCTCTCAGAATCGGGCAGGGTGCTTATGGAGGCGGACTTTTCCACTGATGAGGTTGCGTTCGCCATCCGCTCCCTTCGCTCGGGGAAGGCCTCAGGTCCGAACGGTATACCAGTCGAACTGTACAAGCTATGCCCTGACAAAATGGCGCCGTATCTTTGTCGGATGTTCTCGGCATCGCGAGACCTTGGGTCCCTTCCCCGGGATCAAAGACTGGCGTCCATTGCGGTCATCCATAAAGATGGCAAACCCCGCGAACACTGTTCATCGTATCGGCCGATATCGCTTTTGAATGCGGAACCCAAGATCCTGGCGAAGCTCTTGGCAAACCGATTGATCACGGTGATTAGTGATTTGATACACCCGGACCAGTCTGGTTTTATTCCCCATCGGAATACCGCGCTCAATCTTCGCCGTCTTCACGGTGTCTTGGCGAGGGCGGGTTCTCTTAATGAGCCGGCCATCCTGGTTTCTCTTGATGCCTCGATGGCCTTCGACACGGTGGAGTGGCCATATCTGTGGGCTGCTCTTGCTAAATTTGGTTTTGGCCTGAAGTTCATTGAGTGGGTCAGGCTTCTGTATGAGCAGCCGCTGGCTCAGGTGGTGGTCAACGGCAGGGCCTCGGAACCCTTTGTTCTCGGATGCGGCATGAGGCAGGGGTGCCCTTTGTCACCGCTTCTATTTGCGCTTGCCCTTGAACCCCTTGCTGCGTGGCTCCGCTGGGAGCCCTCGCTCAAGGGTATTCGATGGTCCCCGGACTTCGAAGATCGCATATCACTATATGCCGACGACATATTATTGTACCTGACCTCCCCCCGTAAGTCACTAGGAGTCCTCTTCGACGTTTTGAGTTCCTTCGGAAGGAACTCCGGTTTAGTTATCAACTGGGCCAAGTCCTGTATTTTCCCACTCACTGGAGACTCACCCTCTCTGCCCCGCGCCTGCCCGATACCTGTTTCTAGAGGTGGCTTTAAATACTTGGGGATCTATATTTCATTGGACCCTGTGGTACGCTATGAGCGGAATTTATTACCCCCGCTTGCCCGGCTTCGGTCGGACGTTGCGGCGTGGTGTAGTTTGCCTTTGTCCCCCTTGGGAAGAGCGGCCCTGTTCAAGATGATGTCTCTTCCCCGTTTCCTGTATGCCGTCCAAAACACGCTTGATCTGGTGCCGGCCAGTTATTTTCGTGAAATTGAGGGCCTCCAGAGGAGACTGGTGTGGGGCGGGCGGCCCCGCATTGCATTGGCAAAGTTGACTTTGCCCTGGTACGACGGTGGTATAGCATTGCCTGATATTAAAAGATACTACTGGGCATCTCAGTTGAGCGCTGTTAACCATGCCATGTACGGTCCAGTTCTGAATCCCGCATTTGAGATGGATAGGTGGCAACTGCCCGGGGGCGATTATAACAGAGCGCTCTATTCTAGAGCCACCAGGAAGAACCTGACGGGTCCCACTGGAGTGGCGGTGCGAGTGTGGGATAGTGCGACTACGGCTACGGGGTGGACGGGTAGGCTGACTAGAGCGACCCCCCTATATGCCGCGGAGAGTTTGGGTGAACTATGGACGTCGAAGGGTTTCGATAGATGGGACCTTATTGGCATCAGTAAAGTGGGCGACCTCTGGACCAAGAATGGAGTTAAGACCTTTGATGAATTGAAACAGGAGTATAACTTGAATGATAAGGAATATTTCCGATATCTCCAGGTCCGTCACGCCCTTGAATCGGTTTTCCCAGCCGGCTCTACGATCCCGGAGTATTCTGCCCTGGAGGACAGAGTGCTAGACGGATACGTTCCTGACAGCACTATCTCTCTTATCTATAAAAAACTCATCAATGATCGCTCGGACCTTCTGATTCAGCTTCGATGTGCTTGGACTGGCGATGGGCTGGAGTTGGACGATGAAGACTGGCAGACTGCGACATCCTCTCCTAAAGAGGTCGCGATTCCGGCGCGTCTCCGACTGGTACAGCTGAAGATTCTGCACCGAGTCTATGTCACGGGTCCACGATTGATGCATATGGGTTATTCTGCAGATGGGCTGTGTAGGCGTGGCTGTGGTATGCTTGCTACCTTCCTCCACATCATATGGGAATGTCCGGAGGTAGTGATTCTTTGGACTCAAGTGCATGCGGTGATGGGTGAGGTGACGGGCGTTGAGTTATTGCCTGAGGCCAGACGCTGTTTGTTGAACATCTGGGAGCCGAATGACTGCACTGTTGCTCAGACTCAATGGGTCACACTGGGCAACATGTTTGCGAAAAGGGACATCGCTCAATTGTGGGGATCTCAGAGGGCACCATCAGTTCTCACCTGGGAAGAAAACATGGACTGGTGCATGTTTAGAGAAAAAATTGTATATGCTTCCCGTGGTAGGCCCAAGAAATGGGGTAGGATATGGGGTCAATGGAATTCATACCGAGGAGAGATATGCGCTCCCCCACTTGTTGAAGCTCCCGACACTCCTCGATCTCCTTGACTGTACGTTTCGGTTTCCCAAGTTCGCACAATGCACGATATGTTTCTTGCTCTCTGTCCCCCCCTTCTCCCAGGATCTCTCCTTTTTCATAACACCGCTCATTGTTCGCCTTTTCCCATGCCGTGTGAGACAGTCATTACATTGCAAGGTACCGCCTCGACTCTTTCTATGGTTAAGTTTTTGTTGTTTATTTTGTATAAAATGTGAAACCTTTTAAATATCCTCTTATTGCCACGAACTTTGGATAATATCATGCTTCTTTGCTGCCGGGACTTCGGTTGTCGGCTGATGAGCTGTGTCTTATTGTGCTACTGTTATTGCATATGCCTGGCCGGCCCCAGTGGTTGTAGGCTTGTAACTGTATTCCTTTCCTTACTAATAAAGGTTTAAAAAAAAAAACAAATCTCATGTCATTCCGTCGCGAAGAAAGTCCTTCTTGGGAGCCACACTGGATACTCAGGTTTTCATCTCAAAAGAAAGGCAACACAAGATCTGCAAGCTAGCTCGCATATTGCAAGAAAAAGAGTACGTTTCAGTTTGGTTGTTCAAATCTTTCCTAGAGATGATTTCATCCTACATCCCTCGGATACCCAACTGTCGTCTCAGAATGAGACCTTTACAAGAGGAACTCAACCTCCAATGGTTGCAGGTTTCAGGGTCGTTCGACGACGTCATTCACATAACTCCTCAGATGCGAAAAGCCGTTCTCTGGTGGACTCAGATAAAGAATTTACAGGAAGGATGTGCATTCCTGGCGGTAGTACCAAATTTCACCATCACCACGGATGCTTCTATGGAGGGATCAGGAGCACACCTTCAGGGAATGACTGTCAATGGAAAGTGGAATGTGCAACAAAAGAAGTGGCACATCAATCTCCTGGAGCTGTGAGCCATTTTCTTGGCCTTGAAATCCTTTCGAACAGTCATCCAATGGGCCTCGGTACTAATTCAGACAGACAATACAACAAGTATGCATCACTTAAACAAACAGGGCGGTACAAAGTCGGCCCTGCTCTCTCAACAAGCCCAGGAGATCTGGGACTGGGCATTGAGTCAAAGGATCAGCATTTCAGCTGTCCATGTTCTGGGGATCTCCAATGTTCTAGCTAATTCCCTCAGCAGATCTTCATTTCCAATCACGAATGGGAGATCCATCAACCAACGTTGAACCGAGTATTTCGGGAGTGGGGCCACCCCGATCTGGAACCGTTTGCAACAAGTCAGAACCGTAAATGCCCACACTTCGCAAGCTGGCTTCCCCACAAGGAATCATGCAGGAATGCGCTTTCAATGAACTGGTCTCAGATATATGCCTACGCCTTTCCTCCGATTTCATTGGTTCCCAGAGTCATCCGCAAGATGAAGAAAGAGCCTTGTCGCCTCATTCTCATTGCTCCCCGATGGCCTCGCCAATACTGGTTCACCAAACTTCTTCTCCTTTCGGAGTGTGATCCCATTCAGTTTCCACCAATACCGAACCTTCTGTCCATTCAGGAGAGTCAAATCTGTCACCCGGACCCAGCCTCCTTGAGATTAGCAGCTTGGCTCCTCAACACCTTGAATTCGCACACTTAGATATCCCTGCGGATTGTCAAGACGTTTTAGCCAATGCTAGAGCACCTGCCACGATTAAGACATACAAACTCAAATGGAAAAGATTCTGCACCTGGTGTCAATCTGCCAATTTACATCCAATTCATGCCAGACAAGAAGCGATCTTACCGTTCTTTCTTCAATTGGCAATATCAGGTTTATCTCATTCCACGTTGAAAGTGTTCTTGGCAGCTATCTCAAGGTTCCGTCAGGATAGTTCTAACTCTCTCTACTCGACTAGAGTTATTCACTAATTTTATAAAGGACTATTTTGAATGTTTCCTCCTATTCGGCGTCCGCCTCCATCCTGGCATTTGAATGTGGTGCTCGTTCAACTCATGCGTCACCCTTTTGAACCTATTCATAAAGTGGATCTTAAGTTCCTTTCTTGGAAGGTATCTCTGCTTTTGGCGCTGACCTCAGCTAGGAGGGTCAGCGACATTCAAGCATTCACGATTAAGTCACCTTTCTACAGTTCACTTTCAATTCAGTGGTGCTTCGTACCAATCCCAGCTTCATGCCTAAGGTACCTATGGATTTTCACCTTAATGAACTGATCATTTTTAAGGCTTTCTTTCCAAATCCTCAAACAGTGGCCGAAAGAGCCTTACATTCCCTTGATGTCAGGAGGTGTCTCAAGTTCTATCTTCAACTAACTGCTACAATTCGGAAATCAGATCAGCTATTTATAGCATATAGAAGATTACGTCAAGGTTACTCTGTATCCAAGCAGACCATAGCATGTTGGATGTCTGCGGCGATTAGTCAGTGTCATCAGCAGGCTGGAAGGCCTTTACAGACAACCCCGAGAGCGCATTCTACGGGAGCAATCTCCTCATCTACCGCGCTCTTTGCTGGTGTGCCTCTTCATCAGATCTGCAGAGCGGCAACCTGGTCCAGCAGACTCACCTTTATCAAACATTACTGTGTGGACGCTTCAAGAGATGCAGATACGTCAGTTGGACAAGCTGTTCTCCGCAATCGTTTTAAATATTGTGAGCCTCTGTTCTCCCTCTTTTTAGACGCTTATTTACATGCTGTTATATATCCTGATCTAGTATGCATATGTAAGCACTAATGCATTTATATATGTTCATGATATTACTTACGCTTATTTATTATATGTATACGGTGATACAAGGAGCGTCTAACAAGCATTATGTTTTGTACTGCTATCTACTCTGATTCAGGCATGTGAATCTATGAAAGACACCCAAATACTGGAGAAGAACAATAGTTACTTACCTGTAATCTGTGGTTTTTCAGGATTGGTGTCTTTCATATATTCACATGCAACCCGCCCACCTCCCCTCATAGGCTGTTTAGGCTGTTTCGCTCCTGTGCGGGAAAATCTGAGAGCCTGAGCCTCTGGGAGAACATTCTGGTGGGTGCTGTTGCCTGATTGGCTGCAGTTTGGAGTATACAAAATGACTATGATAGTCATGAGTGTGGAAGTTTTTCTCTTGTAGCCTAGGGCTACTTCACATCCTGGTTGCTTATTACCAAGATTTGCTGGTTATTAGGTGCATATTATTGCTTTTTTATATACCGTGGGACTCCCACTCCGACAAAGGGGAATGATTCATGCATGTGAATCTATGAAAGACATCAATACTGAGAACCACAGATTACAGGTAAGTAACTATTGTTCTTAATGGTCAATTCAGGTTCACCATGGACAATCACAACTAAAAAATATTTTTGGGAGACATTCAGTGATGTGTTAAGGCAAGAGGACATAAAAGCACCTGATATCGTAGCAAAAGGTTTTGATGGAAGTACCATTGATATCATAGGGAACATGGATGTTGTGTTGAATTCAAAAAGAGAGGAGCTCAAATTAAATTGTATTTAGTGTTTAAAGGTGTGAATGTGTTGAGTTGGAGAGATCAGTGGAATCTGTGTGTGATTCTAAATTGTAGGGACAAAGAATCTGTGTAGTTGTAAATGAGTAAAGCATCAAGAACTGCATAATCAATCAAATTATTTCGTATGAATTTCGTAAGCTAAAGAATTGTTCACAGAAAATCAAAATTAAGAAGTAGACAAAGCAGGTAAAACAAAAATTGAGAAAGAGTGATGATTAATGTGAGACATTTAAAGTTAAAGCAAAAGTTGGATTAAATGATGAGAAAAGGGAATACTGAGGAAGCTGAATCCTCAGAGTGGGTTTCCCCAATAGTTTTAGCAAGACACGGGGATAACAGTTTCAGATTGTGTGAGGAACATTGAGCTCTGAATGGCAGTATAGTAGTGGACTGTCATCCCCTCCCAAAGATCAATGAAATTCTAAGTATGCTAGAAGGGACTTACCCTGAAGTAGAATTAACACTGAAATCAAACTTTTGACTCCTTTTCTCACATTGCAGGGGCTCTGTCAGCTTAAGAAAATGCCTTTTGGTTTAATCTCTGCGAAATAAAATTAAAAAAAGTAAAAAACAAGGGTTAAGACTGACTGAAAAAGGATATGAAGTGTAAAAAAATGTTCAGAAAAGCACAGTCTTTAAACTGAAGGCAGACCTAGTTTACAGAAATCAGAGTTAGAATGTTCCATACTAGAGTAATTCATAATCTAATGACAAGTATAAAGAGATATAAAAGAAGAAGAGAAGCTGTAAGACAAAAGGACCATGTTGAGGGTGTAGTTGATAAAGCATTTGCCTTGCAGAGGAAAGGCTATTTATTTTGATTGTAAACAGAATGAAGACACTGGATAAAACAGTGCTGAGTATGAGAAGAAGAAGCCAAAAGAATAGACTTGTTTATAGAACTAGCATTTGCAAAGTTTTCAGTGGTGAATGAAGACATACTTCTAGTACTGAGCCTTTCTTTGAGGAAGTAAGCTACTTTCAAGTGAACACATTAATGCATGCAGTTGAACAACCTGGACAGTGGTATGAGATGAAGGATGGTAGTCCTATTCCAAAAGAGGAGAGGATACCTAGAAATGTAGAGGAAGTGATAGCTGAAGAGGTACAGGGAAGGCGTATGCAGGCCCCTGTATATAAATGGATCTGTAGCAGTATTTGTAGTGTTCGACAGGAATCAATTGATATATTGAGAGCTTTCTTATGTCAGTTTTTCTCCAAAAGTCTGAAACAAAATTGGGATTTTGCAAGGATTAGATCCATGCAAAGTAAGGAAATTTTGTAATTTACAGGGACATTCACTATCATGCCTATCAAAGAAGTCTTCCAAAGCAGTTTTAATTTCAGAATGTTAGCTGTACACCACTCGCAAATGCGAACATTAGTTAGGGGGCTTCACTATATCAAAACTCCTGTCCTATGTTTAGGAAAAATTAATAGAGCTCTTTTGCATGGTACAGTGGCAGAGGTAAAAAGGTTTGTAATGATGTGCTGTTTAGTTTCTTTCGTCCGGAAGATAAGTGTAGGGAAAATAAAGACTATCTGCCAGATTCATCAAGGTAAGGAATTGCGAGTCCTTAATAGCGAATTTTAAGGATTCGCTATTAAGGACTCGCAAAACGGGATTCATGTAGGAATCGCAATTGAATTTGCGATTCCCACTGATTCCTTATTTGCGATTAGCTAATTGCTAATCGCAAATAAGGAATGACTCCCCATTCATTCCTATGGGCCTTTAGGCCCATAGGAATGAATGGGGAGTCATTCCTTATTTGCGATTATCAATTAGCTAATCTTAAATAAGATTGTGATTTCAAGGGTGCCAGGGTGTCCAAAGGACATGTGTGTGTGTGTCAACTTCTACGCTCCCAAACGCCACCTCCGATCAGCCAGTCACGCCCTCGCCGCCGTCCCCCGCATTCGAAGATCGACAACAGGAGGAAGGTCCTTCTCCCACCTGGCCGCCAAGACCTGGAACTCCCTCCCTCCCGACCTGCGCCTGACCCAAGACCACCTTTCCTTCAGGAAGAAGCTCAAGACCTGGCTGTTCGAGCAGTAGCGGCACCCCCCCCCCAAGCGCCTTGAGACCCTCCGGGTAAGTAGTGCGCTTTATAAATGTCCATGATTGATTGATTGATTGATTGATTGTGTGTAACATGCAACTTAGAAAAATGCATTTAAATGCATTTTTCTAAGTTTTCGCAATTTACCACGAGGTTCAAATAGAGCGGCTCAATAGAGATTCCTTAAATGCAATTCCTCGCAAATGTGCGAATTCTTTATTAGCTAATTTTGCATTTGGGATAATGAATCCCAAATGGAAAAATTGCACTCGCAAAGGGCCAGATTCTCAGAATCTGGCCCTTTGCGAGCGCAATTTAGCTTGATGAATCTGGCTGTTGGTATCTACAGATGTAGCGCAATAAGAAACAGGTATTACTGTTGATAACTTTCAAGAAGATATTCAAAAGTTTAACACAGTCTCTTCAGAGAAATCTGACTGTGTTTGTATATGTTGTTGATTAACTCACTACAAAAGTCGAACTCGTTACTGTTTCAACAAAAACCGAACAAGACAACACAGATAAGTAGTGAGAATGTGCTGTTTTTTTATTTGTAGAGGAACGCTTTGATTGTACCACAAGACAAATTATATGTAATATAATAAGTTGGAGGACAATAGAATGCCAGCTAGAGCAGTTCCCAACAAGCTAGAATTAGTTCCACTTACTCAAGAGCTACAAGATTTAAATGTTTATGAATCAATTCTAATAAGGTGCATACATCCATTCAAAGCTATAGTCCATATGGAGCTAAAGACAGGGAAGATACCACCAACAGAGTTCCAGAAAGGTCTTAAAGGTTGAGTTGCGTACTTGCCATTAGATTTCAATCAGAATAGTGAAACTGTAGGGCTGCCGAAAGATTTGAAAGAAGCACTTATTGTTCTAGTCATCGGTGTCCCTATAAATAGCAAAAATATATGTCAAGAGCTTGTAGATGTTAGTAAAGTAAAGGAAAAACAACATTATATCTGGTACAAAATAATATTTATTATAAAGATGTAGATGTTCTTCAAAATGTAGCGCTTATGGAGGATGAGACATAAAAATTAAAAGGTCAGATTGAAACGGTGGATGGATACCGATCAGAAGGAATTTATGAACACTACATTATCCACCCTCTGCATTCTAACAAAATTATTTTTCAGGAAATTGATATCTTTCAAATGAAAGGAGCAAGAGGAGCTCCGGTGAGTGTGTGGGAGAAACGTTTAGAAGCTTTGTTTTCCGCGTCTCTTCCCCACAGAAATAGGTGGTAGGTATGATGACCGACCTGTACAGATACCAGCAACTGAGTACAGATCAACTAGGCTATACTCAGAGGATCCTAGATTTCGTCAGTATATTCCCTATATATTTCACCTTTAATTTGCGAGCGACTTGTCAGGCCTTTCTTAAGCAGTAAACAACATTCTGAAGATAGGATTGAATCTGCAAAATATCAGTGCAAGGGAATTTGTGAACAAAGTTGAAGGAAAAGATGAGAACCTTGGATACGACTGGATTCATTATATGGGGTGTCAGCATGGCACGAATGAATATTAGTATCGTTGTCACGGGGAGCTCAAATGTTGAGAAACCTAGGAGCATGACTTGATTCCTAACACTCAGTTATGCTGAGTATACATGGAATGACCTCCTTGAATTCCTGCGAAAAGCAAACTCAAATATAAAAGACATTAATATGAAGATACCAGGAGAACTTTGCTCGCAGGATCCTGCAAAAGTTTGCAGATTTTTCAACCACAGGCTTCAAGCAAGGATGGCTTTTATCTGTAACAAAACTAATCCTCCTCTTAGCTAAGTAACTGATTTCTTTTGGTGTAAAGAGTGCCAAGCTACAGGTGCTTCACATATTCACATACTGTTATGAGTAAAAGATTACCTAAAATTTGGAACAGACACTGATGAGTCTGTCTTGTATTTTATACAACAGTATGTGACATGCGCCATCCCAAAAGATGATGCCGACAAGGGCTTGAGACAATACGTTCTGTGGTTTCAAACACATAAATGTGGAAAGTACTGATGGAAAATACAGATGCAAAGGAAAATATTACACAGAATTTAATCTTGGGTTCCCATGACAAGTTTTATCTCAGAAGAAAGAGTCAACAGCTTTTTTTCTGCATTCAGACATACCCTGACATGGAAATCACAGAAAAATACTTACAACCTGAAAAGAACAGATGCTTCCAAGTATATCAATAACTACAACCCAGTGATTTTGAAGATGTGGAATTCAAACATGGATCTACAATTTTTTGCAGACAACTCCATCGCAGTTGCTTGCTACATGACTTAATATAACAAAATCAGGAAAGACATAGATGGAAGAGTTGTGGGAGGAGATTTCTGCAGAAAAAGGCCTTACCAGGATATTGTACAGCTTCAGCTTGAACATGATTTTTCACAGAGAAATAGATTCTTATAAATGCTTGAACAGGTTGAGCTCAGCTAGTATTATTCTCCAAGTTAAGAGGGAATATGTGGGCAAGCCAAGGTCTTGCAAGCAGTACTAAAATCTTTCCCAGAAATGCAGTATCTCGCAGAATCTGATCCAGAAAGTAGCGACATTCTGAAAACTAGCATCCTGGTTATATACTACCCAAGAAGGAAGAAGGAATCCTCATGTGTCTCTTTAACGTACTTCAGAACCACACATATTGAAGTAAAGTAACTTAAAATATACAAGAAGGAAGATATGGAGAAGTTGGATGTGACGGTGATGGGTGAGACACAACATAGAGAATCTAATTAACCACTGAAAGCTTATTTGCCAAATCCCAGAGAGAAGAGAGTTTTTCTACTTGGCACTCTTGTAGTTGTTCACGCCATGGCATGCTGAATCAGTATTACTTGGACACTATCACTGTTAGAAAGACTCTTTCAATGCTGTGAAAGACAGCATTGAGTGCTCAGTCTTTCCAACCTACCTGCAAATGTTGAAAGATGAGATTGAACAGGAAGAAACCTTCGCTGCTGAGATAACCAAGGAGATAACACAAAACAGCCAAAGTTCTGCACCAGCAAGTCAAGATCCTCTTGGAGAACCAGTCATTTAAAATGAGCGCAGCTATATCTATGAATGCAGTAGAGACTGCAACACAGCAAGCAAGAGAGGAAACTGTGGATTTCAAACATTTAGTACAACAACTGAACAATGAGCAAAAAGAAATTTACAACAAAGTTAAAGACAAAATAGAGCACGCATTTCTCCACAAGAGGAAACAGTGTGATTGGTCTTTGTAATATTACTGTACATTAGTGGTCAAACTGGCACTGTAAAAATCTTGCTAATTAAAGTTCTCACTGGTTAGCTACAGAATCAAATCTGTCATGTGTAGTAACAGCACCAACAGGATTCGCTGCACATAACATTAACAGGACTACTTTACAGCGCATACTAATGCTACCTTTTGAACATGACAAACTTGAATACCAGAAACTATCTAGCAAAGCTTGCCATGACGAATCAAGAGTGTTGAAGAAACTGAAGCTTTTAATGATTTATGAGGTCAGCATGGTATCCAACATAATGCTTGCTTTCATACACTTCCGAATGCAGCAGGTTTTAAGAGCAAACTACGATGAGCTCTATCAAGAAAAGCATTATTTGCAACTCACCCCCGTAAAAGGACAACCTGTTTTCTAAACAGTTGTGCAAAATGAAACAAGAAATTCTCTGGGTAGTATTGGAAATGCAAATATTTGGTTACACTTTGAATACAAGGAACTAGTTACAAATATGCGGCAAGCATCTGATGTAAATTATGCAGATATTCTGACTCACATTAGAATAGGAGTTTTAACAAACGAGGGGAAATGTGCTTTGGAAAGCCATCTTATCAAGAAACTATTTCCATCCAATAATACTGCAGCTGAACTAATGCACAATTTCATCAAAGAACAGGAGTCTATAGCTTGTTTAATGCCAAGACTTCAAGAGTGCTTCAACTTAAATCAACAGTAATTGACAATTACTACAACTGGAGAAAGAAGATATTTTGAAAATTACAGATATTGATAAAATGGAACATCAGGGAGCCACAGTATTACTCACAGATAAACTACAAGCAAAATCGGATGCTTTGGAAAAGCCTGTTTAAAAAAATGCAGGATTACAAAAGATTATATGTGTCATCAAAAACCATCAAGACATATTGCGCCATAATTTAAATGTAAAGGAAGAGTTAGTAAATGGTGCATTGGGCAAAGTAATTAATTTTCTTAATTTTCCAAACAGAGATTAGGTTGAATACTTGGCTATACAGTTTTATCAGATTGCTGCTGTAAAGCTCATTGGCCATTATGTTTTTTGCTAGTGAAAGACGTATATGTGCTCTGACAGAAGTTCCCGTTGTTTTTAGCGTATGCTGTAACTGTCCATAAATCACAAGGTTTAATTGTAGATGCAGCTTTTGATGGAACATTGTCCGGTTTGTTTTTGATGGATTTTGATGAAAATAAAGTTAGTGTCGATGAAAGCTGTGTAAGAAAGTACAATCGGTTAAGAAGATTCTAGACTCCTCATTTAGGCCAGTACACTGTTTATGAGAAACAGATATTCTGTCCAAAACTGAAGATTACAAGAGTGTAGAGATACTGCAGAAAGGGACAAGGACAAAGTCGAAGCTGTGAAGAAGAGAAAACTGGAAAATGATAGAGATTTGTAGGTTACCACTTGGAAAATAGTTCAGGTGTCAACTGCTGTGCAAATGTTAGTCTTAATATATTTTTTTATTTACCACAACTAGTGAATCAGATGGAACACAAAACAAATAAGAGACTGTGAGCTGCACTCTAACACTTGCTTCAACATTTTCTGACTGACAGAACAGTGACACATTCTGCTTCAGGTATTCGAGACCTTTTAGATATATGTAGTGGATCATTAATATTTACTCTCAACAGTCAACAAGATGCACAAGAATTTATTATGGTCATCCATGGAGTTTTAGAAGAAGTAGATGGAAATATTGATTATTTATTTGAACTAAGTTACACAAGGAATGATCACTGTGAATAATGTGATTATTCATCTACCACTCAAATAAATTCTGAACGTTTTCTCGATTTAACATTCCCAGATTTTAAAACTATACCTTTAGATAAATTGTTGAAGAATGCTAACCTGAATATGACCTGCCCAAACCGCAGATCAGATGTTCCCTCTACGTTAATCCTAACAAGAACTGGCAAATACCTTATAGTGATGCTACAATGATGCAGAGCAGATGGTTCCACATTGGAAACTCAAATTACAATTTAAAAACTGTACAAATATCAATTTGAAAGAACCTTTACTACTTCAGCCGTAATCTTTCATTAAGGAATTAATACAAGCTCTGGACTCTACACTGTCTATTCAAAGAGTGAAACTTGATGTACGGAATGTAATGACATCAACCTAAGATTCAAACCAAGACTTCCTTCCAAATGACCAAACTCTTATCTTTTCGGTCTTCAACCAAAGTTCTAAGGAGAAATTGTGGATAAAAAAGTGGTGTAAGATGTTTCGTCTATGTGGTTCATCAGGCTTTTAGACATTATTCGGCCTATTGGGGGTAATGTCTTTATAGCCTTTTTCAAAATTCAACAGTTTTTTTTATCTTTCACAAAGGAGTTAATACCACACCTAAATACTACACTGTGTGATTGAAGTCAGAAACTGAATGAATCAATTACAGAAGCTTTAACATGAAAGTAAAAAACTTTCAGACCGCCAGACTTACGGTGGCGCTGCGTTGATGGTCCAACCACCACCGCACCGGTGGTCTGACTGCCCTATGACAACTAGGGTGATTGGACCGCCATTGCACCACTGCAACCACCGTATCCCTGATCCATGGCAGTGACCCTGGCAGTGACGCTGCGGTCTTGAGGCAGCAATATTCTTTGGCTGGACAACTGCAGTCCTGCCAAGCATATTATAAGTTTCCTTTCCCCCATGGTTTTCATGGTGGTTCCTATTCCATCAAACCTGCAGTGGAGAGGAAACAAAGGGGGCCCTACTGGACCCCCTGTTGCCTAACAGCCATGGGGTGCATGCAGGGGGGCACATGTCGTGGCCTGCGTGCATGCACACCAGTACCTACATACAAAAGACTGGACGGCGTGGACTGAATACAGGTACTACCTTAGACGTTTCCAATGCAGTGCGTATTCCATAGGCATGCTGTGGGACTGCAAAAGAACCACCTGCCAGTGACAAAAAAAGTCATAATCTGGCAGGCAGTGAGCACACAGGTTTGGCGGTGTGGGGTGGTGGGGTGGTGGCAGTCCCACTCCTGCACCACCAAACTCGGAATCAGGCCCTAAGAGTCACTGACCAATACACCTACTCATAGTAGTGGTCAGTCTCCTAAACAGCCACCCACTCTGTAACTTTCTGACCCATACACCCACTGACACTACGGGGCATATTATCAAGCAATTTATCACCGCTTTAGCAGCACATTTGTGCCGCTAACACGATGTTAATTTATCGCCCTATCATCAAGCTGTTTCTAGCAAGCGTTAGCGACAGCTTTGAGGCGATCGCGGATGATTTTCCTATCACCGTGTATGCCAGCGATAGTTTTCGCTAATGATATGCAAAGTAGGCGTTCCTTCTCAAAATTTCATGAAAAAAATTACTAACACCACATCGCACTATTAGCAATGATGGCCCGGACCCGCGAAGTGATAAAAAAAGTCATGCTAAGGCCCTTTAGCAGCAGGAACTTAAGACCAGAAAAAGCAGATCTAATGGTGAAAAGGGAGGTATATAAGAGAGAGTAGCCCAGAGACCCATCTGAAGAACCACTGACGCCATTGAGGTACTATTCATTCTGCTTGGAGCACCACGAAGGCAACAACCGCCACTGCCACCTCCACCGGGACCACCAGCGAGGCAGCGCCGACGAAGGCTGTGGGCCCAGTGCAGACGTGTCAGCCTTGCAGACCTAATGCCAGAGGATGTTATTACCCACTACTGGCTCAAAAGAACATCCATCCAACACATCCTGAACCTGATAGCCCACAGGCTGCTGGCACCAAAACAGCGGAGAACGAAAATTCCTCCGCAGACAAAGCTGCTGGCTGTGCTGCACATGTTGACCTCTGAGACCTTTCAACCAACAACGGCCAGAGTCATTGGAGTATCACAGGCAGCCTTTTCAATCTTCCTCCTTACTGTCTTGGATGGCATACTCAGCCTGATACCCCAGCACCTTCACTTCCCCAACACTGTGCAGGCACAGATTGCGGCCAAGCAAAGCTTCCATGTCATAGCGGGATTCCCTCAGGTCATGGGGGCAATTGACTGCACACATGTCCTATTTGTGCCCCCTGGGGACAGTGCACACATACACCGCAACAGAAAGCACACACATTCTATGAATGTGCAGGCAATAGTGGACCACAGGGGACTGTTCACCAATGTCATAGCCAAGTTTCCTGGGAGTGTGCATGATTCCTACTTCTTATGACATTCCATCATAAACCAGTGCTTCCAGGATGGCACATATGGTAATGCAGTTCTTGTTGGTAACTACCAACTTAACACACCACACGCCTCAATTGCACATGCATGCAACTCCCAATTGTTAGAATGTACATGTCATAATTTCTCATACAACACCTCAATCAACATGCCCATTTACCAGACACAACAACACAAGCCTCGCTTTCCTCACCCTGTTCCACCGCGGCTGTGTGCCGTTTGAATGGAGGGCGTTCCAGAAAGCAGGAAGGCCAACCACCATCCACCTCCAATCGGGAGGGCGGAGCCAGGCTCACTCGCTCGCCAGTACTTGAGACCCAGGCGACAGAGAACTACAACGCTATTCCTGGTAAGACTGCTACCACCATCACAAGCTGTCTACTCCTGCTAAGAATTATTTAAAAAAAGACGATTAGGGACTTTTTTAATATCGCACTCACCCCCATTCTTTGTCCTTCACTGCCTCGCTTCCCTCGCCCCGTCCGTTCCACCGCGGCTGTGTGCCGTTTGACGGAGGGCGTTCCAGGAAGCAGGCAGGCCAACCACCAGCCACCTCCAATTGGGAGGGCGGAGCCAGGCTCACTCGCTCGCCGGTACTTGAGACCCAGGCGACAGAGAACTACAACGCTATTCCTGGTAAGACTGCTGCCACCATCACAAGCTGTCTACCGCTGCTAAGAATTATTTTGAAAAAGACGATTAGGGACTTTTTAAAAATTGCACTCACCCCCATTCTTTGTCCTTCACTGCCTCACTTCCCTCTCCCCGTTCCACCACGGCTATGTGCCGTTTGAGTGGAGGGTGTTCCAGGAAGCAGGCAGGCCAACCACCAGCCACCTCCAATCGGGAGAGCGGAGCCAGGCTCACTCGCTCGCCGGTACTTAAGCCAATGTGTCAATGACCGCACAGCGGGCGCGCTGCCGGCGCGCCGAAGACAAGCCAAAGACGAGCCCGTCTGCGCCCCTTCGCAGCCGGCAGAGCCCAGGAGCCACAACCCCTGCACATTTTCTTAGCTCTATCAGGAGCTATAGCTCCCACTCTCTCCTCAAAATACGAACAACTACAAAAGCCCCATGCCACCATTCCTGGCACCCACTGGACCTACCTACCATCTGTCCTCAGTGCAATCTCGAGCTTAGCTCGATTCACCATAAAAAAGATAGGTCAGAGCTAAAAATGTATCTCCTGAATTGCAGGTCACTCCCCAAGCACCGCATAGAAATCGCCATGCTCCTAGAAGAATTCTCTCCAGATGCCCTTTTCCTAACAGAAACTTGGTTAACCACAGAATCAGAACCAGACCTGGTGCAAGCACTTCCTCAAGGGTACCAGATCACACGAAAAGACCGTTCATACGGAAAGGGGGGCGGCCTGGCAATTATTTGTAAAGACCGCTACACCTGCCGATGTTCCTCTGACTCAATCCCAGACTGTGAAAGCCTGTCCTTTTCAATTGATTTCTCCCCCAACTGCAGCTTCTCCGGGATACTTATTTACCGCCCACCCGGAACCTTAAAACAGTTCCACAATATCTTACCCTCCATTGTCGCCAATTTAGCCTCAAGCCCATCTAACTACACTTTGTTAGGGGACTTTAAAATTCACTTTGACGATATTTCTGATCACACCGCATCAGAATTGGCAGCCAGTCTCTCTGCCCTACAATTAAAGCAACTTGTTTTCTCTGCTACTCATGCCAAAGGTCACCTCCTTGACCCCGTTCGTTTTTAGTAACTGCACAGACCTCAAGGTAGGTTTCCCCCTCCCTCTCCTGTGGACGGATCACTTTTTGATCCCTCTTACCTGGAACATCCACAACCCCCTTCCCTCGAGTACAACCTCACGAAAATCGCGCAACTGGTCGAAACTTCCCCTACATAACTGGATCGTAGCCCTAGAAACCTCTAGACCCCCAAAAAATCAGGATCCTATATCAGCTAACAATAATTATAATAACTGGATCTCGAACTCACTGGACTCCACACTCCCTACACGGTGTACTAAGTCCAAACGACATTTAAAAACTGCACCTTGGTACTCCCCTGGACTTTGGGAGATGAAACGCCAGTGCAAAAAACTGGAAAGGAAGTGGCGACTAGACTACTCCCCCTTAAAGAAAACCATCTACAGGGAATCGATAAGGTCATATAAAAATAAGATCAAAACCACACAATCCTCTTTTTACAAATCACTGCAGCCTCATCCAAGCCAAAAGAAATATACCAGATTGTAAAAAGCCTCACTAAGCTCCCTCAAAACCCGCCACCTACTCATGATATACAATCTCGCTGCAATGATCTGGCAGAATTCTTTTTCCAAAAAATCCAACAAATCTACACCTCCTTCCCCGCCACCGACATTGACTCTGACTTCGATTGCACACCCCTGTCCCTACCGGGACCTGGACGCCACTCTCCAAACACTCTTGATAACCTTCCACTTCTGGACCCAGAGACGCTCGATCTCATTATGCACCAAGTAAAGTCCGGCTCCCCTTGTGATCCAGCACCCCAACGTACCCTGGTTGCTGCTACCCACAACATTTTCCCTACCATCCTTGACCTACTCAATGCCTCCCTATCCTCAGGCATTGTCCCACCTCTCTGGAAACGAGCGATGGTAAGAGCACTCCTCAAAAAACCAAACCTGGACCCCAACGACCCCAGTAACTATCGCCCCATCTCCCTGCTTCCATGGATGATCAAAATCCTTGAGAAACACGTCAATAAGCATTTGACTGACTTCCTCGAGATTAACCACCTGCTCGACCCCTCCCAGACGGGTTTACGCCCCAAGCCTGGGACTGAAACCGCCCTGGTTGCGGTAACGGAAGAAGCCAAGGGGATCTTGGATTGGGGGGATCAGTGGCAGTCATCCTCCTCGACCTAAGTGCTGCTTTCGATACAGTGAACCATAGAATTCTACTGCATCGACTCCTCAGTCTGGGAGTTTCAGGGACAGCAATAACCTGGCTGCAATCTTTTTTGGGCGACCGATCATTCCAGGTCTTTGAAGGGGACACCATCTCCCTTAGCAAACCCCTGGGCTGTGGGGTGCCGCAGGGCTCGTCTTTGAGCCCTACGCTACTTAACGTGTACATGAGCCCACTGTTGTATAGCTCCTATATATCCTTATATCGTGTTAAGTTAGCATAGGTACATTTGAGATTTAAACGCCATTTTTCCTTTCTTGCAACTTTTGCACACGACCCTTAATTGTTGACTTAGCTTTCAACCTAGTGGTTTGCCGTGGTGTATGTGAGAATAATATGTTATTGCTCTGATATCAGTTTTGTTTAATAAACCATGTCTGCACGGAGAGTGCTGAAGTTTCAGGAGCAACACGATAAGTAATTGTTATGAGGTCTGATCTCCACGCCTTCATAGTCATAACACAAGTGCAGCCTTTGCCAACTTGGGCTTGAGGCGGGATTGATATTGCTTTGCACGAGAATTTGTTAACACACTTGATGCGGTGCACATGCAGAGAGAGCTGGTGTATGCTGATGTGATTCCTTCATGCTAGGACACTAAGGTATGGGCCCGCCCTAAAACAACCCAAAGAGACCTTCTTAGCTAATAATATAATATATGTGTTAGGGAGGGTGAGATATAAGTGTTGTTAACTCTTATTCATTACAGCATGTTAACATGCTGTCACCATTCGCTTTTTATGTCTTAGTAACTATGCTGATAATTTTGCTACTGATAATAAGTATACTTGTATTATCTAAGATACTGCGCCTGAGAAGACGGCATTAGTAAATAAACATTTCAAATGCACATGTGTCTTCTTTACTCCATGTTCTGGTTTGTAATGATAATATAACGAAAGAGTGTTCATGAGTCCCACGTACCCTGAGGTACTGTAAGTTCATGTTCTGGTTTGTCTAAACATTGGAAGTTTGATATGTCCAATGAGACACTGTAGCTAGCTCGGTAAGGGGTGAGTTGGTTGCTAAGGTAAGTTTTGGGACACCCTAATTTGCCGAGGTTCCACTCCTCTGTGCACAGTTCTGTGTGAGTACAGAAACCCTGCGACATGGCGCCCAACGGTTTCGGTGGTCTTATATCATGACACTCGAGTAGTTTATCGTTCATGCCTTAACCCCTTCACATCCGTTTCCGGAAAACGGGGTGTCGGTGAAACCTACCTATTTTTTGAAATAGGTCTTTATTCAAGCTTGATTCTTTCTTAAACGGTTTCTTTGAATTACTACCCAGTTGTGCTACAAAGTATTCTTTGTGTTTTCTAGTTTCCAGTGTTTTCATGGCGGCGGTGGCTATTGCGCAGCATAGTCGCGTAGCGGTTCGCAACCATCTTCAGACGTACCAGGTCCCAGTAGATGGGATGGCTGTGATTTTCGTGGTATGTGCAGATCCGGCGTTTCCTTACGAGTTGTTTTACTCTTGGGTTACGTTTCCGGCTGTGGACGCTAATTCTGGTTTGTTCCACTCCTACACCGCCTCGGATGTCCCGGCTGAGTATACGCCGTACAGGGCATTGGAAATACCTATCCTATTCCGGTACCCTGGTCAGATCACTCTATTGTTCCTTTCTACCTGCTGAGGTCTGAGCCCGACCCGAAAAAAAATGACACGGATCTCCGGTACCAGCGCCGGAAATGGAAAAATTTCTCTCAGGACACGTTCAATAAATTGATTGGAATAGGAGACTCTCTTGAAAGCACTGACTGTGAAACAGCCTACAGTCAATTGCAGGACAGAATTTTAAGGGCCCTAGATAAAACCGCTCCTATTCGCAACCTTAAAAATTTTATTAACCCCAGAAAATCCACTCCCTGGTACACTGCTGAACTACAAGCAAGCAAATCTGTGTGCAAAAAATTAGAACGCGATTGGCGTACTAACTTTTGCCCAGTTATTAAACTTCAATATAAACAAGCGCAAAAGGAATACTATAAAAAAGTTCGTATTTCTAAAGCCATGCACTACAAGACGCGCATTGGGGAGGCAGAGAACTCCTCTAAAGAGCTTTTTAAAATTTTTAAAGAAATTTCTGTGCTCAATAATGATAATGCGCTTTGCGACAACTCAGTGGAAACTTGCAATAAGATTGCTCGCTACTTTTCAGATAAAATCACCAACATCTATACCAGTTTCTCTGACAAGCTGCCATCCGGCCGTGATTTTACAGAAACTGCTGTTGCTAATTCCACTGAGTCTTGCCTTCAATACTTCTCGGTTCCCACTCCCGATACGCTTATAAATATCTGCAAGAGCGTCAAATCGGGTTCCCCTCGGGACCCTGCTCCCCCTAAAGTACTCAGAGAGAGCCTACAGGTACTAGAACCCTATTTTAGGCATATAATTCAATTATCCTTCTCCTCTGCGCACTTACCGATTGATTGGAAGAAGGCAATTGTATTGCCTATCAAAAAGAAGCCTAATGTAAGTCAGGACACCTTGGAAAATCTGAGACCAATCTCTCTATTACCCTATCTTGCTAAAGTGACCGAAAAAATTGCTAACAAACAGCTTATGGCTCACTTTGAAGCTAACAAATCCTTGCATAGCTCTCAGTCTGGTTTTCGGACCAATTACTCTACCGAGACAGCTCTCCTGAGAGCTACTGAAACGCTTCGGGCAGGAGCTGATGAGGGTCACACGATGGCACTCATAATGCTGGACCTCAGTGCTGCGTTTGACACTGTAGCTCATTCCATCTTGCTACAGTGTCTAAACCAGGCTGGGGTCACAAAGGCGGCATTGGGATGGCTTAAATCCTTTCTAACAGACCGAAGCTTCCAGGTTCAGAGAGGCAATTCCCTATCAGACAGCATTGCCCTAGAACAGGGGGTGCCTCAGGGCTCGGCCCTGAGCCCCACCCTGTTCAACCTTTATATGGCCCCGCTGGCGGAGGTGGTTCAATCGTACGGCATAAAATTAGTATCTTATGCCGACGATACCCAACTCCTCATCTCCCTATCCCAGACACCCTCCTTGGCTGCTGCTAATTTCAAAACGTGCATGCAGGAGCTTGCAGGCTGGATGAACCAACACTGCCTCAAGCTCAATGGTTCGAAAACAGAGGTGCTTGTGATTGGGGGTAACTCGGCCAGCTGGACCCTGGACTGGTGGCCGTCGTGTCTGGGTCCTATGCCCTCTCCGTGCAAGGAAGCAAAGAACCTGGGTGTATGGGTGGATCCCAGACTCTCTTATGACAGCCACGTCCAGAAGCTAGCAGGAAAGTGCTTTGGTGTATTGAAGACCCTAAATCGCACCCTGGACCTCCTTCCTTTAGAGGCCAGACGTACGATGACCCAAGCCTTAGTCACCTCCCGTATTGATTACGGTAATGTTCTACTCTTAGGAACCACTGAGAAGAACATTAAAAAACTGCAGGTTCTCCAGAACACGGCGGCTCGTCTGGTCCTTAGGCTTCCCAGAAGAGCGGCCTCCAAGCCTACATTAGTGGCTCTTCATTGGCTCCCTATAAAAAAGAGGATCTTGTTTAAAGCACTCCTTATATGCTACAGGATCACCTCTCAGGTAGCCCCTGAATATCTGAAGGATCTTGCTATCCCCTATATGCCCAACAGAGTTCTGCGCTCCAAGGGTACCGGGCTTCTGTGTGCCCCCCGGATAAACAAAGCCAGAATGGGAGGGCGCTCCTTTCGTGTGCTGGCGGCCAAGAATTGGAACCTTCTTCCTCTGCATATCAGATTGGCTGAGACAGAGACCTCATTTAGGAGACTTTTAAAAACTCACCTGTTCACCCTTTAGGTCGCTCACTTTTTCCGGTTTTTTCTCTCTCCACAGCGCGGGGACACGCCGAGATGGCGTCACCAGGCGCTTTACAAAATCCTTTATTATTATTATTATTATTATTGATCATTGGCAGCATCGAGTTTGGTTTGATGGCGCCCTCCCCCACTCTTTGTCCGCAGCGAGGTTAGGTCCGCTCTCAATTCCAGGTACGAATTGGCCTGCGTTGGGTGGCTTTACCCCGCACCCGAATCACGGGGCTTGTACCCTAGCAGAAATTCGCAGGCTACATGTTGTTTCCATTTCCGTGATTCGTGCTTTAGTGCAATACATCGGTCGACATCTTCCTGGTGGTCCCCAGGGGGGTGCGGCCGCTCCCGTGGATCGAGGCGGAATGCGTCTCAATCCAGTGATGGTTAATTCGGTTTTTGGTGCGCGTCCAGTTGACAACGATGACTTCCCATTCTGGCTAGCAGAGAAGTTTGATCAACTTGAGGCGGTTTTTCCGAATTCTACTCCTGCTGATAAACATAGAATGTTAACGATTACTCTACCGAAGGATATAACTCCTGAACTTGTTGACTGTGAAAGCTGGGGAAAAACATTTGCGGCAGTTTATACAAGGTGCTTCGGCACCCCGTCTATGACTGCCCTGCCTGAAATCATTAGACGTGTTCAGAATGATCACGGTCCAGAGGCAGCGGTTGAATTGGGTATGCGCCTGTGTGGTTCTTTTGAGATTGTAAGTGATCTCATTCTCTCCAATGTTAAAGGAGATGCAGTTAACTTTCAGGTGTCGAATGCTTTGGCTGCTCTGCCCGATGCCGACAAACCCCGCCAGTTAGCAAAGATTGTGGTGGCCGCTTATAAGACAATTGGCCGCACAAGTAGAGGTCTGAAATATTTTCCAGTAAAGGAGAAAAAACAACCTCAGGGACAATCTGCAGTGACAGATGTCCAGCCCAAGTCCAAAAAACAAAATTGGCCTAAGAAACAGACACAGGGGAAGAAGAATACACAGACTCAGGATTCTTTTCCTGCAGTACAAGCACCTGCGCCGACAGAAAAAGTTTATGATTTGCGCGATCGCGCGATGATTAAATCACCTGATCGATTTCAGGGTTCTGATCAACGCTCTCCTCGTTCCTTTCAGGAAACATCGGCCCCGAAGACCGGTGGAGGAGGAGGGGGTGGACGTGGACGTGTTGGCCAACAGGGACGTGGTCTGTCCCGCCAGACGGACGGCGCAGTGAAGCAGGAGGATTCTACGCCTAAGCGTCCGCAGTTTGCGAAAAAGAAAGTCGCAGCCTTAACAGCGCATAGATATGCCACAGATAGTGAGAACGCGGCTTCGGAATCTGACGTGGGCTCTGACCTTGCTGGACAGCGCGGCGGAGATTACCATAGTCAGAGAGGCGCTCCGTCCACTACTGAGGGTGACAGCGACTGAAGTGTTTGTTGTAATAGAAACAGCCGATACGAGATTAGCTCCCCCTGAACGACTTTTTGAAATTGTCCTGTTAATTGAAGGTGACATACAGCGTACTGTCAGAGGGGTGTTTTGGGAGAACCTTTCGTCTACGTACGACATTTTGCTTTCCGAGGCTGACTGGCCCCCACCTTTTGTGCTCGCAGCGCCGCGAGGGGAGGAGGTAATCCTTCCCAGTTTCGCGCACACTGTCTCGACTGAGCATGCGCAGCATTTTGCAGAAGAGTGGGCTCGGGCTCTTGCACCGGCTCTCTACCGCAACCAATGTGGTTGGGACAAATTGTCCCCTTGCCACGAAATTCCTTTGCGGTCTGAGCCACAGCCTCAGCCTCAATATCCCATACGGCGTGAAGCTAAAGCAGCCGTCGCAGAAATCCTTGAACAATTGGAATATCAGGGAGTTATTGAAACGTGTGTGTCACCAATGAATAATCCCCTTTTTACTGTGACCAAACCTGACGGATCATATCGTTTGGTATTGGATTACCGGCATTTGAACTCGCATTGCCGTAACTGTGCAGTACAGAATACTCACGGCTCTGCCCTAGTGGATAGTCTAGTGCGTAAGCGCTTCAAGACAACGCTTGACATTTCCAATGGTTTTTATGCCCACAGACTGGATGACTTTAGCTCCCAGTGGACAAGTTTTACGTCCGCTGGGGTGCAAAAACGCTTCCGGCGACTCCCAATGGGCTACAAAAATAGTCCTGGAGTCTTCACCTCCAGAATAGTCACTCTGTTGAAGGGAATCGATCCAGATGCATGTTCTTATGTAGATGATATTTATCTCACAGACGACGAGATTTGGATGCATCTGTGTCGAGTGAATTCCATAATTTGTACCTTTGCTGATATGGGTTACAAATTTAATTTTGCAAAATCGCACATTGCAGAACACACGGTGTTGTTCCTCGGCTATGAGCTGAACAATGAAGGTAGAGGTTTGGCTCCTCACTTCTTGGAGAAATGCGCACAATTGCGCGCTCCTACAACACTGAAAAAATTACAGTCTTTGCTGGGTTTTTTGAATTTCGGCAGAACTTACATTCCGGAATATGCCCAGCGTATCAAGCCGTTGTATGCTTTGATACAACCAACTTTCTCAAAATCATGCTGGCTGCCTGAGCATTCAGCCATTTTGCAATCCTTGCAGGCTGATCTGCTCGCTTCTAAATATTTACTGACTCGTGATAACCACACCAACCTAGTAATAAGAATAATTCCTGGGACGGTGGGTTTCACATACCTCACTTTTAATGAAGGTGACACAGTACCTATTGCTTACAAGTCGCACTTGTACACTTCGGCTGAGTTGCGGTTTCCCACAGTGGAAAAGGTTTTAACTGCTGTACAGATGGCAATTCTTAAGGAACGAGCACTGTCTCATGCTAGTGGTAACACCCTGTCCTCATTTGGAGGCAGTCACGAAAGCCAGTGTACCAAATTCAAAAGCTTTGCACCCTCGGTGGATTCAGTGGGCTGCGTCATTGTCATCCACGGATGTCATGTTTATTTTTGACGCCTCCTTACGGTCGCAAGAGTACTTGCAGTATGAATTCGTTCATCCTGCTCCTCTGGCTATGCGACCTTTGGAGGACTTCCATTGCATCATTTACACTGATGGGTCGGCGCAGGTTGCGCATGGCTCTAAACATGCCTACGTTTCCGCATGCGCCATTGTGGTCGGTGCTATGTTGAATGATGAGTTCATTTCCAGGGAGGTGCACACGATGCCCCTGGGCGATTGCACCGCACAATTGGCAGAGCTTCGTGCTCTATTACTGGCGTTAGAGTACGCGGATCCAAGTGTTACAACTCTGATTGTAAGTGATTCTTACTACTGTGTTCAGTCTTACAATGAAAACTTGTTCTTTTGGATTCAAAATGATTTTCATGATTCCAAGGGTAGCACAATAAAACATAAAATGATCTGGGTTCGAGTGGCAGAGCTTAAGGCTAAGTTGCCACTCGTTTTTGTTATTCATACTCTCGGTCATCAGCGCGTAGGAGTTCACGCTGTTGGCAACTCGCTTGCTGATGAAGCAGCGAAATCAGCAGTATCTACATACTTAGTTGCGGCAGTTACTAGGTCTAAAACCAAGATTGATAGCGACATCTTGGCAGCGATTGCTGCCTCTGAGAAGGGAAGTAAACATCCTGCGGGATTCCCTTCGAAGTATACATACCACTTAAGTCCCGAAAAGGTTCCTTTTGTGACAATTCCTGATGTTGGGGAACGGCTGATTCCCAACTCGGATCGCAGAGCAGACTTGATTACAGCGGCTCATGAAGGTGTGGCGTCTGCGCATGCGGGCGTCTCGGCCACTGTAACTCAATTACAACTACGTTTCTGGTGGCGGGGACTGTACAAACAGACGCGTGATTATGTCCTTCTGTGTGACATGTGCCAGCAGATTAAACCTTCCACTGCTACGCGTCCGCCACAGACTCAGTTGTACATTTCTAATAAACCGCTAGGCTGTGTTTATTTAGATCACTGCGGTCCTTTTTCATCTGATACTGCATATAAGTACATCTTAGTAGCAGTTGACTCATGCACACGCTTTGTGTGGGTATGGCCACATCGCAGCGCTGATTCACGGACTGTCATTAGAGATTTGCGTATCTTTATAGGGATTTTTGCCTGTGGTACCTTCCATTCGGATCAGGGTCCGGCTTTCGCCTCTAAGGCGTATAAGGATGCCATGACTTCGATGGGGGTCCAAGTCAAGTTTTCGTCACCCTACAGACCTGAGGGTAATAGTGTAGTTGAACGAATGAACCGTGATTTAAAGCGATCTTTGACAGCCCGAGTTATAGGCACTGGCAGAAACTGGCTGGCTCACCTCTATGGCGTGCAGCGTGCTCTTAATAATCTCCCTAGAAGGTCTCTGGGTGGGCGGACCCCATACGAGATGCTCTTTGGCATCAAGATGTACGTCCCTGACCTTGACGGTCTAGACTTGGTGGTTCGCGCCACTTGCTTTGACGCAGATGAACATTGCAATGTTTTACAGAATCTACAAAAGACCAGAGACAGTCTTGCAAAGGAACATTTGCCCTCCACGTCGGATGATGCGTTGCAGATCCCGGTAGCTGGCTGGTTACCTCAAGTTGGCGAACTGGTTCGAGAGAAGATCGATAATAAGAAAGAATTTGGTCCTTCCTATCGAGCTCCGGTTCCCGTCCTTGGAGTGAAGGGCACAAGAACAGTCATTTTACCACCACTTCCTGGTCGTAAGGAAAACAGGTTTATTTCAATTGACAATGTCAAGATACACAGAGTGGCCGATTCTTCTTAGCATGACACCGGCTGTTTCCTGTCCTTCCATTGTGAGAAATTCAGTTATGCCCACTACTTCTAATATTGAACCTGAAGTGGCCATCGAATTACCTGCTGTTTCCAGTCCATTATTAAATAATTTACCCGGAACTAACGTTGATGAGTTGGACTATACATACCCCACTGATTTGTCCATGCCTGACCTGCAAGCTCGTTTAGCCACGGAATCCAGATTTTCATTTGAGTCTGCTTCCCTTGCCTCGAAAAAACCCTCTCAAATTGCAGTATATGCTAGCCTGTTTAAAAAACATTTTTTGATACCTCCTTGGACATACATTTGGCTGGTCCTTTTTTCGGTTTACCTTTTTATGTCAATTGGTTTTGTGTTTTATTTTTTTCGAATTATGAATGGACACTATGTCGAGGAGAGAACTTGCATTACTCATTTAAATGGAACTTTGGCCCCACTTTCCTCTTCACATTCTACACACAGATTAAAAAGAGACTTGACTTTGGTTAACATCACAGCATGGCCTGTTCTGGATGGAATCGCGTGGGATGCAGTTCGTTTTCAGATTCATGGCCCAACGGAAGTCGTTAATGTTCCTAATGTACTAAGAGTGAATATGGGGGATGTGGTGAAACAAAACATTCGGTCTGATGATTGGGATGTTAATGCTGTGGAAAGTTTGTTTTCTGATTTGAAATACTATGCTGCTTTTGATGCTGAGGATTTATATTTAGAATCTGCTAATTATGGTGAATTGTTCTGTTACCAACATTATGGCAATCACTTCTTACACAAAACATCTTCCCGAAGGGATGCTGTTAATTTTACTCAGTGGGAACATTGCCCGGCACCTACACAAGGGAGTTCAGAAACGTTTCTTAAAAAGTATACTTATTTCACTGACTTTAATCAGTCCAATCCCGAGTCCTTTTATTTTAAATTTCACAAACAGCCACTGTCCAAGGTTAGACTTACCGATACAAAATTGTTGTATTCGAGGGCCTTCCTAGATCAATTAGTTACTGGGGGCTATGAGTTATGGAAGGAAACAATAGACCTTAAATCGGTTTGGGGTTCAAGGTCCTGGCAGGTACGAGGCACTGAGGCTTTGCACCGTGCATGTCTCATCCCGAATCATATGTTGTTTTTAAATGAAACCATTTCCCAGACCACATGCTTTGGATTGGCTACATCTAAAAGGTTAAACACCCCGTCTTTCCCGGAGTTGGAGGAATATGAGGATTGGAGTAATTTTACTCAATTGTCCATTAAGGATATACAGGCTCTGCTTCTTAATTCCTCCTTTAACATTTCCAGTATGAATCCTAAGGGTTGGCTGCTTTGGCACCGTAGTGCTGATTCTTGCCAAAAAAGATTTTTAAATATAACTGACGGTTTTAAGACTGTTAGATCTGATCCCCGGTTTGATTTGAGTCATACTGTCACCTCTTACTCTGTGGGCAAGTTGTGTCAAGCTTGGCTGAAACATTCAACTTTACCTGCGGTTAAGTATCACCTTTCCAAACTGAATGCAGACGTGGATTTGAATGATTTCATTAAAGGCCCAGCTAGTGGCAGGTCGAAAAGGTGGTTATATGGGGTTTACAATGAAATTTGGAAACTGTCACAGATTGAGGCTGCTTCACGCCTTAGGGCTATTGATCAGGCGAATCTTGAGAAAGTGCTTGCAGTTGTTGACAATAGCATTAACGTGCTTTCCTCTAGAATTTACACATTAGATAATATTGTGTCGTCTGTTGTTGATATTGTGCATGATGAAGTGTCAGTGTTATACCATGGTCAAAATCAATTACGGTCAATCATGCAGTTTGCATGGACACTTCAGACTCTGAAAATGGGTAAAGTTCCCTGGGGATACATGAACGTTTCCTCTTTATTTGCACCGTTTAATTTGACAGACAAACAACGCTTGCTTTCAATGCGTGATGCTTCCTTTTCTATGCTACATATTGAAAGGTTGGAATCTTTACCTTTTTCTGTGGCAGAAGCCACTGCTGCTACGTGGCTTATCCACGGTTTAATAACACTGCCTTTTGCGTTGTATAAGTTTTCAAATTGTATGAAATATGTGCCAATAGGTCGTTTTGAACCCTTAGGTAGCGGTTTTCTTCATGAGGTCTGGTCACTCCCATACACATACAGATGTTTCAAGGATGAACAGGAAGTTTATCTAACAGGGGATGAGTGTACTGAGACGCCAGATCATTCTTTAATGTGCAGACACATACAGTTACACGGTTCATGTAACAAGGACCGACCGAATATGGCTTGCGTTTTACAGGGCACGCCAGTTCCTGCTATCATCCCCACGTTTAAATTGTTAGAGAATGGTAGTTATTTAATGCTCAATAATGAGAACTGTTGTGGGTTAATTAAAGGTATAGCTTTCATAGTAACAGTAAGTGAGCAAGTTATTTGCTGCAGAAATGTTCTTTATCCTCCCACACGTGAACATAGGGAGTCTTCCATTTGGCCACAGATACCGACCTTGGGAGCAGAATTCAGCGGCATGGCTAGAATAAGAGCTCTATTGTCCCAGAAAGAGGTGGCCTTGAGCTCGGCCCGTGAAACTTTCGTGCTTCACATTGCTAACACCCGTACGGAGGTTCAGGCTCTTTTAAATACTGATTTGCCTTTGCATTTCGGAGCCATGGTTCGTTCTATCTTTAACGCATCCTCCACAACGGGCCTAGCACATTTTTTTAAAGTTGTTAGCAGTGGTCTCGTGACTTCCTTTGAGAAGATTTTTGGAGTCATCCCTGCCTTCTTCCATTCTATTTTTTCATCCTTGTTTGGAGGATTCCCGTTTTTCCTTGCATTAGCGGCTGGCGCTTTGGTGGTTTTCTGCCTTTTTAAATATGGATGCCCTTCCTGTGCAAGACCACGCGCAAGTGCTACTGACGCGGTTTCGCAACCGCATGCTTGATTATTATGGCACACTGCCGTTGGCGACTCTAAGCACGGCGTTTGGATTATCTTTTCGGTTCTCCTATTTTACCTGTGTCCAGCCTGTATTTCGCTGCCTGACCTGTGATTTCCTTTGGGCCATTGATTTGTGTCTCTGCGGACCAATTTCTTCTGACGTCGATTTTGATCAACTGATGAGTCCTATCATTGCTCACGAGTTGGTTTGTTCTGACGAAAGGATTATGGCCTTGGCGGTGGCACATGGACTAATGGGTCCCTGGGATGTGTTGTCAGCAGCGCAAAATTTCTTGGTACGAAGTTTTCTTGAAAACCCACCGAGCTGTCCTCTGATGGTTATAGAGGATCCGGTGCTGGGAGATCACGTATGTTCCTTTCATCTTTTAAATTGGATGGCTGAACTGTTTTCGGATGAGGACAGTGACTTCCTCCTGGAGGCTGTTGCAGCTTACTTTTCATATACAGTCTTATCATAAACACTGCCTCAAATTGACATGCTGATTGATAGCATTTCCTTGATTTTATTGACTTTTGGTCAAGACATTTTATTTTTGCTTGCCTATTGGCTTGGGCCACATTATACTTGTGGGCTATTTTTTAGCATTAGTTTTTATAATTGAATTTTTATTCATGCTCGTTTATTGTTGGATTCTGCTCTCATGTGATGGCACTTCTGTTATCTTATTTAGTCCGTTCTCGGATCATGGGGGGGTGTTGTATAGCTCCTATATATCCTTATATCGTGTTAAGTTAGCATAGGTACATTTGAGATTTAAACGCCATTTTTCCTTTCTTGCAACTTTTGCACACGACCCTTAATTGTTGACTTAGCTTTCAACCTAGTGGTTTGCCGTGGTGTATGTGAGAATAATATGTTATTGCTCTGATATCAGTTTTGTTTAATAAACCATGTCTGCACGGAGAGTGCTATAGTTTCAGGAGCAACACGATAAGTAATTGTTATGAGGTCTGATCTCCACGCCTTCATAGTCATAACACAAGTGCAGCCTTTGCCAACTTGGGCTTGAGGCGGGATTGATATTGCTTTGCACGAGAATTTGTTAACACACTTGATGCGGTGCACATGCAGAGAGAGCTGGTGTATGCTGATGTGATTCCTTCATGCTAGGACACTAAGGTATGGGCCCGCCCTAAAACAACCCAAAGAGACCTTCTTAGCTAATAATATAATATATGTGTTAGGGAGGGTGAGATATAGGTGTTGTTAACTCTTATTCATTACAGCATGTTAACATGCTGTCACCATTCGCTTTTTATGTCTTAGTAACTATGCTGATAATTTTGCTACTGATAATAAGTATACTTGTATTATCTAAGATACTGCGCCTGAGAAGACGGCATTAGTAAATAAACATTTCAAATGCACATGTGTCTTCTTTACTCCATGTTCTGGTTTGTAATGATAATATAACGAAAGAGTGTTCATGAGTCCCACGTACCCTGAGGTACTGTAAGTTCATGTTCTGGTTTGTCTAAACATTGGAAGTTTGATATGTCCAATGAGACACTGTAGCTAGCTCGGTAAGGGGTGAGTTGGTTGCTAAGGTAAGTTTTGGGACACCCTAATTTGCCGAGGTTCCACTCCTCTGTGCACAGTTCTGTGTGAGTACAGAAACCCTGCGACACCACTAGCTGAGATTATCCGTCCGTTGGGTATAAAGATCATTACATACGCCGATGACACACAGCTAGTGGTTTCCCTCAATCAGCCAGATAGCCAACTAGCACAGATCAACCTGAGGGGCTGCCTAGAAGAAGTCAACAACTGGATGACCTCTTCATGTCTCAAACTGAATGGAGACAAAACGGAGCTGAGGCTCCTCGGTAGCCCCGTCTACCCCACGATCAATTCAATCTGGCCCGCCTGCCTTGGCCTCCCCCCCACTCCCAAAGACACTATAAAAAGCCTCGGTGTCTGGCTGGACAAATCTTTCAGCTTCAACAGTCAGGCAGCCAAACTATCAGCCACCTTCTTCGGCCTTCTCAGACTTCTTAGAAAGATTCTTCCCCTCCTGCCTTTCAGGGCAAGACAGATCGTGATCCAAGGCCTAATCCAGTCTCGCCTTGATTTTGGTAATGCCCTCTACCTAGGAGCCCCTGAATATACCCTACGAATGCTCCAGATAATCCAAAACTGTGCCGCCCGAACTCTGCTTCAGCTCCCCCGCCGTCTCTCAGCAAAACCCAGCCTAATAAGTCTTCATTGGCTTCCTGTTAGGGAGAGAATCAATTTTAAGACCCTCTGCATTTCCTATCAAGCATTTTGGAAAACGGGTGCGGTCATTAACCACTCCTTAATTACCCCCTACCACCCTACCAAACAGCTTCGCACTGCCCATACCTTCCTCGCCACAGTCCCCACGACTAAGAGATCAAGATGTGGGGGCCGGTTGTTTTCCTACAACGCGGATAAACTGTGGAACTCCCTCCCCCTTTACCTGAGATCCAAACCTAACCTACTTTCATTTCGCAAACATTTAAAAACCTTTCTTTTTAAGAAATGTGTGACTAACTCCCGCTGTTAGCAGTCTCATCAGAAAGCACCTTTCTTTCTAGCGCTGGACGCCCCAGGGCAAAATACCGCGCTCTATAAATTTTCTTTTAATTTCATTTCATTCACAATGAACTGTGGGAACTGTGGCCAGCTATGTAGACAAGTCATCCCCAAAGGCTTAGCCCCTCCGCCACTCATTTGCAAATGTGGAGAGAGGTGGGAACCAAGTATGTGCGTCGGAGGGACTTGATCTATAATGAAAGTATGTACACAAGGCACAGTGTGTGGGGGTTGTTCTGGACAATCGGGACTAAGCTGAGTCTAAGCTGAGTGCAGATCTGCCCATTTGGGCATATAGGGCCCGATGTAGGTCGGTCGGTAACGGCCGAAAATCGGTATTTTCGGCCGTTACCGATCGGTATCGAGCCATCGGGATGTAGCAGTCCGAAAACCGCCCAAATCGGTGATAATACCGAATCGGAAAAGTTATCGAATCGTTAGAATACCGATTCGGAAAATACACAGAATCGGTAAATATACCGATTCGTTAACAAACCGAATCGGTAAAAATAGGGATTCGGAAAAATCACCAATTCGGTAGAATACCGAATCGGAAAAAACACAGAATCGGAAAAAAATACCGATTCGTCAACAAACCGAATCGTTAAAAATACCGAATCGGTAAAGTCAGCGATTCCGTAAAATTACCGAATCGGTGTAAATCCGATTCTGTGTGAAAAACTGAAGATTGAGATGTAGGAAAGCTCTGAAATACCGAATTAGCTTCAAATTCGGTATTTAAGAGTCTGTAGTTACCATAGATTGGAATCAGGTGGTAACCAGGTGCAACCTATAAAAATGGACCCAAAATGAAATTCTTCTTGCACCATGGCGGCATTTTATGTCATTGCAAGACGGCTACGGCTACAGCAGGAAGGAGAGAGGGAATGGCTGAGACAGGAGCAGGTGTATGGACAGCGGATCACCCTGTTCATGCTGACAGATGCAGAGATCCTACAGAGGTACAGGCTGGACCCAGAGACCATCTTAGAGCTCATTAGGGACCTCAAACCCCTGTTGCAGCACACCACCCCAAGGGCACACGCAATCCCAGTGCACGTGCAGGTGCTATGCAGCCTACACCTGCTTGCGTCTGGCAGCTATCAAAGTGTAGTTGCTGTGGCAGGAGGGGTGACCCAGAGCTGCCTGTCAAGGTTCTTCCACAAGTTCCTTGAAGCCATGATACAAAGGATGGACCAATACATTTCCTTCCCTGTAACCCATGCAGAACTGGTACAGACAAAAGCAGACTTCTACCAGATGGCAAGATTCCCCCACATCATTGGCTGCATAGATGGCACACACATTCCGATTTGCCCCCCTGCTGACACGGAATACGTATACCGCAATCGGAAGTCACGGCACACCATAAATGTGCAGGTGATTTGTAATGCTAAGTGCGTCATCACAGACCTGGTTGCAAAATTCCCAGGGAGTACCCACGACTCCTACGTCTTCCAAAGCAGCGGCATCCATGCACGGCTGACGGCAGGGGAATTTGGTGAAGGATACATCCAAGGTGAGACACATTGACAGACCCCCATAACAAAAATAGCAGTGTGAAGTACATGTATGCATGTGAGTAATGTTACCCCTTTTCCTTCTAGGCGACAGTGCATATGCCCTCCGCTCATTCATTCTCACCCCCTACCTCAACCCCTCAACACCCAGCCAAAGGAGGTATAACCGTGCGCACAAAAGCACAAGGAATGTAGTAGAACGGACCTTCGGCATCTGGAAAAGCACGTTCAGATGCTTGCACAAGAGCGGAGGTGCAAGGCAATATACCCCCATCACCTGCTGCAAGATGATTGCTGTCTGTGCAATGTTGCACAACCTTGCGGTCAAGAAGGGCACAGAGGTAGAGTTGTCTGACTACGAGGACCCTGACGATGACATTGCTGTGCCACAAACACAACCTGCTGGAGTGTCTACACCAAGTGATGGCAGGTTCAGACGTGAGGAGATAACAGACAACTATTTCTGAGTGAGTACAGATGCACAGACACGTAATGGATGTGAAGAAATGAAACTTTTAAAATGTTGGTACAACGTTACAGCACTGATGTGCAACAAATGAAATGATTAACTACAATGTGGGGACAGGAAATGGGCCGGGTTGCCTCACCCACACTGGCAGTGTCATTTCCTGCTGCGCTTTGCAGACCCACTGGGATGCGGCTCCCCCCCTTCTGCATGTCCGGCTGCCTCTGCGGAGCGCCTGGAGCTCCGGCGCGGCTCGGACACTGCGCTGGCCGGACTGCTGCGGCTGCTGCTGTCCCCAGCCTCGGCCACGTCCAGGGCAGGATTCACCACTGCGTTGGATATAATGAGTGTCTCCATGGCACTGGTGATGCAGGCCATGCCCCTGGTCACCTCCGCAGTGTTTTGATTGAGGCACTGTTCCATATTTGCCCCTCGGCGGCATAGCAGGGCTGTTGCTGCGGCAAGCCGGTTAATTGCCCGGTTTTGTACACGGGCATCCCTGCGCCTTGTGTGCTCATTCAGTTCCATCTTGGCACACAGCTGTGTTATGGCAGTTGTAATGCGACCCATTCCTGTTGCAATTTCCCGGTTACTTGCCACAAACTCAGCAAATCCCTTTGTCATTTCCACCATCTGCAGGTTATGTTCACGCAATTGCCGGTGGCAAACGAGGATGGACTTGGCCTGCATCCGCTGGATTCGCACCATGCTCCCCTCAAGCCCTTGGAAGACGGTGCCCTCCCGTGATGGAATTGCACTGCTGGAAGTGCGTGGGCGGCGGCGATTGGTGCTGGTCTGCTGCGTGGCCTGCTGTGCCACAGGTGTCACAGGTGTGGGTGCTGGTGCCTGACCCGCAGCTCCCTCTATGATGGTCAATGGGGCCACAATACTCCTCCTGGCTGGAGCTGTGGCAGGTGCTGGCTGGGACCGTGTGGGTGAGTTCTCTGGTGAGAACTGCAATGGTGGGGATTGTGACAATTGGGGGAGTGGGAAATTAAGAGGGCATGTCCTGAGTCATCCTCATTGGCCATGGCACTGCTGTCCTCTACCTCCTGCGAGTCATCCATGCTGCTTGGCCCTGCCACCGCACTGTCCGCTGTTGCTGGAGCTGACACTTGTGCAGCTGCTGCTCCACTACCTGATGGCGCCCCTAGGAATAAAGTAGCATTTGTCAACTGAGCGGAAATGTCTTACTGTCACTACAATAAATGCATTGCACATGTAATTTTCATTACTCTGATTCTTTCTTAAAGTGCATTGCAGTTTAATGTGCACTGTAAATTGTTCCTACATTAGCTGTCTACATTTCCCATCATGCATTGCTCATGTATTTTGCTAGCAGTACTGGACTGGGGTTTGGCTGTACATTGGGGCCAATGGGGAGGTGTCTGGTAGGGTGTGTCATGCTGTGCATGCTTCTTACCTTTAGCTTTAGCTCTGGCTGAGCTGTCCATGTCCCCAACTCCAACCACACTCTCCGCCTCAATCGTTGTGGACACCAGTTCCTCCAGTTCAATGAGGGGGGCGCGGGGTTCCTGCCTCCACCGGTCAGTCCTGCCTGCTTGTGGAGCTCCGCCAATTCCTCTTGGTGAGGCTCCGGATTTCATAGAACCTCTTCTTGAGGTCATCCATGCTCCTGGGGGTCACACCAACAGCATTGACCCTCTCACTGATGGCACTCCACAGTTTCTTCTTTGTAGACTCAGGGACTGTGAGGGACAGCCTCCTATACAGCTGCCTGTGGACCCTCACCACCTCCTCCACCAATACTTGCAGCTCCATGCTGCTGAACTTCACCTTGCGATTTCTCTCAGCCTTCTGGCTCTCAGAGCTGCTTGCCATTTCCACTGTGATCTCCAAACACTCTCTCTGCTGCTCACTCTCACTGCTCAGCTCTGGCTGCCTCTCCAGAATGTTCTGATGAGTTGCACCTGCCTGGGTTGCCACTCCCTGCTAGGGTGGGGGAGGGTGCTTCCACCTCATTGGCTGCTTTCATTAGTTTCACTTTTACTTGCTTGCCGATTCCGTGTTTACCGAATCGGTATTTACCGAATCGGTATTTATACCGATTCGGGAAATACCGATTCGGTAAATACCGATTCGGTTTTGCCAATGCATTCCTATGGGCCTTTTGGGCCATACGGTTGTATTGCCATTACCGAATCGGTATCTACCGATTCGGTCAATACCGATTCGGTAAGTGTCGAAACACGATACCGAATGTTACCGAATCGGTATTTTACCGATTTTTTTCTCTACATCTCATTTTCCGATTTCAGATTACCGATTCGGTAAAAATCGGTATTTTAAAATCGGTAAATGACTTTTACCTACATCGGTTTCCGTAGTCCAGCATGATGCCAATGACTGTGCGGGTGCCTTTCTTACCTGACAATGGAGGGATCCATTTGAAGGTTGCATGTAAGATGCAGGGGCAGTTGACACAGCTACAGGTCACTGCCTAGACCTATTGGTCCATGGAGAGGGAGGGGCCACGCACGGTACCTACGTACCTACGCTGGGGTGGTGCAGAAACTGTCGTCCCACCAGGTGATGCCACATGCTGATGGTTTCGTTATGAGGATGAGGAGTCATGTCTCTGCGTATAGCACCCCACAGCTGGTGATCATTCATGTTGCAGCTGACAGCAATCCCTCCTGGAAGCCAGGTGGGGTGTGTAGGCGTATTGTTGATGGAGAATATGAGCTTTGTGTCCTTGTAGGTGGTGATGTTTAATGGTACCCTCAATCTTGTACCAGTTCTTCTCCATGTGTCAACAGATGCATCTGCCATCTTTGAGTTTGTTTGTGACAGAGGTGGCATTTCTTGCACGCTGAATGTTGCAGTTGCATAGTGGTGCAAATGTGTATGCGCAGTTGGAGATACATGTCAGTAAAAGAATTTCTAGCGCCATTGGTGACTACTGCAGCGTTGTGGGTGTTGCTGTTGATGGTGTTATGTAGCATCTCCAAGTTGACTGAGCTACACTAACTCTGTGTGGGTCTGCATGTGGTCTGGGGTGGCTTGGGGTTGACCGACAAGGAAGTGTATCCGTTTGTGGTCACTACATGTGCGTTTAGTGGGGTTGACAAACTAGTCGAGTGTACACATGCTAAGAATGTATCAAAGGTGTGCCCTGCCTTGTGGGTCATTGTGGTGAAGATTTCGGACAGTCTGATGTTAGCAAACATTTCACAGATTGTAATGGATTTTGTGTATTTGTGGTATGTGATTTGGAACCTCCTCTCAGGAATGCGTACGTGTTCCATGGAGTGGATGGTGTGGCATCTGATGATGTTGATGGTGCGGGTGAAGTGTTCCTGCCCTCAGTGGTCCCTGCAGGCAATGGGGCTGCTTAGTGTTGCTTTGTGGCAGCTCTGGACATGAAACAGCTTGTGTTGTGCGGTGGGCAGGTCTTGCAGCAGCGGCAGCATCAGAACTGAACGTGATCCATGTCTGGTGTATCCTATTGCCATTTGAAAGTTATCATGCCATTGAGTTTGAGGACGTAGGATGAGTGCAATTGTTAGACGCTAGGAGATCCAGGGTGCCTGTTGGTGTGTGTGTTATGTCTGCAGTTATGCGCAGATGGCCTTAATATTGTAGCACAGTAGGAGTGCCAGTGATGCAACCGCGCAGCACACACAATCAAAATGACCCGGGGGATGGTGGATCAACTGTGAGGCAACAAAATTAGCATTGATGCTGGTAACCAGTCCGAAGCGACACATGGCTAACTTGAAATCCAACATAGCACAAATCACACAACACAAAACCATCCACACTAACAACACAGCCTGCATAACCAATAATGAACACATCTCTCCATCACATGTTACAGGTAATCAAGGATATGCACAATGCCCGTGGATGATGACACCCCTCCGAAACCCCACCACTCAGGCATAGAGGCAGTATAATGCGGCCCACAGACGCACCCGGTCCATTGTGGGGCGCACATTTGGTGTGCTAAAGTTACGCTTCCATAGCCTGGACATCACAAGTGGCAGACTGCTGTACAGCCCCGAAATGGTGAGCAAAATCATCCTAGCAGTTGTGTATTGCACAATATATGTGTGCGCACCAATGCTCCAAGGATCCAAGTGCCTGCTGCACCGGACGATGACCAGGATGAAGATGAAAACGAGGCAGGTGGAGCACACACCACATTTGATGCAACAGGAATTGCCCAAAGGAACAGAATAATAAACAATTTCTTCAGCTGAGCTTGTCACATTGTGACAGTCCCCATCAAAAGTATATCACTGTAAAATGACCCCAAACACGGTTTGTATCAATACAAATACACTACACACATACCCTGTCTGCATTTTACTGTCCTGCATAAGTTCATCACTATGAAAAGAGTACATAGCACATTGATTGCAAAGAACATCACAATACTCAATTAATGGTGGGAATGTCTCCTCAGTAAAGAGATGCACTTCAGTGTGTTAAATGTGCCAAAGTACACTTTTAATTGTGTAAATTGTGCTACAAACTCTAATATTTGGGGTGTCCTGTTGTGTAAATCAAGAGACATAGGTTGTCCGCTGTGCACAAATCCTAATTGTAGGGTGTCGTTTTGGGGCAGCAAGTCAGTAGAGTGTGACCGTTGTGTTAATTTATGCAATTTAGGGTGTGACATGGGGTAAAATATGAAAAATGGGTGTGAAAGGGGGTCAAAGGTGAAAAATGGGTGTGAAATGCGGTCAAAGATGAAAAATGGGCGTAAAATGGGGTAAAAGATGAAAAATGAGCGTGAAATGAGGTAAAAGATAAAAATTGGTCATAAAATGGGGTAAAAGATTAAAAATGGGTGTGAAATGGGGTACAATATGAAAAATGGGCGTGAAATGGGATTAAAGATGTGTTTGAGGGTGTCATCTGCTATTACCTTTGAACCTACTTCCACCTCAATTTTATAAACCACCAAGATAAATTGCTGGACCACACACCGGACGTGGCAGCCGGACCACCCGCAGCCCTGAGACACCAACCAGATCTCCATCTTCAAATGGACACCAGGCACCGATGAAGGCACTGCCTAGACCATATAAGTCATCCACTCGGGGGCTCACACAGAGCCCTGGACCCCTCACAACTACCACAGAACTGCATCTGCCAATGCACATGAACCACTACGCAACATCAACACCACCTTCAAAACATGCACCTGAACATACAAATGGAAACTGGTAGAGAAAATTGATTTTAAAAGCATGTTTCCAGATGTATTAACCTGTATCCTAGTCCATATGAGTCTCGGCATAGGTAGACTGGAAATAGGCCATAGATAGTGAGGTGTGTGCTTTAAACTGAAAGCGTCAAGTTTGAATGTCTGACTGCCACCCTGTCTCTGCACTTTAATGTGCATTCTGATAAGTGTGGTGCAGATGATGAGCCTAACTTAAAAACTATACAGTCTGTCATACTCCTGCACATGGGATGCGAGGAGACAGACTTTTGTTTTGGGTCGGGGCTAGCACTCTGCATTCCATCTTTCTAATGAAACTTAGACGAAAGTGAGCTTGATTTGGCATTTTTTTATGTGACGCACTATTGCGAGCCCATTAAATTGAAGATAAACATGGGAAGACAAAGATAATTACGTTTGGGGAAGGGAAAAAGTAAACCATATAAATGGCATCTAGGCAGTAGTAGAATAGAGGTTGTGTCCTCCTATAAGTATCTGGGCATGACATTTACCAGTCAGATGAGTTGGACCTTAAATAAAGAATTAGTGGAGGTGAGCACATTAGCTATGACAGGGGGACTTGTTCGCTTTAAAAAGACTTATGGTGGCCCCTCCTGGTCTACCCTCTTAATCGCTTATAGCGCAATGGTCCCCACGCAATGCCTCTATGGGGTCGAGCTGTTTGCCATCAGTACGGAGGGAGGTTGGGATAGTGGCGAAAACAAATGTCTAAAATATGTTGGCCCTCCCCAAAGGTGCAATGTCCCATGCAATAAGATTAGAAGTTAATTTGCAAGCCTGGAACCTCCTAGCGTATAAATCAACTCTATGCTTTTGGGATAAATTATTGGCCCCAAATACTCAGAAGATATCAGCCTGTTGTACCACTGAAATAGAAAGAAGTGAATTATAGTGAGCAAGGAAGATAAAAAAAGATTGGAATACATTGCAATAACCTTAAAACTAGAAATAAAAATAGCTGAAGCCCCAATCACTAAAGCAGATTTAAAATCAGCATGTAAAAGAGAATCTAAACTGGCAGACTTGGAATATTTAATGAACAAACTCTCAGCAAAGTACATGTTAGATTAATGTGAAAATATGAATGTATATTTATCGGCATTACAAGATGCTCGGCTACGTTCATTACTATTAAAGTTATGGGCATGATTAACTGAATGTTATGTTAGAGCTGAGAAATGTGAAGCCCTTTTAGATCAAGAGAATAACTACACATGTGGACTGCCATTTCATAATCTCAATGTTCATGTTTTAATTGATTGATGTCATTTTTATAGGCCGCGTTGCTTGATTTTAAAACCTCTTTTAAAAAAATATAATATCAATTGTTGAAATGATACACTAAAACTTCTATTAAGGATGGAATTTTTTTATGTGACTTGTGCACTGGCTAAGTTCCTTAAATATTATTTGGATTAGTGTCTTAGGGGCACATGCATCAAAAGTCATTTTTGCGATTCCTTAAAAGTGATTATTAAGAAATCGCTATTACGGAATCGCAAAAACAAATGCATCAAAAAAATCGCTATATATTAGTGATTCGGTAAAAATTGCTAAATCAAATAGCGATCTGGCTAATACCGAATCGCTAATAGCGATTTACCCATATTGCTGCATTGGTATGACATCACAACCAGGAAGTGAATCAGGGAATGCACACACCTGTTCACAGAGAGAGTCAGAGGAGGAGGCATACTGGTGGAGCTGAGCAGGAACACGCTGTTTTTGAAGCTGAATCTGTTTGAAAATAACAGCATGGCCACAGAAACAGGGCACAAGAAAGGACATGGATGGAAAAGGAAGCTGAAATTCAGCAAAAAAGAACTGGATATCGCCATTGAGGAAGTGGAGTTTAGCCACAATAAGCTCTTTGGCAAACTGTCCCTGCGGGTTACAGAGTAAGTTAAAAGAAACATTTGGCTGGTTATCCAAGCAAAGGTAAATACTGTGGGGGTCACACAGCGATCAATCGCAGACCTGCGCAAGCGCTGGTATGACTTGCGCAGCCGAGCAAAAGAGAGGGTGGCTGCAAGACTTGCAGAGACAAAAAAACTGGAGGGGGATCATCTACGGAACGTGCCAACACACTCCTGGAGTACATGGTAGAATCCACACTGCAGCCAGAGGCAGTTGTCGGCATCACCCAGATTGACATCTCTGAACAGGCTGGTACCTCACAAGGTAAGACCACTGTTAAATATATTTTAATGTTAAATGTACCTAAAATAGCCCCTAATGCAGATCATGCGTAGTGTAGCACCCCTTAGTCCAGTCCACTTTTTGCTTGCAATACCCAAATGCATTATGGGAGTAGTATACATAAAAATGATGTAAGGGCAAGCTAAGTAGGGACCAAAACAGCTTTAGTGCAGCAGAGTACAGCACGGAAGTGACTAAAGTAGACTTTGTCCATAACAAAAGTTACTTTATGAGACATTGGCATGCGCCATGTCACACAAATGCACAGAAAAAATAACTGAACTTGCACTTTTTAAAATCACAGATGCAGCTGCGCAGGATTGTGACGTGGCTGATGTCCACGAGTCACAGGAACCAGATACACCGTCTGAGGGGAACCAGAAGTGCCAGCATCCTCACCCATACCTGCTAGCACTCACCGCAGTCAAAAAGTGCCACCACTGCCTGATTTAGAGAGTGAGGAAGAGAGCCAAACAGAAACTCTCACACAGCAGGCTGCTCATACACCACCACCAAAAACAGGTACCAGTGTGGTGCAGGTCCGTCCATTTCCGCATGAGGAGGGCCCAGGCAATCCTGACAGCTGCAGAAGACAATGGGGCTGCTGCCTGGAGTGGGCTGGAGGGCAAGATGCTCAGGGTCCAGCGCCTGCAATGCAAAAACATGAGAATAATGCAGGGCCAACTGGGGACAATGGAAACACACATGGGGGACATCTGTGACTGCCTGAGAGAGCTCACCATTGCTTTTGTGGAAGGGAAAAGGGCAAACACTGAAAACTTTGCAAATTGTACAACAGCTATGCATGACATGTGCAGGGTCATCCAGGATGACCATGCCTCCCACGGTAGGAGGCATCACAATTTGATGAGGCGCTTGGACGGTTACACCAGGGCCATCAATATGCTGGGCACAAAAACAGCCCAGCTTTCCCATCATGCAAGTGAAGATGAGCCACTGCTGCGGGGATGTAGCCAGGGGCCTGATCTAGGTCACTAATGCAGTGGAACAACTCCAGACTACTGCAGCTGGTTGCAACAATGTTCTTGGAGGGGGATAGTTAGGAGGCCTCCAGCCTCAGTAGCCTACTAGCACATGTAACAAATCCCAGGAGGCACAGTACTAGGAGCACCACTGGCACAGAAGGCTTAGCAAGGGATGTGGCTGAGCCTGCTGAGAGGCCCCCTTGAGTGCTTTGGCCAGAGAAAGAGAAAACAGGGACATGTACTATTCTGGTGAGGTAACCAGCAGCATGTACATTGTTCCCACTGACGTTTAAGTGCCAATGCAATGTCATGCAGTTTAGTTTATTCACACTACACTTGCCTGCACCTGGTATGTTGCATTAACACTACCACAATATTGTTACATTAAACCGTTGAGCATCTACTGCGTTGTCTTGTGATTACCCACCTTAAAAGTAATATTGAGTGATTTCTGCATGTCTCTGTCTGTCCCTGCTGCTCATGTGCCGCATGCCCTTGTGTTGGTTGTCTTGGCTGGATGTCTACCCCAGGCTCGCTGTCAGAGTGTTCCAGAGGAATGCCCCTATAAGTGGCTATGTTGTGCAACATTGCACATGTGGCGACAATTTTACAGCAGGTATCTGCCCTGTACTGCAATGCACCACCAGTTTTGTGGAGGCAGCTGAACCTAGATTTGAGTAAACCAAATGTCCACTCAATTACGTTGCATGTGGAGATATGTGCTGCATCATATCACCGCTCATTTGGATTCATGTATGGCGTCAGTATAAAGGAGCGCACAGCGTATGCGCTTTCACCTACAGGGAAATAAACAATAGCATTACTCACTGCTATGTGTCACTATGGTTGACGAGTCTGGAAGACAGTATAATATCTGTTTACCAAGCACATATCCGTTTACAAATTCACCCACAAGGAGACGTCTGTGTATGCCACTGTGTCTGAAGATGTAGGAGTCATGTGCACTGCCAGGGTAACTTGCCACTATGTATGTGATGATGTGTTTGGAATTGCAGATGACTTGTATGTTCAATGAATGGTATGACTTTTGGTTCCCGTAAATGTACTCATTCAATGAGGGGGGACAAATGGCTACATGCATCCCATCAATGCAACAAATTACGTTAAAAAAGCGTGATATTGCACTTTAAGAGACACCTCCAGCAGTGGCAATTACTCCCTGGAAGCTACTTGATGCTAGGAGGTGCAGGGAACATAGGACCTGCACATGATTGGGGATGACAAGTGTCCTGTGAGTCTGACGCTGGAGCAGTGGATCTAATTCTGCTATGAGATCAGCGATTGTGTCTGTATTCAGCCTATATTTATCATAGGTCTCCTCCTCTGTCTGCCCTAGCAAAGTAACACACACTCTGAAAATGCACTCCTGTGTCTTCCTTATTCTCTGTGGTGCTGCTCGTAGCTTCATCCTCCTCACCATGACGTAGAGTGCTGTCATTGTGAAACATTCTAATGTATTCTGTCCCTGTTTAAGTAGTTTGCTGATGATTGGCACATGATTTTTCCAATTTGTAATGGTTACCACCTGGTTTCATTTGTTCTTATTCAAGAAATGCTAATAGCGATTTTTTGTAGATTCGCAAATAGCAACTTTTTCATGCATAGCTTTAGCGATTTTCAATTAGCGATTACCTATTACAGATTCGCTAATTCAGATTCGCTATTTAGGTATTCGCAAAATTTAGCGATTTTGAGGCTGATTCTGCAAATTTGTTTCATGCATTGCATTTGGCTATTTTGCGATCACAAATCGCCTTATTTTGCAATTCGCAAGGTTTGAGATAGCAAAATAGCTTGATGCATGTGCCCCTAATAGTGTAATTAGTAGGGGTTTGGAGCTTTTAGTGGATTATGATGAATTGGTATTTATATGGTATAATTTTATAAAATATGTTATTTTTTTTAAAGACAGTATGTTTTAAAGATGGTGTCTAAACATTAATAAAGAATAAAGTAAAAAAAAGTGAGCTTTAAAACATGTTGCTAGATGTATTTACCTGTATCCTATTCCATATACGTCTCTTTAAAAATTAGGTCATACATAGCAAGGTGTGTGCTTTAGATTATAAGTGTACTGTGAAATTTGAATGTCTGACTGCTACCTTGTGTTAGGTATCTGTACACTTCTACTATTATTGTGATATCTAAGGGTGCGGCTGAAGACCCTAACTTTAAAGCTACACAGTCTAACATATCCCTGTGATAAATATTATCAGAACTATTTCATCTTTCATTTCCAGAAGTAGAGAACTGTTTGCTAGCCAGGACTGATGGAGGCATTTGAATACACAGGTTCATACCTGTCTATCCAGTATAATAAGTAGACAGTGATTGATGTAGACAATGAAAGGGTATACCAATTTATAAAAAATGTCTGACAGACATTTTGCCATTTACAACTTTCCTAATATACATAGTTAGAAGTCCTACGTATTTATTGCTAATGGAAATAATGGCAGTCTAATTTAAATAACTGGTTAGTGATTGTTATGAATAATATTATCTGAATAATTTAAACATATTAGGTTATGTAACATACTATTAAAACTGTTCTATGTGTTTTAGATATTTACTTTACTTAATGAAAGACACTTAAAGATGGCAAGAAAACATGAAACGAGAAGAGCACAAAAAACTGTACTACTTAAATAAGAGTGAAGAGAAGAAATTAGAGGGCACTTAATATTATACAGGAAAAAACATCTTCTGGCAAGAGAACTAAACAGTTTCTTAAAACGGTATTATGAGAACTTCAAAAGTGTAGAAAATGTTCAAAAGAAAACTTTAACAACAACTTAGAAACAAAAGACGATTACTCATGTTGAAAGAACTTCAAATTGTAGAAAAACAATACATCTGACAAGAAAGCAGAAACAGTATACATATATAAGAAGAAGAATGTTTAAAAGTAGAGTAATTCATAATTTAATAAAGAATTTAAAATAGTATAAAAAAGAAGAGCAGCTTATAAACAAAACCAACTGATTGATAGTGTAGTAGATAAAGCTTCTGAAATGTATCTTAATATTGAACAGATTGAGATCACTGGATAAAACAGTGGTGTTTATGAAGAAGAAAAGCAAAAGTTAAAGACTGGTTAATAGAACTAGCTTTTGTAAAACATTTACTGGTGAATGGAAACCCACTTCCAGCACGGAGCCTTTCTTTCATGCAGAAAGCTATTTTTGAGAGAACTCATTAGTACATGCAGGTGATAAGAGTGGTTGATGTTATAAGGTGAAAAATGGTTCTCTCATTCCAAAGGAAAAAAATGAGTCCTAAGAATGTAAAAGAAGTGATAGCTGAAGAAGTTCAAGGAAGGTGTACACAATGTCCTGTATTTAAATAGAATTGTAGCCGTATTTGCAGTATTCAACTGGAGTCTATTGATATATTGCAAATTGTTTTATAACAATATGCTATATAAAAGTGCTAAACAGAAAATTACCATGTTACAAGGACTTGATCAATGTAAAATAAGAAAATATACTAAGTTACAGGGACATTCTCTGCCAAAGCACTTTTCATCCTTAAAGAATGTTAGCTGCTACACTGAAATGCGGAAGTAAGTAAGGAGACTTTACTATGTAAAACCCCCTACATTTTGTTTAAGTGAAATGAATACAGCTCTTTTGCATGGTTCTGTAGCAGAAGTGCAGGAAGTTTGTGATCATGTACAGTTTTGTTTTTTGGTCCTGAAGAGGAGTGTAGAGAAAAGGAGAACTTGATGTCTGCAGGTATAGTAGAACAGGATAGAGAGATCAGTATTGACCATTTTTCAGAAGAAATTACAAAGTTTAACACTCTTTTCTCTGAAAAATTCAACTATGTATTAATTGTCGACGCACTCACTATAACAGTCAAACTAGAAATGTTGAAAAAGAAAACAATAACAAGTGGCAACAATTTGATGTTTATTTATTTGTAGAAGAACAATTTCAATTGTCCACTGCTCAAGTTATATGTAAGTAAATTAGAAGAAAACAAAATGCCAGCTAGAGCAGTACATAACAACTTAAGGGCCACTTATGATGTCTGCTGGAAAGCCTCCCACTGCTAGTCGGAGGCTTTCCAACCGCAGTCTGAGGCTTTCCGACCGACATGGTCGGTTTGCATTCCGACCACCCTATTACAATGTCAGCGGTTGGACCATAAACTGCCAGTCACTCTGACTCATTGCAGACCGGCTCTTTGAGTCTTCCTGTTGGTTGGAACCGTACCATAATCCCATATGGGCGGCGTTTCTGGCCTGTCTGACATGGAAAGGCTGTCGGAAAGCAGCTTTGGGGGCCCTAGGGGCCCCTTGCCTCTGCGGCCTATGGTTGGTGGTCAAGGGGATACCTAGTTTACCCCCCTGTAAAACCCTGCACTGTGTGGCAGGCACCATGCTTCAAAAGAGAATAGTGAGTATATGACTGAACTGTGTTCGATCGCATCGTATTCAGGTGGTCGGAACCGCTGACCAGAGATTGGTCAGTCCTGAGACTGAGACATTGTCGATCGGAGGCAACTGGGCCCTTAGAACTGGTACCTATTCCTCAGATTTAAATGTATATGAGTCTATTCTTATCCAATCTGCACACCCATTCCAGGCCATAGTTCTTATGGAGCCTAAGACAGGTAACCTGGCACCAATAGATTTAGAATAAGGTCTCAGGAAAAGTTCTGTACTTACCTGTAAATTTTAAGAAAATTTTAAAAACTGATGGTGTAGAAGAGAGGAAAATGAGCCAGTAGTTATTCTAGTAAATGGCATACCAACAAAGAGTAAAACAATCTGGCAAACGTTTGTAGATATTAATAATAAACTTCGAAATGCAACATTATACCTGGTACAGAATAATATTTATAATAAGAATGTAAATGTTGATGAAGAAGTAAGATGCCTACAAGATGAAACAGTAATGTCAACTGGCCAAATTGTAAAAGTGGACAAATCCAAAATATACTTATGAACATTATACCATACATCCTTTCTATTCCAAAGAAATCCTGGGAAACACGATTAAATCATTTCAACTGAAAGAAGCACAAGGAGCTCCATGAGTATATGGGAAAAAAGTTTAGAAGCTCGCTGTTTTCCTCAGCTATTGCCCACTGGAGAAGGTGGACGATTTGATGACGGAGCTGTGTGTATTCCTGCATCAGACTACAGATCAACAAGATTGTACTCTGAAGATTCAAGATTTCAGCAGTGCATTCCATATATATTTCATCTTCTGTTTGAGAGTGATTTGTCTTGATTTTCATAAGAAGTGATGCTTATATTAATAATAGGAGTTCATCTTCAACATGTTTCTGCAAAAGAGTTTATATAGAAAGTTGAACTAAAGGATTAACATTTGGAATCTCACTTAATCAATGTGATTGCATGCCAACGTGCCACCAATGAATATTGGTATCACCGCCTTCGTGAACTTAAATGGATGTTAAGAAACCAAGGTACACCTGCTTAGTTTCTAACACTAAGTTGTGCTAAATATGCGTGGGATGATTTACTTGGAAAAAAACATTGAACTGAAGACAGCTGGAGAACTCTGTTCCTTGGATCCCTAAAATGTCTGCAGGTATTTTAACCATAAGTTTCAAACTATGATGTCATTTATCTGCAATAAAAGTATTGAACCTCTTGGAAAGATAACTGATTTCTTTTGCCGAAAAGAGTACCAAACCAGAGGTGCTCCTCATATACACATGCGATTAAGGATAAGGGTTGCAGGAACATTTGGAACAGATAGTGATGAGGCTGTTTTGTCTTTCATTGAACAATATGTGCTATTCCAAAAAAAGGAGGAGAGAACAGTTTGAGACAGCAAGTGCTATGGTTTCAAAGTCATAGATGTGGAAAATACTGCAACGGAAATACAAATGTAAAGGAAACTTTTATACAAAATGCGTTTTGGATTCCCACAACCTATAATTTCTAAAAGAAGAGTAACTAGTTTTTTGTCAGTAGTAAGACATACAATAACTCATAAATATCCCAAGAATACATACAATTTAAGAAGAACTGAAACCTCAAAGTATATTAATGACTATAATTCAGTCATTTTGAAAATGTGGAATGCAAATGTGGATATTCAGTTTGGTGCAGACAACTCAATTACTGTAGTTTGTAATGTCACATCATATATTATATAATCTGAAAAAAATCTGAGATGAGAGAAATGTGGGAAGAAATGTCAGCAGAAGAGGGTCTCAGCAAGAACTCGCACAGCTTTAGGTTGAAGATACTTTCCCATAGCGAGATAGGATCTTATGAATGGTGGGATCGCTTGAGCTCAGCCTGTTTGTATTCAAAGTCAAAAGGAATCTTTTGGATAAGTCTAGGCCTAGCCTACACACAGAACAGAGTATTGAAATCTTATTTACAGAAATCCAGTACTCATCAAAGGATGAGCCAGAAAGCACTGATATTATCAAAACTAATATGTTGGATACATACTATCCAAAAAGGAGTCCAAATCTTCAAAACTCATTTCTTTTATTAAATACTTCAACACTACAGTTTTATAAAGAATGTTACAGAAAATATAAAAGAAGAAAAATATGCAGTAATTATATGTGATGGATGTTTAGTGAAATATGCCAAAGTAAATCTTATTAACCACAGAAAACTGAGTTGCGAAACTCCAGATGAGAGTGAATTTTTCCATTTAGCACTTCTGCAACTGTTCAAGCCTTGGCTCAGTGAAACAGAATTACTTGGAGATTTTGATTGCTACCAATATTCTGTTTTTACAACAAAAGATGCCATTCAGTGTACAGTATTTCCTACTCATTTAAAAATATAAATGATGTAATGGGACAAAAAGGAACTATTGCAGCAGAAATAGCTTTAGAAAGTTTCCAAAGCAGTCAAAGTTCTGCTCCATTGACTCAAGATCCACTTGGACTGCCAATTATTGAAAATGAAGCAGCAATAACCATGAATAAGGTAGAAACTTCAAAGCTGCAATCACAACAGGATATAATTGAGTTTGAACAGTTAAAAGAGCAACTAAATAATGAACAAAAAGAAATATATCTGCTAGTGAAACAACAAGTAGAACATGGCTTTCTCGACAAAAAAAGAATGTCAATGTCCTTCATTTCAACCTATTCTATTATACATTAGTGTTGAAACTGGAACAGGAAAATGTTTCTTAATTAAAGTTCTGACCAGTAATTTACACAGGACTACAGAAAAACATTTATCGTGTGTCATAACAGCACCAACTGGATCAGCAGCACACAACATTTAAAGGTATTACCCCGTTGAACATGATAACAAACTAGATTATCAAAAGCTATCTGGAGAAGCTTGTTATGAAGTGCCAAGAGTACTGAAGAAACAAACGTTTAATAATTGATGTGGTGAGCATGGTCTCAAACTTAATGCTTGCCTTTGTATACTTGGGAATGCAGAAGGGCATATTTACAAGGCCCTATCGCCACCACAACGTCACTTCTTCTGATGTTGTGGTGGCAATAGGGACTTTGCCTCATTCACAAAGCAGTGTTAAGCCACTTAACATGGCTAAACCCCACCTTGTGAAAAAGACCCCCTTTCATGCTATACTTAGTGTGAAAGGGGTGGGCAATGGCTATTGCGGTCGGTGTTCTACCGCAACACCCATTGATTTTGATGCTACTCCATATTTACAAGGGCTGTGTAAATATGGGCAGCGCCAAAATTAAGAACAGGGAAAACCTGGTCTTAGGCAGGGGCAATTAGGAGAAATGTTTAATTTCTCCTCGTTTTTGCTGATTCTATGTGTGCTGCATTGTATAACACACAGAAAAAGCAAAAGGCCATTGATTGTTTATGTGCAAGAAGGTGACCATTCCTGCGCATAAACAATCAATAGAAAAAGACGTTTTGTGACTTCTATGTGTGCAGCAGTAAGCAGCACACATAGAAGTTTCAAAATGCCATTTCAGATTGTTTATGTGCAGGAAGGGACACCTTCCTGCACATAAACAATATTCCCCTGTAACACAGGCACCCTTGCACTATGGTACAAGCGTGTCTGTATTGGTGCTAGGCAGCTAGAATTACCACCAGCTCAGTTGGGAAAAGCAGGGCTGAACCGTATTCTTGTAAATATGGTGCAGCCCTTGTAGTGGAAGTGGCGGAGCCAAGGTGGCTAACCCTGCGCTCCTCCACTTCCTCGTAAATATGCCCCAGAGTATGAAGTGCTGTTTGGAGTAAAGCATTTAATTGTATTTGAAGGCCTACTACAACTTACTCCTGTTAATGAACAATTTGTTTTTAAAACCCTTGTCCATGACACAAGTAAATCTTTGGGAAGTTTCGGAAATGTAAATATTTGGTTACACTTCGTTAAAAATATGCGTCAAGCAGCTGATGAAGATTATGTAAATATTCTTAAAGACATAAGAATTGGCATATTGACAAAACATGCTAAACATGCTTTAGAAAGTTGGCTAATAAGGAATTTGTTTGAATCTGAAAAAACACCAGCAGAACTAATGTACAATATGCTTGTGTAAAACAAATCCATAGTTTGTCTAATGCCTACATTGCAACAGTGTTCTACCTTTAATGAACAACTACTGAAACTGGAAAAACAAATTCTGTAAATTAAAGCTATTGATGAAATGGAACACCAGGGAGTAACAATTCTACTTACAGAAAAACTACAGGCTGAATTGGATTATTTGGAAAAATCTAAAACTGCAGGATTAAAAAAGTGTTTACATGTATGTAAAAACTGTTGAGTAATTGTGTGTCGTAATTTGAATGTAGAGGAAGGATTGGTAAATGGAGCAATAGGAAAAGTTGTTGATTTTGTGATTTTTCAAAATAGAGATGAAATAGAATTTGTGATTGTAAAATTTGACCAGATTAATAAAGCAAGACAGACATATAGGCATATAGGGCAATCTGTCATACGTTTTTTGCTTGTAAAGGACTTGTATGTTTGAAGAAAACAGTTTCCTTTGTCTCCATCATGTGCAGTAACTATTCACAACTCTTAAGGTTAAATTATAAACAGAGCTTTTGTAAATATTGGAAATACTGTGTTCAAAGAGAGAATGGCATACATTGCATTGTCTCCTCTCGAGTAAGAACATTGTGTGGTTTGTATTTGATAGAATTTGATGATAAAAAGGTTAGTGCTGATGCAAATTGTGTAACAGAGTAGTAAGAAGAGGTTAAGGACCTCATTTAAGTGAATATCCAATATATGAGCAAAATATACTATCTCCAAAATGGAAATATATCAAATATTCAACTGAAGTTCAAGATAAGAAAAGCATTGAAGAGAAAGTTGATGGTGTAAAGAAAAAAAAAGTGGAAAATGATGGTGGTATTGTAGGATACCAGTTAGAAAACACTTCAGGTATCAACTGTTATGCTAATGTAGTTCTGAATTTAATCCTTCATTTACCACGTCTTCTAAATGAAATCATTGACATTAATATGGTAATGCTTGGAGTATCAGAAGATGAAGGAATAAACATTGATACCTTATTTGGACTAAGTTTTAAATGGGTCCATAAGTGCGAAGATCTTTTATTTACTTCTGTCACTCAAATACATGCAGAACGATTCCAATACTTAATGATACCAGACTTCAAAACAGTGTCTTTTAGCAAAATATTAAAACAGCAAATTAAGAGATGACATGTTCATATTGTGTATCAGATATGTTGTATGCATTGCATATACAAAGATTTGGAAAATATCTAATTTTAATACCACAACATTGTAGAAGAGATGGAACGAAATTACAAACAGAAATTACAAACTTCAAAGCAGGTCAAATATTTATTTCAGGACAAACATATACAACAATGGCCAATATTTTTTATGAAGGAGCTATTATAACATCTGGACACTATACTGTGTTTTTAAAATGTAACAAAGGAGGGATACATTGCAATGATACCAAACTCAAATACAAAGTGTGATTGCCTTCTCAGCTAGCTAATTCCTATATGTTTTTTCTGCAGCCAAAGTTCTAAGAACGTCATTTGGCCTATTGGGGAGGATGTTGTTAAAAGCACAATGGATTGGATTCTACCAGTATTGATTCTTAGGGCCAGATGTAGGTCACCAATTACCGGTCAGTAACGGCCGATTTCGGCCGTTACCGACATGTAATTGGTTTTTGAGATGTAGGGGCATGTTAAAATACAGATTCGGTAATTTTACCGAATCGGAAAAATACCGAATCGGTATAATTACCGAATCTGTATTTTGACATGTAGGTAGCACTGTAATCAGTGCTACAGGGGTTTAAGAATTCTTAATTTACCACCAACTAGTAGTTGGTGGTAAATTATGAAAACCCTTTAAAAAGCATTTCTTCTGCTTTTTAAACAGTGCCATGTTGCAGACGTACATGCCCTAAGGGCATGTATGTCTGCAACATGTGCACCCATGCACAATTGAGGGGTGCAACAGGGTGTCAAAGTGACACCCTGCCACCCATCAATGTTTCCCCCAATTACCGAATCGGTATTTACCGATTCGGTAATTGACATTGATTCCTATGGGCCTCAAGGCCCATAGGAATCAATGTCAATTACAGAATCGGTAAATACCGATTCATTAATTACCGAATCATACCGATTCGGTAATTAATTCGGTAAAATTAGCTACATCCCGATTGCCAGTTCTTAAATACCGAATCGATATGATTCGGTATTTAAGAATCGGTAATCTGGGATTACCTACATCTGGCCCTTAGTGTTTTCATTACTAATTTGCCTTATGCAAGTTAACTTTCAAAAGCAAGTAGAATATATATTTATTTTCAATACTGTGCCAGGTATAATAGTAAAACATAATATTTTAATCTTGGTTTATGTTAAACAGTAGAGGTAATACACATAAAACAAACGATTAAGAAATTGAAGTGGCTGTAAAGCATAGTTACACATATTTATAATTATGCACTATTCTCTTTTTTTATACAATTCATTCCAATGTCCCCCCTCCCCCCCACTGTTGAATGATGATCCTACGTTCAAACCACTGTGTAGGGTAAAGTTATATGTGATTTTAATGTTTTATGCACATAACATGCTTATATACTTCTTTTTTTTCCTCTTCGTAATAGCAGTTCCAGAAGCACAGATCTGTTTGCTAGGCAGGCCTCATGGAAGCACTTGAATACCCAGCTTCATTCCCGGCTACTGTGTATAGTAAGCAGAAAGTGATCCATGCAGTTTCTTTTACACATATTTACTAAGGATTTGATGTGAAACCCTAACTTTAAAACTATTCAGTGTACTATACCCTTCTACACATTTTGTTACAGCTACATCAGCATTCAGTTCCAAAAGCACTAATCTGCTTGGTAGGCAAGTGTCTCACAAGCATCTAAACTCCGAGCTTTAAACCCAACTGCCTTGTATAATGAGTAAAAGCAATCTGTACAGCTTTGAGAAAATGCAATGTGAAACATAGGTAATCTAAAATTTAAAGCCTACTTTATATTTGTGATCTCACCCCTAAAGGCACTGGTATACTCATTGAGGTATCTACATAGATGGTGATACTCACAAGTGTAGTATGACAGAAGTTGGCCATTCGTTTTGGCGTAGGTCTTGCATTGAGAGCTCTGCGTCTCTAATGAAACTGGTAGAGAAAAGTGAGGTTTAAAACATGTTGCCAAATGTATTAACCACTATCCTACTCCATATAAGTCTCTGCAAAGATACACTTGAAGTATGCTGTAGATAGTGAGGTATGTGCTTTAAACTGAAAGCATACTCTTTCAAGTTTGAATTTATATATATATATAACTGGTACCAAGTCTCAGGTATGTCTGTAGGTATGCGTGTAGTGTGACACGTGTGGTGCAGCTGATGAGCCTAACTTAAAAATTATACAGCCTATCATCCCCCTGTACAAATCTTGTCAGAGCTACTTCAGTATTCAGTCCAAAAAGCGTAGCTCTCTTAGCTATGCAGGCATCAAGGAAGCACTTTAACACACAGCTTTATACCTGCCTGCCCTTTATGATGAGCAGAAAGTGATCTATGCAGCTTCTTCTACACACATTTAGTAAGCCTGCAGTGTGAAACGGGTAGTCTAGTACACTGACACAGTGATTGCAGTCTCTAGAAAGATGATTGCATTCACTTTCATTTTGGATTAGGTCTGGCATTGCAACATTTGCCTCTCTAATGGAACTAGTACAGAAAAGTGTCATTTGAAGCCTGTTTCTAGATGTATTAACCTGTATCCTAGGCCGTATAAGTCTCTGAGTCTGCTTTTCATTCTGGTTTAGGCCTGGCATTGCAACTTCCGCCTCTCTAATGAAATTGGTAGAGAAAAGTGAGGTTTAAAGCTTGTACCCAGATGTCTTAATCTCTATCCTAGTGCATATAAATCCCTGCATGCAGGTACACAGGGAATAGGCCATTGATAGGGACCTGTATGCTATAAACTGAAAGCATAGTCTCAAGTTTTAGTGTCTACCTGATACTATGTTTCGGGTATGTCTGCACTTCAACGTGTACTCTGATACATGTGGTGCAGCTGATCAGCCTAACTTAAAAACCATACAGACTGTCATACTCCTGCACAAATCTTGTGGGACCTACTTCTGATTCAGTCTCAGAAGCACATATCTGTTAGCTAAGCAGACCTCATGGAAGCACTTGTACACACAGCTTGATACACGGCTGCCCTGTGACCCTTACAGTTTCTTCTACACACATTTAGAGAACATGTAGTGTGAAACAGAGATAGTCTAGTACCCATAATCTTTTTTAAATCCGGCATGCTGTCCCTAAAAAGGCACTAACACACTCATTGAGGTCTCTAGAAAGGCGCTGACACTCAGAAGAGTGCCATGCCTATTTAATGAAATTTTTGATACTTGTGAGGTTTAAAATATGTCGCCCAATGTATTAACCACTATAATACTCTATATAACTCTCTGCAAAGGTATATTACAAGTAGACCATTGATATTGATGTCTGTATATGGAGCATGAAAACATTTGTCAATTTTCAGCATTTCAAATGTTAGCTATGTCTACATTTGTATATGTACTCTGATCAGTGTGGTACAGCTGAAGATTCTAATTTGAAAAGTATATGTTCTATCATAATGCTTGTTATATTGTGACAGAGCTATTGCACCTTTCAGTCTCACTAATAAACATCTCTTTTATGCACAGGCCTCATGTAAGAAGTTGAACAAATATGTTCATATCTCACTTTCTTCTATGATAAACAGAAAGTGATCCATGCTGCTTGGTCTACACACATTTATGGTGCATGAGCTCTAAAAGCGAGGTAGTGTTGTGTGTATAGGCTACTTTACATGTGTCATTTCACCCACAAAACACACTGATACACTCATTGAGGTCTCTGGAAAGATGCTGACACTAATAAAAGTGAACTTGAAGATACAGCTTAATACCTGGCTGCCCTGTATAATTAGCAGACAGTCATCCATGCAGCTTCTTCTATACATATTTACAGAGCATATGATCTGAAAGAGAGGTCGTCTAATAGCTACAGACTACTTTACATGTGTTATCTCATCTGTGAAAGACACTGACACACTCATTGAGGTCTCTAGAAACACTCTGATACTAAGAATTGGTATGACAGGAGTCGACTTTGCACTTTGGATAACACCTAGCAATGTGAGCTCTGTCTTTCTAGTCAAGCTGGTTTGAGAAATGTGAGTTTGAAAACATATTCCCAAGTCTATTAAAAATATAAGTCACTGCAAGTAGGTCATTGAAAGTGACTTGTGTGCATGAATCTGAAAACATTCTCTCAAGCTTGAATGTCTGACCTTTTCCTTATCTTACTCATATCGGTAGTTCTACATGTACTCTAAGAGTGCAATCACACATACTACTTATACACTCATTTAATCTAACAAGCACGAGTCACACACTCATAAATTGAATCATGCAGTACCCCTGCACTCATTCAATCACTAAGACAATATTTATCTAACCTCCCAAGAAGTACTCACATACTCATGAAATTAGCCAGGCACTTGTCACGCAGTCATGGAATCACTCAGTTACTCTTACACTCATCCAATCACCCAGACACTAACTGCGCCTACATGCATTCACACAGGGACAACATATACACTCACTGAACCAACCAGGCAGTGTTTTTACAGTAATTCATTCACTTAAGCACTACTCTTGCACTCATCAAGGACTACCTGTGCACTCATCCAATCGCCCAAATACTACCCATGCATGCATCCATTCATTTAAGCACTACCCATGCACTCATCTGATGACCCAGGCACTACCCTTATACTCATTAATTCACTCACACAGTACCCATGCACTCATGCATTCAGGCAGGTACTACCCATGCACTCATCCAATCACCCAGACAGTACTGTTTCACTGATCCATTTACTCAGATACTACCCATGCAGTAATCAAATCACCTGGTACTAACCAGACACTCTTAATTATCCAGGCTCTACCCATGCACTCATTGACACACCGAGGCACTATCCTTGGACTCATCCATTCAGTCAGACATTACCTTTGCACCCATACAAGTACTGAGGCACTACCTTGCACTCATTCAATCACTCAAGTACTACCCTTGTGCACATGCATTCACTCAGGCACTACCCCAGCAATCATCCAGCTACCAAAGCACTACCCATGCACTCATCCAATCACCCAGGTACTATTCCATGCACTCATCCACTCACTCACTCACTCACTCACTCACTCACTCAGATATTACCCATGCAATCATCCAATCGCCCAGGCACTATCTATGCACTCACCAGGACCCTTATAAAGGAGTCCTCAGTGACAAACTCACATATACAGACATACATTTAAAAAATAATTCATCTGACCCAGCTGATCCTCTCCCTCACCAGAGACCCCGACACCGCCAGAACCTGCCTACACGAAGGGATGAAAGACGTTGCCGAGTGGATGAAGGACAGCCGCCTGAAACTGAACTCGGACAAGACGGAAGTCCTCATCCTGGGATCTTCGCACTCCGCCTGGGACGACTCCTGGTGGCCCCCAGCCCTGGGCACCGCACCCAAGCCAACCGACCACGCACGCAACCTGGGCTTCATCCTGGACCCCTCCCTCTCGATGACCAGACAAGTCAACGCCGTCTCCTCATCGTGCTTCAACATCCTGCGTATGCTTCGCAAGATCTTCCGCTGGATCCCGACCGAGACCAGGAAGACTGTCACCCAGGCACTCGTCACCAGCCGACTGGACTACGGAAACGCCCTCTACGCCGGAACCACAGCCAAGCTACAGAAAAGACTCCAGCGCATCCAGAACGCCTCCGCCCGACTCATCCTGGATGTCCCCCGACGCAGCCACATCTCCAGCCACCTGAGGAACCTGCACTGGCTCCCCGTCGACAAGAGGATCACGTTCCGGCTCCTCACCCACGCACACAAGTCTCTCCACGACCTGGGCCCCAAGTACCTCAACGACCGCCTGACCTTCTACATGCCCACCCGCCAGCTACGGTCCACCAGCCTCGCCCTCGCAGCCGTACCACGCATCCGAAGAGCCACCGCCGGAGGAAGATCCTTCTCCTACCTGGCTGCCAAGACTTGGAACTCCCTCCCCATCCACCTTCGGCTGACCCAGGACCATCTCGCCTTCAGGAAACAACTCAAGACCTGGCTGTTCGAGCAGTAGCATACCCCTCCCCCCAAGCGCCTTGAGACCCTCCCGGGTGAGTAGTGCGCTATACAAATGGCATGATTGATTGATTGATCTTTTTTTTAACTAGGATAGGTGATTCTGAACAGAACTGTATTTTAAAAAAAGTTTTATAATTTCCTAACTATTTTGTAGATGTTTTTGTTATTTTTATGTTTTTTCCCAAAAACTAAAAAGACTTCGACAAGGCAGAAAAAACATTGCTGCTATAACAACAATGCCATAAATAAATAATTAGCATTTATGTGCATTAATAGTTTATATTAAGGTTAAAACAACTTGTTCACCCACTCCCAGAGATGTAGTGCATTTTGGCCATTTTACGCCAATTTCCCCAAATTCAGGGATGGTGACAGGAATGTTGGGGACCACTCTTGCAGAAGATGTTCCAGGGGTACTTTTTGCAGCAGCAGCATCTTGCTCCTTCAGACTCTCCATCTCAGCAGGTGTGAGGCGAGTCAGATGGATGGTTCTTAAGTTTTTGTACATTCTGGAGGTCCACAGCTGTATTTCTTTTTGCTACCCCGGTAAAGTATTTTTTTGCACATGATGCATGTCACTTTCATGGAGTGTCTACTTTTTTTTCTCCCTCTGCGATACTAAAGAACTACCACACAATGGTCTCCTTTTTTCTAGGTAGTTCTTTTTTTGTCCCCTACTTCCAACAATCTTAATTCTTCCTCCTCCTGCTAGCCATATGCTAGACTAGCCATAGTCTCTGAAAAAGAAGATAAAGGCACATAAAAAAATCAACCTGGTCCCTAGCTAGAAGAAAGTAGAATGAGAACCACACCCTCATATTTCCAGTAAGAGGTGGGAGTTTAAACTTCCTATGATTGACAGGTGTTACACCAGTCCAATTCTTTTTTCAGTTGCTCAAATGGGGTCTGCGACTCCAGTGTAATACCACTGCACCAAGTGTGTGATTTCCATAAAATACATTAAATCATAATGTATTGGACAAACTATTAAAAAGTTATATATTTTTTTACTTTTCTTAATAAACCTCAATATAGTTTATTGCAAGTAAAAACTTTTTACTGATTTAGAACTTTTTTCCCTCAGACTCGTTGGAATCACGACCCCAACGCGATCCCGGAAATATGGACGTAATGGTGAGCAGTGGTATCGAGGTTCCTTAAAATACTACTAAGATTAATATTAATCAAAATATATTTTTACTGTATGATACACTAATATTGTATTATTTATTAATTCCACTTTCATAAGTAAATATTTTAACGTAATATTATATATCTATCTCAAAAGATATCGATTTTCAAAATCTACCTCTGCAGTGTGACTGTAAAATTCTAAAAATGTAGAAAGGAAAACTAAAAAACATTCAGTATTAAATAACTATATATTATATTTTTTTTTAATAAATCACTAGGAGTTGTGCCTGTTTAAATTCTTTAAAAAAAAATAAGCGTGCATTCCGCGCCTAGTTTAATTTAGGCCCCCGGGTGGCCCAGGTCCCGGGGGCAATAAACAATAATGATGGGAGTCCCCCGCAGCCCTGAGACTGCTTCCTCTCCGGGGCACAAATTAAATCACTAAAGGGGTCTGTTGCAGACCCCTGGCCTCGGGGACCAACAACTCCCCAGGGAAAATGTGATGAAAGGAGGGGGTCGCGTGGCCCCCTTCAGGAGCCCTTGATGGCCCTGGGGACCACCACCCCCCAGGGCTGGCTCCAGCAGTGTCCTGGGGTGCAAACCCAGAGACATTGCAGTTTGCTATGGCTTGGCGGAAGCACGGCTCCCGTCAAGCCATAGCAAACTCTGGTCCTCTTCATGGAAGCAAGAGCGTTAAAAATGCTCTGGCTTCCATGAAGTGGAGCAAAATTGCTTTTGTACAAAGAGAGCTGCATGTTTGCAACTCCCTCTGTCCAAAAGCAATGCCGGCTCCCACAGGAGGCGAGGAGCCACATGGAACGTGGGGGCCCTGAAGCTCTCCTGTGGTCTTCGACATGCTGGCCATGCCTGGGGGATGGGGTCTCTAAGTTAATATGGGCCCAGCGAGGGGAGCAGCGCCTGCCCTCCTCCCCATTTAACATTTTTTTTAAAGCCTGGCCCTGGGGCATGTGGCCCTTGGTGCCGAAATAGGCCTGGGGAGGGGGGCCATGCCCCCTCTCCCTTTTTAAAAAGACATAAATAAAGGCCTGGCCCTGGGGGATGGGTTCCTGGGGGCGAAATTGGTCTCAAGGGGTGAGCTGCGTGCCCTCCCTCCCATTTAAAAAACTTAGGGTTGGGCCCTGGGGGCTGGGGTCCCTGGGGCCAAAATTGGCCCAGGAAAAGGGGAACATTTTTTAACAGGCGGGCCCCAGGGGATAGGTCCCTGGGCAGTAATCAGCCCTGGGAGGTAGGTCGCACAGTCTTTCTCCCCATTTAAAAAAAAAAGAAGACTGGCTCCGGGGTTGGGTCCCCATGGCCGAAATCAGCCTAGGGATGGGGTGCTACGCAGTCCCCTTCCCTAAAAAAAGTATTTTTAATTTTTAAAAACAACACAGACAAGTCACCGGAGGCCACGCCCCCTTCACCACTAACCTGCAAGTGCACCTCCAGGAACGGTGGTGATTGAGGAATGAGTCGGGGATCATGTTTAAATTCTTTAAAAAAAAATAAGCGTGCATTCCGCGCCTAGTTTAATTTAGGCCCCCGGGTGGCCCAGGTCCCGGGGGCAATAAACAATAATGATGGGAGTCCCCCGCAGCCCTGAGACTGCTTCCTCTCCGGGGAGAAGTGTGGCTCAATGGTTAGAGTGGCAGACCCTGATGCAGAGGTCTAGCCCTGGACCAGGGTTCAATTCCCCGCCTCGGCGGGTCTTGGGCTCAAAATTCCACGGACCTGATAATTCTCGCCTCGGTGCCTATTCCAATCATGGAGTCCCACTCTGCAACTCTGGGCAATAGCTTGCTTAATCTCCACAACGGCCCCAACAACGCTAAGGATGCCTGGCCTCCACCTTGGGGGTGCCCAGGAGTGGACACCTCACAGGGAAAGCCAGGATGGGTTCCCCAGCGGTATTCGTACAAGCGCCTTGAGACCCTTGCGGGTGAGTAGTGCGCTATACAAGTATCAATTTACATTACATCCCTTTGAATGCTGAGAATTTTTGAGGGCCATCAGGCCCTACTCTTACCTTCAGTAGGCCATAGACAGCAGGATGCTGAGAGGACTTGAATGCCATGCCCCCTTTCTCTACCACTCTGTAAACGCTCTTCCTTACGTGCTACAGGTTGGGGAATTAATTCCACTTTACTCCTGAGGGTCTCAGGACTAAAGTGGACTATTTTCCCCAACCAGTAGTACGCCAGGAGGAGCGTGTGCAGAGTGGTGGAGAAAAGGTGTGTGGCCTCTGACAACCTCTCAGCATTCTAGCTGTTTGGGTCTAAGTGGAGGTGGCAGGAGGGGTAGTTGGCCCCCAAGGACCCTCAAGACCCAAGGGGAATTCATCCCCAACTAGTAGTGCACCAGGAGGTGTGTTTGCAGAGTGGTGGAAAAAGGGGGCATTGCCACCAAACACCTCTCAGAGTACCAACTGTGTGGGACTTACTGGACTTAACAGGAGGGGTAGTTGGCCTCCAAGGACCCTCAATAGTCAAGGGGACTTCATGCAGTTACTAGTAGTGCCCCCGGAGGTGTGTTTGCAGAGTGGTGGAGAAAAAGAACGTGGCCTCCTACCAGGTCTCAGCAATCCCGATGTGTGGGACTTACTGGAGGTAGCAGGAGGGGTAGTTGGCCCCAAGGACGTCCTTGGGGTCCAACTATTACCTCATGTTATCTCCAGTGAGTCCCACACCACAGGATTTCTAAGAGGTCTTTGGAGGCCACAACCCGTTTCTCCACCACTCTGTAAACGCGGCTTGTGGTGCACTACTGGTTGGGAGATGAAGTCCACCTTACTCCTGATTTGAGATGTCATCAGTGATGTCATCAGTGATGTCACTGACCATTTCATGAGTGAAGTAATATGTGAGGTCATAAGCAGTGCATTGCGGAGTCGTAAGTTATAGTTAGCTCAGTTAACTCAGCTAACTATAACTGCGAGAATTTCTCAGATTTTGTGTGTGAGAAATCTGAGCCTAACTATAACAACCCTGTAATCTTTGATGTTTTAAGTAAAAAATATATATATATTTACACACATACACACACAGATTGAGTACTTATGTATTATATTTATGTATTTTTAAAAATAAATATAAATATATATAGATATAAATGTGTGTATGTATTTATATGTATAATATATATGTGAATATAAAAACCATCACATAAACTTAACTTACCTGTGATCATGCTGCTTGAAAAATAAATATTTCAATTTTTAGAAAACCAATATTATTTACTTACCGAGGCATGCAACCTCAATGCCCAGCAGGTCATGCTGGTCTTGTTCCTGGTCAATGACTTCTGCCCAGCAGTGTGTCAGCTGCAGCTGGTAGTGAGTGATCCAAGTGCAGTGGTGCACCCACTCATGCACTCGCCCCAGCGCACCTGACGCTCCATCTGGGCACAGCCCTTGCCGGGCCTGCTGTCAGCATGCACGTAGATGGCGCTGCACCTAAAAGTGAGTGCGGCCACCTCCGCCTCGCTGAAGATTGGGCGTGCCGCACCCCTGCCCGTCTGCGTCACCCACATGTTGTATGGGTGGCACTCGTGCTGCCTGCTTCTGCCATCTGGAGGAGTGGGACTGGACTCAGGAGGGAAAGTAAGGGAAACAAGAGGAGGACAGACAGAGGACAGACAGAGGACAGGAAAGTAAAACAAAGTACAAAAAGTCACCAAAATCTCAAATAAACACAAAAATTAATTAATGTTAAATGGTTGCAACATAGAAGCTGAAGGTCATGTAAAAAACAAAGTGCATTCATAATGAATCTTTTTTATTTGTAGGACAAAACAGTGCTATATTATCAATATTTAAAATATAACAAAAAAACAATATGCAATTGTGATTCAAGTATATCTAGGTTAGCTGATTCTGTATCACTCTTCAAGCCCCTTTTGTGCAGTTGGGTCTATTAGATGCAATGCGTCTCTGCCCATTACTTCTCTTAAATACTGTTTTTCCTATGGAGAGGCAAACAATCTCAGAACATCAACTGCAGGGGTGTCCCATAACTAACAATTTGCTGTTAGCAGAGGTATGTTGTGCCATTGGTGGGCAAGCCAGCTGAGTCACTGTGGTCCTCAGATACATGCCACTTTGTAGTGCTTTTGAGTGTCTTATATACACACCACTTTATTTCCACTTCTATGCAGATGAATCTATGGGTGTGTCTTTGTTCTTTTAATTTCAAAAGTAGCCTTGCGAACAACTGACTTAATGTTATGAGCGATGATAATGTGTCTAAAAATAGCTTGTTACTCATACACAAAATTACTAAACTTCATTGTGAATCCACTGTTCAATTCCTTATCTTCCAGGTGTCATTATAATTGTGTTTCTTCTACAATAGTAAAAAAGGATAAAAATGTAATCCCAGAATACGATGAAATATGATTTACAAAACCAGAACTGGAATTTTGTAGTCATAGTGACATGCGTTTATCTGTTCAATTTTCACTTCCACAAATTATTCCTTTTGTGTTATATCAGATCCTAAGACATCTTAAGTATAGGAAATATGTAAACATTTTTTTGGTCACACCAGTGGCGGCTAGTGGCATTTGAAAGTGGTGTGGTGTAAAAGTTAAGGAAATGGCCGCCTCCTTATTGTTGTGGTGTAGGGGTCTTATCAGTGCAGTTTCATTGTGTGGACTTAGCTCAGGTGCATCTTATTTGTGTGTGCTTTGTGATGTACTGCATTTATCTCTACTCTGGTTTGTTTTGTAGGCCTGTTCCATTGGTGTGGACAGTATACTGGTGTGTACCTCTATTGAGCAGTATGCATGCTTTTGAGTGACACACACAATGATGCATATATTATGCAGTATTTTGTATTGGTACTCATTACTCCAGAGGGGAATTATGTGATGTGCACACATCTCTGCTTTCATCTTTACACTGGTGCGTATACCTTTCTTGGGTATTGTCTCTGTGCTTGCAAATATTTCTTTAGTAAATTAGTATGAAAAATGAGCTGGTGAAGATGTCTGTCACAGGCCCTGTGTTTCACTTCTTGGTATCCTGCATGTTCCTCGTGCACACAGTCCTTCATGCACACTGTCCCTCATGTACACTTTCCTCATGCACTGTGGCTCATGCCCTTCATGTCTTGTGCTGACTTCAGGACCCTTCTCTGTGCCCGAGGGTGAGTGCTGCTGCAGACCTGTGCCCGGGGCTCCTTTGAATAAACTCACCTGACCTCTCCATGTATGCTGTCTGCTGTCTGCACTGCAGTTCTTTCTTCCACACCACGCTCTGCAGAGAAGGCAGCATCTGTTCTTTCCCTCTGCGCCCAGCAGATGCGGCAGCGGGAAGAGAGAGATATTGGCAGCAGTGTCCTCGCATGACCTCCTATCTTTTTATTTACCAGTACAAAAATCTGCTTCAAATGTGCATCTCTTTGAAGTCTGACATAAGGTTGCCATTTTTTTATCAAACAAATCTGGGACACTCTCCATGGCCTTTCCCCCGAGTGCGTGAGTGAGCGCATTATGTGGGTACACCTATTTCAAGTAACATTTGAGAGGTTCACTTACATCTAAAACAGAGTCACAATGCGCGTCACGGCCTTTGGGCTCGTGGTGCTCTGTTATGTGCACTGGCGGCTGCAGGCGTGCTAGTGTAACCAGTTTTACAGTGTGTACAGTGATATTGTATCATGTTATGCAAATGTAACCCACTCATCCTAAAGTCCTCTTAGCTAGTGACTACCTACAAGGGCCATTTGTGAGAGGTTGTCGTACAGCTGGAGTACAACCTTCAACTAGGCCCTGATGCTTGCGCCCCAACTTCATGTGCCCTTCTTTCTCACTTGCATCACAGAAGGTGTCCAACACTGCTGACTCTCTAAAGTCCATCTTGAAGTTGAGGCTGCAAAGGTGGGCCCCCTCAGCTTCACTGACTTGCTCCAGGCACTGTAGGGCCCGGGACTCTGTGCTGCCTGTCAGTCTAGTCTTTGGGCTGTGATTGATTACATAGTCATATACCACCACCAGAATAACCAGTTGAAGAACAACCTAACCATTCCTGGAGCTGCTCTCATGCTGTTTTCAGCACGACAGAAGCACCAGTACCTTTTGGTGCAGCCTAACCCAGTGCTCCATTACTTATAGGGGTCTTTGTCTGCAATCCGCAAGACAGTTTAAACAGCTCGGATGGGTGGAGTCTGAAGTGCACATGTTGGCCTGCTGTCGCAAGACAACAGGCCAATTCAAAATGCGCACTTTGCTCTTTAGTCATCCCCGCCCTGCTGCCAATCATCATGAATCCTCTCTGCCCTGGCTCACACTCGAGCTACAAAAGTGCATGGCATAGCAGTGACAGCACTTTATAATAAAATGGTAATAACCATTTTATTCATTTATATTTGCTGCTGCAGGTGGGGCAGCGCTCTTCCGCCCTAAAGGAGGAACCATCGCTGGTCACCTCTGATTTTTGTCCCTTTTCTACACCGTATTTTTTCTGGCTTTAGATCTCTGTGCACGTTACCTCAGCTAACCAGGCGCAAAGTGCCTGTGCTAACCCTCTATACATGGTTTGGTAGGCTTATCCCTTTTTACCTGCTTGTAAGTATGGTGTAGAATGTGCTCCCAAGACCTTGAAGTTAAATGCCATTTGTAGACTACAGCACCTATTGTACAGTCCAGTACAGTGTCAGTTCAATCATGACTTCAGGCCTTTCCTGTGCAATCTGACTGCTGCAGTGTAAAACCTGATTTATAACCTGTCAAAATAGCACTTTTTAACAGGTGAAGACCTGCCTTTTAAATATTAATGAGTCACCCCTTATGTAGACTATGTAGCCCACAAAGGCAGGGTGCACAATACCTTAAAGTGGGACAGATAGAAAATTAATATTGCACAGTCCCTACAGTGAAAAAAAGCTGTTTTCACTGTCACAACCCTAGCTGTTCTATATAGACTGCAGATCAAAATACTAATACTGTATCTCAGGAATGGGAGCAGTTAGAAGCACAATGAAATAACTTGTTTTAATAACTATTAAAATCCAATTCAATGGTGAAGTCAGATTTGTAGTGAATATTAAGGGAAAGTAACTTTTATAAAGTTACCTTTTACCTGACCGAAGTTCCTAGAGGCTACTGTCCTTTACCTCTCCAGCAACTCTCAGCCTGTGCTCATCCCTGGAACAGGTAAGAAAGATGTCTGAAATTCCTCCCAGGAGCATACTATAGGCTGGCCTTAAAGGGTAGAGATGACTCTTCAAGTTAATATGCATGGGGGAGAATGTGGATATTCTGCTGACACCATAGTGTCTAATCCTGATTGTGTGGTCTGTTGAGCCACATGTAACAATTTGGCGTACTTGAAATTGAGAGTATGCTAGGATAATTATTGTGTATTCTATGTCTAGTTGTTGAAGGACTCTGATTCATCATACTAGATCTCTATCTCTTGGTTTGTTGTGGGTACAGTGCCTTTTTCAAAGTGGATGTTAGTGTTAGATGAGGAAGGACACTATTGATTACAATAGTGCACTCTCCTACACACTCATTACCCTCAGAGCCCATGTTGAGTGCGGCAAAGACTTTTGGCAACAGAAAAATACCCTGACACATGACATTTTGGGCCTGTTTTCTGTAAGGCAACCAGAAACTACTGACAAAAGTAGGCACTTTTATCCCATTGGATAGTGAGTATCCAGGAGCCACCCTCAACCAAGCACAAATATGGGACCCCCAAGGCACCCTATCAGAACATTTGTGGACCTGTAGAAGAACATTTGAGGTTGAACTTTCTGTCTGTGTCCTGAGAGGAGGTCAGCAGTAATGGTCCTGACCCACTTGTTCACAGGACTCCAACAGTCAGTTGGCTGACCTCATATGTGGTGACAGGAACACAGCAAGTTGCCAGATGTCGTTTCCTGTAAGTACTCAGCTGACCAGTGGTAACTGGACCTGGACTGGACCCTGCTGTTGGTCTCTACCTGATACCCAGTAAGTCTCTATGTACCTCCACTGAGGTTATGGAAGCTTTAGAAGTGTACTCCTGGGATTGTTTGGGCACCAAAATTAAGTTTGGAAACTTTAGAAAATATTTCTTCCAAACAGTGGGACTTGTTGACCTCCAGACTTTCTCTGGAACCAATCCACTTGGGCCCAGATTTACAATGATTCATTTTTGGTATTTACTAAGTGTAGCCGCTTTGGTTTAGTAAATACAAAGTATTGCACCACAGCACATAGCACTGCCTTGTGTTACTTTGAGTGTGGTATGTGTTACATGGGTGGAACATGGCCATTCCCATGCATCCATCCATGTTTTTGGATGCAAACCTAGACCTACAAAGGTTTCTAAAACTGGTCTTGCGCCAAAATAGTGCACCTACTCAACAGAGGCATACCAAGGAGAAATATCTTTGTTTCTCTTGGTTACTTTCTCTTTCCATATGTGCTGTATTCTGTAGCACTTATGCCTTTAAGGGTTGTTTTTGTACAGAAATGCATTCCCTTCCTAGACAAAAACAATCCTTTACTAGTGTACAAGGGTGCCTGCATTGGTGGTAGGCAGCACACAGTACACCAGCGCAAGGAGAGAGCAGAAATGCTCCATTTCTTTGTAAATGTGGAGCATTTCTGCCCTCTCTCTCTTTTACAAATGCAGTGCAGCAAGTTTCCTTGGTACGTGGGATTGCAGGAAACTAATAGTAATTGTGCCCCTTGATGTATCCGATTCCATCATGGTTGGCCTCAAATCATGCGTAGGTTCCATTCTACCACAACCATTGTCTATCATTGGTGCTTTGAGCTTTTTGGGTCCTATTTTTGCATCTCTAGTCCCTTATTGGATTTTTGTCGTTTTGTTTATTAAATGTATCTCTATTTTTCATATTGAGTTTGAGACTTTAATGTTTTGATATTGCATAAATACTTTACACAGTGCCCTAAGTTAAGCCTGTTTGCTCTGCGCCATAGCTACGAGAGGGTTATGCTCAAGTTAAGTTAGGTTCTGTAAGGGTTCACTCTGACAAGAGTTGTTATTTTTACTTAAGGTGGGCAGTCACCCACTCCAAATAATAATCCAATTACTAAAGGTGTGTGTTATGTGAATCTTAAAAGAATGGGTAGAGCTTTATGAGTAACTTACAAGATGTTGTCTATATATGTATGGTTGAGATTATTTTTGTCCTCATTTAAGACGGCAGCTTTTAATGGTGTTTCTTGTGTTAATGAGAATGTAATGCGGGAGTGAGTATATAGGAGAGTATGAGTATATAGAGAATGTAGTGAATTGTGAGAGACATCAGTTAGCATACTTGTGTGAATAGGTTGTCATTAGTATAGAGATTTGTGTTAGGGAATAGAACTGTGAAACTGTGAATTATTTAATGTGAGGTAGTGCTGATAATTATCAGTCTCCACTCTGTATGGAATTCACACGATGCCTTCAGTGTGGAGTATGGACAACACTTTCTCCTCCTAGGGCATGAGGTTAAGGACCCTGGAAAAGCCACCATTTGTTCATCCTAAGTTGGCAGGGTATGCCTACACGTGGGTCTCTTGCTCACTTTGCCACTGGATTCAAGCAAGCTAGCCTGGCTGATGAAGGGTGTAACCCTGAAACTGGTCCCAGGATGCTGGTTGCCAGTCCAGGGAAGACCTGGCTCGGCAGTTCGGGCTGGACTGCTCTCATAAGGAATAGGGTCAAGGCTGATTTGTATATAGCTGCGTCTGAACTGGGGTGGTGAAGTGAGCTAAAAAACGATGATGGATTCAAGCCCAGGTCTAAGGGTGAGTGTCTGAAAAGTTTCAGCGCTCTGTCTATTATCTCCTTGTGTTTGCTTTGTTAGCCACCATTAGTTGCCAGAGCCTCTTGGTGTGCCCTGGAACTAAGGAAATGTACTAACACGGGGTTCCAGTACTTGCGGATGTCCTTATGTGAGCGCCTTGTGTTGATTACGCTTCTCTGTTTCATGGTTGTTTTCTGGGTCGGTACAGCAAACAACTGGGCATCAAATCTAATTATCTCATTCATCAATGACAGCCTGACAGTTGATTCATTTTCATAGAACCTGGGTTGTGGTCTTCCAAACATTTTTAAAAAATAAGACATATGTCTTATGCTGGTTATTAGTGTTTTGAGAGGTAAATGGTTTGTGTGGTTAGACGAGTGTCTTTTGTTGTGGGAGTTGCATGTGTTGTTTTTGAGTAGATTTCGATCAGGTGTGTGTTGATGGACGGCTCTCTCAATGCTGACTGACTCGGCCACCATCAGAAATCCTTTCTTCTATTCTTGTCCTCCATTATGAGGGTCCTTCCGTACCACTCTGATGCCAGGCAACTCTAAAAATGGCAGGCACATGACCACCGTACCAATGTTGATGGGGTTGAATACATCATTTGTGGACAGGGGAAAACAAATGGAAGGTTCAATGTAGAATGTGCTAGAGCCCACGAGAACCTAAAATAGCCCTCCATCCTATCCCGGTACCTGAGAACAAATAAAATGTGCTAGACGTTTATACAAAAGTACCACCACTAAAAGAAAAGAGGAGTTGAGGTGTCAAGCATGGGAGGGATTGAAGAGAGCAAGTGCTCTCAAAGATAGCAAAAGTTTTTTAGCCATTATTAACCAACCTCAATTTAGTAAGGAAGTGAAAAAAATGGAGTCAATGATCCTGGGAGACATTTGGGAATCACATTTTGTGACCATTTTTAATCCAGGCGGTAGGGAGTGGATGGTGAGCAACGAGGAGCACCCCGTAAACTTAGTACAAGCAGCTGTGCTTAGTGCCTCGTTTACGGTGGCAGTAGTAGAATGAAGCCTTAGAAAAAGGAATATGTAAGAAGGCCCCAGGTCCATGTGGAGTTCCATTAGATCTGTTAAAACTAAATATTAATCTTTGGGCACCCCTGCTGATCAATGTTTTTAGATCAGTGGCAATTGGTCTAATTGCAGTCTCCTAGAAAGAGGCCATGGTTGTACCTGTTTTTAAAAAAGGGAATAGAAACGACCCTGCCTGCTACAGGCCTATTTCCCTTATTGATGCTACCGTCAAGGTCCTGGGTAGGGTAATTCTGGCTCGACTAGAGACCTGGGCATCTAATAAAGGGATTATCTCGAAAACCCAGTATGGTTTCCAAAGGGTGCTGGGAACCACAGAGCAGTGCTTAAATTAGTCCCTGATTATGAGCAAGTAAATGAAGGCAAAGGGGGGGGGGCGTGGCCAAGATGGCGGTGTGAACGGACGTGTTCCACTGTGCTCCTGCCGCCGAACGCCGCTAAATAGCATCTACAGCGTTCTCCTGGGCCCTGGGGGACCTAGCTGGGTTCTCAGAACAGGTCTCGGCTTGGAGCGGGCTTCGGTGAGGCGAGTTGCGATCCAGGTGTGAGAGGTCTGGGCCGTTGCGAGCACAGGACGTCGCGGCCTGCGGGGCCCTGAGGCGGACGGAGAGGCGAGAGCGAGGCCGAGACGGGCGGAGCCATCAAGCCGCTGTTGCGGCTTCCTTGACGGGGGGCGGCGGGTCTGACCCGCGCGGCTGAGAGCGGGGCTTCCCGCGGCTTTCCCGAGGAGGCTCCTGCGGACCTGCCGGGTCACTCGACAGCACACCGGAAGCCTCCGAGCTGCACGGGGGACTGCAGGAGGGCGGCAGCGACGATTAAGGCTGTGACGGCTGGGCCTGGGACGTGGCCTGAGGTGAGGAGAGGGGGGAAGACGGAGACGAGCCCACGCCGCTCCGGACTGTGCCTCTGGTCAGCAGTGAGTGGCTGACTGCAGCGCTGAGCCCCCCCAGCAGCGGACTGCCGCCCCTGAGGTCTCCCCTGGCACTGGAGGTGCCACACATGCAGAGCGCCGCCATCTTGGGACAGGGTGGTCGGCACCGGGGCTCTGCTTCAGCGGAGAGCGCCCTTGGCTGCGCCTGGCCGGCACTCGCTTGTTTACACCAAAGACACACGTCTGCCCCCCGCCCCACACACCAGAGGGTCCGGGTGGGAATCTACAAATACAGCTGCCCTAGGAATAGAGGTCCCACCCCACGCCGCGCAGCAGGGACGGAACAGCGGCGGGGTGCGGAGACCTCGGTGTGAGACTGCTGCTGAGGTGGCCCCCGGTGTGAGTTACCACGATCGTGCCCGGGAGCGGCGGCTGCGGTGTGGTGCCCTGGGGTCTGCCATATTGAGTCCCCGCACAGCCTAGTGACAGCTTCACCACGCGGACTGCGTCTTCTGGGGTGGCGCCCCACGCACTGTCTGGGGGGGACACGCAGACAATCAGATCCTGCCAGCGGGAGCACTTGGCGCAGCGGAGACCGGCGGCGGAACGAGGGAGGTGGCAATTTAGCACCGGACAGTCTGGTCCACAACCACAGGTGCTGGGACGAGCTGCTGGACTGGTCTACGCCGGGCAGTACTGCGGACTGACCGGGGAAGTATGGCGAATGGTAGGGTGCGGAAAGACAGGACCATAAAAGACTTACTCACGCCTATCTCTGCGGGGGGGGGGGAAAAAACGGACCCTCACGGCACTGAAAACAATGCGGCGTCTACTAAGTCAACGACCGGCGCACCAGGCCCCAGCCCCCGAAGCACTGACGAGCCGGTCACAAGATCTTTCTTGGAATCGCTCTTTGGGGGCCTACGGGAAGATCTCCAGCTTCTTAAGACTGAGTTGAAGGGAGAGATTCGTGAGCTGAGGCGAGACACGGACGCCATCGGGGAGCGAGTAGCGGATCTGGAGTCGAAGAATGACGCCCGGGACGTCGAGATGGAAGCGCTCCAGCAAGAGATCATCCGCATTCATGACCAGCAAGTCGATTTACAATCCCATGTGGAAGACTTGGAAAACAGGTCCCGGAGGCATAACATTCGAATTAGAGGAGTAAAACCCACCCCGGACACAGCGGACCTCTTCAAGTTCACGCAAGGCCTCTTCAATCACATTTTGGGCCGGTCTGCGGACTCCGTTCTTGCACTAGATAGAGCACATCGTTCTGGACCGTCTAGAGCCTCGGGCGCCTTGCCGGCGGATATTCTGGTCTGCGTCCAGGACTATCGCACCAAAGAGGAGATTCTCACCAAAGCACGACAGCTGGGCTCTGTCACCTATGGCGAACATTCGCCGACACTCTATCAAGACCTGGCGGTCATCACCCTGGAAAAGCGCAGAACATTCAGGCCGGTTACTGCTGAACTGCGACGCCTCGGAGTCACGTACAGCTGGGGACACCCTTTCCGGATTGTCTTTAAATTGAACAATAAAGTGCACCAGATTCGGTCTCTTGCAGAAGCCTGCCGGCTGTTGGGCATTGAGGAACCCGAACCAGTGGGGGACTTGCAACCGGGGACCGCTTCGGAGAACAGCACTGCGGGGCAATGGCGTCAGCAGAGACGACGGCGCAGACAGCGTCGCCCTCCCCAGGAAGAGATACAGGAAGGACAGCGGGCGGCGGTCGAGACAGCGGCAAAGGAACTTGCGGACACGGCTGATGAGTAACTGTTGAGCTGCCCCTTAATTGGCTTTGGCGGTCGGCGGCAGGAGTCGACTTGAAAGGACTGGACACGTACCCCTTTCTTCTCCAAGACCCTAAACCTTCTGAGCGTTGTGCAAATGGGAAAATTCTACTTGTTGCTGGGGGGGGATGGGCGGGATGGGATTCTGCAAGGCCAAATTGGGGTGGGTCTGCTGTGGGAGGTGGGGGGACTGTTGGGGTTTGTTTTTAAATGCCAGTTGATTTTGGGTTTGACTACCGAGTTGCTGCTCTCTGAAAATTGGGGGAGGGCCATCAGGTCTGGAATAGGCAAATGTTTGTTGTGTCACCTGCCAGCTTTTGCTCCTGGGATCCGAAGGTCACCGCTACAGGGCAGCCTTATCACACACCTTAAATGTTATGGCAGGGGTTGAGGAGCACACGCCACGATCAGGAGCGGGGAGGGCCCCACTGAGAGCGCTGACATGGAACGTCAGGGGCCTCAATGACTATAGGAAGCTGAGAAAGGTCCTTAGTTACCTGCGCAGGCATAATATAGACCTCGCTCTCCTCCAGGAGACTCACTTGCCTCTTGCTAGCAGGATGTTCCAACATAAGGGGTTGGCGGGCAATAGTATTGCAGCGGGCTTCACCACACATTCGAGAGGGACACTGATATGGGTGAACCCACGTTCCAAACTCACGTTACAAGCTCTGGAATCGGACCCGGAGGGGAGATATGTCATTTGCAGGTGCAGGGGGCGGGGACACGATATGCTGCTTGTGAATCTCTACGGGCCGAACTACGATTCACCTGAGTTCTACACTGAATTGGCCAGGAGATGCAAAAGGTATGACTGTGCAACTGTGCTCTGGGGCGGGGACTTTAACCTGGTTCTAAACCCGGACCTAGACAGGTCCGCTGGTCCGAGCAGGAGCCCGTCGGCGGCTGCCACGGAGCTCCGCGCTGAGATGGTGCACCTAGATCTCTTGGATGTGTGGCGTAGTAGACATCACTCCAGAGGGGGGTACACACACTATTCAGCATATCATGCACTGCACACTAGAATAGATTACTGGCTTGTCTCACAGCGGCTATCCAACAACATTAGGGACTGTCTCATACTGCCACGCACACTGTCTGATCACTCTCCCCTCCTCCTGCTCCTGGAATCGCCGGTGCGCGGAATCCCCCCCTTTACGTGGCGCTTCCCCCCGTACTCTTTACTGGACGAGGTGTTCCGAGGGGAGCTTGCGGAGGAAATTGAAAACTTTTTTGTTACGAATACGGGCTCTGTGGAAAGTTTTCAGACGCTGTGGGAAACCTTTAAGGTCTACATCCGCGGGGTCGCCATGGCCAAACACTCCGGTGTACTGAAATCCATTAGGCAGCGGCTAACCTATTTGGAGGGCGAGCTGAAGGACCTTGAAGGGAGGCACCAGGCGGAGCCAGAGGGAGACGCACTGGAACAGATTAAACAGCTATTGAAGGAATATCACACGGAGGCAGATAGAGAGGTACAACATATGGGCAAGTATGCCACAGCCCGTGTATATGGCGAGGGTGAACGGCCTGGTTCACTCCTGGCAAAGATGATCAAACATGAGCGGCGACCGCTGCTGATAGGTGAGTTGGTATCGAGCACGGGAGAGACCCTCACAGATGAGGAGCAGATTGTGGGGGAATTCAGGCGGTACTACTCCGCTTTATATGAATCGAAATCAACGGGGATGGACGGGGCGATAGATGACTACTTGAGTTATGTCCAGATGCCACAACTGTCTGACGCGCAGAGAGAATTCCTGATGATGCCCATTCAGAGGGAGGAAATAGTGGAGGCATTAGATAGTATGAGGGCGGGCAGTGCACCGGGCGCTGACGGACTTACTGTTGGCTTTTACAAAGCGTTTAAAGACCTTTTGGTCCCCTACCTCTCAGCATTATTCGATGACATATGTGTAGAAGGATCCATGCCCCCGACGATGCGAGAGGCACTCATCGTGACGGTACTCAAACCGGGGAAACCTACCACGGACTGCGGATCGTACAGGCCCCTCTCTTTGATTAACGTGGACGCTAAGCTATATGCGAAGGTGCTGGCTACGCGTCTCGCTCTTCTCGCCCCTACACTGGTGGCTCCGGAACAGGCAGGTTTTATCCCATCTAGGAACCTCACATACAACATACGTACAGTCCTGGGAACGATGCAGCACGTGAAACCGGAGAACAAGGCATTAGCAATCTTCCTGGATATGGAGAAAGCCTTCGATTCAGTAGAGTGGCCTTTCATGTCCAGGGTACTCAGGAAACTGGGTCTCGGTGAGCCTTTTTTGCAAATGATAGGCGCCTTGTACTACAAGCCGAGGGCCAGAGTACGCATTGGTGACATCGTCACAGAGGCGTTTGGGATTGGCAGGGGCACGCGACAGGGCTGCCCGCTCTCCCCATTGTTATACGCTCTAGTGGCGGAACCCCTAGCGTGTGCGCTCCGGGAGTACCACAGTCATGAAGGTATTAATTTCCCCACATACAGGATATGCATCTCCACGTACGCCGATGACACGCTTTTATATGTCCGAGACCCGGAGCTTAACCTCGCGTCGGTACTAAGGGAGGTAGTGCAATTTGGAGCCCTATCTGGACTTAGGGTAAACTGGTCGAAATCGGTGGCGTTCCCGCTGACACCGGTGACAAAGGAATTTGTCATGGATTACCCACTGCAGTGGTCGGAGGATCCGGTCAGGTATTTAGGCATAAAATTACACTCGGACCCGGAGGTTTTGATCAGGGAAAATTACGGAGTGGCTTACATGAAACTTGTGGACGATGTGGACAGATGGTGTAGGCTACCGCTGTCCCTGGCGGGTCGTATTGCGCTAATGAAAATGCTGGTGCTTCCGAGATTCCTGTTTCTTTTTTGCAACCTCCCGGGGGTGCTCTCAAAGGCGTTCTTTACAACGCTGATTCAGACCCTCACGAGGCTGGCATGGGGTGGTAAGCAGCCGAGGGTGAAGTGGCAAACCCTGACCCTCCCATATGACCAAGGCGGCCTAGGGGCCCCAGACGTGGAACATTACTACAGGGTTGCGCAAGCAATGCACCTGCACACTTGGATACATGGCGATGGTGATGTTCCACATGTGAAGCTAGAGACGCTCTTCACAAAACCCCTTCATCCAGCGTCTACGGTGTTCGAACCGGCTGCGCGACGGGTTGGCACCCTGGACTCTATTGCGAGTACGAATCACGCATGGCACTCTTTGGTGAGAAGCCGTGACTGTAAGCTACTGTATTCTCCCCTGGTCCCGATTGAGTGGGCCTTATGGCTTCCCCCCCTGAGAGAAAAGGGAGTCGCGTGCGCCCTCAATCAGCTGGGCATATTCAAGCTGGGGGACATGTTCAGGGACGGGAAGGTGGTCACCTGGGAACAGGTGGATTTACCCCAGACCGCTACGACGCTGCTGCATCGTTTCAGTCTGCATAGAGTCTGGGCAGCACTACAGGCGCAGCTGGGGCCAGCTATGGAGGAACCTGCAGAATTGCCAGAACTGACTTACGTTATAAAAACACAGTCGAGTGGCAAGTTGATAACGCGTCTATACAGAATTGGGCAGTGTCACCGAAAGCAGGAGCCTTCGAAGGCCCGCCAGGCGTGGCAGCGAGACTTACAGGTAGAGATCAGCGACGAAATGTGGCAATACTGCTGTCAGAATACGAAAAGGGTGTCGCTGAACGCCCGGCATAGGCTTGTTCAGTTTAAATTTTTACAGAGAGTGTATTACACCCCAGAACGCTTACACAGGTATGGGCTACGGCAGACACCGGAATGTGAGCGTTGCAGGGCGTCAGTGGCTGACTTCGTGCACTTGGCCTGGAATTGCCCCGGGATTAACGCCTTCTGGGAGGACGTCTTCCTTGAGTTGGGGCGGATTCTAGAGATGGAGCTCCCGGTTGATCCGGCACTAGCTCTGCTGGGGCATACCATACCCTTGCCCCCGGCTATGCGTCGTCTAGCTGGCATAGGGTTGCTTCTGGCACGAAGAACGATAGCAATGCATTGGATGCGCGGCCCACTTCCAACTAAAAAAGAATGGGAAAGAGCTCTGCTGTATAGTTGTACCCAATCCCAATTGTATTGCGAATTACTGCCGCCGATGAGCAGACCACGGAACTTCTGGGACCAGTACCTGACGTATGTCTCAATTAGGAACGCCACGGAGGAGGATCTGGAGGAGGCGGAGGAGCAGCAGGATCGGGGGGGAGACACCGGGGACTAGATTATCTCGGGTCTGATGGTCACACAGTGAGGGTGGGACACCAGGGGACTACAGACATCGGAGATCTAGGACGCATAGGAACATGCATGTGGGATCCTTCAGGTCGAGAGCATCGAGTGAATGATTGAATGGTGTGGTGCATCGAGTGGATGATTGAATGGTGGGGTGAGGCGGGGGCGAGAGGACTAGGCTGAGGCGAGTGACATGTAAACTTGTGAAGGCAGTAGCACACGGGAAGAGGCACACCGGTAGTTGGGGGGGGGGGGGTTGGGACGTTGTGGGCAAGTTGGGTTAGGGATGTTTGACATCGACCACGTAGCTGAAAGCGTGCACTGAAAGAGTCTGCCAATGCAGCGTTAGAGAAAACGGAAGCTGGCCCCCTGCAGTGCTGGAGGGTATTGATGTGGGACACTAGCACCAATGCATTAAACTGTTGACCCGGATCTGAACCCCAGGTGCCTGGAATGGGCGACGCCGATACCACTATTAGCGTAAATTCTGGAACATTGGTACAGAAATTGGTGTTGACGTGATACTAGATTGCTGCCGGCCCCAGGGTTGTAGGCGAAAGCTGTGTGCATGTATGGAAAGTGAATAAAGTTTAAAAAAAAAAAAAAAAAATGAAGGCAAAGGGTGGCTCTATCTACCTTGCTTTCATGGACTTGTCCAGTGCATTCAATACCACTAACAGGAAGAAACTGTGCCGTTAATGGGAGAAATGGGCTTTGAACTGGCTCTGATCCGACTTCTAAAAAGATTCCAGGATAATACCTCCATCCCCATAAGATTTGGCACACAAGGGGAAAGGATGAAGCCCGTTGCCTCCACTGAAGGAGTTCAGCAGGGGTGCATTTTAGCTCCTTTTCTTTTCCTTATTTATACAAATGGTTTGGAAGCGTTTTTATTGGGCGAGAAAAAGTATTTTCCCCATGTTAACGGTAACCCAGTCCCGTTACTTTCATATGCGGACAACACTGTACTTATGGCTTTGACGCCCAATAGTCTGCAAACGTCATTGGATGCTTTTCTGGATTTCATGTCGGCCCTTGACCTGAAGGTCAAATTTTCAAAGTCAAATATAATGGCATGCGGTCCAAGAAAGACTAAAACCTGAAGTTTTAACGTAAGGGCAAGATTATTAAAAAGGTTGTAACCTTTAAATATCTGGGGAATTTGTTCAATAAGGAGTTGAAATGGGATTCCTTGGTCACTGCAAGGGCTCAGCAAACAAGTAGAGTTGTGGAGGGGCTGTTTAGGTTTGCCTGTAAGTTAGGCCATAAGCCAGTGCCAGAACTTGTTACTTTATATAAAGCAAAATGCCTGTCGGTTGCATCTTACGGGGCAGGGGTGTGGGGTTACCAAAAAAATCGTCTGTTACTAGAGGTGGAAAATAAGTTTATAAAACGCTTATTGATAATTCCAAATAGCTCTGTCACTCCTTTATCTCACCAAGAAGTGGGAATGGAATATATAGAAGACCGCATAGGCTCTTCCCCCCTGCTCTTATGGTCCAAAACATGGGTGTCTGAAGAGCTACAGTTCTCCAGGGAGATCATTGAAGACTGTATTAATTTGGACATGTCATTGAAGATCCCCTGGCTCAGTTTTGTGAGGGATAGGTCACTTGAGATTGGGTTGGGCGAGTACTTTGACACTCTGATGAGTATCCCTACAAATGCCAACGTTATAATAAAAGAGGCGCATAACACCTGGGCAACTTTGCGCCATTCTCAATTGGAGGTGTCAGGTCCTAGCTGCCCTTTTAAGCCAAACAGCAATTTTACCTATCCTTCACTACTAATAGTCAGACATGTTTTATTTAACAAGACTCCGCTTAGGCACTTTGCACTTTTTAGTGGCATTTCCCTAGGCAATCTGGATGGATGGACAATCTTACTCTCTGCCCTTGTGACAACATGGTAACCCAGAGCACCCTGCACTTTATTCTTTTTTGTGTACTTTATAAGGAACTGAGGAGAAGATTTTTCGTACCCCTACTAAAGAACATTCGTCCATGTACACATGTTGAGGGGTTTAGATACCTGCAAACCCTGAGCAGTTCTTTTATTTGCAGTGCGGTGTCAAATTTTATTAAAGCTGCAATGGGTACTAGGAAACGCAATGAAGCACAGTAACCGGTTGGGGAAAAGAAATATCTGGTATAGCTCCATTTTAAGAAACATGACATTTTATGGTCGATGAAGTGTCCATTTTTAATTATTTTTAATTGTGATTTTATCTTTTAATCAAGATTTTTTACCATCTTAAAAAAGTATTGTCTGTTTGATAAACTTTTGTGGTCTTGCTGCTGAATAACGTTATTTTTTAACTGACAGCATGTCAGTTAATTCATTTTCATTGAACCTGGGTTTTGCTCTTCCAAATAGTTTCCAAAAAAAGACATACGTCTTATGCTGGTTATTCATGCACCCACTAAATCATCCATTCAGACACTCATACACCCATTCATTCTTCAATAGACTTTGGTGTATATCCAAACTAATATTATAAAGAGAGAGCCCAAACCTTTGAGGTGGGTAATCTCAGTAACCACAGCACCAATCACAACACCCAATACAGCATTGGAAAGGGCAGTTGCAGCAGAAGAACATAGGCTATGCAGACGGCCACCATATACATTTTCTTTTTTTTACATTTTTTTTATTAACTTTTCAAGAAACAGTGGGGTTCAGAACAGTCATACAGTGCAAGACATTCAATTGTACCGTAGGACACCATATACATTTAAAAGGTAAAAGAACCGTGCCAGCAAAGTAGTCCCTTGTGGGCGTGTCTGCGTTGTGCTGTGGGCGTGGGCTGGGGGCGTGACTAACGCTGGGGGCGTGTGGTACGGCCATCAAATCGTGGGCTGTGGGCGTGTGCTGGGGGCGTGTCAAATGCTGGGGGCGTGACAAACACGAGAGGAGTGTGTCCAGCCTTCATGCCATGTGAACGCAATTGTGCCGCATCAAGGGGCACGCTGGGGGCGTGAGAACACTGGGGGAGTGTGCTACGTTCCGCCCTTCATGCCATGTGGGTCGTACATTAATCAGAAGATCATCTGCTGTGGCCATGTGCTGGGGGCATGACAAACGCGTTCAGCTGGAGGCCTGGTAAATAACATTACTGCAGCCTCTCCTGCGCGCTGTTACTGAACCCTCTCATTCAACAAAATTAGACGCGCCTGCTACCATCAACCAGGGCTCTAGCCGGGCTCAGGCGGCGGATTAGTACACTAATTACACGCGCCTGATAACATCAACCAGGGCTGCAGCTGGGCCTCAAGGGGGGGAACACGCGCCTGCTAACATGAAACAGGCCTGCATCTGGGCCTCAAGTGGGGGGAACACGCAAATGAGCGTGACTGTGGGGACAATTACTGCAGCCTCTCCTACTCGCTGTCACTGAACTCTCTCATTAAGCGGATTTACCCGCGGGTGATAACTCTCTCATTCAATGACATTACACGCGCCTGCTAACATCAACCAGGGCTGTAGCCGGACTCAGGCGGCGGATTACTACACCAATTACACACGCCTGCTAACATCAACCAGGGCTGCAGCTGGCCCTTCTCCGTCCCTATTCTAAAGAAACAAAAAATGTTGTCTACCGCGAGATTTTAAAATACGGAAGTGCGCGAGCGGAAAGCTGATTGGCTGTCGGGTGTCTGTCAACATTCTAAACAGTCCAGAGAGTCCGGCGTCTTGTGTCTCGGTAGAATCGAGACACAAGAGGTGAAAAAGAAAGGGGGAAATAATTAAAAGGGGGCAGAATAGACACCCTCTGACCCCCTAGGTTTTCTGAGGGGGGCCTAGAAGGACTTTGAAGGGCAAAAAAAACTTCTGAGCGCAATAATGTAGAGTGTTTAGAGGTAAGTTAGCTCTGAAAAGAGCTGTTGTGTTAAGTAGGTGTTTTTTGTACCTACAAGTAGGTACCAATGCAGAGTCTTATATTCAAGAGGAAAACTCTATTCCCCTCATCTGTAAAATGCACACCATCTCTCCTATAGATGTATTGCATGTTGTAACGCAAGTTGTTGTGGTAAATGGAACCCATAGCATAGTCTCTGAGGTAAGCAGAAACAGATTTATTTACATGTTTCCTTGCTTTCTCAATCTGTGGACAAAATTGGTTGGACCAGTTCCATTTTTGCCTTTGGCATATATTAGAAAATACCAAGGCAGTTTTTGGAAAAAGTGACATCAATTGCCCAAAGATGTCCTTTAAAAACATTTCCAGACATACCCCAGTCATAGTGCCTAAGTCATTTCCACCACAGTGCACAATTATAAGGTCAGGGTGTGGTAAATGCATAAAGGATTTTACCAATGGTATCAATTGGTGACTCCTCAATCCTCTCTGTCCAATCCATACAATGTGCACATTTGGTAAATCAAGATTGTAAATTCCTCTGTTAGCTGCATATTTTTGACTCCAGTGGACATAGCTATGACCCAAAAACCAGACTTTTGTCATTTTGAAGGTAGATGTGCTTCTAGTCAGATGAGTTGTGGAAATGAAATGGCAGTTTGATTATGAAAAAAAAGTGTTTGAGTATCAGTGCAGATGAATAACCCGAAATGATTGGAGCTTTGTTAAAAATCCCCACTGAAAATTAGGGTGCATGCTTTTTTTTTGTAAGAAGTCATTTTAATGGTTGAGAAAAAGTCATTTAAAGAAACATTGCATTTCATTAGCTAGTAGTTTGAGAGGTCAAACAGCCTTGATGGATTTTTTTGCAACATAGTATAATGAACTTGTGAACTGTGTGCTGGTTTAAGAGGGAGTTACCATGGTTACTTGGTGATTGAGCATTGGGGCGATGGGTGAATGTTATGTGAGTTTCAAAGTCTTGAAATGTACAATCAATTAAAATGTGTAGTTTGGTTTTGAATTTGTGTGGGAACAATTTTTATTGGTTATGTACAAGAATATGGCTCTGAAATGAGAAAGAATCTGTGCCATTATTGAAAGGCTCCAGTGAAGGAAGCATTGTTCAGAGATTCTGCTTAAGAATATCTGTTGACTGTGACTGACACTGTTTGACATCTTCCAAAGCATTTTTAAAGGTGAGTAATGATTCTTTTAAAAAGATAGAGAGCTTAAAGATTTTTGACAAGTATCACAGTGAGTGTCTGTGTGAATTAAGGAATTATATTTTTACCTTTTTCCATAATGTTAGCTGTGTGTTTATAAGGTAGACTTCTTTATAAAGTGTTTTTTATGCTTGGATTCAATGCTGGTTTAGAAATTGTGTAATGGTTTCATTGGACTTGTAAATATGCTCCTTTTTTTGAAGCGTTTTGTGCAACTTTTAGCATGAGTGGAAGCAGTGAATGTATGGAGAGGATAGGAATAGCAGATAGAAAACCATATGAAATGGTGTGGGAGATGCATAAAGTATTTCAGTAATGGTTTCAATTGAGATGGAATATAAGATAAAGAGGTGCATATTTATAAGACTTTTGCGCAATTTTTGACATTGGTGCAATCAGAAAATGCATGCAGAATAATATAATATGCACCCAGACAAGAATATGAAATGCCGTGAGAGATGTTTAAATCTTTTTTTAAATGGCATAAATTGAGATAGAATATACAAAAAAAGAGAGGCATATTTACAAGCTGCGTGCGCAATCTTTGACATAGCTGTGTGTTTATAAGGTAGACTTCTTTATAAATTATTTTTTATGCTTGGATTCAATGCTGGTTTAGAAATTGTGTAATGGTTTCATTGGACTTGTAAATATGCTCTTCTTTTTTAAGCGTTTTGTGCAACTTTTAGCATGGGTGGAAGCAGTGAATGTATGGAGAGGGATAGGAATAGCAGATAGAAAACCATATGAAATGGTGTGGGAGATGCATAAAGTATTTCAGTAATGGTTTCAATTGAGATGGAATTTAAGATAAAGAGGGGCATATTTACAAGACTCTTGCGCAATTTTTGACATGGGTGCAATCAGAAAATGCATGCAGAATAATAAAATATGCACCCAGACAAGAATATGAAATACCGTGAGAGGTGTTTAAAGCTTTTTATAAAATGGCATAAATTGAGATAGAATATACAAAAAAGAGAGGCATATTTACAAGCTGCGTGCGCAATCTTTGACATAGGTGTATGTTTATAAGGTAGACTTCTTTATAAATTATTTTTTATGCTTGGATTCAATGCTGGTTTAGAAATTGTGTAATGGTTTTATTGGACTTGTAAATATGCTCCTTTTTTTGAAGCGTTTTGTGCAACTTTTAGCATGGGTGGAAGCAGTGAATGTATGGAGAGGGATAGGAATAGCAGATAGAAAACCATATGAAATGGTGTGGGAGATGCATAAAGTATTTCAGTAATGGTTTCAATTGAGATGGAATATAAGATAAAGAGGGGCATATTTACAAGACTCTTGCGCAATTTTTGACATGGGTGCAAGCAGAAAATGCATGCAGAATAATAAAATTGGCACGCAGACAAGAATATGAAATGCCGTGAGAGATGTTTAAAGCTTTTTTTTATGGCATAAATTGAGATAGAATATACAAAAAAGAGAGGCATATTTACAAGCTGCGTGCGCAATCTTTGACATAGCTGTGTGTTTATACGGTAGACTTCTTTATAAATAGTTTTTATGCTTGGATTCAATGCTGGTTTAGAAATTGTGTAATGGTTTCATTGGACTTGTAAATATGCTCCTTTTTTTGAAGCGCCTTGTGCAACCTTTAGCATGGGTGGAAGCAGTGAATGTATGGAGAGGGATAAGAATAGCAGATAGAAAACCATATGAAATGGTGTGGGAGATGCATAAAGTATTTCAGTAATGGTATCAATTGAGATGGAATATAAGATAAAGAGGGGCATATTTACAAGACTCTTGCACAATTTTTGACATGGGTGCAAGCAGAAAATGCATGCAGAATAATAAAATATGCACCCAGATAAGAATATGAAATGCCGTGAGAGATGTTTAAAGCTTTTTTTTATGGCATAAATTGAGATAGAATATACAAAAAAAGAGAGGCATATTTACAAGCTGCGTGCGCAATCTTTGACATAGCTGTGTGTTTATAAGGTAGGCTTCTTTATAAATTGTTTTTTATGCTTGGATTCAATGCTGGTTTAGAAATTGTGTAATGTTTTATTGGACTTGTAAATATGCTCCTTTTTTTGAAGCGCCTTGTGCAACCTTTAGCATGGGTGGAAGCAGTGTATGTATGGAGAGGGATAAGAATAGCAGATAGAAAAACATATGAAATGGTGTGGGAGATGCATAAAGTATTTCAGTAATGGTATCAATTGAGATGGAATATAAGATAAAGAGGGGCATATTTACAAGACTCTTGCGCAATTTTTGACATGGGTGCAAGCAGAAAATGCATGCAGAATAATAAAATATGCACCCAGACAAGAATATGAAATGCCGTGAGAGATGTTTAAAGCTTTTTTAAATGGCATAAATTGAGATAGAATATACAAAAAAAGAGAGGCATATTTATAAGCTGCGTGCACAATCTTTGACATAGCTGTGTGTTTATAAGGTAGACTCTCACAATGATAACATCTATCACGGCATTTCATATTTTTGTCTGGGTGCATATTTACAAGCTGCGTGCACAATCTTTGAGATAGCTGTGTGTTTATAAGGTAGACTCTCAAATGTTAACATCTCTCACGGCATTTCATATTCTTGTCTGGGTGCATATTTACAAGCTGCGTGCACAATCTTTGACATAGCTGTGTGTTTATAAGGTAGACTCTCACAATGTTAACATCTCTCATGGCATTTGATATTCTTGTCTGGGTGCATATTTTATTATTCTGCATGCATTTTCTGATTGCCCCCATGTCAAAAATTGTGCAAGAGTCTTGTACATATGCCCCTCTTTATCTTATATTCCATCTCAATTGATACCATTACTGAAATACTTTATGCATCTCCCACACCATTACATATGGTTTTCTATCTGCTATTCCTATCCCTCTCCATACATTCACTGCTTCCACCCACAAGGCGCTTCAAAAAAAGGAGCATATTTACAAGTCCAATGAAACCATTACACAATTTCAATTTATCATAATAATGAGCAACTAGAGTGCTAACATTCAGAATTTATGGAAAATGTGTGACACATCTGAATGCCTTGTTGACGGAACCAAAGTAAACAAGCATTGAACATGCATTAGATCTCGACCTCGTTGTCAGACATACTGTTGGTAGAGACAGACATGGTACATTATATCTAAAATCCTACTAATGTGCCTAAGATCACACTGTGACTGAAGCTTGATTCACCCATCAGTATAATCTTAGGCAGAGTCACACATACTGTTGGCAGAGACAGACATGGTACATTATATCTAACATTCTGATCATGTGCCTAAGATCACACTGTGAGTGAAGCTTGATCCACTCATTACTGTGATGTTAGGCAAAATCACATATACTGTCGGCAGGGACAGACATGGTACATTATATCTAAAATCCTATTAATCTGCCTAAGATCACACTGTGAGTGAAGCTTGATATAATGAGCAACTAGAGTGCTAACATTCAGAATTTATGGCAAATGTGTGACACATCTGAATGCGTTCTTGATGGAACTAAAGTAAACAAGCATTGAAAATACAATAGATTTGGTGTGATCTTAGGCACATGTGCAGCATATTACATGTAATCTACCATCTCTTTGTCTGCAAGCAGTATGTGTGTCTCTGCTGATATTATTTCAAAGTATCTACAGGCCAAAAACAGACAACCTATATATAAACAAGACATAACATTAATTAGTTAATCGTTTTTTACAGAAAGCATGGCACATGTAATGTAAATGAGCCTTTTGTTTTATACTAGTGTTTATATTGTTTACTTATTGCAATTGATGTGTAATATGTTTGTAGTGGTCTATAATATGTTATTTTTTCTTTACTACAGATTATAATCATCTATACAAACAAACTAAAAGATGCCTTCTAAGGCAAGAAGAGAGAAAATTTATTTAAAAAAATTAAGGACTAAGGAAAAAGAAAATCACTACCAACCAAAATAAAATCTTCTGAGAAAAAGAAAAATGCTCCTGGTAAGCAATCTAAAAGTGTTCTCAGGAAGTTATTGAAATGTCAAGGAAAAAAAAGTTTTTTGAGAAAAAACAATGAAACACCTGTAAGTTCAAAGAAAAAAGGATGTCCTTCTAAAAATGTTAGAACAGTACAAGGAGATGTTACTTTGCATACCGAAAGAAGAAGCAAGCTATTTTCTGAAATACGTAGACAAATGTTTTACAACAGAATATTAACAAATGTATTAAAAAATGTAAAGAGGTATAAAAAAAGACAGCTTTTTACAAGAAAAAAAAACATAGTTAAGATCGTGGATGAAGCATTTAAAGTGAAAAATAAATTGTTTTGTTTAGTAATGAATAGAATTCGTACACTTGATAAGATAATCAATGTGTTTAAATCAAAATGTAAGTGGAGGAGAGTAATTAATCGAACTAATTTCTGTGATGTTTTTTCTGGAGAATGGAAGCATAGTTCAAGTTCTGAGCCATTTTTTAATGAAGAAAGTTACTTTCAGGATAATGATTTGGTACATGCAGTTGACACCAGTGGTCGAGCATATGAGGTGAAGGACGGTTGTCCGGTCGAGAAAGAAGAGATTGTGCCTAGAAATACAGAAGAGGTGTTAGCTGATGACGTTTTAGGGAGATGTCCTAAGGCTCCAGTATATACATGGAATTGTAGTAGTATTTGTAGTGTCCGACAGGAATCAATTGATTTGTTTCGCACTTTCTTATGGACATATCCTAAGAAAAGTGTGAAACAAAAAATGAACATTTTACAAGAGTTAGATCCTTGTAGAGTGAGAGCAAAAACAGGTTTGCAAGGGCATTCACTGGCTTGTCTTTCAAGAAAAGTATGTCAGAGTGTTTTTCACCATTTTAGGATGTTAGCAGTGCAGCATAATAAAGTGAGGAAATTAGTGAGAAGGTTGTACTATGCAAAAAGTCATGCACTTAAACTAAAACAGTTAAACAGTGCTCTTTTGCATGGAACTGAATTAGATGTCAAAAACATTTGTGATGAAATTGAGTTTTGTTACTTTGGTGAAAAAGAGGTTAGTGCAGAAATTGATACAGTAATGGAAGGTAATGTAGAAGAGAATGTAGAGATTTTAAGTACAGAAAAATTTGAAAATGAAATTATAAAGTTTAAAGTCAATTCAAGTGAAAGGCCTAATTTTTCTTGTGTTTGTTGTCAACGGACTCATTATAAGCATCAGACTAGATTAGTTGATTTATATGTAAAAAGCGAAAAGATAAATAATAATGAGTGGAAGGATTTTGCAACTTATTTGTTGGTTGAAAATTGTTTTGATTTGGGCTCTGATCAACGTATTTGTACATATTGCTAAAATAAATTAAATGAAAACAAAATGCCTGCTAGAGCTGTTCATAATAATCTGGAGTTGGTAGACATTCCTTCTGAATTGATGGATTTAAATACCTATGAGTCTATTCTGATTCAATGTGTGCATCCTTTTCAGGCTATTGTTCGCATGGAGCCTAAGACAGGGAAATTGCCGCCTTCAGATTTACAGAGAGGATTAAAGGGAGGAGTTGTTTATTTGCCTCTAGATTTTAAGAAAAATATTGATACAATTGGTGTTGAAAAAGTAGAAGAGGAACCTCTGGTTATTCTAGTTAATGGTGTTCCGACAAAAAGTAAGAAAATCTGGCAAGAATTAGTGGATGTTAGGAAAGTCAAAAAGGCAACGTTGTATCTGGTAAAAAATAATCAGTACTCTAAAAATATGTATGTGGGAGATGAGGAAACAACTGCACAAGACGACACTGATGTCTCTGCTGGACAAATAGAAAAAGTTGATGTCTCTAGAAGTGAATACATTTACGAACATTATAGTGTTCATCCATTGCATTCCAAAGAAGTAATGGGAAAGGCTGTTTCAGATGAAAAAAGCCAAAGGAAGTCCCATTAGTGTATGGGAAGAAAGTTTAGAAGCTCGTTGTTTTCCACAGTTATTTCCAACAGGTGAAGGTGGACGATATGACGACCGACCTGTTCAAATTCCTGCATCTGAATACCGGACTTCAAGATTATATGTAGAAGATCCAAGGTTTCGTCAATGCATTCCATATTTGTTCCATCTACTGTTTGAGAGTGACTTGTCTGGACTTTCCTATGCAGTAAACCATATACTGAAAAGTGGAGCACATCTACAAAATGTTTCGGCAAGGGATTTTATGGATAAAGTCAAACTGCAAGACAGTGTTTTGGAATCTCAGCTAATTAATCTCATGGCATGTCAGCGTGGTACTAACGAGTATTGGTACCGTCGTCATGGGGAATTGAAATGTATGCTAAGAAACTTAGGAACTCCTACATGGTTCCTCACTCTTAGCTGTGCTGAGTATGCTTGGAAAGACTTACTTGAATTTCTACGAGAGGCAAATAAAAATATTCAAAATATTGAATACAAGACACCTGGAGAACTGTGCTCTTTGGATCCAGTTAATGTATGCAGGTATTTCAATCATAGGTTTGAAGCTATGATGTCTTTTATTACAAACAAATAAAATCCTCCTCTTGGAGAGGTGTTGGATTTCGTTTGGAGATGAGTTTCATTGAGCAGTATTCTACTTGTGCTGTTCCGAAAAGTACAGAAGAAAACAATTTAAGACACCAATTTTTACGCTTTCAAAGCCATCGTTGTGGGAAATACTGTCGTCGAAAATACAAATCCAAGGACAAGTTCTACACAAAATGTCGTTTTGCATTTCCACGTCCAATAACATCGCAAGGAAGAGTCAACAATTTTATGTCTTCTCTGCGACATACTGTGACAAGAAAATCACCCAAAAATACATACAACCTAAGAAGAAATGAGGAATCCAAATTCATAAATGACTACAACCCAGTCATTTTGTCCATGTGGATTGCTAACATGGATATTCAATATGTGGCTGACAACGCTATTGCTGTGACTCGATATGTGACGTCCTACATCACAAAATCAGAAAAAACAGAACTGAAGAAAATGTGGGAGGAAATTTCACATTAAAAGAGTCTAAGCAAGAGTTACAGTCTAAAGATGTTGTCGCATCGAGAAATTGGAGCGTATGAATGTTCTGATCGGTTATCATCAGCAAGTCTATATGCCAAATCTAGAACCATCATTTGGGTGAGTCTAGGTCTTGCTGCAACACAAAACCGAGTTTTGAAATCTGTACAAGAAATTGAGTATTTGGCGGAGAAAGAACCAGACAGTACAGATATTTTGGAGACAAACATGTTGGATACATACTATCCAAATAGAAGTACTCACTTTGAGAACGCTTGTCTCTATGAAGTTCTGCAAACCTACATTTTTAAGAGGAACGCCACAGAAGATATCAATAAAGGTGTATCTGCTGTAATTGGATGTGAAGGCTGTCTAGTAAAACAAAAAAAAAGGCTATTTGATTAATCATCAAAAATTGAGTTGTGATTCTCCAGACAAAAGGGAATTTTATTACTTAGCTCTTTTGCAACTCTTTAAGCCTTGGTGTAGAGAAGAGGAACTACTTGGAGATTTTCTTACTTATGAAGATTCGTTCAATGCAACCAAGGATACGATAGAATGTCCTGTTTTTCAAATTATCTGCAAATGTTGAACGAGGAAATACAGCAAGAAGCTACAATTGCAGCAGAGATTGCTAGAGACAGTTCTCAAGATAGTCAGAGTTCTGCTTCATTGAGTCAGGATCCACTAGGAGGACCAATTATACAAAATAAAGCTGCCACTGCCATGGATGAAGTTGAAAGAGCCATGGAACAAGCTCAGGAGGATGGGGTTGACTTAGAAGATTTGGAAAAAGAACTAAACGTTGAGCAGAGACAAATATATGATCAAGACACACAACAAATTGAGCATGGTTTATCTAATGAGAAAAAAGAGTGCTCATGTACATCATTTGTACCTATCCCATTGTATGTGAGTGGAGAAGCAGGAACTGGGAAAAGTTTCCTGATTAAAGCGATTGCAACATATTTGCAGAAAACAATGGAGTCATCGCTCTCTTGTGTTGTTACTGCTCCAACTGGGTTGGCAGCACACAACATTAAAGGGATTACTTTACATCGCATATTGATGCTGCCAGTGGAGCATGAGAACAAATTACAATACCACAAGCTATCTGGAGAAGCTTGTTGTGAAGTTTCAAGAGTCCTAAAGAAAATGAAACTTCTTATCATTGGTGAAGTAAGCATGGTATCAAATGTAATGCTTGCTTTTGTGCATTTAAGAATGCAAGAAACTCTTAAAACAGACTATGATGTTTTATTTGGAGGCAAACACATCATTGTTTTTGGAGATCTACTGCAACTAACTCCAGTGAAAGGACAGCCAGTGTTTAAAATGCTTACGCATGAAGATACCAGGAAGTGCTTAGGAAGCATTGGAACTGTTAACATATGGCTAAATTTCAAATATGCAGAACTACTTCAAAATATGCGACAGGCAAAGGATGAAGATTATAAAAATATTCTACAAGATGTAAGAATTGGGAAACTAACTGAGCATGGCAAAGAAGCTTTACATGGACGATTAATTTCAAATTTGTTTCCAAAGGGAGAATATTTTTAAGAAACTTCCTGAAAACAAATCTGTCATATGCTTGATGCCAACTCTGCAAGAATGCTCAATCTTCAACACCAAAATGTTAAAGTTGGAAAATCAAGAAATTGTGAAACTGGAAGCTATTGATAAAATAGAACATGAAGGAGCAACTATTATTTTGTCAGAAAAGTGGAAATCAAAATTAGATTCTTTAGAGAAGACAATATCTAAAACTGCTGGTATGGAAAAGACTCTGTATACATCTTTAAATTGTCGTATAATTTTACGACGTAATTTACATGTGGAAAGAGGTTTAGTAAATGGAGCAATGGGTCATGTTGTGGATTTTGTGAATTACCGAAATAGAGATGGAATTGAAATTATAAAAATTAAATTAGATGGTATTGAAGAAGTACAACAAATCAGTCGTTGTTCTGCTCGTTTTTTGCTAGTGAAAGATTTATATGTGCGCAGAAAACAGTTTCCTGTTTCTTTGGCATATGCAGTAACTATTCATAAATCTCAAGGTTTAAGTGTTGATTACCATCTGATTCGACCTTTTCCCTCCTGAGGCGGAAGCCGGGAGGTCTCCATTCTATTCTGGCACCTTTTATTTGTGTGTGTTGTGACCTGTCTGATTAGACATTTTTATACTGTGCATTTCTGACTCGCGCTTTGCGCTTGAATAATAAGCGCTTGTGTTGAGCCAGAGACTTCCCAGCGCTCCTAGGCGCTTCGTTTGCTCCCTCACCTTTTCTTTGGGATTCAGACCGCCCTCGGCCGAGCATTGACGCCGAGGGCTGGGATCTGACTTTGGCGGCCATCTTGGGGGTAGGACTCGCCGCCCTCGCGCTCTAGCAGCGCTATAAAAAGGGAAATTCAATGTTTGCTTAGTGATTACCATCTGATTCGACCTTTTCCCTCCTGAGGCGGAAGCCGGGAGGTCTCCATTCTATTCTGGCACCTTTTATTTGTGTGTGTTGTGACCTGTCTGATTAGACATTTTTATACTGTGCTTTTTTGACTCGCGCTTTGCGCTTGAATAATAAGCGCTTGTGTTGAGCCAGAGACTTCCCAGCGCTCCTAGGCGCTTCGTTTGCTCCCTCACCCTTTCTTTGGGATTCAGACCGCCCTCGGCCAAGCATTGACGCCGAGGGCTGGGATCTGACTTTGGCGGCCATCTTGGGGGTAGGACTCGCCGCCCTCGCGCTCTAGCAGCGCTATAAAAAGGGAAATTCAATGTTTGCTTAGTGATTACCATCTGATTCGACCTTTTCCCTCCTGAGGCGGAAGCCGGGAGGTCTCCATTCTATTCTGGCACCTTTTATTTTTGTGTGTTGTGACCTGTCTGATTAGACATGTTTATACTGTGCATTTTTGACTCGCGCTTTGCGCTTGAATAATAAGCGCTTGTGTTGAGCCAGAGACTTCCCAGCGCTCCTAGGCGCTTCGTTTGCTCCCTCACCCTTTCTTTGGGATTCAGACCGCCCTTGGCCGAGCATTGACGCCGAGGGCTGGGATCTGACTTTGGCGGCCATCTTGGGGGTAGGACTCGCCGCCCTCGCGCTCTAGCAGCGCTATAAAAAGGGAAATTCAATGTTTGCTTAGTGATTACCATCTGATTCGACCTTTTCCCTCCTGAGGCGGAAGCCGGGAGGTCTCCATTCTATTCTGGCACCTTTTATTTGTGTGTGTTGTGACCTGTCTGATTAGACATTTTTATACTGTGCATTCTTGACTCGCGCTTTGCTCTTGAATAATAAGCGCTTGTGTTGAGCCAGAGACTTCCCAGCGCTCCTAGGCGCTTCGTTTGCTCCCTCACCCTTTCTTTGGGATTCAGACCGTCCTCGGCCGAGCATTGACGCCGAGGGCTGGGATCTGACTTTGGCGGCCTTTTTGGGGGTAGGACTCGCCGCCCTCGCACTCTAGCAGCGTTATAAAAAGGGAAATTCAATGTTTGCTTAGTGATTACCATCTGATTCGACCTTTTCCCTCCTGAGGCGGAAGCCGGGAGGTCTCCATTCTATTCTGGCACCTTTTATTTGTGTGTGTTGTGACCTGTCTGATTAGACATTTTTATACTGTGCATTTTTGACTCGCGCTTTGCGCTTGAATAATAAGCGCTTGTGTTGAGCCAGAGACTTCCCAGCGCTCCTAGGCGCTTCGTTTGCTCCCTCACCCTTTCTTTGGGATTCAGACCGCCCTCGGCCGAGCATTGACGCTGAGGGCTGGGATCTGACTTTGGTGGCCATCTTGGGGGTAGGACTCGCCGCCCTCGCGCTCTAGCAGCGCTATAAAAAGGGAAATTCAATGTTTGCTTAGTGATTACCATCTGATTCGACCTTTTCCCTCCTGAGGCGGAAGCCGGGAGGTCTCCATTCTATTCTGGCACCTTTTATTTGTGTGTGTTGTGACCTGTCTGATTAGATATTTTTATACTGTGCATTTTTGACTCGCGCTTTGCGCTTGAATAATAAGCGCTTGTGTTGAGCCAGAGACTTCCCAGCGCTCCTAGGCGCTTCGTTTGCTCCCTCACCCTTTCTTTGGGATACAGACCGCCCTCGGCCGAGCATTGACGCCGAGGGCTGGGATCTGACTTTGGTGGCCATCTTGGGGGTAGGACTCGCCGCCCTCGCGCTCTAGCAGCGCTATAAAAAGGGAAATTCAATGTTTGCTTAGTGATTACCATCTGATTCGACCTTTTCCCTCCTGAGGCGGAAGCCGGGAGGTCTCCATTCTATTCTGGCACCTTTTATTTGTGTGTGTTGTGACCTGTCTGATTAGACATTTTTATACTGTGCATTTTTGACTCGCACTTTGCGCATGAATAATAAGCGCTTGTGTTGAGCCAGAGACTTCCCAGCGCTCCTAGGCGCTTCGTTTGCTCCCTCACCCTTTCTTTGGGATTCAGACCGCCCTTGGCCGAGCATTGACGCCGAGGGCTGGGATCTGACTTTGGCGGCCATCTTGGGGGTAGGACTCGCCGCCCTCGCGCTCTAGCAGCGCTATAAAAAGGGAAATTCAATATTTGCTTAGTGATTACCATCTGATTCGACCTTTTCCCTCCTGAGGCGGAAGCCGGGAGGTCTCCATTCTATTCTGGCACCTTTTATTTGTGTGTGTTGTGACCTGTCTGATTAGACATTTTTATACTGTGCATTTTTGACTCGCGCTTTGCGCTTGAATAATAAGCGCTTGTGTTGAGCCAGAGACTTCCCAGCGCTCCTAGGCGCTTCGTTTGCTCCCTCACCCTTTCTTTGGGATTCAGACCGTCCTCGGCCGAGCATTGACGCCGAGGGCTGGGATCTGACTTTGGCGGCCTTTTTGGGGGTAGGACTCGCCGCCCTCGCACTCTAGCAGCGTTATAAAAAGGGAAATTCAATGTTTGCTTAGTGATTACCATCTGATTCGACCTTTTCCCTCCTGAGGCGGAAGCCGGGAGGTCTCCATTCTATTCTGGCACCTTTTATTTGTGTGTGTTGTGACCTGTCTGATTAGACATTTTTATACTGTGCATTTTTGACTCGCGCTTTGCGCTTGAATAATAAGCGCTTGTGTTGAGCCAGAGACTTCCCAGCGCTCCTAGGCGCTTCGTTTGCTCCCTCACCCTTTCTTTGGGATTCAGACCGCCCTCGGCCGAGCATTGACGCTGAGGGCTGGGATCTGACTTTGGCGGCCATCTTGGGGGTAGGACTCGCCGCCCTCGCGCTCTAGCAGCGCTATAAAAAGGGAAATTCAATGTTTGCTTAGTGATTACCATCTGATTCGACCTTTTCCCTCCTGAGGCGGAAGCCGGGAGGTCTCCATTCTATTCTGGCACCTTTTATTTGTGTGTGTTGTGACCTGTCTGATTAGATATTTTTATACTGTGCATTTTTGACTCGCGCTTTGCGCTTGAATAATAAGCGCTTGTGTTGAGCCAGAGACTTCCCAGCGCTCCTAGGCGCTTCGTTTGCTCCCTCACCCTTTCTTTGGGATACAGACCGCCCTCGGCCGAGCATTGACGCCGAGGGCTGGGATCTGACTTTGGTGGCCATCTTGGGGGTAGGACTCGCCGCCCTCGCGCTCTAGCAGCGCTATAAAAAGGGAAATTCAATGTTTGCTTAGTGATTACCATCTGATTCGACCTTTTCCCTCCTGAGGCGGAAGCCGGGAGGTCTCCATTCTATTCTGGCACCTTTTATTTGTGTGTGTTGTGACCTGTCTGATTAGACATTTTTATACTGTGCATTTTTGACTCGCACTTTGCGCATGAATAATAAGCGCTTGTGTTGAGCCAGAGACTTCCCAGCGCTCCTAGGCGCTTCGTTTGCTCCCTCACCCTTTCTTTGGGATTCAGACCGCCCTCGGCCGAGCATGGACGCCGAGGGCTGGGATCTGACTTTGGCGGCCATCTTGGGGGTAGGACTTGCCGCCCTCGCGCTCTAGCAGCGCTATAAAAAGCACGCATCCTTCTCCGCGCAGCGGACGCGTACAGCGGACGCGCCGGAGTCGCGCCAGAGTCCTGCCCGTCTGCGCCCGTCCGCGTAAGCGTAAATGTCCGGGCTGTAATTGGCATCTCACAAGCGTCCACCCACCCATTTCTAGCAGGGAGGAGCGAAATGTTAAACATCCCTGCTTACTCCTTAACACCAGATCAGTCCACAGACATGCCCAGGAGATCTTTGATCTGCTGGATACTGAAAAACCTGCCTGTCTGATGTTGACTGAGACATGGCTGAGTGAGTCCTCACACCCCGACATTGTATCCGCTATACCCCCTGAGTATAATATCTTCAGGCAAGACAGAGGGAAGGGCAGAGGGGGGGCGTGGCTCTCGTGGTGAATAAAACCTATACGTGTTCTGTCATTCACACGGAGGTCATCACGGGCACCGAATCCCTTGCTTTTTCCTTATCCCTGTCTCCCCAACAATCTCTTAAGGGGCTCTTAGTGTACAGACCTCCTGGTACTGCAGGATCCTTTTTTGAGGAACTTCAGTCTGTTATTTCTACACTAGCCTTAAGAGCTGAGCACTGTGTACTGGCTGGAGATTTCAATTTCCATATGGAAGATTGCTCCAACCCGGACACCATCAAGATGATCGATATTACGGCCTCTTTGGGCTTGCTTCCTTATCTTTCTGGACCCACCCATGATAAAGGCCACACATTAGACCAGGTTTTTTCTACTCTCCCGGTTGAGGTGACCGCTCTCCTGCCAGTATTATGGTCCGACCATCGACTAGCCCATTTTCTAATACTAGGCACTGAGAAACCAGCAGCTACTGCTGTGAGACAGCAGGGATGTGCCTTTAGGGCATTTCATCGGGTGACCCCGGATCTGTTAGCCCAGGCCTTCCTGAACCATCCCATCTCCTTCACCGGTGACCTGGATAACGATCTTGAAATCCTGCAGACCTGGCTCTTAGATAGACTGAATGAGCTTGCTCCTGTGCTGCCTCCTCGTACTGCCATGAAACGGATTTCGGCACCATGGTTTACTGAAGTGTTGGCACACTCCCGTAGGCAGTGCAAAGTTGCCGAACGGACATGGAGGGCCCAGTATGATGCCGAGGCGAAGCTGACCTACAGATCTATGATGAAATCTTACCATAGACAAGTATTCCAGGAAAAAAAATGCTACTTCGCCAGGAGAATCGAGGAAGCAGCAAACTCCTGCAAGGAGATTTTCTCGATTGTCAGGGAATTTACAACCTTGCGCTCTAACTCAGCACAGGAATCTCCGTCTGACACCTGGGCTGCCACTATAGCTAATTTTTTTACTACAAAAATCAGGCAGATACAGGATTCTTTCCCCACTAGACCGAGGGTCGATTCTATGACCTTTTTCGAGGGACCAGCTTATCCACTCTCTTCTGGTCCTGTTTTGGCAGTTTTTCCGCCTCTTACGATTTCTTCGTCGTTATCTCTTATGACGAATCTCAAATCCGGATCGCCACGTGACCCCTGCCCGGCTAAATTTTTAGCTAAAATGGCAGCTATTGTAAACCCTCTAGCCAACCCTATCCTGAATCTTTCCCTGAGTAAGGGAGCTATTCCGCAGATATGGAAGCAGGCTATGGTTATCCCTCTTCTCAAAAAACCGAGCCTTGCCCCAGAAGTCCCTGCCAACTATAGGCCCATATCGCTCCTTCCGGCCCTTACTAAAATTCTTGAGAAGCATGTGCACGGCGTGCTCTCCAATTTTTTGGAGTCCAATGAGCTATTGCATGCCTCTCAATCAGGCTTCCGCCCCAATTTAAGCACAGAAACAGCGCTATTGGAGGTTTCGGAAGTCGTTAAGGAGATGCTGGATGTTGGAGGCAGAGTGATGCTAGTCATGTTGGACTTGTCGGCGGCTTTCGACACCGTCCCCCACGAGGATCTCCTCGTAAGACTCCACGACATCGGTCTGAGGGGGACGGTGTTCAGTTGGTTTGGTTCTTTTCTAGCCAACCGCCGACAAACGGTCTGGGTCTCCCCTGGATCCGCTGAGATGTCACCTTTGGGAGTCGGAGTTCCTCAGGGCTCGGTATTGAGCCCCACTCTATTTAACATCTTTATGACCCCTTTGGCGGCATTGGCGGAGTCCTTCGGGGCCCAGATCATTTCATACGCCGATGACACCCAGCTTCTCTTTACCTGCCGGAAGGGTGAAGAATTTGATGGTGAAAGTATCCGGGATTGCCTTGGGGCTGTTTTTAATTGGTTTCAATTAAACAGCCTCAAGTGCAACTCAGACAAATCGGAGATACTTTTCTTCGGATGTCCATCTGTTCCGGATTGGCACGGGTGGTGGCCCGCCGACATGTTCCCCCCAGCTCATCCATCCCAGTCAGCCAAGAACCTGGGAGTTAAAATTGATAATGGGTTGACACTTAAACCCCAGGTACTGGCTCTTACTGGAACATGTTTTGGCATCCTCAAGATGCTCCGAAAGTTCTTTCCGTTACTTTCGGAGGAACATAGAAGAACAACAGTTCAGGCCCTCATTGGATCCAGATTGGATTATGCTAACATCTTATACCTGGGCCTCCCGGAGTACCTCCTACAACGCCTACAGGTGGGCCAGAATGCGGCCGCGCGAGCCATCTTCGGCCTTCATAGGCGAGCCAGTGCCTCGAGTTTATTGCAAGTTCTTCATTGGCTCCCCATCCGGAAGCGGATAATTTTCAAGGCTATGACGCTGGCCCACAAAGCCATGCATGCCACAGGAGCTCAATACTTGCAAAGGAGGATGGCTTTTTACCATCCAGCACGATCCTTGAGATCGGAGTCCCTTTCATTTGCGGTAGTTCCCCCTATAAAAAAAGCCCGCATTGGAGGACGGTCATTTAGGCTGTTGGCCCCTCAGCTGTGGAACTCCCTACCTCTGACCCTGCGTTCTACGCCTAACTTATTAGCGTTCAGGAAGGGTTTAAAGATCTGGCTCTTTACCTGTTAGAGACTACCCGCCTTGATCTAGGATTTGCGACTGCTGGTCTCTATTTTCATTGTTCTATTTTCATTGTTATGTTTTGTCTGCTCCTTTCTAGGTCTGATAGTACAAAGCGCCGGCACACTCCTTGGAGTAGCCGTGCGCTATAGAAGCCCTATAATAACATATAATAACATAGTGCTTTGCTGAATATTGGAAATTCTGTGTTTAACGAGGGTATGGCATATGTTGCTTTATCTCGAGTCAGAACTTTATCTGGATTGTACTTGATTGATTTTGATGAGACAAAGATTAATGCAGATCTAAATTGTGTAAAAGAATATAATAGGTTAAGAAGAGAGTATGCTCCAAATTTACCTCAATATCATCTGTTTGAAAAGCGTGTGGTAGGCCGAAAAAGAAGAAATGAGAAAAATTGTTGTGAAGTTGTAGCAAAAAGAAAAAAAGTAGATGAAACAGTAATTGTAAGCAGAAAGGAAATGGATTCAGTTAAAGATGTTGTTGGATTTGAATTTGAAAATAGTTCTGGTGTCAACTGCTATGCTAATGTAGTGGTTAATGTTGTTTTTTTTTTCTCCAAACTGTAAAAGAACAGATTGCTGAAAATCATGATCAAACACTTTGTTGTTTATTAAATTCAGTATTAGAGAAATGTAGCAGTGATAGAACAAAAATACAAAGTGTTTCTGAAATTCGAAAGGTTTTAGACATATGTTCTGGTCTAAATCAATTTTCACAGAATATTCAGCAAGGTTGTCAGGAATTTCTAATGTATATGCTTGTTGTTTTGCAAGATGAAGGCGCAGATGTAGAAAATCTATTTGGTCTTTCTTATAAATGGCAACATGACTGTGACAATTGCTCCTTTTCAAGTAGTACTACAGTAGACACTGAAAGATTTATATATTTGACTTTACCAGACTGCAAATCAGTGTCTTTTAATAATCTAGATAGAGCAGCAAATCAAAACATGGTCTGTAGTCAATGTAAATCTGAAATGCTATCAACTTTATTTTTAATAAGATATGGACAGTATGTTATTTTAATGTTCCAACGATGTAGACCTGATGGAACTAAATTGACAAGGGGTCGATCAGGATGGCGGACGGAAGAGCCACCGCGGCCCGTGAGTAGGCGGAAAAAGCCTTTTCCGTGTCCGCCTGCCGCGGATACTCCGTCCGCCATATCAGGATAGGAAAACGTGTCAAATTTCCGTCCGCGACGGAAAAGCACGCTCCGCCGGCCAACTACACACGACCACGCGGCGGACGGAACACATCCGGACGCTCCGCCGTACGCACTGACGTCTAAGACCGTCCCCCAAATCAAGATGGCGGAAAACACACATAAAACCGCAGCGGAAAAACAACCTGTCTTAACACGGCGGAATCCCCACAGCGAACATAGGTGACACAGCCGAGATACCCACCGCAAGCTGACCACCACCATGGACCCGGCGCTACACGCTTTCCCGATGCTCTTCGCGATCCACCACGTCCTAGTCATGGCCTACTATGGACGACGACGCAGGTAAGGTACAAACCATTGGCTGTCTGGAGGGGAATACCAGCAAGGGACGTGACGTAGGGAGGGGGAGTGTCATGTTACCGAAACCACTGATAAGAAGCATATACGAATACACATTTGCAGTACGCAAGCAGGAATGACAACGACAGACCACGAGACTTGATAGACTACCTTTATTGTCCAAAATAGGGGTCAAATCACAGTGTATGCGTGAGCATGGGCAAAGTGGGCACCAGAGCAGGTACAACATAGCAGGCAACGAGAGGGCAGCATGCAGCATCAGAGCATCAACAGGGCATTGTGCAGTACAGAGCAGGTACATCAGAGCAGGTAACGAGAGGGCAGCATGCAGTATCAGAGCATCAACAGGGCATTGTGTAGTACAGAGCAGGTACATCAGAGCAGGTAACGAGAGGGCAGCATGCAGTATCAGAGCATCAACAGGGCATTGTGCAGTACAGAGCAGGTACATCAGAGGCAGCACGTGAGAGGGGCAAAGTGCATCAACAGTCCATTGCACAGAACAGGCCCATCAGAGGCAGCACGTGAGAGGGCCAAAGTGCATCAACAGTCCATTGCACAGAACAGGTCCATCAGAGGCAGCACGTGAGAGGGCCAAAGTGCATCAACAGTCCATTGCACAGAACAGGTCCATCAGAGGCAGCACGTGAGAGGGGCAAAGTGCATCAACAGTCCATTGCACAGAACAGGCCCATCAGAGGCAGCACGTGAGAGGGGCAGTATGCAGTATCAGAGCATCAACAGGGCATTGTGCAGTACAGAGCAGGTACATCAGAGCAGGTAACGAGAGGGCAGCATGCAGTATCAGAGCATCAACAGGGCATTGTGTAGTACAGAGCAGGTACATCAGAGCAGGTAACGAGAGGGCAGCATGCAGTATCAGAGCATCAACAGGGCATTGTGCAGTACAGAGCAGGTACATCAGAGGCAGCACGTGAGAGGGGCAAAGTGCATCAACAGTCCATTGCACAGAACAGGCCCATCAGAGGCAGCACGTGAGAGGGGCAAAGTGCATCAACAGTCCATTGCACAGAACAGGCCCATCAGAGGCAGCACGTGAGAGGGCCAAAGTGCATCAACAGTCCATTGCACAGAACAGGTCCATCAGAGGCAGCACATGAGAGGGGCAAAGTGCATCAACAGTCCATTGCACAGAACAGGCCCATCAGAGGCAGCACGTGAGAGGGGCAGTATGCAGTATCAGAGCATCAACAGGGCATTGTGCAGTACAGAGCAGGTACATCAGAGCAGGTAACGAGAGGGCAGCATGCAGTATCAGAGCATCAACAGGGCATTGTGTAGTACAGAGCAGGTACATCAGAGCAGGTAACGAGAGGGCAGCATGCAGTATCAGAGCATCAACAGGGCATTGTGCAGTACAGAGCAGGTACATCAGAGGCAGCACGTGAGAGGGGCAAAGTGCATCAACAGTCCATTGCACAGAACAGGCCCATCAGAGGCAGCACGTGAGAGGGGCAAAGTGCATCAACAGTCCATTGCACAGAACAGGCCCATCAGAGGCAGCACGTGAGAGGGCCAAAGTGCATCAACAGTCCATTGCACAGAACAGGTCCATCAGAGGCAGCACGTGAGAGGGCCAAAGTGCATCAACAGTCCATTGCACAGAACAGGTCCATCAGAGGCAGCACGTGAGAGGGGCAAAGTGCATCAACAGTCCATTGCACAGAACAGGCCCATCAGAGGCAGCACGTGAGAGGGGCAGTATGCAGTATCAGAGCATCAACAGGGCATTGTGCAGTACAGAGCAGGTACATCACAGCAGGTAACGAGAGGGCAGCATGCAGTATCAGAGCATCAACAGGGCATTGTGCAGTACAGAGCAGGTACATCACAGCAGGTAACGAGAGGGCAGCATGCAGTATCAGAGCATCAACAGGGCATTGTGCAGTACAGAGCAGGTACATCACAGCAGGTAACGAGAAGGCAGCATGCAGTATCAGAGCATCAACAGGGCATTGTGCAGTACAGAGCAGGTACATCACAGCAGGTAACGAGAGGGCAGCATGCAGTATCAGAGCATCAACAGGGCATTGTGCAGTACAGAGCAGGTACATCACAGCAGGTAACGAGAGGGCAGCATGCAGTATCAGAGCATCAACAGGGCATTGTGCAGTACAGAGCAGGTACATCAGAGGCAGCACAACTACGTGTCCCTACCAACCCGTCACAGGGACCACAAGAGTGCCACGCAGTTCTCAATGGACACACCATGTGAAGTAACATTTGAGTGAAGTGTACAGCACCTCACATCCCAGATTCAGGGGGACTGCGTGAACTACCTGCCTCGGACACACTGGCAGCACCAGCAACAGGAGTGTGAGACACAGCCACAGCCCGAGTGACACACACATGGGCCACGGACCCAGACACACTGGCAGCACCAGCAACAGGAGTGTGAGACACAGCCACAGCCCGAGTGACACACACATGGGCCACGGACCCAGACACACTGGCAGCACCAGCAACAGGAGTGTGAGACACAGCCACAGCCCGAGTGACACACACATGGGCCACGGACCCAGACACACTGGCAGCACCAGCAACAGGAGTGTGAGACACAGCCACAGCCCGAGTGACACACACATGGGCCACGGACCCAGACACACTGGCAGCACCAGCAACAGGAGTGTGAGACACAGCCACAGATGTAGTCACTGACACGTGAGCCACTGACCCAGACAGACTGCCAGCACCAGAAACAGGAGTGTGCAACACAGCCACAGATCTTCTAACTGACACGTGAGCCATAGACCCAGATACACTGCCAGGACCTGCAACAGGAGAGGGCACAACTGACACTGTGCCACCATCTGATACATGAGAGTCAACTGCACCAGCGCCACTGGGACAACTGAAATGATGAGCCACAGGGCTGTATGGGCCAGGAGGCAGGGTGGGCCTGGGAGCTGGGGATAGCTCACCTAGAGCCAAATCGGGGTTGGCAGGTGTCAATGGTGTGTGTCTGCGTTTCTTAGGGAGGTGTGAGTGCACCCTGGACAGGACAGGACTGCCAAGTGGTGGGGACTCCAAAGAATCACCACCCAGCATAGGTGGAGCAACTGCTGCCGGGGATCTGGTTTCGGGGGAGGTGCTGGAGCCTGCTTGTCGTTTGCTCTGTGCCTGCCGCCTGGACTCGGAATGATGTGTAATGGGGGATGCAACAACAGGGGACACCCTCCTCTGCTTCTGACTGGCCTGGATGGGAGTGGAGGTATGGGGGGACTCCGCCGCGGAGACATCAGTTTGGCGTTTAGTAGAAAACATCAGCCTCAGTGCAGCCAGGGGTGAAGTATGCCTGTCCTTGATAGCGCCATTGTCCATGCTAGATGCCTTGTCCGTAGGATGTGCCTTATCCTTAGGTGGAGTGTTGTCTCTGGATGTAGCCTGTGCCCTGCTCGCCGCCCTGTTCCTGCCAGCAGACTTGTCGTCTGTGGTGCACCTGCCTCCAGCAGACACCTGCTCCCTGTGTGTGTCCCTGCCCTTGGGAGTGTTCCTATCCACTGCTGTGGGCCTGCTCTTGGGAGTCTCCCTGCTCTTAGTAGGTGCCTTAGTCTTCTCACTGTCCTTGGGAGTGTTCCTATCCACTGCTGTGGGCCTGCTCTTGGGAGTCTCCCTGCTCATAGTAGGTGCCTTAGTCTTCTCACTGTCCTTGGGAGTGTCCCTTACCTCTGCTGTGTGCCTGCTCTTGGGAGTCTCCCTGCTCTTAGTAGGTGCCTTAGTCTTCTCACTGTCCTTGGGAGTGTTCCTATCCACTGCTGTGGGCCTGCTCTTGGGAGTCTCCCTGCTCTTAGTAGGTGCCTTAGTCTTCTCACTGTCCTTGGGAGTGTCCCTTACCTCTGCTGTGGGCCTGCTCTTGGGAGTCTCCCTGCTCTCAGTAGGTGCCTTAGTCTTCTCACTGTCCTTGGGAGTGTCCCTTACCTCTGCTGTGGGCCTGCTCTTGGGAGTCTCCCTGCTCTTAGTAGGTGCCTTTGTCTTCTGACTGGCCTTGTCCAAGGAACAGTCCATGGACATGTGAGTATCCCTTGCCTTGGGAGTACCTTTCGTGTTGAATGCCTGTGTAGCTCCGGAAGGCATGTCCCCCAACAACACTTGTGGATCCTGTGTGTGTACTCCAGTGCATCTGACGTCGTCTACGTGAACAGATTTAGCTGATCTAGGGGATGGGGTCTGTGCCCTGCGTGCCCTGACGTGCTGTCTGACGCTGCTTCTAGTGCAATAACCTGTATTTGAGTCCTGCTCTGAATAATCACTACCCCCTGAGACATCCAGCGGTGTAGATGGGGAAACAGAAGTAGAACCCTGTTCATTCGACTGTACTATTGCAGACGACACACTGCTTGCCAATGACTGCACTGTCCTGTGTAGACCTGCAAGATCGCCATGCATCCCTTCCATGAATGCCACCACCTGCCCCAACTTCCTATCATGGTCCTGGAAAGCATTTGTCATATTGGTCTGCCCCACACACAGCTGTCGCAGCAGATCAACGGCCTCAGCACACAGTGCATTTTGGCTCACCGTGGCAGGGGCAGCGGTGCCTGCACCGAACGCCACTCTGCTCCCCCTACTCCTCCGGCCACGAACAATACATGGTGCAGTTGGCGGAAGTGTGGGCCCTGTGTGCTGTCTTCCGACAGAAGGTGATGAGTGCCCACTCCCAGTCTGTGACAACAGTGCAGGCTCACCAAGAGTGTCCGACGAGGAGGACGATGGTGTCTCCACATGCGAGTCCTCAGGGACGGTCCTGTCCCCCTCTCCGGCGCTGGCCTCCTCCGTGTCAGTCTGCGTGTGTGCGAAGTCTGATCCGGACTCATTTCCTCGGCTACTCTCCACCGTCTGTGGCTGAGTGTCCTCTGGCAAAGCTGAAATGCACAGAAAAGATGTGTGAGTCATGGGCACACTCACGTACAGAAGCAACAGGATAGCCAAATCACATAGCAGACAAAGGTTCATGAGCCCTCATCCTGCACATGGCCCACCCCTACCAGTCATCCTCACATGTTCTGCCATGGGGCCATGGACCACTAGGGGATGTGCTTTAACACTCAACTACTAAGCAAGTGGCGTGTCAACATGCCGGACCTGGATGTCAAATGAGTACCACCCAATGGGACCAAAATGCCATCACAGGCATACATACGCAACACGGAACTCAATAGTGTGTCTGTGCACCAATACATGCATAGCACTCACAAGTTTTCTACACAGACAGTATGCTCACCGCTAGTTTGCTGTTGATCGGCACTCAGACGTTCGGCCAGTTCAGGATGTGTCACTGCAATGATACGGTGCATGAGAGGGGTCATGGAGCGTCGGGCCAGACGGGGCGTCCTTGGAATCAGGCCCAGTGTTACTTCCGCTACATTCTTGCTCAGCCTGGAAATGTCGTCCCAGCGTTTGTGGCAGTGTGTATGTCGTCTGTTGCACACCCCCAATGCCCGTACTTCCCGTGCTATGGTCCTCCACAGGTCCTTGCGAAGGTGCAGCTTGACCTACCATGATGGGAGACAAAAGGGTTTAAGTCAGTGGACAGGTGGCCTGTCACACACATAGGGGCAAGACGTTACTGTCAGCAGCCATGCAGAATCAGGAACATATGTCTAGCCCACACTACACAGCTAAGATAGAAATAGGCCTGATCATTTGGCCCCCTCATGCACACCAACATGTCCCACACTGCACTTACCACCCGTCCCGGTGCGCCGTAGAGGCGTCCATAGTTGCGGAGTACACCGTCCACGAGGACATCAAGCTCCGCGGCGGTGAAGGGTCGAGACCGGATCTCTTTGCCACTCGACATGGCAAGATCACGGAGCATGGCACTAGAGCAGCAGTCGGTGGTCAGCTCAGCAGCAGCAGCAGCAGGTCGAGGTGATGGTCACAGGCAGCAGTCGGTGGTCAGCTCAGCAGCAGCAGCAGCAGGTCGAGGTGATGGTCACAGGCAGCACTGGTCCCCAGGGTAGGAAGTTTCATTTTGGCCAAGACACATATATAGGGCCCTCAGCACGTGTCAGTGGCATACGTCGCCAGCAATTGGTCAGCCCTGGAAGCGTGATCGTGAAATGGGCCAATGACTGGCCCTGTTGTTGCGGTGCACAGCTTCCGCTACTTGCGATTGGCCGTATGCGGCCAGCGTCCCTCTTCCCATTGGCTGCATGTGCAGGGACCGTCACGGGCACACATCGGCAACCGCACGTGCAAGCTTCAGGCACGGATGCTTCAGTTGCAACAATGTACTATCACTGGCGCCTCCATGGCGGTGCACGTACACAGCGGGGGAGGTGCAGGCCTATACACCCTGCAGATGTACTCAATGGACATGCCAGTTCATGACCCCCCTTACAGTCACCTTGCATCATCCACCGTACACCGGCCGGAGCGGCCGGCCCATGAACAACCGCCGGTCCCGGCCATGAACAACCGCCGTGCCCGGCCATGAACAACCACCGGTCCCGGCCATGAACACAACCGCCATGGCCGGGCACGGCGGTTGTTCATGGCCGGGACCGGCGGTTGTTCATGGCCGGGCACGGCGGTTGTTCATGGCCGGGCACGGCGGTTGTTCATGGCCGGGACCGGCGGTTGTTCATGGCCGGGCACGGCGGTTGTTCATGGCCGGGCACGGCGGTTGTTCATGGCCGGGCACGGCGGTTGTTCATGGCCGGGACCGGCGGTTGTTCATGGCCGGGCACGGCGGTTGTTCATGGCCGGGACCGGCGGTTGTTCATGGGCCGGCCGCTCCGGCCGGTGTACGGTGGATGATGCAAGGTGACTGTAAGGGGGGTCATGAACTGGCATGTCCATTGAGTACATCTGCAGGGTGTATAGGCCTGCACCTCCCCCGCTGTGTACGTGCACCGCCATGGAGGCGCCTGTGATAGTACATTGTTGCAACTGAAGCATCAGTGCCTGAAGCTTGCACGTGCGGTTGCCGATGTGTGCCCGTGACGGTCCCTGCACATGCAGCCAATGGGAAGAGGGACGCAGGCCGCATATGGCCTTTGGGAAGTAGCGGAAGTTGAGCACCGCCATGGCGGCGCCAAATATGTGATCTTGTCAGACGCTGCACCGTGATGTGTTGTGTGCAGTTGCGTCATGAGGGATGTGAGCGTGATTGTGAAAGGTCATATGTCATACAATATAGCATGTGTGTCCATACAATGGACATCGGTCGGCACACAATGGGCAACAGATGTGCATTTGTACGTGTTGACGTCGGGTTTGACCCTACAGACGTTGTTACATCTTCACAACTACACAGTACATCACGGCTGTGTGGCCAATTAATGCATCTGTTGTCAGTTTCTTGTTGTGTCGAGGTGACTACAGTGGTGGTGGTACACATGCATTCCGTGTATGTGATTTCTACGTTCTGTCACCATGCATGTCATTACCGTATGCACATCATCATTGGTGGTGGCATTTGTGCTTGATGACATGGCGTGTGTAAACTTATCGTTTGTGTGCATGCAGTTGCATGAGTGTCTGTGATGTGTCTACGATACATTAGGGTGACGACTGAAGTTTTGTCAGTAAGGTACACATGTGATGGAGTTGTACACGTATGCGTCGTTTGTAAGTTGACCTAAGTTACATCTCTCTCCCACACAGGAGGGCTCCAAATGTGCATCGCCCATACACTCTGCTGGAGGATATGGTAGACGAGGAGGTGATTCGGAAATTCAGGCTGGATCAACGTCGGTTGCTGGAGCTTGTGGCTCAATTGTCTCCTCATCTGCAGCCACGTAGAACGTATCCTGGCTCGTTTACACCCACTGCAAAGGTCATGGCGGTACTACATTTCTTCGCTACTGGCACATTTCAGTATACAGTTGGAGGTGCCGGGGGTATGTCACAGGCCATGTTCAGCACGGTTCTTCGGGATGTGTTAACAGCTATGATGCTGTACAAGGATGAGTACATACATTTCCCACGTCCGGAAGACCGCCATCCTAATCGGCCCCAAAATGTGTGGCTTCTCAATTATCAATTTCAGGAAGAACCTTTACAACTGCAGCAATTATTTACCATGATGGTCCTTCAACAACATCAGGACATTACACATGTTATTTAAAATGTCAAAAAGGTTGGAAGCTCTGTAATGATACTCAATTGACTTTCAAACAACGTTTGCCTTCTGTCTTACTAAATTCTTACCTAGTGTTCTTACAACCGAAATTTTAGAGAAGGTAATTGGCCTATGAAGATTGCAGCAGTTAATATAACTTAGTTTGCTCTTCAAAATTACTTTCTGAATGAGAGTGATGAAGATAATAAAAAACATGTAGTTCTCATAGAGATAGTATATGTTTATCATATAGTGTGTGCTGTGAGTATTATAGAAATTATTTATAAAAAGTAAGCTAGAGGTGGAAGTAAAACTCTTGTTTCATATTGTAAAAGATGTTGGAGCTTTTCTTTCAGAAAGTCGGGTAAATGAGACATTAAGAATACTCTGGACTAATTTCCATAGAAAAGGACTTTCCATATACTATTTGGCCTCGTGGAAAAGTGGATGGATCAAAAGTGAGTTTAGATATGGTTTTTAAAATTTTACATTATTTAAGAAATTATTCAATGGGTTTTTTAAACACAATCATTTTGATTGTGTTTTTTTTTGCCCGCTGTTATATGATCAGTACTATTGAAGTCACTGTTTTAAGTGAAATTCAATACATTCTGAGAACAGCAAAAATAAACCATTGAACATGATGTTGAAATTATTATTAAATATATATTACTTTCCCATTCTCTTATGCTCACTCACCTATTTCCACCCTCTATCACTCCTCTTAACTCACCCTCACTGGCCTTTTTTCACTCTCCCTCACCTCCCTTCCCATATTCCACTTTCCTCACTTATTCTTATTAACCACTCCTTCAATGCCCTTTCCCTCTCTCCCATTCACTACTTTCCAGCTGTCAGTCACTCTACTTCACTCCCTTTCCCGTTGTTTTCTTTCTTTGTTTCCTCAATAATTCCCCTTCTCTCACTCACCTTATTACACTTCACTCACTCCTTCTCTCACTTCCACTGTCCTCTCACATCCTCACTCCCTTTCTCCCTGTCTCTTAGCTTCAGTATTTCGATCCTGTTACTCTCTCACTCCTCTTCCATCACCCACACTCCCTTACTTATCTTACTTTGTCTCTTGTATTCTAAAATATATATTATAAATAATCTATTTTTTTTGTCTTTCACAGATATAAATTTTAATGGAAATATATTAAATGTACATTACTTATAAGGTAAGTTTCATGTACAATATTTATTTTCACTATACTGTTTTCCATAACCTCACTACTCTTCTTTGATACTCCCACACCTCTGTTCCCTTATTGCGCTTGCCTCACTTATTCTGATTCGCCACGTTTACTCTCTTTTCACATTTTTCTCTTACACTCACCTTCTTTCAGGCTTTCTCCTTTATTTTCTTTCCTCTCTCTTCTCTTACTTCATTGTTTTATTTTTTTTCCTTCTTTTACTCTCCTTACTCCACTTCACTTACTCCTTCTCTTTCTTTCTCTGTCTTCTTACTTCTACACTCCTCTTCCCTCAATCTCTTTCTGTTAGCCTCATTCTCTCCATCCCCTTAGTCCCTCATTTCTCTTCTGTCACGCTCACTGCCTATAACTCAGCTATACTCCCACACTCACCTTCTGTCAGACCTTCTCCTTTAGTTTGCTTCCTCTCTCTTTCCTTCCTTTGCTCCTTCACTCTTTTCTCTTCCCTTACTTTCTTATTCCACTGTACTAACTCCTTCTCTTACTCCTTCTGTCCTCTTATTTGTACACTCCTATTCCCTCATTTTCTCTCTGTTAGCCTCATTCTCTCTGTCCTCTTAGTCTCTCACTCCTTTTCTATCACGCTCACTCCCTATAACTCAGCCATACTCCTACACTCACCTTCTTTCAGACCTTCTCCTTTACTTTCCTTCCTCTCTTTTCCCATCCTTCACTCCTTCCCTCTTTTCCCTTCCCTTACTCCTCTTTCTGCAGTTCAGTAACTGCTTCTGTCAATCCCTCTGTCCTCTAACTTACTCACTCCCCTTTTCTCACTCTCTCTGTGTCACCCCCATTCTCTCCATCCTCTTAGTCTCTCACTCCTCTTCTATCATGCTCACTCCCTATGAGCTCCCACTGAGCCATACTCTCACACTCATCTTCTTTCAGACCTTCTCTTTTACTTTCCTTCCTCTTTCTTCCCATCTTTTCACTGTTTTCCCTTCCCTTACTCTCCCTAATCCACTTCACTAATTCCTTGTCTTACTCCCTCTATCCTCTTACTTCTACACTCCCCTTACCTCATTATCTCTCTGTTAGCCTCATTCTCTCCGTCTCTTTAGTCTCTCACTCCTCTTCTGTCACGCTCACTCCCTATAACTTAGTTCTATTCACACACTCACCTTCTTTCAATCCCCCTACTTCACTTCCCTTCCCCTCTCGTCCCTTTTTTTGCTCCCTCACTCATTTTCCTTTCCTCTCTCACTAAAATTACGACTGGGGACGCCAGCCGTGGTTCTCTAATGCTCGAACAATGATCATAATACTTTGTTCCCCGTAACAAAGTAGGGCATCACAATGTTTGCATTTGATGGAGGCCTCATTAAAAACAGGCTGAATATTTGGGATCAGCTGCTCTGGTCGCCCCCTCACCAATGCAGTTGTTCCTCCAGTTGAAGTAGTGGCACCATCTCTTGGAGCCTCTCGTGCCAGAGCCCTGACACTCTCCCGGGCATAGTTCTGGGGGTGCCTCCTCTGGACGTGCCGAATCATAGTTGGATTACCAAAACTGTACTTCCTTCTGGGGTCTCCTCTGGAAAGTACAGTATGGCAGATATTGCACTCCACCTTTGGAGCATTATATTTCACTGTCTTCTGTAAATACAAAAAATGGCGGCGATAGTGTACATTAGAGAGAGACAGTGAGAGAAAGAAGGCATGAGATGAAGAAGAGATGTGAAATGCACATTGGAGAAAATATAGTGGGAGAAGGGAAGTAACTGTGAGTAAACTTATTATGTAACACAGAAATGTTGCACTCTATACTCTAAGTCTCACTTTATACCACAATCAATTCACTACTATCTCATAAATTACAAATAGAATAATAAAAAATATCTCAAACAATGTATAATTTCTAAATATAAATTTATTCTTCAGAATTTTCATAATTTAGAAGAACTTCTAACATTAACTGATCAGGAATCTCCTCATCAGAAGTCTCCATACATGACTCCTGGAACTCAATATAGTCCAAAAAGTCGATTAATTCAGCATCCAAAGTCTCATCATTAAAATCCTCCATTCCATCTCCTCTCAAAAAAAGGTCTTCTTCATGGATAGTGTTATCAACAGGATCATTTAAGACCTCAATAAAACTTGCCTCAACAAAAGTCGCAGAAATTTCAAAATTAATATCAACGGTGTCCTCATTGAGATCTATATTCTTTTCAAATTTCTTGCTGTAAATTGCAGAAAAAAAATCACTTTAATTTATTGTTTTTAGTAATAGATAATATAAAACTAGCTTTATCAAGTATTATATTCCCCTTACAAATTAACAACTCACCTTTTAGAAAGCAGTAGAAGAGTTAGTACTGTGTAAATTTCACACCAGAAATAGAACACCAAACATTCCTCACAAATGTACCTCAAAGAGTACTATCACAAAATGGCTGTGTTTCCCTCTCATTTTTCATGTATATTCATGTAGATAACCAATGAAACTTCATCACACACAAATTCAAAACCAAAGAAACATTTTAATTGGTTCTAAATTTCAAAAGCTAATTGGCTCTTGGGTGTCTGTAAACATTCTAAATGGTCATCATAGTCCGCCATCTTGTGACTCTGAAGAACAGAGACACAAGGGGTGAAAAATAAAGGGGGAAATATTTAAAAGGGGGCAGAGTAGACACCCCCTGACCTCCTAGGTTTTCTAAGGGGGGCATAGAAGGACCCTGAAGGGCAAAAAACCTTTTTTTTTTAACATTTTCGCGGGGTAAGCGCTGGGTGCGCTCCCAGGTGCGCGCTCCGGTACGCGCACCCTGAGCGCACCACGGGGAAAAACAGTGTAAAAAAATAGAGTAGAGTGTTTAGAGGAAAGTGATGCATTGCTAGAGTGTGTCACAAAAATTATGCAACTCCAGCAATGCATCCTTTCACATGGGGCCAGTCCCATGTGAAAGGGCCTGCATCAGTCTTACGCCTGCTGTGAGGCAGGCGTAAGAAGATGACGCAACAGCGTCGTAAAAGTGACGCAGTCAAATCTCATAGACTTCACTGCGTCACTTCTACGACCCTTCCTTATGTCAATACGCCCCCTTTGCATACATTACAGCTGGCGCAGGTGTAATGTGGCGCAGGGGTTTACAAAGTGACGCATCTACCTAGATGCGTCACTATGTAAATATGACTCAACAAGGTGCATTTTTTACAGCACTGATGCATCACAAAAAGTGAAACACCGGTGGCGTAAAAGTGACGCATGGCCTCATAAATGAGGCCTTCAGTCTTCTACTCATGCGTCATATTTAATGTATGACGCATTAGGTCGCAAGGAGTTACAGATACGTCAGTATTTCTGACGTATCTGTAAGCGCAAACGTGATGCATTGCTGGAGTGTGTAACAAAAGTGACGCAACTCCAGCAATGCATCCTTTCACATGGGGCCAGCCCCATGTGAAAGGGCCTGCGTCAGTCTTACGCCTGCTGTGAGGCAGGTGCAAGATTTTGACGCAATGATATCCTAAACGTGACGCAGTGAAATCTCATAGATTTCACTGTGTCACTTCTACGACCCTTTCTTGCGTCAATACGCCCCCTTTGCATACATTACACCTGGCGTAGGTATAATGTGGCGCAGGGGTTTACAAAGTGACGCATCTACCTAGATGCATCACTTTGTAAATATGACTCAACAAGGTGCATTTTTTACAGCACTGGTGCGTCACAAAAAGTGACGCACCGGTGGCGTAAAAGTGACACATGGCCTTATAAATGAGGCCTTCAGTCTTCTACTCATGCGTCATATTTAATGTATGACGCATTATGTCGCAAGGAGTTACAGATACGTCAGTATTTCTGACGTATCTGTAAGCGCAAAAGTGATGCATTGCTGGAGTGTGTCACAAAAGTGACGCAACCCCAGCAATGCATCCTTTCACATGGGGCCAGCCCCATGTGTAAGGGCCTGCGTCAGTCTTACGCCTGCTGTAGGCAGGTGCAAGATTTTGACGCAATGGTATCCTAAAAGTGACGCAGTGAAATCTCATAGACTTCACTGCGTCACTTCTACGACCCTTTCTTGCGTCAATACGCCCCCTTTGCATACATTACACCTGGCGCAGGTATAGTGTGGTGCAGGGGTTTACAAAGTGACGCATCTACCTAGATGCGTCACTTTGGAAATATGACTCAACAAGGTGCATTTTTTACAGCACTGGTGCGTCACAAAAAGTGACGCACCGGTGGCGTAAAAGTGATGCATGCCCTCATAAATGAGGCCTTCAGTCTTCTACTCATGCGTCATATTTAATGTATGACGCATTATGTCGCAAGGAGTTACACATACGTCAGTATTTCTGACGTATCTGTAAGCGTAAAAGTGATGCATTGCTGGATTGTGTCACAAAAGTGACGCAACCCCAGCAATGCATCCTTTCACATGGGGCCAGCCCCATGTGAAAGGGCCTGCGTCAGTCTTACGCCTGCTGTGAGGCAGGTGCAAGATTTTGACGCAACGGTGTCCTAAAAGGGACGCAGTGAAATCTCATAGATTTCACTGCATCACTTCTATGACCCTTTCTTGCGTCAATACGCCCCCTTTGCATATATTACACCTGGCGCAGGTATAATGTGGCGCAGGGGTTTACAAAGTGACGCATCTACCTAGATGCGTCACTTTGTAAATATGACTCAACAGGGTGCATTTTTTACAGCACTGGTGCGTCATGCACCGGCGGCGTAAAAGTGACGCATGGCCTCATAAATGAGGCCTTTAGTCTTCTACTCTTACTTTTTCTTTCACTTTCTCTGTTTCTTCACTGCCTTACTCACCTTGTCTCACACTCAATTGTCTTTATCCAGTCTGTATCTCCACTCTTTCCTAAACATCACTGCTCTTTTCTTACCCTTCCACACCACCGTTCTTTTACTACATTTTCTTCACTTATCCACATTCCCCATGTTCACTCTCCTTCTCTTCACTCTCCTTCCCCACACTCACCTTCTTTCAGTCCCCCTACTTCACTTTCCTTCCCCTCTCGTCCCTTTCTTTGCTTTCTCACTCATTTTCCTCTCCTCTCTCACTACACTCAACTTCAGTTACTCTTTTTCATTTTTTTAATAATACAGCTCTTTGATGAGAATTAGAGGTAGTTCTGAAAAGAACTTTTTTTTTCTTCTTTTTTCCTTTTTTTTTAACAAAAACAAAAAACAGGGAATGGGAAACTGCTCAACAGGAGCAAAAAAAAATAATCAAAATTAGGACTGGGGACGGCAGCGGTAGTTCTCTATTGCTCGGACCATGAGCATAACACTTTGTTCCCCATAACAAAGTAGCTGATCACATTGTCTGCATTTAATTACGGCTTCATTAAAAGCAGGCTGAATATTAGGGATCAGCTCTTCTGGTCGCCCCCTCACCGATGTAGTTGGTCCTCCGGTTGAAGTAGAGGCAACATCCCTGGGAGCCTCTCATGCCAGAGCCCTGACACTCTCCCGGGCATATTTCTGGGGATGCCTTCTCTGCACGTGGCTAATCATGGTAGAATTACCAAAACTGTACTTCCTTGTGGGGTCTCCTCTCGAAAGCACAGTATGGCAGATCTTACACTCCACCTTTGGAGCATTTACTTTCTTACGTCCCTCAGGTACATCAAAAAATGTCCAGATAAAATGCTCCTTAACTCTAGGCTGAGGAACCTCTTCATCTATAAATCCCTCTGTGTCATCACCACTGCTGGATGCTCTGGCAGCCATGATAATCCAACAAAGATTCAAGAGAAAAAAGACAGGTCTTGCAGTCACAAAAGTGAAAGAAAAAGTGAAGGAAATGGGTGGGGATTTCATTCTTTGTAAAAAAAACTGTTAGCAACCAATGAAAAGAGTTATTTTAAGGTCACATGACTTGACGCGCTTACGCTGCGTGCACCGGAGCGCTTCCGGGGGCGCTTACGTGGCGCGAACGGAGGCGCTTCCGGGGGCGCTTACACGGCGCGCCTGAGTGACGTTTTGATAGCTTTACGGAAATGCAAAATCATTTTCATTTCGTAAATCAAAAATACTGCTTTTATAAGTATGGTACTAAATGTCTTGCATTATTATTTACTTTTCATACATATTTTTTTTACGAACGCAGAAATAGCGCTCTCGGTGCGCTCTCGGAAGAGCTTACCGGTGCGCGCACCCTGAGCGCACCAGGAAAAAATGTTAAAAAAAATATACATTGAACAAATAATTTTTTAAAAAAAAATATATAATTAATTGTTGTAAAAAACAGCTAATAAAAAAAGATCGTAGATTACAAAGTCGATATACAAAGGAATTAGCTTTTAAAAAAACTATGAAATTCAATGAAAAAACCATAGGTTTCACAAACGTTATAGTTAGGAATTAGTTTTTAAAAAACCTTTGAAATTCACTAAAAAAAACATAGGTTTCACAATCGTTATAGTTAGGAATTAGCATTTAAAAAACCTTTGAAATTCACTGAAAAAACCATAGGTTTCACACTCGTTATAGTTAGGAATTAGCATTTAAAAAACCTTTCAAATTCACCGAAAAAAACATAGGTTTCACACCAGTTATAGTTAGCTGAACATTTTACTCATACAAAACCATTGAAATTCCCACATTATAGTTAGTTGGACTCACTTTAACTCGCGCGCCCACAATTCACTGCTGATGATGTCACATATTACAACATTCATGACATGGTCAGTGACATCACTGACGACATCACTGATGACATCTCAAATGACATCACTGATGACATCTCAAATGACATCACTGATGACATCATCCAGTAAATGTGTGTTCCTGAAAATTAAAAATTAAAAATGTGTTTAACATATTGTAGAATAAGTGTATGTATAAGTGTTTGGATAATGGATTTAGTAGGTGTATGACTTACTGTATGAGTGGGAGATTAAATGTGTCTTACTGAATGCATGGGTTAGTGACTAAACTGTCTGAATGTGTGCATCATTATGTCTGTTGTTGTGTAAGCTGCTGCATGTGTTGATCAGTAGCTATATGAGTGGCTATATGGGTTATTGATTGGTTGTCCAAGTATTTGTATGTGAGGGTGAGTGTGTGTGTGGGTGGCTGGGAGGTGTGTGACTCTGTGCATATATGTGTGAGCAGTTGATTCACTTGGTATATGTGTTCAACAGTGCATGTGGAAAGAGCTGTATGGGTGGTTGACTGTCTGCATGGGTGTGTTGGTGAGTGAATAGCTATCTCAGTGCTTCATGTCCAAGTAAGTGCATATGTAAAACACAGTGCATGTGAGAGTTGGCATATATAAATGACTAAATATGAGAGCCTGTGATTGCGTAAGTGACTGTATGGATCAATGTGTACTTGTATCAGTGATTGTAAAAGAGAGTAAGTATGTGTTAGTATATGTTTGAATAAGTAAGGTTTAGTGTGTATAACTGTGTAGTTGAGGAAATGGGAGTGTGATTGATTCTTTGCATAACTGACTAGGTGTGTGAGTAACTTTGTGGATGAGTGTCAGCGTGTGAGTGTCTGTATAGGTGTATGAGTGGATATGATAGTGTCCTATTGATGAGTGACTGTATGTATGAGTGATTGTATGGGTGAATGAGTGGATGTGTGTGTAGACCTAGGAATCAGTGAGTGGGTATGTAGTTACGGGTATTGGTGTGTCAATAATTTCAGGAATGGTAGTTTGTATTTCACACTGGGTGTATCAAAGGTTAGATTAGAGTGTGAGGAGGTGCATCGTATTATCACATGGATGATGTCATCAGTGATGTTATTTGAGATGTTATCAGTGATGTCATCAGTGATGTCATTTGAGATGTCATCAGTGATGTCACTGACCATGTCATAAATGATGTAATATGTGACATCATCAGCAGTGGATTGCGGGCGCGCGAGTTATAGTGAGTCCAACTAACTATAACGTGGGAATTTCAATGGTTTTGTATGAGTAAAATGTTCAGCTAGCTATAACTGGTGTGAAACCTATGGTTTTTTCAGTGAATATATATATATATAACATTCATAAACTTTTTAGAAACACTCACAGGATGATGTCATCAGTGATGTCATTTGAGATGTCATGAGTGATGTCACTGACAGTGTCATGAGTGATGTAATATATGACATCATCAGCAGTGCTTTGCGGGGGTTAATTGGACATTTCACTCATACAAAACGATAGAAATTCGCCTTTTATAGTTAGTTGAGCTAACTATAACTTGCGCCCCCGCAATGCACTGCTGATGACATCACATATTACATCATTCATGACATGGTCAGTGAAATCACTGATATTTTAAATATTTTAACACTCAGATAACAATTTTTCTCCCTTTCACAGTGATGTCAGAATATTTTCTTCATAAACAGCAGGGGGAAAAAAACAATCAACTAGATTGTAAAAAAAAAACAAATCCCTAATTCTCACAAATATAATACAAAATCAACACGAATAACCCATACTATTTTCAATCTTCAAATCTTACCTTTACTTCATAGTTTTTGTGCACATATTCTGAATATGCCAAATAATGTATCACAAATTGCGCTTTGAAAGTATCCAGTATGAATTCCTTAAAGTATCTTTACACCTTTTCACAATGCCGAATGGTGTATCTAAAATCTTTGTTTAAAAATATCAAGTATGAGTTGGGTAACTCATAAGGCAGCCTCGGTTTCATTTCCAAGTGTGTATTGTTGCAGTGACTCCATCCATTATGACACTTTAAATAAACTTGTAGTAGTACTTCCAGCATGAAAAACAATAGCAACTGTTGCAAAAAATAGAAATAGAAACTTGACTAGCAACAACATTTTTAATTTTGGTTTCCACTTTTCTTCCATTTAGTCTATAGCGTTGCGGCATTATAATCAAATATTTTCCATATCTTTGTAGGCATAATGTAGATAGCATTGCTGATTTACAACGAGAACACATCATCTCATGATCAGCTTCTTTTACTAATTTGGAAAATGTACAGATTTGCAGTCAGGTATTGTTAAATATAGAAATTGCTCTCTGTCAACTACAGCACTTGAAGTTAATGAACACTCTTTATATTTATGTTCCCATTTGTAACTAAGTCCAAATAAATTCTCAATCTGAATTCCTTCATCTTCTAATACTCCAAGCATAACCATCAGAAATTCTTGTGCATCTCGTTGTATATTAGCACTGAACGTTAAGGTTCCAGTACCTGTATCCAGTAGTTGGGCGAATACCAGAAGCAGCATGGATCTTACTTCTATCAGTTCCCAATTCTTGAAATAAACTATAAAGTGCAGAACATAATCTTTTTTCTTGACTTTCCATAATTTCACTATAAACAACTTCAAGATAAAATATAAGGTTTAGAATAACATTACCATAGCAGTTGACACCAGAAGCATTGGTATCCAACAACATCATCACTTGTTTGTATTTTCTGCTTCTTTAAATTTTTTCTTTTCTCTTGATTTTTTTTCTGCTTTTCAACCATAGTTGATTCTTCAACATGTTTGCTTTTTGAAAACACAACACGTTTCTCATAAATAGGATATTCACCTAAACTTGGAGCATAAAGACTTCTCAAATGATTATATTCTCTTACACAATTAGCATCAGCCCTAACCTTGTTCTCGTCAAAATCAATTAAATACAAACCAGACAACGTTCTAACACATGATAATGCAACATATACCATTCCCTCTTTAAACACACTCCTTCCTACATTTACCAAAGCATTATCTGCACTTAAACCTTGAGATTTATAAATAGTTATTGCATATGCTAAACAGAAGGGAAACTGTTTTCTACGAACATACAAGTCTTTTACAAGCATAAAACGTGCAGCAGAACAAGCAATCTTTCTTACCTCCGTAATCTGATCAAATTTAACTTTCAAGAATTCAATTCCATTTCTATTTTGATATTTCACAAAATCAACAACTTTTCCCATTGCTCCATTCACTAAACCTTCTTCTACTTTCAGATTATTCTTCAAAATTACCCGACAGTTTAAACATACATCTAAAAAAAATTCTAAGCCAGCAGTTTTTGATACAGACTTTTCCAAAGAATCCAATTTAGTCTGTAGTTTTTCTGAAAGAACAATTGTTATTCCTTGATTCTCGATTTTATCAATAGCTTCAATGTGAACTATTTCTTGATTTTCCAATTTCATAAGCTCTCTATGAAATGTATAACACTCTTCCACTGTAGGCATTAAGCAAGTTATAGACTTTTTTCTTTCATTTTCTTGTACATTACTTCTGCTGGTGTGTTTTCATTTGTAAACAAGTTCTTTAGTAGACGACTTTGAAAAGCTTGTTTACCATGTTTGCTTAGAACACCAATTCTTCCATCTTTTAGAATATTTGCATAATCTTCATCTCTTGCTTGTTGCATATTCTGAGTCAGTTTTTTATATTCAAAATGTAACCACAGATTCACATTTCCAATACTTCCCAAAGATTTCTCAGTGTCTTCATGTAGGAGTGTTTTAAACACAGGTTCTCCTTTTACAGGGGTTAGTTGTAGCAGATCTCCAAATACAATTAAATGTTTGACCCCAAAGAGAACGTTGTAATCTGTTTTTAATACCTGTTGCATTTCTAAGTGTGCAAAAGCAAGCATTAAGTTTGAGACCACCTCATCAATAATTAAAAGTTTCATTTTCTTCAGCACTCTTGACACTTCATAAGAAGCTCTTCCGGACAACTTCTGATATTCTAGTTTATTATCATGCTCAACTGGTAACATCAATAATCTATGCAAAGTAACTCCTTTAACATTGTGTGCAGCTAATCCAGTTGGAGCTGTTACCACACAACATAAATGAGAACCAGTAGATATTTGAAGATAACTGGTCAAAACTTTAATTAAAAAACTTTTGCCTGTCCCAGCTTGACAACTGATGTACATCAGAAGAGGTTTAAAAGATGAACACACACATTCTTGTTTTCGTGCAACAAACCATGTTCTATCAATTCTCTCACTTGCACATATATTTCTATCTGTTCAATATTTACTTGTTCTTCTAACTTCTCCAATGTAATATTCTCTTTGTGTGCTTGTTGCATTGCAATTTCGACTTCATGCATAGCAATCGTTACTTCATTTTACAGCATTGGTTGTCCAAGAGGATCTTGACTACATGGACCACTACTTTGACTATCTTGAGAACTTTCATGAGCTATTTCAGCTGTAATAGTCTTTTCCTGTTCAACTTCATCATTCAACATTTTTAAATATGTAGGGAAAATTGTACATCCAATGCTATCTTTACATGCATTAAAAGAATCTTCGTAGCAGTCAAACTCTCCAAGTAATTCACTTTCGCTACGCCATGGTTTAAACAGTTGCAGAAGTGCTAAATAGTAAAATTCTCGCTTATCTGGAGTTTCACAACTATGGGCCAGATGTAGGTAAACCGATTTTACAGATTCGAAAATACCGAATTTTACCGAATCGGTATTTTAGAATCGGTAAATGGTATGTAGATAAATAATCGGTAAAAAATACCGAATCGGTAAAAATCTGTATCGGACATTCGGAAAATACCGTCTCTGCAATTACCGATTCTGTATTTACCGAATCTGTATTTACCGAATCTGTATTCACCGAATCGGAATCCTCAATGCATTCCTATGGGCCTTTCGCCGCATAGGAATGCATTGAGAAAAACAAAAGTGAAACTTTGGCAGACAGCCAATCAGGTGCTACCACCCTCCCCCTCCCTCCAAGGAAGTGGCTACACAGGCAGCTGCAACTAATTAGAAGCTCCTGGAAAGGCAGTTGGAGCAGAGCCGAGTCACTGAGCAGCAGAAAGGATTTGGTGCACTTTTAAAAGTGTAAAATGGCAAGCAGCAAGGAAAAAAGGCAGCCTGAGAGGAAGAGGAAACTCAAATTCAGCAGTATGGAATTGCAGGTCCTTGTGGAGGAGGTGGTGAAGGTGCACCACAGACTGTTTGGCAGGCAGTCCCTCACTGTGGCAGAATCTGCCAAAAGAAAAATCTGGCTGGAAATTTTGGATAAAGTCAATGCAGTTGGGGTGACCAACAGAGACACAGAGGACCTGAAAAAACGATTTTATGACCTCAGGAGCCAAACCAAAAAGAAAATGGGTGAACATCACAAGCAGGCATCCAAAACTGGTGGAGGCAAGAACCCAGCACCCCCCCTTACTGACCTGGAGGAGATGGTGGCCTCAACCATCGAACCGGACAGCGTCTACGGACTGGGTGAAGTAGACAGCTCTGCGAGAGCTGCAACAAAAAAAAGTAAGAGACATGCACAGAATACCCCCCATACCATCATCTGTACCTGTACCCTTTGTGGCCCATTTAACCCCAGTCCAGTACTGCTAGCACTATACAGGCCCAAGTCATGATGCGAAATGTAGTCAAGAGATGCAATAACATGTCATACAGCACAACAACCAACTAGTGAAGTAAATGACTGCATAGAGAATATAGCCAATGTGATACACATTTGATTGTAGTGACTGTGAGATAGTAGCGCTTAGCTAATGTACGCTCATATGTCCACAGGTGAAACGTCTCGCAGGCGCTCGCAGGAGACAGAAGACACACCACCTGAGAGGGAGGAGAGTCAGGAAGCAGGTCCAACTACCCACACCGTACCACAGGACACAGGTGCATCAAGTAGCCATCCTCCTGCACCAGACACAGAGATGCCTCAAGACTTCCTGCGTCCCCTGACAGATCACAATCCCCTCTGTTGCTGTCATCCCCAGAAATGCCAGCATCACAGCAAGAGTCCACACCTGCATCACAACCCAGCAGGAGGCATGTTGTGGCCCCACTCCCACAAATGGAGTCTGCAGCAGCTGACAGTGAGGGCGACGAAACACACAACTTGCCTGCAGATGTCAGCACTGGTACAAGGCACTCCAGTGCAGGGGTGGTCCATAGTGGTGCAAGACGCCGCAGAGTCCAAGAGAGGCCGGCAGATGCACCAGTTGAGGGTCCAAGTGTGTTCCGTGGTCTGGTGGGGAGCATGGTCAGAATACAGAGGATGCAGGGAAGAGCCATCCAGGCATGCCAACGGCAAATGAGGTCCCTGAACAGCAACATTGGAGAAATAGGAAAGGGCATCAGTGAGCTGGTACAGGTCAACAAAGAGATGTCAGCAGGGAAGGGCGTTATTGGCAACTCGGTGCAGCTGCTATGCACCAAACTAGACACTGATTTCAAGGCACGGCGCAGAGAAAGGCAGCGTGGTCATGGACTGACTAAACCATCAACCGCCTGGCCACTGCCACATCCCTGTCATGCAGGAGAAGCACTAACATGCAGGAGGCCATGACCCAAAACACAAATGAGATCACTAGGGGCATGGGCAGGATGACCAGTGCTCTTGAGGCACTGTTAAATGCCCAAACTGCACATACAGCTGCTCTGGATGGGCCTGTCAGTGAGGAGAGCACAAGCAGGAGCAGCATAGGAAGCACCCTTGTCCATGAAACAAGGAGGAGCAGGCGCCACGCTGAGGCCACAGGCCAGCAAGACAGTGAACAGGGTGAGCAACCTACAGGTGTCACAGGGAAGCGAGGAAGGAAATGACTTTTAAAGTTCATAGTGATGTGAACCAGGACTGACATCATTGCTGTTAAATACTTTTTGTTGAACAGTTGTGCTTTAAAAATCTACCTCTTTACCAAATTAAACTACATTTGTTGCATACTCCACCTGTCTGTGTCTCTTTACTTACTTAAAAGTAGTTGCGTGTGATCTCATCCCACCTGTGTCTGCCATAAGTAGGTGTTGCAACTCCAGATGCGTGTGGTTCAGGCACTGCTTCCTCATCATCATGGTCCTCTTAATCTGAGAGTTCCACTGCAGTGCCCTTCTTGACCGCAAGGTTGTGCAGCATAGCACAGGCTGCAATCATCTTGCAGCAGATGATTGGTGTGTACTGGCGGGCACCTCCACTCTTGTGGAGGCAGCGAATCCTGCTCTTCCACATGCCAAAGGTGCGCTCCACAATGTTACGGGTTGTCTTGTGTGCCCTGTAATATCTCCTCTGACTTGGTGTTGTAAGGTTGAGGTAGGGAGTGAGGATGAAGGACCGGAGGGGATATGCACTGTCCCCTAATAGCAAGAGAGAAAAACATTACTCACATGCACACACACACATCCACCTGTAATACGTATCAAGGGAGTTTCACACAGTGTGTTTCCTAGCAAGTATCCTTCTCCAAATTCCCCTGCTGTCAGGCGTGTGTAGATCCCACTGTTTTGGAAGATGTAGGAGTCGTGGGTACTCCCGGGGAATTTGGCTACTAGGTCAGTGATCATGTACTTGGAATCACAGATCACCTGTACATTTATGGTGTGGGTGGACTTCCAGTTCCGATAAATGTACTCTGTGGCAGCAGGTGGGCATATTGGTATGTGGTTACCATCAATGCATCCAATTATGTTTGGGAAATGCGCCATCTGATAAAAGTCGGTCTTTGTCCTTAGCTGTTCTGCATGCGTTGCAGGGAAGCTGATGTACAAATGCATTCTCTGCAACATGGCATCAAGGAATTTTTTTTAAAAACGTGACAGACTGCTCTGGGACACCCCACCTACCACAGCAACCACACTCTGGTACCTCCCAGAAGCAAGCAGGTGCTACCCACAGCACAGCACCTGAACATGGGGTGGGATGGCGTGTGCCCTTGTGGTTGGATGTTCCAATAGTGGGTGAAGGTCCCTGATTAGGTCCAGGATAGTTTGGGGAGCCAGCCTGTACCTTTGGAGGATCTCAGGCTCAGTAAGCTGGAATAGAGTGATCCTCTGCCTGTACACCTGCTCCTCCTTCCTCCAGACCCTCTCTCCTTCTGCCTGTAGCCGTATCCGCCTCGCAATTACATAGAATGCTGCCATTCTGGTGAAAATGTTGCATTTTGGGGCCTTTTTTATACCTTGCACCTGTTTACCACCTGATTTGAATCCATGGTAAATACCGACTCTTAAATACCGATTTTCATGCAAAATCGGTATTTAAGAAGTTTCCTACATCTCAAAAACTCATTTTACCATTTCTTATTTACCGATTCGGTAAATTTACCGATTCGGTAATGTTTCCCACTCGGAATATTTTCCGATTCGGTATTTTTTCCGATTCGGTAAATGTACCGATTCGTAAAATTTACAGAATCGGTATATTTTCCAATTCTGTATTTTTTCCGATCCGGTAAGGTTTCCGAATCGGAAACTTTACCGATTTGGTATATTTACCGATTCTGATGTTTTCGGGCCCCCTACATCCCGAATGCCCAATACCGGTCAGTAACGGCCGAAAATCAGTAAAATCGCCCGTTACCGACCAGTATTGGCCTACCTACATCTGGCCCTAAGTTTCTTGTGGTTTATAAGATTACCCTTTGCATGTTTTACTAAACAACAATGACATCCAACTACTGCAAACTTTCCTTCTTTTGAATTCTGTTAATCATTTCTTTTGAAGCTATAATGTTGAAGTACTTCATACAGACATAGCTGTTCCAGATGTTGACTCCTTTTCGGATAGTATGTGTCCAACATATTAGTTTTAAGAAGGTCTTTACTGTCAGGCTCATTTGCTGCTAATTGTTCAGTTTCTTCCAATGTTTTCAACACTCTATTTCGTTTGCAGGCAAGACCTAAACTTACCCAAATGATTCCTCGTGATTTTGAATATAAACTTGAAGAGCACAAGGGGTCTGAACATTCATTGGATCCAATGTCTTGGTGGGAAAGCATTTTCAATGTTAAGCTGTACAATTTTTTGCTAAAGCTTTTCTCTTGTGCAATTTCTTCCCACATTTGTTTCATCTCTGTTTTTTCTGATTTTGTTATGTACAATGCAACAGCAATTGGGTTATCTGCAACATACTGGATGTCCATGTTCGCATTCCACATTTTTAAAATGACTGGATTGTAGTCATTGATATACTTTGACACTTCTGTTCTTTTTTAAGTTGTAGGTATTCTTTGGAGCTTTCTGAGTTATTGTGTGCCTTACAGAAGAAAAAAAAGAATTTACTCTTCCTTTAGAAATGACTTGACGGGGAAAACCAAACCAACATTTGGTGTAACATTTTCCTGTAGACTTGTATTTTCTTCTGCAATACTTTCCACAACGATGACTTTGGAAACATAAAACTTGCTGTCTCAAGCTTCTATCTCCTCCTTTTCTTTTTGCAATCTTACATACTGTTCGATGAAAGACAATACTATTTCATCAGAATCATTTCCAAATTTAGGTGCATCCTTGATCCATAGTAGCATATGTATATGAGGTGCACCTCTTGCTTGATAATCCTTTCTCCAAAAGAAATCGTTAACTTCTACAAGAGGTGGATTCTTTTTATTGCAGATAAAATATATCATATCTTGAAACCTATGATTAAAATATCTGCACACATTTACAGGATCCAATGAACACAGTTCACCAGGAGTCTTTATTTCAACATTTTTTATATTGGAATTCGCTTTGCTTAAAAACTCAAGCAAATCTTCCCATGCATACTCTGCACAGCTAAGTGTGACAAACCATGTTGGTGTACCTAAGTTCCGTAACAAACACTTGAGTTCTCCATGACGACGATACCAATACTCATTTGTTCCACATTGACATGCCATCAAATTGATAAACTGTGCTTTTAAATTTTCATATGTTTCTTGAACATTCTCCACAAATTCTTTTGCAGAAAGAAGTGATTGATGAACTCCAGTTTTAAGTATGTGGTTCATAAGACAAAAAAGACAGATCACTTTAAAAAAAAGGTCAAATATGTATGGAATGCACTGTCGAAATCTAGGATCTTCAGAATATAATCTTGTTGACCGATATTCTGAAGCTGGAATCCGTACAGGTCGGTCATCATATTGTCCACCTTCTCCAGTAGGAAACAGCTATGGAAAACAACGAGTTGCCAAACTTTTCTCCCATACACTCATTGGAGTTCCCTGTGCTCTTTTGATTTGAAATAACTCAATACTACTTCCTACTACTTATTTTGAATGCAAAGGTCAATGTTCATAGTCTCTTCAGTCCTACACTTGTCCACTTTCTCTAGTTGACCACTTGAAATGTCAGATTCATCTTCTAAACTTATTACCTGTTCGTCAACATTTGCATTTATATAATAAATATTGTTTTCTATAAGATATAAGGTAGCCTTTTCAACTTTATTAACATCCACAAATTCTTAACATATTTTCCGACTCTATTGATCACTACCTAACTCAAAACGACCTTCCACAAGCAAGTAAGTTGCAAATTCTACCCACTTACCATTGTTCTCCTTTTCACTCTTCAAATAAAAATCAACATTCCTACTTTCACTTTTATAATGAGTAAGTCGACAACAAACACAAACATAGGGGCCGATTAGGATGGCGGACGGACCTGCGTCCGTCCGCCACCCCAGAGGTGGAGGGTCCGACCGCAGGGGCAGGGGCGGTCGCTCCGTGAAAATTAGGATGTGACCGCCACCCTGGCGGTCACATCCTGTATGTTTAATATTGCGGCGGGTGCTGCTTAAAGCAGCACCCGCTGCATTGTTAAAAATGCATGTTTTACATTTACATGCACAAAGCGGCAGGCACCGCGCGGTGCCTGCCTCTTTGTGCATGTAAATGTTGAGGGGTACCATAGGTACCCCCCATGTGCACCCCCCACCCCCCAACACCCCTGGGGTCCCGCAACGGGCCCCCAAACACCAATGTTCACATGCTTTTCTACGGCGGAAAAAACCCGCCGTGGAAAAGCATGTCTCCGCCGGCATCCTAATATGGCTGGCGGTGTCTGATAGACACCGCCACCATATTAGAGCTTTTCCATCGCGGTCGGAAGGCGACCACGGCGGAAAAGCGGCGGACGGAAACATGACCCCCCCCAGCCATCCTAATCTGGCGGGGGGTAATTTTGGTGTCCGCAGCGGTGAATCCGCATCCTCCGGGCCAGCGGTGGCTTCCGCCGGCCCGGAGGATGCGGATTCACTGCGATCCTAATCGGCCCCATAGTTTGGTATTTCAGAACAAACTACATTCAACTTTCCAATTTCTTCTTCAAACTGATCAATGCTAATCACTTTTCCATCTCCTACAAAATCTGTAATAGTCAAACTTTCACTTTCTATGGACTGCTCTTCTGAACCAAAATATCGCATTTCAATATCATCACACTTTTTTTGAACATCTGATAAAGAACCATATACAAGACATGAGTTCAGTTCACTTAAACATAATGCAGGACTTTTTACATAGTACAGCTTCCTTACAAACTTCTGCATTTCTGAATAGTGTACTGCTAACATCCTCAAGTGATGAAAAAAACTTTTAGAAACTTTTCTTGAAAGACAAGCCAGAGAATGCCCATACTTCTCAGTATATTTTCTTACATTACATGGATCTATTCCTTGTAACAACTTAGGGGCAGATTTATGAAGGCCCTGCGCCGCCGGTGCGTCACTTTTAACATGGGAAAAAGTGACGCACCAGAGGCGCAGGGCCTTCATAAATCTGCCCCTTAATCTTCTGTTTAATACCTTTCTGTGTATATTCTCGTAACAAATTTCGCATTATATCCGTGGATTCCTGTCGAATACTACAAATACTACTACAACCCCACTTATACACAGGAGCTTGTGGACTTTTCCCTTGCACTTCTTCAGCTATTAACTCTACTGTAATTTTACCAACCATTTCCTCTTTTGGAAGAGGACAACCATCCTGAACTTCGTAGCAACGACCTCCAGTATCAACTACAAATGGTAAACTATTTTCCTGGAAGTAACTTTTCTAATTAAAAAAAGGCTCACTAGTTGAAGTATGTCTCCAATATCCACTAAAGATTTTGCAAAAGTTGGTTCTGTTCACAAGTCTCTTTTTTTCTACTTTTGTCTTTCAACACTTAGACTATTTTATCCAATTGTTTTATTCTGTTAAAAATCAGAATGAATAACTTCTGTTTTAAGTTGAAAGCAGTATCCACTACACTGTCAATACACTGCTTCTCTTTGAATTGCAACACTTTCCTTTTATATTTGCAGCATGTCTTCATTAAATTCTGAATCATTCTAGATCAAAAAAGTCTCTGACGAATTTCTTGAAATTGCTTTTGTCTCCGAGTAACAGATACTATTTATTTATCATGTTTCTTTTTCCTGGTATTTGGAATTGAAGTCGGCTTCACCTTACTTGAGAAATTATTCTTTTTGCTTTGTGTGAGGTTTTTTTCATTAAATGTTTGCAATATTTTTTTCAAAAATTGTCTTCTGCTTTTAGTAGAACAAACTGTTTCTGTAGTACTCACATTTGTTTTATTCAAGATCTTTCCTTTTCGTCAAATATATATTTTTCTACTCTTTTCTTTTTTTTCACTTCTTATAGGCAGTTCCAAATTTTAATACAAACAAAATAATTTCCAGAAAAACAAAAAATAGATTCAATTATTTTTCACATTTGGTCAATATATTAAAATAATAACATACAATTACAAAACTTCCAGACCCAGTGCTGCACTGTGATGGAGCACGACAGGAGAGCACTAGGATGACAAGTAGTGCCATAGAACATACAGCAAATATTTATTTAATTATTTACATACACCTTTATAATTGATATGTAACTGCACTACCCCGTACTTTTCACCTCTCCGCCGTATCCCACCACCCTACAGCACTCCCACTGCAACCCACCGCAGACAACATTGTAGATAGTATTTTTAAAAATTGTAATCTATGTAATTAGGATGTTAATATCAACCAAACAGCACACACAAAATTACCATTATTAGCCTATCAATGTTATCTACCACTTCGCAAACATAACACTGCACCCAGGGCTTTAAGTGTTGGAGGGTGTCTGTGGGGGTCTGACAACCAGCACTTTATTTTTAGGGGCCTCGAAACGGGTCTTTATGGGGCTCTATTTTCGGGCCTTGCAAAGCTAATCCGTTTTCTTTTATTGCACTGCAGTGAGACTGTGAGAGCATGCACATTGCTCTCTACTGAGAAGTGCAGACATCATGCCAGGTAACTCGCATTGTAGGACAAGGGAAAGCTTTTAAAGAGACCCATTTCCTCTCAGTATTTCCCTTCTCTTTTTACTACGAAGGAGCAAAATCATCGTGGGGTGATTAGCAGACAGACCACCAGGCGCACAACGCCTATTGCCCTGGACTCTCTGAGACAGCTTCCCGGGCGCACACACAGACCTGCACCCTAGTACTTCACAGGTCTTCAAAAGACCATTTTTTCGTAAATGATACTGTGTTCTTTTTCACCCCTGTTTACAGCCCCTACCTTCCCACTCTGCCTATTGCTCAAAGAATTAGGCTTCCCCGAAATTTCACTCTGGTTGCGCCTCTGGAAACGACCACAAGCAGGTAACTCCAGCACGACCCTGCTCTGACCTTACACATTGTCTTGTTTTAGTGCGACGAAAATACATGCTTTGCCTGGCTCACTTAGTTCTCACACCCCCTCTTTAATATGAAGATAAAAGCTTTGCAATTACTTTTATATTCCTATACTGTACTTCACATGGAAATATAGAACTGCAGATTCTCACCACCCCAAATTAGCTCTCTGGTATACTTTCTTAAATGTAAGAAGTACAGGTATTCAGTATCTGTCAGTCACGGGCACTTTAAAGCAGTGTTCCTATATACAATTCGACAAAATGTTATGTTTCAAAATTAACGTCTTACACTGAGATGCTCCTTTACATTTCTTTCGCTAAATGTACCTTTGTTTAAAACACCACCAGAGAAGGGTGCTGAAGTATGCTCCACAAAGAGCAACTCAAAGCTTTGGTGTTCTTCATAAGAAACATCTGTGTCAATGCTTATCACCAGCCTTTTCGACCCCTTAAGAGGCTTGGTGGACGAGTACAATACGTCGTATTTAGAATCGGGGGCGGAGGGTTCTCGGAAATAAGAACGTATAGTTGAATAAAGGGCGAGTGGATGCATGGCCAGATGGATGAAGGGATAGGTAAATGGATGAATGTATCAATGTATGTATGGAAGGATAAATGAATGCATGGATCAGTACTTAGGATAGACGGGTGGTCTGATAGATGCTTAGGGTTGGTTCTAGGACAGATCTATCTACGGATATATAGGCGTATGGCTGCATGGATGGCACATTGCTTACCATAGGCGAGTGGGCTCATAGACGCTTAAGATAAGTGCAGGAACAGATGTATGTATGTATATAAGTAGGAATGTATACATCAAATAAAACATGGTTGAATGGCGCAGTGGTTAGGATGGATGGATGCTGGGCTTTAATTGGGCCGGGTCTGAGGACCAGCACTTATTTTCAGGGAGCCTTCAAATGGGTCTCTATTAGGCTCTATTTTTGGCCGTCGCAAAGTTAGTCAATTTTTTTTCTTTTTATTCACTGCAGTGAGAGCAAGCACATCGATATACGCATACTCATTTTGCTCACTACTAAGAACTGGAGACATCATGCTAGGTGAGCCACGTTGTAGAAGGAAGGGAAATACTTTAAAGAATGTTTTTTCTGAAAGTAGCATAATTGGAGGGGATTTTCTAAAGCACACAATGCTACTTATCTTGATTTAGACCAAGCCCCTACTTGCATAGCCCACACCCCTTTAAGACGTTTGCCGCCCCTTTTAGAGCCCCCCCAGTTTTTTTCCCACTTAAAACATTGACTACGCCATAGTAACAAAGAAATAGTCTAAGCTTCTATTGAAATCTACAATGGCACCAAGTTTCATAATTTGCCATAAACGCTGGCATCTTTCTACTACAGTGCAAAAGTGTCTATCAGGAAGAAGATTTGTTATTCACAGAAATGTTGTGTAATTTGTCTAGCTGTCTGCTGTAACACTCATCACCAAAAGGTATTAAAACATGGGCCAGAAAAACATATACCATACCATAAAGCGATTCATAAATGGGGACACTGCCACTACACCACCCTCTTCCCCATCCTTCCTTAACCTTATAAAATCAAAGAAAGAGCCCCAGCAAACCTACTAGAGCCACTATAGCAATACAGGAACTTAATTTCAACAACTGTCTGCCGGAACGCCCATCAGCAAAGCGTATTAAAACATGCAAGTTTGAGAGTAAAACATATACCATGCCATAGGGTGCTTTATAAGTGCTCCCAGTGGTACTACATCACCTTTAGTTCTCCACCAGAGGATCCTCATCAATAGTCATAAGCACATGAATATTCCCGCCCATGTGCTGGACCCCGGAAACACATATCATATATGTGAAAACCATATATGTAGCTCTATACATGTGTATATATACATATAAACACATACAATGCAGCCTTCCTTAGACATGCTGAACAATGCTGCAAGAGAAGTCTTTGCACATAAATACATTCCAATAAAGCAGGGAGAAATAAAGCCTATACAAACTGCTTTAATATACAGCAGAAAAGGAAATCCGGCAAGGAAAGTGAAAACATTGTCAGCATATAGGCAGCATTGTAGAAAAAACATCAGTGTAGAAAGCTGAAAAGCTAACCCACATAAACAGCAACAATAAACTGGCACCGTGCCTTTAAGCCAGCCATGACCCCTAGCTCCCATCATGCCTCAGGGGTGACAGTTAGGTCAGTTGTTCTTTCAGGCTCCTTCTGACAGGACCCTGGTTACTTCAACTCTACCTTTTTCAGATTTTTGTCAGAAAATACTTTTACCTAGACATCTTTTGAGTGTTGAAGTATTTTTCAACAGTTTTTGAAGGGTGTGGGCATTGTTTTTCATTCAGAAATGCCTTCCTTTTTGATCGTTGCCCCTCCTGTGGCAAAAAGAAGGCAAAAACAGACTCCCATTCTGTCTGTATTTTATGCCTGCCTTCTGATCATGATCCACAAACCTGCCAACATTGTCAGCTACTGTCCAAAAGAACTTTGAAGGACAGAGAGAGGATTCGCAAGTAAGATCCCAGTGTGCTCTCCACCGGCGTTGGGCTCGGCGCCTCGAATCCCTTCTTCAGCGTCAAAAACGTTGACGAAAAGACCATCGACAAGAGAACACCGGGCGTCGTAGAAGATCACAGGTACGTCAATCCCTCCGCCGTTGTCAACCAGGTGACGATCGGCGTCGAGGCATCGATCTCCGTTGAGGCAGGCTCGACCAACATCGAGAGACAGGTCTCCGTCGTCACCGTCGAGGCGGCATTCGACGTCAAGACATGCTCCGTCGTCGCAGGGTCACTGGCGATCAACGTTGAAGCGCAGATCTCCATTGACGTCAAGCAGGCGACCATCGCCGTCGAGTCAAGCTCCGCCATCGCAGGTTCATCAGCGACAGGCGTTGAAGCATACTTCTCCGTCAACGTCAACCAGGCGGCATTCGACATCGAGACAGGTATCATCAGCTCCGTCGGCGTCGAAGCGACGTTCGGCGTCGAGGTCCAGATCCTCACCAGTGTCACATTCGACGTCAAGGCCAAGAAATTTGACGTCGAGAGAATGTTCAATGTCGAGGAGGATTTCTCCGTTGAACCGTTCATCGGAGAAATAACATGCACGCTCACCCTCAAGAACAAGGTCTATAGGCTCCAGGCATTTGGCTTCACTCCACTCAACATCGAGACGCACAAAGATCCTGAACGCCTCGAGGAGGCGATCAGGATCCGGAGTCTCTCCCATTATGGTGACGCAGAGTAGATCGACATCAAGGCACTCGCCAGTGTCGTCTCATCGCGATGCAGGTCGTGCTCAAGAACCCATGGGGCCTCTTTGCATTCCATTCGGCGCTCCCCACAGACAATTGTGTCATTTCACAGCCCTTCGATCCATTCTCAAGAGCCTTCAGGTTCGCCACCAAGGAGTTCTCCGAGGAGACAGAGATCCCCTTTGATACATCTCTCTCCCAGATGGCTGCAACCTCTACATCATTGGAGATCAGCATCTGCAGGGCATACGCAATGAGCTGCGGAATACTCCAGGCATTGCATAGATCTCCTTTGCAACGCTTCACCCAATACTCGCACCAGTGAGCACCGGGGCAGATCTCCTGATCGCAGGTCAGCACAGGGGCATCGCAAAAGACGGCGTACACCATCTTGGACGTCATCCTCAACTCACTCATCTAAGACGGATTACTGTCCTACCCTCACAGATAGTCCGCCTAGCAGAGTGTCACCCATTGACGATGTGAACACTTTCCATGTTGTGCTTACCAGGGGGGCTCAGAAGTTGGGCATTACCATGTCCACTACCAGACAACTACGTCTATTATCTTTGAGACTCTACATCAAAGATCTGCGACAAGACCGCTGCTCCCCTTGGAGCCGGGAGTCATCGAACCAGTAATGGATGTGTTTCTGGCCCCAGCTTCAGCGAAAGCACCTCCTGCACGTATCATGAAGAAATGCAAGCCAGCTGCATTAAATCCTCTGTTTCTGAGATCAGATCCACCCGCTGATTCGGTTATTATTGCAGCAGCTAAGAAAACGCACTCAGTTCCTCCTCCTTTCTTCCCGGTAAGGAGAGTAGAGCTCAAGACTCTTGGGAACGGAAAGCCTGTGGCTCAGCAGCCTCTTCTTTGCAGGTGTCCAACGCTGCAGCCCTGTTGGGACGACACGACAGATCTTTGTGGGATTCTTTGGATCGTTTTAAAGAGAAGCTTCCTAAGCTAATGTACGCTCATATGTCCACAGGTGAAACGTCTCGCAGGCGCTCACAGGAGACAGAAGACACACCACCTGAGAGGGAGGAGAGTCAGGAAGCAGGTCCAACTACCCACACCGTACCACAGGACACAGGTGCATCAAGTAGCCATCCTCCTGCACCAGACACAGAGATGCCTCAAGACTTCCTGGCGTCCCCTGACAGATCACAATCCCCTCTGTTGCTGTCATCCCCAGAAATGCCAGCATCACAGCAAGAGTCCACACCTGCATCACAACCCAGCAGGAGGCATGTTGTGGCCCCACTCCCACAAATGGAGTCTGCAGCAGCTGACAGTGAGGGCGACGAAACACACAACTTGGCTGCAGATGTCAGCACTGGTACAAGGCACTCCAGTGCAGGGGTGGTCCATAGTGGTGCAAGACGCCGCAGAGTCCAAGAGAGGCCGGCAGATGCACCAGTTGAGGGTCCAAGTGTGTTCCGTGGTCTGGTGGGGAGCATGGTCAGAATACAGAGGATGCAGGGAAGAGCCATCCAGGCATGCCAACGGCAAATGAGGTCCCTGAACAGCAACATTGGAGAAATAGGAAAGGGCATCAGTGAGCTGGTACAGGTTATCAAAGAGATGTCAGCAGGGATGGCGTTATTGGCAACTCGGTGCAGCTGCTATGCACCAAACTAGACACTGATTTCAAGGCACGGCGCAGAGAAAGGCAGCGTGGTCATGGACTGACTAAAGCCATCAACCGCCTGGCCACTGCCACATCCCTGTCATGCAGGAGAAGCACTAACATGCAGGAGGCCATGACCCAAAACACAAATGAGATCACTAGGGGCATGGGCAGGATGACCAGTGCTCTTGAGGCACTGTTAAATGCCCAAACTGCACATACAGCTGCTCTGGATGTGCCTGTCAGTGAGGAGAGCACAAGCAGGAGAAGCATAGGAAGCACCCTTGTCCATGAAACAAGGAGGAGCAGGCGCTACGCTGAGGCCACACGCCAGCAAGACAGTGAGCAGGGTGAGCAACCTACCGGTGTCACAGGGAAGCGAGGAAGGAAACGACTTTTAAAGTTCATGGTGATGTGAACCAGGACTGACATCATTGCTGTTAAATACTTTTTGTTGCACAGTTGTGCTTTAAAAATCTACCTCTTTACCAAATTAAACTACATTTGGTGCATACTCCACCTGTCTGTGTCTCTTTACTTACTTAAAAGTAGTTGCGTGTGATCTCATCCCACCTGTGTCTGCCATAAGTAGGTGTTGCAACTCCAGATGCGTGTGGTTCAGGCACTGCTTCCTCATCATCATGGTCCTCGTAATCTGAGAGTTCCACTGCAGTGCCATTCTTGACCGCAAGGTTGTGCAGCATAGCACAGGCTGCAATCATCTTGCAGCAGATGATTGGTGTGTACTGGCGGGCACCTCCACTCTTGTGGAGGCAGCGAATCCTGCTCTTCCACATGCCAAAGGTGCGCTCCACAATGTTACGGGTTGTCTTGTGTGCCCTGTTATATCTCCTCTGACTTGGTGTTGTAAGGTTGAGGTAGGGAGTGAGGATGAAGGACCGGAGGCGATATGCACTGTCCCCTAATAGCAAGAGAGAAAAACATTACTCACATGCACACACACACATCCACCTGTAATACGTATCAAGGGAGTTTCACACAGTGTGTTACCTAGCAAGTATCCTTCTCCAAATTTCCCCGCTGTCAGGCGTGTGTAGATCCCACTGTTTTGGAAGATGTAGGAGTCATGGGTACTCCCGGGGAATTTGGCTACTAGGTCAGTGATCATGTACTTGGAATCACAGATCACCTGTACATTTATGGTGTGGGTGGACTTCCGGTTCCGATAAATGTACTCTGTGGCAGCAGGTGGGCATATTGGTATGTGGGTACCATCAATGCATCCAATTATGTTTGGGAAATGCGGCATCTGATAAAAGTCTGTCTTTGTCCTTAGCTGATCTGCATGCGTTGCAGGGAAGCTGATGTACAAATGCATTCTCTGCAACATGGCATCAAGGAATTTTTTTTAAAAACGTGACAGACTGCTCTGGGACACCCCACCTACCACAGCAACCACACTCTGGTAACTCCCAGAAGCAAGCAGGTGCTACCCACAGCACAGCACCTGCACATGGGGTGGGATGGCGTGTGCCCTTGTGGTTGGATGTTTCAATAGTGGGTGAAGGTCCCTGATTAGGTCCAGGATAGTTTGGGGAGCCAGCCTGTACCTTTGAAGGATCTCAGGCTCAGTAAGCTGGAATAGAGTGATCCTCTGCCTGTACACCTGCTCCTCCCTCCTCCAGACCCTCTCTCCTTCTGCCTGTAGCCGTATCCGCCTCGCAATTACATAGAATGCTGCCATTCTGGTGAAAATGTTGCATTTTGGGGCCTTTTTTATACCTTGCACCTGTTTACCATCTGATTTGAATCCATGGTAAATACCGACTCTTAAATACCGGTTTTCATGCTAAATCGGTATTTAAGAGGTTTCCTACATCTCAAAAACTCATTTTACCATTTCTTATTTACCGATTCGGTAAATTTACCGATTCGGTAATGTTTCCAACTCGGAATATTTTCCGATTCGGTATTTTTTCCGATTCTGTAAATTTACCGATTCGTAAAATTTACAGAATCGGTATATTTTCCGATTCTGTATTTTTTTCGATTCGGTAAGGTTTCCGAATCGGAAACTTTACCGATTTGGTATATTTACCGATTCTGATGTTTTCGGGCCAGGTACATCCTGAATGCCCAATACCGGTCAGTAACGGCCGAAAATCAGTAAAATTGCCCGTTACCGACCAGTATTGGCCTACCTACATCTGGCCCTAAGTTTCTTGTGGTTTATAAGATTACCCTTTGCATGTTTTACTAAACAACAATGACATCCAACTACTGCAAACTTTCCTTCTTTTGAATTCTGTTAATCATTTCTTTTGAAGCTATAATGTTGAAGTACTTCATACAGACATAGCTGTTCCAGATGTCGACTCCTTTTCGGATAGTATGTGTCCAACATATTAGTTTTAAGAATGTCTGTACTGTCAGGCTCATTTGCTGCTAATTGTTCAGTTTCTTCCAATGTTTTCAACACTCTATTTCGTTTGCAGGCAAGACCTAAACTTACCCAAATGATTCCTCGTGATTTTGAATATAAACTTGAAGAGCACAAGGGGTCTGAACATTCATTGGATCCAATGTCTTGGTGGGAAAGCATTTTCAATGTTAAGCTGTACAATTTTTTGCTAAGGCTTTTCTCTTGTGCAATTTCTTCCCACATTTGTTTCATCTCTGTTTTTTCTGATTTTGTTATGTACAATGCAACAGCAATTGGGTTATCTGCAACATACTGGATGTCCATGTCCGCATTCCACATTTTTAAAATGACTGGATTGTAGTCATTGATATACTTTGACACTTCTGTTCTTTTTTAAGTTGTAGGTATTCTTTGGAGCTTTCTGAGTTATTGTGTGCCTTACAGAAGAAAAAAAAGAATTTACTCTTCCTTTAGAAATGACTTGACGGGGAAAACCAAACCAACATTTGGTGTAACATTTTCCTGTAGACTTGTATTTTCTTCTGCAATACTTTCCACAACGATGACTTTGGAAACATAAAACTTGCTGTCTCAAGCTTCTATCTCCTCCTTTTCTTTTTGCAATCTTACATACTGTTCGATGAAAGACAATACTATTTCATCAGAATCATTTCCAAATTTAGGTGCATCCTTGATCCATAGTAGCATATGTATATGAGGTGCACCTCTTGCTTGATAATCCTTTCTCAAAAAGAAATCGGTAACTTCTCCAAGAGGTGGATTCTTTTTATTGCAGATAAAATACATCATATCTTGAAACCTATGATTAAAATATCTGCACACATTTACAGGATCCAATGAACACAGTTCACCAGGAGTCTTTATTTCAACATTTTTTATATTGGAATTCGCTTTGCTTAAAAACTCAAGCAAATCTTCCCATGCATACTCTGCACAGCTAAGTGTGACAAACCATGTTGGTGTACCTAAGTTCCGTAACATACACTTGAGTTCTCCATGACGACGATACCAATACTCATTTGTTCCACATTGACATGCCATCAAATTGATTAACTGTGCTTTTAAATTTTCATATGTTTCTTGAACATTCTCCACAAATTCTTTTGCAGAAACAAGTGATTGATGAACTCCAGTTTTAAGTATGTGGTTCATAAGACAGAAAAGACAGATCACTTTAAAAAAAAAGGTCAAATATGTATGGAATGCACTGTCGAAATCTAGGATCTTCAGAATATAATCTTGTTGACCGATATTCTGAAGCTGGAATCCGTACAGGTCGGTCATCATATTGTCCACCTTCTCCAGTAGGAAACAGCTGTGGAAAACAACGAGTTGCCAAACTTTTCTCCCATACACTCATTGGAGTTCCCTGTGCTCTTTTGATTTGAAATAACTCAATACTACTTCCTACTACTTATTTTGAATGCAAAGGACAATGTTCATAGTCTCTTCAGTCCTACACTTTCTCTAGTTGACCACTTGAAATGTCAGATTCATCTTCTAAACTTATTACCTGTTCGTCCACATTTGCATTTATATAATAAATATTGTTTTCTATAAGATATAAGGTAGCCTTTTCAACTTTATTACCATCCACAAATTCTTAACATATTTTCCGACTCTATTGATCACTACCTAACTCAAAACGACCTTCCACAAGCAAGTAAGTTGCAAATTCTACCCACTTACCATTGTTCTCCTTTTCACTCTTCAAATAAAAATCAACATTCCTACTTTCACTTTTATAATGAGTAAGTCGACAACAAACACAAACATAGGGGCCGATTAGGATGGCGGACGGACCTGCGTCCGTCCGCCACCCCAGAGGTGGAGGGTCCGATCGCAGGGGCAGGGGCGGTTGCTCCGTGCAAATTAGGATGTGACCGCCACCCTGGCGGTCACATCCTGTATGTTTAATATTGCGGCGGGTGCTGCTTAAAGCAGCACCCGCTGCATTGTTAAAAGTGCATGTTTTACATTTACATGCACAAAGCGGCAGGCACCGCGCGGTGCCTGCCTCTTTGTGCATGTAAATGTTGAGGGGTACCATAGGTACCCCCCATGTGCACCCCCCACCCCCCAAGACCCCTGGGGGCCCGCAACGGGCCCCCAAACACCAATGTCCACATGCTTTTCTACGGCGGAAAAAATCCGCCGTGGAAAAGCATGTCTCCGCCGGCATCCTAATATGGCTGGCGGTGTCTGATAGACACCGCCACCATATTAGAGCTTTTCCACCGCGGTCGGAAGGCGACCACGGCGGAAAAGCGGCAGACTGAAACATGACCCCCCCAGCCATCCTAATCTGGCGGGGGGTAATTTCGGTGTCCGCAGCGGTGGCTTCCGCCGGCCCGGAGGATGCGGATTCACTGCGATCCTAATCGGCCCCATAGTTTGGTATTTCAGAACAAACTACATTCAACTTTCCAATTTCTTCTTCAAACTGATCAATGCTAATCACTTTTCCATCTCCTACAAAATCTGTAATAGTCAAACTTTCACTTTCTATGGACTGCTCTTCTGAACCAAAATATCGCATTTCAATATCATCACACTTTTTTTGAACATCTGATAAAGAACCATATACAAGACATGTGTTCAGTTCACTTAAACATAATGCAGGACTTTTTACATAGTACAGCTTCCTTACAAACTTCTGCATTTCTGAATAGTGTACTGCTAACGGGGAACATCACTTACAACGAATTTTTTACAACGCACTACCATTACATCGCAACCATTACAACGCAAACCATTACAACGCAATGCGCTGGGGGGCGCTCTAGGATAGGGAATGTATTTAATATACTATCCAACACCTTCCCTGCTATCCACGGGGACTGGAGTTGGAATAGTAAATTAAATAATTCACTATCCAGCGCCTAAAAGCATTATGCGTTGTAATGGTATGCGATGTAAAAACCGCGTTGTAAAGGCATGCGATGTAAAAGCATGCGTTGTAGTGACACCAATCCCTGCTAACATCCTCAAGTGATGAAAAAAACTTTTAGAAACTTTTCTTGAAAGACAAGCCAGAGAATGCCCATACTTCTCAGTATATTTTCTTACATTACATGGATCTATTCCTTGTAACAACTTAATCTTCTGTTTAATACCTTTCTGTGTATATTCTCGTAACAAATTTCGCATTATATCCGTGGATTCCTGTCGAATACTACAAATACTACTACAACCCCACTTATACACAGGAGCTAGTGGACTTTTCCCTTGCACTTCTTCAGCTATTAACTCTACTGCAATTTTACCAACCATTTCCTCTTTTGGAAGAGGACAACCATCCTGAACTTCGTAGCAACGACCTCCAGTATCAACTACAAATGGTAAACTATTTTCCTGGAAGTAACTTTCCTAATTAAAAAAAGGCTCACTAGTTGAAGTATGTCTCCAATATCCACTAAAGATTTTGCAAAAGTTGGTTCTGTTCACAAGTCTCTTTTTTTCTACTTTTGTCTTTCAACATTTAGACTATTTTATCCAATTGTTTTATTCTGTTCAAAATCAGAATGAATAACTTCTGTTTTAAGTTGAAAGCAGTATCCACTACACTGTCAATACACTGCTTCTCTTTGAATTGCAACACTTTCCTTTTATATTTGCAGCATGTCTTCATTAAATTCTGAATCATTCTAGATCAAAAAAGTCTCTGACGAATTTCTTGAAATTGCTTTTGTCTCCGAGTAACAGATACTATTTATTTATCATGTTTCTTTTTCTTGGTATTTGGAATTGAAGTCGGCTTCACCTTACTTGAAAAGTTATTCTTTTTGGTTGTGTGAGGTTTTTTTCATTAAATGTTCGCAATATTTTATTCAAAAATTGTCTTCTGCTTTTAGTAGAACAAACTGTTTCTGTAGTACTCACATTTGTTTTATTCAAGATCTTTCCTTTTCGTCAAATATATATTTTTCTACTCTTTTCTTTTTTTTCACTTCTTATAGGCAGTTCCAAATTTTAATACAAACAAAATAATTTCCAGAAAAACAAAAAATAGATTACATTATTTTTCACATTTGTTCAATATATTAAAATAATAACATACAATTACAAAACTTCCAGACCCAGTGCTGCAATGTGATGGAGCACGACAGGAGAGCACTAGGATGACAAGTAGTGCCATAGAACATACAGCAAATATTTATTTAATTATTTACATACACCTTTATAATTGATATGTAACTGCACTACCCCGTACTTTTCACCTCTCCGCCGCATCCCACCACCCTACAGCACTCCCCCTGCAACCCACCGCAGACAACATTGTAGATAGTATTTTTAAAAATTGTAATCTATGTAATTAGGATGTTAATATCAACCAAACAGCACACACAAAATTACCATTATTAGCCTATCAATGTTATCTACCACTTCGCAAACATAACACTGCACCCAGGGCTTTAAGTGTTGGAGGGTGTCTGTGGGGGTCTGAGCACCAGCACTTTATTTTTGGGGGCCTCGAAACGGGTCTTTATGGGGCTCTATTTTCAGGCCTTGCAAAGCTAATCCGTTTTCTTTTATTGCACTGCAGTGAGACTGTGAGAGCATGCACATTGCTCACTACTGAGAAGTGCAGACATCATGCCAGGTAACTCGCATTGTAGGACCAGGGAAAGCTTTTAAAGAGACCCATTTCCTCTTAGTATTTCCCTTCTCTTTTTACTACGAAGGAGCAAAATCATCGTGGGGTGATTAGCAGACAGACCACCAGGCGCACAACTTCTATTGCCCTGGACTCTCTGAGACAGCTTCCCGGGCGCACACACAGACCTGCACCCTAGTACTTCACAGGTCTTCAAAAGACCATTTTTTTCGTAAATGAGACTGTGTTCTTTTTCACCCCTGTTTACAGCCCCTACCTCCCCACTCTGCCTATTGCTGGAAGAATTAGGCTTCCCCGAAATTTCACTCTGGTTGCGCCTCTGGAAACGACCACAAGCAGGTAACTCCAGCACGACCCTGCTCTGGCCTTACACATTGTCTTGTTTTAGTGCGACGAAAATACATGCTTTGCCTGGCTCACTTAGTTCTCACACCCCCTCTTTAATATGAAGATAAAAGCTTTGCAATTACTTTTATATTCCTATACTGTACTTCACATGGAAATATAGAACTGCAGGTTCTCACCACCCCAAATTAGCTCTCTGGTATACTTTCTTAAATGTAAGAAGTACAGGTATTCAGTATCTGTCAGTCACGGGCACTTTAAAGCAGTGTTCCTATATACAATTCGACAAAATGTTATGTTTCAAAATTAACGTCTTACACTGAGAAGCTCCTTTACATTTCTTTCGCTAAATGTACCTTTGTTTAAAACACCACCAGAGAAGGGTGCTGAAGTATGCTCCACAAAGAGCAACTCAAAGCTTTGGTGTTCTTCATAACGAACATCTGTGTCAATGCTTATCACCAGCCTTTTCAACCCCTTAAGAGGCTTGGTGGACGAGTATAATACGTCGTATTTAGAATCGGGGGCGGAGGGTTCTCGGAAATAAGAACGTATAGTTGAATAAAGGGCGAGTGGATGTATGGCCAGATGGATGAAGGGATAGGTAAATGGCTGAATGTATCAATGTATGTATGGAAGGATAAATGAATGCATGGATCAGTACTTAGGATAGACGGGTGGTCTGATAGATGCTTAGGGTTGGTTCTAGGACAGATCTATGTACGGATATATAGGCGTATGGCTGCATGGATGGCACATTGCTTACCATAGGCGAGTGGGCTCATAGATGCTTAAGATAAGTGCAGGAACAGATGTATGTATGTATATAAGTAGGAATGTATACATCAAATAAAATATGGTTGAATGGCGCAGTGGTTAGGATGGATGGATGCTGGGCTTTAATTGGGCCGGGTCTGAGGACCAGCACTTATTTTCAGGGAGCCTTCAAATGGGTCTCTATTAGGCTCTATTTTTGGCCGTCGCAAAGTTAGTCAATTTTTTTTCTTTTTATTCATTGCAGTGAGAGCAAGCACATCGATATACGCATACTCATTTTGCTCACTACTAAGAACTGGAGACATCATGCTAGGTGAGCCACGTTGTAGAAGGAAGGGAAATACTTTAAAGAATGTTTTTTCTGAAAGTAGCATAATTGGAGGGGATTTTCTAAAGCACACAATGCTACTTATCTTGATTTAGACCAAGCCCCTACTTGCATAGCCCACACCCCTTTAAGACGTTTGCCGCCCCTTGTAGAGCCCCCCAGTTTTTTTCCCACTTAAAACATTGACTACACCATAGTAACAAAGAAATAGTCTAAGCTTCTATTGAAATCTACAATGGCACCAAGTTTCATAATTTGCCATAAACGCTGGCATCTTTCTACCACAGTGCAAAAGTGTCTATCAGGAAGAAGATTTGTTATTCACAGAAATGTTGTGTAATTTGTCTAGCTGTCTGCTGTAACACTCATCACCAAAAGGTATTAAAACATGGGCCAGAAAACATATACCATACCATAAAGCGATTCATAAATGGGGACACTGCCACTGCACCACCCTCTTCCCCATCCTTCCTTAACCTTATAAAATCAAAGAAAGAGCCCCAGCAAACCTACTAGAGCCACTATAGCAATACAGGAACTTAATTTCAACAACTGTCTGCCGGAACGCCCATCAGCAAAGCGTATTAAAACATGCAAGTTTGAGAGTAAAACATATACCATGCCATAGGGTGCTTTATAAGTGCTCCCAGTGGTACTACATAACCTTTAGTTCTCCACCAGAGGATCCTCATCAATAGTCATAAGCACATGAATATTCCCGCCCATGTGCGGGACCCCGGAAACACATATCATATATGTGAAAACCATATATGTAGCTCTATACATGTGTATATATACATATAAACACATACAATGCAGCCTTCCTTAGACATGCTGAACAATGCTGCAAGAGAAGTCTTTGCACATAAATACATTCCAATAAAGCAGGGAGAAATAAAGCCTATACAAACTGCTTTAATATACAGCAGAAAAGGTAATCCTGCAAGGAAAGTGAAAACATTGTCAGCATATAGGCAGCATTGTAGAAAAAACATCAGTGTAGAAAGCTGAAAAGCTAACCCACATAAACAGCAACAATAAACTGGCACCGTGCCTTTAAGCCAGCCATGACCCCTAGCTCCCATCATGCCTCAGGGGTGACAGTTAGGTCAGTTGTTCTTTCAGGCTCCTTCTGACAGGACCCTGGTTACTTCAACTCTACCTTTTTCAGATTTTTGTCAGAAAATACTTTTACCTAGACATCTTTTGAGTGTTGAAGTATTTTTCAACAGTTTTTGAAGGGTGTGGGCATTGTTTTTCATTCAGAAATGCCTTCCTTTTTGATCGTTGCCCCTCCTGTGGCAAAAAGAAGGCAAAAACAGACTCCCATTCTGTCTGTATTTTATGCCTGCCTTCTGATCATGATCCACAAACCTGCCAACATTGTCAGCTACTGTCCAAAAGAATTTTGAAGGACAGAGAGAGGATTCGCAAGTAAGATCCCAGTGTGCTCTCCATCGGCGTTGGGCTTGGCGCCTCGAATCCCTTCTTCAGCGTCAAAAACGTTGACGAAAAGACCATCGACGAGAGAACACCGGGCGTTGTAGAAGAGAACAGGTACGTCAATCCCTCTGCCGTTGTCAACCAGGTGACGATCGGCGTCGAGGCATCGATCTCCGTTGAGGCAGGCTCGACCAACATCGAGACACAGGTCTCCGTCGTCGCTGTCGAGCCGACATTCGACGTCAAGACATGCTCCGTCGTCGCAGGGTCACTGGCGATCAACGTTGAAGCGCAGATCTCCATTGACGTCAAGCAGGCGACCGTCACCTTCGAGTCAAGCTCCGCCATCGCAGGTTCATCAGCGACAGGCGTTGAAGCATACTTCTCCGTCAACGTCAACCAGGCGGCATTCGACATCGAGACAGGTATCATCAGCTCCGTCGGCGTCGAAGCGACGTTCGGCGTCGAGGTCCAGATCCTCACCAGTGTCACATTCGACGTCAAGGCCAATAAAGTTGACGTCGAGAGAATGTTCGATGTCGAGGAGGATTTCTCCGTCGAACCGTTCATCGGAGAGATCACATGCACGCTCACCCTCAAGAACAAGGTCTATAGGCTCCAGGCATTTGGCTTCACTCCACTCAACATCGAGACGCACAAAGATCCTGAACGCCTCGAGGAGGCGATCAGGATCCGGAGTCTCTCCCATTATGGTGACGCAGAGTAGATCGACGTCAAGGCACTCGCCAGTGTCGTCTCATTGCGATGCAGGTCCTGCTCAAGAACCCATGGGGCCTCTTCGCATTCCATTCGACGCTCCCCACAGACAATTGCGTCATTTCACAGCCCTTCGATCCATTCTCAAGAGCCTGCAGGTTCGCCACCAAGGAGTTCTCCGAGGAGACAGAGATCCCCTTCGATACATCTCTCTCCCAGATGGCTGCAACCTCTACATCATTGGAGATCAGCATCTGCAGGGCATACGCAATGAGCTGCGGAATACTCCAGCGCATTGCATAGATCTCCTTTGCAACGCTTCACCCAATACTCGCACCAGTGAGCACCGGGGCAGATCTCCTGATCGCAGGTCAGCACAGGGGCATCGCAAAAGACGGCGTACACCATCTTGGACGTCATCCTCAACTCACTCATCTAAGACGGATTACTGTCCTACCCTCACAGATAGTCCGCCTAGCAGAGTGTCACCCATTGACGATGTGAACACTTTCCATGTTGTGCTTACCAGGGGGGCTCAGAAGTTGGGCATTACCATGTCCACTACACAGACAACTACGTCTATTATCTTTGAGACTCTACATCAAAGATCTGCGACAAGACCGCTGCTCCCCTTGGAGCCAGGAGTCATCGAACCAGTAATGGATGTGTTTCTGGCCCCAGCTTCAGCGAAAGCACCTCCTGCACGTATCATGAAGAAATACAAGCCAGCTGCATTAGATCCTCTGTTTCTGAGATCAGATCCACCCGCTGATTCGGTTATTATTGCAGCAGCTAAGAAAACGCACTCAGTTCCTCCTCCTCTCTTCCCGGTAAGGAGAGTAGAGCTCAAGACTCTTGGGGACGGAAAGCCTGTGGCTCGGCAGCATCTTCTTTGCAGGTGTCCAACGCTGCAGCCCTGTTGGGACGATACGACAGATCTTTGTGGGATTCTTTGGATCGTTTTAAAGAGAAGCTTCCTAAGCTAATGTACGCTCATATGTCCACAGGTGAAACGTCTCGCAGGCGCTCACAGGAGACAGAAGACACACCACCTGAGAGGGAGGAGAGTCAGGAAGCAGGTCCAACTACCCACACCGTACCACAGGACACAGGTGCATCAAGTAGCCATCCTCCTGCACCAGACACAGAGATGCCTCAAGACTTCCTGGCGTCCCCTGACAGATCACAATCCCCTCTGTTGCTGTCATCCCCAGAAATGCCAGCATCACAGCAAGAGTCCACACCTGCATCACAACCCAGCAGGAGGCATGTTGTGGCCCCACTCTCACAAATGGAGTCTGCAGCAGCTGACAGTGAGGGCGACGAAACACACAACTTGACTGCAGATGTCAGCACTGGTACAAGGCACTCCAGTGCAGGGGTGGTCCATAGTGGTGCAAGACGCCGCAGAGTCCAAGAGAGGCCGGCAGATGCACCAGTTGAGGGTCCAAGTGTGTTCCGTGGTCTGGTGGGGAGCATGGTCAGAATACAGAGGATGCAGGGAAGAGCCATCCAGGCATGCCAACGGCAAATGCGGTCCCTGAACAGCAACATTGGAGAAATAGGAAAGGGCATCAGTGAGCTGGTACAGGTCAACAAAGAGATGTCAGCAGGGATGCGCGTTATTGGCAACTCGGTGCAGCTGCTATGCACCAAACTAGACACTGATTTCAAGGCACAGCGCAGAGAAAGGCAGCGTGGTCATGGACTGACTAAATCCATCAACCGCCTGGCCACTGCCACATCCCTGTCATGCAGGAGAAGCACTAACATGCAGGAGGCCATGACCCAAAACACAAATGAGATCACTAGGGGCATGGGCAGGATGACCAGTGCTCTTGAGGCACTGTTAAATGCCCAAACTGCACATACAGCTGCTCTGGATGTGCCTGTCAGTGAGGAGAGCACAAGCAGGAGAAGCATAGGAAGCACCCTTGTCCATGAAACAAGGAGGAGCAGGCGCCACGCTGAGGCCACAGGCCAGCAAGACAGTGAGCAGGGTGAGCAACCTACAGGTGTCACAGGGAAGCGAGGAAGGAAATGACTTTTAAAGTTCATGGTGATGTGAACCAGGACTGACATCATTGCTGTTAAATACTTTTTGTTGAACAGTTGTGCTTTAAAAATCTACCTCTTTACCAAATTAAACTACATTTTGTGCATACTCCACCTGTCTGTGTCTCTTTACTTACTTAAAAGTAGTTGCGTGTGATCTCATCCCACCTGTGTCTGCCATAAGTAGGTGTTGCAACTCCAGATGCGTGTGGTTCAGGCACTGCTTCCTCATCATCATGGTCCTCGTAATCTGAGAGTTCCACTGCAGTGCCCTTCTTGACCGCAAGGTTGCGCAGCATAGCACAGGCTGCAATCATCTTGCAACAGATGATTGGTGTGTACTGGCGGGCACCTCCACTCTTGTGGAGGCAGCGAATCCTGCTCTTCCAAATGCCAAAGGTGCGCTCCACAATGTTACGGGTTGTCTTGTGTGCCCTGTTATATCTCCTCTGACTTGGTGTTGTAAGGTTGAGGTAGGGAGTGAGGATGAAGGACCAGAGGCGATATGCACTGTCCCCTAATAGCAAGAGAGAAAAACATTACTCACATGCACACACACACATCCACCTGTAATACGTATCAAGGGAGTTTCACACAGTGTGTTACCTAGCAAGTATCCTTCTCCAAATTCCCCCGCTGTCAGGCGTGTGTAGATCCCACTGTTTTGGAAGATGTAGGAGTCATGGGTACTCCCGGGGAATTTGGCTACTAGGTCAGTGATCATGTACTTGGAATCACAGATCACCTGTACATTTATGGTGTGGGTGGACTTCCGGTTCCGATAAATGTACTCTGTGGCAGCAGGTGGGCATATTGGTATGTGGGTACCATCAATGCATCCAATTATGTTTGGGAAATGCGGCATCTGATAAAAGTCTGTCTTTGTCCTTAGCTGATCTGCATGCGTTGCAGGGAAGCTGATGTACAAATGCATTCTCTGCAACATGGCATCAAGGAATTTTTTTTTTAAACGTGACAGACTGCTCTGGGACACCCCACCTACCACAGCAACCACACTCTGGTAACTCCCAGAAGCAAGCAGATGCTACCCACAGCACAGCACCTGCACATGGGGTGGGATGGCGTGTGCCCTTGTGGTTGGATGTTTCAATAGTGGGTGAAGGTCCCTGATTAGGTCCAGGATAGTTTGGGGAGCCAGCCTGTACCTTTGCTAAATCGGTATTTAAGAGGTTTCCTATATCTCAAAAACTCATTTTACCATTTCTTATTTACCGATTCGGTAAATTTACCGATTCGGTAATGTTTCCAAATCGGAATATTTTCCGATTCGGTTTTTTTTTCCGATTCGGTAAATTTACCGATTTGTAAAATTTACAGAATCGGTATATTTTCCGATTCTGTATTTTTTTCGATTCGGTAAGGTTTCCGAATCGGAAACTTTACCGATTTGGTATATTTACCGATTCTGATGTTTTCGGGCCAGGTACATCCCGAATGCCCAATACCGGTCAGTAACGGCCGAAAATCAGTAAAATTGCCCGTTACTGACCAGTATTGGCCTACCTACATCTGGCCCTAAGTTTATTGTGGTTTATAAGATTACCCTTTGCATGTTTTACTAAACAACAATGACATCCAACTACTGCAAACTTTCCTTCTTTTGAATTCTGTTAATCATTTCTTTTGAAGCTATAATGTTGAAGTACTTCATACAGACATAGCTGTTCCAGATGTCGACTCCTTTTCGGATAGTATGTGTCCAACATATTAGTTTTAAGAATGTCTGTACTGTCAGGCTCATTTGCTGCTAATTGTTCAGTTTCTTCCAATGTTTTCAACACTCTATTTCGTTTGCAGGCAAGACCTAAACTTACCCAAATGATTCCTCGTGATTTTGAATATAAACTTGAAGAGCACAAGGGGTCTGAACATTCATTGGATCCAATGTCTTGGTGGGAAAGCATTTTCAATGTTAAGCTGTACAATTTTTTGCTAAGGCTTTTCTCTTGTGCGATTTCTTCCCACATTTGTTTCATCTCTGTTTTTTCTGATTTTGTTATGTACAATGCAACAGCAATTGGGTTATCTGCAACATACTGGATGTCCATGTCCGCATTCCACATTTTTAAAATGACTGGATTGTAGTCATTGATATACTTTGACACTTCTGTTCTTTTTTAAGTTGTAGGTATTCTTTGGAGCTTTCTGAGTTATTGTGTGCCTTACAGAAGAAAAAAAAGAATTTACTCTTCCTTTAGAAATGACTTGACGGGGAAAACCAAACCAACGTTTGGTGTAACATTTTCCTGTAGACTTGTATTTTCTTCTGCAATACTTTCCACAACGATGACTTTGGAAACATAAAACTTGCTGTCTCAAGCTTCTATCGCCTCCTTTTCTTTTTGCAATCTTACATACTGTTCGATGAAAGACAATACTATTTCATCAGAATCATTTCCAAATTTAGGTGCATCCTTGATCCATAGTAGCATATGTATATGAGGTGCACCTCTTGCTTGATAATCCTTTCTCCAAAAGAAATCGGTAACTTCTCCAAGAGGTGGATTCTTTTTATTGCAGATAAAATACATCATATCTTGAAACCTATGATTAAAATATCTGCACACATTTACAGGATCCAATGAACACAGTTCACCAGGAGTCCTTATTTCAACATTTTTTATATTGGAATTCGCTTTACTTAAAAACTCAAGCAAATCTTCCCATGCATACTCTGCACAGCTAAGTGTGACAAACCATGTTGGTGTACCTAAGTTCCGTAACATACACTTGAGTTCTCCATGACGACGATACCAATACTCATTTGTTCCACATTGACATGCCATCAAATTGATTAACTGTGCTTTTAAATTTTCATATGTTTCTTGAACATTCTCCACAAATTCTTTTGCAGAAACAAGTGATTGATGAACTCCAGTTTTAAGTATGTGGTTCATAAGACAGAAAAGACAGATCACTTTAAAAAAAAAGGTCAAATATGTATGGAAGGCACTGTCGAAATCTAGGATCTTCAGAATATAATCTTGTTGACCGATATTCTGAAGCTGGAATCTGTACAGGTCGGTCATCATATTGTCCACCTTCTCCAGTAGGAAACAGCTGTGGAAAACAACGAGTTGCCAAACTTTTCTCCCATACACTCATTGGAGTTCCCTGTGCTCTTTTGATTTGAAATAACTCAATACTACTTCCTACTACTTATTTTGAATGCAAAGGACAATGTTCATAGTCTCTTCAGTCCTACACTTGTCCACTTTCTCTAGTTGACCACTTGAAATGTCAGATTCATCTTCTAAACTTATTACCTGTTCGTCCACATTTGCATTTATATAATAAATATTGTTTTCTATAAGATATAAGGTAGCCTTTTCAACTTTATTACCATCCACAAATTCTTAACATATTTTCCGACTCTATTTATCACTACCTAACTCAAAACGACCTTCCACAAGCAAGTAAGTTGCAAATTCTACCCACTTACCGATGTTCTCCTTTTCACTCTTCAAATACAAATAAACATTCCTACTTTCACTTTTATAATGAGTAAGTCGACAACAAACACAAACATAGGGGCCGATTAGGATGGCGGACGGACCTGCGTCCGTCCGCCACCCCAGAGGTAGAGGGACCGACCGCAGGGGCAGGGGCGGTCCCTCCGTGCAAATTAGGATGTGACCGCCACCCTGGCGGTCACATCCTGTATGTTTAATATTGCGGCGGATGCTGCTTAAAGCAGCACCCGCTGCATTGTTAAAAGTGCATGTTTTACATTTACATGCACAAAGCGGCAGGCACCGCGCGGTGCCTGCCTCTTTGTGCATGTAAATGTTGAGGGGTACCATAGGTACCCCCCATGTGCACCCCCCACCCCCCAACACACCTGGGGGCCCGCAACGGGCCCCCAAACACCAATGTCCACATGCTTTTCTACGGCGGAAAAAACCCGGCATGGAAAAGTATGTCTCCGCCGGCATCCTAATATGGCTGGCGGTGTCTGATAGACACCGCCACCATATTAGAGCTTTTCCACCGCGGTCGGAAGGCGACCACGGCGGAAAAGCAGCAGACGGAAACATGACCCCCCCAGCCATCCTAATCTGGCGGGGGGTAATTTTGGTGTCCGCAGCGGTGAATCCGCATCCTCCGGGCCGGCGGTGGCCTCCGCCGGCCCGGAGGATGCGGATTCACTGCGATCCTAATCGGCCCCATAGTTTGGTATTTCAGAACAAACTACATTCAACTTTCCAATTTCTTCTTCAAACTGATCAATGCTAATCACTTTTCCATCTCCTACAAAATCTGTAATTGTCAAACTTTCACTTTCTATGGACTGCTCTTCTGAACCAAAATATCGCATTTCAATATCATCACACTTTTTTTGAACATCTGATAAAGAACCATATACAAGACATGTGTTCAGTTCACTTAAACATAATGCAGGACTTTTTACATAGTACAGCTTCCTTACAAACTTCTGCATTTCTGAATAGTGTACTGCTAACATCCTCAAGTGATGAAAAAAACTTTTAGAAACTTTTCTTGAAAGGCAAGCCAGAGAATGCCCATACTTCTCAGTATATTTTCTTACATTACATGGATCTATTCCTTGTAACAACTTAATCTTCTGTTTAATACCTTTCTGTGTATATTCTCGTAACAAATTTCGCATTATATCCGTGGATTCCTGTCGAATACTACAAATACTACTACAACCCCACTTATACACAGGAGCTTGTGGACTTTTCCCTTGCACTTCTTCAGCTATTAACTCTACTGCAATTTTACCAACCATTTCCTCTTTTGGAAGAGGACAACCATCCTGAACTTCGTAGCAACGACCTCCAGTATCAACTACAAATGGTAAACTATTTTCCTGGAAGTAACTTTCCTAATTAAAAAAAGGCTCACTAGTTGAAGTATGTCTCCAATATCCACTAAAGATTTTGCAAAAGTTGGTTCTGTTCACAAGTCTCTTTTTTTCTACTTTTGTCTTTCAGCACTTAGACTATTTTATCCAATTGTTTTATTCTGTTAAAAATCAGAATGAATAACTTCTGTTTTAAGTTGAAAGCAGTATCCACTACACTGTCAATACACTGCTTCTCTTTGAATTGCAACACTTTCCTTTTATATTTGCAGCATGTCTTCATTAAATTCTGAATCATTCTAGATCAAAAAAGTCTCTGACGAATTTCTTGAAATTGCTTTTGTCTCCGAGTAACAGATACTATTTATTTATCATGTTTCTTTTTCCTGGTATTTGGAATTGAAGTCGGCTTCACCTTACTTGAAAAATTATTCTTTTTGCTTTGTGTGATGTTTTTTTCATTAAATGTTCGCAATATTTTTTTCAAAAATTGTATTCTGCTTTTAGTAGAACAAACTGTTTCTGTAGTACTCACATTTGTTTTATTCAAGATCTTTCCTTTTCGTCAAATATATATTTTTCTACTCTTTTCTTTTTTTCACTTCTTATAGGCAGTTCCAAATTTTAATACAAACAAAATAATTTCCAGAAAAACAAAAAATAGATTAAATTATTTTTCACATTTGTTCAATATATTAAAATAATAACATACAATTACAAAACTTCCAGACCCAGTGCTGCAATGTGATGGAGCACGACAGGAGAGCACTAGGATGACAAGTAGTGCCATAGAACATACAGCAAATATTTATTTAATTATTTACATACACCTTTATAATTGATATGTAACTGCACTACCCCGTACTTTTCACCTCTCCGCTGCATCCCACCACCCTACAGCACTCCCCCTGCAACCCACCGCAGACAACATTGTAGATAGTATTTTAAAAAATTGTAATCTATGTAATTAGGATGTTAATATCAACCAAACAGCACACACAAAATTACCATTATTAGCCTATCAATGTTATCTACCACTCCGCAAACATAACACTGCACCCAGGGCTTTAAGTGTGGGAGGATGTCTGTGGGGGTCTGAGCACCAGCACTTTATTTTTGGGGGCCTCGAAACGAGTCTTTATGGGGCTCTATTTTCAGGCCTTGCAAAGCTAATCCGTTTTCTTTTATTGCACTGCAGTGAGACTGTGAGAGCATGCACATTGCTCACTACTGAGAAGTGCAGACATCATGCCAGGTAACTCGCATTGTAGGACAAGGGAAAGCTTTTAAAGAGACCCATTTCCTCTCAGTATTTCCCTTCTCTTTTTACTACGAAGGAGCAAAATCATCGTGGGGTGATTAGCAGACAGATCACCAGGCGCACAACTTCTATTGCCCTGGACTCTCTGAGACAGCTTCCCGGGCGCACACACAGACCTGCACCCTAGTACTTCACAGGTCTTCAAAAGACCATTTTTTCGTAAATGAGACTGTGTTCTTTTTCACCCCTGTTTACAGCCCCTACCTCCCCACTCTGCCTATTGCTGAAAGAATTAGGCTTCCCCGAAATTTCACTCTGGTTGCGCCTCTGGAAATGACCACAAGCAGGTAACTCCAGCACGACCCTGCTCTGACCTTACACATTGTCTTGTTTTAGTGCGACGAAAATACATGCTTTGCCTGGCTCACTTAGTTCTCACCCCCCCTCTTTAATATGAAGATAAAAGCTTTGCAATTACTTTTATATTCCTATACTGTACTTCACATGGAAATATAGAACTGCAGGTTCTCACCACCCCAAATTAGCTCTCTGGTATACTTTCTTAAATGTAAGAAGTACAGGTATTCAGTATCTGTCAGTCACGGGCACTTTAAAGCAGTGTTCCTATATACAATTCGACAAAATGTTATGTTTCAAAATTAACGTCTTACACTGAGAAGCTCCTTTACATTTCTTTCGCTAAATGTACCTTTGTTTAAAACACCACCAGAGAAGGGTGCTGAAGTATGCTCCACAAAGAGCAACTCAAAGCTTTGGTGTTCTTCATAAGAAACATCTGTGTCAATGCTTATCACCAGCCTTTTCGACCCCTTAAGAGGCTTGGTGGACGAGTATAATACGTCGTATTTAGAATCGGGGGCGGAGGGTTCTCGGAAATAAGAACGTATAGTTGAATAAAGGGCGAGTGGATGCATGGCCAGATGGATGAAGGGATAGGTAAATGGATGAATGTATCAATGTATGTATGGAAGGATAAATGAATGCATGGATCAGTACTTAGGATAGACGGGTGGTCTGATAGATGCTTAGGGTTGGTTCTAGGACAGATCTATCTACGGATATATAGGCGTATGGCTGCATGGATGGCACATTGCTTACCATAGGCGAGTGGGCTCATAGATGCTTAAGATAAGTGCAGGAACAGATGTATGTATGTATATAAGTAGGAATGTATACATCAAATAAAATATGGTTGAATGGCGCAGTGGTTAGGATGGATGGATGCTGGGCTTTAATTGGGCCGGGTCTGAGGACCAGCACTTATTTTCAGGGAGCCTTCAAATGGGTCTCTATTAGGCTCTATTTTTGGCCGTCACAAAGTTAGTCAATTTTTTTTCTTTTTATTCACTGCAGTGAGAGCAAGCACATCGATATACGCATACTCATTTTGCTCACTACTAAGAACTGGAGACATCATGCTAGGTGAGCCACGTTGTAGAAGGAAGGGAAATCCTTTAAAGAATGTTTTTTCTGAAAGTAGCATAATTGGAGGGGATTTTCTAAAGCACACAATGCTACTTATCTTGATTTAGACCAAGCCCCTACTTGCATAGCCCACACCCCTTTAAGACGTTTGCCATCCCTTTTAGAGCCCCCCAGTTTTTTTCCCACTTAAAACATTGACTACACCATAGTAACAAAGAAATAGTCTAAGCTTCTATTGAAATCTACAATGGCACCAAGTTTCATAATTTGCCATAAACGCTGGCATCTTTCTACCACAGTGCAAAAGTGTCTATCAGGAAGAAGATTTGTTATTCACAGAAATGTTGTGTAATTTGTCTAGCTGTCTGCTGTAACACTCATCACCAAAAGGTATTAAAACATGGGCCAGAAAAACATATACCATACCATAAAGCGATTCATAAATGGGGACACTGCCACTACACCACCCTCTTCCCCATCCTTCCTTAACCTTATAAAATCAAAGAAAGAGCCCCAGCAAACCTACTAGAGCCACTATAGCAATACAGGAACTTAATTTCAACAACTGTCTGCCGGAACGCCCATCAGCAAAGCGTATTAAAACATGCAAGTTTGAGAGTAAAACATATACCATGCCATAGGGTGCTTTATAAGTGCTCCCAGTGGTACTACATCACCTTTAGTTCTCCACCAGAGGATCCTCATCAATAGTCATAAGCACATGAATATTCCCGCCCATGTGCGGGACCCCGGAAACACATATCATATATGTGAAAACCATATATGTAGCTCTATACATGTGTATATATACATATAAACACATACAATGCAGCCTTCCTTAGACATGCTGAACAATGCTGCAAGAGAAGTCTTTGCACATAAATACATTCCAATAAAGCAGGGAGAAATAAAGCCTATAAAAACTGCTTTATAATACAGCAGAAAAGGTAATCTAGCAAGGAAAGTGAAAACATTGTCAGCATATAGGCTGCATTGTAGAAAAATACGTGAAAACCATATATGTAGCTCTATATATGTGTATATATATATATATGTATGTATATATATATATATATAATATATATATATATATATATATATATATATATATATAAACACATACAATGCAGCCTTCCTTAGACATGCTGAACAATGCTGCAAGAGAAGCCTTTGCACATAAATACATTCCAATAAAGCAGGGAGAAATAAAGCCTATACAAACTGCTTTAATATACAGCAGAAAAGGTAATCCTGCAAGGAAAGTGAAAACATTGTCAGCATATAGGCTGCATTGTAGAAAAAACATCAGTGTAGAAAGCTGAAAAGCTAACCCACATAAACAGCAACAATAAACTGGCACCGTGCCTTTAAGCCAGCCATGACCCCTAGCTTCCATCATGCCTCAGGGGTGACAGTTAGGTCAGTTTTCTTTCAGGCTCCTTCTGACAGGACCCTGGTTACTTCAGCTCTACCTTTTTCAGATTTTTGTCAGAAAATACTTTTACCTAGACATCTTTTGAGCGTTGAAGTATTTTTCAACAGTTTTTGAAGGGTGTGGGCATTGTTTTTCATTCAGAAATGCCTTCCTTTTTGATCGTTGCCCCTCCTGTGGCAAAAAGAAGGCAAAAACAGACTCCCATTCTGTCTGTATTTTATGCCTGCCTTCTGATCATGATCCACAAACCTGCCAACATTGTCAGCTACTGTCCAAAAGAATTTTGAAGGACAGAGAGAGGATTCGCAAGTAAGATCCCAGTGTGCTCTCCATCGGCATTGGGCTCGGTGCCTCGAATCCCTTCTTCAGCGTCAAAAACGTTGACGAAAAGACCATTGACGAGAGAACACCGGTCGTCGTAGAAGATCACAGGTACGTCAATCCCTCCGCCGTTGTCAACCAGGTGACGATCGGCGTCGAGGCATCGATCTCCGTTGAGGCAGGCTCGACCAACATCGAGAGACAGGTCTCCGTCGTCGCCGTCGAGGCGACATTCGACGTCAAGACATGCTCCGTCGTCGCAGGGTCACTTGCGATCAACGTTGAAGCGCAGATCTCCATTGACGTCAAGCAGGCGACCGTCGCCGTCGAGTCAAGCTCCGCCATCGCAGGTTCATCAGCGACAGGCGTTGAAGCATACTTCTCCGTCAACGTCAACCAGGCGGCATTCGACATCGAGACAGGTATCATCACCTCCGTCGGCGTCGAAGCGACGTTCGGCATCGAGGTCCAGATCCTCACCAGTGTCACATTCGACGTCAAGGCCAAGAAATTTGACGTCGAGAGAATGTTCGATGTCGAGGAGGATTTCTCCGTCGAACCGTTCATCGGAGAGATCACATGCACGCTCACCCTCAAGAACAAGGTCTATAGGCTCCAGGCATTTGGCTTCACTCCACTCAACATCGAGACGCACAAAGATCCTGAACGCCTCGAGGAGGCGATCAGGATCCGGAGTCTCTCCCATTATGGTGACACAGAGTAGATCGACGTCAAGGCTTTCGCCAGTGTCATCTCATCGCTCATTGCGATGCAGGTCGTGCTCAAGAACCCATGGGGTCTCTTCGCATTCCATTCGACGCTCCCCACAGACAATTGCGTCATTTCACAGCCCTTCGATCCATTCTCAAGAGCCTGCAGGTTCGCCACCAAGGAGTTCTCCGAGGAGACAGAGATCCCCTTCGATACATCTCTCTCCCAGATGGCTGCAACCTCTACATCATTGGAGATCAGCATCTGCAGGGCATACGCAATGAGCTGCGGAATACTCCAGCGCATTGCATAGATCTCCTTTGCAGCGCTTCACCCAATATTCGCACCAGTGAGCACCGGGGCAGATCTCCTGATCGCAGGTCAGCACAGGGGCATCGCAAAAGACGGCGTACACCATCTTGGACGTCATCCTCAACTCACTCATCTAAGACGGATTACTGTCCTACCCTCACAGATAGTCCGCCTAGCAGAGTGTCACCCATTGACGATGTGAACACTTTCCATGTTGTGCTTACCAGGGGGGCTCAGAAGTTGGGCATTACCATGTCCACTACACAGACAACTACGTCTATTATCTTTGAGACTCTACATCAAAGATCTGCGACAAGACCGCTGCTCCCCTTGGAGCCGGGAGTCATCGAACCAGTAATGGATGTGTTTCTGGCCCCAGCTTCAGCGAAAGCACCTCCTGCACGTATCATGAAGAAATACAAGCCAGCTGCATTAGATCCTCTGTTTCTGAGATCAGATCCACCCGCTGATTCGGTTATTATTGCAGCAGCTAAGAAAACGCACTCAGTTCCTCCTCCTCTCTTCCCGATAAGGAGAGTAGAGCTCAAGACTCTTGGGGACGGAAAGCCTGTGGCTCGGCAGCATCTTCTTTGCAGGTGTCCAACGCTGCAGCCCTGTTGGGACGATACGACAGATCTTTGTGGGATTCTTTGGATCGTCTTAAAGAGAAGCTTCCTAAGGAGGATCAGCAGGACTTCTCAGAAATTATTCAAGAAGGAGCTCTGGTGTCCAACCAAGAGATAAGCACGGCAGCAGATGGGGTATCTCTGGCGGCTCATTGATATGCGCATGGCATATGTGCACGTCGTTCCTCCTAGTTATGTCTCACTGCATTAAAGCCTGATGCGCAACAGCGCATATTGAATCTCCCTTTTTCGGGTACTTCTCTGTTTGGGACCCACACAGATATGGAGATGGCGAGAATGAAGGCCAAATTGGACACCTTAAAGGCGGGGGCCTAGAGAAAAAGAAAGAGTTCAGGAAGCTATACAGGTCCTATAATCGGAAAGGTAACGAACAGAGGGTTCAAACCCCTCAATGGTCACAACGCAAGCAGGGGAAATCCCAATACCAGATCCGGCACTCCTCAAGAGGAAGAGGAGGACACCAGCAGCAATCCTCCTCAACAGCAAAGACTACAGGAAAGCAATTAGTCAATGCTTCCTTTAGCACTGTTGCGCACTCCAGTGGGAGGAAGTATAACACATTACATTCAAGAGTGGCGCAGAATAACCGAAGATCAATGGGTGCTAAATATACTAGACAATGGGTACGCTCTACGTTTTTGTGCGTCCCTAAGAGATTCTCTTCCAGTAAATTCTCAACAGCATCATCTGGGCCTCCTGCGGCAGGAACTGTCGACCCTTCCCGAGAAACACGCAATAGAAGAGGTCCCTCCAGTGCAGAGAGGGAAGGGAATCTATTTAAGATACTTCCTTGTCCAGAAAAAAGACCAACCAAACAAGTTCAGGCCCATCTTAGACCTGCAGGTTCTGAACAAATACATAAAAAAAGAAAAATGTTGGATGCTGTCTCTTCATCAAATTCTTCTGCTTCTGAAGAAAGGCGATTGGATGTGTCGGTGGACCTTCAGGATGCGTACTTTCACATTCCGATCACAGCACGTCATCGCAAATTTCTACGTTTCATGGTAGGACCAATTCAAAGTCATACCCTTCGGTCTAAAATCAGCTCCAAGGGTATTCACGAAATGCATGGCAGTGGTAGCGGCCGCTTTGCATCGCCAAGGCCTACACGTCTATCCATACCTGGACGATTGGCTGCTGAAGGAATCATCTCCTCTCATGGTGCAGGAACACCTTCTCAACTGTATGAACCTCCTTCAACGTTTGGGCCTGCATGTCAGTCTGGACAAATCAGTCCTTCAACCGACCCAGTCACTCCACTATCTGGGAGCCAATATCAACTCTGTCCTAGGAAAAGTGTTTCCTTTGGCGGAAAGATTGTCATCAATGAGGGTCAAAGGCAACATCATCCTTCAAACTCCTCAACCATCAGTGAGACAAGTGGCTTCTCTTCTGGGCTCAATGGCCTCCTGCATCTTCCTCATACCCAATGTCAGGTTACGAATGAGGCCATTACAGCAAGACCTAGAAGACAAATGGAATCAATCCTCGGGTCGATGGAACGACCAGATTCTACTATCCCCTATTGCAAAGAATTCCATCCTCTAGTATATGCAACCGCAGAATCTCCTGGTAGGAGTTCCCTTTCACCAACCTTCGCCAGAGCAATCCCTGATTATGAATGCCTCACTTCAGGGCTGAGGAGCACATCTAGGTCAACTTCAGACACAGGGCAGGTGGACCCCCAACAAGCAGACTTATCACATCAACCTGCTGGAACTGCGGGCAATTCACTTGGCTCTCAAGGCTTTTCAACCTGCAATACAGTCAGAATCAATATTGGTTCAAACGGACAACACAACCACCATGTACTATTTAAACAAGCAAGATGGAACCCGCTCTCGTCCTCCGTCTCTTGAAGCCCAAGCGATTTGGCACTGGCTTCTTGCCAGGAACCTATCGATCATGGCAGTCCATCCACCAGGTGAGCAGAATGTTCAAGCAGACTCCCTCAGTCGTCACTTCCAATAGCAAGAAGACTAGGTGCTCAACGACGACGTGGTGGCAGACATCTTACAGCAGTGGGGTCATCCTTGCATCAACCTCTTCGCAGACGAAGAAAACAGAAAATGCCACGCCTTCGCATCCAGGTTTTACCCATCAAGAATGAGGGGGAATGCACTTTTGATAACTGGTCAGAGACGTTTGCGTATGCCTTTCCACCCCTCCCTCTCATTCCGAAGGTAGTGGCAAAACTTATGAGATCCAGAATGAAGATGATCCTAATAGCACCAGACTGGCCTTGCCAATGGTGGTATCCGTATCTGTTACAGCTGTCCATTCGTCCGCATCGGAGGCTTCAGTGCAGGTCGGACCTTCTTACCAAGATGGGGGAAGATCTTACACCCCAGCCTTCCCTCGCTCAGCTTGACAGCATGGCTCCTGAAGTCCTGCAGTACGGACATCTGAATCTTCCTAGAGACTGCATGGACATTTTACGAGAGTCAAAGAGAACTTCCACAAGAACCTCGTACTCTCTTAAGTGGAAAAGGTTTTACTTGTGGTGTGTGCGGAACGGGAGGAGTCCAGTTAACAGTCAAGAGGAAGTCACCTTGCCATTCTTGCTCTATTTGGCCAAGTTTGGGTTGAAATACTCCTCCATAAAGGTACATTTGGCAGCCATTACGGCATATCGTAAATCTCTTAACCGACCTTCCTTTTTTCAACTACCGGTGGTTAAGGACTTCCTACAGGGGTTGAAGAAAGTTTATCCCACTGTTAGAACGCCTTCTCCTCCTTGGGAGTTGAACCTGGTATTGTCCAAGTTGATGGGCCCCCCATTAGAACCCATTCATAAAGCAACATTGCAACACCTTTCGTGGAAGGTACTTTTTCTAGTGGCAATCACTTATGCGCGCAGAGTAAGTGAGATACAGGCGCTATCTTCCAAAGAGCCCTATACAGTCTTCCACCATAATAGGGTGGTTATGCGAACCCATCCTTCCTTCCTACCCAAGGTTGTGTCGGAGTTCCATATTAATCAGACAATTTCTCTGCCCTCTTTCTTTCCCAATCCGACCACAACAGCGGAAAGGTCTCTGCATTCGCTAGCCCTCAAGAGGGTTCTCAAGTTTTATTTGGAAGCAACAAAATCCATAAGAATGCCTGATCAATTGTTTGTGAACTATGGCTCTGTTAGAATGGGTTTTCCAGCTTCTAAGCGAACCATCTCAAGATGGATAGTGTCTTGTATAAGGTTATCTTACCAGTTGGCAAATAAACCTTTGTTCGCTTCTCCTAAAGCTCACTCGACTAGGGGCAAATCGGCAACAGTAGCATTCCTACACAATGTACCGATGGCCGAGATTTGCAAAGTGGCAACTTGGAAATCGGTCCATACATTTAGCAGGCATTACTATCTGGATTCAGACTCCAGAGCAGATACCCAAGTGGGCCAGGCTTCCTTGAGGAATCTGTTCCAGTGTTAATTTTTCGGGGGTCTGTGTACGCCTAACGGCGGTTTCCTATATCTGAATGGTACTCAGATGAGGGGATGCGCTTGCTATTCTATTCATGTGCTTATGACTATTGATGAGGATCCCCTGGAAGAGAAGGATTAGTTACTTACCTGTAATCCTAGGGCCTCATTTATGAGGCCTTGCGTCAGTTTTGCGCTTCCGATGCGTCACTTTTTGTGACGCATCGGCGGCGTAAAACATGCCTCCTGTTGTGCACTATTTACAAAGTGACGCATCTAAGCAGATGCGTCACTTTGTAAACCCCTGCGCTACATTATACCTGCGTCAGGTATATTGTATGCAGAGGAGGCGTTCCCCCGCAAAAAACCTCGTAATAGTGACGCAGTGAAATCTATGAGATTTCACTGCGTCACTTTTAGGACGCTGTTGCGTCAAAATCTTGCGCCTGCCTCACAGCAGGCGTAAGACTGACGCAGGCCCTTTCACATGGGGCTTGCCCCATGTGAAAGGAAGCATTGCTGGGGTTGCGTCACTTTTGTGACACACTCCAGCAATGCGTCACTTTTGCGCCTACAGATACGTCAGAAATACTGACGTATCTGTAACTCCTTGCGACATGATGCGTCATATTATAAATATGACGCATCAATCATGTCGCAGGGAGAGCGCAGTGAAAAGTGACGCATCGCTGTTTTCACGCAGCAATGCGTCACTTTTCATAAATGAGGCCCCAAGTTCTCTTCCAGGGGTATCCTCATCAAAGTCATAAGCAACCCACCCACCTACCCGGGCAAGTGAACATGATACATACATCTGTTTCTAAAATGGTCTGCGGTTATCTGCAAAGAACAACTGACCTAACTGTCACCCCTGAGGCATGATGGGAGCTAGGGGTCATGGCTGGCTTAAAGACACGGTGCCAGTTTATTGTTGCTGTGTATGTGGGTTAGCTTTTCAGCTTTCTACACTGATGTTTTTTCTACAATGCAGCCTATGTGCTGACAATGTTTTCATTTTTCCTTGAGGATTACATTTTCTGCTGTATAATTAAGCAGTTTTTAGTATTAAATATCTTTATTGAGCATGTCAACACAGTACGGGCATCAAACATTTGTGAGCGGTTGCCAAGCGGGTCGCTAAAAGCTAGGGTTCGATTACAGTAGAGGGCTTTCAGGACACTTCTGCATTTACAAAGTCGAGGTTATACACAGCAAGCTGCCTACAACCCAGCAGGGGCCGGCCACGTTTCAAACATTGCAGTGCTATGTCAAGACTGCCAGAGCCCCCTCTGTAGACCGGCACCTTCTTTCGCCGGTGTGGATCCTAGCCCGCCCAAATTGCAGTGCTTCGCTGTCGGTTCACACACTCTTTGAACAACAAACCCCAACCTCCCCCCAATTTCCTAACAAACCTAACCCTCCCCATGCCCAACACCCCCTTTCCCCTTAACCCCAACTCCCGCCATCCCGACCCCCCCATACCACCCCTCTCCCTCCCCTCGTGGTCCATGATCTCGTTCCAACTGGTGTTACAACATCACCCAACAGTCTGACGGGCGGATTTGGTGCCCTTCCCCTCCTGGTCAGTCTCTGTCAGCCTCAACAATCTGAGGTACCTTGGGCAGGTCACCTCCACAAACTCTGAGGACAGGAGGGCTAGAAACGGTTGCCAAAGCTCAGCATACATGGCCCCCTCTCCCGCTTTATATAGAGAAAGCCTTTCCATACCCAGGACCATCCACAGTCGGTGGAGCCAACCCTGGTGCATGGGGGTAAGAGTAGAACGCCAATGTGCCAGGATGTTTTGTAGCGCCGAGCCTAGCGCTATAGCCATCAAGCGTCCCCTTTGCGATCTTAATGGATAGGTCAATGCGTTGGGGAGCCCCAAAATGACGTATGAAGGGAAGCGTGGGATTTCGGTGTCAAAATGGGTATCCACATCATCCAATACCTGACGCCAATATTCCTGCAAAAATCTACAGTCCCAGAGTATGTGCATGAGAGTGCCCAGCTGTCCGCATCCCCGCCAGCATAAGGGGTCCTTGCTACTGTCCATTTCATACAGCCACTCCGGTGTGTAATACCAATAGGTCACCACCTTTGTGAGAGTGTCTGTGAGCCCCATATGGTAAGCTGAGTGTCGCGCTCTATAGTATATCCCTTCCCATTCCTTATGTGTAAAGGATCTCCCCATCTCTCTCTCCCAGCGAGTCCTACTCGCGCTGTAGGTGTATCTGTGCTTGTACGTGATCATTTTGTAAAGGTCTGAGATTAGCTGCTTGTCGGACTTGCGCGTGATAAGCCAGTATTCGAAATCCGTCAGTCGCCTATCCGCCTCCGATCTCACCGTCTTGCTGAGGGCCCAGTGCCTGACTTGGAAGTAGCGGCGTCTCTCGGATTCCGGGAGGCCGAATTCTTGGCGGAGCTGTGGAAAGGGGACCACTCCTTCGGGACCATACACATGGCAAAGGGAGCGACATTCAGCCGACTTCCATCGGTCGAAAGCCTTCCCATCCATCCCCGGTTGAAAGTCGGGGTTATCAAGGATGGGGGTGAGTGGTGACGGCATGGTGGTGAGGCCGAGCGCAACCCCAACCTGATCCCAAATCTCCAACGGGACTCGCGTCATGAAGGACGCGTAAAGGTTGTGAGGCCTATTAGCCCTGTGCATAAACGGGATCTCTTGCAATGTTCTCCCAGCGACTGCCTGGTCCTGGAACAACCAGTGCTTCCCCGACTCCCATTGGACCCATTCCGCCATGAAGCGCAGTTGCGCCGCCTGGAAGTATGCGGCTAGGTTCGGAATCCCGATCCCTCCGTGCTCCGGGGCAAGCATCGCTATCTGAGCTTTCAGGCGTGGCTTCCTCCCATTCCATATAAATTGTGAGAGCTCCGACTGCATCAATTTAATCCAGCCTTTAGGGGGAGCGAGGGGTATAGTGCGAAAAATGTAAAGTATCTGGGGAAGAATCGTCATCTTGATCGCTGCTACCCTGCCCAGCCAGGACAGCGGGTAGTGTTTCCACTGTCCCAACTCCTGCCTGACCTTCCGTCATAGGTGGGTGTAGTTTACTTCTACTGTGGTCTGTAGGGAGGCAGCCAGTTTTATGCCGAGATATGGAACTGCATCTGTCGCCCACTGCAGAGGAAATCTGTCCTGTAGCTCAGTGCGCGTGTTCAAATTCAGCGACAGATCAAGGGCCACTGACTTCGTCATGTTGACTTCAAAGCCCGATACCCTGCCAAACCTGTCAAGATCATCCATGCAGGCAGGAAGAGAGCTCCGGGGCTCAGCAAGGGACAACAAGACATCATCAGCGTAGAGACTTATGACGTGGTCATCCGCCCCAAATTTAATCCCCTTAACATCCGGGTCTGTTCGGATTAGCTGTGCCAGCGGCTCCATATAGAGGGCAAATAATAGAGGGGATAATGGGCACCCCTGCCTGGTGCCTCTTTCGATCTTGAATCGGGGAGAGGATAAACCATTAACCCGGACCGTGGCAGAAGGGAACTTATATCAGTTCATCACACTGGTCCGAAACTTGGGTCCCATTCCCGCTTTCACTAACACCTTCTCAAGATAGGGCCAGTGCACCCTGTCAAAGGCCTTCTCTGCGTCAATGGCCAGCATCATGTATTCGCCCTGTGTGCGGGAGGCTTTCTCAATGAGATGAAGGGCCCGTTTAGTGTTATCGGAGGTCTGTCGCTCCGGGATGAAGCCAGACTGATCCGGCTGAATGAGGTCCCCCATGCATGGGCCCAGTCTGGAGGCAAGGATCCCTGTATAGAGTTTGAGGTCAACATTTAAGAGGGAGATGGGCCTGAATGCCCCGCAGTCAGTGTGGTCTTCGCCCGGTTTGGGTATAACTGCGATGGAGGCCTCGAGTAAGTCCCCGGAGATTGCCCCGTCTTCCGCGAACGAGGTAAAGAGTCTGGCCAGCAGCGGAGCCAGTTGGACACAGAAGGTTTTGTAGAAGCACGCTGGAAATCCATCCGGTCCCGGTGCTTTGCCGAGTTTGAGTCGGGAAATCGCCGAAATAACCTCCTCTGGGCGGATGTCCTTCTCTAGGCCATCAACCTGCTCCTGAGTTAGAGCTGGTAACGGGATCGCCGCCAGGAAGGCTGTTTCCGCCTCCGGGTCGGGTGGGGCTGCTTCATGTAGAGCGGCATAGAAGTCACTGAAAGCCCCTGCTATTGCTCGATCTCCGGTGACACATGTACCATCCTTCCCTTTCAGTTCCTTAACCTCCCGTTTCAGAGTGATTGTACGTAGCTTATGCGCTAGCAGCCGCCCGCATCTGTCCCCCCGTGTAGTATGCGTGCTTCAGCCTTAAAGCTGCATACTCCGCCCTATCAATGTCCAATGCTGCCAACTGCTGACGAGCAGTCTTTAATTGGCGCCAAATCCTCGGGGCACCCGTCCTCCTGTGAATTTGCTCTAACTCCCTGGTTTTCTGGGTGAGCTCATCCCTCTTGACTTGACGCTCTATGTTCTCCGCAGCCGAGATCGAGATAAATTCACCCCTTAAGACGGCTTTGAGCGCAGCCCATTGAGTAGCCAGCGCGGTGTCCCCGTTACTGTTATGGGACAGATAGTCCTTTATGGCTCCCTGAATTCTGGAGACTGCCTCTTTCTTGTATAGCAACGAGTCCCGAAGCCGCCACACCCTGCCCGCGCGCGGTGCCGTCGGCCCAGCGAGAATGACCGTGACTGGGGCGTGATCTGAGAGGGACGCTGTACCGATCTCGGCGCTGGTGATAAGTGACTGCGCAGCTGTGGAGACAAGCAGGTAATCTAGTCGCGCATATGTTTTATGTGCCGCTGAGAAGTGCGTGTAATCTGTCTCACCTGGGTGAAGTTCGCGCCATGTATCTACCAGCCCCAGATCCTTCAATCGGGCCAGGCCCGCTGCCGACAAAGCGCCGACCTGGCTAGTGCGCTGACAGGACCGATCTAATAAGTTATCAAGGACCAAGTTCAAATCCCCTCCCAACAGAAAGTGACGGTCCATCGTGTCAGTCGCATCCGTAAGCGTAGTGTGCAGAAACTTTTCCTGACCTTCATTAGGCCCGTAGATCGAGCCAATCGTATAGATCAGGTCTCCCAATGCAAACCTGTAAACCAGCAGCCTACCCCTGATTTCCGCGATCTTACCCAGTACCTTCCCCTTAAATTTGCGTGCCACTAGAATTGCCACCCCCGCCTTTTTCTCTGTGCTTGAGGAAAAGAATTGCAGTGGAAACTTGCTGGATTGGAGGCGATGGCAGTCCCTGGCTAAAAGGTGCGTCTCCTGTAGGAGGCTGGACTGCTCTAGGAGCAAGAGGACTGCTTTGCGTTTCACTGGATTGTTCAGCCCTCTCACATTCAGAGTAAGAACAACAAAGTCGTCGGGAGTCATCTAAGGGGGAAAAGTCTGACAGGTAGCCATTAGAGTCGCGCCCAGACTGCTCCATCCGGGGGAGTCACCTGCCCCATCCAACCTCCACCGTCCCACCCTCTGGGAAGCAGACACACCACACCACCATCGGACCATGGACCACAATCCCACCCCACCTCCCTCCCGCCACCCAACTCCAAGAAACCATCCCCAACTCAAACTCCCCCCCCATCCCCTCAACTGCAAATTGTAATTGTCTCTCATCCAAGGTTGAATAGGGAAAAAAGAAGAAAGTAAGATAGTCTTACTAGTCTGTTCGGGAGCATCCTCCCGCCAACGGCCATGCGGCCAGAACGGACATCCAGATCAATAGGCGTCGGTGAGGCTCTCATCCCTTGGAACCGGCGCCATTGTCCGTGGCTACTGCATCCACTGCAGCGCGTTGTCCTGCCGCGATCTCCGTCGCCGGAGGCTTCCTGACTCGCCTCCGCCTTCGCTGTTGGCTCCATTGTGGCCTCTTCCCTTCCATCTCCGAAGCGGTTCCTAGGGCGAAAGGGGTGGCCCCAGCTGTACGGAATGTTGTTCTGCTGCAGGTGAGATGTGACTGGCTTGAAGAGCCGCCGCTTGTGCAGTGTAAGGGCCGCCAAGTCCTGGAATAGCAGCGGGGACGTGCCCTTGAACGATATCGGGTGATTCTGGCGTGCTTTCTGCAGTATCTCCTCCTTGGTACGGAAGTCCTGAACACACACCAGTATGTCTGGAGGGGGCGCCCTCGCCGCGCGGGGTGGGCCAGTCCTATGGGCCCTATCCAGCTGTAGAGGAGATTCTAACGGCCGCCCCAGGACATGGTTGAAGAGCTCTCTAGCGTAGCGAAACGCATCTTGGGTAGCGTCGGACGTGGCCACATTGCGAATGCGAATGTTATGGCGTCTGGAGCGGTTTTCTAAATCTTCCAGGTGGAGTTGCAGGTCGACGTGCTGATCTTGCAGTCAAATAATTTCCTGTTGCTGAGTGGAGAGTTCTGCCTCCCGTTCGTCGCTCTTGGCCTCCAGGTCTGCCACCCTTTCCCCTATGCCATCCATCTCGCGCCGCACTTCCCGAATTTCGCTGGTGAACTCCGTCTTGAAGGTCTGGATATCATCACGCAGGGAAGCGAAGAGGGACTCCAAAAAGGCCTTCGTGATGGGCTCTGCACCAGCGTCCGAGGCCTGCTCCATGTTCTTCGGCGTCGGGGCTATTGCGTCTTTCTGCGGGGGGGATTGAGACTTGGCGAACATCTCCTTCACTGTTTTGCCTCGGGGCTGTCTGCCCGTAGACATCCCTCCTGCCTTGCAGTCGGACCAACCGGAGCCCTAGGACCCTTTGTTCAGTCTGAAAGATCTCGCCTCTCAGCGTGCCCGCAGGTTGGTAGCGGGTCCCACCGAGGCCAGGGCGCTCTCTCTGGACACCCCGCACGAGTGCCCTTCTGTATCTCCTTGATATGTGCGGTAGCACGCCGTCGCGTGTCAGGCCCGGCCTCAGGCCGGGAACCGCCCCCGCTCAGCCACGGTGTGCCTCTCTGTCCCTCTGTCGCCCAGCCCGTGTCTCGCTTCCTGCAGTGCCCAGGCCGTGAGGGCCGATGAAGTCAGGGTGTGAGAGTCTCCGTGCCTCCGATGACCCCCACCCGGCATCACCACACACTGCTGACCACCAAAGGCGATGCACGACCAGCTGGGCCTCGGGCAGGTAGGACGCTAAGTGGCCTCGCAGGCTCCAGCAAGGGGCGATCACTGTATTACGTTACTGGGAGGCACCTCCTCCGGCCCCGGCACCGTGTCCCCAGTACTTGTTCTGGGCCCTCCTGCCAAGCGGGCACCGCTCTCCACAGCCTCTCCAGTTCAGGCCCTGTCGCCACCAGCGCCGCCCTCCACGGCACCTCAAGTCTTTTAGAGCTCTCAACTGGTTGGCGGCGCTGCGCGCCACTCACTGTGCCTCGTGGGCCTCCACCGCTGTATGCACGGTCCGGTCCTCCATTCCCCAGGGCACGCAAAGATCTCTCCCGACACACCCAGGACTCCGCCGCAAGCGTGTCTGCTGCTCACCTGCGAGCCGCCCGGGGACGGGGTGTCGTCTATCGCAAGGGCCGCGGCTCCGGACTCTCCGGGACCCAGTCCCTCGTCAGCGCTTCTGCGCGGGCTCAGCTGCTATCCCACCGCGGGGGATGGGCTCCATGCGGCCTCCGGACCCCAGGCGGCCCGCCGGTCGTGCTGGTGTGCTGCGGTCTCGAAGGGGATGAGCAGTCAGGGACCATTCACCCGCCGCCGCCGGACTTGCTGAAGCTCCGCACCCTCGCTCAGGCCAGGCCGCCGCTCGAGCGCCGTGGGGGAGGGGCGGCCCGCGGTCTTCGTGCTCCAGGCCGCCTGCCGCTCACCGCTTGCCGCAGCTTGCCGCTACCGTGCCCCCGGTGGATTCTCTGGTCCCGTGAGTGCTGTCTGCGGTTCCGACAGCTCCGGGACCCCGTGTCGCGGGTGCCAGTACGTCGGAACCGGTGCTGGAAATCGGCCGCCGGCGGGAGCTGAGGATTTACGCGACAGCTCTCGCCGCCATCTTGGCCACGCCCCCATAAAGCAGTTTTTAAAGGCTTTATTTCTCCCTGCTTTATTGGAATGTATTTATGTGCAAAGACTTCTCTTGCAGCATTGTTCAGCATGTCTAAGGAAGGCTGCAATGGATGTGTTTATATAGATATACATACATATATATATCCAGCAACAAACAGCCCCAATGAGACCGCACTTCGCATAGCGGGTACTGGTGCCGAGGATGGGCTTATCCTCGCAAAATCAAAAACAACAAGGATCCTATAGGTAAAGGAAAACACCGCACTCCAACAAGGTCGTATTCCAAGGATTTATTATGTGCAATTATTCACCAGTTTCCACCACCATCGCGTTTCAACCTACAATAGGTGTTGCTCACGGTGTGTGAGTCCATCATCTCTTTCTTCCTTATATGTTCTCCCATTTTTGCCAATTAGGAGGCATTATGGAATATGTAGTCTTTTTACTTTATTTACTCTTTTAGGGTGTTTTAGCGGCTGCTTCATGCCTTAGTTCTGCTTTTTCCTCAGTTCTTAATCATGCATCCAAAATGTTTGCCACCTTTAATTCCAATTGTTTTTCATAGTTTGTTCTTTTCAACTTTATTGATCATGACAATTTCCTCAAATGTCACGCTCTCAGTGAGTATATTCTTGCATGTCATTATTCCTTATCTCTGGTTATGTAGAGCTCAGTGCTATCTTCTTTTCTTGTGGCCTCTCTGGAGTCTCAATTCTTCATTTCTTTACAGTTTTGTGAGCCTCCTGGTTCGTCATAGATGACAGTACAGTTCTTCATCTCCGTTCATCCCGAAAGGGATCTTAGTCCTGAACCTTATTATCATGCGCGATTCCAATATTTGCAGTTTTAAGGTTCTATTGCCTCCTCCTTGCTCATTCTTTGGTACAGTTGTCAAGCCAAAATATTTTATGTCTTTTCTCTCTCATTCTCATGTGTTTACAGATGTTTTACAATGGCGTAATTTGTTCCTCCATTTTGTATCGCCCGTAGGTGTTCCAGTATACTCTGTTTCAAAGGGCATATGGTACTGCCTATGTACCAAAGCCCGCAGTAGCATACAATCACATACACCACATACATTGACTCGCAAGTGATGCGGTCTATAATTTTGAACGTTCTTCCCATGAAGTCCTTCACCTCTTTCATGTGTACCCCACATTTGCATGCTTAGCACTTATTACAATTCACGAATCCAGTTTGTTGAATCTTCAGCCAATTCCTTTTCTCAAATTTTGTTGATGTCAAATGGCTGTGTACCAATTTGTCTCTCAGGGAGGGTGCTTTACCGTAGGAGATACTGGGCCTCTCACCTATTTTTGGTCCAATGTCCACATCTTTCTTTAGGATATTCCAGTGTTTTTGTAAGATGTTGATTATTCCATAGTTCTCTTTACTATAGGTAAGTACCATGCGGATTGTTGTTTCTTTCACGCTTTTGTCCTTTCTTTCCAGAGTTTTCGATCTTTGGACCGATCTTGCCCTCTCCTCTCCCATTTTAATATCCTTTTCCGGGTAGCCTCTTTCCCTGAATTGGTTTGCGGTTTCCACAAAGGTTTTCTCCATTTGATCATCATCAGAACAATTGCATCTCAGACGTAAGAATTCACTGTATTGAATACTTTTCTTCAGTTGTGGCGGGTGAAAGCTGGTTCCATGTAGAATGCTGTTTACTGAGGTGGGTTTTCTGTAAACCTTTGTTTTCAATTAATTGTTCTCAATACATGCCGTTACATCCAAAAATTGGATCTCCTTGTTGCTGAGGTTAAACGTGAATTGCAAGCCAATGTCATTGTTCAGTACGTTCATGTATTTGACAAATTCCTTCCGGCTGCCACTCCAGATGATGAATAAGTTGTCTATAAAACGAAACAAGATCTCTGTTTTGGCTGTGTACCTCTCATTTTCGTCTCTCCAAGCTACTATTGTCTCCCACCAACCCATGGTGAGGTTGGCATAGCTTGGAGAGAACGAAACTCCCATCGCTGTTCCACACTGCTGGGAGTAGATCTGGCCGTTGAAGATAAATACATTGTTGTAAAGACACAGTTCCACCATTTTTAGTAGCATCCTAGTATGTTTCAATTGAGAGATGTTTCTCTGTCTGAGGAAATATTCTATGGCTTGTAATCCCACCTCATGACTGATCGAGGTATTTAGGGAAACTATGTCGATAGTAGCTAAAAAGAAGTCTTTCTGCCAACCGGTATTCGAAAGGATTCTTAGAAAATCTCCCGTGTCTTGTATGTATGATGTGAGGTTTGTGACTATTGGTGCCAAAAAATAGTCTATATAGTCTGATAAGTTCTCATATAATGAGTTGCAACTTGGCATGATGGGTCTTGCTGGGGGATTAATGAGTGTCTTATGTACTTTTGGTAGGAAGTACATTGTTGGTATCATAGGGCTCTAATTTTTCAGAAATGTACCTTCTTCCTCTGTGAGTAGCCCCTCATTATGCCATTCTTTTATTCTTTTCTCTAAATCCAGAGTTAGATCATTGATCGGGTTCACAGATAATTTCCTGTAATTTTTCTCCTCGTTCAGTTGTCTCATAGCCTCTTTTATATAGTCTGATTTATTTTGAATCACTATATTCCCACCCTTATCCGCCGGCTTTATTATCAGTTGGTCGTTTTTCATAAGGGTGTCAATTGCTTCTCTTTGTTTCTGATTTAAGTTTTCTCTTTTATTGTGATGGTTCGTCCTTTGTAATGTTTCCAGGTCGCTCACCACCAAATCATGAAATAAGTCGATTTTATTTCCAGGACTTAAGATTGGACAGAACTTCGACTTTGCTTTGAACCCACTTGATTCTCTAGCATTCATAGTCATGTTCAGTTTTTCCATGGTTTGTGACTCCGTAGTTTCCTCATTTTCTGTCGCCAATCCCTGAATGGCTCTAAGGGCGGGTAAATCATTTAATACTAGTTCTGGTCTCATGGTTTTATCTTTCTCTTTCCTAGTGCTTCTGTTATCACATTTACTGAAGAATTTCGCCAGTTTCAGTTTTCTTACAAATCTATAAACCTCTATTCGAGTGTCCACAAAGTTGTGATGTTGTTCTGGACAGAATGTCAAGCCTTTATTTAACACGTTGAATGCTATGAGAATTCCCCTGCTGTGCTGGGATTCCTGGATCTTCATGCTTTCATGACGAGCTGGGCTCGTCATCAGCGTGCGAGGAGGCTACTTCATGACGAGCCCAGCTCGTCATGAGCGTGGAAGGGGTTAAGACATTGCGTTCCTTGAGATATAGTTCATAATCCGACAGATTAATTATCAGGTTTTGTTTTGCTTTCTTTTTTGATGTTCTAGAGTCTACTACTTCTTCACCCGATTTCTCAAAGGATAGGTTCTTATTTGTGCCGTCCCCTCTTCTTGTTTTTCTCCTTCTTTTGAGTTGGGTTGATAGCCTTGGCCTCTGCCTCTCCCTCGTCCTCCCCCTCGTCCTTGACTTCTTGGGGTTTTCTGGTCGATGTACATCAACTTCATCTCCTCTAAAAAGGACAGCTTTCTGGTTCCCACACTTCTCTCCTCCTCACTCAAATCCGACTCTGATTCACTTGTCACCGGCATATTTATTTCCATTCTCTTTGTTTTATCCATTTTGTCTTTTAGAATCTCAAATCTTCTTGCAAAGGTATAGATAGCTCCTGTCGCCTAATCTACTTCGTCCCTTCTAAATTTGCGTTGTTTCCGCTGTTCAACTTCATTTTCATTTCTATCTAAGTTCTTCTCCATTTCCTTTCTAAGATGTGCACATTCATCTTCTTTTTTCAGATCAGCAATTTGAGATTCAATGTCACTTATGGCTGGCTACGTGTAATTCATCAATGTCTTTTTTGGCATATTTAATGATAATTAATACCATATTTCTTGAACACTCCATATTGTTCTTACCCCACTCTTCCAACATTTCAGGTTTGGTGTCAGAGTGATTGGGAAGAGTGAAGATTCTCAGACCTCTTGGTATTCGATTACATTCTATGTATTTTTCGAGTGTAATCACTTCCCAGCTCTTTGTAATCTCTTTTTTCATGAGTCTCTCAAGTTGCACAAATAACTGTTTCAGGCTCTTTGTTTGGCTTGTACTATGTTCACTTATAGCACCACCAGAGGCCCCCCTGACGGAACATGGTTTCTGCCCACTGAATTCTTTTAGCTGCTCTTGCTTCCATAGCAGTTTTGTTTTCTTTTAAATTTTTAATTTTCACCCCAATCGGTAAAGGATTCTCCGTTTAGAGCTCACACTCGGTGGTACAAATTTCTTTTGGGTGTGCACAACCTTCTGACCTTGTCTATGCTGTTCAGGCTTCCCTCGCCTTACTCGTGTTAGCTACAATATCCATTTTCAAAAAAGAAGAAATAATTAACGAGGCCTCCTACCTGACCGGTCTCCTGTCCGACGCGTCCTGGCTCGTCGCCGCGGGAAGACGTTCTCAGGCAAGTGCTCGTTTTCTTCTTCTTTTCTCCGATTCCTTCATACGAGTGTAAACTGTGTTTCTGAATACACGCGATTTCCGTGTTGCGATGACAAGGGATTTAAACGGGGCAATTTTTGTCACTCCGCTGCCTCCGTATGCTCTTAATTAATTCCAGACCACCGGCGCTTCCAATGCCGGTTACTGTGTGTCACTGTCTTCACGATGTGATTTTCTTCGGATATTGGGCGCCTCTTCTTCACATTAATCCAGCAACAAACAGCCCCAAGGAGAGCGCACTTCGCATAGCGGGTGCTGGTGCCGAGGATGGGCTTATCCTCGCAATATCAAAAACAACAAGGTTCCTTTAGGTAAAGGAAAACACCGCACTCCAACAAGGTCGTATTCCAAGGATTTATTCTGTGCAATTATTCACCAGTTACCACCACCAACGCGTTTCAACCTACAATAGGTCTTGCTCACGGTGTGTGAGTCCATTATCTCTTTCTTCCTTATATGTTCTCCCATTTATGCCAATTAGGAGGGATTATGCGATATGTAGTCTTTTTACTTTATTTACTCTTTTAGGGTGTTTCAGCGGCTGCTTCATGCCTTAGTTCCGCTTTTTCCTCAGTTCCTAATCATGCATCCAGAATGTTTGCCACCTTTAATTCCAATTATTTCTCATAGTTTGTTCTTTTCAACTTTATTGATCATGACAATTTCCTCAAATGTCATGCTCTCAGTGAGTATATTCTTGCATGTCATTATTCCTTATCTTCAGGATGAACGGAGATGAAGAACTGTACTGTCATCTATGACGAACCAGGAGACCAGGAGGTTCACGAAACTGTAAAGAAATGAAGAATTGAGACTGCAGAGAGGCCAGAAGAAAAGAAGAGAGCACTGAGCTCTACATAAACAGAGAATCAAATGATTCAAACTATGCGTACATATAAAAGGAACGTATCACTTTCACTATCTCCATCTTCTCTCCATGTAATCTCCAAACACTCTAGACGGCCTCCCACCCACCCCACTATTTGCACAAAAAGTATAATTTGCAAACGTGGGACATTTTGTTTATCTCGCCCAAATACATTATAAACTCAAATTAACGCTGTACCTCATTTTCAAAACCATGCAGTCCTTTAAAGATGACAAACTACACTTCTTCTTTCTGATAAATTCCTAAACATATATAAAGTACTAGCAGTCCGTCCTGACGTTGTCCGGGTATGAAATAGAATGTGTGTAATGTGTGTATTTGGCAAGGGCAATTTATTTTAAAATCTCGCGGTAGACAACATTTTTTGTTTCATTAGAATTAGAGAAGGGCCAGCTGCAGCCCTGGTTGATGTTATCAGGCGCGTGTAATGTCGTTGAATGAGAGAGTTATTAGCCGCGGGTAAATCAGTTTAATGAGAGAGTTCAGTGACAGCGAGTAGGAGAGGCTGCAGTAATTGTCCCCGCAGACACGCTCATTTGCGTTTTCCCCCGCTTGAGGCCCAGATGCAGGCCTGTTTGATGTTAGCAGGCGCGTGTTCCCCCGCTTGAGGCCCAGCTGCAGCCCTGGTTGATGTTATCAGGCGTGTGTAATTAGTGTATCGATCCGCCGCCTGAGCCCGGCTAGAGCCCTGGTTGATGGTCGCAGGCGCGTCTAATTTTGTTGAATGAGAGAGTTCAGTAACAGCGCGCAGGAGAGGCTGCAGTAATGTTACTTACCAGGCCTCCAGCTGAACGCGTTTGTCATGCCCCCTGCACACGGCCACAGCAGACGATCTTCTGATTAATGTACGACCCACATGGCATGAAGGGCGGAATGTAGCACACGCCCCCAGCGTGCCCCTTGATGCGGCACAATTGCGTTCACATGGCATGAAGGCCGGGCACACGCCCCCAGCGTGCCCCTTGATGCTGCGCAGCAACCTAATTGGCGATTGTATGTACGACTCACATGGCATGAAGGGCGGACAAACGCCCCAGCATTTGTCACGCCCCCAGCGTTTGTCACGCCCCAGCACACGCCCACAGCACAACGCAGACACGCCCACAAGGGACTACTTTGCTGGCACGGTTCCTTTACCTTTTAAATGTATATGGTGTCCTACGGTACAATTGAATGTCTTGCACTGTATGATTGTGATGAACACCACTGTTTCTTGAAAATTAAAAAAAAAAATGTATATGGTGGCCGTCTGCATAGCCTATGTCCTTCTGCTGCAACTGCCCTTTCCAACTTTGTATTGGGTGTTGTGATAAGTGTTGTGGTTACTGAGATTACCCGCCTCAAAGGTTTGGGCTCTCTCTTTATAATATTAGTATGGACTTATTTAACAACAGGTCAAAATTTATGCATATTTTATAACCAATATCAAACATCACAATTTATTAACACTATATTATTTTGAAATAAAAAATACTTTAAAAACATCACTACTACACTAAATCACTACTACAGAACACATAACACACCTTGTTCATTTCTAACTCACCTTTGTAGTTGATATGCAGATTTCAAATGTCACACGCACATACAATTCTTTCTTTGTCACAAAGGACATGTAAAGCACCAATTTCATCAAGAATGGAACCAGTAATGGCACAATTTCTCTGTTGCTCCACACATAAATACATGTGAAGAACAAATCATAATACTTCATTCCTTCAACGACATTCCAAAACGTATCTCCATTGGTTAATTTTGATTTTCCATACGAAAAGCTACTTAATATTCCGTGCCACATACAGTTCACAAGTTCAACCTATTTTATCACCACACTTTTTGGAACATTCTACAACACCTGCAGGTTAAAAGTTAATCAATTTTGTTTAACCTAACGATATACTTTTGCAACATTTTATCGTACATTTAATGGCATGTGCAGGTTAAAAGTTCACAAATGGGGTTAGTAGTTCATCAGATTTATCCCCAACTCCAGCAGCACCTCAACTTACACCCCCAGCGCCATCAGACCCGTAGGACTCAGTGCTTTCCACTTTACAAATACCAAATTAATTTGATAGGCGCAAATTTACCTTCGCACTCCCTATATAACACCCCCTAAGCCCCATACACAAGTTACACTGTTCGAAACAAAAGTTCCTACGAGTAGGTATAACTACATGCTGACACTACGTGGACAGATGTGGCACAGCGGCCAGAGCACATGACTTCACAGCATATGACTCACAGTTTGGGCTCACGCTTTCATCCCCGAGTCCAGCAGCAGCTCAGCTTAGCAGCATGAGACTCTAGACAGTATCTCACATATTTTCCGTACCCCAGGACTTTCAGACTAGTATAGGTCAGTAGTTCATCCTAGTAGGTATCAACACATGCTGACACTACTTCCACAGCTGTAGTGCGGCGGCCACAGCACATGACTTCACAGCATAAGACACACAGTTTGGGCTCACGCTTTAATCCCCGAGTCCCGCACAACCTCACCGTACCACCATCAGACTCTATGCAATACCTCACAAAATTTCCGTAGCCCAGCACTTTCACACCGGTAGGGGTGAATACTTTACTTCGCACCCCCTCTATACAACACCCTAAACATGCCACAGAGGTTACACTGCTCCTACCCTCCTGTTTCCCACTTTTTTTGCCCTCTTTTCCCCCTACTCGCTTCAACGGAATCACAAAATGGAGGCCAAAACTTCCTAGTTGCAACCGCTTGCAGGGCTCGCAGCCAATCAGCAGCAAGCTCGTGCTCGTAACGCCTCAGCCAATCAGATGGCAGAATTCCCAAATATCGATACCTGTCAATTTTGATATTTCTCAAAATCTACTGAACGGGATTTACACCAAATAAACCAAAGCGGGCTTTCTAGACCACGACCCTTCTACCTGCCTAATTTGGGGTAATTCCGTTAACCCGTTCAACCTGTAGCCTTGTCTAGAGTTTCCTATGGAAATTAACATGGAGAAAACGCGTTGTGGGACCCCCCCTTTTTTCTCAGCCCCTCTAACCAATGAACCTCAAACTTTCAAAATAGGAGCTGATATCAACAAAGAATTTGTTTTGAAAATGTCATGAAGATTCATCAAACGACGCCAATGTAATAAGCAAAACAAAAAATGTTCTTCCTATAGAAACTTGGTCCTAACTATGCCTACCTACGAGCAAGCGCCAGTAGGTAATAGTATATATATATATATATATATATATATATATATATATATATATATATATATATATATATATATATATATATATATATATATATATTTATTTATTTTTTATTCTTTTTTTATTGAAAAAAGGGTGGCGTGACGTTCGCTACCCTACGCGGTGGGTGCACAAATCCGTTATACTAATATCACTCTAAAAACATATTTAGGATGAATTAATATATATATTTTTCACGTAGAGGTTTATTACTGAGTACATAAAAATAGCAATAAAGAAGTTATCAATTTGATTTTTGTGGACGCGATGATATCGCTTACCAGACGCGGATCTACACATTGCATGCGCGAAGCCGTTACACAAATGTAACCCTAAAATACATACTTACACTGAAATGATTTATTTTTTTAACTTGGAGATTCATTAATCAATCTTAAAAATTAGTCTTAGTGTTCTTGTGCAATATTTTTACGATGTTTTGAAGCACATTTTTATGTACGCAGCACCATCGTGCAGAGGACGTGTAGGGGTCATTATTCCTGCCGACGGCGTGTTTGCATGCGGAGCGAGTGTTGAGGAGTATGCAGCGAAGGTGGTTGGGTCCGTTCCTAATAGGGTTGGTGGCTCTGTCGCAGGTGAAGCTGCAGGTGCGGCAGGAGAAGGGTCCGTGGGTGCATTTCGTGGCTGCCTGGAAGCAACTGTGGTCTCGTCCGGCGTTGAGTGTGAGGAGAGTGCTGTTGTAATATCGGATTCTGACGTCGCGGTGGCGGTCGCGGGTACCAGGGGGTCTGGCGCTGGGCGCGGTCCAGGCGTGGACGGGTGCAGACGGGGTTGCCTCTGGCGCATCCGCTGCGCAGCCACGCAGTGGCCGCCATTTAAGGCGGGGAGGAGCAGCTGGGAAGCGGGAGCAGGGCAGCGAATCGGCTGGCGGGGGGGCGGGGCTACAGGGGAGCTGCGGCAGGGACAGCTAGAGGGTACAGAAGAGAAAAGGGGGAGGTGGGGGTGACGAGCTACGGTGCAGGGGTGCAGTGGGGAAAACAAATACCACATACAGTGGGGGAAAACAAATACCAAGCAGTTACAGAGATGAAGACAAGGATGACAATCAGGCAAAAAACGCAAGCAGGCAGACAAGAGCCCTTTGGGACTCGAACTCATGGCAGCAGCGGAGGCATGGAGGGAGAGGGCACAGACACACGGGTGGAGCTGTGCGGCGTGGGGAGCGACCTGGCCTACTTTTAGTATGGGTGCTTAATTTACGCGCAACGGGTGCACAACCCCTACGCGACTTCATGTCACATAGAAAGAAAGCTTCTTATTGCTTAAAGAGGTTTTCATTTTGTTGGTGGGTGGAACCAAGACCTCTTCATTTTGGGTGTGTATGTCTTGAAGTCTACCTTTTTTGTAGGCTCTGTTAATTTTTTATTTTTTAGGCTGTTTTTCATCTTTCCCCCCAAAAAATGGCATCAGCGTTTCCTTGAAGAGCAGGATGAGGAGACGGATGAGGTAGAGGAGCCAGAGAAGAAGAGGAGAGAAAGCATCATGTGGGCTTTTTTCACTATGCCTGAAGGTGAAAAGAAAGTGAACGCCCGTAAGGTGACATGTGCAATTTGTCACAAAGTCATGTCAAGAGGATCAGAAAATAAGTACTCATGTGGTACTTCTTCCATGAAAAAACATCTTGATAAAATACACCCTGTTCGTCTTACAAGAGAGGTGGAGCACCGAAGAAGGGAAGAAGCAGCCAATGATGATGGAACTCAACCATAAACATCTGCAGGGGTTGTTTTAAGTACACCACAACCTCTCATTGTTCCGGAGTTGGCGGATGCTGGCATCCACTGCAGAAAATGTTTGACCACTGTGTGTTGGAGTGCTGAGAGCTCTCAATGGACACTGTCAAGACTCTCTGCAGAGCTCACAGATGTTAATTCTCTTTTGTTGTTACTTGTGTTTCTTTGTTGAAAAGAAACAGCAAAGTTGGACTCTTAACTTTTATTTTTTGTATTTTTTGTAAAAACACCCAAAAAATAAGAAAAAAAATGAAAATCTCCAAAAATATCAACCTCCCCCCCAAAGTGGTTCTAACGGAACCACCTAAACTGGTTAAAAATAGAAAATTTGGACGCAGTGAAAGTCATTGCTTGTATGAATGTGTGTATGATCAATGTTAGAGTGGATTGCATAAGTGCAGGGATACGCCTGGGTGATTGGGTGAGTGTATGGCAAGTACCTGAGTCAAAATATCAGTGCAAGGTTAATGCCTGGGTCATTGGATGAGTACATAGGTAGTGCCTGAGTGAATGGATGAGTGCATGGGTAGTGCCTGAGTGAATGCTTGAGTGCAACAGTAGTGCCTGAGTGATTGCATAACTGCAAGGGTACTGCCTGAGTGATTGGATGATTGCATGGGTAGTGCTTGAGTGGAAGGGTAATGACTGGGGGGCATATTACCAAGGGCATTATCGCCGCTTTAGCGGGAATGTTTCCGCTAAAGCGGCGATAATTTTATTGCCCTATTACCTAGCTGTCGCTAACATCAGTTAGCGACAGCTAATAGGCGATAGCGGGCATTTAGGGGCCCACTCTGCATGTCAGCGATGATTATCGCTAATGACATGCAAAGTGGGCGTGCCAAGATGTTAGCGACTGAAAACAGTCGCTAACATCGCTATCCCCTATTACCAACTTTTGGAAATAATCCGCTAAGCGTGATTATCTCCAACAGCTAACGCCCGCGCAGAGCAGTTCTAAGCCATGTTATCCAATGGAAGGGGTGGATAACATGGCTAAGAGCATTGTCACGATAATGCATGAATATCGCTGATTTTACAGCGATATTCATGCATTTCCCGCGATTTCTACCGCTTTTGAGATAAGCCTTGATAATATCAAGGTATCTCAGCGGTAAAAATCGTCGGAGCGCGGCGATATTTTAATGCCCGCTAACCAAGCTTAGCGATAATTATCGCTATAGCTTGGTAATATGCCCCTGGGTGCTTAGATCAGTGCATAGGTGGTGCCTCAGTAAACGGATGACTGCAAGCGTAATGCCTGGGTCATTGGATGAGTGTGCGGCTAGTGTCTGAGTCATTGGATGCATGCACGGATAGTCCTTGAGGGAATGGCTGAGTGCATGGGTAGTGCCTGAGTGAATAGTTGAGTGCAAGACTTGTGCCTGGGTGATTGTACAATTGCGTAGGTAATGCTTGATTGATTGTATGTAATGTAAATTGGTATGACGGAATCAGTTGTGGTTTCGGTCCTAGACAACCTCAGGAAGGGAATGGATTACAACAAACATCAGGCGCTGGTGCTCCTCGATCTCTCCGCCGCCTTTGACACGGTGGACCACACCATCTTACTGTCCCATGTCAGGGCGGCTGGAATCGAGGGATCAGCCGTGGTCTGGCTTTCCTCCTTCCTGAGGGACCGCACCCAGGCGGTCCGGCTGGGAGACTTCACGACTACCTCTCTCCCTGTCACTTGCGGTGTTCCCCAGGGTTCCTCTCTTTCCCCCCTACTGTTTAACCTTTATATCTTTCCTCTCATTTTCGCTCTTCAGCAGCTGGAGGTCACCGTGTTTAATTATGCGGATGACCTCCAGCTCATCTTTGATCTATCCTCTTCTCCCCTCTCTGTCTCTAATTTCCAGTCTATTATGATTTTTATCAGGGACTGGATGAACCACAACCATCTCAAATTGAACCCGGACAAAACCGAGTTGGTTCTCACTGGTGGTTCTTCCAGTCCCTGGAACTCTCTTTTCTGGCCCTCTTCTCTTGGTCCCGCCCCCACTCCTTCTACCACGGTCAAAACACTGGGTGTCAAAATGAACCACCATCTCACCCTCCATTCACAAATTAGCTCTGTAGTCTCCTCCTGCTTCCTCACCCTCCGAACCATCCGCACCGTCTCACGCTTCTTCTCCCCCCAGGCACTCAAGTTGATTATGGCCGCCCTGGTAATATCGCGGCTGGATTATGCCAATGCCCTATACAACGGCATCCCGGCATACAGCCTGCGGAGGCTCCAACTGGTCCAGAACCAGGCGGCCCGGCTGGTCTATGGTCTTCCGCGCTACCACCACTCCACACCGCTTCTCAGGGAGCTTCATTGGCTTCCTGTTAAGGAACGCTCCCTTTTTAAAACCGGCTGCATGGTCTTCCAGGCCCGCCAAGGCACTGCCCCTGCCTTCATTACCTCGCTGATAAACGAATACGTCCCCACCAGAGAGCTCCGTTCCTCTTCTAAGTCTCTCCTTCAAATCCCACGTTTCAAACGTAAAAAGTGGGGTGGAGCCAATTTTTCTACCTTGGCTCCTATTTTCTGGAAATCCCTCCCCGACCACCTTCGCTCTGCCACTCATTATGTTTCTTTCCGCAAAGACCTAAAAACTTTCCTTTTTAAACAGGCCTTCTCTGTGTAATAGGCCTTTTTTGCCCTACGACAGGCTTATTTAGTCTCAGTTGCCGGACCTTTCACTAGCGCCAAGAAACCGTACGGTGAACGTTGCGCTTTACAAATGTTTTAAATTGGAAATTGGAATTTGTAAAGCACTGACTGCCACTCCACAAGGAGTATCCTGGCGCTGGTTGGTTGGAGGTGAGAGAGGGCCCTAGCAGTGCTAAATAAGGAGTGCAAGGCAAAATTCATCTGGGGTACCATATATCAAGGTCTTCAGAGCCTTCCTGAATTGAGTTTCTGTTTTTAGAAGTCTTTGATTGGTTGGTAGTACGTTCCAGGCTTTGGTCCCCAGAGCGGCCACTCTTTTTCCTCCTTTTGTTTTCCATCTAAAAATGGGTGGTTTAAGGAGGTTGGCTGATGAGGACTTAAGAGTCCTGGTTGTGATGTAGGTGGAGAACCGTGATTAAAGGTACTTAGGTCCTGATTTAAGCGTGGTGAATAAAAGGATTTTAAAGAGGATTCTCTTATGTATCGGTAGCCAATGGAAGACTTTTAATGCCGCCGATGCTGAAGATCTTCATGGGAGCTTTAAAACTAGACACACCGCAGCGTTTTGGACAATTTGTAGTTTTTTTATTGTTGATGTGTTGGCTCCTGCAAATAGGCTGTTGCAGTGGTCCAAGCACGAGAGAATCAAGGCCACTGCCACTGATTTCTTTGCGGAGAGTGTAATAAGATCAAATAATTTGTTTAATGATTTGATGAGCCTAAAGCAGGTCCCAGCCATAGCCATATCATGTGGAAGGAAGGAAAGCGCGGTATCAAACTGTACTGTGGAGGTGTAGTTTCCTCTGGCCACCACTTGACCGGCTGGAATGATACATCTTTCCCAATAGGAAGGATTTCAGTTTTGTCCTTGTTACATCTGAAGTGGTTATCCTTCATCCACTGGATGACTTCGGATAGACAGCATTTGAAAATATGTTCGGCATCTATAGAATTGTTATCCAGAGATAGGATCATTTGAATATCGTCTACATAGGATGTTACTTCAATCCCGAAAGATCGTATTAGGGAGATGAGCCTTGTGGGACTCCTGTTGTTATGTTTCTTTCCGCTGAGAAGAAAGTACCAAGGGTCACCCCTTGTCTGCAGTTAGTAAGAAATGATTTTATCCATTTGAGAGCAGTACCTGAAATACCAAAGCGTTTGAGTCTCTTCAGAATATTATGCGAGATGGTATCGAACACGGCTGACAGGTCGAGTAAGATCAGGACCGCTTTCTTGCCTGTCGGCTATAGTTTTTAGTGTGTCGGTATCTTCCAGAAGGGCCGATTCTGTTGAGCTTCGGACGGAAGCCCGATTGTTATGGATGGAGAATATTAGCAGCTTCAATGTACTTGGTTAGCTCTTTATGTACGAATTTCTCTGTGATTTTGCCTAGCAGGGGGAGTAGTGAAATGGGAACGAGGTTTGAGAGCATGGAGGGGTCAATATTTTGTTTCTTCTTCAGTGGTTTTACCAGAGCAAGCTTCCATTCATCTGGAACTATGCCCAAGCTTAAGGAAGAATTAACTATCTGATTTCTAACTGGATTGACCGTATCTATGATTTTGTGGAGGATCATAGGGGGGCAGGAATCCGGTGGTGATCCTGATTTGCAGGCTCTTATGGCCTCGCGAGTCTGTTCTAGTGATACTGGTTCAAAAGTGTTGATACAGTGGGCGATGCCAAGGGTTACTAGCTTGGGGTGACATCCTGGTCATGGATGGGAATTGTTAAGAAGTCCTTTTGGATATTATGAATTTTTTCTTCAAAGTAGAATGAAATTTTATTGCACAGTGTTTGAGAAGGAGGTAATTCTTTCTGAAGCGCTTCAGGGTTTGTAAAGGACTTGATGATCGAGAAGATACCTTTTTGATCTTGGTTGGCCTCCTTTATTTTCCTTGAGTAGTACTCTTTTTTGGCAAGTTTAATCTGGTGGTGACAGAGCTTTCTGCTATTTTTATAAACTATTCTGTCCTCAGGGTTATACGATCTTTTGCACTTTTGCTCCTGATGCTTACAATGAAGGTGTATTTGTGCCAGATCAGGCGTGAACCAGGGGACTGTTTGTATGTCCTCAAAATTAAGACCAGCACTTCTTTATTAACATTTCAGAAGCAGATAAAAACTTGGCTGTTCAATCAATAAATTTGCCTCTTACTGTCAGCGGATCCACAGCGCCGAGACACCTACGGGTATTTGTGCGCTCAATAAATTTCTTAAATAAAATAAATATGTATAGATGTATAGATAGTTCCTCCTTAACAGTATGAGTGCATGGGTAGTGCCTGAGTAAAAGCATGACTGTGAGAGTAATGGCTGGGTCATTGGATGAGTGCATGGGTAGTGTATGAGACAATGGATGAATGCATGGGTAGTGCCTGAGTGAAAAATCCAATGCAGGAGTACTGCCTGGGTGATTACATGAGTGCTTGTGTAGTACCTGAGAGAATGGTTGAGTTCAAGAGTAGGGTCTGAGTGATTGTATGAGTACAGGCTAGTGCCTGGGTGATTCGATGAGTGCATGGGTTGTGCCTGTGTGAAAGGAAGAATGGAAGGATAATTCCTGGTTTATGCTATTAGTGAAAGCATTTTGCTAGAGAGAATGGATAACAGCACAGGTAGTTTTTTGTGAAAGGATGACTGCCTGGCTGATTATATCAACAGCATGATGATAGTCTCCAAATAATGTAAAGGATCAACATTATTTATATTAGAAACAAATAACATATAAATAAAGTTTTATCATCCATACTATTTTATTTATTTATTTTTATTTATTTTATTTATGGAATTTTTATTGCGCAAACAAATACCCGAAGGTGTCTCGGCGCATGTGGGGGCTAGCAGGACCGAAAACAGCAGAATTCACTGGTTAAACAACCATGTCTTTAAGAGCCTGCGGAAGCTGATCAGATTGGGGGCGTTTTTGATAGTAAGTGGCAGAAGGTTCCAAAGCTTTGGCGTAGCAACCAAAAAACGTCTGTCTCCCCAATTGCTGTTCTTGTGCGAGGTACCGATAGGAGGCAAGTGTTGGCGGATCTCAGCAGTCTTTTAGGGGTGTATAACTGAAAAGCATCAGTCAGAAACTTGGGTCCTACGCCATGCACTGCCTTATAAGCAATGCAGAGGGCCTTGAATTTAATTCGACACTCTACTCTAAGCCAATGAAGCTGGCGAATGGCGAGAGTAGTAGGCTGGCGGTGAGGAATGTCTAAAAGAATTCTAGCAGCCGCGTTCTGTATAGACTGCAGTTTGGACAGAACAAGTTTCTGAGAGTTAAGAAATAAAGCATTTCCGTAATCAATTTTGGAAAACACAAGGGTGGTAACTAGGGTCTTCCCAGCTGAGGTAGGGAGATAAGGCAGCAATTTCTTAATTTTCTTTAGAATAAAGAAAGCAGATGACACAACCTTGTTGACGTGAAGGTTGAAAGTCAACTTGCTGTCAAAAATAACTCCCAGATTTCTCGCCTTTTCAACTGGGACAGGTGGAGAGCCCAGCTGATTGGGCCACCAAATGGAGGACCATTCTGGGGAGAGTTTACCAAAGGTCATAACCTCGGTTTTGTCCGAGTTAAGCCTCAGACAGTTGGAAGACATCCAAGTACTAACAGCAAGCATGGCCCCTTGGAAATTGGCTGCCACCACTGGGCCGTCCTTGTGGATCGCCAGCACCAGTTGGGTATCGTCTGCATAAGATGTCAATCGCACCTCATGGGCCTTTATTACCCTCGCTAAGTCCGCTACGTAGATGTTAAATAACGTAGGACTTAGCGAGGAGCCCTGTGGAACTCCACAAGGTAGTGCAGAGACGGGAGAGTAGAAATTACCCAACTTGACTGTCTGGGTACGGTCGGCCAGGAAGGATGAAATGAGATCTCTGGCCGTACCGTTTATCCCCAGAGCTGTGACACTGTCGACCAAAATAGCATGGTCGACCGTGTCAAATGCTGCGGACAGGTCCAGAAGGATCAGAACGGCCACCCCTCCCTGGTCCATAATAGCTCTGATCTCATCTGAGGCTTTAATTAAAGCGGTCTCAGTTCCATGCCCTTTCCTGAAGCCAAACTGTGTTTCGTCTAGAAGTTGGTAAGTATCGACGAACTCTGAGAGTTGTTTATTCATCAGTGCTTTGCATATTTTGGCAGGAAAGGGGAGACACGCAATGGGTCTGTAACTGGTCAGAGCAGTGGGATCCAGGGTGGATTTTTTTAAAAGAGGTTTAATCACTGCCCTCTTCCACGGGGCAGGGTAGTGGCCAGTTTGAAATGCGGTGTTACAAATTTCCATAAGTGGGCGAGAGATCACCTCACTTAGATTGGCCATCACTGAGGGGGGACAAGGGTCCAAGGGGGAGCCAGACTTGGTGGTGGAGATAAGTCTGCTGATTTGGTCTTGTGTGGTGGGGACAAACGAGGAGAAGGGATCATGGTCAGTGACAAGTTCTTCCTTACTGCTGACTCTAGCTCTTGTCTCTACATCATCAGCAAAAGATGCGTAAATATCTGCCACCTTAGTGATGAAGAAGGTGGACAAGGCATTGCAGAAAGGCTGGGAAGGTTCAGCTCCAGGACCCGAGGAAGGAGTGGACAGGGAGGTGACCACTGAGAACAGTTCTCTGGCAGAGTTCCTGGCATTATCTATTTGGGTCGAGAAAAAGATGATTTTTTGAGCAGTGATAGCCTTTTTATATATTATCAAGGCATCTTTGTAGGATTGCTTAGCTATGGAGCAATACGATTTCCTCCAGCGCCTTTCTAGGTTCCTACAGTGTTGTCGGTGAAGCGTAAGCTCTTCTGTGTACCACACCGCCGACGGGGATCTTCTATTAGGTCGTATAGACTTCTCCGGGGCTACCTGATCAGCAGCATTCCTGATCCAATCTTGAAAATCGGAGGCTGAGGGGACAGGGTTGGGTCCTCTCATAGGGGAGGATAGTGTCAGGATATCTGCCATCTGAGGGATATCAGCATTCTTCCAGGCACGGGTTCCTACCCTAAAGGTGGTCTGGAGGGGGGAAGGTTAACCGGCCGGGTATGTATACCAAAGATAATGGCCCTATGATCAGTCCACGTGAGGGGCAGAATATCTAATACAGAGATGAGTGGGTTGTTAGAGAACAAACCATCTAATGTGTGTCCCGCCTGGTGAGTAATTCCCTTTACCAATTGTTGAAGTCCTAGGGTTAGGAAATCAGCAGTGAGTTGAATGGTATCGTGGTTGGCCTGTTCTTCCAAAGGGAAGTTAAAATCTCCCAGTATCATGTAATCCGTCGAGCATATAATATGGTCATTTAGCTCAGAGAGAGAAGCAAGAAAGGAGTTCCGAGGTCCAGGAGGTCGATATAACAAAATACCTTTAAGGGTTTGTTTACAATTAATGTTGATAGCAAAGGTGGCTGCTTCACAGTTAGAGGATTGAATTGGATCAAGCGTAGTGCGGTACTGATTCTTATAGATAATAGCAAGTCCTCCACCTCTTCCTAAGTGTCTGTCATGTCTCACAACACTGTAACCCTCAGGGGTTGCCTGGCAAAAATCCGGTCCTGAGCCCGCATCTCCCCAAGTTTCGGTGGCAAAAAGGAAGTCAAGATCATGAGCAATGATAAACTCACTAATATATAAGCTATGGCAGGGAAGGGATCGCGTGTTGATAAGCGCTGCTCAGCAGCCATGAAAGTAAGTGATAGAGCATATGTTAGTAGGTGCGTCAGAAACTGACGAATCTGGCAAACATGGAGGCGGAAGTTGGTATTGGCACCCAGGACAAGGGAAAGGGGTAATACCCACAGCCGTAGGCTGAATGATACAATGTTGACAAAAATAACCAGGGTTAAGCTGTCTAAGTTGTAGGGGAGAATAACACACTGAAGGGCCAGGGGTCATGGCCCTGGGCCGTGTCCGGTCGCGGACGGGCGCAGACGGGCTTGGCTTAGGCGCGGCTTCGGCACGCATCCGGCGCACCCGCTGCGCCAGCCCGCTGCGCCGTCTGGTCATGGTGACAGTTATATAGGGTGTGAGGAGGGCGGAGAGGCCGGCGCGACTAGAGCGCAGCCCCAGCCACACCAAAGATGGCGCCCACCGTCGCTTACAGCCGGCTCAATAAACGGCTGGGCGAGGCAGGGAGCAAGATGCAATAGCGTGTGGAGGGGTGTCAGTGTGCCTCATAAAATTCCCCTTTTAACTGAGTAATTTAGAGCCCCCAACAGCAAAATAGTTACACAGGTTAAAAGTCCTTAAAAACGATTTGACAACAGCGTGATAAAACAGCAAAGATGAGTGTTCGGTCCGAACTGGCTCGCAGCCCTAGTGCTCTCACTAGGGAGAGCTCTGAAAGGCAGCAAAGCGAGATTCAGGCCACGCTAAATAGCTTGGGAGGGCGGGAGGCCGGCGCGACTAGAGCGCAGCCCCAGCCACACCAAAGATGGCGCCCACCGTCGCTTACAGCCGGCTCAATAAACGGCTGGGCGAGGCAGGGAGCAAGATACAATAGCGTGTGGAGGGGTGTCAGTGTGCCTCATAAAATTTCCCTTTTAACTGAGTAATTTAGAGCCCCCAACAGCAAAATAGTTACACAGGTTAAAAGTCCTTAAAAACGATTTGACAACAGCGTGATAAAACAGCAAAGATGAGTGTTCGGTCCGAACTGGCTCGCAGCCCTAGTGCTCTCACTAGGGAGAGCTCTGAAAGGCAGCGAAGCGAGATTCAGGCCACGCTAAATAGCTTGGGAGGGCGGGAGGCCGGCGCGACTAGAGCGCAGCCCCAGCCACACCAAAGATGGCGCCCACCGTCGCTTACAGCCGGCTCAATAAACGGCTGGGCGAGGCAGGGAGCAAGATGCAATAGCGTGTGGAGGGGTGTCAGTGTGCCTCATAAAATTCCCCTTTTAACTGAGTAATTTAGAGCCCCCAACAGCAAAATAGTTACACAGGTTAAAAGTCCTTAAAAACGATTTGACAACAGCGTGATAAAACAGCAAAGATGAGTGTTCGGTCCGAACTGGCTCGCAGCCCTAGTGCTCTCACTAGGGAGACCTCTGAAAGGCAGCGAAGCGAGATTCAGGCCACGCTAAATAGCTTGGGAGGGCGGGAGGCCGGCGCGACTAGAGCGCAGCCCCAGCCACACCAAAGATGGCGCCCACCGTCGCTTACAGCCGGCTCAATAAACGGCTGGGCGAGGCAGGGAGCAAGATGCAATAGCGTGTGGAGGGGTGTCAGTGTGCCTCATAAAATTCCCCTTTTAACTGAGTAATTTAGAGCCCCCAACAGCAAAATAGTTACACAGGTTAAAAGTCCTTAAAAACGATTTGACAACAGCGTGATAAAACAGCAAAGATGAGTGTTCGGTCCGAACTGGCTCGCAGCCCTAGTGCTCTCACTAGGGAGAGCTCTGAAAGGCAGCGAAGCGAGATTCAGGCCACGCTAAATAGCTTGGGAGGGCGGGAGGGCGGCGCGACTAGAGCGCAGCCCCAGCCACACCAAAGATGGCGCCCACCGTCGCTTAGAGCCGGCTCAATAAACGGCTGGGCGAGGCAGGGAGCAAGATGCAATAGCGTGTGGAGGGGTGTCAGTGTGCCTCATAAAATTCCCCTTTTAACTGAGTAATTTAGAGCCCCCAACAGCAAAATAGTTACACAGGTTAAAAGTCCTTAAAACGATTTGACAACAGCGTGATAAAACAGCAAAGATGAGTGTTCGGTCCGAACTGGCTCGCAGCCCTAGTGCTCTCACTAGGGAGAGCTCTGAAAGGCAGCCATATGTATTCTTACCTTTGAGGTATATTACATACATTGCTCAGTAAAATTCTTTTAGAGTAGTATTGTCCTAAACAGCATTAAACAATTTTTAAACTTCACAGTAGCTACTAAAAAAGAAGAAAACCTGTTATTTAATGTAATGTTTTACAGAAATTATAACATTATATTTTTAAGAACATGAATTTACAAATATGTAACATTTTCAGTTGCCCTTTTTGCTGTAGATTCCACTTCACTTCACCATACACAGTGATTTCAATGTAGTTTCATAATTGAACAGCAGGGGAAAAAACAATTGATTGCAGAAAAAAAACCACATCAGCGTAGAGCAGGGTTCTTCAATCTGTGGGGCGCGCCCCCCTGGGGGGGCGACACCATCCCAGGGGGGGCGCGCACTCCACTCTAATCTTCCCTTTGTGTGCCGAACTCTGTTATGGCTGGAGGAGGGTGAGAGGGGAATTTGATGGGGCACTGCGTGCCCGTTCCTTTGTCTGGGTAATTCTCCCAGGAGGGGGTTAATTCACGGAGTTGACAGCTTCAGCTGCAGTGCGAGGCAAGGAGTCTCCTCTGCTAAAAACGAAAGCAAACAAACAGACACGCTTTCAGTTTTAGCAGAGGAGACCCCTTGCCTCCCACTGCAGCTGAAGCTGTCAACTCCGTGAATTAACCCCCTCCTGGGAGAGTTAGCTCTTCCCAGAAAGGAGAGAAAGTTTCCAGAGAAGTTTTAAGGCACGGGCAAAGTGGGCTCTGGCCCAGGGCCACAACCTTTCAAAGGGGGTGGGAGTGAAGGGGTGGGGGCGAAGGAGCCAGCTCTGTTCTACAGAGTCTTGCCCTCATGACCTTGAGTAATTTTTAAACACAATGTTGTAAATAGCGTTTTTTTTTATCATTCATATTTAATGTGTATTACAGACATTTTGCAGACAAAATGTGTTACACAAGGAAGCCATAGTTGCTGCTTTTTCATTTTATGCAACTAACATCCATTGACAAAGCCTACTTTCATGGATTGTTGTAGGTCTTATGTTATTGGATGCAATGATAGAAACAGCAAAATACCAGTCGCTGCACATTATGCTCAGTACATATTTTTAGCGTCAGTGTTTTAAGACACGCCCTTAATTACATCAGACAGGCCCCTTGGATCGACCCTCAGTTTTTTCATCCTACTTAGCCTTGGAAACAATACCATATCACAGTCACCTGAGGTCCTGGCACTGTGCAACATGCATGACTCATGACTTCCTAGTTTTTAGATTGCCCATGTACAGGGGCATAGTGAACCCTCCCCCCACCTCACCCTACCCCTTGCTTTAAGAAATACAGAAGGGGCTAAGTTCTTGATGGGCCTCTTCTGTCTGCAACTCTACAGACAAAGGCTTAGCTCATAATTAATGTGAAAGGGGGGTGAGTGAATAAGTGAAGGAATGGGTGAATAGCTGGATGGATTAGTGAAAGTATGACTGGATGAGTAAAGTGGTGAATGGAAGGATGACTAAAGGATGGATAGATGAGTGAATGAGTGGAAGGATGGATGAGGGAAATGATAAATAAATAGATGTATTGGTGGAATGGTGGATGTATGGGTGGAATGGTGGATGTATGGGTAAAAGGGTGGATGGATGAGTGAAAGAATGGATAGATGAGTGAAAGGGTGGATGGATAATGAGTGAAAGGGTGAATGGATAATGAGAGAAAGGATGGATGGATGAATGAGTGGAAGGATGAGAGTAAATAGATGTATGTATGGTTGGAAGGGTAGATGGATGGGTAAAAGGGTGGATGGATAAGTGAAATGGAGGATGGATCAATGAAAGGGTGGATGATGGACGAGTCAATGGGTGGATGGATGAGAGAAATGATGGATGGATTGATGTATTCATAAGTGAAAGGGTGAATGAATGAATAGATAGATGGATGGATGAGTGAAAGGGTGGATGTAAGGATGGACGAGTGATTGAGGAGGGTAGATGGACAAAAGGATGTATAGAAGAGTGAAAGGGTGGATGAGTGGTCAATGGATGGATTCATGAGTGGATGAGTAAATGGATGAGTGGGTGGATGGGTGAAGGGTGGATAGAAGGATGGGTGGCTAAGTGAAAGGGGAATGGAAAGAGAAAGGGAGGATGGAGAGATGGATGAGTGAAAACATGGATGAATGATTGGCAGAATGGATGGGCAAATGTGTGCATGGATGAGTGAAAAGAAGAACATAAAGATGGATGAGTCAAATAATGCATGCATGAGTGAAAGGGAGGGTGGAGAGCAGGAAGGATGGATTGGTGGTGGATGGATGAGTGAAAGGTTGAATGGGTGGACGGATGAGTGACTGGGTGGATGGATGAGTAAGTGAAAGGATGGCTGGATGAGTGAAAGGGTAAATGGTTGGATGGATGAGTGAATGGATGGATGGGTGGAAGAGTGGATGGATGAGTGGAAGAGTGGATGGATGAGTGAAAGGATAGCTTGGGTGAAAGGGTATATGGTTGGATGGATGAGTGAGTGATTGGATGGATGGGTGGAAGAGTGGATGGATTAGTGAAATGATGGATTGGGTGAAAGGATGGATGGATGATGGATGGATGAGTGAAAGGGTGGATGGAGGGATGGATGAGTGAAATGATGGATGGAAGGATAGATGATGGATAGGTTTGCAAATGGTTGTATAGGTTTGGATATGTATGGGACACAGATGGAAGGACAGAATGCATGGTGAAAGAGTTAATAGATGACAAAATGTACATGATAAATAGGGAGGGTTGTGATGACTTACATTGCTTTCTTGGTGCCATAAGAGCTGTAGTTCAGAGTGGGAGGTATTTAAATTGTTTAGCTACTCCCTTGCCTATGTGTTACTATTCTGTATTCTATGTGCATATGACATTTTGTGTGACATCCAACTGCTACTTGAATGAAAAGCCCCCATAAGCAAAGTCAGGTTCCATATTTTAAGTTCCACTTAATGAAACACCCATAATGTGTTCCCTATAGTGGGTTCGTCACAGCAATCCTCCCTTTAGTTCACTTATGCATGGTGCTTTACATCTTACAATGTATTTATTTATTTATTAAGGAGTGTGTGAGATTGGGTTCTCAGCACTTGCGGTGTTAAAAACTAAGTACCGTTCAAGACTGGATGTGGAGCACAACCTGAGGATGGCAGTAGCAAAAATCCACCCAAAGATTGAGAGTCTAAATGTAGCTAAACAACGGCACACCCGTCACATTCATGTTGGTGGTGTTATTATTTATCTATGTCCTGTGTAAAACAAAGCATCCTAGTAAAAATAATTTTCACACATTTTATCTTGGAAAATTATGTTTTGAGCTGTGTAATATGCCTCTGTCATTTCACCACACCCACTCACAAACCTGCAGTTTACTAAACACTCTTAATGTGTTGAACATTATTTGCCGGATATGGCCCGTAATATGCGCGTGGCAGTCGATCATGTAGTGTACCAGATTCAGGAAATTTCTGTCAGGTGGTGGGGGGGCCCAACATCTAAAAAAATTCAGCTGGGGGGGGCTCAACCTAAAAAAGTTTGAAGACCTCTGGCGAAGAGCATAATTTTCAATATGTGTAGCTATGTGATTTTCTATGTACACTTTGTTAATTATTTCCTTCATCCACATTAACTCTATTATTTATGTCAAATTCATTTGCCAAAATGTAGACTCTCATTTATATCTGGTACAATATACATAACAAATATATAAACTATTTCCATTTAAACACAATTGTCCAAATACAATATCAATTAGCGCAAATAATATTCCAAACACTAATTATAAATACTAATTGTTTGCAGTGCTGTCTACTCTCTGTTCACATCTTCCCAATAGGCCGAATGATGTATTCAAAACTTTTGCTTCAAATATATCAAATATGAATTTGGTAATTCATAAGGCAATCTAGGTTTGAATTCCAAGTGGGCATCATTGCAATGTGTCCTTCCTTGTACAGATGTTGTAGTAGGTCCATTATGGAAAATAAAAGCCACTGCTATATAATTTCTTCCTGCAATAGATATTTGACTTCCATTAAAAAATGTAACTTCGGTTTCCAATTTTATTCCCTTTGCTATACAACGTTGTAGTATTAAAAAGAGATATTTGCCTAATCTTTCTGTATGTAATGTAGACAAAATTTCTGAACTACAATGCGAACATTTCATGTCCTGATTGTCTGTTTTTATCAATGTGTTAAAAAGTACTGATTTGCCGTCTGGTATCGTCAAGTATATGAATCATTGTGTCCAAATAGTCCAAATAAGTTTTCAATCTGTATTCCTTCATGTTCTAATACTCCAAGCATAAGCCTTGGAAATTCTTGTGCATCTTGTTGTATATTGAGAGTAAATGTCAATGAACCAGTACATATATCCAAAAGATGCTGAATGCCAGAAGCAGTATGTATTTTACTTCTGTTAGTTACCAACTGCTGAAATACATGATGTAGTAAAGAACACAATCTTTTTTCATGATTTCACGATGAAGATCTTGTAGCTAGCTAATGGGCAAGATGGCGGCCGAGCACTCGGCTGTGTGAGCTGGTGCTGTTTCTCTCCTGGTTAACTCACCCTTTCTAATTTTGGAAGCCTCTGGGATGCTGGAAAGTTGAGATTTTGAAGCAGTATTTGTAAGCTGTTATGCGACTGTAAGCCATGAACTGTCATGTTCAGGGTGGAGTCATATTTACAGAACACTCTTTTCAACAATTTATCCTGGCTCTGGTTTGGATCACATTCCTACCGCAGTGTATACTCCTGCTCTCGCAGTCTCCTGAGGATCCACTTTGTAAATATGGCTCCGAAACTGCTTGCCAAAAACGTCTCTGCGAAGTCCTGAGTCACTGCAGCTGGAGCAAACAGCCCCGCAAATCCCTCTAGCGTGAGTAAGGCGCCACAATCAGCTCGCGGAGGAGACACGACTGCGGCGGAAGAACCGGGGAACAACCAGACGGCACCTGTTGTCAGCAGTAAGTCAAAGCAGACTTTACCCGCGTTATTTAAAAATCAGGCTGGAAGAGTAAAGACCCCCGTCGATGCTGGGACCAGTAAGTGTGATACACCCCTGCAGTCGGCACCCGCTGATTCCATTTTGCCGGATTCTGTCTGTACCATTGCGGACTCCGTTGTATGTGGGGCTGATGTTTTGGCTCTGCCTTCTGAGCAAAGTAAATTTCCTCGTCAGGTGCATAGTGTGCCTAGGCCAGCCGCTGACATTGACGGCACCGATCCAGCAACCAGGGAGCCCCAATCTACACTTAGTCTTCCACCCAATGGAACTACGGGAGCTGTAGTCCCACAAGCCAAAAGTACCTCTGTTCGGGCTCAACCTCTCTCTGAAATAATTGCCCACGGTGCTGTTGCTGTGAGCATGCCTGAGCAAATGGTACTTCCTACTACCTCCGCTACCTCTGCTGGGGTCAATGAGTCCTCTAGGGAGCCTGAAGGAGGGGATACATTTTATTCATTGTCCGAACATACCGGTTCATCGGCAGACGAGGATGAAGACCAAGACAGAGAATGGACTGATGATGATAGTGGCGCAGGAGACTGGCGAGTCAATGAAGTGCTTAGACATGAGGTCTCACCCCGTAGCCCCGCACTGTCCGCAAGGCTATTAGCTCGAAACAACAAAGGGCCCTCTTGTTAAGCAAGGATCCAGGATCACTCAGTTCGATGTCATTGGATTATTCCTTCTCTACGCAACCTGGCTCGACTGACAATGCTCAGCTTTGGAACTTGCTCTATTGTCCAATCCTTCTCTGGTGCCACCTGGGAAAATGACACTTTCTGTCATCTATCAGACTATTATGGCCCATCGTGAAGAATCACGCCAGGAGAGCGCCTGCACACAGGGAGCATGCCGCAGGGTGCAAAATTCAATTTGCAGACTTGCCAAAACATGTTCCTAAATTGCTGCCAGAATCGGAGAGGCCGAGGAGAGGATCTCCAATCTAGAGGATGCCTTGAGAACTCAGAAGGGTCTAGCTGACGTGATTGGCGCACAAAAAGATGAGGGCTTTTGGCACATGGTCGCCGTCATTGTGTGATGTGAGTATTTGCCTATTTAGCTTGTACGCCCGCACTTACACCGGGCTTTTCCCCAGTATCGCCTCGTGTCTGACTGTTAAGGGGCTAATGCAGCAAACACATATTAAGCGCGCCGTACCTTATCAAGTCTAATTTCTCCTGTAGGCTCTTGCTGTACTTCATAACACCACCGTAATATATACGGCTGAACCCCCCTTCTGTTTTTTCTTGCTGTTCAGAAGGGGCAACACAAGAGTTAGATCTAAGAACTGGGTTTTGCTGGATGTACTGTGCCCAGTTCAATTGGCACAGATGGGACTACATTATTGATAACAACTAAAATATTTAAAAAAATATCTTGATATTTATTCATCCAAGTCTCTCTTAAATGTCTCTTGGAAGGTTGCTTTGTCCGAAAATAGAGGGAACATCATGTAGGGTCCCACTAGTTCTCCCTGGACCACCCTATTAATATCAGGGTTTCATAATAAATTCAAATAACATTTAAAATAACATAAAATGATGACATTATGTAACAGAGAGATTCAAGGTTTGGTACATAATTGAGAATATTGATTGTATCCGCATGGATAGTCAGGGATATCGTAGGAGGGTGACGTGCGACAGAGGCCAGTCAGAAGGAATGAGACTAGGTGATCAACCCCTATATGCCCAAACGCCCCCTTGTTTTGATGCTGAGACCCACACTGAAAGAAATATCTCTATCTGTTTTCTTTAGGGCGGGGTCTCTCGACACCTGAGTGAGTACCATAAGAGGTGAGGTTTTTACCTCGCACAGGACAGGTGAGTGTATCTGTTCATGGACTAGGTGGAGGAAGTGGAGGATTGCAATTTACTGTGTTGTTTGTATTATATGTACATACATGTTTTCTATACTTTTATCTCTTACAGGAGTGAAGTTCACCCTGCCTGTATGGAGGTATTTTTTACTCAACACTATTCTTACTTTTCATCACCATTTGCAGTAGCTAATTGATTTTGGTCCTGAAGAAAGCCAGGACAAGATGCTCATATTGGCTGAAACTAGTAGACCATAGTTGAAAACAACGGCATATTTGTTAAACGACGTCTCTGCACAATTTTTAACTAGGTTTGGAAGCAATATTTCAATACAGTTATCTGCTTACTTCCATATCCTTTTTAACTTACACTTCACGAATTGCACTGCACTTTTTGTTGGCTCTTATACATAGGTTGGTCGGCATAGGTCATTTTCTGGTTCCTGTTGTCTGTACATCTTAGTGCACTTTGCACAGTGTCACCTCTTGTGTCAACGAGGTGCTGTGACAGGAAAGATGGAATTCCAAATGATGACACTGGCCACTAAGGTCAGTTGATGGAAATCCACAAGACATTTTCCTATGTGACAACAAGAATTATTTTTACTGTATTGTTAGGGATGGGACACCCTTGATAGTGATTTGTGTGTCACAGTAGTTGCATTTCCTCTCACCTGCTTCATTGTTGTAGTCCTCTGAGATGACCACCAGATTCCACTTGTGTTTTGTATACATTGGAAGTTGACTGAGCTTGAGAACAGGGCCAGGAGGAACAATTTTAAGATTTTTGGGGATCCCAGAGGGCTGTGAGGGGGGTGACACCAGGAAGTTTGTTGTGGAACTTTTTTCTGAGGCTTTCCCAGAAGTAAAGCTGTGGGATTGGCAGCTTGAAATGCAATGTGCGCATCGCTTTCCGACAACAATCTGGACTAGCTGGGGATAAGCCTCGGGCAATACTGATTTGTCTAAATAATTTCTTGGCGAGGGAGAAGATCTATGATTTACCTAGACCCGATAGAAAAAGGGCAGGGAAAAACTGAGTTTTTTGTTAGGCCAGACTTTTGCCCAGCAACAGTTGAGCGGAGGTGGCAGCTCCGCCAGCTAATAGCCCCGTTTCAAGCCTAGGGTGCTCAAGCTTTCCTGCTCTTCCCTTTTAGACTGAAAGTAATTTACCAGGGTCACACCAAATTTTTCCTCTCGGAAATTCAGGCAAAGGAATATCTGGGTTCTATATAGTTAAGACGTCTTGGGGTCTCCCTGCTTTTTCTATGTCTCTCTCTTTCCCTCTCCTTTTTTTTTTTTTACATCCCAGAGGGCTATAGGTTTAAAGGGGGGGTTAAGCCGATTGCGTGGGGTGTTTACCCTTACTAGTCTATTTTTCCTTATTTTTCCTTCTTTCTGGATTGCAATTGGCGTCTATCCCCAGATGTTAGTAATGACGGGGTGAGGGATCTAGGGGAGAACGGGGGAATCAGCTCATTCCATCTCAAGGACTTCCGTCCTGTTGCCGCACAAGGGGAGTGTAGGGGGTGGGTGGGTGAGGGGGGGGCAAAGGGGTTAAGGGTGGGGCTAGTGGTACAAGTGGGGGTCTGTGGGAGGGATGGTGGGGGTTCACTAAGGTTTTGGATTTACTCTATAGTTGTGGCATTAATATTAACCAGTCTCGCTACATGTTGCAGTGCGTGAATAAAAAGCTTAAAGGCTCACATTGGAGGTAAGATTATTTTTCGAGTTTTTATGGGGCAGGGTAAATTGCGATAAAGCTCATGGAACATATCTGGTCTTACGATGGGAAAAAACGGACCCTGTTTTCTAAAATCATTCACACTATGCAACTGGATGTGCTATGTATACAAGAGACGCATGTACCCTGGGGGAAGCGGGACTGTTGGAAAATACCTGGATATGATTTAATTGCCTGTTCTAGGCAGACATCCATAATCAGAGGGGTGGCCATTCTGTTGAAGCGAGGAGTTGGGGTCTGTAAAAGGGTTCGAGATGATGGTGCGGGTAGATGGGCCCTAGCCGAAATAGTGGTAGATAATAGACCTTTAACAATTAGTATGCTTTATGGGTCAAATGTAGATGACCCAGAAGTGTTGAAATATCTAAATGTAGAACTTTCAGCCTGGCCCTTTCCAATGTTCATGCGCGGGGACATGAATATTAATTTGGCTGGTAGGGGGTCACAAATACTTTGGCAGGAAACCTAGAGTCTTCAAGGCCCTTCAGACTTTAGCTCATGAACACGGCCTGATAGATCTTTGGTATTGGCATAATAAAGATAAAGATGGGTTTACGTACTATTCTGCCCCCCATAATAAAATGGCCCATTTGGATTATTTCTTTGCCTCTGATCAGGTGGTAGTCCATTTCAGCCCCCTCAAGAATCCTATCAGACCATAATCCACTGGTAGTCGCTTGTCCTTGACCTCACTCGGTTAGAGCCCCTAAGACATGGACATTTGAAAGGAAAAATTCTGTTGGACCAGACCTATCAGGCCCACATGAGAAAATGGCTAATCGAATTTCTAAATATCAATAGGGGGACTGCTCCTGACTTTATAATTTGGGATACATTAAAAGCCACAGTACATTGGTAGACCAAGAGCTTTGCATCTTTTCGGTGGAAGACTGCGCAAGAGCAGGTGAAGGGCCGCGTGGAGGAGTTCGAGCTCGCAGAGGTGGAATTAAAATGTAGAATTAAGGACGGCCTCAATATGGATGAGAGCCAGCAAAACCTAGCTTTAATGAAGTCCAAACTTTTGGAATCCTTCGGGCAGGATCTGTCCGCAAAGTATCTTCAATATCGCACAATGATGTTTGAATATGGTGAAAACTCGGGTAGAGTATTAGCTAAGAGACTCCAACAGAAAGGCCTGCTTAATCGCATTACAAAAATTCAGGATCAGCATGGGGTGGTTCAGGACACACAAGAGGGAGTTTTGGACGTGTTCCAAAAGTTGTATACGGTTCTCTATTCTGAGGAAAATGGTGATATCTTGACCGAGTCTTTGGTAGAGGACTTTTTTCAAGACATAGATATTTCTAAGATTACAATGGAACAGAATGAGGTCTTATCCGCCCCTATCATGTGGGAGGAGGTTGAGTCGGCAATAAAAGCTTTAGCCAACTGGAAGGCTGCTGGCCCTGAAGTTATTCCCTTAGAGTTTTATAAGTGTTTTACACAGAGATGCATCAGGACTTTTTATCAGTCTTTAGGGCTGCACAGGGGGGTGTCGTACCTGAATCATGGTGTCAAACCACAATTGTCCTGTTTAAAAAAAAAGGGTAAGCCCGAGTTAAATCCCTCATCTTTTTAGCCAATTTCTTTGATAAACACCGATAGTAAAATGTATTCAAAGATATTAGCATCTAGGCTCGCGGAGGTGATCACCCCACTGGTTTTCCTGCTTCAGCACGGTTTTATCCCGGGTCGGGATACGGCCGATCATGTCCGGCGGGTCATTGCTCTATTGGATTGGGCCCAAGCTACTGCCTCTACCCTCGGTGTGATCCTGTTGAACGCCGAGAAGGCGTTCAACAGGGTCTCCTGGGGGTTCTTGTGGGCGGTGCTCCGCTGGAAGGGCTTTAGTACTGAATTCATTCAGGCTATCCAAGCATTGTATAGCTCTCCAGCTGCAGCCTTACGCATTTCTGGTCGGGAGTCAGGGTATTTCAATATCAGTAGAGGCACTAGGCATGGGTGCCCTTGTTCCCCCTGCTCTTTGCCCTGTACATCGACCCGTTCCTTAGTAAAATCGAGTATAACCGATTAGGGTCGATGGTACAGAGTATAGGACCTTGGCCTATGCGGATGATATCGTTGTTTTAACCTCTGATGATGACTCGGATTTTTCTGCCATAAAGGTCTGTGCCGAATAATTTGGTCGTTTATCAGGCTATAAGATGAATGTTGCAAAAACACAGGTCGTCCAATCAACTAACATGCGACCTTCCGATGCCCCAGTCGTCAGCGAAGCAACTAATTTAGGGGTTAAAATCACTGTTTCTGTTGACACCATTCCGGATTTGAACATTCTTCCGGTAGTCGAATCTGTTACCACTAAAATGGAACGCATAGATCATTTGCATCTTTCTGAGTATGGTCGCTGCAGTGTTGTCAAAATGCTGGTTCTTCCAAAGTTTTTATATTTATTTAGAACCATCCCATTGGAATTATCACGAGTCAGCTTGGCCAGGGCTGAAAAGGTTTGCCACAGGTTTCTCTGGGGATATCGCCGCTCGCGTGGGGCAGCTAAATGGATGTGTCTGCCCGGGATCGTGGTGGGTGGGCGGTTCCAAATCTTGTATTATATCACTGGTCTGCTATGGTACAACACCTTGGGTTACCATTGTTGGGAGATAGGGCCGAGGTCCCCCCTCTAACAGACCCACCATTTATGAGATAGGCCTGGGTGTGGCCGCTAAGGGTATTTTGATGCACATTCTGGTCTGCTATGGTACAACACCTTGGGTTACCATTGTTGGGAGATAGGGCCAAGGTCCCCCCCTCTAACAGAGCCACCATTTATGAGATAGGCCTGGGTGTGGCCGCTAAGGGTATTTTGATGCACATTCTTGAGACGAGTTATTTTAAGAAGAAAAGGTTCAAGGTCATTGTAGCTATGTTCTCAGTCTGGCAGAAAATTCGGCAGAAATTATCTATTCCAAATGTTAACATCCACACACCGTTTAGAGCTGCTCGATTTCTGCCTGCCATCTTTCAGGATCAGATTGTTTTTAGATGGCAGCTATTGGGTCGGAACAATATAGGTGACTTAGTCTCTGGAGGGCAAATCGCCTCTTTTTCATCGTTGAGGGATAAGTTTCAGTTAAACAGTCACGATTTTTTTAAATATCTCCAGATTAGACGTTTTATTGATAAACGCTCACACGAAACTCCTACAATGTTAGATAAAGTTCCCATATTTGAATTTATTCAAAGGAAGGCTAGAATAGGGACAATGTATCAGTACTTACTGTCTGATCCTTCCAATGATCTTGATTTGCAAAACTCCAAATGGGATTGCAAATTTGGCAAGACTGGGGTGGATATAAGGCCGGCATTGGATTTAGCTAGTTATGTTTTGGTTTCAGGTAGTCTTCGGACTCAAAGTTACATGGCAATGTTCGACCTGTATTACACGCCAGCAAAAATTGCGAAATGGAATCACAGGAAGGGTGACCGGTGTGCGCTGTGTGGATGTCAAGCAGCCGACTCTATACATATGTTTTACTCTTCTCCGAACTTGCGTGAATTTCTGCATGATTTGGAGTGTTTTATAAATTCGACACTCAATATCTCGCTATCCATGTCCTCGGAGATGGTGATAATGGGGTTTGAAGGTGCTATATTGGCTCAAAGCATGAGGCATGAGTCTGCCTACTTGTTCGTAGTGTCAATGATTCGGCTGTGTATTACCTCGCAATGGCTAAGTCCAGAAGTACTCACATTCGTTAATAGGAGAGCTAGGTTGCTTGCCTTAAATCATTTGGAGTCCTCAGTTTTCACATTAAGGGGCAGGCGGAGGCGTGAGCTGGCCATGTAAGATTTGGACTCCGTTAGATTAATGGTTAAAGCAGTAAATAGCTTATCAGCCTATCATTGTTAAGATGTAAAAATGTCAAAATGTATACACAACCCAGCTTTTTTGTTCCATGTTGTTTCTTATGTTCCTTACTTTTTTCTTTTTTTGGCATTACCCGCCTCATGTATTTTGTTCCTTCTCTATTGTTTGTTTTTGTTGTTTGATGTATATATATTGGTTAATATCATCTGCCACTATTGGTATTTTCTCTTTTGTTGAAAAACAAATTAAAAAACAGAAGATCTCGTAAAACACAACATTCAGAATCACATTAGCATAACAGCTGATACCTGAACTATTTTCCAACTGGTATCCTACAATGTCACCAACAGTTTCCATTCTCTTTTTCTTTACACCTTCAAGTTTCTCTTAAATTATTTTGTTTTTTTCAACCTCAGTTGAATGCTTGACATATTTCTGTTTTGGACACACTACACGTTTCTCATATATGGGATATTCACTTAAATCAGGTGTATAAAGTGTTCTTAAACGATTATACTCTCTTACACAATTTGCATCAGCACTAACCTTTTTCTCATCGAAATCTATCAAATACAAGCCAATGTTGTTACTCGTTTTCCAGTCCCTCTTTGAACACTGTACATCCGATGTTTACAAAGGCACTGGCTATACTTAAACCTTTAGATTTATGAATAGTTACTGAATATGCTAACAACAGAGGAAACTATTTTCTCTGAACATACAAATCTTTTATAAGCATAAAACGCACAACACAATGCTTAATCTATCTTACCTCTTTAATCTGATCAAATTTTATAATCAAAAATTCTATTCCATCTCTGTTCTGAAATTTTACAAAATCAACAACTCTTCCCATTGCTCCATTTAATAAACCTTTTTCTACATTCAAATTACACTGTAAAAATACCCCCAGTTTATATGTACATATAATGTATTTTCTACGCCTGTAGTTTTAGATAAAGACTTTTCCAAAGAATACAATTTAGCCTGTATTTTCTCTGTGAGAAGAATAGTCACTTCCTGGTGTTCAATTTTATCAATAACTTCAATTTCCACTATTTGTTCTTTTCCCAGTTTCAAAAGTTCTTGATTAAATGTAACACACAATATATATTCCCCCCAGGAAGAGTGCCCCCATTACATGGAGGTTTCCCCCATATTCCTTAGTAGACTCAGTCTTTAAAACAGAGTTGGTCACATCCATTGATGACTTGTTGTCCACAAATATTGGATCGGTAGACCATTTCTCCACAGTGTGAGAAACATTCAGGTTTTGCCCGTTTTTCTGATTAGACTCAGTCTTTAAAAGAGAACTGGCCACATCCATTGATGACTTTTCTCCACAAATATCGGATCGGTAGACCATTTCTCCACAGTGTGAGACACATTTAAAGTATTTATAAGAGGAGTCACTATCTCTAAACATGCAGGGGTTCGCCGCACGTTTAGGAATAGACTGTTATTACTCGAGAGGCAATTGGCTCAGATGGAGAAAACACTTCTGAAAGGTAGGGACGCCAAGGTCCTAGAAGATAAAAAAAAAATACTCTTGAAGAATATCATGAGATCACAGACAGTGAGGTGAAGCACATGGGTAAATATGCTACTGCTAGGACATATGGCGAGGGCCAGCATCCTGGCTTGGTCCTTGCTGTGCTGCAGAGGCGAAGCAGGGAATCCGCCTCGATTGTCGAGATGTGAAATGAGGATTGGGACCTACTAAATGAGCCATAGGAGATTGCAGACAGATTCTGCAGATATTACGCGGAGCTGTGTAGCTCTAAGATTCTTCCATACAATTTCGCTACACAGGACTACCTTGAGCATATACAAACGCCATGGTTCAATAATACTCACAGAGAACATCTTATTGATCTTATTGATCCAACTGAAATCCGTATCGCTCTTCAAGCCATGCGTGATGGCAGTGCTCCAGGTCAAGATGGGCTCACAGTGACCTTTTATAAAGCTTTTCACGACTTAATCATGCCGCATTTAGTTATACTATTTGAAGAAATGGTAGAGGGAGGCGATGATAGTGACTTTGCTGAAACCGGGGAAACCTGAGCGAATGTTCGTCCTATAAGCTGCTGTCACTCTTGAACATAGACACTAAAATATTTGCCAAAATTTTAGTGAACAGACTCGCTCCATTGATTCCATATCTGGTCCGCCCAGAACAAGTGGGCTTCGTACCGGGGCGCACGCTAACATACAATTTAAGAACTGTATGCCGGGCCATTCAACATACCAGCCAAGAGGTCAAGGCCGCCGCCGTCTTTCTGCACACGGAGAAGGCTTTTGATTCTGTGGAGTGGGCATTCAGGGTGGCAGTACTACGATGTGTGGGTGTAGGGGAGGTCTTCCTCAAAGTGGTCACACTCATATAACAAGCCGGTAGCTACAGTTATGGTTGGCAACACTGTTCCATTCCCCATTGCTAAATCGAGGGGCACGTGTCAGGGTTGCCAATTGTCTCCCCTGCTGTACGCCATAGTGGCATAGCCTCGGGCCTTTGCCCAATGAGAGTATCATGGCCACAGGGGTATCTGAATATCTGGTTACAATCACATACTTTCGGCGTGCGCTGATGATGTTCTCTTATATGTCCGGGAACCAGGCACCAACCTAACCCCAATACTTAATGAGGTTATACTATTTGGAGCAGCATCAGGTCTCAAAATAAACTGGGCCAAATCTGTTATCTTCTCTCTGACCCCATCCATGTTCCCAATAGCTTTGGACTTCCCATTGCAATGGACCACAGACCCAGTTCGATACCTAGGTATCCAAGTCCACACAAATATGAAACTTGTACTAAATGAGAACTACGGGAAAGCAGTGTCCAACCTTGAAGATGATATTAATCGTTGGATTTGACTCCCATTATCACTCATAGGACACATCTCCCTCATGAAAATTATAGTACTAACTAGGTTCCTATTTTTGTTCTTAACCTCTTCCATGCTCATGACGAGCTGAGCTCGTCATGAGCCACGGCGCTCCGGTGCTCATAACAAGCTCAGTTTGTCATGAGTCGTGGAACGCTCGCATGCGGGGATAATTCCACGGCAGGTAATGCACCTGTGACGAGCTGAGCTCGTCATGAGCATGAGGGCGCCGTGCCTCATGACGAGCTGAGCTCGTCATGAGCATGCGGGCGCCGTGCACGCACCCCTCCCCCCCAGCACAGCGGGAAAATAACCCCAGCAGCGAAGGGGTTAAACATACCAATAATACTACTGAAGCATTTATTTCAAGTTTTTTCACTAATTGTTAACTAAACTCGCCTGGGCAGGGAAGCAACCTAGAGTGAAATGGAGTACCCTCACTTTGCCCTATTCCATGGGTGGCCTCAATGTGCCAGATCTAGAATTATATTATAGAACTGCACAGAGCACCCATGCGCACTCCTGGATTCATGGCCCACAGAATCTCCTGCACTTACAGATAGAGAAGGTGGCAGTGGACCCTCTCACTCTGCCCCAAAAGCTGTTTATCTGGGACACTGGACTCTATCAATACCACAGTACACGCCTGGCATAATCTATTGAACATGCAAGCTGGCACAATCATGTACTCATTCCTGATACCTGTGGAGTGGTGCCACAGTCTCATACAAGCCTTGACAAAGCTAGGCATCAACAAGATGGGTGACTCATTTGCAGACGGCAATATATGTGACTGAGCAGATATAGAGGGACATTTTGTCACTCCAGTAACACAATACCACTTTTATAGAGTTAGGCACGCTTTACATGAGCTACTAGGAGATGGCATGCATGGGCCCCCAGATGTACCACCCCTCACTTTCCTCCTGCGTTCCACCTCCCTTTCCAATAATATCACCACCATTTATAACTTGATGCAGGATGCTAAGAGGACGCAATTCACCATAGTCAGAATCCCGAGATATCTAAACTCCCTGCTTTCTGAACCTCCCCTGTAGACTGTGTTCCAGCACATGATTTCAGTTTTGGTCGAATTAGCAAGGTATCCTGACAATTAGCCAAACTCTTGTAACAATATCTCGATCCGAGGGATGGCAATATTGGGGTCACTAGTATAAATGATAACATCATCAGCGTAAAGGGCAATTTTACACTGATAGTCTAATGATTTAAATGGTCTAATACCATCATCCAGCCTGATCATCTGCACCATGGGTTCAATATAAATATTGAATAAAAGCGGGGACAGGGGACATCCCTGCCTTGTTCCTCTCTGGATTTCAAAGCATGGAATGAGGGAACCATTTAACAAACTTTTCGCTGACGCCCCAGTATAAAATTTTGTTAAGGTCTGCACAAATACTGGGCCCATTCCGACAGTCTCTAACACCCCCCAGAGATATTTCCAGCACACTCGATCAAATGCCTTAGCGGCGTCTAAGGCCACTACCGCTAAGGGATCGTTCCTTCTCTCTGCCAAGTCAATATTACCGATCAAAATTTGAGTTTGCTCCTGCATATATCTCCCTACCATGAAGCCTTTTTGTTTGGGGTTTAGTGCCAGTTTTGCCAACCTCCCTGCTAAAATACCCATAAAGATCTTATAGTCGGCGTTCAGCAGGAAGATTGGTCTGTAGGAGTCTGCCAACAGGGAGTCTTTCCCTGGCTTCAATATTAAAACTATTGTGGCCTCTTTCCAAGATCTTGGAACCACCCCGGAGGAGGAATAGACTGAATTAAAAAGTGTATGGAGAATAGGCAAAAGCTCATCGGCTAACAATTTATAAATTTCATTAGGGAGAGAGTCGAGGCCGGCCGCTTTTTTATTTTTTGCCCTCTTAATTTGGACGTCTATCTCCTCCATGGAGATAGGTGCTTCTAGCGAATCTTTGGAGGCTGTAGTTAACACGGGCAAGGACTTCTCGCTTAACCATGAGCTAATTACTTCAGGGAAAGGTGTTATTTCCTCACTATACAGGGATGAAAAGAGGGACCAAAGACATTCCTGTATTTCGGTAGGCTTACTTGATTTTGTACCCGCACTATCTATGATAAGTTCGTTTATATCATTTTTTGCCCGGTCCAACCTTGCTTTCCATGCCAGTAATGCTCCGGCTCTTTCCCCGTATTCAAAATTCTCCATATTCCGTGCTTGCCACTGGGCCTTGCATTTTTCATCTAGGAAAATCCTAAGATTCTGCCTGGCTTTCTCAAGTTCCTCCTCCAAATCGGTCAGGTCCCTAGGGTTCTCTTGGTTAATGAGGTTAATGAGGTTCCTTTCAAGAGCCAATATTCTTGACTCCAGGGACTGTAGTTCCAAGATCTTCTTTTTATTTTTAATTCTTATTTGGGTACCCAGCACCCCTCTCAGATTGGCTTTATAAGCGTCCCAGACCTGATCTATCGAAGTGGAGCCAATGTTAAAAGTGAAAAATTCAGTGGTAGCCACCTTAATTGTCTGGATAATCTCTGCATCTGACAAGAATACTCTGTTCAAAAGTCCACCTTGTTTGTAGACATGAACTGCTTGTAGAGTATAAAAAGAGCAGAGGAGCATGGTCTGAGAGATGGCTTGGAGCTATAGAGATACTAAGGATCTTATATATAGCCTCTTTATTAATCAAGACGTAGTCCATCCTGGCTGAATGATGGTATGTTTTACTGTGGAAAGTAAAACCCTGTGAACCACCCATCTTGGCTCTCCATACGTCCACCATATTGATATTAAGTAGAAGATTTTTCAGGACCCTTCGGGATCTAGGGGATCCAATGGTATGACTTAGATTGGATCTATCCTTAACCGGGTCAAGGCAGACGTTGAAATCGCCTCCCACTATTAAAGGGGGAGGCGCTAAGATAAAATTATCCTGTAATTTAACCAGAAAAGAGGGTTCGTCCACGTTGGGGCCATAGAATGAGGAACAAGTTAAATTTTCCCCTTCAAAATCCAACTGGGCGATGATCCATCTTCCTGATTGATCTGTTAATACCGATTTTATTTCAAAACTAAACCCCTTCTTGACCAGGATTGCCACCCCTCGGCAGTTTATTGTTTGTTGAGAGTGGCAAAAACATTGTATCCACGGGAGTTTAGAAAAGATGCTCTTGGACTCTGTCTGATTTAGATGAATTTCCTGCAGTATGCAAACCTGCACTGGTAACATCTCTAAATGTTTAAAAATCAATCTTTGTCATCTAGGGCATCTTAATCCATTTATATTCCAAGAAATAAATTGAATATTATGGCCCCCCCCCTTCATTTAATCTTTCCACAGTGGATTCCCTGTTTAGCGAATAACTTTTACAGAATAGTTTAGATACCCAGGGAGATGAGAGTTTTTTTTTTACTTTTTTCCTGCCACCCTGTGCCCCACCACTCCCCCATCCCCCCTCCGCCCCTTCCCACCCTATCCCCTTCATGACCCCCTAACCCCCTAACACCCTTTGGAACCCTACCTACCGAAAAGGCAAATGCCAGTTTGGGCTCTTCCCCTCTCCGGGCTTTAGAAAAAAAACATTAAGACATAACGTAAACTAGCGGCTTGACTCCAGGCGTAACATTGAGCTTGTACATACCCCTCTCACAAGCCTCCCTGTTTTTCAAGCTGAATTTTTGCTATTAATGTATCAGCTTCTTGTGGTGAGCGGATCATGTGCATGTGGTTGTTCCACATAACACGCAGTGTGGCTGGGAATCTCAGTTGAGCCTTCGCCCCCAACCCATTTAACTCGGATAGCTTTTTCTCCAATTCCCACTGTCTTTCCACTGTTATATGCGAAATATCCGATCTAATAAGGAATGAAAAAGGTGACTGTTGGAGAGGAGATAGCACCTTCCTTTAGAGCAGCGGATAAAATGTGTTCTTTCACTGAATAGGACTAAAAGTTAACCAGAATTTTCCAGGGTTTCAACCGACCAGGATTCCTTTTAAATGGGTCTCTATGGATTCTCTGGATTTCAAAGCTTAAGTCTATTCAGGGGTGGTCTTTCAGGACTGTGCGTTTCAAAAGAGAGATCAGAAAACCCTTAATGTCATCTCCCTCCATTGCTTCAGGGATATTCATGAATTTCAGGTTATTTTTCCTTGAATGGTTCTCCAACCTCCCGAGATCATTTTTGAGATCCTTATTTTGGATAGATAGTTTTTCCAGCTTTGACGCGGTGGCCTCCATTACGGTTTTAATCCTGGGAATCTCCTCCTCAATTGCATCAGTCCTTGCGGTTACAAGTTCCTGTGTCTGGGCCAGCAATTCACACGAGGATCGGATGGCAGCCTGGTTTGCCTCGGAAACCAGAAATCTATTCGCCAAATCGGCTTGGTTTGCCATCTCGTCCTTTAGAGCCAAAAGAATATCAGCCAACGAATGGGAAATTGGAGCTGGAGTGTTCTTAATTTCTGGGGGGAAGGCGGATCTTTTTGCCATCTCTTTGGTTTACCCTTTTATTAACGGCTCTGATGCATCTTGGTTACCCATTCCATGCCCTCCCTCCTCCCTGGGTTGAGTTTGTTGTTTACTGGACAGTTGGTCTGACCCCTGGATGCCCTTCTCCTGTTGGTCTAGAGCGGAGAATCTATTAACAAGGGTAATTGCTGGATGCACTTCCAAAACCTGATTTAATTTTAATGTGGCATTCGTACCAGCTACGCCTCTCAACCCAGATAAGGGGCTCTCCTTCTGCTGCTTACTGTTCTGCTCAGGCTCTAATCTTGGTGTAGAAGCTGCTTCAGGACCAGAAGGGACTTGGAGTTGGGGTTGAGAATTCATTTTTGTGTAGGAAAGAGACGACCTGGTGATAGGATTTCAAAGAGGGGGTAATTCTTACTTTAGCCTCTGCAGGTTTCTCATCCCTTAGTTTCGTCTTACCCCTTTGCGCTTTAAAAAAAAACGGGGTAGCTGGGATTCCAAAGCATCCCTCCTGTTTAATCTGTTTTCTCTTCCTATGCCACAATGTTGACTTCAGCTACAGGTGGGGGGGACTCGCTGGGGGATAATTGAGTGGGTAATCAAGTTATTTGAGACAATATGTGCTGCCCTGGCCCTTAACGAGTATCTAGTGGGTCTGGGGGGAGAGGTACCTTCTTGCTCAAAAACCCCACTCTCCATACAGTCAGACAAAACCTTAACTAGAATATTAACTAAACTGAAACAGGTTTGCCTTCAGGTTTACCTTCAGGTATGTCTTTCCTGTTACTGGGGGAGAGGGGGGTGTAAAAATGATTTGTTCTTTATTAAATCAAAAATAACCACCGCTAGCCCAAGAATACTGCTCCCACAGGTGGACAAAGTGGCTGAGACACATTCACAAAAACCGCCAAGATTTCCTCAGCCTTGAATCCCTGCTGGCCCTTCCTAGCCCCCAATCCAGCCCCCTCTACCTGCTCTGGAGGCACACACGCAGAAACTGAGCCAGGAGCACCATCCATACAACAGCGCGGCAATCGCCCAGTCTGCCTCAATGCATTCGCCGCATATTTCCCCAACTCCAACTCGGTGGCCGCTCAGCTGCTCCTCGTCTGCTCTCCTCCAACGCCCCGAGCTCAACCCAGCTCTCCAATCGCCTGCTCCCGCCACACGCACCGGCACCGAATCTGGAGAGCTGGGAACAGGTTCTCAGCCCCGCCCCCTATTCGCCAAAAGAAATCAGTAACTTTTGTAAGAGGAGGAATATTTTTATTGAAGATAAATGGCATCATACTTTGAAACCTATGGTTAAAATACCTGCAGACAGGTATCAAATGTGACAGTTCTGGAAGAATAGCTACCAACTCTAAGTTGTTATGTACTGCTATAGCTGGCATTTTGTTCTCTTCTAATTTGTTGTAACAATATTTACAAATAACTTGGTCAGTAGCCAACTCAAAGGGACCTTCCACCAACGAATAAGCACAACATTTCTGCCACTTATTGTTTTCCTTTTCACTTTTTAAATATAAATCTACATTCCTAGTTTGACTTCTATAATAAGTACGTCAACAACAAATACAAACATAGGGGCTCATTATGATGGCGGGCGGAGGCACCTCTGCGGTGCTGGCGGTGGCAGAAAATTTCATTTTCTGCACGCGAGCAGCGGTCCTTGCTCCTGCCATATTACAATGGGTAAACATAGCCCATTTCCCGTCCGCCGTGGTGCAACGTGAACCACAATGAAAATGCGCCCACCACCGCTGCTGTGGGAGCCAATAGAGACTCACCGCCATGCTGAATGACGTCCCGACCGCTGTACATGTCAGGATGCCCCAAACAGCCAGTCACACCCCAGCGGAGAAATTACCAGACCACAGACGGCAGAAGCACGACAGCGGAGCCCCAAACCAGAATCCCGGCCCTTTCCACCCTGCCACGACCGCAATGGATACAGCGCAATGGACAAGTGACAGCTCAAATATAAGAGGCAAAACCACCAAGGCACACTGAACACAAGCTCAGGAACAAGATTACTCATAAGTGCATTTGACAGACACACAAGTAATACACACTAAACTAGCAACACACATCTGAATGTATCACAATGCACTAACAACTCACACACAATGACATGCAAAGAGAACATAACACACAGAGCATCAGAGCATCTGTCAGCTGAAAGAGACAGCACAGGGCAAACATTGCGCACATCCACATCAAACACACAACAGATGCACATGCTAATCCTTCATATTCAAAACACAGCTGTACATCAGGATATGCACAACAGGCAATTACAAGACAACATACACTGACAGCACTGGATGCACAACAAGCAGTGTGTGCACACCAACCAATCCAGTAGCACACATACCTGAGTGTCACAAAATGAACCCCCACAACACAAATCAACACAGCACACAGACAAAATCACACTCAGGGAGGGTAGCAGTACCTCAGCAAACACACATACCGCTCACCCATCACCCACATATGCACAAGTCTGAGACACCCAGGTGCAAACAACATGACCAGAGGACTGTGCAGCACAAACAGTTGCACTGCATATGAGCAACCCCGACTGCAAACCAGTACAAGAAAATCCCACATAACCAATTGGGAAACTGTCCTGAGTGGCACATTGGTCCTATGCACGGATCAGCAACACAAAGCAAAGTGTAACACATTAAGTGGTGGGGAGGGACACACACTGGCAACCCAAGGGGATAGCTAACATGAGAGTGGAGTGGTGTGTACGTCAGTAGTTGACATGGCAGGAGTGCACCATACACAAATGCATGGAGTGTCCACTCACAATGGGTAGTCAACATAAGCACAGATAGGGGATGGTACAACTCAACATCCCCCATGCCACACTGCATCAAAATATTTCTCAAGTGACAGAAATGCATGAGAAAAAACACTCTCAATGGTAGTGTGGCTGAGCATGTCTGAACAGTGAGCACAAACAGTATTAACACACATGGCTGATCAACATAACACAACACTGACTTGCCCGTCACACACTCTGCATACTCACAATTGCCATGAACAACAAGTAGGTATCCCCCAGAAGTGCAAGGACACACCAACACATTGCACAGTACACAACCTACAACTCCCACATGTGCACGCAATCACAAGCAGAGGGCTGACCGATCCAACCAACAGGAACTCAAATCCAGGTTGACACATGTGTGCCATTGCCATCGCAGGGGCACACACACATCAACACCACTGACAAAGTCACGCCTTCACACTGCACAATTCATGACCACCCAAGTGAACACCTTGAAATTTGCCCATGTGACTAGGATGACGGTCACACCAACACTGCTGTCCACATATCAAGAAAGGTCACACAGACATGATGGACCCTGGCCAGCCTGCCTACAATCTTGTGGATAGAATTCCACTCTGAGCTGGCAGTGCATCAAAACATCACATGTCTACAATTTAGCTAACAGCACCATTGTTTGATTATGATAACAGTAGTTCATCACAAACAACCATCGTTGCACCCCCCAAGCCTCAGAGTCAAGAAGAACTGAAGTACCTGTCACCTCTGCAAAACCCTGAAAAAGACAAATCAGCCATTGGCAATGTTAAAGTGGCATACAGAGTATGTGTCACATGAAACCATACCCACACATAAAACCCTTTACTTAGCAAGGATACTGACAAAGCAGACAACAGGAGTAACTGTCTGTATTCAAATATTACACAGATATGAATCAAAAGTAGACAACAGCAAGGCCAGTGGCCAGTCGAAAGTGCAGAGTAGGTACATGAGATCCTGCACAGGGAATGGTCAAACAAAGCAATGAACATCAAGGCCAGTGGCCAGTCCAAAGTGCAGAGTAGGTACATGAGATCCTGCACAGGGAATGGACGAACAGCAATGAACAGCAAGGCCAGTGGCCAGTACAAAGTGCAGAGTAGTTACACGAGATCCTGCACAGGGAATGGGCAGACAGCAATGAAAAGCAAGGCCAGTGGCCAGTACAAAGTGCAGAGTAGGCACATGTGTGCATTAGATCCTGCACAGGGAATGGGTGAGACTGTACACTGCCATGGTCAGCAACACAGTTCGGGGGAAAACAATGGGCAGTCCATGCACCACTGTGGGAGAGACAGGTGTGTGAGGGCAACTTTGACTCAGACTTGGCTGTCAGTTAGGCTGGGAGGTGGCTGAGTGTCGTGGCCAGTTGGAAGACTGGACCTGGGAGAGAGAGGGCCAGCTGAGGTAGAGGCATCAGTGGCCTTGGGAGCCGGAGGGCTGCTTGGACCAGGTGGTGTGGTGGCACGTGGAGGCGGAGACATGCTGCTGTGTGTTACAGTGTGGGTGGGAGAATGTGGAAGGGTGCCTTTCCACTTCTTGGGGAGTCTAAATGGCTTTCCTGTCTTGGTAGGAGTGGGAGGTGGGGCGGCCACAACAGGCACACTCTCCACCAAAGCTGCATCATGTGCAGCCAGTGGCCCTGCCTCTGGGGCCATGCTGAATCCAGAGGTACACTTGGCCTGGCCTTGCCTTTGCCCCTCCATCCCCTGTTTACCAGGTGTACCCCTACAGCGCCCTCCTTACCCTGCTTCACAGGGGTGTGGATGGGAATTGAGGTTGTGGGTGAATTTGCCTTGGAGCTCTTTTTATGTGGACTTTTAGCAGGCACCAGCTTCTCAGCAGGCACAGCAACTGTCTGCTTTTCTTTGCGATATGCTTTTGGAACAGGAGAGTCCTTGGCTGAGGATGCCTCGGAGGCATGTGAGATTGAGGCCTGCTTCTTGGCTTTATGCCCTGAGTGTCAGCTGAAGGGCTTTTGCCTTTGCGCTCTGGGGTGGACTTGGATTTTTTTAGGGATGTTGTCTGCGCTCTGGCGCGCTTAGGCTGCTGCTGTTGTGTGCTGCGTGTGCTGTATCTTGAGCCTGAGGTCTGTGGTATGTGGTCACTCTCATCAGATGTAGGAGAGTTGTCTGACCCACACACAGCTGGTGCAAAAGGTCCACAGCCTTAGCACTGAAGTCTCCAGGGGAGACAGGGGCAGCGGTGCCTGGGGTGAAGGACACTCTTCCCTTCTTACTGATGCGAGCACATGCAGCACTAGTGGAAGTAGCTGGGAGGACGGGCACTGGACGCTGTGTGGTGGAAGAGGAGGCAGAGTTCCCGCTCCCTATGCCTGCCAACGTAGAGGTGTCACCACTGGCGTCAGATGACGTTTAGGTTGGTGTCTCTGGCTGTGATTCCTCAAGCAGACTCCTGTCCCCCTCCAAGGCGCTGGTCACATCAGTGTCAGTGTGCTCGTGTGTAGCAGTCATGCTTGATGCCTCACCACTGGTGTCCGTCCCCGGTCCTTCTGTTCTCACGGTAGATGCTGCAAGAGACAGAGACATAGGGTCAGTTCGGTGGCATTAAAACCAACAGCATATGCAAGCAAAGCACTAAACAAGATGATGATATCCCGATTTGGCACACCACCCTGTGCTGTAACATTGTGCTACCTCAATTCAAAACCGAAATTGTGCATGTTATCATGGCATAAGTGAGTCATGTGAAGACCACACAGCCAAATAGGCTGCCTGTGGCTCCATGGAACCAGACATACAGATCCCTCTGAGCATACCTAGGTCCCTGAGGGGTGAAAATATGTACCTCCCAACATGTTGCCACAGTCACATCTGGAAGCATCAGAAGGGGACAGCACAAATATAGACTACCAAATGTCAGTCCCCAATGGCCATGAGCTCAGGCCATCCACCATGTTGTACTTTGGGGCACAACTACAGTTACACATTGTTGTCAGATGTGTAGTCCTCAAAATTCTGAGGTCAGGCACTGCACACATTGAAGTAAGCACACTCAGATGAGGCACACTGCAGTTCCCTTCCATGGTATGTCCCTGACTACACCAATGCAGACGATGCCAGAAGGCTACAACTCAGAATGCAATGTCAAGGGCCATAACTTCAATGATATGACGTGATAAAGTACAGGTAGGGAAAATGCATGACAGCTGCACCCAACACAGAGGCCACTTATAAGCCATTGCATCACACTAGCAACTTCACAGAGCTCAGCACTGGCCTAGGCTTGGAACACACAGTCACTCACAACCAAAGCCACCCGTCCCAGAATACTCACCCTCAGCTTGCTGCTGATGCTCCTTCAAACGTGCATCCAGCTCAGGCTGTGTCACAGCTAAGATGCGGGTCATTAGAGGTGTCATGCTCCAGCGTGCCAACCTCCAGTCCAAGGGAGCAGCCCCAGCGTCATCTCTGCCACATTTCTGCTCAGCCGGCAGATGTCATCCCATCTCTTGTGAAAGTGTGTGCGCAGTCGGTTGGAGACACCCAAAGCCCGCATCTTGCGTGCAATGGCCCTCCACACGGCCTTACGCTGGTGGACTTTGAGCTGCATGCATGGGAGATAAGAGTGGGAAAATTAGTGACACAGGGTTATGTACCACTACCTCTCAGTACAGGAGAATGATATTAACTCAGGACTACTTCACAGATATGTCTAGCAGTGATAATACAGCATCTCACATAGTACATAAGCATGGGGGAATCATACAATAATGCATTGCAGGTATGAGGGTGGACACAGTACCTGCCCTTCTCATACACATGCAGGATGCCAGCACTGAAAGCTATGTGTAGAGGGCCCACATCTGCTATCCAGTTTTTGGTTGAGCAAGACATACATTACATTTGCAACTATGTTTCGGGGCAGACTCACTGTGTCCAACACTACGCAGCCCTCAATGTCCTTGCCCTGTGAATGGCTCACTGTGTCATGGAGGTCACATTTAGGGACATGATCTTAAAATCTCACACACTTCTCACAAGGTCTGTTGTGTGCAATCTACAGGGCTGTGATAGCTCTTTGATGGATAGTATAGCAGACAACCCATATGTTTCACTCTGTACATTCAGTGAGGTGTCCTTGTCAGATTGGGCAGTGACTGTGCAGGCCAGGTGGGCTCCCACTGAGGTCCAACATGGAGCATCAGAAATGTCACATGCAGGGACAATATGAGAGCGTAAACAGTGCCTACACATGCTAGTCAGTACACATGTCGAAGAAAAAGGAAAGGGCTCATTACAAAAGTGCTAGAATCTGCTGGGTCATAGGTGAAATACACCAAGAGTGTCACCCTCTGGCATTTAAGGCTGTGCATAGTGCTGACCCATACATGGTGGAAATTCCAAATCCATTCCATCAGTACCCTCTGGGGCATATTCTCAAGGACATATCGCTGAGTTATTGGCACTATGTCGCAGCCAAAGTGACAATAAATTTATCGCCCCATTCACAAGCTGGACTACTGACACGAATTTGGCGATGTGGGGTTGCTAGATTGGTCACACTACAGGGCAATTTTACTAAATAGTATCTATTAATTACGCTCAACCCCCTTCAGAGGTACCGCCAGCCTCCCCACAACCAAGTTAAATTTGAAAGAATTAGGAAGGAGCGTACTAATAAAACATGCACAAGACAAAATGTATTTAACAAAAAATTCACGATAATTCTTATTCCATTGAGACGTCTTCACAGTTTTTCTTGGATTTCTTTTATTCTTTTAGACAGATTTTCATGATTCACAGTACAATTTCTACAGCCGCTGTAGAAATTGTACTGTGAATCATGAAAATCTGTCTAAAAGAATAAAAGAAATCAATGAAAAACTGAGAAGACGTCTCTATGGAATAAGAATTATCGTGAATTTTTTGTTAAATACATTTTGCCTTGTGCATGTTTTATTAATACGCACCATTCACAAGCTGGTGCTAACAGCCGATATCACCAGTTTACCTGCGATAGCAGCCACCAAAAACATTGCCAAAGATGAGCCCTGCAACTATCGCTAATGAGATGCAGAGTAGGCGTTCCCATGCAAAAAGCCACGAAAACACCACTCCGCAACATTCTCAACGACCAGCCAGAACGGCAATAAGATCCTAAAACAGGCAATAAGGCGCGTTAGCATTAGGAATTTAACACCTGTTCTGACCTGGTGTAAAGTTGGATGACAACCTGCACCAGAAAAGGTAGCCCAGCCCAGAGCCACACCAGAAGAACAACAGATGCCATTGGAGCCACTGACATGCAGCTCGGAGCCCCAAGAGGGCCACATCACCCACCACCACCACCCCCAGGCCCGCCCCCGGACCCTCCCCTCCGGACCACCACAGAGGCAACGCAGACAAAGACAGCGGACCTACAGAAAATGCACCAGCCTCACAGACCCAACACCAGAGGATGTCATTGCCCACTACAGGCTCAAAAGGAGAACCATCCTCCGCATCCTGACCATCATTAGACAAAGGCTGACGGTACCAACACAGAGGACAACCAACATCCCTCCGCAGACAAAGCTGCTGGCCATGCTGCACTTGTTGGCCTCTGGTACCTTCCAAACAACAACCACCAGAGTCGGAGGAGTCTCACAGCCATCCCTATCAAAGTTCATCACCACTCTCTTGGATGCCATAATCAGCTTGGTACCCCAGCACCTTCACTTCCACCACACTGCTCAGGAACACCTGGAGACCAAGCAAGTCTTCAATGCCATAGCTGGCTTCCTGCACTTGTTCGGCGCAATTGACTGCACATATGTCCCACTTGTGCCCCTCGCCGACACTGCACACAATTACCGCAACAGAAAGCAACCACACATCAATGTGCAGGCAATAGTGGACCCCGGGGACTATTCATCAATGTCGTCACCAGCTACCCAGGCAGTGTTCATGATTCCTACATCTTCCGGATGGCACCTCCGGAAATGCCCTGCTAGTTGGTAAGTACCAAAAGAACACACAACACACCTCAAGTCCACAATCATGTAAGTCACAACTCTGGGAATGCACACGTTACAAACTCACATACAACACGCCAAACAACATGCCCACCTACCAGACACAACAGCACAACTTACTGTGGTAACCTGGGCTAGCCATGTACATGAGCCATCAACGGCATGGCACATCAGCCACACTATAGCAGAATGTGGCGAGAGGTGGGAACCAGGCATGTGTGAAGGAGGCAAGTGACCCATGAATGAGAATGTACACATGCAGAGTGTGGCATGGATCAGCTCCCCAGACTGCAGTATGCAACCACAGACATATCCATGTTGACATACACTGCTGGTGTTTGGAGTGTAGTGGACAGTGGACGCAACCATGTCACCCCAGCCAGTGGGGAAGATTGCGGCAATGTAGCTTCTTATATCCCCCCCTGTAAGCGTGAGCCCAACATGTCTGTAGGGTGGCACCTCTCACCCCGCCACGAGGCCGATGCCGTCAACCGTCAGCCGTGTTGCCTGCAATCCTGTGCACCTGCTGCACCCCATGCCGCTGGTCCCCGAACCCATCTTGGCCGCCCCTGCCACCCAGCCTCACTGCTCACCTGCCGACTCCAGCGTCTGTCAAAGAGGGCCAACCACATGCCAGTGCAAGCTCCAAGGCCCGCTACCTTGGCAGCCTCCTCATACCATCACGACCTCCGCAACACAGGCCTGCAGTACTCCTTTCTCGTTCACGTAATCCACTGCTTCCTCCGGCCTACACTACGGTCAACTAGGTCACACATTTGGAACTGAGTCTTGAAATCCTGATGGCCGAGTTCATATGTTCATGGGACATTTGATATCACTGTACTCCCTTCGATGTGGTGCCACCAACTCTTTGCATAGCTTTCCAACCACATGTGTCTGTGGTCCCTCGCTGACTACTGGCTTCGGCCCACACTGCGGTCGAGTAGGTTACACATTTGGAACTGAGTCTGGATTTCTCAATGGCAGAGTTCATATCATTTGCATATGTAACAAGGACCCCCTGAAAAAATGAAATCGTAATTCCTAGGTCAGGGAAAAAGAGATATTTGAAAAGTAACACCCTAGGCAATTGAGCACAATAGTTTTCCACAGGATCAAAAGATATATAGCAATAGACTAAAGCTGCTTAAAAAACATGTTTTTATTAATTAATTAACATAAGTTAAAAATGAGAACTTATAATATCACATTAAAATAACAATACAAATGTAAAAATTCCATAGGGTACAATTGACAGACATAAATTAACAATTTCTAGACATTAAAAAACTTAATTAAAGCAGGTGGCATGAAAATTCGATCTCTACGCGCGTTTCGGCGGCCAGCGCCTTCTTCCTGGAGCAGCCACACAATATCTAAAGGTGAAGATATATATAGTTATATCGTTTCTTGCTTATAGAACTTGTAATTGCATGTTGTTCAACAAAACATAAAGATTAAAAGAAAACAATTTAAGCAGCAGCTATAGGTTGATAGAAATTCCTTTTTGAGTTGCATTTATGTTATCGTATAGTATTGTCATTTCCTTACGGGAGTTCAATTCAGTTATTTCAAATGAGAGGTAGGGAATTTATCAAACAAGTTTTCTAGTGCCGACTATTTAACTGCACTCTGATGTACAGCAAATAATCTATTTGTCAAAAGAATAAGTCAGGGAAACTTAATTGCGAGGATAACTTTGACACAGTCTAAGTAAGGAGTCTTCTTAAATGGAAATATGGTATTTTAATCTGGCACAATAAAAAACATTCATTTTTATAGCATAGGTCTGATACTTACTAAGTAGTAATCTTAGCAGATGGTTAGTAGAAGACAGTTTTTTATAGAAATGATATTCAGATTCTGTCTTTTTTGAAAGCCTTTTCAATTTCAAATCGGATATGGCTAGTGGTGAAAGATAATGAGCACAATAAAAAATGTTTATTAGTGTACAGGAATAGATGTGTATTTCTATAAGCAAAAATATCAGTTGTCATTGTTGTTACCTGATAAAATAGACTTATTTGAATTTAACGCCCGCCAACCGGAACCCTTTAGGATAGATAGGTGCTTGGTAAGGTTTGTCCTTGGTGGTCTAGATTAGGGACCTTTATTCTGGCGAGGAGGAGAGATGCAAAGGGAAGTTTAATGTCTATTTATTAATACTTCACCTAATTCAACGCTTTAAAAATATTACTTGTACATATAACGCTCTGGGATCTGTGTTATTAATGGCAACTGTGCTCCTCTTACCTATACTAGGTTTGACATGGTTTCTCGGTCTGTTGTTTCTTTTATGGCGCCGGTATGAACCCTTTAAAGGAAACATATCAGAAATATATTCAAGCTACCGCTATATCTTAGTTATTTTATACAAGTATGGTTTTTATTTGTATCCCTGCTGATCTTACTTGCAAAGTTGGTGCTTCTCTTTACTGGTTTCTAAGGAAAGGATTTCTTGATTCCCAATGGCGCTGGGTTCGGGTGATTAAAAGATCTCCCTGCCTGTGATAGGAGAAACGGTATAGGTAAGCAGCGGATAGTAAAGTTTGCTTGTCCTGCTTCTTAATGCTAAGTTTTACAAAGTTTTCAGGGGTAGAGTCTTACCAAAGAATGATTAGCAGGGCTCCCTATGTCCGGTGGCGGGCGGTACGTCTCGTCAGATGCTGAGCGCGGCGAATACTGGTGAACGACTGCTCGTTGGTGGGGTTTATATTGGAGTTCACAACGTCATCTAATTGTTCGGGATTCCTTACACCTGTACTTTAACTATTTTTTTCTCTTTCTATTCGGCTCTTTGGCGCGAAGTTAGCGGAGTGTTCAGATTAAGTCAGGCGAGGTTTTGTAAGTCAACCCCTGATTGGATGCGTGTTTAACATGGCCTTCCTATTGGCTCATTAGATGTCTACTCAAGTCGGTATTGGTGGTAAACTTATACAAAGCGACCCAGCTATTGGTTCTTTTGATGTATACAAACGGCGGTATTGGTCGAAACCACGTAACATTAGGATGTATTTTCTTCTTTGCCCGAAGTACATAAGATGATATATAGGTAGTTGTATTTATAAGTTGTTCACTATTTATTTGACATATTTGCTATTTAGATCTAATATTGGTTGAATACTTTTTCCTTATCCTTCACGCTCAAATTATTAAAGTCCAAATTAGTAGACACGAATTTCTATTTATATTAGCTTTCGCTAAATGTATTATTTCAGATAGAGCAATGCTCTAAATTAGTTTTCATGTTTAAGTTATAAACGGGACAATCGGTAGATTATATTAGCCTCGTATAATTTAATGCGAAATATCAGATAGACAGACGCATGTATGTATACATTGGATAGCGATGAATCATTTATTGGCTGTTATTATAAATGGTATTTCAGATGGAGCATAGCTCTATGTTGGTTATAATATCATATTTTGGGAGAAGCAATAAGAAGATTGTAATAGTCTCGTGTAATCTATTACAGACTAAAAAACGTATATAGAGAAGGAATCTCTATGGTTTATTCATTAACATTTTGTTTATTGGGGGAAAGAAAGGGGAAATGTTAAACGTTCTCTATGCATATCGTCTTATAATTAAAACGTGAGGTAGATCTATACTGACCTCCTAGTTATATTTCAGGGCTTTAGTTGTATGGTGACTCTATGTCTATTTAGTTCCTTAGAGCCACTAAATGTATAGTGACTTTAACTTATGGGGACATGATCATGTATGGCAAATGACTTCTGAGGGTATTGGATATTAAACTATTGCATGTTCCCACGGAATTTCGCTATTAAGGCCCTGTCTGAATGAGTTAAAAACAAAAATCCAAAAGACTTCTCTTTTCTTTCGAATGGACATGCCTCCTTTTGAATCTGGAACGTGGATTTTCTCTAAAATCCTCCATTTGAAGTCCTCAGCTTGGTGTCCTTTATCTAAAAAATGTTTGACCATTGGACATACGGTTTTTTTGGTTTTTATCGCTGAACGGTGTTCGTTCAAGCGTGTTTGAATTGCTCTAGAGGTCTCACCTACATATCCTTGAGAACATGGACATTGAATAAAGTAGATTACATTGTTAGTTTTACAATTCCACATCTCTTGTGCTTTCGTTTTGTGGCCATTATATTCGAAATCCTCACCTAGCAAAATGTTACTACATGATTTACATGAAGAACAGGGGAAAGTACCTCTTAGGGGATGATTGGTCGAGATTGAACGTTGACTCAGCGTGTCATTTGTAGCATTCTTGGCAAATCGGGAGTGAACAATAAACTCTTTTATGTTCTTGTTTCTCCTGTGTGCGTAAATCGGTTTCAACAGTTTTTCATCGTTTGCACAGTTGCTATTTAGGATGTGCCAGTTCGAATTAATGACATGTCTTATTTTTTCATTTATTGTTGAGTGTCGCGTAATGCAAACAAGTTGATCGTTCGGTTTAGTTGGTTTAGTTTTTAAAAGACAGTCTCTGTCGTAGTATCGGGCTCGTTTGTAAGATTCTCTTATTAATCGATGAGGGTAACCTCTCTCGATGAATTTAGTTCTCATTACTGCCGCTTGTTTATCGAAATCTTTTATATTTGTACAGTTGCGCCTCACACGTAAAAACTGTGAGAAAGGGATACTATCTTTCTGAGTACGCGGGTGAAAGCTTTGATAATGAAGTAAGGTGTTTCTTGCTGTGGGCTTTATGTGGAGGTCAACTTCCAGAGTCCCTGCATTGTCTAAAATTTCTATGTCTAGAAATTCAACTTTCTTGTTGTTAACATGAGAGGTGAATTTAAGGTTGGGATTAGCTCCATTTATCCATTCAAGGAATTCCAGTAAAGTTTCTCTCCCATCAGTCCAGACAAAAAAGATGTCATCAATGTATCTGGACCAATGGGAGATTGACTCGTAGAAAGGCGCAACTTCATTATGTACAAATTCTTTTTCAAATGATGCCATGAAAATGTTAGCCACGGACGGAGCTACTGAAGCACCCATGCTTACGCCTTTTATTTGGCGGAATAAATGGTTGCCGAATTCGAATACGTTCTCTGTGAGTACAATTTCAAGACATGCAAGCAGGAACCTTTTTGGACAGGGAATTTGATGTAGGTCTATGAACCAACTAGTGGTCTCTAGTGCGTCTATCAAAGGGATGTTGCTATATAGCGACTCTACGTCCATTGTGACCAGTAGGTCATTGTTGGAGTTGAAGGCAATTCCTTCGATCTTCTGTATTATGTGACCTGTGTCGCGAATGTATGATTCTATTCTGGGGACAAAGGGACGTAGGTAATTGTCCACGTATTTAGAGAGTGGCTCAGTGGCTGTTCCTATTGTGGAGACTATGGGTCTATAGGGGGGGTTTATGGCATCCTTATGTATCTTCGGTAAGCCATAAATGCAGGCAATTTTACCCTGGTTGTGGTTCAGAAAATCAAACTCTTTAGGGTTGATCAAACCATCTTCTAGAGCAGATTTAGTTAGGCACAAGATTCTTTTGGATAGATTAATTGCGGAATGTTGTTTGAGTGGAACATAGAAGGTAGGGTCATTCAACATTTTGAGCATATTTGTTTCATATTCTACAGTATCAACGATTACGATTCCACCACCTTTATCGCATCCTTTGATGGTAAGATCTTTATTTTTGGAGAGGGATGTTAAGGCCTTATGTTCTTCTCTCTCTAAATTGTAGATGGGTTTGGGAATGTATCTGAGAGTTTGATCTAATTTTTTAAGTACCACTAATTCAAAAGTGGCTACCTCCGGTCCTAGTTGTTCAAGGCCTGGGCAGAAGGTAGATGGGAGACAAAGTGGTTTAATAGAAGGACTATCAGTTTCAATGGCTATGTTTTGAGAGAAAAATTTCTTTAAACGGATTTTGCGAAAAAATGAAATGACATCACAGTATAATTCAAACAAATTTATGGTAGAGTGTGGAACATATGATAGTCCTTTGGAGAGCAGGTTAGTACTATGATTGTCTAACTCTATTTTGGTTAGATTGAAAATTGGAATTATGTTCCCTGCTTCCAATATTGTCTGCTTCGGGTTTCTCGCACAAATTGCGGTTCTTCTTGATGGTGGTGGTGTTGAGGTTGGTAATTGCCCCTTGGTTGACCCTGGAAATGGACTCTGGGGCGCCCCCGTCCTCCCCTGCGGTTCCCTAAAAAAGGCTGTCTACGAGTGCCTCTATTGGGGGTCTGGTTATAAAGTGGTTCAGAGTCATAATACCCCTCGTTGTTTTCATTTTCAGAATCAGAAGTTTCTGAAAAGGTATTTACTCGTTGGTTCTGTTGTTGGTTTTCTCTAGTGTCAGTAGTGTAATGGTTCTGTTGGTAAAAATCTGGTCTTAAGTAGGGATATGTGTTTTCGATGGTGGCATATCTCTTGTCTTTCATTAGTTTGTCGTTTTTCCTTTTTTCTAAATAGCATGTGAAGGATTCTATTTCTTTATTGCATTCCTCTATTTTCTTTATGGCTTCATATCATTGCACTTAAGGAGAGGTGTAAGAGGAAGACTCATTTCAGTCCAGAGGACAAAAATGAATCATCGTTACGGAGGTGATCGAACACTACCAACAACTGCTCTGGTGTCACTAACTCTGTGCATTGCAAGCCAACGACACGTGGCTATGGGCCCCTGCTCTCCGCTGCCTTCTGCCTACACTGCAGTCGAGTAGGTCACACATTTGGAACTGAATCTTGATTTATTTATGCAGAGTTTATATCATTGTACAGGCCCCATCACAGACTGCATCCCCTTTCAGCTCTGGTGCCACTAAGCCTGTGCCCCGACATTCATGGACACTCTCTGGTTGAAATTTGGTGGTATCTGAGTCTATGGCCTGGGGGTTGTCTTCATCATCACGTAGCTGATACTGACTTGGTAGTAAAAAGTGAGGCTGTAGCATTCTACTCCTCCATTTGCCTGTGTCTGCCGACTTCTGCCCTCTACATCATGCCCTTGAAGGACACCTTCCACTGTCCCCCGCCACCCTCCACGGCATGCACCTTCGACATTGACGAGGACCCGCTCAGCTCGCATGGCCCTACCTCAGGGCACCACAAGTTAACGTCCCGTGGCGGTGTGCCTGTGCCGGCTGCAGTGCTTCCGGGGCCACTGACTTGTGCAACTCAAGTCATGGACCATCTCTGATAGAATATTGGATGGCCTCTGGGTCAATGTCCTTGGAGTCATCAAAGCCATTTGTCTGTGGCCCTGCGCTTTCCGCTGCCTCCGGCCTCAACTGCGGTCCACCAGGGCTCACACATCAAATTGAGTCCTGACCTGTCCAGACGTCTCATCACCGCAGGATGCACACGCCACCATCGCCAGGACCTCCTCCAACCAACAACTGTCAGAATCGAAAGAGTCTCATTGCCAGACTATCAAAGTTGCTCACACCTGTCATAGATGCCATCATCTGCTTGATACCCTGCTCAGCTCTTCAGGTGCCACTAACTCAGTGCACCACAACTCATTGACCATTTCTGATTGAGTTTTTTGCTGTGGGCTACCACCATGTTGCTTCGCAGTTGTTTGTGTAATGCTGGTGTTTTCTGTTTCCACATTAATAGTGATAACTGTTGAAGTTGTTGCCAGCACCAACCACTCCATGAGGGCTGGCTTACACTCACTCCACACACATCCAGCACAGGCGTCACTGTACATGTGACCCTGGCAATAAAGGTGCCAGGTGCACATGCCCGTAGCCAGTTCCACAAACTATCTGAGTGTGTTTGTGTGGTCATAATGTATGCATGAGGGCCCCGGGCCCTACAACATTACATTGTGCTGTGTATAGCGGACGCAACCATGTAACCGCAGGCAGCGGGTAAGACCTTGTACATGTAGCTCTGTCTTCCCCCACTCAATACGTAAGAGGAGTGGACTGGGCCGGCGTACGCAAGTCCAGTGTGGGGTGTGAATGATTATCCCGGGGCTCTGGCCATGGTTCAGTTCTGGAAATGTGCAAATGCATGTGTCTATGTCACAGTGTGGGTCTCCATTGGGGAGTGTAAGTGGTCCCTGATGGGACTTAGGCACTCACGTATGTGATCTAGCTCAGCTTCCATGATGTCAAACCCCACCCGCACCTGTTCGGCCTCCTCCTTCTGGCAGTCTAACACCTGGCCTTGGAATGCGATGTGTGCTTCGGGGGGTGCTGGGAGCCAGCCGTGGTGGTGGGTGCTTCCTGCTGTGTGGTCTGTGCAGGGGGTGGGGCCTCCTCAATGCAGCTGGGCTGGGCTGGGCTGCCCTGCTCCTGGAGGTGGGTTGCCTAAGTTGTCCATGATCTGCTGTAGGGCGTCGGTGTCGAAGGTGTCGAGGTCCTCTTCAGCATCAATGATTCGTTGTCTGGTCTGCTCTGCTGGAGGTGTTGTTTGTCCCTCTCTAATGTGAAGGGTAGATGCATTTTCACATTGTGTTGACATGTATGTTGGAGCATTGTTCAAGTTTACATAGAGACTGTATGACAATGTACATTGTGACTCTTGGTGGAGCTGACTAATTGATGCTGGACAGTGGACATTTGGATTACATGATGGATGTGAGGTTGTACACGTACATTTTCATCTCACAGTTTCCTGCTATGTCAGATGTGATTGGCCAGTTTCTACACACAAGCGGACCCAGTTGTGTCCTCTGTTCTGCAGTGTAACTGGCATTTGTACTCTTGGACGTTTTTTGTACTCTTGTGTATTGTTTGTCTGCAGATGCATTGTTGACGTCAGGGGTTGTTTGTGCACGTGGATGTGTGACCTGCACCTTTCTGAATGTGGTCCACACTCAGCCACCTCAGTGTTGTGGCATGATGATTGTACTGCAGCCATGCTGATCGTCATGTAGTGTCACTTGCATTGTCAGTGTGGCTCACAAATACACATCTTTGCTGTGTTGCGAACGTGTACATGTGTTGGTTGTGAGATTGGTGATGTGTGGGGTGGGACCCCTTTCAGCACATGGTGGACGGGGGCCTACTTGGTGTTTTTATGTGTGCTGCAGTGTGCCACTGGGATCAAGGACATGATCTAGGGTCATTGTGGGTGTGCAGTGTGCTACACATGATTGTGCATGTGTGCCATTGTGCCCATCTCACCTCGTCCCACCTACTTGCACCTTCTCCACACTGATGACTGTGGCCACTATTTTCTCCAACTCCTCCTGTGGCGCAGGACTCATACCTCCAGTCGCCGTGACTGCAGCAGGTTTCTGCTTGGTTTGGCTTTTCACACCATGCAGCGCCTCTTGCCTCCTCCATTGACCTCCTCAACACTCCGACTGCATTCACCTTGTTCACAATGGACTGGCATGTTTCCTTTTGTGTTGCCAATGACACAGTGGAGGTGACGAACAGTTGTTATCAGTGTTCTATCACCTCTGTGACGAATATCCGGTTTTCCTGCGGACAGAACCCTGTCTTCCTCTTCCTCTTCTCCTTGGCCTTCCCGTCCCCGAGGTTCTTTGCTGGTGGTCTGTGGGGCTTGTGGGGTTCGCGTTGGCCTCTAGACACGGTCCGGATGCATCCATGGTGCTACGCAGTTTCTTTTTTTCCCCTTTTTTCTGTTCTACTTTTATGGTGCATTTTCCCGCATGAAGCGAGGGAATTGCAGTCCTGTTGCTGCTTATGACTGATTTTTTTATCGCGATTGGCCTCATTGCTACTATTTTCGTGTTCGTGTTTTGAATTTTTTCGGCATCACGTTAATTTTAACAACGTTAATACCGCATTATTTTCCCACAATAGACTGCAATGTGAAGAGTTGCATTAAGCTAATTTTGCGATAATTATCACACATTCTTGAGAATATCCCCCTCTGGACGTAAACACTTGGTGATGTCTCAGATGAAAAAACCCAAAAGGAAGGTGCACAACATTGAAGTCCAGACAAAATAATATTTTTAGAGATTCTTCTTTTATTAAGTTTCTTTTCAGAAGAGAACTGGCACAGAGCCAATGCGTTTCATTCCCAGTAACACGGGAACTTCGTCAGGGCTTAGAATAATATCAGGATGTCTTAAACAGAACGGTGAGGGATTCTTTTTAGAAATCGCCTAGGCGGAAATATGGTCAATCAGTATTCCAATTCTAGAAAATGTCACTCAAAACTCCACTAGCGTGAATCCACTCTTTCAAAAAGATGAAGAGAAATATCCTGCACCCACACGTATCCGCAAATCGATGGCAAACAACTCTGGTCTATCTGGCATCACATCCTTGAATGTCAGAGGTATGCCGAGTAGTGACCAACGTCTTAAGTGGGGCCACACCAAAGTAGAGCTGCACACCAATAACGAGTTCGCCGATGGTGAAAAGTTATAACTCCTAATATGCGTGACGTTGAACCGATCCGTTCCATGGCGTTTAGTCACAGAGAGAGGCGTATTCAGCCTCTACCTAGGTATGAATCAGAGCTTCCATAATACGAAGACAAACAGCATGGTCGCTTATGAATACCGCGGTCAGACTTGGTGATGTCTCAGATGAGCCTATGAAGAACATCATGGACCCACACATCCATTCACACAGGCAATTTCTGTCCTGATTTCCGATTAACCAACCTGCTGTGTCACTGTAAAGCTGAAGAAACAATGCATGTCCCTCCCATTCTGATGTGCAGCCAGTGAAACGTGAAAAATAGGCTATACACTTCTTTTTCCGGGAGTCACCATGTCAGGCAGGGTATGATACAACCCCACACTCTCAGGCACATACTGCAGCAGATCAATTTCATGTGTGCACTCCCTTCACTCTCTCTTACACTCTGAAACACTTACTATGACATCTGGAGCACCTTACAGGTTCCCATACTGTGTGAGCACCTCGTCCACCAGGACCTCCAGCTCCTCGGTGGTGAAGGGACGGGCCCTGATCTTCTCAGTCCTCGACATCACTGGGTCCAGGAGACAGGAGCAGCAGTTGGTGGTGAGAGGTGTCAGGCAGCAGGCTCTGGAGACAGGAGCAGCAGCATTTGGTGGTGAGCGGTGTCAGGCAGCAGGCTCTGGAGACAGCAGTAGTAGCAGTTGGTGGTGAGGGGTGTCAGGCAGCAGACTCTAGAGACAGGAGCAACAGCAGTTGTTGGTGAGGGGTGACAGGCAGCAGGCTCTGGAGACAGGAGCAGCAGCAGTTGGTGGTGAGGGGTGTCAGGCAGCAGGCTCTGGAAGCAGTGGAAATGTGAGGCTCTCTCCCACACATATATATCTCCCTGGGGTAGTTTCAGTGGTTCTAAGCTGCTGCAATTGGTGTTCCGGGTCAGATTTTTTCAAATGCATCCAATGACCGGCTCCACGCTGGCAGAGCACGCCTACCGCGATTTTCAAAATTGCATTAGGCTACCGTGATTGTGGTTCCCATTGGATGTAAGGGCTTGGGCATTGGTGGTGACAAACCGCAGGGACCAGGTGGCCGCTACTGCGATATGGGTGCTATACATTGTTAAGAATGACCGTGATTTGGGTGGCGGAGCATGCCAACCGCCATTGGACCATGAGTATATATCTATCACTACCGCAAGTGTGGCTTTGGCATTGGCTGTGACACACTGCTGGGGCCAGGTGGTCGCTACTGCGATATGGGTGCCATACATTGCTAAGAATGATCATGATGGGTGGTGGAGCATGCCAACCGCCATTTGACCATGAGTATATATCTATCACTACCGCAAGTGTGGCTTTGGCATTAGTTGTGACACACCGCTGTGGCCAGGCGGTTGCTACCGCGATATGGGTGCCACACATTACTAAGAATGACCGTGATTTGCTTGGTGGAGGATGCCAACCGCCATTTGACCATGAGTATATATCTATCACTACCGCGAGTGTGGCTTTGGCATTGGCAGTGACACACCGCAGGTGCCAGGTGGTCGCTACTGCGATATGGGTGCCATACATTGCAAAGAATTACCGTGATTTGGGTAGCGGAGCACTTTGACAGCATCTATGGACACATCATGCTGTGTCAATGACCAATGGGCAGTTCTCAACAGTGCACAGTGGCCGCATGATTAATAGCACAGGATTGTGCACACAATGCCAATGTAACATTTACCACACTGCTGACTACACATGCCATATTTGTGTACATGATTGTAAACATTGGCATTTACTCCCTCCTATGTCACTTGTGATATTGTTGGGAAAGTACACAGAACAGTGTTGTGATGGACTCTCCAATGGGTACACATGTCAATGTGTGACAGGGAAGAGCACCTTACAGTGATGAATGTCTGACTACCCATTGTGCATATGTCACTGTCTACTTTGCTTGGCTCATGCACATACTTGTTGTTAACGCACAGACTGTGCTCATTGTGTTGTTGATGTATGCCCTGTTCTACTTACGTAAGAAAGTGTGGCCGGAACAGCAGGTAGGTAGGAGACAGTAGTGTTGCAGTTTCCCACAAATGCTGTTTGAACTACTCTCAGGGCTGCTCATGCAAGATGTGGCCAGGTCCCATTGGGCATTCACATAGTCACATATTGTTTTTGAGATACTCGCTGTGTGAAAAGTGGACAAGTGCACGACTAGTGTAGCTGAAGGTATCCCTACATGTAAGTTGGGCTGTAAGCTGAACTGTGATGACAGTCATTGTTGGTGTTGTGTCATTCAAAACTTAAGATGTTGGACACATATCATGGTGGATTGCATTTACATGTGTCCCCTTTCATCGCACTTAGGAGGCAACCAAATGTGCATCGTCCTTTCACAGTGCTGGCAGACATGGAGGATGAGGAGGTCATACGGAAATTCTGTCTGAATCGACCAACCCTACAAGACCTATGTGTTCTGTTAGAGCCCCACCTGCAGCCTCGCAGGACATATCCGACTGCTTCCACACCAACATCTAAGGTGATGACGGCCCTGTATTTTTTTACTACTGGATCATTTCAGTACACTGTATGCAGCGCAGGTAGGATGTCGCAACCTATGTTCAGCATGGTGCTACGTCATGTCCTGTCCGCTATGATGACCTACAAGGACGGATACATCCATTTCCCCAGGAGGCATGAATTGGCAGCTGTGAAGGCAGATTTGTATGCCCTTGGGCACATCCCCAATGTTGTTGGCGCCATTGACTGCACACATGTTGGCCTAGTTCCACCACAGGTATGTGAGCACATCTACAGGAACAGGAAACATTTCCATTCCATCAATGTGCAAGTGGTGGGCAAGGCGGATATGATCATCTCCCACATCTGTGCCAAATTTCCTGGCTCGGCCCATGACTCGTACATCATGCATAACAGCATTGTGCCACAGCTGATGGCTAATCTGCTTCTGGAGCATGCATCGATTGTGGGTGAGTACTCAGAGTCAAGTTGCATGCTGTGTGTGTGACATGCTGTCTTCTGCCACAGTTATATTACAAAGCTGTTCTGTGAAACTCACTCCTAGGTGACTCTGCATGTCCCAACCATCCTTGGTTGCTGAGCCCACTGAGGAATCCCAGGACCCCAAGTGATGTCCGTTACAATGATGTCCACGTCGTGTGGTAGAGCGTACTGTTGGTCTCCTGAAGTCAAGATTTCGCTGCTTGGACAAGACCGGAGGTGCGCTGATGTGCTCGCCCAAAAAGGTGTGTCAGATTGTAGTTGCATGCTGCATGCTCCACAACCTGGCCTTGCGCAAGGAGATCTCCCTGCTCTTGGACACTGATGAGCAGCTGAGGCCCCCACCTGCAAACCAACCCATGTCCAGTGATGAGGATAGTGGAGAGGAGGAAGGTGTTGACCTGCGTCAACAGCTCATCAACCGCTAATTCACTTGAAGGTGAGTGACAATGTACAATGGAGCTCTTGTCTGCTGATGTCTTGTTGGTGAAAAGGTCTGTGTGGGCTTTGTGACTGCAGCCTGTTGGTGACTCAGTGCTGGCTGCCAATGTTTCTGGGACAGGGTAGTTATGCACAGATTCAGGATGTCTATGTCAGTACTGTTGCTCAATGTAATTTATGCAGATTGGAGTACCTTGATGACATTTGTTGTGTGATGGCTGTGATGCCACCGCCTGACTAGTGAATGCTGTTCTGTTGTGTTTTCCTTGGTCCCTTCTCCTTGCCTACAAACAATCCGTGCTCATGGTACATTGTGATCATCGTGAGAATAGCACATCCTGTGATAAACACGGAGCAGACACAACGACATAGGTGTGTATGGGGTGTTTTTATTTACAATGGGTATATGTGACAGGGGAGTGAATATGTACAAATAGGTGATTAGTGAAGCAATGAGTTGCCAGGGATGGAATATGAAACAATCAAGTAGCCACCACATTGATGTGGTGGCCCAATCCAACAGACGGATGCCATTAACCATGGCAGTGTGGGGAAGGGCAGTCAACAAAGTCAATGGCAAGGTGAAGAAGGGTGCCATCATTGCTGGCTCCTTAACCGGCATTTGGCAGGTGCTTTGCCACATGATCCTCCCTGGGATTTCTTTAGATGGCCCCTTGGTCGTTTTGTATGGAAGCCTCTGCTGCGGGTCAGTGGGGTCTGAGGAGTCCCCCCCACCGTGGCCGCAGGGAAGGATGTGTCACTGTCCTCCTGTGGCCCACCAGAGGAAGGTGGAAGTGTTGTTTGTGCCGCAGGCCTGTACCTCAGAACCACCACTAGCTGGCCCAAGAGGTCCACGATTTGGGTCATGCGGGTGTCGATGGACCTCAGCAGCAGGCAGAGCTCACGGGAATCCTCCTGAGCCTGGCCCATTTGTCCCTGGGCCTGTTCATAGGCCCCAAGGAATCTGGTAATGTTATCCAGGGCTTCAGTCCCTGTGTCCGGTTATCTGTGACTCCCCCTTGCCCTCCCATCTGCCCTGCTGTCATGGACCTGTTGCCTCACCACTGTACGCACCTGCCTACTCTCCCTGGCCTCCTCAGTTGGTGGGATGGAGTGGTCATCCTCTGGGGCAGGGAAAGTGGTGCAGGCAGCATTGGTGGTGGTGGTTGTAGTGGTGGAGGCTGCACAGGTCGTAACAGCAGGAGTCAGCGTGGTTGTTGTTGCTGATGTGGTGGCGGGGGGACAGTGGGGGCCTGGGACCTGTTGCACCCTGGCATGCCAGATGGGCCGGATTCTTGCTCCGCATCCTCGAAATCCAGGGAGTCATCATCAGAGAGTCCATGTTCCGGGGGTGGAGACTGGCTCTGCAGGTTGGTGTTGTCATCCTCTGCAGTCAGTTCTTGATCACCTTTGGGACAGAGTGGAAATGGTCATTCATGTGCACCCCTCAAGCTTGGTGTTCAATGTTTCTTATTTCCAGGTTATGCAACAAACAGTTTACTAGTTCTCACATTGTATGTCTGCACAGTAATGTGCTTCCTGACATGACGTGGAGGTACATACATTATTTTTTTATGGTGTGACATGTCAATGGGTAGCATGCCCCACGTGCAGATTTTGTGATTACGAGGACACGTCATCTGACAACTGGTGGCACTACAACTTGATGTGAGGCATCTTTGCTGATTACTCTGCCTGGCAGGTGTAACATCTCTGCTGGACTAGCCATTGTCATCCCATGCATACCTTTGCCATGTCTTGTGCTTTGATGTGTTTGTACTACAGACCATGCTTGCTTTGTTTTCCTATGGTCCTTCAAGCTCAGACCCCATGGAACTTACAGATAGCATTCAGTGCTGTGCATGTTTGTGCCCTGATTTTCTTCAACATCGGATTTGGTGAGTCACACTTTTGTTCTGTGACAGTTACATACGCTTAGCTGTCTGCACACTGTAATTTGTTATTGTATCTGGGTTAATTTTGGTGGAATTGGAGGGCTAGTCTTGTCACATGGCTCCATGCTTTTTGAGAGGAATGGTGGGGGTGCATGCACTGTCTATTTACCTGTTCTGTTGTCACATTGGGGTGGCCTTTCTGACACATCTCTCTGGCTGTGTGTTTGTGTGCTCGATCTTGCTCAGGGGTGGGGCAGAGGGCCTGGTTGGAGTTGTGGGGCAGGCCTCCCACCCACCAGCAGTCCTCCCTGGGAAGATGGCTACCTACCTGTTAGTTTGATGAAGGCAATCCAATGTCTGCCACATGGTTGGAGGTTGGGGAGTGTTCTATCCTGCTCAGCTGTGGGACAGGGGGCCAGGTGGGAGTTGTAGTTCAGGCCTCATGCCCCCAAGCTCCCCTCCCTGGGAGGATGGCTACCTACCTGTAAGTTTGTTTGTTGTAATCCAATGGCTGCCACATGCCTCTGGATAGGTGGGTGTGCTCTATCCTGCTCATGGGTGAGACAGGGTGCCTGGTGGGAGTTGTGGGGCAGGACTTACAACCCTAAACATCCCTCCCTGGGAAGATGGCTACCTACCTGTTAGGTGAAGGTGAACAATACAAAGGCTGCCACAAGCTTCTGGAGGTGGGGGAGTGCTCTGTCCTGCTCAGGGGTGAGACAAGGGGCCTGGTGGGAGTTGTGGGGCAGGACTCACACCACCAAACTGTCCTCCGTGCGAAGATGGCTAGCTACCTGTGAGTTTGTTTGTTGTAATACAATGGCTGGCACATGCTTCTGGGGGTGGGGGAGTACTCCATCCTGCTCAGGGGTGGGACAGGGAGACTGGTGGGAGTTGTAGTGCAGTCCTCCCACCCACCAGCAGCCCTCCCTGGGAACATGGCTACCTACCTGTTAGTTTGATGAGGGCAATGCAGTGTCTGCCACATGGTTGGAGGTGGGGGCAGTGTTCTATCCTGCTTAAGGGTGGGACGGGTGCTGGTGGGAGTTGTGGGGCAGGCCTCTCACCCCAAACTGCCCACCCTAGGAAGATGGCTACCTACCTGTAAGTTTTTTTGTTCTAATACAATGGCTGAAACATGCTTCTGGGGGTGGGGGGGTGCTCCATCCTACTCATGGTTGGAACGAGGGGCTGGTGGGAGTTGTAGTGCAGGCCTCCCACCCACCACCAGCCCTCCCTGGGAAGGTCGCTACCTACCTGTTAGGTGAAGGTGCACCACAAAATGGCTGCCGCATGCTTCTGGAGGTGGGGTAGTGCTCCATCCTGCTCGGGGCGATAGGGGGCCTGGTAGGAGTTGTGGGGCATGCCTCACACCCCCAAACTGCCCTCCCTGGGAAGATGGCTACCTACGTGTAAGTTTGTTTGTTGTAATACAATGGCTGACACATGCTTCTGGGGGTGGGGGGAGTGCGCCATCCTGCTCAGGGGTGGGAAAGGGGGCTGGTGGGAGTTGTAGTGCAGGCCCCCACCTACCAGCAGACCTCCATGGAAGATGGCTACCTATCTGTTAGGTGAAGGGGAACCATACAATGGCTGCCATATGCTTCTGGAGGTGGGGGCAGTATTTCATCCTGCTAAGGGGTGGGGCAGGACTCACACTCCCAAACACCCCTCCGTGGGAAGATTGCTACCTACCTGTTAGGTGAAGGTGAACCATACAATGACTGTCACATGCTTCTGGAGGTGGGAGGAGTGTTCCATCCTGCTCAGGGGTGGGACAGGTGGCCTGGTGGGAGTTGTGGGGCAGGCCTCACACCCCCAAACAGCCCTCCCTTTGAAGATGGCTACCTACCTGTAAGTTTGTTTGTTATAATCCAATGGCTGCCACATGCTTCTGGCTGGGGGGGTGAGCACCACACTGCTGAGGGGTGGGACGTACCACTGTCACATTGGGGGAATCCTAATTTTGTGTGCGGTGACTCTGCTGGCCTGACGGCAGTTTAGTGTGTTTCCGCAGCGAATCCGACCGCCATAGACGGATTTTCACTAGCTCCACCCGCTACCGTGGTCTTTCGCTGCCTCATTCCGCCGGGAGTTTTTGGCGGTTGATCCTAAAAGGACCGCCGGTTTTGCCGCGGTACCAGCAGATGGTTGATTTCCACTGCCATGGCGGTCGGGGTGGTTTTACGACCGTTGTTCTAATGGACCCCATAGTTTGGTTTTTCACATGAATCTGTCTTAAACTTTGTAATTTCTGTTGCAAACTCATCAATACTAATGTCTTTCGCATGCTCTTCAACACCTACACTTATCAAGCTGTCACATTCTTCACAATCCTCTTGTGAACCAAAACAAATCTGAAACGGAACCGTGCAAAAGAGCTCTGTTCATTTCAGTTAAACATAATGCAGGAGTTTTTAGATAGTAAACTCTCTCAACTAACATTACTAGCATTTCTGAGTGGTGTATTGCTAACATTCTTAAATGATGAAAAGTACTTTTACACACTTTTCTTGAAAGACAAGCCAGAGAATGACCCTGCAACTTACTTTATTTTCTTATTTTACATGGATCTAGTCCTTGTAAAATCTTAATCTTCTGTTTAAGACTTTTTTTTGCATACTCTCCTAAAAACAAAAAAATGCCAAATTGTCAATAGGTTCCTGTTGAATACTGCAAATACTGCTGCAATCCCACTTATATACAGGATCTTGTGTACGCTTCCCTTGAACTTCTTCAGCTATTACTTCTCCACGCTCCTAACAACCATTTTTTCTTTAGGAATGGAACAACCATCTTTCATCTCATAGCATCGACCACTAGTATCAACTGCATGAACTAATGTGTTCTGTTGAAAATAGCTTTCTTCATTAAAGAAAGGCTCAGTAGTGGAAGTGTGCTTCCATTCACCAGTAAAGTTTTTACAAAAGTTACTTCTATTTACTAGTCTTTTTCTATTCTTTTCTCCTTCTTAAATACCATCATTTTTTCCAATGTTCTCATTCTCTTCAATATTAATATTAAAAAATTGTTTCATTTCAAAAGCAGTATCTATTAGGCTTTCAATGTCTTGCTTCTTCTTATACTCTGTTGATCTTTTTTTTATACTTTTTACAATGCTTTAATGAATTTTGAATTACTCTACTTTAAAACATTTGTATACGTATTTCTTTAAATTGCTTTTCTCTTGTTGTAGCATGTGTTGTTTTTCCAAAAACAAATTTATTTTACCATAATATATCTTCTTCTCCTTCTTTGTTGTAAAACTTTCTTTAATCTCTCTGCAACTGTGTTAAGAAACTGTTTAGTGCTCCTTCCAGAACAGACTTTATCCATGGTAAAATGTTTGTCTTTTTCTAATACACTCTTTTGACATTTGTTTAACCTGATCTGTTTTTTTGTTGTCTTCTCTTTTCATGTTTTCTTGCCATCTTCAATTTGTGATCAAGACAAAATAATTTTCTAAAAATCAAAGAACAATTTCAATAATTTGTTACATCAATTAACAATTTTTAATTAATTTACATATCATTAATTATATTAACTAGTAAACAATTACTTACAATTATATTGCTATTCTCTTTATTGCAAATAAAAAAGCATAACTATTGAAACAAGCATGAGAACTGGAGAAAGAGGACAAAAAGGTGCTAAAGAGAAGGAAAGGGAGAGAAAGAAAAAAAAAGTTTAGAAACACCAAAAAGAAATACACAAAGAAGAACACATCTACTAAAAAATGTGAGAAATACAGTAAGAGGCAACACAGGTGCACAAAGAGACAAATACGGATGCACAAATAAACAACAGAAGGGCACAAACATGCAAGAGGATTGCACAAAGAGACAAGAGAGGTGCAGAAACAGGCAAGAGAAGTGCTAAACAGGGAATACAGGTGCACAAAAAGCCAAAAGGGGTGCAAAATGAAGGAAGACAGCTGAAGAAAGGGGAAAGAGATGCTCAAAGAGGCAAGAGAAGTGCAGAAAGAGAGCAGAGGGATTCAGAAACAGACAAAACGAATGTACAAAGAGACAAGATGAGTGCCATAAGAACCAAGAAAGGTGCAGAAAGAGAAGACAAGTGTAGAATGAAGCAACAGATATGCAGAAAGAGGCAAGAGAAGTACATAAAGAATGAAGAGATGCACAGAAAGGCAAGTGAGGTGCATAAAGACAGAAGATAAGTTCAGTAACCCATACCAGAGGGGTAGAAAGAGGCGAAACAGCTGCAGAAATGGGAAAGAGGGCTGCACAAAGAAGCACAACAGGTGCAGAAAGAACTAGAGAAGTGCACAAAGAAGCAAGAGAGGTGTAAAACAGACAAGAAGGATACAGAAAGAATCCAGAGAAGTGCAGAAAGAAGCAAAAGAACTCCAGCAATTAAAAACAGCAATATTTGCAACGTTACTCTTGTAAGCCTTACCATATTCTTCAAAACATGCATGAATGCATCTTTACCTTTTAGCGGACGCATCATACAAATAGTTGTACACCTGTACTACACACTTGTAGCATGTTCAGATGCATAACACATATGAGAATACTTTTGCACATTCCGCAGTCACTAGACCATGCAGACCTTGAAACTTGACAAACTGCACTTCCCATTCCAAGCAAACACCTAAAATTATACGGCATACTCCAATGATACCTTTCCACAGACTGCGGCTTAACTATTCAGCAACTACTCTTTGTGTTGGGCCTAGCCAAATATAAAGCAGCAACCCTTCCATGTCTCTGTAGTAAGTCTCACCCAGTGGTCGAAGTGGGGAAAAATGTAGGCGAACTGTGGGCGGAGAATCAGAGGGCAGAAACAACCTGAGGATGGGATCAGTCAGAGGTGTGGCCAGAAGGCACAAAATATTCCAATTTTAAGTATTTGTTTGGCATTTCACTGACCAGTTACAGTGTGTTACATTATTTAATTCAACAAATGGATGCGCTTGATTATTTAAGGTTTAATATGAGTTATTGACATTAAAATACATTAACAAAATGGAATATGTTTCCAATCACATAATGTCCCAAATACTCTTAAAAAGTGAAAGCACAAGCCATTTTCTCCGAGCCATGGTGTTTCTGTCTGCACTTCTCCTTCCCTTTCCACAAGATCAGTTCAAACATGAATGGCAAAATATCCAAGTTTGCAAATGTTTTCTATATAATTATGGCTCTTCCATATTTGCCACATAATACATAATCTGCTGCATAATCTGACAATTTTAACTAATACATTGTAGCTCAAATGGATCAAATGTTACTAAAAAATTTGAATTGTGTTGCTGCTAAGTGGACGGCCCTTTGCAAAGGTTGACTGATGACCTTTCTCACTGTTTTATTTGTATGTTATACAGGTACTAATAAGGCAAAATCTTTCCCGAGACTGTTAGAATGTGTAAAAATGTAAAAATAATAAAGTATCAGAAAATATACTGCATTACGCTGCAGCTTTTTTTGCTGCATAATTTATTCAACTCTGCTGCATTATTTTGTCCTCCTTTGCTGCATAATTCCAGTGGGCCCAAAGCAGCCAGCACATGTTAAAAGTGCTTGTACATGAAGCAGAGAGACTGTGAAGTGTGCTAACTTAGTTTGGTGTGCGTGCAAATCCTTCATTGCCGATCTCTGGTGAGTTGCAGTGACTACTGGTGAAGCAACGCCATTGGAGGTAATATATGGGTGAGGCGAACTGGCCTCAAGGGCAGGGCTGGCTTTAGCGCTGGTGGCTCCCTGTGAAATAATGTTTGTTGGTGCTCCACAATGACCACCTCCACCACGGATTCCCTCACTACGACCATTTAACAGTGCCCTTCAAGTCTCCATAACTACACTCTCTCTCACATGCATTTAATTTGATTTACAGCACTACTCATACCAGTGTAGGGTGTCATAGCACTTTACATCAGATACATTACACAGAGACAATAAATTATAAGTGTGTAAATCCCTGTATAGGAAAGGCTACATATGACTAAGGACTACAAGATGTAGAGTCACATGACAACCATACTAGTAGGCAGTAGAGTTTAATAGTGACTGATCTCGAGAAACACAAACTCAGAATTTAAAACATAATAACATGGTTGGGGTGTTCTCTTTAACCGCATCACTGCTAGGGAGATTATCCTGCGGTGCTGCAGATCCTTGATTCCCATTGTTCATGACGAGCTCAGCTCGTCATGAGCACAGGAGCACTGTACTGCATGACGAGCTGAGCTCGTCATGAGCATGGAAGGGGTTAATAATCAGAAGTGATTTCCATCCAAATTAACACTTTTTGCAACATTAGGATAATCAAAGACTGGGGGGAAAAACATAACGCTCTAATTTATACCTTGCAGTTTGCATTCAGTTCTTATATGACAGTTAGTAGCTCATAACTGTTCTATATTAGGATTTTAACTTATAAACTACAAGTAACAAAAGGATCTCTCTGACAAAAGCACTGACCCAGTGACCTTCTTACATTATGTGCACTTTGTGATCTGCATGGGGTCTTTGCAGCAGGCACACTATCCCTCTGTGCTACCTTTCTATGAGTCAAAAGTTCCACTAGTCAAAACTCGGATCTCTTTCTCTAAGAAGAACATTAATCACCTGAGTTATCATGACATTTTCATTGTTGCTGATGCCCCCACCCAAAGTCAGCGCCAGGTGTGGGCACAACAGTGGCACTGGCCCTTCTCAAGGGTCCTGTGACCTCATGCGCTAGGGTGTGCTGCTTCATAGGCCTGCCTGCAAGACCGGAGGTGAACTTCAGTGTGGATTGTGGTGGACAGGCCTTCAAGGTTAATCCACATTTGCCACTACTAGGGTCCACCTGCCGGTGCTTAGGCACCGGGGCTTCTAAGGTCTACCATGGGAATGTGCTCCCTCAGAAGAGTGGTCTGGGGGACTGATCATGAAGGCTGAGCCTGGTTCCCAGTTCCAAATTCGGCAGCTCTGATCATAGTGCCACATCCTCTCCCCCACTGAGCACCATACTGCCCAACTGAGAGAAACTCAAACTGCCTTCAGCTACAATCCAATTGTGCCACGCTATAAACACCTGGATGCGCCTTAATTCAAATTACGCACTAAACAAGGGCAATATGCTGCATAAAAAAAAGTAACAACATCCTGGAAAAAGAAAACCCTAATAGGGAATACAAGATTAAGTGAAGCATGTGAAATGTAAGTTTAGTGTGTTTCCGCAGCGAATCCGACCGCCATAGACGGATTTTCACTAGCTCCACCCGCTACCGTGGTCTTTCGCTGCCTCATTCCGCCGCTGGTGGGAGTTTTTGGCGGTTGATCCTAAAAGGACCGCCGGTTTTGCCGCGGTACCAGCAGATGGTTGATTTCCACTGCCATGGCGGTCGGGGTAGTTTTACGACCGCTGTTCTAATGGACCCCATAGTTTGGTTTTTCACATGAATCTGTCTTAAACTTTGTAATTTCTGTTGCAAACTCATCAATACTAATGTCTTTCGCATGCTCTTCAACACCTACACTTATCAAGCTGTCACATTCTTCACAATCCTCTTGTGAACCAAAACAAATCTGAAACGGAACCGTGCAAAAGAGCTCTGTTCATTTCAGTTAAACACTGTTAGAATGTGTAAAATGTAAAAATAATAAAGTATCAGAAAATATACTGCATTACGCTGCAGCTTTTTTTGCTGCATAATTTATTCAACTCTGCTGCATCATTTTGTCCTCCTTTGTTGCATAATTCCAGTGGGCCCAAAGCAGCCAGCACATGTTAAAAGTGCTTGTACATGAAGCAGAGAGACTGTGAAGTGTGCTACCTTAGTTTGGTGTGCGTGCAAATCCTTCATTGCCGATCTCTGGTGAGTTGCAGTGACTACTGGTGAAACAACGCCATTGGAGGTAATATATGGGTGAGGCGAACTGGCCTCAAGGGCAGGGCTGGCTTTAGCGCTGGTAGCTCCCTGTGAAATAATGTTTGTTGGTGCTCCACAATGACCACCTCCACCACGGATTCCCTCACTACGACCATTTAACAGTGCCCTTCAAGTCTCCATAACTACACTCTCTCTCACATGCATTTAATTTGATTTACAGCACTACTCATACCAGTGTAGGGTGTCATAGCACTTTACATCAGATACATTACACAGAGACAATAAATTATAAGTGTGTACATCCCTGTATAGGAAAGGCTACATATGACTAAGGACTACAAGATGTAGAGTCACATGACAACCATACTAGTAGGCAGTAGAGTTTAATAGTGACTGATCTCGAGAAACACAAACTCAGAATTTAAAACATAATAACATGGTTGGGGTGTTCTCTTTAACTGCATCACTGCTAGGGAGATTATCCTGCGGTGCTGCAGATCCTTGTTTCCCATTGTTCATGACGAGCTCAGCTCGTCATGAGCACAGGAGCACTGTACTGCATGACGAGCTGAGCTCGTCATGAGCATGGAAGGGGTTAATAATCAGAAGTGATTTCCATCCAAATGAACACTTTTTGCAACATTAGGATAATCAAAGACTGGGGGGAAAAACATAACGCTCTAATTTATACCTTGCAGTTTGCATGCAGTTCTTATATGACAGTTAGTAGCTCATAACTGTTCTATATTAGGATTTTAACTTATAAACTACAAGTAACAAAAGGATCTCTCTGACAAAAGCACTGACCCAGTGACCTTCTTACATTATGTGCACTTTGTGATCTGCATGGGGTCTTTGCAGCAGGCACATTATCCCTCTGTGCTACCTTTCTATGAGTCAAAAGTTCCACTAGTCAAAACTCGGATCTCTTTCTCTAAGAAGAACATTAATCACCTGAGTTATCATGACATTTTCATTGTTGCTGATGCCCCCACCCAAAGTCAGCGCCAGGTGTGGGCACAACAGTGGCACTGGCCCTTCTCAAGGGTCCTGTGACCTCATGCGCTAGGGTGTGCTGCTTCATAGGCCTGCCTGCAAGACCGGAGGTGAACTTCAGTGTGGATTGTGGTGGACAGGCCTTCAAGGTTAATCCACATTTGCCACTACTAGGGTCCACCTGCCGGTGCTTAGGCACCGGGGCTTCTAAGGTCTACCATGGGAATGTGCTCCCTCAGAAGAGTGGTCTGGGGGACTGATCATGAAGGCTGAGCCTGGTTCCCAGTTCCAAATTCGGCAGCTCTGATCATAGTGCCACATCCTCTCCCCCACTGAGCACCATACTGCCCAACTGAGAGAAACTCAAACTGCCTTCAGCTACAACCCAATTGTGCCACGCTATAAACACCTGGATGCGCCTTAATTCAAATTACGCACTAAACAAGGGCAATATGCTGCATAAAAAAAAGTAACAACATCCTGGAAAAAGAAAACCATAATAGGGAATACAAGATTAAGTGAAGCATGTGAAATGTAAGTTTAGTGTGTTTCCGCAGCGAATCCGACCGCCATAGACGGATTTTCACTAGCTCCACCCGCTACCGTGGTCTTTCGCTGCCTCATTCCGCCGCTGGTGGGAGTTTTTGGCGGTTGATCCTAAAAGGACCGCCGGTTTTGCCGCGGTACCAGCAGATGGTTGATTTCCACTGCCATGGCGGTCGGGTGGTTTTACGACCGCTGTTCTAATGGACCCCATAGTTTGGTTTTTCACATGAATCTGTCTTAAACTTTGTAATTTCTGTTGCAAACTCATCAATACTAATGTCTTTCGCATGCTCTTCAACACCTACACTTATCAAGCTGTCACATTCTTCACAATCCTCTTGTGAACCAAAACAAATCTGAAACGGAACCGTGCAAAAGAGCTCTGTTCATTTCAGTTAAACACTGTTAGAATGTGTAAAATGTAAAAATAATAAAGTATCAGAAAATATACTGCATTACGCTGCAGCTTTTTTTGCTGCATAATTTATTCAACTCTGCTGCATCATTGTGTCCTCCTTTGTTGCATAATTCCAGTGGGCCCAAAGCAGCCAGCACATGTTAAAAGTGCTTGTACATGAAGCAGAGAGACTGTGAAGTGTGCTAACTTAGTTTGGTGTGCGTGCAAATCCTTCATTGCCGATCTCTGGTGAGTTGCAGTGACTACTGGTGAAACAACGCCATTGGAGGTAATATATGGGTGAGGCGAACTGGCCTCAAGGGCAGGGCTGGCTTTAGCGCTGGTAGCTCCCTGTGAAATAATGTTTGTTGGTGCTCCACAATGACCACCTCCACCACGGATTCCCTCACTACGACCATTTAACAGTGCCCTTCAAGTCTCCATAACTACACTCTCTCTCACATGCATTTAATTTGATTTACAGCCCTACTCATACCAGTGTAGGGTGTCATAGCACTTTACATCAGATACATTACACAGAGACAATAAATTCTAAGTGTGTACATCCCTGTATAGGAAAGGCTACATATGACTAAGGACTACAAGATGTAGAGTCACATGACAACCATACTAGTAGGCAGTAGAGTTTAATAGTGACTGATCTCGAGAAACACAAACTCAGAATTTAAAACATAATAACATGGTTGGGGTGTTCTCTTTAACCGCATCACTGCTAGGGAGATTATCCTGCGGTGCTGCAGATCCTTGTTTCCCATTGTTCATGACGAGCTCAGCTCGTCATGAGCACAGGAGCACTGTACTGCATGACGAGATGAGCTCGTCATGAGCATGGAAGGGGTTAATAATCAGAAGTGATTTCCATCCAAATGAACACTTTTTGCAACATTAGGATAATCAAAGACTGGGGGGAAAAAAACATAACGCTCTAATTTATACCTTGCAGTTTGCATGCAGTTCTTATATGACAGAAAGTAGCTCATAACTGTTCTATATTAGGATTTTAACTTATAAACTACAAGTAACAAAAGGATCTCTCTGACAAAAGCACTGACCCAGTGACCTTCTTACATTATGTGCACTTTGTGATCTGCATGGGGTCTTTGCAGCAGGCACATTATCCCTCTGTGCTACCTTTCTATGAGTCAAAAGTTCCACTAGTCAAAACTCGGATCTCTTTCTCTAAGAAGAACATTAATCACCTGAGTTATCATGACATTTTCATTGTTGCTGATGCCCCCACCCAAAGTCAGCGCCAGGTGTGGGCACAACAGTGGCACTGGCCCTTCTCAAGGGTCCTGTGACCTCATGCGCTAGGGTGTGCTGCTTCATAGGCCTGCCTGCAAGACCGGAGGTGAACTTCAGTGTGGATTGTGGTGGACAGGCCTTCAAGGTTAATACACATTTGCCACTACTAGGGTCCACCTGCCGGTGCTTAGGCACCGGGGCTTCTAAGGTCTACCATGGGAATGTGCTCCCTCAGAAGAGTGGTCTGGGGGACTGATCATGAAGGCTGAGCCTGGTTCCCAGTTCCAAATTCGGCAGCTCTGATCATAGTGCCACATCCTCTCCCCCACTGAGCACCATACTGCCCAACTGAGAGAAACTCAAACTGCCTTCAGCTACAACCCAATTGTGCCACGCTATAAACACCTGGATGCGCCTTATTTCAAATTACGCACTAAACAAGGGCAATATGCTGCATAAAAAAAAGTAACAACATCCTGGAAAAAGAAAACCCTAATAGGGAATACAAGATTAAGTGAAGCATGTGAAATGTAAGCAGGAACAACATGGTTACCTTAACGCTTTTACACTCACTATTCAGAAATTAGTGAGTGCTTTTGCCTGAAATATTAAGGACATGACTACAGGGCCCGGAAGGGACCCCTTTCAATGTCCATTGCTCATATTCTTACAAAATGTAAAGAAGTATGCTGTAAAAAGAACACATCCATGAACACAGAGCTGTGGTACACATTTTGTTTTCCAATTCACCCAACAATCAGGTATTGCAGTAGATCCAGAATTGGTGCGCTTCCCCACCAGGGGAAAACAATGCTGTTCAAACAAAGACAAGAAAACAAAAGTAGCGCTTTACTAGTAAACTCTAAAGTGTCACTAATGTGTTTGGGTGTGAATAAAATAATTCTGGCCACTTTGCGACCACTCTGCCTTACTTTATTTAGTTATTTATTTTATTTTCAGATTTTGAACCATTTACTTCTGAGGCTGCACTTTGGAATAGAAAAATGTCAAAAAAGAAGACATTTCCAGTGTTTTGTTTTACCCATTTCACTGGTGAGTGAAAACAAAAGGAGGAAAGAGAGGGTTAGCACTGTTTCTTGAAGTCACAGTTTTCAGTAAGTGAGGAGCAGCTAGACAGAAAGAGAGTTAATAAGAGGTAGTAAGAGAGGAAGTGGGCAGCTGCCAGAGGCAGGGCAAAAGGGGACCCTGTACTTGTCTTCTCTAGGCAAGAAGGAAAACACAGAGGGGCAGATTTATGATGGGAATGCGCCACGTTTGCGTCACGCAACTGTGGCGTAAACGTGGCGCATCCCTACGACCCATTTACAACGTGACGCATCTAGGCAGATGCGTCACGTTGTAAAGCGCTGCGTCACTTGTGGGCGTTCCGGCGCAGGGTGGGCGTTCCGGGGCAGGTGCGCCTCGCAAAAGTGGCTGAGTGAAATCTATAAGATTTCACTCAGTCACTTTCAGGCCAATGCTGCGTCAAAACCCTGCGCCTGCTTGAAGCAGGCGTAGGTCTTGCACAGCATTGTATAGATGGGGCACCCCCGAGCCTTGCTGGAGCTGCGTCTCGCTTGCGACGCAACTCCAGCAATGCGCCACCTTTACGGCACAGATGCGTCACGCATCTGTGCCGTTTTTGCCCCATGGTGCGCCGCATTGTAAATGCGGCGCACCATGGGTGGCGGAGCAGCGGCGCAAAATAACTGGCGCATCCCTGGGGATGCGCCAGTTATCATAAATCTGCCCCAGAGTCCTTTTCCTTCTCTGCCCACCCCGCCCGTCCTCAAATGGCCAAAAACACTGAGCCATTTTTGTAGGCCTTGGGTATTTCTACCATCCTGGGACGCATGTTTAAATTTAAAAAGTAAGGGAACGTAATCTATTGATTTAAAGAAGTAGGGGCACGCCGTGCCCTGCCGATCCTGCCCACTTCAACCACTAGTCTCCCTATATTCCTGAAAGCATGCAGGCATGTGTCTGTGCCTTTTGCTAGTGGCATCAAACATAAAAAAAACATACAAATAGATGTGTACCTGTGTTTTATAGGAATTGCATATTCAGATGCATAACACGTGTGAAAATACATGTATAAGTCCAGACATACCTCAGTCACAACTCCATGCAATTCTTTCAACTTGACAGACTGTACTTCCCATTTCAAGCAAATACCTACATTTTTTATGGTGTACCTGAAGTGTACCTTTCCACAGACTCATACAACGTAGCCTAATCACTAATCGCCCTGCCAGCAAGTCTTAAACCTCACTTTTATCTTGTGGTTTCACTTTTCAGTGACTACTCAAAGTGTTGGGCTTAACCAAATATAAAGCAGCATCTCTAAGCATTCCTCTGTTGTAACTCTCACGATGTTCCTGAAACCATGCAGATATGTGTCTGTGCCTTTTGCTAGTTCCATCTATATATATAAAAACGAATGTATGTCTGTCTGTCTGTTTGGCCTTTATGCATTACTACACCATTCATCCGATCGCCATGAAATTTTGGGAAGTTGTTAAGTACACTCCCGCAAAGGTTTCTGGCATAATTTCTTTTAATATTGGCCCCCCAGGGCCCTCATAATCTTTCGAATACTGATGTACGCACAAGACGGAAAAATAAAAAATTGTGTATCCACAAGCACTCAAATAAATAAAAAGAATTAAAACAGCATTCATCCGATCGCCAGGAAACTTTGGGAAGTTGTTGAGTACACTCCCACGAAGGTTTCTGGCATAAAATGTTTTTAAATATCGGCCCCCCACGGCCCTCATAATCTTTCGAAAACTGATGTACGCACCAGACGGAAAAACAACAAATCGTGTATCCATAAGCACTAGAATAAATAAATAGAATTAAAACACCATTCATCCGATCGCCATGAAACTTTGGACAGTTGTTGAGTACACTCCCGCGAAGGTTTCTGGCATGATTGTTTTTTAAATATCGGCCCCCCAGAGCCCTTATAATCTTTCAAATACTGATGTACGCAGAAGAAGGAAAAACAAAAAATCGTGTATCCACAAGCACTCGAATAAATAAATAGAATTAAAACAGCATTCATCCGATCACCAGGAAACTTTTGTAAGTTGTTGAGTACACTCCCGCAAAGGTTTCTGGCATAACATTTTTTTAAATATCGGCCCCCCAGGGCTCTCATAATTCTTCGAATACTGATGAACGCACCAGACGGAAAACCAAAAAATCATGTATCCACAAGCACTCGAATAAATAAATAGAATTAAAACAACACTTTGAAATGTTTTTAAAATGAACAAGTTTCAATAAAAATGACACAATGTAAATTGAATGTTATCATAACGAGTTTCCTTGAATTTCCTTTCTTCGGAGATCCCAGCAACGCGCGACGGGTAAGCTAGTCATATATAAAAGAAACATTCAAATGTATACCTGTGTCCTATAGGTCTAGTATTCTTGCAGGGATTCTGCACCAATACAGAACTATGCACAGGACTATGGGACCTTGGTCTATAGAGACTGGGTCTTCCTACCACCTTAGTACCCACAAACCCATGACAGACAACCTAGAACACAACACTCCCAGATCTCTCAGGAATCGCAGTAACAAGGCACACCCTTTCACTCACACTGTTCTACTTGTCCACAATAAGATCTGACAGACACGAAACAGTTTAAAATATTTATTTGAACTAATGTGCCCTTACATGCAGTATATGTGCCACAACAAGCAGGAAAATGCCTAATACAAATTTGGAGAAAAAGACTACAGTTCCTAACCCCCCTCCCCTTGCTAAGAAGAAGTATTATTATATAATATAAGATCTCTGGGCTTTGTCAGCAGACCCCATACCTTAGCCTATAGATGGTATATATTATGTCATATGTCTTCTCCCTGGAAAGGTCCCTCTCCAAGTGTGTCTCACCTCTTCATGTACCCTCCTAAAAAAAACAAGTACACTGTCCAGACACCAGCTGCATCAGTATGTTTTCTCTAAGGGCTAAGGTCTTGCCAAAACAAAATAACAGGGGGCATTGTTGTTCGACCATGCACATAATGTTCAGTCAAAATCCCAGGAACTTGCAGAGAGTGAACACAGCGATACCCTTGGCCAAGGCGTTAGCCATATGTGGAATCAGAAATCAGAGATAAGCAGAGGCAAAGCGTCTTAGTCAGAGTCCAATTGAGATTGGCAAAAAGGCTCAACATTTTTTATAATTTCAAGAGTATATTGTTTGGAAAGACAACATTTTGCCAATTGGGTGCTCGAAAGCCCATCCATTTACATGTCGTCGTCGGTGACCAAAACATTGCGGGAAAAGCGGAATGCCATGAACTCCAGAATGTTTTCTGTCCCTTCCATTGCAAAAACGTTTGCCATCCAGTTGATGAGATCAAACGAACACACATGCTCCTCATATCCAAAGGCTCTTACGAGCATTTCAGGGCAACCTGCATCAACTTCGACGAAACTCTCAGTAATGAGGCACTGTGCAGGGAGCAGGTACTCAACTCTGCCATTCGTTCCTGCAAAGGATTGCACAACAGGCGCCTACCCATGGCACATTCCTGGTCATGGGCCTTTAAGGGACCCATTAGCAGATTGTAATCCAGGGTGGCTCATGTGGTATTGGAGAGGCAGAGGTCCAGGGCCAATTGAAAGGGGCACCGGAGGCGATGGAACACAGGTTGCACGCAGGTGAAGTAGGCATAGTGGAAGGTCAGCCAATAGTCGATAGCAAAGGACATCACTGGCATAGAACCAAAAAGCTGCCACATCTGATCATGGTTACAGCTGCAACTGGACCGGGCCTGGCAGTTCCACAAATCCAGCCGCCATTTTGAAGCAACAGTATAAGAACCAGCACACTGCAAGTCAACAGGAGCAACAGGGGAAACCATTCGAAGGCGTTGGAAAAAATAGAATGAATAAAGGTTGGTATTACTCCAAAAATAGTCTCAAAGGAAGAAATAAGGCCTGATCCCACAAGTGTAAAAAAGTAAGCGAGGCCTTCCGTGTTAGAGGCATTACTTTTTTGATATATTAATCCTCCAAAATGAAGTGGGAGATTCATGTTTAGTAATGACTTTATCTCACTTGCAGTTCTCCCCACCTGCAATTCGAAGGTCTCTCGAGCTGATCTGAGAGCGACTGCTTGTTGAAACAATATCTCTTTGAGTCTGCTTAGTTTGTTGAAATCTGTTTTCAAAGTTGGAATTGAAGACCAAATGGAACTATCTACAATCCCATTTGGGGGCAGAAACAGGATGTTGTTGCAACATGTAACTTGTTGAAAAACAGTTACTATATACAGGACATCAGCCCGTAAGTTCCAGCAGTCGTGGTTACTCAAAATAAGATAACTGCCATTACAAAGCAAAGTAAGGACAGGAATAATAACTGGGACTGAAATACCTTTTAAAAGCCAAGCCAGATTAAGAGCTGAAAAGTTACAAGCTCCGTGTAATTTAACTTGTTTGCATAATAGGGAATGTCCTACTGTACAATCGCAGTCCTCCCCTGTAAGAAAGACTTCCCTTTCCGCTCGTTGACATCTATAGGTGAACGTTAGCGACCATAATCCATGATTATAATTATTGCCAAGGAGTTCATATCTATCAATTGGGTAGTGTTTCATGCAGGGTGTGAACTGAAAAAGTAAGATGGGCAGTGAAATAACCCCATATTATAACCATACAGCTGAATCTGTCTCTGCTACGGAAAAAGGTAACTGTTCTAATTGCTCAATGTGTAATAATGTGTAAGTACAGACATACCTCCTTCACAACTCCATGCAATTTCTTTCAACTTGACAGACTGCGCTCCCCATTTCAAGCAGATAACTAAATTTATATGGTGTACTTGAAGTGAACCTTTCCACAGACTCATACAAAGTAGCCTAATCACTACTCGCTCTGCCAGCATGTCTTAAACCTCACTTTTCTCTTGCAGCTTCACTATTCAGCGACTACTCAGAGTGTTGTAGCTTTCCACAAACTGATTGAAACTACCATAATCACTAGTCCATCTACCAATGTACACATATTGATATGTACAGACTATTTTCGATCATCATTTCAGTACAATAAAACAAACTACAATACAAATTTGTACATTTCGTAATACATTTCAACCCTCACACTTCTCTAATAATTTCAAAACTTTGAAAATAATGCTTTTCAAGTCTAAAAATATCACTACAAAGAGTGAAGCACTACTACATAATACATAACACACCTTACATATGTGTAACTCACCTCTCTAATAGTATTGCAGAATATCAGTCAGTTTGTCAGTCAAAATCTTTATTCGGCTGTGTGCCAACCATAAAAGAAAGCATCATAAGAACGTTTCATAAAGTTAAAAACAAACAATTAATGATGAGTCCATGGCGATAGCAGTTACATAACAGCATTTCAGTCAGATTAATACCAAACACAGAGCAGACATCTATATAAATAGTACTTATAAATGTTAACTTCAATTTACAAAATTAAACAGTATCATATTATATTTCCACATAAAAGAGTCTTTAGTCCTAGGCATGGTGATATAATCAATAAAAAAGTAATTATTTTCCAACAATATTCTGATACCGAACAGCGGTGGAAATATACTTATACACCATTAAGCAAATGAATTCATCATTTAAAAGTTGTAGATGATGTAACGCAGCCCAACACTTTCGAATATTTAAAAATCGTGAAAGTGTTTTTAAAAAGGCACATCTTGATTTAGCATAAAGTTTACAAAAAAACATAAAATGCAAAGTGCTCTGAACTGACTTTGAGTCACATGGACACAGATCCAAGTTAGCATCACAGTGCACATCACAAGGGTATGAGACTAATAGGTGAGAAGTACCCACCCTGAATCTTATCAAATAATTTTTTTAGCATGACTGAAATAAAAGGAGAGGTAGGACGCACTACCTGGAGTGCAGACTAACAAAGAATGGTCAACAACCCTTTTTTTCCCCTCTCCAGGTTATCTCTAACCAGATACAGATGGGTCAAAAATTCTTTTTTCAGCCTGGCTCTCGATATTTTGGCTATGTTTCCAGGATTTTTGAGGCAGTCTGACAATCCCAATTTTTCAAGCTGGTCATTAATATAAGTGATCCAAGGGATTGTTTTAAAACAATCCAATTTTAAACAATCTAAAATGAGGGCACGATTCAAGACTGCTTCTTCTTTTGCCCAAATGTTGTGCCATAGCAGTAAAGGAGCTAGGTGTACGCAAAAGGACAGCATGGTCACACCCTGTTCACTATGGCAACTGTCAAAAGGCGTTTCATGAATGTGTTCTCTGCCCTCTGTAGGCCTGTAATATTATTAGAGTCCCAAATTCCAGCACCATACAAAGTAACAGTGCACGTGCGAGCCTTATAGATATCAATTATTGCTTTGATGGGCCTAGAGCCTAACTTTTTAGTACTTCTAAAGATAGCTGCTGCATTTTGATTGAAGCCTCTAATCTTAGCCTCAACTAGATGACACCAGGAACTTTTTTGATAGAACAAAATCCCTAAATAGGAAAAGGTCGGCACATAAGACAATTTTTCATTTATTATGTAACATATCTTTAAAATCTTGGGAGATTTGCCGACCACCATGATATGTGATTTCGCTACATTGGTTTTTAGGCCAAGATCATTCATGAAGTTATTAACACTAGTTAAAAGCCTCTGCAGCCCCACACAGTTCTGGATATCAATACACAGTTGTCCGCTTATAACTGTGCTGGTAGAGACCTACGACCTACCAGCGGAGCGTCCATGCTCCCTTTTTTGATTTGACTTTCTAAGTCATTTATAAATAAACAGAATAAAAAGGGAGCAAGAACACAGCCCTGACGTACCCCGTGATCCATCCTTATTGGGGCAGTAAGTTCACCACCTGCTCCATACCAAACTGTCCCTGTTACTTCCTGATGCATTGCTGCCAGAAAATGCACGATGGGCGGATCAATGCCCATAGTCAACATTTTCTCCCAGAGCCTTCCTCTCTGCAGCCAGTCAAAGGCAGATGTCAAGTCCATGAATCCTAGATAAACAGATCCAGGCTTGGCAATAAAACAAACTACAATACAAATCTGTACATTTCGTAATATATTTCAAACATCACACTTCTCTAATAATCTCAAAACTTTAAAAATAATGCTTTTCAAATCTAAAAATATCACTACAAAGAGTGAAGCACTACTACATAATACATAACACACCTTACATATGTGTAACTCACCTCTGTAATAGTATTAAAGCATATGAAATATCAGAAACTCATAAAAGATTTTCTTGCTCACACAATAAATGTAATTCAGCATTCCCAACAAGGTAAAACTACTAATGGCACATTTTCTCTCTCTTTCTCCACACAAATAAATGTAAGTTGCAAATCAAATTGCTGCCTACATTATTTCAAATTCTGAGACACATTTCTATTGGTTAGACATATTAACTTTTTCTAAATGTTACGGTGCCGGAGTGTAGCGACTCGATGGTTAAAAAACCTGTTTCCATTAATAGTAGTATTATGTTTTTTAACATCATACCACTTCTAAACATAGTACTTATTTGGGAAAACTTACTGTAGTTCACAAGTTCACCATATTTTCAATTTCAGCACACTAGCTTACTGAAGCAATTGGCAGATGTGGTTGACTTTTGCAAAATATTAGCTTATCATACCTTTCAAACATTTTTCCATAACAAATCAGAAACATGCTTCTTGAGCAAAATAACATGCATCCTATTTTTGAGTGCACAGTGTTCATAAACAGCCAATCACTTATCGGCTTTTTCAAAAACCATTTTAGGTACCTCTCATTCTACCAACTGACTACCTCAGCTACAGACATCTTTTAATTTCTTCCAGACATCCATTCAAGATACTTACAGCAGGAATTGTAGGGAACAGCTATGCTTTCTGGTGCAAAAGGTATGCTGAACACAGGTATTGTCAAGGACCTACGTGTGGAAAATGAGGATGATAAATGGTTTGTATAGAGAGGACTAAAGTGGCACCAATTGATGCCTTTGGTTAAAACCTTTTGGCATCTCCAACCCCCTGACCTCATGATTGTGCACTGTGGTGGCAATGACCTAGGCACATTGACTGGGGTTGGGCTGGAAATGCTTATTAAGTATAACTTTGCACAATTGATGTTGCTTTTACCTCAAACTGTCTTTGTATATTCTAATATATGCCAAAGCAAAAATGGAAATGGTCAAATCAGTTCTGTCCACAGTTTGAGAAAGCTCTGAAGAATGTCAATAAAGCTGTTTCTGCTTAAATCAGAGATCATAGGATGAGCTCCATCTATAACAACATTCTACGTTTTGATATGCATTACATCTACAGAAGTGATGGGGTTCATTTCACAGATGAAGGAAACAGAGTTTCTCTCAATAACCTCAAGCTGTGCATCCACACTTACATGCAGCTCTAACTGAGTAATAATAAAAATAACGGCTCTTTTTAGCGCCAACCTGTAACTCAACAGTGAAACTTATTTATTTTTTAACATATATACTCTTTAAAATATTTTTCTGATTCTCGAACCCGTCACAACATCAAAAAGGAAAAAGCAAGAATTCAATGTACTACAACACAATACACTTTTGAAATCGAACTTTCAACTCTCATTTTTTTACATTATATCTAACTTTATCAAATGTGATGTGATTATTAACTTCAATCTCACTAGCTCTATAAAGAAAGTACATAAATGCAACACTACCTTCTGAATTATATACTATAAATAATTTATTTAAGCTGGATGCACGAATCCACAGCGACGTTACAGTCAGCCCTGGGCGGTGGCGGTCCCCAGGACCAAGAATAGCTCCTGAAGGAGGTCCACGCAGCCCCCTCCCATCAAGATTAATGCCCTGGGGAGGTGGTGGTCCCCTGGTGCCGGGGGGCCGCAGCAGACCTCTCCTTTAATTTCTGTATCCCGGGGGAGTTTGTGGTCCCGGGGCAGTGTGGGGGGAGCAGGAGCCCCCCAATCTTCTTTTTAAAAATTGAAGCCCCGGGGGTAGGTGTGCCCCGGGGCCTGTCTGGTCACCCCACCCATAATAAAGGAATGCCCTGGGGAGGTGGCTGTCCCTGGGGTATCATGGGGGAGAGGAGCCCCCACACGCATGTTTGATAAAATACCCCAGGGAGGAGGCAGTCCCCGCTGCTGCAGGGGCCCCCACAGGCCCCTGCATAATAATTATGCATCGCACCCAGGACCTACACACCCGGGGGCTTAAAAGAAACGAATCACAGGACCGTGCTTAGCTTAAAAAAATAGTTTTTATTGGACTTTCTGACCCTACATGTGTGCGAATCCTGCTCAAAATATTTAAAACAATTATTCTGTTAGCCCTGGGGGTCGCTGTAGGCCCCCCAGACCATGCCTAGTGGGTCAGGGTGTTTCTACCCTGCCCCTTTTGTTTTTTTTACCTTTTTGCTTGTGACTCAGTTCAACCAAATCACAAGATGGCTGCCAACGTGTTCTGGTTTGAATTGGCAGCCACTCAGACTCCACCTCGTGCTCTGGAGGGTTTGCAGAGACACCACACTCACCAGATAGTAATATTTCTTTTAAATATGGGTGTCTCACAAATTACTGAACAGATTTACACCATTTAGTCATTTCCCTCTCTCTCCCTGCCTCTATGGCACCTTCTGGCAATTCCACCGGCCTAATTGAATATTGCGCCCACCTATACATGGAACTCTTCTTGCACTGACTGAGCCAGGATTAATGTGTAAGCACTGTAAAGCAAATGTCCCCAGTGTTTTTGGTAAAAACAGTAAATGTGGCATTGTTGTAGAAAATACTCCTTCAAACTTCTCCCTCGTGAATTACATCTTCCTGATGGGCTGTTATTTCAGAAGTGCTTTCAGTTCCCTTTTTGTTTTTGGCCTATTTTTTGTTGTTTGTATTAACTGACTTGCTCTCCCCCTCTATCCCTTTCAGATCTGAAGATGGCGCCCCCTTCCCTGGACTCAATGCTCGGCAGGGCATGGACGTAGAAAGGGGCCTGCCCCTCGACCAACCTATGGCGGCCATCTTGGAATAGGCACTCACTATCTATACTCCCACACTCACTTATTGTGGCCATCTTCGGGTGGGTCACTCAATCACCATATATGACCACTTCATGCCTGGCTATATATGCCCCAATACCACACATTATGCAGTGGTTTTCCCATCCCCTTTGTTGGTTCTCGAACTGCCTGCTGTGCCTGCTTCCTACCCTTTCCCTTGACAGCTGAGACCTAGCCTTTTTGACTGATGCCCGGTGGAGCTACCTAGCGAGCTAAAGGGGAGATAGGCTATGGATTCCCTATGGATTCCCTCCTTGACCATCACCTTGACCTTTTAAATCAATTAACCTCTTGTTTGTTTACCCTAGGAGGAAACATTAGGACAGTTTTCATAAATAAAATACAGTCTCAACAGAAAAAGACCAATTTTAAACAAATCAAAGAAAGACAGAATCAGAAAACAAGATTTAAACTCCACTCATCCTTCAAGTTTCTTGCTAGGCAAAACTCTGTCCAGCAGATATCTTCCTCTAGGTTAATGTACTTTACCACGTGCACTCAAGGTAAGCACGGTAACCCAAGTTAAAATTCTAAACATAAGAAATTGAAAATCCGTTAACACAAATCCCTACCAGTGTGTAAGCAGTGCCTCTCTTTACACACCACAATACAGCTAAGGAAATAATAGTATCTTGAGAACTTGGATTTTCGACGAAATGCAAAAACTAACTCAGTTTTCTTCTATAACAAATTAACATCAAATGGGTTTACGAATATGAATAATACAACATCAAAATGGTAATTAACCCAAAAACTGAAGTACAATTATCACATAACCAATCACACAGTTCACCACAAAAACAGAAATCCATCCTTATGAACTCAAACTTTTAAAACTTCCCTACTTATACTTATACTCTAATTTATTCAGGGTGCACAATAGTACTACTTGTCATGCCAGAGGAAGCTGCAGCACTGGAAAAGTTGGGAAAATATAAATCTCCTTTCTCCTTCATTTTAAGCACCTATGTCAAACATTTGCTAAAACTCTTTTTGGGACCCCTTAAATAGGAGGTGCTTTAGTGCTAACGATTCTCTGCTATCCAAACTGTGGAAGCCCAACCCAAATAATCATCTGATCCCTAGTATTTGAATATCTCAAACTTTTACCTCCAGCGTCTCCAATTAATCTAGTCATTATAGACTACACTCCTCATAAGAATAACACAATTTTGCAGTTTTAAAACAGAATTAAATACTGGAAGCATAAAGAACTGAGTTCTAGGTCGTAAATAAGGCAAATGGTGGATTGTTGATGCAGTAAAAGTTAATTGTGGTACAGACAACAGATGCATGAAATTTCATAAAGGCACTAAATACAGAAAAACAAGGGTGTAGACACATCCCATATAGCACAGCTTTCCAAACTTTCCATGTTGGTGACACACCTTCCCGTAAATCTTTTTTCAGGGACACGGTACCGCGAGCGAGCGCAGCGAGCGAGCACGAACCACCCGATGGGGTGGTTGGGGGGGTTCTCCCCCGATACATTTTTGAAAAAGTAGTCGGCAAATTGTGCATTTCCAAGCAAATTTGAGAAAGCATGAAGGTTAATAAAGCAATTGTTAATCTGGTCTAACAAAGCTAGTGACTGACAAAACTGAGTGTAAGAAAGGTTAGGTTTGTGCATGAAACAAGAATATAATAATGCACACATTGACTTATGCCCCAGTGATTTACGCCCAAAAAAGGGCAGTCCACCTGCTGCCTTGCTGAATATGAGTTATACAAAAATCCGTTCTGGAAGGGGGAATTGTGAGTGATAAAATAATCATGCAACTTATCAACCGGTCTCTGCGCCTTTAACTCAGGTGGGACCGCTTTCCTCTGCGCAGTGCGCCAAAAGGCAACAGAACATAAGACTAGTCATATGTTTTCCATTCAGCACTTTGAGCTAAAATTAACTGCATATAAGAGAGAAGGACAAATACATATGTCATAGAAATTGTAAATATCAAAATGTATGGGGACACAACATATCGCACGAAAAACCCTCATTGATTTTTTTAAAAAAAATATGATTTGTAATATAACACACATGGATTTCCAAAACATGATGTCGTTTATGACTAACAATATATAAATATGTGCACGAATGAAAAACTTTGAATAAAAACAAAAGCACTTACTATTTTATTGAGATTAATGAGGTGGCTAAGATTAACACAGCTGGTCAATATTGGGTGGAATTTTAGATACAGACACTGATGCAATCATAGTCTTGGATTTCAGCATTTGGAAAGTGTCTCATAGCAAAAGAATAAAACAACAGCACTTGTCTTACTTTTTCAATGAGATATATGAGGCTGATAGGACGAACACAGTTGGTCAATATTTGGTTGAATATTTGATAAAGACACTCGCATTTCATCGTCAAGCATTTTTAAGCATCCACGTTTCAGTGTCTTTAAGTTTGTCATTGTTGAAAAGGATACTTCACAAATGTATGTAGTAAAAAACTGCAAGACAATTTTTAACGCTTTTTTACCTAGGTTTGGATGCATTTTTGTAACACAAACCCAAAAGCTGTCTAAACCACCCTCTGAATGCATCATGTGCATACTTCGATCATTTTTTATTTCAGCGAATTCTTCTTCTTCAATAAGAGAGAAGTTCCCAGGTGCAGCTGAAAGGAATGGATTTCTGATCCAATCATAGTCTTCGATTGCAATATTTGGAAAGTAATGAGAAACTTTCTCTCCAAGCAATGTTAAATGCTGATATCGCATTTTATCTGGCACTCATCTGTTTTGGAAAACATTTCAAATCTACCTTCTTTCACTTTCCTTTCCCAAATTTTTTATTTTGTCTCTCAAACCACACATTTTATCTACTGCTGTTAAGATATTTTCTCCTTTTCCTTGCATACTGGTGTTAATTTTATTCAAATGTTCAAATATATCAGCAAGATATGCCAATTTTGTGCACCAAAGTTTGTTTTGAATTAGACCACAGAATTCGTGCTGCTTATTGTCCTCAAAAAGTTTAAGCATCATGTCATGCAATTCGTATATGCGACAAAGCACTCGACCTCTTGAGAGCCAATGAACGTCTGTGTGCAGTAGGAGCTTTTTAAACCTTGCCCTCTTTTGTTCACAAATATGAGCAAATATTCTTGATTTAAGAGGTCGGCCTTTAATGTAATTCACCATTTGAATCACTTTGTCCATAACTTCCCTTAATTCATTCCCAATGGTTTGCGCGACTAGTGCCTCGCGATGTAAAAAGCAATGAGTAAATATGATAGTTTCATTTTCTTTCTTTGCTAAAGCTATAAAACCTTTTGTTGAGCCAACCATTGACGGAGCGCCATCCGTGCATATCCCAACACAATTTAACCAGCGCAAATTATTTTCCTTCATGAAGCAATCTAAAGTTTGAAATATATCCTCACCTCTAGTTCTCAATGGAAGTTCTAGGCAACACAGGAATTGCTCAATAATTGTGTCAGTATGAATGAAACGTATAAAAACCATTAATTGAGCTAACCCACTGACATCTGTTGATTCATCTAGTTGCAATGCAAAGATCATATTGTCATCTTGAAAAATACCCTTCATTTGCAGCTTAACGTTAGCAGACATATCTTGAATCCGTCTTCCAAGTGTGTTATCTGCCAAAGGGATTTTATTAACTTCAATCTCAAATTCTGGCCCAAACATTGTTCGAACAATAGCACAGCAAGATTGCCTAATGGTGGTTTCAGCAACAGTGTGTGGTTCTTTGTTTTTGGCAATTATTTGAGCAACCAAGTAACTTGCCTTTTGAGCTTTCTCTGATGTCTTTATTCTCTTTGCGAATGATGCAGACTGCTTCCTTATAGATTTTGCAAGCTCAATAAAGTATTCTACTGGTTTTGCTGACAAATGGCTGTGTTTTGTGGTAAAATGGCGTTTTAATTTATTTGGTACCATACTTTCATTTCATTTGCAAGTATTTCCCCACAAACTAAACACTGGGGATAAGGATGGTTTTCATTACCAGAAAATGTGAACCCCAGTTCCATATAAGCTTTGTTATGATTGGCGATTTTCCCTTTATACTTCTTACGTACTGAGCGTTCAGTTGGTTCTTGGGTACTTTGCTCAATAGCTGCTACATTTTGTTCTTCGCAAATGTCATCGTCACCAGCTTTTCGCTTCCGAATTATAAACTTATCCATTTTGAGTTTCTGTTTGCCTTCCCGCGAAAATGAAGAAATGTGGAAATCTAGAGATAGGAAGAACATAAGATACAAAGTTTAACAATCTTATGCCTTGCTTACAGTCTTCATTCTCGCCAGTAACATTTCAGGATTTGAGTAGTAGATAATCATGTGAAATCAGAGCTCCGAGCATAAGGTGGGACAGAAGTAATAACTGCATAGGCGCTGACGGCAAGTTGCAATCATGCATATACACCAATATCACAAATAGGGAACACTACTTTAGAAATCTGACTGGTGAAGAAGTAGGCCCACAGGAAACTTATAGGTGGAGCTTCTTGAGAAACAAGCATTTGCAATGCAATAGTGTGGTTCTGAAAATTCTGGACTTGAGAATAAAACTTCGTCGTAACATGACGAATTTAGTATCAAAAGACCGAAAATGATGAGTACACTATGTACAAGCACTTTCGTCATATTCCAGTGACGATTTCACCTCGAAATCGTCATTCTCGTTCTGAACCCTTGGCTTCCATTTTGTATACGGCAGCCATTTTGTGAGTTGCCCTTTACATAGGCTTATGATACAGCTAAATTCGATTCCAAAGGACACATACACCTTAATTGACTTTCCTGTGACCTGGGCAAGTTGGAACCATTGCCCCAGGCCAAACCTGTTTGGTCAGTTCCTCTCCCAGTGGCCGAATGAGATAGCATCAAGGTACAACAGGCCATAAACCCATTTCATCGCACACACCCTGCCGAATCTTGCTCACACCTGCCCCTGCTCTTTTTTCTCTCACTTGCTTTATGATGGGGAGGTGCCCATTTTTATTGGGGGTCCACCGATATCTGATGAAATGTTGGGCCTTGCCGGGTGATTTGTTGTGGGCTGGACGAACTGAAATGTGGGCTGTCATCATGACTCTGCTTTTCCTTTGTAGCGAAAATATTTGAATGGTATACTAAAATTCGAGGAATGTTTGCCTAAAGCACAATATTTTGTATAAAAAGAGAAGCCTGACTTTGTAAGTTTGAGCAGTCTCCTGAGAATATACATCCCGTGTGTTGTACTTCTAGGACGCTTGTTTCTTGGTTGCAGCCAATAAAATCGATCCTTGACTTCACCTAGAAGACTCTGAGTTTCTGTGGTCTGAATCAGGAAAGTACCCGAGGTCTTTGGGTGTACCCTGGCACCGCTGGGTTACCGGTTTGGTACTGGTTTTGAAAAACCCAGTACCTCAGTTGGCGCCCAACATTTGGGGCGATACCAGCGGTACAGGTCCAGCCAGAGGTTCGTGAGGAGCTTCGTGTGAAAATTCCGGAGGAAGGCCATCCACTTCATCGACCCCTGCATGTCGAAGTGGTCCGAAAGTCTTTGCTGCGAGGTTCCCCGCTTCCCGACGGCTACAAAGGACTGCTGCCCTGGCTATCGCCCTGATTTGGACCCTTGAAGTTTGGTAGAGCGAAACAATAAGACGAGTCTTCTGGTGACTTCATCGATATCTCAGTTAAGTATAAGTGGAGAGTCTCCCAGTCCTTAGTTGGTCTTAGTTTGGGTATTCCCTTTGGGATCATTTTTGGAACTTGCAAGTGCCAAAGCCAAAGGACTCGTGTATTCACGAGAATTATTGTAATCGATAATCCTTTGAAGTTTGAAGCTAGACTAGAGAGCGAAGATGCCTGGTCTTAGCAGACTTGGAAATTTGTTTTGTCTTGGTTGTAATAATAGGGATTCCCGATTGGAGGACTCGTGTCCGGTTCCTCCGATTGGAACTCCAACTTATGAATTATATGTAAAACATGGAGTAGGCCCCATCACATATAATGAAGTGTGGATCAAATACACCAGAAAATATGGTGTTTTAAAATGGCCCCAATATGGTAGCTTTGATACAGAAATCTTAGATAACCTCGAAATTAAACTTTTTAAGAAGAAAGCCCGGCCGGCGATGTTTGACTCTTTCCGCCTATGGCGTAAGGAAGCCAAACAGAAGGAAATTAAGGGCCGGATGTAGGTCGGTCGGTAACGGCCGAAAATCAGTATTTTCGTCCGTTACCGACCGGTATTTACAAAATGGTATGTAGGGCCAAATATTTTACAGATTCGGTAAATTTACCGATCGGTAAATTTACCGAATCTGTAAAATACTGATTCGGTATTTTTACCTATTCGTTAATTTCGATATGTAGGTGGGACTCTTCTGAGTCCCACAACCCTTACCGAATCTGTATTTTACCATCGAATATATTTGATGGTAAAATACCGATTCCGGTGTGCATGCACATGTGTGCATGCACACCTGTGCCATATGACAGGTATGCCTGCCACATGGCACCCGAATCTTTTTTGGGGGTGCTAGAGGGTGTCAAAGTGACACCCCCTGCACCCTTGTCAAAATCGGTATTTACCGATTCGGTAAATACCGACCGGTAATGCCCCATTCATTCCTATGGGCTTCAAAGCCCATAGGAATGAATAGGGCATTACCGGTCGGTATTTACCGAATCGGTAAATACAGATATTTACCGAATCGGTAAAAGGAACATCTGGATGTTCCTACATATCCACCCCTTAGATTTACCGATTTTTAATTACCGAATCGGTGCAATTCGGTAATTAAAAATCGGTAAATCTATTTTACCTACATCGGGGCCTTAATTAGCAAAGAAAAATAAGCGAGAAAGGGGTATTTCGATAATGCAAGCTGCTATGCAGTTTAAAGACAATGAAGAAGAACAGATGAGTGAGCAGTTGCACAGGCAACGTAAAATGGTAATAGATAAATGCTATCCAGTTTTGCCGCCTCTTCAGCAAGATGCAGCAAAAGAGCTTGGAAAAGATCCGTTAATGGCGCATTTATTAAGTTCGCCACCCCCCTATGCGCAAAATGCCACGGCACCTCCGCAACCTTTAGTTGTGCAACCTGTGCCTCCTGTTCCTCCACAGCACCCACCAGCTGTTCTTCAGCTGGCTCCTGCTCCTTCGGTGCAGCCTCCTCAAGGCCCACCGATCACATCTGCTTCACCTGTGCTTTCTACGACTTTGCCTAGTGCACCTTCTATTTCTCCTAATGATCCCTCTGCTATTGCCTCTGCCCCTGCCTTATCTCACTCTGTTTTTCCACCCGTTCTTCCGTCAGTTTCTCCTTCCGTTCGACAGAGAATGGCCAACACTGTTACTAATCTTTTCTCACCTTTTTCCGGGTCGCCTAATACGACCCCTAACATGGAACGAAGACAGTTGCGAAGTCAACTGCCTGACTATCAAGAGAGAGATTTACTGAATTGTTTAGCGCATAAATGGGTTATCGACGCTGTAAGGTATGATGTAGAGTCTGTCATGGAAGTCTTCCGTCAATGGGAAGCACCGAAGCAGAGATATGTTTTTGAACAAATGTGTGTTTTTCTCTGTGAAGATTTGGAAGACAAAGATCTGGAATACAACCCGCCCAAGTTGTGTCGTGTGCGGTTCGAGTTCGCAGAGGGCATGATCGTAGGTCCCGAAGTCGAGAGAGCGGTTGAGACATTGTTGTCATATCGGAGTAAGGGGGGCACTTCTCAATCACTATTTGAGCATGACGCATCCGGTAGGAAAAAGGCGTGACAGTACCCCATGAGAGAAGTCCCTCCAGTATGGAAGGAAGAAGTAGCAGCTGGTCCTGGTAATGTTCCACCACTTGTGCCAGCACATTTTCAGTGTGTGTGGGTACATGTCCTTGGAAGCTAGCTGAAGTTTTGGCCCTTAAACAGACATTGCCTGATCCCTGTAAAAATCCCGCAGGGTATTACAAAGAGTTGTCACAAACTGCTGGGTCATGTATCATGAATTTAGCAGACATAGACATGTTGTTTAGGAACGTTGTTCCACAGCCTCTATGGGGAAAGATTCGTCATGCAGATCATGATCAGGAGTTAGGTGACTCATGGGTTGGTGGTGCTAAACCCGAGCCTTTAGTAGCAGACCTCCATGGTAGGATTATTAATTACATGAAGACTTTAATGCCTGCCATGCGAGTAAATTGGGATAAGTTGTCTGCATGTAAGCAGAAGAAAGATGAAACGGTCTCAGATTTCTTCACCAGGTTTGAAGAGACTTTTGTTGACCACAGTGGTCAAGATATGAGCACAGAAGGTAGTCAGCGTTTGTTCGTCGATAAATTTGTGCACAATCTGCTTCCGGAGTTGTGTAAGAAGTTAAAAGATTCAGAGAGTTCATGGGCAGTTTCCTCTTCAGCACAGATATTGGCTACTGCACAGTATTACGAAAATCGAGACAAAGATGAGAAAGATAGAGCAGAAAAGAAAACTAAGGAGCTGAAAACGAAGGTTTTGTTACAGCAAGCATATCCGCCACGTGGTGGTGGTGGCCAGAATAATGGTGGTCAAAATAATGGTGGTCAGAGTAACTATCAGAATAATTATCAGCAGCCTCAACAGTATCAGAGGAACTCGCAAAGAGTCGAGTATACTCAACCACGTGTCCCTGTAGGCCCCAATCAGTGTTCATATTGTAAGGAAGAGGGTCATTTCAAGTATAGTTGTCCTATTTGTCCACAGCGGTCAAATGGTGCTTCTGGTGTAAGAGGTCGAGGTGTTCAGCAAGCGTCTAGAGGTAGAGGACATGGAAATTTCCCCCAGAACACACAGTCTCTTCCACCTCAAAATGCTATGAATAGGTTCGATCAGCAGAATAACGCATCTGGTAGGACAGCTCAGTACTATACTGATGATTACTATACAGAAGATGAGCATTGGGAAGGTAATGATTGCTAGGACAGCCATAGACAAAGAGAGGGAGTTGTTTCAGTTCCAGTAGATCAGAGTGGACCTTACGTTGAGGTGATTACATCAGGTGTGTCAGAGCCTTTTCTGTTGGATACTGGTGCTACAAAGAGTTCTATTATGCACTCCAAACTCCCTGGCGCACCCTTGTCTGGCGAAATGAATGTATCAGTAGGTTTTTCTGGCGCCCCGGTTAGAAATCCGATTTCTGACCCTTTGTCTCTTTCTGTTGGTCCTTGTGAATTCGAAGCACCACTTATTCTGACAACAGGTTGTGGTGAAAACTTGCTAGGATTAGATTTGCTAAAAAGATTGTATGCAAGTTTGTACTGTTCTCCTTCTGGAGTACAACTTACACTGGGTAAGAAAGTGGTTTCTCCAATGTATTTGTCGAGGGATAAACTTCCAACAGAATTGTCATCTCTCCCTAATATTCTTTGGGCTACTGGTCCTAATGATGTGGGTCTTTTGGAAATACCACCATATGTTGTAACATTGAAAGCCAATGTTAAAATACCACGAATTCCCCAATATAGAATTTCTAGTGAAGGTGAAAAAGCTTTGCTAGCGATCGTTTACGATCTAATTGAAAAAGATGTCATTGAAGAGACAAGAGGCAACGTTTGCAATAGCCCTGTTCCGCCTGTTTTAAAACAAACTGATCCTTCCCAGCCACCTGTTTACAGATTTGTGATTGATCTTAGAGAGGTCAATAAAATAGTTGTGCCACAATTTCCAGTTGTTCCTGACATTACTGCCCTATTGACTATGATTCCAGCTTCTGCAACATGGTTTTCGGTGATTGACTTGAATAATGCTTTCTTCAGCATCCCGATTGCTGAGAAGAGTAGGGATATTTTTGGCTTCAGTTTAGTAGGTCGCAGCTTCCGCTTTAAACGAGCTCCACAGGGCTACTGTGAAAGTCCATCAATATATAGTCAAGCTTTAAAAAAACAGCTTGATACAATTGTTTTACCTGAAGGTGCTACCCTTATTCAGTATGTGGATGATTTGCTTGTTGCTGCAGATACTGAGGAAATCTGTAAAGAAGCCACATTGTCATTGTTGCGTCATTTGTGTGATTTGCATCACAAAGTGTCTCTCTCAAAATTGCAATATTGTTGACAAGAAGTGACCTACTTAGGTCAACTCTTATCGAAGGAGGGAAGGAAACTGACCCCAGAAAGAATTCAGGCAATAGCGAAATTGAGTGTGCCAAGAACACAGAGAGAAGTGCGTGCTTTCTTGGGCATTACATCATATTGCAGTCAATGGATACCAAATTTTTCGTTATTAGCCAAACCTTTGGTGGCATTAACGTGTAAAGATACACCCAATCCCATTCCTTGGTCTGAAGAGTGTCAGAGAAGTTTTTCTGAATTGCGCACAGCATTATGTTCGGCTCCTGTGTTGGGTACCCCCAACTACAGTAAGCCCTTTACATTGTATGTCCATGAGAAACAAGGTTGTGCATTGTCAGTTTTGACTCAGTTGTTTGGAGACAAGCAGCGTCCATGTGCATATTTTTCGTCGACTTTGGATCCGGTAGCTAAAGCATTGCCGAGTTGTTTAAGAGCAACAGCAGCAGCAGCTGTTTCTATTCGACAGTCTGCTGGTCTAGTGATGAATAATATATTAGTCGTGATGGTTCCACATGCAGTGGACACGTTGTTGAACAGAACCAAGACACAGCACTTAACTAGTGCTCGAATGTCAGGTTACGAATTGACATTGTTAGCGAGTCATGTGCATATAAAAAGATGCAACACTCTAAACCCAGCTACGTTGTTGCCAATTGTAGAGGAACTAGATGCTTCTGAACAGCATGATTGTTTTCTTAGAACAGAAGAAGAAACGAAAGGGAGAATAGATCTCCTAGACACTCCTCTTGCTGAATGTGATGGTATATTGTGGGTGGATGGTTCATGCTTCAAGCTTCCGAATGGTGACACGACTGCAGCATATGCTGTCACGACTTTGCATACAATTGTTGAAGCTGCACGTATTCCACATAATTCAGCTCAAGCAGCAGAATTGATTGCACTTACAAGAGCATGTGTGTTGTCTAAAGGAATGAAAATGACTATCTATACCGATAGCCAGTATGCATTTGGTGTGGCTCACAGTTTTGGACGATTGTGGAAAGAACGTGGGTTCCTGACTTCGCATGGAGCTAAGATTCAGCATGATCAGTTGGTGAATGAGCTTCTTGAATCACTGACCATGCCTCTGCAAGTGGCGATTGTGAAATGTAGTGCCCACAAGAAGGTGACTGATGATGTTGGTCGTGGAAATGCATTTGCTGACGAAATTGCGAAAGAAACTGCAAGGAATGTGATGAGCCGAATGTATGTTGCATGCCCTGCAAGATGGGTTGGTGATGTTGGAATGTGTGAAGACACGATAGAGAGTGTGAAATCCATTCAAGCTGAGGCTACAGAGAAAGAGTTGAACATGTGGAGAGAAAGTACGGGTAGAATGGATGCAAATGGTTGTTGGATTGAATTGTCAGAGCATCAGAGATGGTTGTTACCCGATGCATATGTGCTTGCAGTGGTTACAATGGCTCATGGAATGGCTCACATCAGTGTGAAAGGGATTTGTAAGTTGTTGGCTCCAGTATGGCAAAATTCAGGAATTCCCAAGTGTGCAGAGAATGTTGTCAAGAATTGCATGGTGTGTCTGAAACACAATCCTGGTAGGGGAACCCCAACTCCAGCTGGTCATTTTGCACCTCCTACGTATCCGTTCGAGGTTTTGCAGTTAGATTTCATCCACATGGAGAGGTGCAACAATTTAAAATATGTACTCGTTGTTGTTTGTGCCTTTTCAAGATGGGTGGAAGCCTATCCCCTAAAAGACAACACGGCCTTATCCACAGCTAAAGCCCTTGTGAAAGAGTACTTTCCCAGATTCGGAATGCCTAGATTGGTCTGGAGTGACAATGGGAGTGAATTTGTGGGTCGTGTGATGAAGAGAGTATGTGAAGGGCTAGGCATTCAGCAAAAGTTCCACGCAGCAAATCACCCCCAATCAGCTGGATTAGTAGAATGTTACAATGGCACGCTTAAGTTAAAACTGGCCAAAATTCAAGCGAGCACGGGTCTTAAATGGCCTGATGCTCTACCCTTAGCACTCCTATCCACCAGAATGACTGTGCATTCGCGAGTGAAACTTAGTCCCTATGAAATAGTCTTTGGCCGCCCGGCCAACATATGGGGAGTGCCAAGGCCCACCAAGTTCAGTGAAATTGAACACCCTGTTTTATTTGATTATCTGTACGAATTGACAGCTAAATTGCGTGTTTTACACCAACAGGTGCATGATTCACTGCCTCAAGTCTCTGAAGCTCCAGGACACCAGATTGACCCTGGATCCTGGGTGCTGGTCAAGAACTTCCAGCGAACCAAGAACGACCAGCCCAGGTGGACCGGACCGCACCTCGTTCTCCTTTCCACAAGATCAGCTGTTCGAGTGTAGGGGAATAAATCCTGGATCCACGGGATCCACTGCAAGCGGATCCCTCTGCCTCTGCCATATGACCGGTGGGTCCAGGAGGGTGTCGCCGACTCAGAGACTGAAACCGTGCCACGTTTTCTGCCTTTCAGTGATGCACGTGTAAAAGGAACAGTTACCGAACACGAGAGTGATACAATTTTGCAACCATCAGTTCGATTGGACACTTCAGAACCTGAACTCCTTTTCCAAGATAATACAATACCGGGAAAACAACGGTATAATTTGAGGCCCAGAAATACGAACTAATAAAAGTGTTTTTTTCCCTCCAAGTACTATTTATGAAAGTGCAGCTCTCCCATCTGAGAAACGTGCTCATTTTTGTTTTTCAAACCGCCATCCGGGTTCCGCTGCTAGGGCCGCGATTGCCCAAAGTCTTTGGGGTGCAGCTGACGACGTTAGGTCGGCAGTTCTGGTTGGTCCAAGGGAGTTGCCCTAGACTGACAGAAGCATTCCTTAGCAGAAACAACCTCTCATCGCGGGCAGCACTTTAGAGAGGATGGAGTTTCTCGAGATGGAGAGACCTGCCAAGGAAATGAACTTTAAACACAAGATTTGTAAAATAATGACAAAGAAAAGCTTTTTGATATTGTGCATTTTCATGTTATTCAGTGTGATGATATTTTTAATAAGTTATGTGTTATTCTCTTTTCGAGTAACATTTGCACCCACTACATCGCCTATACCTCCTCCTTCTACTGTTTCCCCACACTCTTTTCAACCCCTTCCTGAACACGAATCAGCTAGGAGACTAGAGTTTATTAATAACTCCTTTGTTCAGCTCTTGCACCAGCACCAACTTGTAATGAACACAACTAACTGTTGGATGTGTGGTCTTATGCCTCACACAACGGATAAAGGTATCCCTTATCTGGTCCTGCCTTTCAGCCACAATGGTTCTGTGTGGGCATACAGAACAATGTTCATATACGCACATGAAGTCTACCCCCTACGTTCTGTAACAGACAATCCTAAGAATAGTGCTCTAGTTAAGGGTATAGTAGACATGATTAAGGAAGGTATTTCTTATGAGACTATCCCGAGAGATGAGACACTAGTATACATAGGATGGAACGTAACCGGATATGGAGCTACTCTGAGTGAGAAACAGCAAGCTAAGAGATCTTCCCCGATTTGGATTGTACCCCATCAGGGTCATCTGTGTCTGCAAGGTAATGGCAAGAATCCCAGAGCTCAGTTAGGGAAGAGTATCTGCACTAAAGCGTATGTTTTTTCAGCCCAGACTTCCCCTTCGTTTTTAGCAGCTAAGTGTACCTATTTCATCTGCCATGATAGAGCCTATACATGGTTGCCCCCTGACTTTTCGGGCTCATGTTTTGTTTCGTTCCTGTTGCCTCCCACTTACACAGCAGCGGCAGATTACCACAAGACAAGGATAGTTAGAGGTGTCTTGAGTCAAGAAGACACTGCAGGACAAGAATTTGGGGACTTCGTAAAGGGTTTTCTGCCGTTCTGGGGACCGATGGCTAGCAGCAGGAACATAAGGCAATTGACAAGGGTGGGTGAATCCACCGTGATTGAAACTGCTGGTGCCCTTAGTAACTCTACTGCTGAGCTCCAGTCGGATCGACTTATGACCCTTCAGAACAGGGTCGCATTAGATGTCATACTTGCAGACCGAGGTGGGGTATGTAGATTTATCCAATCGAGTTGCTGTGTTTTCATTCCAGATAACGCTCCAACAGTGTACCAGGCCATCTCTAAACTGCATAAGATTTCCGAATCTATTCATGTGGATAAAGGAGATTGATCTTTAATGGGATGGTTCTGGGAACTGATATCCGCCTGGGGATGGAAAATTCTGATGGTCATTGGGATGGTCCTAGCCATTCTTTTCCTGTTCTGTCTGTGCGTGCAGTGTGCTCCTGCAATATGTGGCCTCTGTGCTGCATCATGTGTAAGGAAACCTGTATCAAGAGACGAGCTAAGTACTAGAATAATGTTACAGCAACATCTCAATGACTTTAGGAATATAGACCTGGACTCAGATTAGCATGAGATTAGGTTAAATTGCCTATGTAAGGGCAAAAGGAGGGTTTGTGGTTCTGAAAATTCTGGACTTGAGAATAAAACTTCGTCGTAACATGACGAATTTAGTATCAAAAGACCGAAAATGACGAGTACACTATGTACAAGCATTTTCGTCATATTCCAGTGACGATTTCACCTCGAAATCGTCATTCTCGTTCTGAACCCTTGGCTTCCATTTTGTATACGGCAGCCATTTTGTGAGTTGCCCTTTACATAGGCTTATGATACAGCTAAATTCGATTCCAAAGGACACATACACCTTAATTGACTTTCCTGTGACCTGGGCAAGTTGGAACCATTGCCCCAGGCCGAACCTGTTTGGTCAGTTCCTCTCCCAGTGGCCGAATGAGATAGCATCAAGGCACAACAGGCCATAAACCCATTTTATCGCACACACCCTGCCGAATCTTGCTCACACCTGTCCCTGCTCTTTTTTCACTTGCTTTATGATGGGGAGGTGCCCATTTTTATTGGGGGTCCACCGATATCTGATGAAATGTTGGGCCTTGCCGGGTGATTTGTTGTGGGCTGGACGAACTGGACGGCTGTCATCATGACTCTGCTTTTCCTTTGTAGCGAAAATATTTGAATGGTATACTAAAATTCGAGGAATGTTTGCCTAAAGCACAATATTTTGTATAAAAAGAGAAGCCTGACTTTGTAAGTTTGAGCAGTCTCCTGAGAATATACATCCTGTGTGTTGTACTTCTAGGACGCTTGTTTCTTGGTTGCAGCCAATAAAATCGATCCTTGACTTCACCTAGAAGACTCTGAGTTTCTGTGGTCTGAATCAGGAAAGTACCCGAGGTCTTTGGGTGTACCCTGGCACCGCTGGGTTACCGGTTTGGTACCGGTTTTGAAAAACCCACTGGGATAAGGATGGTTTTCATTACCAGAAAATGTGAACCCCAGTTCCATATAAGCTTTGTTATATGAACGGGGATTGGCGATTTTCCCTTTATACTTCTTACGTACTGAGCGTTCAGTTGATTCTTGGGTACTTTGCTCAATAGCTGCTACATTTTGTTCTTCGCAAATGTCATCGTCACCAGCTTTTCGCTTCCGAATTATAAACGTATCCATTTTGAGTTTCTGTTTGCCTTCCCGCGAAAATGAAGAAATGTGGAAATCTAGAGATAGGAAGAACATAAGATACGAAGTTTAACAATTTTATGCCTTGCTTACAGTCTTCATTCTCGCCAGTAACATTTCAGGATTTGAGAAGTAGATAATCATGTGAAATCAGAGCTCCGAGCATAAGGTGGGACAGAAGTAATAACTGCATAGGCGCTGACAGCACAAGTTGCAATCATGCATATACACCAATATCACAAATAGGGAACACTACTTTAGAAATGTGACTGGCCCACAGGAAACTTATAGGTGGAGCTTCTTGAGAAACAAGCATTTGCAATGCAATAGGTCTCGCATTTACACGAGTTTGAGCTATTGACATTGTAAATGACAATGCCTTTAATTTATGTTTTGGTTTTTAAAACATAAATAAAAGGCATTGTCATTTACAATGCCAATATCTTAAACTCGTGTAATAATAATATAGCCATTAGGAGGTTTACCTTAACAATTCCCAGTAGCATCTTTGACTTAGCCTTTCTGTAACGGTAACCAATGAGAATCATCAGCTGGCCATAAGGCAATTCTTCCTGTCACCTGGGCCATCCCACTAAGGGTTTCAGCACAACAGGTTTGAGTTATTAGACAGCACCACCATGAGGTAACAGTCTCCTAGTTAATCACATCCAATTAGGGGGTCACTATAAGACCATGTGAATGTTTAAGTGAACTTAGGGGCCATATTGGATCACAATGCCGTCTATGTTGCATTTCGAAACAGTCACAAAATGTGCTGAGAGGAAGAAATGTGACATATGTTACCGCTGAACTTTTCCCATAGCATGGCACAAATTATAAAGCACTGGCGCAAGCAAACTAAAAGCGACTCAACTGCAATTGCCCCACTGGAAACAATAGGGAATATGCATACCTTTAGAATACAAACGGATAGTATCACCTGACTAGCAACTCCCCACCCCCAGGTTGGAAATGTGTCAATTACGCTACCCCTTCTAATACATTTTAATACAGATGCCCAATTTGAATTATTCGCATTTAGGCATATCCTCTGCAGGCTACCTTAGAAAGAAAAAATACATGTACCTTTAATGCTGCACAGTTTTAATTTACAAAAAGAACCACAATGCCTTTATAAGCACGCTAAATGCAATGCCTAACGTCAGAGTATGTGCTCTGGGACAAAACTTCCTTAATCACACAAGCCAATCATCAGTGGTTTAACGCAACATAGTTTGGCCCTCCTGCAGATTACGATGAGGGCCACCCTCAGTGGCGGTTACTTCATGAGGGCGAGGCGCTAAATGCGAAAAATAAAATGGCAATGAAATTATTTGTCATTTTATTTTTCACATTTAGTAGTGCAGAAGCCAGGATTAGTGGAGGGGTGTCTTCCTTTGCTGGCGACTGGCAGCAGAGGAGGACTGGAGGAGCAAGAAGGACTCACTTTGGCCAGCTCTCTTGAGCCGGCCAAAGTGACACAAGCACTTTGCAGCGCTCCACTCAGCTGTCTTAAATGGCTGGGTGGAGACCAAGCACAGGCTTAAAGGGCCTGAAGGAGCGTCCAGCCAGGGCGCTCCGTCCAATCCCGGAGCTGCTCTTATGCTGGTGAGAGTAGCATCAGGATTGGTTATTGGAACCTCCTGGAGTCTGGAGCCCACGGAACGGAAGAAGGAGGTATCGAAGAGGACGTCGGACGTGCAGCAGGCAAGGTAAGTGAATTTATTTTGTATTATTTGCCACTCGCCTTGCATGCACTCACCCACCAGTTACTTGCCCACCTGACCGGTGCCCAAACATGCCAGCACCCCTGGCCACCCTCCAAGTCTATCATATCTCACAGATATTCCTTGGCCTGTGTGGGGCCCCTTGAAATGGCAGGGTACTACGTGAAAGGTTTGGGGGCTGTGCCACAGGGGCTACAGGATCTGTGTTATGCTCCTGCCAATCACCAGACATCACATCCCACAGAACTGATGCGTGCTTTAGAACATAACTTGTATTTATAAAGCAGACAGGCACCCTCAACGATATTTTGGCGCTGAAATAGATGTTTATTGTTCTCCAAATCAATGGTACTAATTTTATCAACCTCAGAATGCAGAAAGGTTGAGTGGACCCACCTGATCAACAGATATCTAGAGTGAATGCATTAGTCCACTCAGCCACAAGACCGGACTACTTGTCAATGACAGAAGTAACCCTCACCCTGCAGCCACCCAATTGAAATTTGAATTAAAATGTGTCTGCCACACAATCATAAAAACTGGAGTACACTTTTTAATGACAAACACTCTTAAGTAGGCATGCAACGTGGGTCCACCAGAGCAGAATATCTACAAGGAATACATTTCCATCCATATCATCTACATGGGAACAATTTACAGTCATTCCTTTCATACGTCAGCATTTTTATTCCAATAATATCTTAAAAGGTGCAGCTTTCCAAGTGGATCCGCACACATCAGGTTACTCGTCTGACTAGGGTGACCAACTGGCATTGGTGCAAATTCAGGACGGTGAGTGTAAAAATTCAGGACAAAGGGTCAAAATTCAGGACACAAATTCAGGACAGGAGGTCAAAATTCAGGACAAAATTTCAGGACAATTGGATACGTTTTACAGACACATCAGAGGCCACGCAATAGTATATAAGTAAGCCCAGCCATATCCAAACATATTCAACCATTTGTAAACCTAGCCATCATGTATCCTTCCATCTATCATTCCACTCATCCATCCCTTTATCCATCCTTTCACTCATCCATCCATTATTCATCCATTCACCCTTTCACCCTATCCATCTGTACCCTCATCAATCCACTCTTCTTCCCATCCATCCATTCACTCATCTATCCAACCATTTACACTTTCACTCATCCAGCCATCCTTTCACTTACTCATCCATCCACCCAGTCACTCATCCTTCCAGCCATCCACCCTTTCAGTCATCCATCCATCCTCCCTTTCTCTCTCGATCGACCCTTTCACTTAGCAATCCTTCCTTCCATCCATCCACCCACCCATCCATCCATCCATCTACTCATCCACTCATGAATCCATCCATAGACACTATCGCTCATCCATCCTTTCTCTCATACATTTATCTTTTCACTCCTTCACTCATCTATTCATCCTTTTGTCCATCTACCTTCCCTTTCACTCACTCATCCATCCTTACATCCACCCTTTCACTCATTCATCCATCCATTCGCCCTTGCACTTATCAATTCATCAATCCATCCATCATTTCACTCATCCATCCACCCACTCACTCACTCATCATCCACATTTTCACTCATCCATCCTTTCACTCATCCATCTTCCTTTTACCCACCCAGCTACCCTTCCACCCATACATCCAGCTATTTACCTTTTCTCTCTTCCATCCTTCCACTCACTCATCAAACCATCCTTCCTCTCTCATTATCTATTTATTAAATCTTCCATTCATCTATTCACCCTTTCACTAATTCATCCAGGCATCCACCCATCCCTGTACTTACTCACTCGCCCACCGTTTCATAATAATTTTGAGCTGAGCCTTTTTGAGAAGAGGCCCATCAAGAACTTCACCCTCGCTGCAGGAGCCATTCCAGGACTGGGCCAGAAGCCACCCAGGGCAGAGACAGGATCCACCACAGGGGGGGACAGAAGCCACCACAGGTGGGACGGGGGGGGGGGGCAGGAGCCACCACATGGGGGGACAGAGCCATCACTGGGGAGGGGGGTAGTAGCCATCACAGGAGGGGGAACAGGATCCACCAGGGTGGGCACAGGGGTGGGCATGCAGTATTCTAGTATTATCTTAGTCTCTTCTAGGGTGGGGTAAGGCACCTCATCCCCTCCTGAACAATACAACGAGAAGACAGGCTCTCTTTCCAAAATTTTAGTTTTGCCATCCCCCACTGTGATGTACAGTACTTACAGGAGATACTCCAAGAGAACTGATTTAACTGATTGTCCTCAATACATTGTTAATCAGTGTGGGTGCGATTGCGCCATTTCTTTATTTTATTACATCATAGACTGCATGTTTGAAGAACCGAGGTTTGTTTACAATTTAGTGACAGTAATTACGCTCTGTGAAGAGAACCATGTGCTGCCTCGCTGTAATCAGGGCCGGTTCTAGGATGTTTGGGGCTCTGGGCAGAAAGGGAATGTGTGAAGCCCCTCTAAATTGCAGAGACATGATGCATTCAGGGCTGTTTGCATCTGAATGGATGCCCCTGCTCCTGAACCTGCAGCCCCCTCTCTCTGTCACCTTCAAGCACCTCTTAACAGCTCATCAAGGGCTGGAGGTGTGAGGGCTGCCATCCCGCTGCGCCTCTCCAATGCTGATGGGTAGCTGAGCTTTGATACAGCATCTGAGGCAAGAAGGGAGGTGGGGGCAAGCTGTGACGGTTAAAATTACGGACAAATGGCATCCGTTAAAGAATCCTTCACGGACAACGGACAGATGGCCGAAATTACAGACTGTCCGTGAAATTTACGGACGGTTGGTCACCCTACGTCTGACTTCACAAATCACAATGAGCCCTGCGATTACCATGGACCCATTCTAAACATGGCGAGAAAGAAACTATTACTTTGACAATAAATGACTTTACTTTACGGGCCAGTAAAATATGGAAAACAAATACGCATAATAGCTCTGGATACTTGTATTCCTCTGTCTCTTCATCTACCCCAGGATTGATGGGCTTCAATTCAGGTGGAGGGAGGATACGATTTTAAGACCAACAGCCCCTAATTCCGAAAGCAGATTTGCGCAAGGTCTCACCAGGTCAAAGTGCTGTGAAATAGCATCTACTGAGATTTCAGTGATTTCAGAGAGACTAGAGAAGCCCAGACAGTTAATAAATTGGGATCAACAACGAATCACCACACCGAGGGCCACCCGAGGACACCCTGGCAAAACAGAAAACACGAAGACAGGGGAATATGAGAGCTGTACAAAGTACTGGCAACATTAAGACCCATTGGTACGTCCCGTTTTGCTGGAAGGAAGATGCTGATTTTAATTTTCACGTTGAAGAAGAACGATGCAATGCAACACTTTACTTACCAAGTGGCTAGGGGTAGAGGTGGGTCCAAGGTCACTACGTCACAACAGGCCGCGTGCTCAGGGCACAGCAGTGAGCAGCGCTGCAGCACTACCCGAGGGTCGAGGTCAATACAATTCTTCAAGTGGCCTCTCGCTGTTTGATCCAGGCCCGCGTCAGTCCGCCTTTAAAACTTGGCCAATGCCCCCACTGAGCCTCGGCATAGACAGGGAATCAAGCTCCGGACCACTTCGCCTTCCTGTACGTCACAATCACGTCCTGACTGAGGCTCGCATTCCCCCGGCCTAATATCGGCTGCGGCCGCAGACGTGACGTCATTGCGTCACATCTCGCGACACACCCACACATGGGGGGCGACAGTTTGGAAAGCGCTGCCATATAGAGTCTAAGGTCTCCAGTAATATCAGTCCTAATGACAACTGCAAAATCCCATATAAACCAAGCCTGATTGATAGCTAAGCACAAGCTAAACTTGAACAGCTATAGTCCAAGAACTTTTATCCACAAATCACACTTTCTAAAAATAGATTCTTCAAACTCAGCATGACATGATCATGGTTTGTGTAACATTAGTAAATCAGGATAATTTACATAATTAGAAAGACTTTAACATGAAACCATTTCTTAAGGTAAGAGAAATGTTCTATCTTCTCCCTTAGTAACCACCCTACAGAGATGATCAACACAAAATTAAACTTCCCTTTAACAATAACTCATAGATTCTACACATCTACATCAACACTTCCAGCAGACGTCCTCGAGAATGATACTTTTGATTACATGGAGGAAGCTTCTTTCACAATACAGTCATTCTAATAATGTAGTACGATTACATCATTCACTCGGTGTTCCGCGTACAGGTGGAGAGATGGCTTTGCAGTGAGCCACTGACTGGAAGGGGGATTGAGCAGATGCAAGTTGAACAGAACATCAGAAATGACATCCATATTAGAAATAAAAGTGTATTACACAGAAAATGCGGCATAACTATTTGTCTCATTATCTACTCTTCTAAATTCATTTTAGTTACAACATCTTTAGTACAATCAATCACCAATCAAACAGGATTTATAAAGCGCTACTATTCACCCGTAAGTCAATGAGAGCCTTGGTGCTTGGGTGGAATAAGTTGAACTTCAATTCCTTGATCCCCTTTCTGAATTCCTCAAGAGAGGGTGACGTCCGGAGGTGAGGGGGTCGGCTGTTCCAGGACTTCGCATGAAAAGTAGAACGAGCGTCCTCCACTGTTGCTTCAACGGATGCGAGGCAGTGAGCAATGGAGTGGGAGGCGGAGCACCTGTGTCTGGAGTGTTGGTGGAAGCTCAGGCCGTGGTTGATGTATGCTGGTGCTTGATTGTACAAGGCTTTGTAGGCATGGGTCTGCATCATGAATTAATATCTCTGGACAGGGAGGCAGTGGAGGTTCTTGAGATGTGGGGTGATGTAGGTACATTTGGAGAGGTCGAGAATGAGACTGGCTACTGAGTTCTGTTTGGTCTGCAGTCTCTTCAGGAGGCATGTGGTAAATCCTACTTAGAGTGCATTGCTTTAATCCAAACGGCTGGTGAAGAGGGCTTGATTGACAGTACGTCTGGTGCTGACTGGGAGCCATTTGAAGATCTTTCAGAGCATGGTAATAGTGAGGAAGCAGTAATTTCCCAGCTACTCGCCACTCCCGACTCCCGTGCAACCAGCACGACTGCATTTCTGTGTTTTCTGTGATAGTTGATATGATCTTGTGTGTTCTGAATATGTACAGTGTGTCCTGTTTTATTTTATGATGTGGATGCATGTTTTTATTCACATAGACATTTCAGTGTTAGAAAAGTATGACATATAATTTATTCACTATTGCAGATCATAGAATATTCGGAAACATGTCCTCAACTCACTATGAGGCTAATTGACAAATTCCATGCAGGGGCAAGGTTTTAAAACATTGAGCACATTGTGCAAGGCAATTTAAAACTGTGACTCAAATCAAACTCAGCTGTGCTTCCGTCTACAGCTGAGCTAAAAAAGTAAAGGTGAAAAGGAACCAGGCTGCGCCGCACGTCACGTATGTAGAGCGTACGTCGATGTAGCACACCTGATTTCCAGAAGGTGCCTTCCGCTGGTTGCTAAGGAGAAAGCTGTGTCCAGGGATGCTTACCTGCATGCCAACTTGGCATCTCTTCGGCTCTTGATTCCCCTTCCGGCACCATTGCAGCTTCACTGCAGCTTTTCTGTCAACCTGGAGAGAGAAGAAAAAAAGAAAGTTAAGTGATTGTAAACCATTTATGGCACCCATTGAAAGACAGTTATGCCTGCTAGAGTGTTAAAGTAAATATTTAAACAATTTTTGGAACTTTTTTCTACCAAAAAGGAAAGCATGTTAGAACAATTAAAGTGAGACAAAGCTCTTCAAAGAAGGACAGTTTATTACAACAAAGGATTTCTACTTAGTGATGGAAACATCAGGGGAAAACGTTGAAAGTAAGAAAAGACATAGGAAACTATTGTATACTAAATACCTTGCAGTATTAGGTTCTAGAAGTAATTGTTATTTCTGCTTAAGAGAAGACTGAGGAACACCTCACTCAAAAAACATGCGCCACTCAAAACAACTCAACACAGGGAGAAAACCAAACCATCCAAGTCTACTAGGACGCGGTGCCCACCAGCTCAAGTCGCAGGTAGGAAGTTAATCAATATAGTACACTATTTAGGTAGGAAAGGAAGAACTAATTGTGTCCTAAAGTACAATACTTACATCATGGTTAATTAAATCTTGTTGCCTCGCAAGTCGACAACAAGAGCCCACCAACGTCCAGTATCCGGCCCTCCTCCCTGAACCTTATTACATAGCTCTAGTGGAAGTAGATACACTAGTTATAAAGTAGGGTACTGGGAAGTTGGTCCCTAACGTCTCTGCGAAACTCAACTACGCACCTTCCAAGGTAAGAGTGCATGGTTGGTCTGACAGTTGATCTGTTTTTCATGGTGAGTTTGCTGTCCAGGATATTGCTGATGTACCAGTGTGGTCTGTAGAAGTGGTTGAGGGTCCTAGTTCAGCAGGCCACCAGGAGTCTTTCCACGGGGAGTTGTCTTTCCCGAACATCAGTACTTCTGTCTTGTCTTTGTTGAGTTTGAGGCAGTCGTTTTGCTTCCAGTTGGCGTCAGTGGTCATGCACAGATGGAAGGTGGCCCTTGTGGTGGATGCGCCTTCAGATAGAGGATGAGTTGGGTGTCCATGTAGACGTTGAACAGAGAAGGTCTGAGTAATGAACCTTGATGGACGCCACAGATGATGTTCTTGGGTTCCAGTTTCAAGGTGAAAAGTGGTAGGAGGATTCCCTGGGTTCATCTGGTGAGGAAGGATGTGATTCATTTATGGCTTGACTCAACTCAATTGCATTATAAAAAACACCAATTATGAAAAATTATTTTCACATAAATTTGCAAATTTAAAAAAATGCTACTATAACCTTCAGCACGATTGTAGAGGAGTACCTGGCTAATGGGTTCATTAGGTACTCACAGTCATTAGCCTCGTCTCATTACTTTTTGTTCCTGACAAGGGGGTGAACTAAGAACTAAGACTGTGTTTTGATTATAGAACTATATATCACTAGGGGGTACAGGAAAGCGTAGGCAAATCAATTGTTCACATAAACAACAGAGTGGCAAGGGTATACTCCTGAAAGGAACAAAATGTAAAAGTATCAAACCTAAGTGACAAATGTTTTATGGGCATGTCTCTTTAAAGGATGAAAGCACTCAATCATTCAGAGGTGGCATACTTTAGCATAAGGACCCTCCTCACATTGGTAGCTGGATTTTACCAACATAGCTAAAACCCTGGGAAACAGGAGAGTTCATTGGATGGATACAGAGTCACAGTGTGGTTGTGGGGACCTAGAATTTCTGGCATAGGGTGTGATTGGTGTACGAAAGAGGTAACATTAAACTACCTACTGGTAGGGTAAATGTAGGCATGTCTGCAGTGTGTAGGATTACAATAGATTTGGAAGGGGGATCATTGTACCCTTCTTATTAGGTAGTCATCTTTCAGCCCTTCTAAATGCCCTTAGCAGATGCCATGGGCTTTCTTCAAGATGGGGCCTCTCTGAATATGGTACCCATAACATTCAATTTTTTAAAACTCCAATACTAAACCTGTAAGCCCACTGACAGAACACAGTTTCCATCTGAGGTGGAGCTAGAAAACGACAGCGTAAGTCCAGTTATTAAACAAAACAACTTGTTGTACATTTATATTCAGTGTTTCACAAGGCAAACTGAAGTAAATGTCACTGGAAAATGTATGGTGAAGTGAGCACACAACATGCAGTGACTCAACCCTAGAAGAGTGTTAATATAACTTCTTAACATTATGTTTAGTCTTACCCTAGCATTAGGTGTATCGCTGCCTCCTCACATGTGTGTCAGAGTGGCGGAGGTCAAATTTAAAATATATGTAATGTAAGGTGGATTTGTAGAGTGCTGCTTGTCACCTTTTAGAGTTTCCAGCTTTTGAGTAGGTGAGTGTAGGTATGTGGTGAGCCTGGCCCTTATTGCAGGCAGTCTCAGTGGTCCAATAAGAAGAATAATTGATATGCTGGGTGACGTAGTTCCAGGATTTTGTGCCTTGGTAGGAGAATGATAGATCTCCTGTTCTGCTTCTGTGGTTGCAGGGTGTGTGCAAGTGAGAGTGATCCTGAGCAAAGTTGTCTTGTGGGTTGGTAGTTGTCATGCCGGTGACTAAGGTATGCAGGTCCCATGTTGTGTAATGACTTGAGTACGTATGTGAGAAGTTTAGAGTGGCAGGATTTCTGGAAAGAGAGACAGTGGAGCTCTCTGAGGAGAGATGTGGTGTGGGTTCGTTGTGGGAGGTTCAAGATGAGTTTGGCAGCAGCATTTTGGATGATTTCAAATCTGTGACGGAGATGGGTTGGAATGCCGGGGTAGAGTCTATTGCCGTACTCCGCTTGTGATTAGGGCTTGCACGATTGTACCGCTGCTGTTTAGTCGGAACCACTTGAAACGTTTACATAACATGCTGAGGATGTGGATGCATGAGGTGGTGACAGCATTGACCTGGAATTTTCATGGTGAGGTTGGTATCCAGGATGAGGCCTACATTCCTAGCATGGCCAGTTGAGGTGGTTGTGGTTCTAAGTTTGGCAGGCCACCAAGGTGAGCTCTGATTCTCAAAGATCAGCACTTCAGATTTGTCGGTGTTGAGTTTGAGGCAGTTTTCTTTCATCCAATTGGCCACACTGGTCATGCATTGCCTGAGGTTTTTCTTGGTGGTTATGGTTTCTTCTGAGAGGGAAAACATTTACTGGGTGTCATTGGCGAAGGAGATTATTTTGTTTCAGTGGGATCTGATGATGTTTGCTAGAGGAGTCATGTACATTTTGAAAAGTGTGGGGATAAGTGATGATTCCTGTGGTACTCTCAGATGAGATCCTTGGGTTCTGATGTGAACGGTGAGAGGCTGGCTCATGGTGTTCTTCTGGAAAGGAAGGAAACTATCCATTTGAGTGCTGGTCCTTGTATTTCCAGTGTGGGTAGCCTGATGATGAGTTTGTGGTGGAAGACGGTGTTGAAAGCGGTAGAGAGGTTATAGAGAATGAGGGCAGCTGTGTGTCCATGGTTAAGGATAGTGCGTATGTCATCTGTGGCAGTGATGAGGGTTGCTTTGGAGGTATGGTTGTATGGTTGTTTTGGAATCCTGATTGTGAGTTGTCCAGGAGTTTGTGGCATTCTAAGTGGTCAGAGAGTTATCTGTTGATGGTCGTCTTGATGACTTTGGTTGGGAAGAGGAGCCGCAAGATGGGGTGTTAGTTGCTGAGGGGTTTTTGAGTAGGGCTGTGACTTCTGCTTGTTTCCAGCTATCTGGGAAGGTGGCTGTTTTGAGGGAGGTGTTGAAGATGTAAGTGAGTGCAATGCCGATCGTGGCTCTTCTCAGGTTATACATATAGTGGTGGCAGGGGTATGTGGGAGACCCTGAGTGGATTCTCTTCATTATTACTACAGTGTCCTCGATTGGTAGAGGGTTTCATGCTGTTAGTTGGTAATCTTTGGTTTATGAGACTAACAGGCTTGGAAGATTGATGGAGGTGGCTGGGGTTTGAAGTTGCTGTTTACCTTGGTGATTTTTTCATGGAAGAAGTCAGAGAGGTTGTTGCAGAGTTCTTGTTGTTCGTGGTTTGGGTTGCAGCTGTTGGGTTGATGATTTCCTGACCGGGGGTGAATGTTCCTTACAGTTGTTGGAGCTAGCTGGTGATGGTAACTTTCGAGTATGGGACATATCAATGTAACGTTGTTGTCAATAACTGTGTAAAACTAAGTATCTAAGTATTGCGTTTGTCTGGCTGTCCCATGGGAACATGGCTTAAACAGAACTTAAAGGTAACTACTATATGTCATTTGGACAAACTTGCATATTAAGGGCTAATGTTTTTCATAGAATGGTTTCATAGACAGAAAGTAAATATGACTCCTGTGTGGCACATGGACAGTCTGTTAATGGAATGTGTGTCATGTGCATGTATCTTATATAAATGATGGTGTATCGTTAGTTACTCCGAATAGTGTTATTGACTGACACTGTTTTTTGTTTGATGCACAGAGTTCCTTTTATAAAATTTTGAATCTTACTCTGTGACACAAAGACAGCTGCTCATGTCACAAAGTAAAACTCTACTCTTTAATAAAGATTTGGCCAAGAGACTCCAAACCAAATTGTGCACCTCTGAGGGTACCTCTTAGAATCATTCCACTTACTGCTTTAATGCACCTGTAGATTCGCTGCCATCACGTAAACCCAAAGAAAGTCACATTCCCCATACTCCAATTCCCAGGCAAGTTGCTTTTGTGGGGAAAGCTAAAGCAGCAAAACTCTGATAAAGGCTCCTAATACCAGCACTGTATGCACCTCAAACTCAAATACTTTTTACCAATGCATGTTTTGTACCTGAGCTAAATGAAGGGTTGTTTAACCTACACGGTATCTGTGTGGGCATAATTACGAGCCCAGACATGACTCTGTTAAATCCGACTCTCTGATTTTTCTCTCTATGTTCTCCCATACATCAAAAGCCATCATCAGCCTGTTACTCTCTAAATCAGGTGTCTACAATGAGTATCTCATGAGCTACTGGTAGCTTTCCAGCTCCTGTGAGCATGCCCTTCTTACTAAACTGGATCTTTTGATTGATTGAATTAATATATGTGTATCAAAATTGAAAAATGTGTATTTGAGATGAAAATGTGTGTAGTCATCATATTTATCAATTTATCAATGGCTTGCATTGCACCACGCAACCTGGTGCACAAGTGGCGCAACCCCTACGATGCTATTTATCAAGCCATACCAGGTGCCCTTGCTGACATGGGCATGTTGACATTTAGTTAGGGGCACCGGAAAGTTCTTTCACAAATTAGGCATTGGGTTTTATTTTGATACAATGTTTTGGTGCTTTCATTGACTATGTGTGTATGTATTTGTGTAATTGTGCAAATCTGATATCTGACTCAACTGTCAAATCACCTACCTTGATCTAGACCTTAACAGCAACTCAGGACATTCTAGGTGATTTTGGAAAGCCTAGCTTTTTTCCTCAGAGTACCCGTAAAACCTGGTCAGTTATGAAACCGCAGGTCCACCTTTGATACTGCTAGAGGTCCATACAGTTTCAGCACCTGAAATTAGCACTGACTCTATGTTGGTATTGTCACTGATTTACAAATCTAAATATATATGTAAGAACATTTGTGCAGCTCAGACTTAAGATTGTCTGTAGATGCTGACCATCCAGATTTTCATGCAGGCGGGGAATTGAAAAAGGTAGGTCTAGTGTTTGGCTTTAAAAGATTGTAGTCCTAGGAGGAAGGAATTGCAAAGTAGGGTCTTGTGGTAATTATACAGTGAAAATGGAAACTTTTGTTTCTTGTTGGTTACTGCAGAACTTGGTCATGTAATATTTGAATAAAAGACAAAGGCTCTTGAATTCTATGTCAGGATCAGAGGCGAGGATTATTCACACTCTATTCTTTATTTCATCAGAGCCAACTCACCCAAAGCCCCGCAACCTATTTAAATTGCAAACACCTTCCACTCAACTCAATGGGTCTGCTTTATATCTTTGCGGTACCCCCACCATCCATTCGTGGTGGCAGTTTCAAGTACTTCGTCAAGTTGACGGTATACAACCAGTTGTTTTTAGATCTGTGCTGGCAGAACCGCCATGGCAGACTGCTCCGCTGGCTAACAGTTCTCTGTCACCGCCAAGCCGGCAGTATTGCGCCAAGCCTATTTAGATGTTCCCATTGTCCTAGCGGCGGATTCCAGACAGAGTGAGTTCTTAGTGGAGTAGACACTGGTAAGCACTACCCATCAATGTGTCAATACAAATATATTTTGCGATTGGTCCAAAATACATATGTAGGTAATGTGTAATGGCCCTTCTTAACACATATTGCATGCCACACAAACTACATACACACACTTTGGAATGCACACCCTCGGGAACCACAAGCACAACACTCGCAACCTCCACAACAACAATATTAATTGTTTAGTCTCAATACAGGCATGTGTGAGATTGCAAAATGTACACTTCTGCATTACACATGTTACAAATGCACAAGACTACATCAATTGACAACTCACTTTTCATAGTAAAACAGTTGTTAGAGTAAGTTACCTTAAATCTCTGCAATTACAGTCTTTTGGCAGTCAAAGCAGCTAAGGAGGGACCTGGATGATGGGTTTAAAGGCGGAAACATGGAAAGCAGTAAAAAAGGTAAGTTCTTACCTCATTTTCTTCGATTCCGCCAATTCAAAGTAGAAGGTATCCCTGACACAGTTGTCTAGACGGAAAGGCACATTGGGATTAGCTTGGTGGTTATCTTGGCTGGACTCCCACCGCTTCTGCCTATGACACCATCGACACAGGTGAAGATTCCTGGCGGAGTCGATGAGACTCTTACAGTCTTTCGTCTATGGATCTGCCAACATCTAAATAGGGCGGATGGACTGCAAAGTAGGCGTGTGTTTAGTCAGACGAAAAGTGATGGCGGCACCATTACCGCAAAGATCTAAATCAGACCCTACATCATAATGCCAGAAGGAGCCCAACACTACTTCTTTATTGCCTGCATTAATTTAAGTACTCTTTCTATTATCGATTTGGGCCATTGATGGGTGATAGCAGTCCCTACCCTCTTCTTGTTGATTGGCGACCATACCCTCCTCTACCCACTCTCTACATTTCAATAGCAGATTTTGCTTCTGGAAATGGGGGTAGGGAATCGTGCTGATTTCTCTTGCCTTCACTTTCAGCTTAAGTTAGTATACTTTGCCAGTTGTTCCACCGCAAGACATCTGTATCATTGAGCAGGAAGTTGGTAAGGCCAGGAAAGCTGCCAGCAGTGCTGAGGTGCTGCGCTTGGACATTCATTTCTCCATGCTAAGTTGCCCTCGGAAGCATCATTTTAAAACTTGTCAATACTGAGTGCTCTCTATGACGGCAATGCTGTAGTTGGCAGTGGCTATCAGTAGTCACTTTTCTTTGTCTATAGTCGCATTGTTGGCCACAAAAAGGGGGACGTTGTCAAGTGGTCTATCCTATCTGACAATTTAGCTTCCCTTGCTTGGTTGGGCTCCTATTGCGCTGCTAAATAAATGAGGAGATTACACTTTGCACTGGGGAGGTAGTGCCATATAGATAGAATAGTGTGTTTGTTGGCAGTGTTTGCCGTGCACTTTCCGCCTCTAACAATTGGGAGGCTCTTGGGCTGATTTCCTTGAAATATTCTGCTTAAAGTTCATTTTTAGATTCCTGCATCTGTTTAATTTGATTCAAATCTCCATGGTTGATTGCTACAGTAAGGACCTCTATAAGGAGGTGGAGGAGGAAAAAATCTTACTTACTTGTTGGAGAGAAGTTAACTGCTCCAGTATCAAAGGAGGTGAATTCTCCCATGCGATCTCTGGAAAGGCAGGCGCTTATTTATGGGTCTTGCGTCAGCCGGGGCTGCACTTTTTGTGATGCACTGGTGGAGTAGAAAATGCACCATGTTTCGTCATATTTACAAAGTGACGAATCTAGGTAGATGTGTCACTTAGTAAACGCCTGCGCCACATTATACCTGCACCAGGTATAATGCATGCAGGGGGGGGCGTTCCGACGCAGGAAAGGGTAGTAGAAGTGACGCAGTGAAATCTATAACATTTCACTGCACCACTTCTGGAACTCAAATGCGTCAATATCTTGCGCCTGCCTCATGGTAGGCGTAAGCCTGGCGCAGGCACAGTTAACATGGGACGAGCCCATGTGTAATGGCCCATTGCTAGAGTTGAGCCTCTTTTGTGACACACTCCAGCAATGCATCATTTTTGCGCCTACAGATACGTCAGAAAAACGGATGTATCTGATGTATCTGTAACTCCTTGCGACATGATGCGTCATATTGTAAATATGATGCATTATTGGTGTCTCAAGGAAGACGCAATGAAAAGTGACGCATCAATGTTGTTTCGCAACGATGCATCACTTTTCATAAATGAGGGCCGCAATTTTAAAGGTGGCGGCTTGCCGCCTTGAATGCCTTTCAGAAACTCTGTGATGTATCCAAGGCAAGAAGAAAAACACTTGGATGCCTTCAAGGTGGAAGGAAAGGTGTTCCTGAATAATAAGTGTAAACTGAGCCCTATACCCGCCTATGAGTGGCTGAGCTTACCGCTAATCTCTCTGATTCATGTATTGTTTTCCCAGTGGTGTCTGTCCCACAAGAAGGGGAGAAACTGGTGAAGGGAATTCCTTTAATGAATCAGAAGAGGATCCTTGACCCACTATCCTCTGCATCTACTTTCAGACCCTTGAGTGGAAGCCCTGAGTGCTTCTAGTAATTCTGTCAAGGACTATGAGCAGGATATGCTAGATCCTGGGGATATCTACTACCCTAGATCATTGGAATAGACCACAGAGGACAGCATGGTACTATGTGTAAGTAATAGGTTGTACTAACATTTAGGCAAGGAAGTGAAGGACTGCGATAGTGTAGAATGCCTGTGGCCATCTTTGCCGTGGTAGATTGCCACTGAAACCAATGGGAAGAGAGCCACTTTTAAAGATAATTTTATCAAGGTCCTAAACGGAGCATTGACTGATCATAGAAGGCATGTGGCGATAAGTTCCTAAATATGGCAATATCTCTGGTTAAATTGTTGGATATGGCTCAAGAGGCCAAATAGTCAGGCAGTATAATTTTCCTAATGGTTCATATACCAACATGCCAAGATGGAGAAAATCCATCTGCAGTTGGAAGCTTTTTAATTTGTCAACTAGATGGTCAGGCTAGACCTGAAAGATGCATGTCTGAAGTATTCGAGTCTGTGGCAATAACTTTGAGCTTGTCCATAGTGCTTTGGTGTTTCATCAAGCTCCTGGAAACAGTAATGTAGGTTCTGAGGTACAGGAGACTACCACTGAAAATGTATCGGGACAACTATCTGTTGATTGATCAGTGCCCAGGCCAATTGAGGACTGACCAAGTTGGTAGATTGTCTTCAGGGGCTGGGGTTTGTCATAAATGATGAGAAGTCACAGTCAGTACCCAAATAGGTTATGATGTTTCTGAGCTTCATTATAGGCTGCACCTCAGTGACCCCATGCCTCCTTTGAAAGAAGGTAGTGAATACCAGGAAGACATTGAAGAGATCTGTCCACGGTGGACAAGGTGGCGTGTATTGCTGAAGATGTACAGCATTTCAGCAGTTAGATATATCATACCCTTGAGAGGCACATGCTCCCAGACATTGGCAGAGTTGGCCAAAAGAAAGAGTTGGCTTTCTGGACAAACAGATCTTCCTGGGAAAGAAGAACCTTGTGGGGGATTGCAACTCTGGCCACCCTCAGACCGCTAGTGATTGGATCCAATAGTGTTCAGGTGTCATATGTCCAGGTTGGGTCTGTGTGCAATAGATCTCTTTGCCTCGTGATTGATGCTTCAACTTCTAAGGCATTTCAGCTGTTATCAGGACACAAACTCACCAGCAGTAGACTCTTTCCTGTAGAAAGATTTTCATATGCAGATGGACTGTCAAAACCCGTAAGGGAGCTATGTCCATTCTATTTAAAGTATAAAAGTTTGATGATCGAAGGTCCTTCATCCTTCCACTGCCTCAGCCACATTTTACTCACTCTATTGACTTCGGTGTGCACTAAACACATTAGACTATGTCAAAGCAAATCCACCAATTTAATCTGTCTTCCTGTCTATCCAAATGCCATACACTACCTACCCAAATAAAATTCTCATCTAACACAATTGTACTACCCCCCCACCTCATTTCAGTAAGATACTGCACATTTTTAAATAACGTACATGGTTAGGCAAGCATATAATGCTAACAAAGTAAAACTAGTCTGTTTATATTTTTACTAGAGTGTCTGTATACTAGTTATAAACAGAAGTGGCTTATTTTAAAAACATAACTATTATGAGGCTCCCTGTTTACCCAGTTACATCTCACTTCATTGCCATATGATTCAATCACGTACCCCAGATATTTCCAAAACTAACTTACTGCTATGTTAACTTTTTTAAATATACCATATAATATCAAGGACAGAACACACATGCATGCCAGAAATTTTACTCATAATGACAGCTTAGGTGTATACAGACCTAATGCAAATACTTTACGAGAAATCCAACACCTGAAGTTATACCTACATTTTATCACGTAGTAATAATGTAAAACGTAGTGACATACAATCACACTCTGCATGCCACACATACTAGCCCCTCACACCACCACCAGTTCCTTTAACAACCATGAGAAGGGGAATCTCTCACAATGTAACATATGAGAAATCAGAAGAACGAAGACGTGGAAAATGAATTAAATAGTTCACAAAAGCAACATATTGATATACACAATAACTTATGGCATACATTAGAACATTTTCAAGAAAAAGGTTGAAAAGTAACTTTTTATAAATGAAATCCAAAAAGAGACATCATACATTTTCTTCCTCTGGATATAGTAATTTGGTCCAAAAACAATATACACAAAAATGAAGAAAAAATGAATTTCCGGTGGGTGGGAGGAGAAAGTGTGATTTCACAGTCTTTTAAATTAACAGCTTCGCCAATGGTACTTGTCTTCCAACAATCCAAGCAATGCCTTCTTCGGGGGCTCTCCATCCAACTAGAGCAGATGGTTAGTCCAGGCACCTGTTTTTGCAATGAAAATGGATTCTCTTTTCTGGGTTTCTGGTTTTGGGGTCATGGTGATATCTAGGGGTATAGAACTATGTAGGGACATTGGTGATTTTGGGACAGGTGGAAGCTGTGCCCCTTCCTTATGGGTATAGCAACCATGCCCCCACAACATTTTCCTGACAAGAAAAGTGTCTGTCAGGGTGAGTAAAGATCAGATTGACAAAAACTGTTCTGGTTCAGCTCAGGCCGATGTGCAGGTTTCTGGCTGTCTCAGTAGAACTTTGCCAGGCTGAGGATGTCACAGCTATTGTGGGCATGCCTCTTCCTCCAAGCAAAACACCTTGTGGTCCTCCCTCTCCTGATGAAGGGCAGTGTCATTGATAGCCTTGGACCTGGGGGCTTCAGGTTTTAAGCCCTGAAGTGCCCAGGGCCGAGTGTGACACAGTGTCACAGAGTGGAATGGGGTCAGCAGTCTCACTGACCCCATCCCACTCTGTGATGAGCTAGGGACTGCTGCCTCCCCTCATTGTCTGATCTAAGGCCAGCCAATAAGAGAAGATGGCAGTCCCAACCCTCCTGGCCTCCAAGGCTGCCATCCCCAAGAGCTGCAGCAGGTAAGTGTATTTTTATAAATGTTTGGTGCATGTATGTGTGCATGTGTGTATGTATGGATATTTGGGAGTGAGTGTTGTGAAAGGGTGTGTTTGCGTGTGCACATGTGTGAATGCATGGGTGTGAGTGATTGTGTATGTGTGCGTCTGTGACCCACCTGACTGCTCTCTCCCTGCTACAATTACTGCCCATCAATGACAGGTAGATTAGTGGAGGGAGATGGAGGAATTTGGTCTGCAGGAGAAGTTGGGGTGGGTTTTTGAACAGGTTCAGGTGTAAGCCCGGGCAGAGTTTGCATAGCACCGATACGCAGAACTCTGCGAAGTAGTAAAAAAATTCTGCTGTGCTACGCGGTGTTCCACGCGTGGGCGGAGTTTCTTGTCCGACTTGTTCGGGTGACACTTCTGCTGTACAGCAATGCAGGTTGTGTATTCAGGGGAAAATATCGCACAAACTGCACCACGCAGTCATGCATGAGCGCAGCCATCTTGTTTTCTTCTCTGTTATGGTGCTGGGGCCTACTTTTCAAACCTCCCTAAATCTTTTCAATCCTTCTTTCCCAAAACTTTTTTTCTGAACTTTTTTATTTATTATCTTTCCCTCGGTCTTCTCAAGTGTACATTTTGCATTTTTTTTTACTTTTGGTGTGTTTACTAGGGAGTTTTTGTACTGTTTTTCTCTAATACCTGCTTTCTAATGTTTTTTACGTCCTTCCTTTTTCTCCCTTAATTTTGTTATTCTTTCTAAATTGTCTTTTCCACCCATCCCCGTGTATCATGGCAGAGACCTGTGACACTAAAAAAGGAAGCAAAGAAGAGAAGCCTTCCAGAAGGGGTGCAGTCCTGGGCCTTGTTTTTAGAGGTAGAGGTGGCAGCGCTGATTTCTTTTTGCATGCAGCGCCACCTACCCTCCATCCTGGCAGCAGGCGGCAGGCCTGGGTCCCTGTACAGGCTCCGGGAGCGCCAGCAGCGATGTGCAATGGTGCCCCGGGCAGTGTATCGCTGATCTGGGGTTAGGCACACCCACTATCAGCTGACGCCCCGGGGGTCCGACATCCTGGATTGAGTGCAGGACCTGCTGGGCCTACTAGGGGTTGAGGTCGCAGGGCTTGGTGAGTAGCTAATTATTAATATTATTATCACTTGTGTGTTATATGTTACCGCTAAAAAAAATTCCCAAATAGCAAGCATGCTGCTCACATGCAGGTAAGTAATGTTTACAAATGTTATGTGATCGTTATTCTTCTAGACAGGTGCTCAGCGCTACCTAATTGTACTTGTTTGCAAGTTTGAGCTCGCTTGGCTGATTATGTAAGAACTTAAGTTAAGGAATGCAGACTAGAGAAAGAGACTCCTTTCCTTTGTCCTGTCACTGAAAAAATTTGGTGTATGCATGCATGCGTCCATCTATGCATTTTAAAGACAAAATGCAGACTTAGCTAATTAGGCCATCAAAGGGGGATGAGAATGATTGTGAATGAAATGGGAACTTAGAAGCAAATATTGTTAATTGCAATGTATTTCAAAGTAATTGAAATAGGTGGGTTAGGTAGTTTAAGAAATGTGGAATCAATAGGACGGTCCGCGATCTTAGTCTAGTCGATATGATTTAGGAAAGTTTAATGTTACAACAATTGCTGTTTCCTGTCCAATCATTTTTGGAAGGGATTATTTATTTACCACAATTATTTATTTTTTCTTTAATTATGTCTTACATCAGCATCCAGGGGCAAGACTTAGAGGTCGTCCGAGGCAGATGAGGGAGCTGGAGGTCCCTCCAAGTCCCAGGAAGAACATTCCTCGGCCGATGGCCCTGCTGGCCCCAGTAAGTCCTTCTGTTGTTAATAAATTCCCCTAACTTTTACTGCTCCTTAATTTTAACTGTTTTCTACCTGTTTGCTAATTTAATTTTTTCCCCAAATCCTCTTCAACCTATCCATTTAAAAATTCTTGATATTCCTCCATTATCTTGTTTACTAAGTTATTTTATATTCTTAGGGGCATATTTACATGTTCTGGCGCATCTCTGCAAATCAGCAGGGAGGCGCCAGAACAGATGCGTCATGCAATTCCCTCCTTCCGCCACCACAGATGCGCCGCATTTACAATGCTTCAGAAAAGGGGGTGGTGATGAACAGAGTGTCTGAATTAAGCAGACCACTCTTACCCAGTCCAAAGATCAGGGCTTGATCCATCACCGTTATTTAGCTCACTGCCCCATCCCAGCTCAGAACCTGGCTATATGCAAATTAGTCTGTCCCTGGCCCAGTGCATCATGGGAACAGGGCAGACCAAACTACCAAGCCAATTCTTCACCAGAAAGGAGACAAGCTTCCGGGACCGGTTTCTGCCATTTCAGGCGTCGTCGGCCCGGCTTGCTTGGATCCTGATGGAGCAGTGAGCAAGGGACTCATGTCTGAGCATACCCTTCCACGCTTATGGTGGACAAAATGATTCAGAAAAGGGGGTGGTGATGAACAGAGTGTCTGAATTAAGAAGACCACTCTTACCCAGTCCAAAGATCAGGGCTTGATCCATCACCGTTATTTAGCTCACTGCCCCATCCCAGATCAGAACCTGGCTATATGCAAATTAGTCTGTCCCTGGCCCAGTGCATCATGGGAACAGGGCAGACCAAACTACCAAGCCAGTTCTTCACCAGAAAGGAGACAAGCTTCCGGGGAGCGGTTTCTGCCATTTCAGGCATCGTCGGCCCGGCTTGCTTGAATCCTGATGGAGCAGTGAGCAAGGGACTCATGTCTGAGCATACCCTTCCACGCTTATGGTGGACAAAATGATTCAGAAAAGGGGGTGGTGATGAACAGAGTGTCTGAATTAAGCAGACCACTCTTACCCAGTCCAAAGATCAGGGCTTGATCCATCACCGTTATTTAGCTCACTGCCCCATCCCAGCTCAGAACCTGGCTATATGCAAATTAGTCTGTCCCTGGCCCAGTGCATCATGGGAACAGGGCAGACCAAACTACCAAGCCAATTCTTCACCAGAAAGGAGACAAGCTTCCGGGGACCGGTTTCTGCCATTTCAGGCGTCGTCGGCCCGGCTTGCTTGAATCCTGATGGAGCAGTGAGCAAGGGACTCATGTCTGAGCATACCCTTCCACGCTTATGGTGGACAAAATGATTCAGAAAAGGGGGTGGTGATGAACAGAGTGTCTGAATTAAGCAGACCACTCTTACCCAGTCCAAAGATCAGGGCTTGATCCATCACCGTTATTTAGCTCACTGCCCCATCCCAGCTCAGAACCTGGCTATATGCAAATTAGTCTGTCCCTGGCCCAGTGCATCATGGGAACAGGGCAGACCAAACTACCAACCCAATTCTTCACCAGAAAGGAGACAAGCTTCCGGGGACCGGTTTCTGCCATTTCAGGCGTCGTCGGCCCGGCTTGCTTGATCCTGATGGAGCAGTGAGCAAGGGACTCATGTCTGAGCATACCCTTCCACGCTTATGGTGGACAAAATTATTCAGAAAAGGGGGTGGTGATGAACAGAGTGTCTGAATTATGCAGACCACTCTTACGCAGTCCAAAGATCAGGGCTTGATCCATCACCGTTATTTAGCTCACTGCCTCATCCCAGCTCAGAACCTGGCTATATGCAAATTAGTCTGTCCCTGGCCCAGTGCATCATGGGAACAGGGCAGACCAAACTACCAAGCCAATTCTTCACCAGAAAGGAGACAAGCTTCCGGGGACCGGTTTCTGCCATTTCAGGCGTTGTCGGCCCGGCTTGCTTGAATCCTGATGGAGCAGTGAGCAAGGGACTCATGTCTGAGCATACCCTTCCACGCTTATGGTGGACAAAATGATTCAGAAAAGGGGGTGGTGATGAACAGAGTGTCTGAATTAAGCACTGGGACAGGAACAGACTAATTTGCATATAGCCAAGTTCTGAGCTGGGATGGTGCAGTGAGCTAAAAAAACGGTGATGGATCAAGCCCTGATCTTTGGACTGGGTAAGAGTGGTCTGCTTAATTCAGGCACTCTGTTCATCACCACCCCCGTTTCTGAAGCATTTACAATGCGGCGCACCATGGTGCAAAGAAGGGAAGATGCGTGACGCATCTTGTGACGTATGGGTGGCGCATTGCTGGAGTCACGTCGCAGGCGCGACGCAACTCCTGCAATGCACAGGGGCCACCCATACTCATTGTGGTGCGTCACTCCTTACGCCTGCTTCAAGCAGGCGTAAGGATTTGACGCAGCAGCGTCGTAAAACTGACTCAGAGAAATCATGTAGATTTCACTGCGCCAGTTTTACGGAGCTTTCCTGCGAGGGAACGCCCACCCTGCGACAGAACGCCCACATGAAACCTGATGCAGGTTTCATGTGGCGCAGGGCTTTACAATGTGACGCATCTGCCTAGATGCGTCACGTTGTAAATAAGTTGCAACGTGGCGCATTGTTTACGCCGCCGCTGCGTCACAAAAGTGACGCAACGGCGGCGTAAAAGTGTTGCAAGGGGCTTGTAAATCTGCCCCATAGTGTCTGTATTTTACCTCAAACTGCCTCTGTCTGTGCTCTGTACTAGTTTGTCTGTAGCTTCCTTTCTTCTGGTATTTCAGTCAGCTTTCTCTCTCCCCATATATATTTTGTGTACTGCCTAGTGGTGGTACTATAAGACTCAGAGAACCCATTGCTCCTTACTACTCTCCTAGTACTAGTACTACTAGTCTGCCATGCAGAATGCATGTTTGTTGAAATGAGAAGGCTTTCTTATATTTTCTCATGCTCAATCAGTAAAACGAGAGAGTGGCCATGGTCACGTTGGACATCCCAAAGGTGTGTCTTCTTATTTAGGCCTAGTATTATTAGCAGCAGTTGATGGTGAAGATTACTGTGCACCATGGCTGGAAGGAAATATAGGGAGGAGGAGGACAGCACCATACATTTACCAATCAAGATAACTTTATGTCCGTTTGTACGGCCAGTTGGCCACTCTTTTTTTTTCATAAACTCTGCGTCACCATTTAACCTAGCCACTCAGTTCATTCCTTTATAGGTTGTTTATCATCTTGAGAGGCTTTTCAAAAATTGCCATCAACAAAAACAAAATGCCCAACCGGATATTTTACAATGTTTGATAGGACTTACTGTGACTGTATCCGAATTGCTAGTGATGTGTGTGGTGTTTGTATTTTCATTTTTGCAACTGAAAAAAATAAATAGGGTCATGCACATAGGGCATCTAAGAAATGTTTAATGTTTTTTCTAGGCGCACTGACCACCAGTGGCACCATCCAGGGTGCAGCAGATGCGGCAGCTGCAGGGGGTGAGTCAGTGGCAGTGGCGGGCATTGATAACTCATATTGCTTCCTTATTACAATTTACATACTCACTGCAGGAGAGTACATTGTACTGTTGAGAGTGAGACCATGGGGTCTATTACGATGTCCGCCTGCCACCGTAACTCTATGCGGGACACACCGCCAGTGGTGCGGTGGTCTCGCACCTGCAATTAGGATGCCATCACCACCGTGGCGGTGGTATCCCCAATTCTCAGCATTGTGATGGGCGGTGCTCACAGCACCGCCCGCCACAATGCTGGGAATGCATGTTGTGCATTAGCATGCACAAGGTGACTGGCACCGCGCGGTACCCTCCACCTTGTCCATGCCTATGCAGGGGGATACCATAGGTACCCACCATGTGCATCCCCATCACCCCAACATTCTGGGGTCCCGCTATGAGCCCCCAACAGCAAAAAACGCATGTCTTTCCATTGCAGAAAATCCGCCATGGAAAGGCTGCTTTCCGCCTGCATGTTAATATGGATGACGGTGTCTTGCAGACACCGCCACCATATTAAGCCCCTTTTCTACCCAGTCGACTCGTCGACGGGTGGAAAAGCGGCGGACGGTCTTCCCACCCGGCGCGGACCCCCCAGCTATCCTAATATGGCGGGGGTCATTCAGGCATGGATAGTGGGTAGATTGCCCCCACCAGCCCAGCGGTGGCTGCTGCCGGCCTGGCATGGGCGATCCGCCCTCCTTCCAAATAGACCCCTGAGTTGTGAACAGTTGAATACACCACTCTTTACTTAACCTTAATTAGCATATACAGTGAGAGTTGAGTAACTAATGGCCCCTTCTATCCTCAACTCAGCAGAGAAAGTTTCATGAAGAAGAGTCAGACCTTGATGGGTTGCTGGTAAAGAAGGATGGAAGGAAGAAGGATGGGTGAAATGTAATATGACTGGCAGAGAAGGATGCATGGGTGAAGGGATGCATATAGGTTGCTGATAGGATGTATGCATGTGTGGTAAGTGAAGGATGGGTGAAAGGTGAAAGGTGAAAGAAATGATGCCTTCCTGCACGCGTGAAAGTGTATTGGTGGCAGAGATCCTCCGGGCAGTTTGATGAGTCAAAGCAAGGACACATGGGTGGTTAAAATGACAAATGTAATGTTCATGTTGGTGAAAGGTTTGTTGAGAATGATAGTCATGTTTGATGGAATGGATGGTACTAGTATTCATAGTGAAGACCGGATGAAAAGAATGTAAAACTCAAACTCTGGCAGAGTAGTAAAGCCAAGGGTGAAGAATAAATAATGCTAGAAGGAAAGCAGTGAAAATTTGATAAATCCCTGGGAAGAAAAGTAAACAAGGATTATTTTTTTTCAAGGTTTTTGATTGAGCTTTGAGCGAGGTTGTATTTCAGACTACTCCCTTGATTCACAGTATTTTTCAAGACCAACATATTTATTAATATGTACCCCTACCCACTCATTATCATCAATCGCCTCCCCACCCCCTTCGAAACCCACTCCCTACCCATGGTATTTCGCCAGTGTCAGCCATGGGTGGCCTATCGGCTGCATGGTTACAACTAAGTAGTACCTCACGTTGTACCATATATCATCATTCATATATTAGTAACTATTCATCTGCCTTGTTGTAGACAGTCAGGGTGAAAGTAAAAGTGAGCATTTGATTTAACAGACCATGGCCATGATATAAAAAGAGATAATTGTGTGGCACCGCTGAGCTACCCCACCTGCAGACAGTAGCAAAGTGTAAAACATGACACGAGTATGTCTGTCTACGGCCCAAGTTGAGCTGGCATGCCTACATTAATTAAGATAAATGAAAGAGAAAAAGAATACTTATTTACTCCATAGTGCTTAATGCCTGAAACTGTAATCACATAAAAATCGAATGAGCTGAGGAATCGAGGATACCAGCAAATATTATGTCCTGCTGGTGCTACTGTGCCACTATATTATTTTATGTGTTACTGTTTTGCTAAGAATATTGATAGAAATTGTCTTTTTTCTTTCTAGATATAACTACTCCTGCCAACCCACAATCATCCTCAGGCTCACAACCCACAGGGCAGGAGATAGCAGCCAGGAACCAGCAAAGAAAGCTGAAGGCCATCAGGGCCGAATACGAGCGGCTGGTGGCAGAGGAGGAGGAGGAGGCAGTGGCAGCAGCTGCAGAATCCAATACCCCAGGCCCCAGCCAGGCCCTAGTGCTTCCAGTGGTACGGCGCCGTGGTCAGGCAGTCACACGCCTCCATTCATCAACCACTGCTGCTGCCACTATCCACTCTATAGTCTTTCAGCGCTGCATGCTCCTGAGGATGGCGGGCCTGGAAGCCAACATAGAGGAGCCGGTCAACCTATTGGAGCAGAAGCTCTTAGCCCTTCGTAAGGTCTCTCTTAGTCTATTGCCCCTTTAAAAAAAAAAAAATTGGTGGGTGGGACTTATTGGGGAGAGGGTGGGAATGTGGGAGTTGGGGAAATCTTGAGGTTTTTGGTATATTTATTTATGAACATTTGTTTGGACAATTATTTGGTCTTTCTTTGCTTTGGACAATAGTTGGAGTTAGCGAGAGGGGTGGTCCAGGTGTTGTATTTTTTTGTTTGTTAGGGAAATACATTGTTTATGGTTGTACATATGATTTAAATCTTTTTTAGGGGGTTACTCTTTTACTTCGCACTATTTCCTTTGCTGCAGGCCCTTAGCCAGTTTTTAAAATCTGACGATAGTGTAACACACCAATAGTTACATGGCACCCTCACTTTTCCTTTTACTTGCTCCTCGTAGTCTCTGCAGTCTGCAACTATCTTAGCCCCTAAGGACTTGGAGGGGGTGTGGGTGTGTGAATTTCCATAGTATATACATTATTGTAGCTCAACAATGAATGAATCTCCCACAGTTCTTCTCTTACCTGTAATTAGGCAAAGCAACGGCTGCAATGTTTCCCAAGGTGCCATGGTGGTGGTACCGTGGTTGTAGATAGTAGCAGCATGCTAATGAACTAGTCGAATACTAGCACCAGATCCAGAAGCGAGACTTTACTCCCTCCTAGCTGAACTCAAACTGTAGGATTGAGAAATACTCATTGCAGGGAACAATTACATTGAAATAAAAAGTTACTGAGTTAATGCCATTTTATATGCAAGCTTTGGAAAAAAAAAGAGACAGTCACCAGAGGGAGACTAGAGAAGAGTACGACTAGTAGTAGTACACAAGAAGAAGACTGCTAAATGAGAAACCATGACAAGCAACACTAAACTAAAATAAATTGTCAGAATGGTGGGCTAGTACAAGTTACAAACTGAAGTCGATTCGAGCTATGAAGTAGACAAGCATAACCTTTAGTACTGGAAGGATGATGATTCTGGCAATTATTATGATGAATTATGTTCCTCTGAAAAAAATAATAATATTGAATACTGTGCATGGGTGGGCAATCTAATACATATATACTATTGCAAGTGTGGGCTATACTTGAAGCAGGAGAAGATCCTCACCCTGTCTTGATTTTGTGTTGCTTTCACCAAATCTGCCCCACCAAGTGTGTGATCAATTAATGGTGTAAATTTAATTTAGTCTCACCTCATAAACCACACAGCCCAGGTTTGATTTTGATGAATAGATGGGAAGGGGGATTTGAGGGAAAGGTTTGACAAAGACAAACATTACACAAGGACAACATTCATCTTGGCAGCCGGCCATCAAAAATCTGTTATGGGAGGAAAAGCAAATGCATGCATGATGATCAGTACTAGTAAAGGTAAACCAAATCAAATTGTCCGACTGCCCACAGAGAGACCCAAGTTATATTATGTTCTGTAACTTTTGTACCGAGCTTTGAAAGATATCAAATAAAATTTAAATATCTGTAGGAGTCAAGTAAACAAACATAAACAACACACACAGTTGTAATGATTAAAGAGAAAAAAAGATTCAGTATTGCCAAATTAGGAGTTGCATCTGCATTCTTCTTGGTCTGTCCATCAGTCTTGGGTGCCTGCCTGATGCGGTTCGATAAGGTAGGTGTGAGAATGTTACATTGTTTTTCCAGTATGGCACAGAGTAAAGGCCAGAGCCAGTAGATTAAAAAGCAAAAATTATATTGAAGAGTCAAGGAGAAAAGTTAAACTGCATGAGAAGTACAACACGAAAAGAAGACTCAGAGGCAGCATGGCTAAATGTCTATTTCCAGCAGTTACCGGAACAACAGGCCCCCCCACCCAACCACCACTTAGCTTCGAATTTAACAACTAATTTTAGCCAGACAGCACTGAGCAGTGAGCACACACGCACAGCAACATAGCACTTTCCCAATCAAGTACAAAATCAATGCACTGCTGTCAGTTATATCACTCACCACCACCACTGCACAGACTTTTATAGGTCTGGTGTTGTTTGCCTTAGGCCACTTCAAAGTCATCATCATTGGTTGTTTTCAGTGACTTTGAAAACTTCCATTTTCTTCTGGTGGCCTTTCTCAAAGTAGTCAAGCCCACGCCCTGAGTCATTCCATCATCTCTGATGATCCTCCTGAGTCTGGCCCCGAGTACGGTGTCCAACTCTGAGTCTGTTCCAACAGTGTTCCCGACTCAAAAGGCAGTATATCGGCCTGTAGTAGTACAGGGGAGACATCCTTTACAACGCAGGCGTTACAACGCAATGCCTTTACAACACAACCATTACAACGCAGTTATACTTACATCGCATGAATTTACAACGCATGCCATTACAACGCATGTACAAGTACAACACATGCTTTTACAACGCATTGGTAAGTACTGTATGTTTTTAACTTTTTGAGAATGTATGTTTTTAAATATAGTCAAAATTAATTTATAAATATTGTATTTATGTATGAATGTTATTAATTTTAAGGCATTAGTATTGTTATTAAATAGTTAATATTTAGATTTTTTAAATAACCATTTTATTTTTGGTAAATGTATACTCAGGTAATAATATCAATACTAACGTATTATTCATTAGGTAAACGTTTGTTTTATTTTTAGCAAAATGATTAATACTCAGGTATTCGTTTTTGGTATTAAATACTTTTTATTTATAATAATAATGCTAATAATTATTTTATGGATTAGGTATAATTTTTGGAGAGTTAATATTCAGGTATTAATATTAATTGTAAGTAGTTATTTGTTAGGTAAAAATGAATACACATTTTTGTTTGGGTTATAATTTTTAATTTTTAAATATGAAATAATTAGTTATGAAAATATAGGTACTGGAATATTTTATTATTATGATGGTTACATTTTTAATAGGAAAAAAATATTAATGTAAAGTAGATTTAATTTTATAATTCTTCATGTTTAAAAAATATAATATATTATATGTATATGTGCAATAAAAAAAGTTAAAAAGTATTATTTACCAATTTTACATTTTTTTGGGATCTAAATAAAATATATAAACACATACAACACATATAATGTAATTATAACTATTTTAACAATTACTTTTACATATTTTTAATTATTGAAATAAATAAAAATATATATATAAAAAATACAGTACAACTATAGATATTTTATAAGAACAACATTTTTATTTGATTATGGCCAGTAATTTTTATATACATTTTTTTACATCTTTCTCACGCTTTTCCATTGGTTTCAATGGGAGAAATTGCCCTTTGTTTATCTTTACAGTATGATCTTACGTTGATGCTTTAACGTGAGTTTCATCATTACGGAGATCGTCGCTGGAGAGAACAGAAGCAAGGGAGAGCTGCATTAAGGTAAGACAAATTTACGTTATCAAAATACATATGGGCTCATTAAGATATCGGGCCGATCGCCACCGCCCGTATGGCGGTGGCGATCTGCCCGCAAATAACCACCGCCCGCATGAGAATGGTAATGTGGCAATCCGCATGATTGCCTACCAGGCGGAAAAGCAATTTATAAGTGGCGGTGTCTGGTAGACACCGCCATCCATATTAGTATGCGGGCGGGGTGTTGCCTTTCCATGGCGGCAAAACCTCCACGGAAAGGCAGGTGGTTTTCGCCATTGGGGGCCCGTAACGGGCCCCCTGGGATTCTGGGAGTGTGGGGGGCGCACATGGGGGGTACCTACAGTATCCCCCTGCAGTTCCATGCACAACATGGCATGCATCGTGCGGTGCCTGCCACGTTGTGCATGTGCACGACATGCCTTCTTGGAATCGCACGGGCGGTGCTGAGAGCACCGCCCTCCGTAATGTCAAGAATGCAGGATTCGCCCACCAGTGTGGCGGGCGCATCCTAATGTCACCAACGGGACCTCGGCACCAATGGCGGGTGGTCCCGTACCACCCGCCCGCCATCCTAATGACCCCCATAGTGTAGTGGTAATGAGTATTGTAAGGAGAGACAAGAGAGGTAGATAGATGTAACAAATGTGTTTTACGTAGTTTTGATGTATGTTTACGAACTAATTTCCACCATTACATGTTGCAGTAGTAGGCCCACGTCGGTACTCTTTTTTAAAAAGAAACAGTTTTTGTTTCATAAAGTGGTTAATGCTATATATATTAAACACTTTATGAAACAAAAGTGTTTAAAAAGGTGTGCTTTTTTAGTTTAGCGACATGACTTATATTAAAAAATATAATTTTATCGTCGTAGCGGTTACATGTTTTTACAATGGTAGTGAAAGTTATATCTTTTGGATGTGTTTATCAGTATTTTTCAACAGGATTTTTGGGCCCGATGGATTGAATTCTTGGAATTTGTTGCGTTTTTTTGAGAAAAAAAGGAAAAAAAATCGGGATTTTTTTATTGGGTCGCTTCATATTGGATTTCTACAGATTTCAATATGGTATTGGATTTCGATCGGAATTGGATTGCAATGTTGGAATTTGGTGCGTTTTTCCGAGCTATGTTTATTTTTCGGGATTTTTTTATTGGGTACAGTATTTTTATATGCACAGTTTTTACTGTGCATTTAATATCTTTTTCATTGGACTATGGATTTTTCAAATGGATTTTCTGTTATTTACTGTGGATTATAAAAAACAGTAAAGGACTCTTGGTGAAGTAATGGATAGAATGTCAGTCTAAGAGTTAAGAAAGAAAACATCTTAAGGTAAGGAGACCCGACTTTTTTTCGGGGAAAAATCAATTGAATTAGTGGGAGTTGTTTTAGGGCAAAACAGATAAGCAACATTTTTTTGTGTGTTAGAAATGTAGGATGTGAGCAAGATTATCAAGGTAGTCAGAAGCCACTGTCAACGTAAACTGTTGTATTACGGCCAATAGTCTTTCTGACATTTCCTTAGTTCTGGTAGAAATACATGGGTTCAGCCTACCTGATAATGATTGTGACATTCTCATTTCTTGGAAACTTTGCTCCTTCTTTAAAATGTCCAAAAAATTGTAGAAGTTAGGAAGAGGTTTGCCAATTGATTTGTTGAAGGAGTTGTGCCATCCCTCTATGGCATTGTTTGTTTTTTCTCTTCCCTCTAAGCAGGTCGAGTAACAGTTCCACCACTCCACAGGGAAACGTGGTGTCCTCCTGTGACCCGACCTGCTAAGATGGCCAATCCATGTGTCTTCAAAATAATTTAGTATGGATGCCAATTTTTCTTCAATTGTTGTAAAATATTTTGATTGTGTCATTGAAGTGTAGTACTTGTCTACACTTTCAGGAGGAACAAAGCAAAGGGCAGTTTGTTTTTTAAGTTCAAACTGAAGTTTGCTATCTGATATATAATCCTCAATTAAGGAGGTTTTTTTGTAGTTTACGACAAATGCCTGAGAAAAGTGAAAGAAACATCCTTCAATTTGGGTATCTGGGTATGTTTTTGTTATAGTATTAATCATAGTTAATTCAAAGTCAATTATTACTTTTCTAGGACTTTTTTGGATGTTTTAGATTTTATCACTGATAACAATTCAGTATATGTTGAGAATTGTTTATCAGGGAGTAAACTGTATATTAAGGGAACTACAGTATTGTTAATGTATGCGTGAATAGTGTATTTTGGGTGAATGGATGTGGCGGGCTTTTAAACATTACATCCATCATCCAAATATCACTGTATTCTAATCTTACTAGGTTATGGGTTGTGCTAAAGATCATTATTCTCTTTTGAGGGTTTTCATTGTCATGCAAAAGGAAAGGTTCATTAGAATAAGTAACAGAGACTTCAGGTGGAATTATTATGTCAGAGTAGGTTTGGGTAGTGACTCTTTGTGGGTTGCTTGTCTGTTTTTGAAGTTGAATAATTATTCGCAAATTAGGTATGGTGGGCATACTACTTGCAACATGTGGGGGATTGTGTTGGGATACCTCCCTTAAAACTGCACCACAGGTTTCATTGGAGGTGGATGCAATATCTTTTATTTAATTAATCCTTTCTCTAACTTCAATCTCCATTGCAGAGGCAGAGTGGTTATTGCATGTGCAATGGGTTGAATAATATAGCACATACCTCCAATGACACCTGGGTTCAGATAGTCTCTCCTTACAATAAACATACCCACTATGGTCTAGTAGTCTGTTCCCTCTTTTTGATGTCAGGTATTTTGCTTCTTTGGATGGGGTAGTCATTATATTTTCTGTAAAGAAAAGAAAAGAAAATGTTGTTATATTTAATATTTATTTGTGTATACCTGTTCAGAGGGAAAAGGACTGTATATTTTATATAATACATTTGACATTTTACAATTCATGCATTTTCATGTTCTTTTCAATGTTTTAAGTTTGTTCTTTTTCTAACTTATGGACACATTACGATCGCGGACGGACTTGCGTCCGTCCGCGAGCCCTGAGTAGGAGGGAACGTCCGCATGTGCTGCGGCGTTCCCTCCTGTGCAATTAGGTTGTGACTGCCACCCTGGCGCTCACATCCTCTATTTTTAACATTGCGGCGGGTGCGGCTTCAAGCTGCACCCGCCGCAATGTTAAAAATGCATGCATTGCATTTACATGCACAAAGCGGCAGGCACCGCGCGGTGCCTGCCGCTTTCTGCATGTAAATGCAGGGGGGTACCATAGGTACCCCCATGTGTACCCCCCCACCTCCCTTCAACCAGGGGGCCTCCGAAGTGAAGATCCGTATGCTTTTGCACGGCGGAGAACCCGCCTCGGAAAATCATTTTCGGAAAGCCATCCTAATATGTCTGGCGGTGTCTGAGAGACACCGCCACCATATTAGAGCTTTTCCGCCGAGGTTGTAAGCCGACCGCGGCGGAAAAGCGGCAGACTGAAACCGAGACCCACCAGCCATCCTAATTTGGAGGTGGATCTTTGGTGGGTCCGCAGCGGATTTTCCGCATCCGGCGGTGGCTTCCGTCGGCCCGGAGGATGCGGAAAATCCGCGATCCTAATCGACCCCATAGTTGGTACATTACATAAAGATTCCTGCTTTATTGGGAGTAAAAAACATTAATTTATTGTATGGAAAAATTGTTTAATTTTTCTTACCTTTGAATTAGCTGTGGTTTGATTCTTTTTTCTTTGGTAAATTTATTGATTTTCTTTGATGTTTCTTAAATGAAATATATTTTATGGGTTTTATTATATATATATATATATATTGTTTATTGTAAAATTTCCTAGGGAGAGAAATACAGTTAATATTTTTTAATTTGTTTTTGTTTCTGAAATCTTACCTTTATAATATTGTTTAGGTTGTTCCTTGATTTTGTGAGTGAGTTTTAGTTGAGTTGTGTTCTGAAGAAGGAGAAATATATTTATTGTTAGTATATTGAAGGTATTTCAAAATTATTTGTGTGAAATAATATAATTTTGGTTAAGGAACAACAGATTCAGGTTTCATAATTTGAAAGCAGTTTTTCATTTTTCATTGAAGAAATACTTTTGTGCTTATTTGTGTACATTTATTTAATCAAGTTTAAACTATCTATTTAACTGTTCTATGTCTTTTTCTGTGGAAGAAAAAAAACAATTTAATTATAATAGAAGTACAATTTTTAATATAATAATGTATTGATGTGAAAATTACCTTGTTATGTTTTTCTTTTAAAGCTGAAAGAAAAAATATTTGGACATTTTTTATAATTTGTTATGATGATGTTTTTAAATTAGTTTAATTTGTGATTGTATACTGTTTAATTTGTTTATTTGCTTTTTTGTTGTTTATATTGAAGGAAATTACCTTGCAATATGCTTTTCTCAACTTTTTGTGGATATTTCGATAATTCCATGCTGTTCTTTTTCTAGCTCACTGCCTTGCTCAGCTTTCCATGTTTTGTATTTTCTAACATCCCCGTCCGAAAAAGAAATGAAAGTGGACAATAATGGTTTGTACCATGGATCAAGAATTGTGGCACAGATGTAATGTTTGGGGGGAACACTGTCTCTTTGCACCCTTGCATTACCAGACAAGCGAAGGATTAAGCTCTCCACCAAGCCAACACATCTTTTTTTCTCCACTCCAGCATACATTGCAGACACCTCCTTTAGCTGTTCCTGTAGCATGTGCAACCATAGGATAGCTTTGCCATTCTACTGTCCTTTTTGGTGACTTCCAGTGTAAACACCTATAATGGAAGCAGCATCTCTGTCAGGCATTTGACTAGACCCCATTGGTTCATCTCAATGATCATGCCTTTTACAATTGCATCTGCTCTTTGTATGACATATTTGTTGATAACTCTGTACTGCTCAAACAGGGGTTCAAGCATGTAATAAGTGGTTTCAAGTGTGTTTCCCCTGTATGAGTTCTTTAACAGGCATTATATTATCATGCTGAATGACACTCAGCTGTTTCTTGGGTTTAAATGAATGGCTGAAATGAGTTCAGATTCTTCTGCAGGTGGATATTAAATTGCTTACTTGGTTTTCCTTTTTGAGAAAGTCCTGTACAGTGATGTTGAAGGAGTGTGCCAAACACAGGATCCTAAAATAACCACCATCTGCCATGGCCTCAACTATATTACTGCCATTGACAGTGGCAACAAATTTAATATTAAGCCCTCTTGGTCGCAGCAATTCAAAGACGTTACTGTTAAAGTCTTCCAAAATGTTTGCAGCTATATGGGATTTCTCCAATGCAAACATCACTATTGTTGCATGCTTCCAAGCAGCATTACACATCTCAAAACCAGCAGATACTTTTTCTCTAACTCCCAGAAAAGAGATCCAGTGTGCAGTGATGCACATGTAATCAGTCCCTTGGCAACTGGTCCACATGTCTGTTGTCAGGTGGATACTTTGGCCAGCACTGTTCTGCAAAGCTTGTCCAATCAATTCAAGCACATTGTGATGTAGCGCTGGAATAGCAAATCTGGCAAAATAGGACCGGCTGGGAACCTTCAATTTTGGGCAGATGACGCCAACAATTCAAGAAAACCCACCCCTTCAACAAAAGTGAAAGGAAGGAGGTCAAGTGCTAACATTTTAGCCAGCTTTGCATTGTACAAATGTGCCATTAGGTGGTTGCGGTCATTCTGCCCCTCACGCCCAAACATGGCAGAAATATGAGCCTGAATGGTTTTCTTTCCTGATGCCACTGATGCAGGTGACATCTTGAGAGCAGGCGGTGGTAGGCTCAATGTGCTTGTCAGCTGGGTTGTCACTGCCCTCTGTTGCCTTGGTATCTGGACCTGAGTCTTGTGCCATTACGATATTGCTGATGTGGGCGATATTACTGTAGTGCTGGGGAGAGGGCTAGGTTGCATAATGAAGATGTCTTCCTCTTCTTCACCTTCTACTGTGATCAGATTCCCTGTTCAGCCGGCTTTCACCTCCTTCACCAATAACACTTGCAGTTTTTTGGCTGCTAAGATGTGCCTCCCAATGGATTGTATGGTGCTTTCTCAAGTGGGTTGTTTGGCCGTGGTTCCATAGCTTACCCCAACTAACACTTGCTCTGCAAAGGAAGCATATGGCAATGTTCAACTCCTTCTGGCTAAACGAAAAGAAATCCCAACGTGGGAGCTCAACTTTCTGATACTGAAGCCACTGCCAATGTCACATGAACTGGTGGTAGATGGGTGTTTTGACGTTTAACTCTTGGCAGCACCTACTTCTACTGAGGTGGTTGTGGATGTAGGTCGCTGCCAGGACTTTCGCATTTGGCAGCTGGTGGTGGTTGGATCTGTGGTGTCACTGTCAAATCCCCCCCAGGAAGTTGGATTGTGGTAACATCAGTCTCCACTGGGGCTGGGCTAACATCCATGATGAATGGCTAGTCATCATCTTCCTCTTCTACATCTGCCTCTATGACACTAAGGCTTTCACTAGCCTCGTCTGATTAGTCTTGTGGTGTGTTTCACTCTCAGACTGAGGCGGGATCCAAGTGGCTTCTAGATCATCAGAAGGAGAAGGCGATGCACCACTAACCCTCCTTTTTCTAGCTGGAGATCTGGAAGACAATGGATCTTCTGGAGCAGATTGTTCTACTTCCTCAGCATGAAGCTTAGTCTCTTGATCTGCTCCTACTTCGGGAGGAACTACTGTTGGCGGTAGTGACTGTTGTGCTGGTTGTTGTCCATTTCTCTGAGTTCCCTGCAATGATTGGGTACTACTTTGCTGTAGAGATAAGTCAATGTCAGCATCACTGCTCATCGGCGTTCTGATTAGTCCGGCTGACTCTGTGACAGACATGGGCTTGGGCCGAGATTGGGGTGGATCCACTGATTTGGGGGTGCTGCTCCCAGCTTGCTCCCCAAAGGCCTGTACGGAAGGCAAGGTTTTTTGTTTTCCAAAAATATCTGGGGTGACATACCAGTGGTGGTGGTGGTAAGCTCCTTCTTCTCAATGGCTACTCTCCTTGTAGCAGTTTTAGGCTTAGCAGTGGCACCTTTCTTTGGGGCCATTTTGAAGCTGTCAGTTAGCAGTGGCACTTATCTTCACAAGTTGAAGAGATGTCTGATGTGTAGGCAACTCACGCGTCATGCTCCCGCCGAGCACAGGCCTTCTTTCTGGCAGTACTGTGAGTGATGTGTTGTTGTCGCTTGTTGTTTTCTTGTCGTGCACCAAAAAGAAACAAAGCAAGAAGGACATCAGTGAAACGTGGCATTGTTGCTGTTCAATTAGAAGTACTAGTAAAAAATACCATTTAGGGGTCCAGTATGATTGCGGGCGGATCGCCGCCACTCGTATGGCGGTGGCGATTCGCCCGCAAAAAACCTCCCCCCGCTCTGAATTCTCCCCCGCCATATTACCATGGCGGGGGAGGAGCCCAGCGGAAGGAAAGACCGTCCGCCGGTTTTTCACCAGGTCGAAGAGTCGACGGGGTGGAAAAGCTGCTGACATGGTGGCGGTGTCTGGGAGACACCTCCATCCATATTAGCATTATGACTGGGACATGCGTTGCTGCCATGGAAAGGCAGGTGGTTTTCACCATTGGGGGCCCGTAGCGGGCTCCCAGCGATTCTAAGGGGAGGTAGAGTGCACTGGAGGGTAATTATGGTACCCCCTGCACTTCCATGCACAACATGGCAGGCCCTGCGCAGAGCCTGCCACGTTGTGCATGAAACTGCACAACATACCTTCTTGGCATTGTGGCGGGAGGTGCTGAGAGCACCGCCCACCGCAATGTCAAGTATGCAGGATGCACATGCCAGTGTGGTGGGCGCATCCTAATACTGTTGTGTAGCATTTTAGACTCCGAGCAAAATTTACAGATTCATGCCCTTATATAGGTACAATTCACATTGCCCTTATATAGGCATAGAAATCATAACCATATTTAGACATAACCCATGCAGTCCATATACAGGCATGGCTACTTCCATTCATTCCAAAAAGCCACAACGATTTCTTAGAAAACTCGGCTTCAGCAGTCAGGGACATCTTGAATATTGGTTTGTCCTAGAAATCATGGAGTTTTCAAAGAACTACCATTCCCTTGGGGTTCTTTGATGACGTTATTATGTCCGACTTTACGTCAAACTAGGCACATTCTAGGTATAAATATGCCTACACTTGCCCTAGCAAACACACGGTGGTTCGGAGCAGCTCGACTAGCTACTTGCCCGAAGCAGCTCGCTACAGCAAGTGCCGAACCTACAGCTGACGCACTGATCGAGAAGCAGTCCTTTCTCTCGGCGAGAATCCAGCTCCAGTGTTTCCAAGCTCCCCTCGCGGGGTGTTGGGAAATCAAGTCCGAGACAGAGATACCAGACCTCCTTTATTCTAAATCCAAGGTACGGAGCTGATTAGATCCTAAGAGAAATCTTGGTTAGATTCTTGGCAAAGAAAAAAGAAACCCATGCTATACCTCACTTACTTCTTCCCACGTACTAGACTTTAGTTAGGTACATTGGGGTAGGCGTATTTTAGAAGCACCAGTTGAGTACTTTTTAGCCTTTGTTATTTATGTATGTATTTATCTATGGTTTAGAAACCATAAAATGCTTTTACAGTATTATTTTATAATACTCTTCTTACTGTACGCATATACTTTGCAACCAGTATTACGATTGTAGCAGTTCACTTTACTTGCATGAGAAAGAAGACTGTTCAATAAAACCCTTGCATGCACGATTGACTGAATAAAATATCCATCTATTGTTTCCACGACTCTGAAGATCAGTTTTATTCTTGGGGAAACAAAGTTGTTATGTTTATGCGGTTGTCAGAAACGAATCCCTTCTTGTGTATTCGAGAAAGTTTTCAGTGACCTCTGAGCTAGCTGGCACTCACAATTAAGTCTAATATATTCGATAGAGACCTAGTCGACATAAGTCCTACGTCAAATCTATAGGATATATTATTCCAATGTGCAGAGCCTATTGGGAATATAGGAACTACACAGCAATACCACCAACGGGACCCCGCACCAATGGCGGATGGTCCCATTCCTCGAGAGAATGGTGGGCGGACAAAGTCCGCCCGCAATCCTAATGACCCCCTAAGTGTGGTCACTGCTTTAACTCCCGTGAAAATATATCTACTCATTCGTAAAATGGAAAACCACACCAACATATACTTTTATGGTGACTGACCACTCAGGAAGAATAAGAGAGAGAGAAAACAGCAGCAACAACATACATATGAAACAGTTTCCTTTATGTGCGGCATGTGCCCGTCACTTGACGTGTGATGTAGCACTGAGGGAGGTGCACCTGACAAATGACAATGGAAGGAATAATCCCATGACAATGAATGCTGTTGTGCACCTGTAGCAGACATGGGGTTGATTTGATTGATACAAGATGTAGTGGAAAATGGTATAAACAAAAACTACATTTTTTGTTTTATACAATACAATTTGAAGAAAAAATTTACCAATTTCTTTAAAAAAAAAAGGAAACATTTAAATAATTAAACATAAGTGAAGTGATCCTCAAATATATAATAACTAGCTTACCCGTCGTGCGTTCCTGCGATCTCCGAAGAAAGGAAATTCAAGGAAACTCGTTATGATAACATTCAATTAACATTGTGTTATTTTTATTGAAACTTAACTTATTCGTTATAATTTTGAAAACATTTCAAAGTGTCGTTTTTATTCTATTTCTTTATTCGAGTGCTTGTGGATACACGATTTTTTGTTTTTCCGTCTGGTGCGTACATCAGTATTCGAAAGATTATGAGGGCCCTGGGGGGCCGATATTTTAAAAAAATGTATGCCAGAAACCTTCGCTGGAGTGTACTCAACAACTTCCCTAAGTTTCATGGCGATCGGATGAATGGTGCAGTAATGCATAAAGGACAAACAGAAACAGACAGACAGACATACATTCATTTTTATATATATATAGATGTTATCATTTAACTGCTATCTCATTGCTCAATCATCCATGCAGCCTATGGCAAAAAGGGCGGAATTTGGTTGGACGCACAAAATGACTACCAACCAGTGCCACATTGTCATCAACAACAACACTGAACAGGAAGGTATTCATTGGGAACAAGGAGAAGACATGCAGGCCAGGTAAAGCACACTGGCTGGATCCACAAAATTGCTGCCACACATATTGGTCACAACAAGAGGCAGGAGGCCTAGAACTAACAATGCACGCAGGCCTATGGGAAAAGTACACTGGCTGCCTACAAAAAATGGCCACCAGCCACATGGTCACAACAAGAAGCTGGAGGCCTAGAACAAAGAGTACATGCAGACCTATGACAAAAGCACACTGGCTGCCTACACAAAATGGTCACTCACAAGCCACAACAACAGGAGGCCTGTAAAACAAACAGCACTTGCAGGCCTAGGGACAGTCCACTGACTATACAAAATGGTCCCTGGTCAGTGGCCATTTGGGATTTGGAACAAAGGCAAATGTTAGCCTATGGCAAACACACACACTGGCCACATAAATGAGGCATGATAAAACAGAGAAAACATCATTAATTCAGCAATGCCAAAAAACAAAATTATTGGGCTAGAAAAAAAATGTTTACAACAACACAGCACACATCCTTCAAAGGCATTACCCCACCTAGTACTATACACTGTTTACATGAAAAAAAACATGAAATACCACTAAAAAGCACATTTTGCTAGCACTGGGCCTGCTGACTGGAAGACCAATTGGCAGACTAGGCCAAATAGTCAATTCAATCAATATTTCAAATGTATTAAAAAAACATGTAGGAAATGTAGTGAACTGTAAAACATATTTCCTTTACAAAAGAAGAAACATTAAATGCAAAGAAATCACTGCCCCAACTGAAACAACAGGCCACCCACCACAATAAATTTTAAAAATCCATTAACAGTACAAATAAATTCAGGTGCATGGTCTCAATTAAACAAACAACACCAGTTTTTCAACTTACTTGTGAAATCCCAAACTAAAACTCCTTAAATCCAATGGGATATGCAGCAGACACTAAGGGGCCGATTCTGATGCAGGTTGGAAAGCTTCCCGACCCATTCAGTTTGGAAATGGTTTCCGACCCACTCGGATCGGGAGAGTCCAACCGACAGAGTACGATGCATCCAGAGGATTCCCAATATGATTTGGTTGGACTCTCATTGACTTCAATGGGAGCATATGTTCCTAACCGCATCATAATTGTGCCCTCGGTCGGGAAGACACGTTCCCGATCCTATTTGGAAGGAGCAAATGCTGTTAGGAGGCTTTCCTAACCGCATCAGAATCAAGCCCTAGGTGGGAATGCTTTCCTAACCGCATCAGAATCAGGCCCAAAGAGTGATCCTTCCAGCTCCAAATCCAAATGAAAAGTGACCAAAGATGGACAAAACACAGGGAGGAAGCTGCTGGACAGGAACAGGAAGTTGGAGACTCTGGGGTACTATTAGACCTGACACCTTTGGCATGAGTCTCCCTTTCATTTTTTGCTGTTGCCTCCTGTGTTTTTCCTGTGTGTTGGACTCCGTTTTGCTTGTCTAGATGCTTTGGGCACTTTGCCACTGCTGTTCAGTGCCAAAGTGCAAGTGCCCCCTTTGTAAATCGTTGTTATGGATTAGTGAATCCATGATTGGCATATTTGATTTACTTGTCAGACCCTAGTATAGTGCATTGTGTGCCCAGGGCCTGTAAATCAAATGCTGCTAGTGGGCTGCAGCACTGATTGTGCCACCCACAGACGCAGCCTGTAAAATGAAACTCTGCCCTGCCATTGCAGACCCTGTGTGCAGTCTGGATCTGCCATGTCGACTTGGCAAGTGCACACACTTGCCAGTCCCTAAACCTTCCCTTTTCTACATATTAGTCACCCCTAAGGCCCAAGGTACCACTGCGACCAGGGTGCATTGTATGTTAAAGGTTGGACGTACCCTGATGTGTGTGGCATGTGCTGTTAGTGAATTACTCCCATTTTTGTTTTTCACTGTTGCAAGGATACCTGTTCCCATAGGACAGAATGGGGAGCTTGTTTATAACATCTTATAAACATAACTGGCCCTGGGAACAAGGTAAAAAAAATAAAGTTTAGTATGCCTGAACTCAGAATGTTAAAAGGCATCTTTTAGTGAGGGTGATTTTTACATTTTGTGTTTGAAAATACGACTTTTAGAAAGTAGGTATTTTCTTGCCTAAGCCATCCCGTGTGCCTCTGCTAGGTTTGTGAATTGCATGTCTGGCTTTTGAATGACAGGGGCTGGAAAGGGGCAGCAGTCCCGGAAGTCTGATGAGTCAGGGCTGGGCTGAATAGACCTGGGCTGCATTTAGAGTAGAGGGAGGAGGTTTCCTTTTCACCTGAATGGGCCTGGTCTGCCTTCAACAATGCTTCCTACACCTCCTGCCAGGAAGCTGCACCAGTGAAAACAGACATGGTTTAGGCTAGGTATAGACACTCTCTGCCTTCAGAGAACAAAGGATTGTGGTTTATAAAGAGAGGGGCCCAGATCCCAGACTTTTAGATCACTTCTGGGAAATCAAGAGGAACCTTTGCCATGGAGAAGAGCCAGATAACTGAGGAGGAATACTGCCCCTGTGCTGTTTGCAGTCTGGGGTTGGCCCGCAGTGGCTGCTTGCTGCCAAGGAAAAGAGAAAAAGGACTGTGCTATTTGTGTTGTCACCTGCTTGAAGAAAAGATCTCCAAGGGCTTGAAACTGAGCTTGCCTCCTCTTCTGAAGACTCAGGGACACAAAGACTTCACCACCAGCTCCCCTGGATTTCCTTGCTGGAAATTCCAACCTGCAAAGAGGTGCCTACTGCTGTTTAGGACCTCTTGAAACTGTTTGTTGCTGGGAGCTGGAAAATCAGACCCAGAAACATCAAAGAAGTCTGACACATCCGTACCTGTTTCGAACGCATCACTGAAGGAACCGTCGCAGCACCTGCAGCGGCTCGAGGAATTGCTGCACGACTCATCGGTTGTAATGATCTTGGTAGTCCAAGATTGCCGCACCGATTCCGACGCAAGTCTGCTGTGCAGCTGCACAAAACCATGAATCATACCGGATCGACGCATCGCATCGAGGCGACAAGACTGTTGCATCGTTGGGGGCCACAGTAACAAACAGTAACAAACAGACACATCAACTCCCCAAGCAGGCAGACATAACAGAGCGCATGTCATCTAGGATGTCAATTGTTTGAGCCAGCAGCAGACTGACATCCTGGGTGGCATGCAACATTAGATAGCTGTCATGTATATCTTTTTTTCTTCAATGTAATTTCTTTGCGTGTTTCCATCTAGTCCAGATGGCCGTGGCCATAGTGATTGGATTCTTTTTTTTTATTTGGAACTGTCTTCTCAATACCATACCCACAGTGAGTAGATCAAGATGGGTCTGTCTACCATCCATTTTTAGGTAGTCAATGCTTGCCACCTGTAAATAACGATGGAAGAGGGTCTTAAAAGACATATTTACTTTTAGCCAGCTATTCTGGTCTTGTTACTACCATTCAACCGCACACCACGTCTTTTTGGCCGCTGGTAATTACTTCTAGTGCAAGGTTGTTTTGAGGAGTCAGCACTTATTCCCTGTCCTGGCATCCGTGATTAGACAAATGGGTTCCCTCCGCTGGTTAAGTAATATTGTTAGTGGTTCAAACTAGGGTTTTCTAAGCACAGCTTTGTCAGGGCAGTCTAAATGGTCACATTTGTGAACTTACACGGCTGGTTACATACTATTATTGAACTTCACACCTCATTAAGATGGCCGCTGTTGCAGCGTTTAGTTTCACGTGGGTCCCCTTTAGTAACCAGCATATTTCTGATATTTAAGGAGAGGCTTCTTGCTTCCTTTGGTTGCTCGCTGGTAACTGATTGGACGATTTTTCACAATGGTTGTGACTAACTTGAGGTAAGAGCATCCCCCTGCTGGTTTGTTAGAGTATAGTGAATGCAACTTTTAGTCACCTCATGCATTACTTTTGAGGATGAGATTTCTCTCCTTTGCTGAGCTTATTTATTTTGTTTATTTCACCCAAGCCACCATAGCTTATTTTTATCCTATGCCTACAGGACAGCCTGACAATAGTAACTATGTTTTAAGGGTGAACTCCATTAACATTGTTTAGCAAGTATTTTTAGTTATTGATAGCCCACCCTTTGTTTTAGACTGGTGGGATAGTGTTTTTACTTTGATACGAGATGGTGATTTGAACAACTAAGAGGCTTATATTCCCTATTTGCATTAAAATGTATGGTGGCATTGGGTGGGTTTCATGGAGAGAAGGCAGCTGTTCCCTCTCTGCTATACTGCATTCATGGTACTTTGTCAATTGACCGCCTTTTAACAATAAATATCTGCGCAAATAAGCACAATTATATTCAAATTTTCTTTCTTCATTTACCTCCAGGGGTCCATTTAACAGTCCTTAAAGACAAGGCACTTCACATTACGAGTGACTATCTTATCCTCTCTATGCACATATAAGTGGGAAAGCAGGTAGAGTTGTTTTATAGTAGTTCCTCACTGCTGAGACTCTCTTCACTCAATATTGAGATCGTTTTTTCTCTTTTTGGCATGTTGTGCAGACAGCAGCATTATTTTGGTCTTGGCAAGATTATTTGGGAACATATTGAAACTGATACAAAAGCTTATCAATCCATAAAGTCTTCAAGTAACAGATTCCATTTCTCGTTAGTTGGCTTACATATGAATGTGTTTTATTCACCACATTCTTTCCTGGTGTTGGGCATCTTTGATTAAAAACATAAGTCACTGTATCTATTAAAACAAACATCGGGCACACACTACACATAGATTGTATACAGTAGGTTTTCCGTTCAGTAATAATCCTGATTAGACATTAACAGAAGGAAGAGAATATGTTCCACATGAATACTACAATCATCCAAATCATTGGCTTCAGCAGAGATCTTTTATTCGTAGATCTTATTCAATGTTCATGTAGCCAATACGTGTTTCGTCGGTTTAGCAACTTCTTCAGGGCTACAACAATTAAGGATAAAAATCAGGGATAAAAACTCCCCAAATATGCCAAATACATTAGGCAAATTCTTCACCACCACCAGCTAGCGTGAAGTTGTGATTATCACGCGCATATTTTCGACGTATACATATCCAGTGCATGTGAGCATAGGTGTAACATGACGGTAATTTCAAGTGACATTTTTTTATCCAATTCATAAATAACATTGATGGTTATTTTAGTTTAAAAAGTAAATAGCAATACATGCAGACATGTTAGTTTCTTACTTGTTTTATATTGTTTATAGTTGGTGTTTATATATGCACATTAATGCAAGGGGATATGTGAATGCATCACGAAGGAGAAGTGCAGAAGAGATTGGCAGAGAAGTATCGGAACAATGCACCAAGCAAAATCACAGAAATGTGTCGATTACGTAGAACCATGTAACCCTGTGTAATAGTAGTCATGTGATAGCTGATCACATGGCCGCATTCGAAGGTCAGTGTGCCACACAGGATATATTTGTACCGTGCCGATTGAGTAAATAATGATTAGTAATCATATGTTAAGAGTCTGTGGGGAACCAATAAGAGTGACGTCATACAGCATATATGTGTCGGCAGCCAGTCTTTACTAACCAACTGTCTATCGCGCTGAGTTCTATCGATTAATAACAAAAATTATCTTAGTGGTAATTCGTAGCGGCAATAATAAATGATTAGTTCACCTATATCTACTTTAAGCGGCGTTAAGTAACTAGAGCATTCCAATATTAAAGAATGTCCAATATATGCAGTGGTCTGGAGCAATAGTCACAATTTGAACTGTATCTCCTAACATATGCTCTCTATCATAACGTATTGCCTTTCTGTCTATTTTGCGCTAGGTTATTTTCGTGGCAAAACGATGAACAATTGGACTCACCTAAAGCATTATAATCATTGTGTTCATAGTAAATAAGATGGTCCAGGGGTATCAATTTAGATCTTCAGTAAGACTTTAATTGGAAATCTTAAAACCGAAAAAAAAATCAAAAATCAGTGCTTGAAGATTTAAGCAGTAGTCGAACGTATAATTCACACTGCCGAGAGGCGAAGCAAGACATATCATAAACGCACCCAATATTATTATTGGCAGGGTCCTAGAGTAAGGAGTAAAACTGTTCAGGCCAAAGTATTTAGATATTGCGAAAGTCCAAGTGTGGTCCCTTTACTATGTGGACTTAACCTCAAGCAAACATAATTGTGTGTGTGTGTTTTGTGTGTTGTGTGTGTGCGTGCGTGTGTGTGTATTGTCACAAAGCCCAGCTTTGTGACAATAGACTATTCGTACACTTGCCCAGGATCTGGATGTTTACTACAAGCGTCCCCTCAACTAACGGCCAAGGGATGCTAGCCATGTCTGCGGTGCTAACACATCATGCTTATTGGGGATTTGAGCATGTCCAACACTTATCAATAAATCAATCAATCATTTGTATAGCGCACTACTCACCCATGAGGGTCTCAAGGCGCTGAGGGGGGGTAACAGCTACTGCGCGAACAGCCAGGTCTTGAGGTGTCTCCTGAAGGTCAGTAGGTCCTGGGTCATACGCAGATGGGTGGGTAGGGTGTTCCACGTCTTGGCGGTGAGGTAGGAGAAGGATCTGCTGCCGGTGGTGGTTCTGTGTATGCGTGGGACGGTGGCGAGGGCGAGGTCGGAGGAGCAAAGCTGGCGATTTGGGGTGTAGAAGGTGAGACGCTTGTTGAGGTATGCTGGCCCGGCGTTGTGGATTGCTTTGTGAGCGTGGGTCAGGGGTTTGAATGTGATCCTCTTGTTGACAGAGAGCCAGTGCAGGTCATTCAGGTGGGCTGTCATGTGGGAGTGGCGAGGGATGCCAAGGACGAGGAATGCAGAGGCGTTCTTTAAGCGTTGCAGTCTTTTCTGGAGTTTGGCTGTGGTTCCAGCGTAGAGGGCGTTGCCGTAGTCCAGTCTGCTGCTGACAGGGGCGTGGGTGATCGTCTTTCTGGTTCCGGTGGGGATCCATCTGTAGATCTTACAAAGCATGCAGAGGGTGTTGAGGCAAGAGGAGGAGATGGCGTTGACTTGTTGGGTCATTGAGAGTGATGAGTCCAGGATGAATCCCAGGTTGCGTGCGTGGACGGTGGGCCTTGGTGCGGCACCCAGCGTGGCCGGCCACCAGGAATCTTCCCAGGTGAAGGGGGAGGGGCAGAGGATGAGGACCTCTGTCTTGTCCAAGTTCAGTTTCAGGCGACTGTTCTCCATCCAGTCGGCGACGGCCTCCAGTCCTTCATGGAGTTTTTTTGGGCGGTGGCGGGTCCTTGGTGAGTGAGAGGATCAGCTGGGTGTCGTCAGCATAGGAGACGATGTTGAGGTTGTGCGAGCGGGCGATGTTGGCGAGTGGAGCCATGTAGACATTGATAGGGTAGGGCTGAGGGATGATCTTTGGGGCACACGCAGATGATCTTGGTGGCTTCTGAGCGGAATGGGGGGAGCTAGACCCTCTGGGTTCTGTCAGTGAGAAAGAAGGTGATCCAGCCCAGAGCCATGCCGCTGATTCCTGCGTCGTGGAGGCGTGTGCAGAGGGTGAGGTTGCAGTCGGTGTCGAAGGCGGCCGAGAGGTCCAGCAGGATGAGGGCCGCGGTTTCGCCATTGTCCAGCATGGTCCTGATGTTATCAGTGGCAGCGATGAGGGCAGTTTCGGTGCTATGCTTGCTGCGGAATCCTGATTGGGACGGGTCCAGGACGTTGTTCTCCTCAAGGAAGTGGGACAGTTGCTTGTTGACGATCTTTTCGATGACTTTCGCCGGGAACGGGAGCAGGGAAATGGGCCGGAAGTTCTTAAATGATTGATTGATTGATTAAGGTCCTTTGGGTCCGCTGTGGGTTTCTTGAGTAGTGCGTTGACCTTGGCGTGCTTCCAGCTTTCCGGGAATGTGGCAGTCTCGAAGGAGCTGTTGATGATCTTCCGGAGTTGGGGAGCGATGATGCGGTTGGCTTTGTTGAAGATGTGGTGCGGGCAAGGGTCGGATGGTGAGCCTGAGTGGATGGTGTTCATGGTCTTGATGGTATTGTCGTCGTTGACGTGGGTTCGAGAGGCCAGGAGGTTGGTGAGGCTGGGGTTGGTGAGTCAGAGGTGTTGGCGGCTGTTGGTAGGGTCTGGGTGTTGAAGCTGTCGTGGATGTCTGCGATCTTGTGGTGAAAGAAGGAGGCTACTGAGTCGTAGAGGTCTTCCGAAGGTGGGATGCTGTTGGCGCTGGAGCTGGGTTGGAGAGTTCCTTCACGACGTTGAAGAGCTCTTTGCTGTTGTGTGCATTGTTGTTGATATGTTCCTGATAGGAGGCCCTTTTGGTGGCTCGAATGAGTTGGTGGTGCTTGCGGCTGGCGTCCTTGAGGGCAGCGTGGTTGTCTGGTGTCTGCTCATGGCGCCACTTCTTCTCGAGTTTTCGGCAATTCCATTTGGACTCCTGGAGGTCATTGGTGAACCAGCTAGTCTCTCTGTCTGTACGACAGTTTGAGGGTATTTTGATCGGGTGAGGGTGTTGGCACAGTCGTCGATCCTTTGCGTGAGGTTTCGGGCGGCTGTGTCGGTGTCTGCGATGTCGGTGGGTGGGTTGCGGGCAAGGGTGGTGATGAGCTGGTCTTTGGTAATCCTGTTCCAGCTGCGGGTGGGGATTTGATGTGGGTGGTGCTGCCTGGTGGGTTTCTCGAAGGTGAAGTGGACGCAGCGGCAGTCGGTCCAATGGAGTTCGGCGGTGTGGCTGAAGGTAATGTGTTTCCTGGCAAAGAGGAAGGGGTCTAGAGTGTGTCCGGCGGTGTGGGTGGGGACCATGACTAGCTGTTTGAGTCCGAGGTTGGCGAGCAGGGCAATGGAGATGCTGTCCTTGGTTTTCTCGAGGTGGAAATTCAGGTCTCTGAGGACAATGTAGTCTGTGAACGCAAGTGCGTGCATGCTGACGATGTCGGAGATGGCATCGATGAACTGTGGCTGGGTCCCCCGGGGTCTGTAGATGAGTGTTCCTCTGAGGGTGGTGTTGGGGTCGATGTGGATCTGGAAGTGGAGATGTTCTGCGGTGCTGGAGGTGTCTGCTGTACTGGTCGAGATTCTTAGGGTATTCCTGTAGACAATGGCGATTCCTCCTCCAGGTCTGTTGTTGCGGTCCCTCCTGGTGATCTTGTAACCCTCTGGGATGGCAATGGCAATGTCGGGTGCCGAGGAGGAGTTCAGCCAGGTCTCTGTTAGGAAGGCGACGTCTGGGGAAGCTGAGTCGAGAGGGTCCCAAAGTTCTATGACGTGCTTGTGGATGGAGCGGGTGTTGAGTAGAAAGCATCTTTGGTGGTTGCGTCCTGTCCTGACGGGTGGGGTGGGGCGTGCTGGTATTCGGTGGCAGGAGAAGCTGCAGTGTCGGCTGGAGAAGGGTCAGTGGGTGAGTATCGGGCTGGCCTGGAAGCAGTTAGATAATCATTTGGTGTTGAGTCCATGGAGGAAGTCGGCGTTGTAGCGTCATCGGTTGTTGTGGCTCTTGCGGGGGCGAGGGGGTCTGGCCCTGGGCGAAGTCCAGGCGAGAACAGGGGCGGATGGGCCTCAGACGGGCTTGCCTTAGGCGCACCTTTGTGGGAGTGTATCATGGGAGTGTGAGCTCAATGAACCATTTTATGAGGGCCTGGTTTTAAGTTTGGTGGCTAGGATGCTCCCGCACTAATGTGGCAAATATTTACTGGCTTGACTGTTGGAAAGCCCAGTCCTATACCCCACGCTGCTCTAGGCTTAGATAATGTCAAGTCCATGTTCAATGAAAAACATTACATTCTTTGTGACACCATGGATGTCCATCAATTTGTCCCTCAGGTTGATATTGCCCCGGGCAAAGGCTTAGCTTCCCATGCCAAAGGGAGGTGCTGCAGCCCCTGACGACTGTCTGACAGAGTTTTTGTGCATAAATCCGACACTTCTCTGGGCCTGATTTTGAGTTTCGTCAAAGTCATTCATCAGTCAAGGAGGGGAAGGACATTATGTCCCCCATCTTGATGGACTACTCTACAACAAAATCAGTCCCAGAAACGTATGGTAACCCATATGTCAAATCAAGTGGCCTAACTCAAAGGTTCAACACACAGCGTATTGCACATGTGTCTTGCAGTATCCAATGTTAAAAACAGAAATGCAGGACCAAGTATAGCAGATATCACATTTTCAAAATTAGGACCAGAGTGTCAGGTCCCTCACAATATTGTTTAGTCCACTATACCAATAAACATTTTGAAGGTATATGTATTTATCTTACCTGACTCTACTGGACAATAAAACTGGGTGTAGTTGGTCAGGGCCACCTCATAAAAAATGTCAAACTCTTCTGAAGTAAAGTTAGGGCCCTGTCACCCGCACCCTCAGCCATGGTGGCTCCCAGGAAATCTTTGTGGGCACCAAAAGTGGAGGAGGTCTGCTGCAGATGGTGATTAGGAGGCAAGTGACCTCATGGGCATAACATTGTGTACCTCAACATGACAGATTTAATGTCAGCCGGTGTTTACATGGTGAACATAGATTCCGTCAGTCACGGATCATTTTAACCAGTGTGGGCCCATGGCTGTTGGAAAAGGTTGGAACAGCATAGTCTAACTAACCTGCCCTCCATGACCAATTCATCAGGCATCCACCATGTTTGGTCAGACTTTAAAAAAATGCCAATGTCAGCACAGGGTATACTGGACAATATTTTGAACCAGTAGTATGTCATTGACAGAGGCATCCAACATCTGTTATATTGCTTTCGTCAATAACAACTAAAAAAAAAACATTACAATCAATAGATTAATACCATGCCTTCTGCAATTTTTGTCAAGTTTAACAGATTGTTTTTTAAACATAATAAAAATTACATACAAATTGTGGAATGACGTGTAAATACATTTTTATTGCTATTATGAAAAGTGTCACAAAATAATACCAAGGTAATCAGTTAAACTCTCACTTTTTAACTAATCTTGATCATTTGCAAACAGTATTAGGATTCAAAGACTGCAACCAGCTAACCAATGTATTTTATGGCATTTACATATTTTCAAAAAGCTTACAAGGTGTTTGGACGGAAACGTTCTCCGCATGGTTATGGACGTGTACTCCGGCCCTGAGTGCCCAACTGTACTGTTGTATCGATCCCTAATAATGATTTTTGTTGTCTTTGGCAAGCATGGATCATGTGTGTGAGCCAGGACTTAGGCTTGTCAGACGGATTGTGGTCTTGTTGGACAGGGAGTGGCGCCCATATCACTACCAACATAGTGGTAGAATGCTATTGCCTTCACCAGGAGTTAAGCTCCTTAAGGAGGCAGCTTAACGTGTAGTAATCAGTAAGAGTGGACAGCTCCTTTTTCAACCTGTGTCACTGGAGTGTGGGCTACCAGCGCACTACATTTTGGTGGAGTGGTGTGTCTCACTGGTTAGAGGCGGCAGACCCGGAAGCAGAGAACGGCCCAGGACCAGGGTTCTATTCCCGACGCGGCAGGGTCGTGGACCAGGGTCAGTGGACTCGATAATTGTCGCCTCGGTGCCTACTCTAACCAGGGATCACACTCGGCAACTCTGGGCATTAGCTTGCCTCATCTCTACAACGGGCCCCCACATTCGCCGGGGATGCCTGGTTTCACCTTGGAGATACCCAGTAGGGACCATCTCACAGGGATAGCCAGGACGGGTTCCCCAGCGGTCTACAGCGCCACGACGCCTCAGGGCAGCAGTGCGCTTTACAAGACACATACATTTACATTTTCGGCTGTTTGCTTAACACACCCTTAGCTTACATCAGTTAGATGTAAAGTGCTACGAAGTGCAGGAGTGGTGACTCCGCACTGAATATATGTGTGCCTGGGAAGGATACAGTACAGGGATAGAGTAGTGCTGTACACTGCATGGATGATGAATGCATGTATTAGGTGTATCTATGCCTGCAAGGAGTACATTACAGGAGAGTTGTAGTGCTGTGCACTGCCTGCACGGTGAATCCATATGCTGGGTGTATGTATTGTGCCGCGTGCATTGCGAATGTGTGAGCTAGCAGTGTGTTTGCTTGCAAGTGATACACCATGGCACAATACAGAAAGACTACAATACTAAGCAGGGAGCTCAGAGTGAATGTGTGCTGAATTTATGTGTGTCTAGGGTGGCACAATACATGATGATAATAGTACTAGTTAGTGGGTGTAGTGTGCATGCACTGAGTGCAAGTGTGCCTGTAATGGTACATTACAAGGAGGACACTGTTCCATTTTGAGAGGTCCAGGCATGATTAGGTAGAGAAATCCCCCCAGACAGATGTGTGTTTTGCTGCATTCCTGTGAGCTGTGTTGAACACACTGGAGAATGAAGAGAGAGACTTCCCTGTTCATTTCAAAGAGTGCTCTTTGACGCAGGAGAGATAACAAAGAAAGGGCCTGGACACGTCTCAGGAAGGAGATGGGACTGATAATGAAATCATATAGAGTAGGGCTTAGAGCCCAGGAGTTTTTTGTGTAGCAATTATTTTATTGGCGTAAATAAAGTACCAAAAAATAACAGCATATACGATGACATTCAAATCCAACATAAACCCATTTTAAGATACAAATGCTATTTACAATACATGCATGAATATCAGACAATACTAAAATATAAAGAAAGGAGAAAAAGATGTTGAGGAGTGAGCTCATAAGCTATAAATGTAGAAAAGAAAAGAAGGGAAAGAAAAAAAGATCAGGAAGAAAAGAAGGGAGGGAAGACGGAACTGCAAGGAAGAGTGGGATGATACATGGGCCATTCAGGCAAATGCCAAGTATTTCATTGCTGAGAAGAGAGGGGTGCATTGTCATCAAGTCCAGATTTCCATTTTGGGAGGCCCATACCTCCCTGGTGAAGACATGAGGAGACGGGCAATGCTGCTGCGGGCCATAACCACAACAATAAAGTATATTTTGAGCGGCAACTCGCTGGGCTGTGAAGCTCACGATGGCGGCGGCCTCACATAACAGAGTGAGGAAAACAGTGGTTGACAAGGCTGCTGCTGATGCCCTTTGTTGGCTTGCTGGACTGGGGAGGCTGTCGATGTGCTTGTTCTGGCCCCCTGATCCCTTTGGCCAGGCGAGGGCCTTGCTGACCCTTCGGGACACGCATCATAGAGCCTTGCTGTTGGAAGTCACCCGAGTGGAGTGGCAACAGAGAGGTGCTGAGCATGTCAGACTGATCAAGGGGCCTGGGAGAGAGAGCCCAGTAGCAGATGTGAGCGAAGGTGGTGACCCCCCTTACTTGAGGCCTGGGACCCAGCTTCGTGCCCTGGCGAGCGCTTGAGGCCTGACTCCAGTTAGTGCGGAGGCCACGAAGCGCGCATGATTTACTGTTCTCTGCCTGGGCGCAGCCGCATTTGAAGGAAAGGAGGCTGTTCTACCCTCGAACCAGAGAGTCAGTGAGTGCATTGGCAGACACCCTGGGGGGCAGCAGGTCCGGCGGCAGACAGTCGCCCCCAGTCTCGACACACCAACAGTCAATGCACGTTTCGGTAGATATACATTTCTTTTCTACCACCTTCTTGGAGACAGTAATGATTTACACTGTATGCATATATCATCAGGAGGACACAAAAAGAAATCTAAAAACAAAGACATGCAAACACTGTGTCATTCTTTTACCAAAAGTTTCTGTGGTAAAACTGGACTACTTCACAGTTTATTATTTCAAATTGGGAAAAAATGTTCCTCAAAACTATACTTATTACAAAGCGAAATTCCTACTGCCTGTGAACTAACCCTCACCTCTAAGTTGAAGGTGCTTTCCATGCAAAATGCCTCTTCACCTTCAAGTGAGGTTGCCTTATCCTACTGACACAGGTAGGTAGAATGCCTCTCCTAAAAGTGTTTTCAATCAATCCCTAAATACATCACACCAGAGTTTTACCACAGTGCTAGAAATATTACCTTTCATGCTTCCTTCTCCAATGGTCATGCATTTTGTGTGATTGCCTGGTTTTGTCATGGTCACCCTATTCCAGTTTACTCATGTTCATGGGAACAGTCCAGCCCGAAGTGCCAAGCCATGTCTTCCCTGGACCGGAATCAAGCATCCTAGGACCGGTTTCTGGCTATCAGCCGTCTTCAGCCAGGATAGCTTGACTCCAGTGGCATAGTGAGCAAGGGACCCACATCTGGGCATACCCTTCCCACATAGGGTGAACAGCAAAACAAACAAGATGATGGACGGAATGTTGCACAATGGCAAAACATTCACCCCCAGTCACAGATCTGGGTTTAATCCATCATTATTTTGATCACCAAGCCACCCCAGTTCAGATATGGCCATATGCAAATCAGTCTTGACCCTGTGTCTCATTAGAACAGTTCAGCCCGAACTGACAAGCCATGTCTTCTCTGGACCGGAAGCAAGCATCCTAGGACCGGTTTCTGGCTATCAAGCATCTTCAGCCAGGATAGCTTGACTCCAGTGGCGTAGTGAGCAAGGGACCCACGTCTGGGCATACCCTTCCCACATAGGGTGAACAGCAAAACAAACGAGATGATGGACGGAATGTTGCACAATGGCAAAACATTCACCCCAGTCACAGATCTGGCTTTAATCCATCGTTATTTTGCTCATCAAGGCACCCCAGTTCAGACATGGCCATATGCAAATTAGTCTTGACCCTGTCCCTCATGGGAACAGTCCAGCTGTGGTAAATAAATAAATAATACCCTATTTTTGACTAGACTTATAGCATAACAGATAGCTCAATAAATAAGAGTCAAGATTCGAGGTAGTAGGAGTTTCTGCAGGTTTATTACAGCATAAGGACAGGATCAGGACAACCTGCATAGGAATAGGACAATAAGGCCCGGCAGCTGCCGGGGCTGGGTCTGGGATGAGCGCGCTAACATTTAATAACAAAACATTGACTTATATACATAGCGCAAACACATAGCATTACATTGCAGTGGGCGTAACAGTAGGTGGAGTAGAAGGCGTGACGCGTAGCAGTCGCGAGAGATAAGAGAAATAAGAGGTGTAACTGGGAGTTTACTTAGACATGTGATGGAAAACGTAACAGAATATGTCATGAATGGGCGGAAACATTGGAGGGGGCTACCTAAGGAGCCGGGACCTCTAACCTAATGGTGCGCGAAAACTGGCAATGACGTGTTACTAGGAGAAGCTGGGGGCTACGAACTCTGTGCTAGGAGCAGAGACTAGAGTCTGAAGGGTCGGAGCGACATGTACCTAAACCCTATCTGGTATCTACTGTTTAGGGAACATGTTGATATAAACTAGAAGTCATGAGGGGAAAAGCTAACTTGATTCTAAGACTGGACCATGCATTATTCTACATGTAGTGCGTGATGAAGAATACTAAATGACCATTAAATACAGTATTTCTCTAACGTGGAGACGAGAAGGCTAGACAATGACGGAAACTATTGATGCAGTTCAGTAGCTTAGGAATGCAGAGGAGGAGGACCGAACTGATAACTGGAACTATAACATACTTTTGGCAGACTCAGAGGCAGAGCCGGGGTGCACCGGGCACTGCAAGGCAGGAAGTGAGTGAAAGGTCGAGGATACAGGTGGGGGCTGTATCGCTCCTTAGCGAGGCTTTCAGGAGACAGGAGCTGAATCTGTGGTCCGGGCCCTTTTGAGGCCTGGAAACGGGGACTTTATAATTGAATAACGTGCACACTGAGAAACGTGGCAACATTACTTACATAGGCCTGATATTCGTAGTATTCACGAGGATTGGAAACTAACATACCAGAGGTGGACACAACTGTAATTGCGTCTTTAATCAGGCATGGGGAATAACATATGCATATTGGTCATGCACACATAACATATGATGGATGAAGCGTAGGGACACAGAACATGGCAAAATTTACTTTTCCACATTCCCTCCTTGTCACTACGTTTCCATCAGGAAACATCAATATTCATGATACCGTCTATCATTTCATACAGTACCATTTGCTCGTCTCGAATTGTCTTGGAACGGGATTTAGAACAGGGCTTGGGACTGGGAATACAAGAGGTAGCACACATGCTGCAAATCGCAGGGCCACATTGTATACAGAGGCAGCAGCTAAATATGATCGCTACTGCAATACCTAAAAAGGACAGGACTTTCCAACCCCATGCGGAAATTATATTCCAGAACCAACCGGACCATGTCCAGGTGCCTGGATCTTGGTGTAACAGATGGGCAATTTTATGGAGTCTGGTTATAGCTGAATAAACAGACGGCGCGTTATTAGGAATGAAAATACAACAACTGGATCCGAGAACTCTACAGGCCCCGCCCCTATCGGCCAGTATGACGTCAAGGACGAGACGATTCTGTAAAACGACAATTCTCATAAAGGATTGCTCTTCAGTTAAGTTACCTAGAGCGGAGGCAGTCTCATCTACTACTGCTTCAAGAGTTCTTGTTAACCTACGAATAAGCTTACTATTTACAACTGTACCTAAATAAGGGAAAACACCTTTATCTATATCAATGAATTGCTCTGCAGCGGTTTCAGTATAATCGACAATCGGGAGATTTCTCTTGTGTCTAGTGTGTACTAAGAAGGAATTCCTATGATAGTCAGGTGGGGCTAGAAAAACAGGTGGCAGTAGGAAAGCAATGTAACAGGTTCCCTCCCAATCGAGGGGCAGACGGACATATGCAGTTTGACCACAAATAAAATAAGAATGACGTGAAGCTTTGAAAATAGATTTCCCACTGTCACTATACTGGATAACAGTAGTACATTCACTATGACCTATATGTACAGAACCATAACTACGGACACATAATTCGCCTTTGACTGGTAGTACTGAAATAGCGGGTGAGTCTGGAGTAGTATCAGACTGAACATTCAGAACCATGAAATTCGACGAATAATTTCCTAAATTATATACTTCATTTTCTAAATCTAAACCTGTTCTGTGGGGGAAACCTTGCTTGTCTGGGAAACATGTACTGTTAAGGAAAGACATATCTGTTGAGGATGACGTTAACGTGGACCATGCTCCACACGAACCATTGTGTGAGAATGGATAAGGAAAGAGTGGCAGAACTCCCTTCGGTGTCTGGAAAGGGGGGAGTCGACCACACACCCAACAATTAGTGGCATTGCTGGTCTGGTGTGAATAATGTAACATACGGATAAATGTGTTATTACGCATGGCGAGGCGGTATGAATATTCGTGAGGAGGCAGATCACTAAACGTGTGCTCTACTGTAGCATGAGCAGACATATTTACATGAGGAACTGAAAAACACAGATAGAAAGCATAGCTGGTGCAGGAAATCATTATGCTGATGAATAATACGAAACTCAGAAAAACGATACATTTGATTGAGCTTTGACTGACTCTCTCACTATGGGGGTCTATTTTATACATGTCAGAAACAGTCTAACCGTTTCACCTAGGGGAGGACTTATACAATCAAACTGGCTGACTTATTAGACCTGAGCTTTAACTTATACTCCTGTTGCGGAGTTTTCTCTAACAAGGGAGGGGTTGTAATAATGTCTTGTGCGGGACAGTCCTTTAAAACAATGTTCTGGCAATCCTTCGAATCCTGGGAAATGTTCTTGGAAATGTTTTTGAAGACTGGTTTCGATCCTTTGAAAAGTTTTACATGAGAAAGGTGGACCCACCCCTTCCTGCCTTCCAACTTGACGGCAGTTCGGGTGGTCAAGAGGACCTGACGTGGCTCCTTCCAACGTGGTTCCAGCGGACTTGATCTGTCAAAATTTCTGATCATCACTAGGGAGCCTGGAACGATCTCGTGCGGTGCCACCTCGGTATTGTCTGGAAATGCGGCGGCAACCTGTGAACGACATGAGTTGAGGGCAGACATCAAGGAAGCTAGGTAATCTGTCAGCATATTACATGAAACATCGGTAATACTTCGGGGTCTAGGAGTACCCCACATATTAGGGGGGCGGCCGAATACGACCTCATACGGGGACAGACCTGATCTGGAATGTGCGACCATGCGCATATAAAACAGAGCGACTGGCAAAGCTACTAACCAGTCCACACCCTTGTCTTTACATACTTTTGCTATACGGATTTTCAGAGTCTGATTATGCCTTTCGACTAGTCCAGCTGCTTCTGGATGGCGTACACAATGGAACTTCCACTGGTACCCTAACAACAGGGAAACGTGTTTCATGAGTTCAGATGAGAATGGCTGGCCGTTATCAGAATATACGACTCTAGGGAGTCCATATCTAGGGAAGAATTCACGAACCAACTGCTTGGCAGTGGTCGCGGCTGTGTAATCTGGGACTGGATATGCTTCTGTCCATCTGGACAAGGCGCATACAACTACAAGGACATACTTGAAACCTCGACACCGCTCCATTTGAATATAATCCATCTGGAGGACCTCAAAAGGGTGGTCAGGGGGCTGGAAACCACCTTGTTCCACCGGGACACTTTTACCTGGATTAAACTGGCAACATATCATACAGGTACGGACTTTCTGCTTGGCTGCAGCTCGTAAATGCTTGTTGAACCAAATGTTCTGGATACTGTCTAACATAGCTTTTTCTCCCAAATGTGCTGGACTATGTGCGGTATTGATAATGACTTGAACCATAGAATCGGGGAGAAACCATGTGGCTCTACCCTTCGCTAACCATCCTTGATCTGTCTGGACCCCTCCTTGTACAGACCATTTCTTGATTTCATCAGGAGTAGCATGTGACTGGATATCTATGACATCTTGAGTAGGGTCCTTAACTGTCATGCATGTAATCGGATCTGGAGTATGTGTCTGTGTCTGATTAACTGGAATGTCTGGAGTCTGTGCTGTAAGCTTGGCTGTGCGGTCTGCTAAATCATTACCTTGGGAAATAATGTCAGTAACTTTCGTATGTGCTTTGCACTTCATGATAGCAATAGATGTCGGTAAATGTATGGCATCTAACAGGGCTTGAATAAGGAGACCATGCTGAATCTTGGTTCCATGAGAAGTCATAAAACCTCTCTCCTGCCAGAGCACTCCGAAGTCGTGTACAACTCCGAATGCGTAACGTGAATCTGTGTAAACATTAACCTTCAGGTTCTTGGCATGTATACAGGCTTGTGTCAGAGCGACTAGCTCTGCTGCTTGAGCGGACAGAGTATCAATACGGTGTGTTTCAATAACTTCAGTGTCAGTAGTCACTGCATACGCGGCGACTAGTTCTCCTGTACTAGTTCTCATACATGAACCATCCACATAAAGTGTCAGGTCAGGATCTGGTAACGGAATATCTGTCAGGTCTTGTCTTGGCTTTGTCGTAATGTTAACTACTTCCACACAATCATGTGTGTCTGGATTTGAACTAGCTGATGGTAACAGTGTAGCAGGATTCAGGACGTTGCAGCGTCTAATTTCTATGTGTGGCTGGAACAGTGTCAATTCATAACCTGTTAAACGTGCAATTGTCAAGTGCTGAGTTTGTGTTCGGTTTAAAAGAACTTCTACTGAATGTGGAACTTGTACTGTCAGGGAATGTCCTAAAACTATAGAATCACTTTGTCTGATAGCTAGTGCTGTGGCTGTAACTGACTTGAGGCACGCAGGCAACGCCTGGGCGACTGGATCTAATGTGCTAGAAAAATAAGCACAGGGCTTGTATTGACCTGCTTGATCTTGTGTGAGGACAGATAATGCTGTACCTTCCCGTTCTGTAACGAAAAGTGTAAAAGGCTTACTGTAGTTCGGTGTAGCTAGAACTGGAGCTTGACATAGGGCTTTCTTTAACTCGTTGAAACTAAGTGTATGGTCAGATGTCCAAGGGAGGACAGTCGATACGGCTGCCTCCTGTGTCGTTAACTGTATCAGTGGCTTGGCTAGGAATGCATACTGGGGAATCCATTGTCTACAATAAGAAGTAAGGCCGATAAAGGCACGTACCTCCTTCTGGGTTCTGGGCTGGGGAAGACTCGCTATTAACTGGATACGGTCGGGTGTCAACTGCCTACCCCTCTTGGACAGCAAGTGTCCTAAGTATACCACTTGCTGGACACAGAATTGAAGCTTCGAAGGTGACACCTTGTGCCCCATCTCGGCTAGAAAATACAGAACTGTAAGTGATGCTCGCTCGCAAGCACGTTCAGAACGGGCTGTGATCAGTAGATCATCGACATACTGGAGCAGGGCAGTGTCAGTTGGCATGTGAATGTTGTCTAGTTGTCTCTTGAGTGCTTGACTGTAAATACTAGGGCTTTCTGTGAAACCTTGAGGAGCGCGTGTAAACATATAGCTCCTTCCATTTAAACAGAATCCGAAAAGAAACTGGCTATCTGGATGAATTGGAACACTAAAAAATGCATTCTTGAGGTCAATAACAGTGAAAAACATGGCTTCGGAATCAATGGCTGTTAACAGGGAAGAAATGTCTGGAACAACTGGGTACTGAGGAATAATACATTTATTAAGCTCTCGTAAATCAATCACTAATCGATATACTGGGGGTGCATTTGGATCAGTACGTTTCATGACTGGAATGATCGGAGAATTGCATACATTGGAGTCAGTTTCTACAACTACTCCTTGAGCCATGAGCTCGTCAATAATTTTGGATAAGGCTGCTACAGCCTCAGGTGGCAATCTGTACTGCCTGATTCGTGGTAACACTACACCTGGTTTGAGAGTCACACGATAGGGTGTGATTTGCATGTAACCTACATCAGTTGGACCTTGTGCCCATAAATGCTGCGGAACATTAGACAATCTTGAATCAAAATCTCGTAATACATAGTGACCCTTGAAGTCACGTAGGAACAGACGTATTCCCTCTGGGGAACAGCAAATAACTGCACCTAATTCTTTCAATGTCTTAATGCCTAATAGATTTTCTGGACATGACTTAGTAAGTAACAGATCAGTAGTACGGGACAATGGACCTACTTCTAGAGTAACTGGCTTTGATATCTCATTAACTATGGGTTTTCCTGAAAATCCAAGGGAAACATTTCTTGAGCCTGAGAGCGGAGCCCCTGGAACTTCGGCGTGACTAATTGTGGTCCTACTTGCCCCTGTATCGATCAAAAACTTTCTGTCTTTCCCTAATACTTGACTATGAACATAGGGACCTTCTTGGTCTACAGGTATCTCGATGAGAGGCAAGCCTACCTCCCTCTCTAGGCTGTTTCATGAATATGACTGATACTCTGGATACTCGGACTGTGCATACTGGTACATCTGCGATGTAACGTGCTGTGTTGCAGCAATAGGCTGCGGTACTGTAACTGTCTGTAGTGCATTCTGTGACTGAGGAGTCTGTGAAACTTGTTCTTGTCTCGGCGGACGTGGTCTTTCTTTAGTCTTACCAGTAGCTATGTTGTGTTTCAGAACTGCACACTCGTTTATAAAATGACCTGGCTGTTTACAATAATTGCAGTTCCCTTTAACGGGAGCCGCAGGGTGACTGGCTTGATTCGGACCTCTCTTGTGACTGTCTTGAGGAATAGACTGTGCAACTAGCACTTTCATTTTCGTATCTTTCATACGTTTTCTTTCGTGTTCTTGCTCTTCTCTGATTCTATTCTGGTGGTACTGGAGCATCTGGAGCATCTGGGACGGAGTATTTGCTTGCCAGGTGCTTTCGACTTTCAAAACTCGGTTTTTAATTTGTGGACTTGAATTCTCGACTAATTTGGTAACGAAAAGATGAGGGTATGACTCACTACTTGTCTTGAGACCACTGTTAATACTGAAACATTTCTCAAATCTAGAATAAAAATCACTAATATCCTCATCTTGTTTCTGTTTACAGGCTGAGATTGCATCCCAGTCTTCTTTCCTAGTTGTCAATAATCTGGGTAAAACTTGAATCAATAATTCTGGTAATTCTTTACATTTATCTCCAAGACCGGTACCTGGTACTCGTGCCTTGTCTTCAGCTTCTAGAGCTGTCCAATCGATCTTTTTCTCTCCCACCTCCCATTCTTTTTCCTTTAACTTTTCATACACCCCTGCGGGTAGCAGGACCTTTAACATTTTAATGATATCTGGGTAAGTGTATTCTCCCATACGGAGCATGTCTTTTAATTCTCTATGGAACCCCGCTGGATCTTTGTCATGACAGGGAATTAATTTCTTCATTTCAAGAAGTTCCATCTTTGATATTGGAGTGTATACAAACACTCGTTGCATTACGCCACCCGCCCCTTGGACTGGGTGGACTTCTCGTAACGGATTCTGTCTGTCTATGTAGAATGGTTTACTTTCTGGGGGTGAGACATGAACAAAATGCGGGTTCAGGAACGTTCTATACTTGTGGCGCTGTTCTAGAATGACACTAATTAAATCGGTACCTAGACCTCTCCATCTGTACTGGAGTAACTCGTTCAGGATATCATGTAACGGGCCTGGATCAGAATGTTGACCCTCATACTGAGTAATGAGGTGCTGGATCATATACATACCCACCAGTCGTTGCTCGGCTGGGGGCAATTTCAGAAACATTTGTGCCACTATTTCGTCTGGAAAAGTGGTAGAATCAGTAATCCATCGGACTGCTGATCGGGCTAGTTCTTGTTCGTGCATAGTACTTAATTCGCTATAACCGACTCGTGATTTCAGAATGTGATCGGTAGCTTGAAATACTTGTTCTAGAGAACCTTGTTCTGGTGCTAGATGATGAAAAATAGACTTAGGTTCTGGACGTAAATGGCGATCTGGAAATCTGGATTTTCCTACATACGCTATTCTGGCGGGATTCTCGTCTTCCTCTTCAGGATCAGAGATACTTTCTTTCTCGCTTACTTGTGCTGCTTTACGCTGTTCGTGTAACCTTATTATTTCTTTACGAATTTTCTTGTACATACTTTCCATGGCACTAATGGTCTTGTGCTTACCCTCGGCTATATTATCACTCCACCTTGTTAGAATTCTCATTTCGGCGGGATCTTTAGACGGGTAATCTTGTTCTCTTATTAAACAATTGATCAGGAACTTTAATATCATGAGCTGAATCTCGGCTTTCCTTTGAGACATAATTTCGCCAATACTTTCTGGATCATCCCCTGTACGGATGAAACGATATATTCTGTCTAGATCTTCTTTCATATTTGGTAAGGTGACTAGATACTCGGTCACCCTTCTTATGCGTACGGAATATAAAACCATATTATACTCGCCTGGGACTGTGTCATAGACACATTCGGCAAGGGCTTGTCTGATTTCTGTAACAGACTTATTGCTTTTTGGAGTACGCTGTGATGCTTGAGCATGTAATTCGAGTGCTGATAAACGCTTGTGTGGCGGCGGGGTTTGAGGAGGACCTCCTCCTGCGGCCCCTATACTAGAATCGTCGACTGACATTCTTCGTGCTTGCAGGGTCGGTAATTGTAACGTGGGCTGAACTTGTATGGCAGGCTGACCCGGGGGTACCGTAACAGGTACTCCGGTGTCTGGAGGAACGGGAAGTGCCTGATTTACAGGGACAGGTGGAGCGCGAACTGGATTTGCATATTCTGGAACTGTGTCGTCCAAATAGGACGAAATAAAAATATCAGCTGCGGTCGGTTGGTGACGTAGCTTGGTCGGAACTAATGGTGGCGGGAAATTACTGGGTGCCTCTGGGGTCGCTTTTGGCAAGCCTTCGGCAAGGAGAGGATACATACCCTTAATAAGGGCATGCCTCTGTCTGTCTGACTGTTCGACTTTGACTTGTTCACCTATCTCGATTAATTCTCTTTCTTGGGCTCGTTCTTGGGATTCTCTACTTAACTCTGACTTTCTGGCTTCCTTTTCCGTTCTTCTATGAGCTTCCTTGCGCCATAACTCGATGGCATCTTTCTGTGACTGTCTGGCTTTCTTTTTCCATAATGCTTCCTCTACTCGCATGATACATTCGGCATCCCATGTACCCGATACGGGCCATCTATACTTTTCTTCTAACTGTTTGGTATACTCTACCCATAAATCTAGATACAATATGGCGCTTATGCCATGTTTCTGATACATAAAGTGACCTGGACTGTCCCTAGGCGGAACAGGAACTGCTGCTTCCAGCAGACCCTTTCTAGTTTTTAACTGACGTAACTTGGAAAAGAGCGGCATTCTAAACTTGAATCGGAACACAATACAATACACGAAAAACAATAACAATTGGGAAAACAATTCAGGCATACCACGACGTTGAAAATACATTAAACAACATTATAAATAACAGTTCGAACAGAATACTCCTTGAAAATACTGAAAACAGAAACAGAACAGAATTCTCGAGAACGGAACAGACTAGAGTTACTGGATGCACTGCTGTAACAGTACGGAACATACCGGTCCCACTAAGGAACGCATCAAGACCCGTATCCACCTAGGTGAACACTTCGTTTGTGGGCTTGGGTACCACCAACCCACGGACCAGGAGTCAATTTAGACTGACCCTGTCTAGACACTACCCCAGCAATGGTACTCACCGGGCAGCACGGAACGGAAGGCCTCGGACGGGACTGGACTACGACGGACTTCGGACTTCGGACTTCAGTTACGGGTGGGCCTCCGGATACCTCGGACCTTGGACTCTCGGCTTGGGCTCTGGTCGGGACTCGCCGCGTTCCTCCACCGTCTCGTTCGGATGCTGGACCGCCTCCTCCGTCTCCTCCGTGGGCCTGAGGGATACTTGGAGCAGAAATATCTGCCAGTGCACGGTATGGTTCCGTCACGACTGCAGAGGGTCAGGGGGTCGGCGTGGCTTCACCGACGCGTGGGGAAAGGGCAAGTCCCTATTCGGGCGCCATTATGTGGTAAATAAATAAATAATACCCTATTTTTGACTAGACTTATAGCATAACAGATAGCTCAATAAATAAGAGTCAAGATTCGAGGTAGTAGGAGTTTCTGCAGGTTTATTACAGCATAAGGACAGGATCAGGACAACCTGCATAGGAATAGGACAATAAGGCCCGGCAGCTGCCGGGGCTGGGTCTGGGATGAGCGCGCTAACATTTAATAACAAAACATTGACTTATATACATAGCGCAAACACATAGCATTACATTGCAGTGGGCGTAACAGTAGGTGGAGTAGAAGGCGTGACGCGTAGCAGTCGCGAGAGATAAGAGAAATAAGAGGTGTAACTGGGAGTTTACTTAGACATGTGATGGAAAACGTAACAGAATATGTCATGAATGGGCGGAAACATTGGAGGGGGCTACCTAAGGAGCCGGGACCTCTAACCTAATGGTGCGCGAAAACTGGCAATGACGTGTTACTAGGAGAAGCTGGGGGCTACGAACTCTGTGCTAGGAGCAGAGACTAGAGTCTGAAGGGTCGGAGCGACATGTACCTAAACCCTATCTGGTATCTACTGTTTAGGGAACATGTTGATATAAACTAGAAGTCATGAGGGGAAAAGCTAACTTGATTCTAAGACTGGACCATGCATTATTCTACATGTAGTGCGTGATGAAGAATACTAAATGACCATTAAATACAGTATTTCTCTAACGTGGAGACGAGAAGGCTAGACAATGACGGAAACTATTGATGCAGTTCAGTAGCTTAGGAATGCAGAGGAGGAGGACCGAACTGATAACTGGAACTATAACATACTTTTGGCAGACTCAGAGGCAGAGCCGGGGTGCACCGGGCACTGCAAGGCAGGAAGTGAGTGAAAGGTCGAGGATACAGGTGGGGGCTGTATCGCTCCTTAGCGAGGCTTTCAGGAGACAGGAGCTGAATCTGTGGTCCGGGCCCTTTTGAGGCCTGGAAACGGGGACTTTATAATTGAATAACGTGCACACTGAGAAACGTGGCAACATTACTTACATAGGCCTGATATTCGTAGTATTCACGAGGATTGGAAACTAACATACCAGAGGTGGACACAACTGTAATTGCGTCTTTAATCAGGCATGGGGAATAACATATGCATATTGGTCATGCACACATAACATATGATGGATGAAGCGTAGGGACACAGAACATGGCAAAATTTACTTTTCCACACAGCCCGAACTGCCAAGCCATGTCTTCCCTGGACCAGAATCAATCATCCTAGGACCGGTTTCTGGCTATTAGCTGTCTTCAGCCAGGGTAACTTGACTCCAGTGGCGTAGTGAGCAAGGGACCCACATCTGGGCATACCCTTCCCACATAGGGTGAACAGCCAAACAAACAAGATGATGGACGGAATGTTGCACAATGGCAAAACATTCACCCCCAGTCACAGATCTTGGTTTAATCCATCGTTATTTTGCTCACCAAGCCACCCCAGTTCAGACATGGCCATATGCAAATCAATCTTGACCCTGTGCCTCATGGGAACAGTCCAGCCCGAACTGCCAGGCCATGTCTTCCCTGGACTGGAAACAAGCATCCTTGGACCTGTTTTGGGTCCATAACCCTCATCAGCCAGACTATCTTGAATCCAGTGGCAAAGTGAGCAAGGGACCCACGTCTGGGCATACCCTGCCAACTTAGGGCGAACAAAGCAATACCAAAGGGGATGATGGACGGAGAGTTTGAAAGCCCGAAACCGGTCCTAGGATGCTTGTTTCCAGTCCAGGGAGAACCTGGCTTGGCAGTTCGGGCTGCACTGTTCCCATAGGGCACAGGGTCAAGACTGATTTGCATATGGCTGGGTTCAAACTGGAATGGCATGGTGAGCAAAAAAACGATGGATTTAGGGCCAGATCTCTGTACTGGGGTGAATGTATGACATTGTTCAGCATTCTGTCCATCAACTGTTGTTTTTGCATTTGTCATCCCCAGTGGGACGGGTATGCTCAGACGTGAGTCCCGTGGTCTCCATGCCACTAGAATCAAGCTATCCTGGCAGATGAGGGCTGAAATCCCGAAACCGGTCCTAGGATGCTTGTTTCCAGTCCAGGGAGGACCTGGCTTGGCAGTTTGAGCTGGACTGTTCCCATGGGGCACAGGGTTAAGACTGATTTGCATATGGCTGGGTTCAAACTGGAATGGCATGGTGAGCAAAAAAACAATGGATTTATGCCCAGATCTCTGTACAGGGTGAATGTATGACATTGTTCTGCATTCTGTCTATCAACTGTTGTTTTTATGTTTGTCACCCCGAGTGTGACGGGTATGCTCAGACGTGAGTCCCGTTCTCTCCATGCCACTGGAATCAAGCTATCCTGTTTCCAGTCCAGGGAGGACCTGGCTTGGCAGTTCAGGCTGGACTGTTCCCATGGGGCACATGGTCAAGACTGATTTGCAAATGGCTGGGTTCGAACTGGAATGGCAATGTGAGCAAAACAACAATGGATTTAGGCCCAGATCTCTGTACTGGGGTGAATGTATGACATTGTTCTGCATTGTGTCCATCACTGTTGTTTTTGCATTTGTCACCCTGAGTGGGACGGGTATGCTCAGACATGAGTCCCGTGCTCTCCATTCCACTGGAATCAAGCTATCGTGGCTGATGAGGGCTGAAAGCCCGAAACCGGTCCTAGGATGCTTGTTTCCAGTCCAGGGAGGACCTGGCTTGGCAGTTCGGGCTGGACTGTTCCCATGGGGCACAGGGTCAAGACCGATTTGCATATGGCTGGGTTCAAACTGGAATGGCATGGTGATCAAAAAAATTTTGGATTTAGGCCCAGATCTCTGTACTTGGGTGAATGTATGACATTGTCCTGCATTCTGTCCATCAACTGTTCTGTTTGCATATCCCACAGAACTAGCACCCAGGCTAGGTGCCTTATGTGCTGCAGCCAAGGCCTCGAAATACCTGCTCGACACCGCCAGAGACGCACTCATAATACTGGTGCTGAAGCCGGGAAAATTGGCACATGATCACACAGCATATAGGCAACTATCAATGTTAAACATGGACTACAAAATATTGAGTAAGATACTGGCATACAGGCTACTGCCCCTCATGCCCAAAGTGATACACCCAGACCAGGGAAAATTCATACCAAGCCCAAGCACAGCCATAAACATCAGACGGCTGCCGGCTGTCTTGGATGCTGATGGCTATAACCGGGAGAATGCAGCAGTGTTTGCTGTGGACATAGAGAAAACATTCACCTAGAATGGCATTAACTCTATGAAGTTCTGGTGCACATGGGGCTTGTCAGAATCTTTCAGGTGTAGACGGACTCCTTTATACGAACCCTACTGCCAGAGTTCACACATGGAAAGCCATCTCTGTGAGCAAGATGGTGGAGCGTGGAACACTCAGAGGTGCCGTGCCCTCTGTCCCCCCTGCTGTTTTCGTGGGCTATGGAGCCTGTGGCCAGCTATGCTTGAATGGGTTATGGTTATCTGGGCTTGGACATTCAGAGCTCTCAACACTGCATTGCGTTATATGCGGATAATCTTTTGCTCTTCCTCCGTGATACTGGGGAGGATCTATGCAGTGCCAGGAACAAGCTGGAGAGCTTTGTCCAGCTGTCTGACCTGAAATTGTCAGTTTTCAATGCTTTTCCCTGCAGCACCAAATAGAGGCCTGCCAGAAGACCTGGAACACCTCCAGTGAGAACCCCACTGCCTAGCATATCTTGGGGATAATATCTATCATGTCCCAGCTGACCTCTTAGAAGGCAACGTAGGTTGAACCATCCATTCCCTCTGCTCTTCTGCAGATTTATGGAAGACACTGACGCTTTCAGTAACAGAGAGCGTTGCTCTCCTGAAGTGGTGGCCTTGCAGCGCCTCCTCAAATTCTTTGGCACTCTCCCGGTCTGGATCCAGAGAGCAATGTTTCAAGACCTGGGTTCCCTGGTTACCATCTTAATATGGTGGCGTGGGCTGTAAATGGGGAGCAGTAGGCATGATCCAGCGCTTCATGGTGACTGGAGGACTGGCAGTTCCTGATTTCAAGGTATGCTATCTAGCTGCTCAGTTAAACTGGCTGATCCAGTGGCTGGCGGCCAGGACAAATTCAGCCAGGACTCCAAGTCCATTTGTGCTAGCAACGTTAGACTTTACGTAAGTGTTGCTGAGAGTGCGACAGTCAACCACTGGAGATACTGGAGAGTTAGGGTAATTGCCTGCTGCTGGACTAGGTGTATGCAAAAAAAACGCAGCAGGATACCATACTCCCTAGATTTGCCTCTCTCCATGCTCAAGGCGGATGCGGGGGAGGACTTGATGCTTGGGATGCTGCGGGAGTGACAGGAGTGGGGATCCCTTCATGGATTCAGAACTGCTCCCATTTGAAAAGTTTAGGGCAGACTTTGGCCTTCCATAAGGCCACTTCTTCTTGCACTTAGGCTCTAAGGAAGCACTGGGGCACTAGCTCATCTGAGCCACTGGCGCTCAGATGCTGGCAATATGTGACCTTATCAGTGGGTACAATTAAGATGATCTCATGTCTCTAAAAACTGATATCAACCACCAGCTCACATTGGAGCTCCTGAGGATGCAGTGGGAGGAAGGCTTGGGGCATCCTATACCTGTCAACGACTCGGACACTATTTTGGAGCGAACAGCAAAATTCTCCAGAAACGTGCTTTGAATTAATTAATTACTATATCCTGTACAGACCATACCTTACTCCTGAGAGGATCAGAAGATATTTTCAGGTGGATAAGGCAGCTTGCCTTAGATGTCGGGAGAAAGAAAAGCACATATTTCACATGTTTTGGGCGTGGTACTCCCTGCACACTTTCTGGGAGGAGATCACGACAACTAACAAGACTGTCATTGAGAGGGAGGTTCTCTGTTCCTCTGGCCATTGCCTGCTGAGGTGGTTTCCACATACAGCTAAAACCAAAGTTACTAGCAAATTTCAGGATCTAGTTTATGTACTAGCCAAGCGTAAAATTGCCAGACACTGGAAGTCACCAGGTAAGCCCCAAATAATCGCATGGAGGAGCGAAATAAAAAATGGGTGAGATATGAGGGAAGGGTTCTATTGAGGAAGGCTAGACGTTGTATTGGCACATTAAAGACAGCAAGGGCCTGGGAATCGAAGGAGGACTATTTTCTCATACCAGAATCCGAAACCCGCATGCATCGTCTTCACGATAGTAACAGCTGGAAATATGACAAGACACTTTGGGCACCCTTGATGGTCTGGAAAGTCTCCTGCCACCTCTGCACACTGCCAAACATGACACTGAATGCTAGGCCTATTAATTTACATTAACCACCACTGTACATATATGTATTAACCCTATTACCAATTTTGAGATATTGTACTGACTCCCTGGAGGATGTGTAGGTGGAGGAGGGACAGGAATGTTTGATACACTAAGGGTCTAGCTGTGCTATACTTTATTGATGCTGTCATCACCTGAGTGTGCCAACTGAATCACTGTAATACAAAGTATGTTAAGAAAAAACAGAATAAGGTTTGTTTTTAAAAAAATGCAGCGGTAGAGGAATCCCCCCAGAAAGATTTGTGTATTACTGCATTCCTATGAGCTGGTTGGGATTCACTGGAGGAGGGAGAGCGAGGCTCCCCCTGCACACTTCATATGGTGCTCTTTGATTCAGTGATAGATCACAAAGAAGGGGCCTGGACACCCCTCAGGAAGCAGATGGGGTGATAAGGAAATGAAGGTGTGAAATGTGGTCCCTCCCATGGCCTATGTTGTAGTACTATTTGCTTCAGAGTGTCTTGTGATGTGACAGTTTTTCAAGAGGAAGAAGAGTAGGAGGGTGTACTTCAAAAGAAGCAGAACCCTAACATAAAACTTCAAAGACCTAGATTCTAAATCACATTTGGTGTCTGGAAATGGACTTTAAGAAAGGGAGGTTGAGACCCCAAAGGTTTATCCACTGTCAAAGCAGCTGGATGGGCTGTGTGAGGAGGAGAAGCTCTGCAAGACTTCTGACTGTCACCAGGATTTGGGGTTGAGAGTTGCAAGTCTCCCTACTGGGTGAGTAGATATCACCTAGTGAAACTAAGAACACCTGCTCCTGAGTCTGGAGCCGTGTGAGGAAGACTAGAGCATTGGAGGGACCAAGTCCAGTCGGTAACCCAGCTGTGTGGACTCTTGGTGCGAGGCGTGATGCAATGGCAGCTGTGCTGATTGGGTCATTGCCTATGTGTAGCTTCAAGTCAAAAACCTCCATATGCCAAGAGAGGGCCGCTGTGAAGATAGCAATGAGTAGAGTTCCATTCAGGTTAAGTGAAGCCTCTAGAGTGCCGGTTACAGTGACCCTGTATGCCAGGAGAGGCTGCTGTGGAAGTTATTGCCAGATACCTAGAGCCGAAGCCAATGCAAAACTTAGCAGAAACCCCGAATGCTGGGAGGGGCCGCCATTGTAGCGGTAGGAGACGGTGGCAGTGTCTCCATACCGCTAGCTTGCTGCCTGGTATTACGAGCTTCTGAGAAAACGATATAGACATTGCAGAGCTGCATTTTAATATTTCCGTGATATTTTAAATCCATGTGCACTTTTAGCATTTTGCGCATCACAATTGTTTAATACTCATTTTAAAAATCTCTTAACTTTACTGGAGTGCTGGTCTCGATTCCACTTCCTGTCCGCCTCGTTCCGACTGGGTAATTCGTTACCGTTGTGCGGAGGGCGGACAGGTGAGGGCCAGGCACTTCCGGGAGCGGTTAGCGCTCTAGTTGTTTCCAGGGGGCTATTTAGCCCTCGCCTCATCGGAAGCGCGCAGCGGTTGCGCGCAGCCTCATCTCAGCCGAAGACCAGCCAAAGAGCTGCCCGTCTGCGCCCGTCCGCGACAGGACGGGGCGAGGGGTCCCCATTATGCCGCCCACATGCGATTTCAAACACATCAAGTATGAGGCGTCGGCATTATTGACCTTGAGAAAACCTATCATTCCATGTCACACACGCGATAACTGGCCATGTCCAGAAGGACCCTTCTCATGTTTAAACTGCCATTTCTCCAATATCAATCCTTTTAAATCGAGTAAACCCTGTATGTCCTCTGATGACCTGCACTGCATATTAATAAACGCCCGCTCGATGCCTAAGCATCAAATTGCAATCTGGGATTTGATAGACAACTTAGCCCCAGATATTTGTTTCATTACTGAAACCTGGCTAAAGCCCCACACGACATCTGCTATTGCTCTGGGAGTGCCAGAGGGATACAAACTTCATAATTCAGACCGCCCTGAAAAAATAGGTGGCGGCATTGCCATTATCTATAAAGAGCACCTTAAACTGGATATTCTAGATAAGAAATGCTGCAAACAATTGGAAATTATGATTTATAGAATCACTTTCCCTAACAGAAAGACCAGTAAGGGAGCAGTCATTTATCGTCCACCAGTAACATGTCCTAGTTTCTCCCTATCCCTCCTAGAAATACTTGGCCCACATATACGGGCCAAAGAGGATTTCCTACTTCTAGGGGATTTTAACATACATACTGATCAGCCTGAATTATCTGATACTAAGAGCTTGTCTACTGATCTGGCGACCATAGGCCTCACACAAAAAAACGAGGGTCCCACACATGAAGGCGGACACTGCATTGACCTGATATATACAAATTTTAACAACATATCTTGCAATAAACCGATACAACTAGATTGGACTGACCACTTTCTATTAGAGTTTAACATACTCAAAATCAACAAAGGTTCCAGCAAGATATCCCTACCCCCTATAATGCGCAGACAGTGGCATAAACTTACAATGGAGGCACTACAAAAGGTCTGGGAAAAACCCGACATCAAGGACACAGATGAAGTGGAACACAGTCTAAAAACATTTCAGGATTCACTCACTGTAGCCATTGACAAAATTGCCCCCCTGAAAGCATTTAGGCAATTCCCCGTGGCTAAACAGGAAAAATGGTACACAGAGGCTCTTAGAATGGAGAAGCAAGAATGTAGGAGGATAGAGAAGAGGTGGAGAAGAATCCACTCGGAGGAAAACAGGAAGGCCCACTGTGTAGCACAAACAAACTATTATAAACATGTTAAAGCCGCTCGTAAAAATAGCATAGCCCAACAGCTTACGGAAGCTGGCAATTCGCCTAAAGAGCTATATAGGATTCTTGAGACATTTGTCAAGCCTATGGCCTGTGTAAGCCCGGATGACTTCTCACAAAGTCTGTGTGAGGAAGTCTCCTTATATTTTGAAAACAAAATTGAATCCATCTACGGTAAGATCCTAGCGTCCCAAACAGAAAAAGGCACCCTGAATGCTCCTCTCCCCACTGAGAATACAAATTTTTCACTGACCACCTTTCCCCCTATTGATAGCAGAGAGCTTCAAATATTAATGACCAACGTAAAATCTGGGTCTCCGGAGGACCTTATTCCTGCCAAAACCCTAGTCCCCCTGAGTACTTTGTTGGGCCCTCACATTCAAGACGTAATCAACCAGTCCTTAAAGAAGGGACACGTGCCAACTGAGTGGAAGAGAGCGGTGGTGAACCCCATCCGTAAGAATGCTGCTCTCCCCTGGACGGAGCTTTCCAACCTCCGGCCCATCTCCCTCCTACCCTATCTTAGTAGGCTTGCCGAGAAACACGTCAACGCGCACCTGTCCAATTACATCGAGGCAGCGGGCGGCCTAGACCACTCTCAATCTGGTTTTAGGCCAAACCATAGCACAGAATCAGCTCTCCTGTCAGTGACTGATAAAATCAGGATGTCACTTGACGGGGGGAGCTCAGTGATTCTGGTGCTATTGGATTTGTCCGCTGCCTTCGACACTGTGTCGCATAAAATTCTTCTCGGCCGCTTGAGGGAGGTGGGAATAAGAGGAACCGCCATGGCTTGGCTAGAAAGCTTTCTTGCGGACCGTCAACAAGGTGTCAAATTAGGCTCCCACAAATCCATCTGTAGGGAGCTCACCAAGGGAGTGCCACAGGGCTCATGTTTAAGCCCCACGTTATTTAACGTGTACGTGGCCCCCTTGGCGGACATTATAAGATCTTACGGGTTCTCCCCAATCTCCTACGCTGATGACACCCAGTTGCTGTATCCCTTCCAAACCCTCACACCGACAGTTATACAATCTTTTCAAAATGGTATGAGAGCCGTGGCAGATTGGATGGCCCAGAACTTCCTCCAATGCAACGTGACCAAAACTGAAGTCATGTTGTTTGGAGGGGCCACCCTGCTATGGTCCCCCACCTGGTGGCCACTTGAGCTGGGACCCGTCCCCGTACCAAAACAGATTGTCAAAAACCTGGGAGTGCGCCTAGACCAAGCATTGATTTTAAAAGATCATGTCAATCAAGTTACTGGAACTTGTTTCCGAGTAATTGGGCTATTACGACGCATTTTCCCCTTCCTGCCTGACATCCACAGGAAGACGTTGGTACAAGCATTGGTCATCGGTCGGATAGATTACTGCAATGGACTCCTCATCTCTGCCAATCAAGAACAACTGGGTAGACTGCAGGTAGTACAAAACACCGCAGCTAGACTCATCTTGAATGTTTTTCCCCGAACTCCTTCACGCCCACTCCTCTCCCACCTCCACTGGCTCCCGGTGAGACAACGTGTCAACCTTAAAGTATGCTGTATAATGCATAAGTGTATTTATGGGCCTGGCCCTAAATACCTAAGAGACATATTCGTCCCCTACTCACTGGGACGTGTCCTGCGTTCCAGCAGCACTATGTTGCTGCAGGTGCCCAGAGTGACGAGAGCAAGACAGGGAGGACGGGCCCTCTCACTTAAAGGCCCCATGTTATGGAACTCTCTGCCTCCACAGCTGAGACACACCCCTAATCTCCTCTCCTTTAGAAAGAAATTAAAAACATACCTTTTTACACAAGATCAATAACTTCTTCTGTTATCTGTGCAGTCTCATATCTCAGGCTGTTTCCTAATGCCTTACCAGAAGCTACGCGCGGAGATACCCCTTCGGGGCTGATTCAGGCGCGATACACATTTATAAATAAATAAATAAAATAAATTGTCCGGACTACCTTGTGGTAAGGGCTGGCGCCTTGGCCTTCAGTGTTATGGCAATGGTGCATGCCAAGAGATAGCTTGCTGTGGTTGCGGTAGGACATAAGGAAGCATTGAGGATTGTACTTGTTTGCTCCCCTAAACTGGGGAGGGTGCTATAGGCCACATTACTGCGACCTTGACCGAAAGCATTGGAATCCAACCCAACCCCACACTTCCCCCACCCCTGAGCTGACTCTAAGGAACTGGACCAAAGCATTTTGAGTGCCCGCGAACGGCGCGCCTGCTGTGATGCTGCTCGCTTTCTCACTGCTGAAGTGGGTAAGACTGGTAGCGGGCCGACCGGGCCCCAGGGAAGTCACTGCTTAGGGCGCTGTGGTGCCAAGACACTTTCTACTATCTTTCTAAGAGTTGTACTGTAGTCCTGAGTTAAGGTCTACTTGTGAGCATTCCCTGAAAGTGGCTGTCAATATTAGGGAATAACCCCTACCACATTAAGAAGAATGGGTTGGACTGAGATTTACCAGTGAAACACTATAATGGTGTAACATTGCTTTGACTGTGTACAGTTAGAAGTAAATACTTATTTTTATTATTAAAAGAAGTATTTGCCTGGACATTGATTTATTGACAATGCTATGCACTTTTTGAGTTATGAGTCACATTCACTAACCCTTATTCACACTTCCCCCCGAGGGAGCTGTGGGCGTAGTTCGCGAAGTAGCGCTACGCGAAGCTACGCAAAGTGCACTTCGCACTACGCGAACTTCACGTAGCACTATGCGAGCTGCGTAGTAGCATGTTCGCACTGTGCAAGCTGCATTTTCAATGATTGCTCAGTGCGAACAAGCATCCGGCACTGTGCAATCATTGAAAACGGCATCTTGCACAGTGCGAGCTGTAATTTTCTGCCGTTTGAGTAGATTTTTACACGAGCAGCAGCTTTCTCAACGCGAACTGGTAGTTTCTCATCGCGAGCGGTCGCGAGCATGCACGACCACTCGCAATGAGAAACCTGACCTTCCCACGTTGAGAGTCTCGCCGGGATGTCATTTTGCTTGCTCGGGGTCGCGAACATGACGTTGAGGACCGCAAACATGCAAAAAATGACCGCTGCACTACGCTACGCTGCGCTACGCGTGTTCGCACTGTGCTACGTGCAGCTCGCGTAGTGCGAAGTTGCGCAAACTTCACAAACTACGCAAGCGTAGTGTAGTGCTTTGCCCAGGGTTAGCTTTAACTGTTCGTCCTCAGCTACCACTGAGAGTCAAGTGCAGAAAGGGAAATTGGGCCAGTTGCTAAAATTCATAGTGGGTCGCGCCCCGGGACATCAGGAGTAAAAAGCCTCAACCACCATGGTTGAGCCTAGTAACCCCTGTGGCCCTCTGAAAGGGGTTCTGACACAAGGCTTGTGTACCCTACGAAATTCCCTTTTCATACCCCTAACCATCTACAACTGGTCCCACCCGAGCACACCAATCCTCATGTTTTGATTTATTGGTGTTACCCCAAGTACCAATTCCACCAGTACTTAGGGTCAGACAACCAATATTCAGGTACAGTCTGTAGGTAGTCTCTCACTAATCGTAGCCTATATGCAGGTGGATCCACTCAGTTGGTGTTACAATCATATTATCTTTATGATTCAACACTTCTTTCCAAAATTTCTGAATTTCACACACTACTTAATACATTGTTCTCACCTTGGCATTAAATCTCCAACATTTATCTGACACATTTGAGTATCTAATGTTTAGTCAATGCTGTGTGAGGTACCACCTCATCCTGATATTCTATTCCGTTTGTCTTTCCTCTCTCCTGAGAGTGCAAGCTTCCAAGTGTCAGTTAACCCCTGCTTTATAAAATGTTCTTTTATATTGTTGGGCATAGCTTTCATGTGTGTGGACACAAGGGCATATCTGTCTAGTTCCTGCTGCTAATCTGTGTTGAGATCCCCTCCCATGATCAACAACCTGTAATCACAATCGGATCAAAATGTGATATGTGTGAGAAAATCCTCTTGATCAATCAATCAATCAGTCAGGATTTATATAGCGCTGCTAAAGCAGGTACAAGGAGGCTCATTCAAACAGCCAAGTGTTGAGGGACCTTTGGAAGTGAGGTGATGGTCTGAAGCTGCATAGGAAGGCTGTTCCAGATTTTTGTAGTGAAGTAGAACGAGTGTCCTCATTTCTGCTTCAATGGATGCGGGAAGCATGTGAGAGTGAAAGGGAGGTGGAGCACAGTGTTCTCGACAGTTGATGGAAGTGCAGGCAGTGGTTAATGAAGGTGAGTCCATGTTTTTGTAGAGCCTTGTGTGAGTCGCCCGCAGCTTAAATTGGCATCTCATCAGTATGCGGAGCTGGTGGAGTTGCGTGAGGTGTGGTGTGATGTGGGTTCATCAGGGGAGGTCGAGGACTAGTTTGACTGTGGCGTTCTGTGTGGTTTGAAGGCTCTGTAGGAGGTGTGTGGCGATCCTCTTGTAGAGTGCGGCCCATAGTCCAGTTGGCTTGTGATGAGGGCCTGTGTCATGGTGTGTCTCGTGTGCAGAAGTAGCCACTTGAAGATCTTACATTGAATACGTAGAGTGAGGAAGCAGATGGAGGAGCGGCAGGTGGAGGAGACGGCATTTCATGGTGAGCTCAATGACGATTCTGCGGTTTCTGGCATGGTAGGTGGGTATGGGTGAGAGTCACCAGGTCTGAGGACCACCAGAAGACATTCCATTGGTGCTGAAGATCAGTATTTCCGTCTTGTCTGTGTTTAGCTTCAGGCAGTTGTTCTTCATCCATTTGGCATTGCTTGTCATTCATCTGGTGGTGGTAGGGTCATAGGTGAGGGAGAGGATGAGTTGAGTGTCATCTTCATAGGATATTATATTGAGACCGTGAGATCAGACAATGTTAACCAGTGGATTCATGTATGCTTTGAAGAGCATAGTGTGGTTCTGAAACTTCTGGACTCGTATACTTATTCTGGACTCGAGAATTAAACTTCGTCGAAACATGGCGAATTTGGTATCAAGAAACCGAGAATGACGAGCACACCATGTACAAATATTTTCAGCATATTCGAGTGACGATTTCACCTCGAAATCGTTACTTGCGTTCTGAACCCGTGGCTTCCATTTATGTGTTGCCCTTTACATAGGCCTTAATCCAGATGAATTCAATTCCACAAGGACACATACTCCTTAATCGACTTTCCTATGACCTGTGCAAGTTGGAACCATTGCCCCAGGCCGAACTCGTTAGGTCAGTTCCCCTCCCAGTGGCCGAACAAGATAGCATCAAGGCTCAACAAGCCATAAAACCATTTCAGCGCGCACACCTGCCGTATCTTGCTCACATCTGTCTCTACCCTTTTTGCTTCACTTACTTTATGGTGGGGAGGTGCCTGTTTTATTGGGGGTCCACCGATATCTGATGAAATGTTGGGCCTTGCCGGGTGATTTGTTGTGGGCAGCACGAAGTGAAATATGTACATGTCATCATGACTCTGCTTTTCTTTTGTAACAAAGAACTGTAAATGAAATACTGCAAATTCGAAGAATGTTTGCCTGAAGCTGAATATTCTGTATAAAGAGAGAAGCCTGACTTTGTAAATTCGAGCAGTCTCCTGAGAATATACTTCCCCGTGTGTTGTACTTCTAGGACACTTGTTACCTTGGTTGCAGCCAATAAAATCGATCCTCGACTTCACCTAGAAGACTCTGAGTTTCTGTAGTCTGAATCAGGAAGAACCCGAGGTCTCTGGGTGTACCCTGACACCGCTGGGTTGCCGGTTCTGTGCCGGTTCTTAAAAACCCAGTACCTCAGCTGGCGCCCAACGTTTGGGGCGATTCCAGTGGTACCAGTCAGCCAGAGGTTCGTGAGGAGCTTCGTGTGGAAATTCTGGAGGACGGCCAACCACCTCATCGACCCCTGCATGTCGACGTGGTCCGAAGGTCTTTGTTGCGAGGGTCCCCGCTTCCCAACGGCTACAGAGGACTGCTGCACTGGCTATCGCCCTGATTTAGCCCCTTGATGTTTGGTAGAGCGAAACGATAAGACGAGTCTTCTGGTGACGTCATCGATATCTCAGTTAAGTATAAGTGGAGTGTCTCCTAGTCCTTAGTTGGTCTTAATCTTGGGTATCCTTTGGGATAATTGTTGGTACTTGCAAGCACCAAAACCGAAGGACTCGTGTATTCACGAGAAAAATCGTAATCGATAATCCTTTGAAGTTTGGAACTAGACTAGAGAGCGAAGATGCCTAGTCTTAGACTTGGAAATTTGTTTTGTCTTGGTTGTAATAATAGGGACTCCCGATTGGAGGACTCATGTCCGGTTCCTCTGGTTGGAACTCCAACTTACGAGTTATATGTGAAACATGGGGTAGGCCCCTTCACATACAATGAAGTGTGGATCAAATACACAAGGAAAGATGGTGTTTTAAAATGGCCCCAATATGGTAGCTTTGATACCGAAATCTTAGATAACCTTGAAGTTAAACTTTTCAAAAAGAAAGCCCGGCCGGCGATGTTTGACTCTTTCCGCCTATGGCGTAAGGAGGCCAAACAAAAAGAAATCAAATTAGCTAAGAAAAATAAGAGAGAAGGGGGAATTTCAGTAATGCAAGCTGCTGTGCAGTTGAAAGACAATGAAGAAGAGCAGATGAGTGAGCAGTTGCACAGGCAATGTAAAATGGCAATAGATAAATGCTATCCAGTTTTGCCGTCTCTCCAGCAAGAGGCAGCAAAAGAGCGTGAAAAAGATCCATTCATGTCGCATTTATTAAATTCGCCACCCCCCTATGCGCAAAATGCCACGGCACCCCCGCAATCTTTAGTCGTGGAAACTATGCCTCCTATTCCTCCGCAGCACTCACCAGCTGTTCTCCAGCTGGCTCCTGTCCCTACGGTGCAGCCTCCTCCAGGCCCACCAACCACATCTGCTCCACCTGTGCCTTCTACGATTTTGCCTACTGTACTTTCTACTTCTCCTAATACTCCCTCTACGATTTTGCCCAGTGCTCCTTCTATTTCTCCTGATGCCTCCTCTGCTATTGTCTCTGCCCCTGCCCTATCTCACCCTGTTTTTCCACCCGTTCTTCCTTCAGTTTCACCTTCCATTCGGCAGAAAATGGCCAGTACTGTCACTAACCTTTTCTCACCTCTCTTTGGGTCACCTACTACGACCCCTAACATGGGACGAAGACAGTTGCGAAGTCGACTAGCTGACTATCAAGAGAGAGACTCATTGAATCGTTTAGCACGGAAACGGGTTATGGACACTGTAAAGTATGATGTAGAGTCTATCATGGAAGTCTTCCATCAATGGGAAGCACCGACGCAGAGATATGTTTTTGAACAGATGTGTCTTTTCCTTTGTGAGGATTTGGAAGACAATGATCTGGAATGCAACCCGCAAGAGTTGTGTCGTGTACGGTTTAAGTTTGGAGAGGGCATGATTGTAGTTCCCGATGCAGAGAAAGCGGTTGAAATATTGTTATCATATCGGAGTAAGGGGAGCAGTTCTGGGTCACAATCTGAGCCTAGTGCATCTAGTAGGAAAAAGGCGCGACAATACCCAATGAGAGAAGTTCCCCCACAATGGAGAGAGGGCGACACAACTGTTAACCCACCTATTCTGCCACACTTTCAGCGTGTATGGGTACATGTCCCATGGAAGCGAGCTGAAGTTTTAGCACTTAAACAGACATTACCTGATCCGCGTAAAAATCCTGCAGGGTATTACAAAGAATTGTCACAGACTGCTGGATCATATATAATGAATTTAGCCGATATCGATATGTTATTTGGGAATGTTGTTCCACAGCATTTATGGGGTAAAATTCGTCATACAGATCATGATCAGGAGTTAGGTGACTCATGGGCTAATATTGCTGCTTCAGATGCCCGACAAGGTGGTGGTGCTAAGCCTGAGCCTTTGATAGCAGAACTCCCTGGTAAAATAGTTGATTACATGAAAACGATAATGCCCGCAATACGTGTAAATTGGGATAAGTTGTCTGCATGCAAGCAGAAGAAAGAAGAAACTGTCTCGGATTTCTTCACCAGGTTTGAAGAAACATTTGTCGACCACAGCGGTCAAGATATGACCACAGAAGGTGGAGAGGTGTGGCTCACTGGTTAGAGGCGGCAGACCTGTAAGCAGAGAATGGCCCGGGACCAGGGTTCAATTCCTGACGCGGCAGGGTCTTGGACCCGGGTCAACGGACTCGATAATTCTCGCCTCAGTGCCTACTCTAACCAGGGAACACACTCGGTAACTCTGGGCATTAAGCTTGCCTCATCTCTATAACGGCCCCCCACAGACACCGGGGATGCCTGGTTTCACCCTGGAGATACCCAGAAAGGGACCATCTCACAGGGAAAACCAGGACGGGTTCCCCGGCGGTCTACAGCGCCAGGACACTCGGGTAGAGTAACAGTGCGCTTTACAAGTATCCCACATTTACATTTACAAGGTGGTCAGAGATTGTTCGTCGATAAATTCGTGCACAATCTGCTTCCAGAATTGTGTAAAAAGTTAAAGGATTCAGAAAGTTCTTGGGCTGTGTCATCTTCAGCCCAGATATTGGCTACTGCACAATATTACGAGAATAGAGACAAAGACGAGAAAGATAGAGCAGAAAAGAAAACCAAGGAGTTGAAAACGAAGGTTTTGCTACAGCAAGAATATCCGCCACGTGGTGGTGGTAATCAGAATAATAATGGCCAGAATCACTACCAGAATAATTTTCAGCAGCCTCAACAGTATCAGAGGAACTCGCAAAGAGCCGAGTACACTCAGCCACGTGTCCCTGTAGGCCCCAACCAGTGTTCGTATTGCAAGGAAGAAGGTCATTTCAAGTATAGTTGTCCTATTTTGTTACAACGTGCAAATGGTGTTTCTGGTGTAAGAGGTCGTGGTATTCAGCAAGCACCTAGAGGTTGAGGACGTGGAAACGTCCCTCAGAACACACGTCCCTTTCCACCCCAAAATTCTATGAATAGGTTCGATCAGCAGATCAACGCCTCTGACAGGACAGCTCAATACTACGTTGATGATTACTATACGGAAGATGAGTATTTGGAGGGTAATGATTGCTAGGACAGCCATAGACAAAGAGAGGGAGTTGTTTCAGTTCCAGTAGATCAGAGTGGACCTTACGTTGAGGTGATTACATCAGGTGTGTCAGAGCCTTTTCTGTTGGATACTGGTGCTACAAAGAGTTCTATTATGCACTCCAAACTCCCTGGCGCACCTTTGTCTGGCGAAATGAACGTTTCTGTAGGTTTTTCTGGCGCCCCAGTTAGAAATCCCATTTCTGACCCTTTGTCTCTTTCTGTTGGTCCTTGCGAATTCGAAGCACCCCTCATTCTGACAACAGGTTGTGGTGAAAACTTGCTAGGATTGGATTTGTTAAAAAGATTGTATGCGACTTTGTACTGTTCTCCTTCAGGAGTACAGCTTACTTTAGGCAAGAAAGTGGTTTCTCCAATGTATTTGTCGCGGGACAAACTTCCAGCAGAATTGTCGTTTCTTCCAGATATTCTTTGGGCTGCTGGTCCTAATGATGTGGGTCTTTTAGAAATACCACCATATGTTGTAACATTGAAAGCCAATGTTCAAATGCCACGAATTCCACAATATAGGATATCTAGTGAGGGTGAAAAAGCTTTGCTAGCGATCGTTTACGAATTGATTGAAAAGGATGTGATTGAAGGAACACGAGGCAACGTTTGCAATAGTCCTGTTCTGCCTGTTTTAAAACGAACTGACCCTTCCCAGCCACCTGTGTACAGATTCGTGATTGATCTTCGAGAGGTAAATAAAATAGTTGTGCCACAATTTCCAGTTGTCCCCGACATTACCACATTATTGACTATGATTCCAGCATCTGCCTCTTGGTTTTCGGTGATTGACCTGAAGAATGCTTTCTTCAGCATCCCGATTGCTGAGGAAAGCAGGGATATTTTTTCCTTCAGTTTAGGAGGTCGCAGCTTCCGCTTTAAACGCGCTCCTCAGGGCTACTGTGATAGTCCATCGATATACAGTCAAGCTCTAAAAACACAGCTTGATAAGATCGTTTTACCTAAAGGTGCCGCTCTTGTACAGTATGTGGATGATTTGCTCATTGCTGCAGACACTGAGGGAATTTGTAAAAAGGCCACACTGTCATTATTGCGTCATCTGTGTGATCTTCATCACAAGGTATCACTTTCCAAACTGCAATATTGCCAACAAGACGTGACCTACTTAGGTCACCTCTTATCGAAGGAGGGAAGGAAACTGACCCCAGAAAGAGATCAGGCAATAGCGCAATTGAGTGTGCCAAGAACACAGAGAGAAGTGCGTGCTTTCCTGGGCATTACATCGTACTGTAGACAGTGGATTCCAAATTTTTCGTTATTAGCTAAACCCTTGGTGGCATTAACGTGTAAAAATACACCCAATCCCATTCCTTGGTCTGAAGAGTGTCAGAAAAGTTTTCTCGAATTGCGCACAGCATTATGTTCGGCTCCTGTGTTAGGTACCCCCAACTACAGTAAGCCTTTCACATTGTATGTCCACGAGAAAGAGGGCTGTGCATTGTCTGTGTTGACTCAGTTATTTGGAGGTAGGCAGCGTCCATGTGCCTATTTTTCGTCGACTTTGGATCTGGTAGCTAAAGCATTGCCAAGTTGTTTAAGAGCCACAGCAGCAGCAGCTGTTTCTATTCAACAGTCTGCTGGTCTAGTAATGAATAATACACTAATCGTGATGGTCCCACATGCAGTAGACACGTTGTTAAATAGAACCAAGACACAGCACTTAACTAGTGCTCGATTGTCCAGTTACGAATTAACATTGCTAGCGAGTCATGTGCACATAAAAAGGTGCAGTACTTTAAACCTAGCCACATTGTTGCCAACTGTAGAGAAATCAGGTGTTTCAGAACAGCACAATTATTTTCTTAGAACAGAGGAAGAGACGAAAGGGAGAGTAGATCTATCCGATACTCCTCTTGCTGAATGTGATGGTACGTTGTGGGTGGATGGTTCATGCTTCAAGCTCCCGAGTGGTTACACGACTGTAGCATATGCTGTTACGACTTTGCATACAGTTGTTGAAGCTGCACGTGTCCCACATAATTCAGCTCAAGCAGCAGAATAATTGCACTTACGAGAGCATGTGTATTGTCTAAAGGGATGAAAGTGACTATCTACACTGATAGTCAGTATGCATTTGGAGTGGCTCACAGTTTTGGACGATTGTGGAGAGAACGTGGGTTCCTGACTTCGCATGGAGCTAAGATTCAGCATGGTCAGTTGGTGAATGAGCTTCTTGAATCACTGACCTTGCCTCTGCAAATGGCGATTGTGAAATGTAGTGCTCACAAGAAGGTGACTGATGATGTTGGTCGTGGAAATGCATTTGCTGATGAGATCGCGAAAGAAACGGCAAAGAATGTAATGAGCCGAATGTATGTTGCAGGCCCTGCAAGATGGACTGGTGATGTTGGAATGTGTGAAGACACAATAGAGAGTGTGAAGTCCATTCAAGCTGAGGCCACAGAGAAAGAGTTGAGCATGTGGAGAGAAAGTACGGGTAAAATGGATGCGAATGGTTGTTGGATTGAATTATCAGAGCATCAGAGATGGTTGTTACCCGATGCATATGTGCTTGCAGTGGTTACGATGGCTCATGGAATGGCTCATATCAGCGTAAAAGGGATTTGCGAGTTGTTGGCCCCAGTATGGAAGAATTCAGGGATTCCCAGGTGTGCAGAGAATGTCGTCAAGAATTGCATGCTATGTCTGAAGCACAATCTTGATAGAGGAACCCCAACTCCAGCTGGTCATTTTGCACCTCCTACGTATCCGTTCGAGGTTTTGCAGCTAGATTTCATTCACATGGAGAGGTGCAACAATTTAAAATACGTACTCGTTGTTGTTTGTGCCTTCTCAAGATGGGTGGAAGCCTATCCCCTAAAAGATAATACTGCCTTGTCCACAGCAAAAGCCCTTGTGAAAGAGTACTTCCCCAGGTTTGGAATGCCTAGAATGGTCTGGTCTGATAATGGAAGTGAATTTGTGGGTCGTGTGATGAAGAGAGTGTGTGAAGGGCTGGGTATTCGGCAGAAGTTCCATGCTGCAAATCACCCCCAATCAGCTGGATTAGTAGAATGTTACAATGGCACTTTAAAACTTAAACTGGCCAAAATCCAAGCGAGCACAGGTCTTAAATGGCCTGATGCTCTACCCTTAGCACTCCTGTCCACCAGAATGACTGTGCATTCACGAGTGAACCTCAGCCCTTACGAGATCGTTTTTGGCCGGCCAGCCAACATATGGGGTGTGCCTAGACCCACTAAGTTCAGCGAGCTTGAACACTCTATTTTGCTTGATTATCTGTATGAATTGACGGCTAAATTGCGTGTTTTGCATCAACAGGTTCACGACACCCTGCCTCCGGTCTCTGAGACTCCGGGTCACGCCATTGACCCTGGTTCCTGGGTTCTTGTTAAGAACTTTCAGAGGACGAAGAACGACCAGCCCAGGTGGACCGGACCGCACCTCGTCCTTCTTTCCACAAGATCAGCCGTTCGGGTGGAGGGGAAGGCCAACTGGGTCCACGGGATCCATTGTAAGAAAATCCCTTTTCCTCTGCCTCATGACCAGTGGGTCCAGAAGGGTGTCGCTGACCCAGAACCTAAAACAGTGCCACATGTCGTCCCTTTTAATGATTTGCATGTAAAAAGAACTGACTCTGAACGAGAAAGTGAGAACATTTCGCACAAGGCTGTGCCACCATCCAAGCTATTGAACACTACAGAGCCTGAACTCTTGTTCCAGGATCAGACAGTACCCGGAAGACAATGGTATAATTTGAGACCAAGAAAAACGAACTAATAAAAGCGATTTCTTTTGCAATTTGAGACCGAGACCCATGGACTAATAAAGAATTCCTTTTTCTTCAAAAAACGAATTTTTTTTTAAAGCGCAGCTCTCCCATCTGAGAAAGGGCCGCGGTTGATTAAAGTCTTTGGGGACCTAACGACGTTAGGTCGGTAGTTCTGGTTGGTCCAAGGGAGTTGCCCTAGACTGACAGAAGCATCCCTTAGCAGAGGCAACCTCCCACCGCGGGCAGCACTTTAGAGAGGATGGAGTTTCCCGATGTGGAGAGACCTGCCAAACGAACGAACGTTAAACACAAATTATGTAACGTGATGACAAAGAAAAGTTTTATAATATTGTGTATTTTTATGCTATTCAGTGTAATGATATTTTTAATAAGTTATGTTTTATTCTCTTTTCGTGTAACATTTGGACCCACTGCATCACCCGTACCTCCTCCTACTGTTTCCTCTCATTCTTTCCACCCTCTTCCTGACCATGAATCCAATAGGAGACTGGAGTTCATTAATAACTATTTTGTTCAGCTCTTGCACCAACACCAACTCGTAATGAACACAACTAACTGTTGGGTGTGCGGTCTTATGCCTCACACCACGGATAAAGGTATCCCTTATTTGGTCCTGCCATTCAGTCACAATGGTTCTGTATGGGCATATAGGACAATGTTCATATATGCACACAAAATCTACCCCCTACGTTCTGTAACAGACAATCCTAGAAAAAGTGCTCTAGTCAAGGGTATAGTAGACATGATTAAGGAAGGTATTTCTTATGAGACTATCCCGAGAGATGAGACACTAGTATACATAGGATGGAACATGACTGGATATGGAGCTACCCTGAGTGAGAAACAGCAAGCTAAGAGATCGTCCCCGATTTGGATTGTACCCCATCAGGGTCATCTGTGTCTGCAAGGTAATGGCACGAATCCCAGGGCTCAGTTAGGGAAAAGTATCTGCACTAAAACATATGTTTTTGCAGCCCAGACTTCCCCCGCGTTTTTAGCAGCTAAGGGTACTTATTTCATCTGCCATGATAGAGCCTATACATGGTTGCCCCCTGACTTTTCGGGCTCATGTTTTGTTTCATTTCTGTTGCCCCCCACCTACACAGCAGCGGCAGATTACCACTGGACAAGGATAGTTAGAGGTGTCTTGAGTACAGAAGACACTGCAGGTCAAGAATTTGGGGACTTTGCAAAGGGTTTTTCTGCCGTTCTGGGGATCCATGGCTAACAGCAGGAACATAAGGCAATTGACAAGGGTAGTTGAGTCCACCGTGATTGAAACTGCTGGTGCCCTTAGTAACTTGACTGCTGAGCTCCAGTCGGATCGACTTATGACCCTTCAGAACAGGGTCGCGTTAGATGTCATACTTGCAGACCGAGGTGGGGTATGCAGATTGATCCAATCAAGTTGCTGTGTTTTCATCCCAGATAACGCTCCAACGGTGTACCAGGCCATCTCCAAACTACATAAGATTTCCGAATCTATTCATGTGGATAAAGGAGATTGGTCATTAATGGGATGGTTCTGGGAACTGATATCCGCCTGGGGATGGAAAATTCTGATGGTCATTGGGATGATCTTAGCCATTCTTTTCCTGTTCTGTCTATGCGTGGGGCATTTACACGAATGCGAAGGGGCGACCCGGCTGAGAGGTCAGGAGTGTGCTCCCTCCCTGTTTCCTGTTTAGGGCTCCCGTGAGCCTCCGTAGCTGACGAGCTATAGGCGAAGCACCTGCGCGCCAGAGAGGCAACGAAGCCTGGATTGTTTGGCAGCCTCTTAGCCACCCCAAACTGATCTCTACTGATGAAGGATACTATCCGGAAACACGAGCCATGTCTCGTGTCTAGAGACACCTTATACTAAGCACCTGCTTGCACCAACCTTGGTGTAATACTTACGAACTTTGTCCTGAATCTTATGAACTGCATTTACACGAATGCGAAGGGGCGACCCGGCTGAGAGGTCAGGAGTGTGCTCCCTCCGTGTTTCCAATCTAGTAGGGCTGTAAAGCGTGTGACATTTCTTAATCAGCCTGGGATCCTAATGGTACATTACTCGATGAGCCATTACCATTGTCTTAAAATGGATTGTTTTAATCACTGGTAACCAGCACAGATTAGCCAGCACCGTAATTACAGAATTACATCTAGGCATTTTTAGCAATATATGAGCTGCATCGTTTTGGACAACTTGCAGTCTGCTTATGACCGACTTGGGGCTGCCCGGGTACAAGGAGTTTCCATCGTCTAGATGGGATATGACTAATCCCTGCACCATGATCTTTCTCGCGGATTGTCGTAGCCATCCCAGTATCTTTCGCAAGGTCCTTAGCAGCCAAAGCAATTCAATGCTATTTTTTTGTGCTTGATTGGCCATTCACAGCTTGTTATCAAGCCAAACCCCCAGACACTTGACCTCTGATTTAGAAGTAGGTTGATTGCCAAGAAATTCAGGCTAGTATAAATCTAGCCACCTCCCTGGGTTGTTTCCCACCACCATTGCCTCTGTGTTTTACCCATTTAATTTCAAAGTACTTGCTGCCATCCAATCTACCACTTCCTTAAGCCAGCTGTTTAGATGGTTAGATGTCTTATCAGTTTGATTGGAGAGGGAGATGATGATCTGTGTGTCATCGGCATACAACATTGGAGTGAAACCACAAGCTTGTATGATTTCGGTCAGTGATAGGACATACAGATTGAACAAGGTGAGATTTAGTGAGGATCCCTGCGGGGCCCCACACTTTAAGGTTTATTTTTTCAACAATATGTCTTCCTCACATACCTGAAACGTTCTATTTTGAAGGAAAGAGGTAAGCCACTTTAATGCTGTCCCAGTTATGCCTGCTTCCTTCAATCTTTTGATCAACACTGGGTGGTAGTCGGTGTCAAAAGCAGTGCTAAGTTCCTATAGGATCAAGGCTGTAGTCCTTCCCTGGTCCAAAATGGCTTAAAGTTCTTCTGTCACTGCAATCAGTGCCATTTCCATGCTGCTACCTTGTATAAATCAGTCTGGGAATAATGCAGTATATCATTTGCCTCCAGGGTATAATGAGAGACTTTTATTGATGAATATTTCCAAAATGTTACTTGGCCCTGGGAGAACGCAAAAAAAGTCCATTATTTTCACTGTTTAGGGGATCGGCCGATGGTTTCTTCAACAGCAGCTTAACAATGGCGTGTTTCCAAATTGCTGGAACAGTTCCTGTGATGAGGGAACAACTGAACATGTCTATCAGCATGGTAAATACTGCTTTCTCAGCTTTTAACATAATATCAGGGGAGCAGGATCTTGTGGGTAACCTCATTTCAGAGGTTTGAGAATCCCCTCAGTGTTTTTTTCAGTTTTTTTCTGAGAATTAGCTTAATATATATTCCTGTATGGAACTTTGAGCCCTTCTTTCCTATTGCAACCTGCTCCCAAAATAGGTTGGCAAACATGTTACAATGCATTTAAGATGAAAGAGGGCCATTTTAGATATTTTCTGGTTTTATAAGGCTACCTACTACATTGGATAGCTCTTTAGAGAAGTTAACTGCATTGTTGATCTTAGATGATTGTTATTCTTAGATGCAAAATAGTTAAAGCTAGCCTCCCTGATAGCATCCTCTGTGCCCTTTCATTGAGGAAGGAGGTGATCCATCTGAGTGCGTCGCCTTGGATGCCAATGTGGTGGAGTCTTTAGTTCGGCATGTGGTGGGATATGGTGTGGAAGGCTGGCAAGTGCTTGAGGTGGATCAGAGCTGCTGTTTCTTCTCGAGCAAAGAGGGTTCCGATATCGTCAGTGGCTGCGATCAGGGTGGTCTCAGTGCTTTGATTATTGCGGAAGCCAGATTTAGAGACGTTGAGTAGCTGGCCCTGCTTCAGGTTTGTCGTGAATTGCATGTTGATAGTCTTGTCCAGTACCTTGGCTGGGAATAGGTGCATGGAGATTGGCCTGTAGTTTTTGAGTTTGCTGGGGTTTGCTGAGGGTGTTTGAGTAGTGGTCTGACTTCAGCATGTTTCCAGACATTGGGTAATTTTGCAGGATCTTCAGTTCTTGTCTGATCCTTTGGTTTCTGAGGATGAAGATGTGGTGCTGGTATGGGTATGTGGGTGCTCCCGAGTAGATGGATTTCATGATGGAGGTTGTATCCTGGATGAAGAGCTCGTTTCATGTGGTCAGTCTGTGGTTCATGTCGGTTGTGGTGAGGGCGTATTTGTTGGGGAAGTCTGTGGATGTAGGTTAGGGCTCGAAGTGTCTGTATATGGTTGCGATCTTGTCAGGAAGGAAGTCAGCGAGTTTGTTGTACAGCTCTCGTGAGGGTGTGATGTTGTTATTGTTGGCAGCCGGGCTGGAAAACTCCTTAACGATGTTGAAAAGTTCCTTGCTGTTGTTGGCACTTGTTTCAATGTGTGTAGCTAGTGCTGTCTTCCTTGTGGCCCTCAGCAGGTGGTGGTAGAGGTTGAGGGAGATCTTGAAGGCTGCCCTGTTGAGGGAGTTATTTCGGGCACAACATCTCCTCTCCAGCTGTTTGTTGTCACGTTTCACTGTTCTGAGTTCTTGGGTGTACCAGCTGGCCATTCTGGAGGGTCTTCTGTGATTGTTGCTGTTGATGGGGGTCACAGCTGGTGATCTGGGCATTGAAGTTCTTAATTCCTTCTTCCAGATTGGTCACGGCAGCTGGGTTGGAGGTGTTCATGGCATCTGTCCAGCTGGGGTGGGGGGGGTGCTGACCATCTGGGGGTGGAAGTGCAGTAGGTCAAGATGCTGAAGTGGATGATGAAGTGGTAAGTCCATGTGAGTTTTGTGTCGTGGCCTTATTTGATGTGGTTGATGAGGTTAAAGTAGGGTCCAGCATGTGTCCTGCGGTGTGCGTGTGGTCATATAGTATTTGGGTAAGTCTGAAGCTGTTCATACTTTTGAACTGGTAGGCGATGTTTTTGTCTTTGGGGGTTCGTCAATGTGGACATTGAGGTCGCTGAATGTAGTCCTTGGAGTCCAGGGATGAAGCTCCATGAACTGGAGCGTGAGCCTGGGGGTCGGTATGCTCGGATGCCTTGATGGTTGTCTTGTTGTCCTTGTGGAGGTTGAAGTTGAGGTGTTCCATGGGTTGCTGGTATTGTAAGTGGTGGGGGTGGTAGTGGTACACTGTCTGGTCTCTTTGTCGATGATGGCTATTTCTCCTCCTTGCTTGTTGGTGCAGGCCTGGTGAGTGACTTTATATCTGTAGGGGATTGTTGTGGCAATGTCCGGGTGGATGCAGTGTTGAGCCAGGTCTAAATGAGGAAGACTATATTGGGTGCAAGGGTGGCGATGAGATCCCACAACTCAGTGGAGTTCTTGCAAATTTACCATGTTTTAAGGAGTAGGGAGTGGAGTTGGTTGGTCCCTTCTGGTGTGGTGTGGTGAGAGGTCAGCATGGTGTTTTGTGTTGTGACAGTGGTCGTGTTTGTGCAAAAGAAGGTGAATGCGGCGCAGAAGAACGGTCCTACCGTGGAGTGTGGTGCGATGTGGTAGCAGTATTTGCTGGATCATCTGGTGTTCAGGTGTGGATGATAGGGCGTCGCACCTACGGGAGGGCTGGGAGTCAGGAGTCCTGGCGCTGGGTGCAGTCCAAATACGAACGGGCGCAGACAGGCTTGCCTTTGGCATGCCCTCAGCACTTCGGTGATGCAGTTGTGCTGCGGCCTCCATTTGGGAGGAGGGAGAAGCACTGGGAGGCGGTGGTCAGAGATAGGCAGGAGTGATGTGTATTAGGGGCATAGATATTTATAAATATGTCTCTCACTGCAACTTTAGCATGATGATATTAAGGTGCTGCTCTGAGTACCTGACTATTTGCTATGATCCACCACCAAATTTTGTTAAAATAAGATTGATCCCCCTTCCATCCTGGTCCTAACTGACGCCCATAATTGCTACGTCTATAGTATGTGTTTCATGTGGTTTGTATATGCCTTAAGGAGGTGGGTATCCTGGGGAAAGATTATATCTAGGTCTGATTGTCCCAGATATGTCCCTACTCTTTTTACTGGGGTAGTTAAGGCTCCTAATGTCAATGACAATAGCGGGAATGGTCAAGAGACCTCGCTACTGTACCCTGTGGCTGTGCCTAATGTGGCACGATTTATGCAGGGTATATGGGGCTCATGATCCCTAAAACAATTCCACTCACTAAACAAACAAAGCATAAGACATTTGATTATGATATTCAAAGTTCAATGAACTTCGAAGTATCAGGAATTAGTAGAAACACCAAGGCACTAAGGAGTGGTCCCCACTATGGGTTCTGGGAGCAGTTGTCATTAATTCTAGTAACATCATTGTTCATCCCAAGTGTGACAATTTTCCCATATCCTCACTGGTCTGGCAACCCCACCCTTCACGATTATACCTATTTATTTATTCCTGAGGGCCTTACATAAAATATGTGCTGCCACTGTGTGGAGATGTACTGCATTTAGAACTTTGCAAGGCTTGATGATGTAATAAGGAATGGGAAGCCTTGGGGGTTCTGGAGAAAGGCAGTTGAGAAAAAGATCTGGAGCTAGAGGTCACTGGATGTAATGCAGTACTTGTGAATAAAAAAGGAAACCACTCTACGCGTGGTTACTACAGATTTTGGCGATGAGCGATTATGCACGGGGGCAGACAATAAGAAGTAATCTCCACCCCTGGAAAAGTGCTGTGGTACCGGATACAGGGCTTAATGAACATACCAGCCTTGAACTGTAAGTTTACGTACCTTTGCGGACTGAATGAGGTGATTAGAAACATTAATCCCTCAACAGTGATGAGGATTAATTGCTTTAAAGTGCAAATATTGGCATTAAGAGTAACAACTTTGTACTTGTGAAATTCATAAAGAAGGACCAATTTACATAAAGGGAACCCTGATGAAGTAATGAAGCTGTAGGGATATTTAATTTAAATTTGGAAGTAGCGCGAGTGAAGCGTGAAGGAGAGCAGCACACTTAGAGGTCCCGCATGCTGTTATGTCTCCAAGCTCTGAACGGTTCTCTTGCGCCACCATCACGCTGCAGCTGAAGCCTCAAGGGCATTCACTTACCTCTTTTGAGTAGGAGAGTGTATGTCACATAATTATTGAAGCCTCGAGATACGCTGAACGGTCCTCTTGTGCCACCGTTGCGCGCAAGCTGAAGCCTCCAGGGCATTCTCTTTACTTTGAACAGTACGGCTGTGCTGGCCGTTCTTCTCCTAGGGCCATATGTATCATACTACCGTTTTGCGAATTCCAAACAGCGAATTTTAAGGAATCGCTATTTGGAATTCGCAAAACGGTATGTATGTACAAAATCGCTATTAAATAGCGATTCTTTACCATTCCTAATTTACGATTAGCAAATTGCTAATCGCAAATTACCCATTCATTTCTATTTGCCAGGAGGCCCATTGGAATGAAGGTGCAATTTGCGATTAGCAATCAGCTAATCGCAAATTAGGAATTTCTTCAAGGGTGCAGGAGTGTCTCAAGAACACCCTGCTGCACCCCTGAAAAAGACATTTGGGGGCATATGACGCCCATACATGCCCTAAGGGCATGTATGGGTGTCATATGGCACCTTTTGGTTTTTGGAAAAAAGCTTTTTGAAAAGAATTCGCAAATTACCACCAACTAGAATTTGGTGGTAATTTGCGAATCCTTAATGGCATTTTTTGAATATTTTTTGTTTGATACATTGCATTTAAGGAATCGCAAAATTTGCGATTCCTTAAGTGCAATCGCAAAATAAGGAATTGCAAATTTTGCTATTCCTTATTTTGCATCAAACATGTTTGATACATACCATTTGTCAAATCAGCATTCGCAAAGGCCGAAATTCGCAGAATTTCGGCCTTTGCGAATGCTAATTAGCTTGATACATATGGCCCCTAATGCGGTGGTCCAAACGTGTGTGCTAAGAGCGAAGCGACGAAGGTTTGAGGCCAGATGCTTAACTTCTCCAAACGGAACTGAGCTTGTTTCCAGTTCACAAAGTAAATTAAGAAAAAAAGAGAAAAGGGAGAGGTGAAGTAAAGAAGTTAATGGAAATCAACAAGGGACTACTGCTTGTAGCTTCATGAACAGAAGAAAAGAACAAGCATTTGCAATGCAATAGGTCTCGCATTAGGAAAGTTTGAGCTATTGTTATTGTAAATTACAATTTTTGTATTTATGTGTTGGTTTTGAAAATACCGAAATTAATATCTTTGTCATTTACAATGCCAATAGTTATAACTTTTGCAAATGTGACACCTATAGCATTTGTAATGCAATATGTGTTGTATTTACGTGACTTAGATGTATTGATATTACAAATAACAATGGCTTTTATTTTTTTTAAATAATGAATACTTAAATAAAAGTCATTGTAATTTATAACTGCAATAGCTTAAACTTTTTTAAATAACTTTTGTGAAGATTATGTTCATTGTATTTTATTGTGACGAAATTCCAAGAACAGAAGTGAAATATTAACATCTTTTTGTGACATTTGTAATAAAGCTTGAAACATTGAGAGAACATATTTGAACCAGTTGTTGTTGAATGGTTGCACACATTGATGAGGTGGTGGCGCTGAGGCCACTACATGTAGATGTTGCGCCCTGGCATGGCTGAGGGGAAGTTATCAAGAAGGCGGGACAGCTCGAGGTTCACTGTCGGCTTAAACATTCACTGTGGGATCCATAATGCTCCCTACATACACAACGCACAGGAATGGGCTGACCTTGCTGATCACCTCATAACAGGCCTGATGTCACAGCACTGTAACGCAACATCACCACACTGCCCTAGTTGGTTGTAGCGTTGCAACTTGGACGGTTTGATACCGGCCTGGTCAGTTTTTTTTAGTCCAGGCAAGTAAAAATATTGAAAAAAGTATTGAAATCCGGTATTTTTTTCCACTCTTGAAACATAATGCTAAAACAGTAAACACACAAAGAAATCTGTTGAAAACTATTTGAGATTTGTCTAAATCTTTAAATAAATCTTTAAAGAATGATTATTAGAACGATGAAACATAAGGCTAAAACAGTAAACACATAAAGAAATATGTTGAAAACTATTTGAGAGTTGTCTAAATCTTTAAAGACTGATTATTAGAACGAAGAGAGGGTAATTTTACATGTAACAAACAGTCCTAACAAAGTTCACTGATTATGTTCTGCCTACCATCTCTTGGCTGTTCCAGAAACCCAAAACGTAAACAAAGGTTTTCTGAGAAAGGTGGCAACCCTAATTCTGCATTAGAACTTAATGCTACTGCACTTTTTTTTGCACCATCTGCAGGCCTCTGAGTGAAAGAGTAGTGGATAATTCTCTGCAGTAGGAAATCAACCCAACGAGCTATCTGATACGCCACACGCTGGGATGTGTAGGAGAAAACCCACATTCATCTTGCGCTATTAGAAACACCCTTTATGACGCAATCATGTTAGGAATGTTTAATTCACAAAAACACAGGGATCTGCACGCCAGCATCCCTTGGCCCCTTCCCCATAACCACCCCCTGCCCCTCTTACCTCGCCAAGGGCCGAGGCCTCCAGGAAGCTGACGGTGGCCCAGGCCAGGGCTAGCAGGGCGGTGATCATGGCGAGGGGCTGCCGAGGCTCATCGGGAGGCCTCTTCGGGCCCTGCAGCCGCCCCCGGGCTCAGAATTGTTTGCAGAAAGTCAGGAGCGCAGAAGTGCAGCGTCCGAGCAGCTCGAGGACAGGCAGAAAATACTTATCAATAACAGACACGCGCTGGCCCCTCGGGGGGCGCGCGGGAGTTCTGGCTACGGACCCACTTGCACAATGTTCGTATTTGTGTAAGAATCGTGCCCTGGTGTCTGCGCAGTTGGGCTTTGGCCGGACAATTATCCCTGTTTCGAAATGAAACTCCCTGCCTTCTACTAAAACTCTGGGTGTCTTTTATTTTTATTTAGCTCATGCCGGGCAGAGGCACTGTTGCTGTGCGCAGGCGCAGCGAGCGCGCGGAGCTGTTAGTGTGCGCAGGCGGAGTGAACCTGCGCCGGAGCTCGCAGCCCTCTCGTTCCTTTCACCCGTGTCCGGGCAGAGCAGCCTTCGGGGAGGACGGAGCCGAGGGTCTGCCGAGGGCACCGAGGTGAGTGTGGGGGCCGGGATGGCAGTGGGGACAATCGGTCAGGTCCTGGAGCTGGGACCGAGGTGAGTGTGGGGGCCGAGACGGCAGTGGGAACAATCGGTCAGGTCCTGGAGCTGGGCTCGGAGGGAGGCATGGGGCTCTCTGGTAGTTTCCAGGGTATGGGGGGTGGAGGGAACTCCTGTCAGCCTCTTCGGGGTGCTCGTGGGTAGGCCCGGAGCAGGCAAGGCTGTCGTGACGGGTCTGTTCACCGGTAGGGATTGTAAGTGGCTGCGGGATGTGCACGGCGCCGGGCTGGGCGTGCGCGCCACGAGGTGAAGTCGACGCTTGTGCCCGACCCCTGTCTCAGGTTCCCAGGAGACGGACGGCTATAGTTGTCGAGCTGGACTCCAGCATGCTTCGCATGCTTTCTCCAGGCTCGACCTAAAAAAAAGACGGTGAAAGTGAACAACGGGTACTACAGTTAGAATTGAAGCTGCATAGAAAGAAAAGGAAAAAACTGTGGATATGAACATCGTTTAGCATAGTAACTATTTGGCATTACTGTTTGAGGTTTTATTATTTTAAGTTATTATTTCAATGTGTTATGGTAGATTGTTATTTTAGCATATTGTGTTAGTTCATTGTGTTAGTTTGTTATTTCATTCTCTTGCAGAGATGACAGAGCAAAGTAGGCTGTTAGAGCTCACCTGGAATTACTGCAGGGACGACATTGAAGAGCACGAGGCTAGACCCCTACTTCCTGCACCCACCTCCTTCGCCCAACTTGTCAAAGCAAACGAGGGAAGGTGGGGAACAAGGGGAAAAAAACAAGGGAAGGAAGAAGGGACAAATGACTGCTGAATCTTCTTAAGGGAAATAGTGTATCCTAGAACCCTAAAAGAAAACAAAACCAAAAGGTGAGTAGTAAGTAGTCACACCAGCAAGCAACCTAAATACCCCACTGCTTCTTAAGGGATACCTGGGATGAAAGGAGCTAACATTAACGAAGAGACCACTCAAAGGAATATCAGCATACCTTGATACCTAGAAGAACGGAGAAGGGTCAAGTAAGTAACAGGACTGCAGCATAGAAAAGTAGAAAAGACAAAACAGCAAGCACTTACCTAGGTTAAAATCGCCGTATGTGTGGAGGACCCCCAGGAGAACATAAATACGTACGTACTCCTATATGCAGGAAAAAACAAAAAAACTAATTTCCCGTCACAGGAGGAGGCATGGGGACATATGGAAAAGTATAAAAATAAACAGGGGTCTAATAATGCAAACTATACTAATAAAGATATAGACTTCAGTAACCTTGTCATTATCTCTTCTATTCTTTTTTTTAGCAGGTGAAATACAAAAAGATTAAGAAGTGCCAGAAATCCGCAGGGGAACGCAAGGCCATCGGATAAGTATTGTTCCTCAATAAAGTTTTGAAAGAAAACACACGAAAACAATTAATTTGATGCTTTGTAAAACCCTTAGCTGTTTCCTATGTTTTACAGAATCAGACTGCCAAAGATTAACATCACTGACTCCAACGAGCAACTTTGTAGGTGCCAAGCAGGAAGCACCAGAAGAAAACTCCAGAGGACCCAGAAGTGATAAAGCCATTCTGCAGACCGACAGCAGCAGAAACCACTGACACGAAGATCGGAGATCCAGGGCTCCAAAACAGGTAAGCAGAAACATGGGAGTTGGTGGGAGGTGGGAGGCCAGGTGGGATCCAAACTGGAACGCAAAGCGCATATCCAGCGTGGATCCCGACCTACAATACATCTTAGGCACCACCCCCGGCTGCCGACAGGAAATGACAGGCGGGGCTCTCTGCTCCGAGCGTGGAGCCGTTAAAGGCCCAGCACACCTTGGAGCCTGACAATGGCAGCACCACATAGTTTTTTAGCTGTACCTTTGGAACCTGTTATTCCTTGGAAAAAGTGGAAGAACGTGTTTTTTACTTATATGTTGTCTGTAGGTGGGAACAAAAATGGTCCGTTAAGGAGACAGGCGATTCTGCTACATCATTTTCGGAACTGAAGGAGGTAGGATTGATGATGATGTTCCAGAAGTTTCATTAGGAGTGGGAAATGGTCAGCCAATGAATGTTTATGACATGTCATTGCAGAACCATTTAACACACAAAGTGGGTGTAGTATTTGAAAGACACAAGTTTTTTTTTTTGCCGAGCACAGACTCATGATGAGGATATAGTGTCCCATGTTTCAGCATTGAGTGTTTTAGCAGTGCCTTGCGAATTTCATGAATTATTCGAATTTATTGATTCATGATCAAATTGTAAGGTGTACGACCAATAGGAAAGTGTAGCAAAGACTATTATCCATTGATTCTACGTTGGAAGAAGCTATACAAATTGCTAGAAGTATGGAACACACTTCTGTGTGGATGAAGGAGATGGCTATGAGCAAACTGAGTGTAAAGAACTCTGAGATAGAGGTCAGTGGCTCAAGAAGTAAAGCTGAAGAAACTCATTAAAGGTGTGGAAACAAGTACAAATAAATTTGAAGAGAGAAGACGGATATTATGTTACAGGTGTGGGTGTCCGGGTCACATCACTTCCAGTTTTGCTTGTGGGGCTAGGACTGTGGTGTGCAGGTCGTATGGTCAAAGGTTTGTAGACCTAAGGGGAGGACACAAGATTCCAGTGTGAAATTAGTAGAGAGTTTGGATGAGATCCAAGTGGAAATTATACTGACCATAAATGAAGTGGGCAGTTCAGTTCAGCAAGAAGATCAGTGGGATCAGAGTAATAGGATAAAATGGGAGAGTGTAGATAAGTTGGAAAAGCCCCACTGTAACATTATTTTAGGAACAGCACAGGTTAAGATGTGGGTTGACTCAGGAAGTTTGTTTACTTTGGTGTCTCGAGAAACTTATGAGAGTGTTCTTAACGAGGAGATTAATGAATTACAACAGGCAGATATGAAGGATGTAGGATATAGTGGGAAGAAAATTAACATTATTGGGATGAGGTGGATGGATATTTTCGTTAAAGTATTGAGCATGGTAGAGTGTATGTGACGGTGGAAGGATCTAACCTTTTGAGGTGGCGGCATCAGAAAGATTTGAATATTGTCTTGGATCCCAATGCGAAGAACCCTGTCATGGAAAATATGGAGGAGGGTGTGGTGGCGAGGCATGGTGTGGATGATGCTGATACGGAGTGGAGTGAGAGATTGATGCAAAGATTTCCGCATGTGTTCACAGATTGGTATGTTGAAGAAGTTCACTTATCGCATTATTTTTAAGAAACATGCTGTTCCCGTAGTCCATAAGGTAAGGCACATGCTTTTTATGATGAAGGAGCCACTTCAGCGAGAATTAGACAGGCTACTGAAAGGAAAGATCATTGAGCCAATTGAGTCTTCGGAATGGCTTGCCCCCATTGTGGTTGCCCCTAAGGAAGGTAACAAGATTCGCCTGTGTGTGTCGACCTGAGAAATTTGAATAAAAATATATGGGTGGATCATCAGCCATTACCTAACATTGCAGAGATGTTGATTGTGATGGGTGGAGGAGTCGTATTGAGTGTTTTAGATATGTCAGCAGCATATCAGCAAGTGAATTTACATCTAGAGTCTCGCCATCTAACATCTTTTGTCACTCCTTTGGGTGCTTTCTGATACGGCCTGATGCCATTTGGCTTGGCTTCAGCCTCTGCAGTTTCTCAGAGGATCATGCACAACATCTTCCAAGGAATGCACAGAGTACTGTGGGGCATATTTACAAGCTCCTATCGCCACCACAATGTCACATTCAGTGAAGTTGTGGTGGCGATAGGGTATTCGCTTTATTTACAAGGCAGCATTAAGCCACTTAACGTGGCTTAACGATTAGCGTGAAAGTTGTGGACGCTGGGTGTTGCGCTGGGTAATCTACCGTAACTCCCATTGTTTTTAACACTGCCCCTATATACAAGAACAGCGTAAATAGGTGACAGTGCCAAAATTAAGACCAGGAAAAACTTGGTCTTAATTTAGCGAAACAAGAAGAAATGCTTTATTTCGCCTCGTTTTTGCTTATTCCATATGTGCTGCCTTGTGCAGCACACATGGAAAATGCAAAACACCTTGGATTGTTTATGTATAGGAAGGGACACCTTCCTACACATAAACAATCCTCCCCTGCATGTAGACACCCTTGCACTATGGTGCAAGGGTGCCTCCTTTGGCACTACACTGCTAAGTGTAGCACCAGCATAGGGGGAAACACAAGGCTGCTCCATATCCTTCTAAATATGGTGCAACCTTGCGTTGCTGAACTGGTGGAGTGAGGAGTCAAGCCATGACGGCTAACTCCTCAGTCCGCCCCTTTATTGTAAATATGCCCCAGTGTTTCCAAGATGACATCATGATTGTTGGAAAGTCAATGGCGGAACACAACAAGGTGTTGAATGAGGTGTTGGGCAGAATTGGTGAACATGGCTTAACTATAAAAGAGGAGAATTGTCAGTTGAGAAGGGAGCAGGTAAATTATTTAGGACACAAGATTTCGGCAAATCAAATAAGACCTAAAAAGAGCATTGTGAAGGCAGTTGAAGATCCACCCCATCCATGCGATAAAGAACAATTAAAATAATTCCTTGGACTTGCAGAGTACTTGTACCAAAGAGTGGATGAGGAGGAAAGGATTATTAGATTCACATCACGAAGATTGCAAGGGGCAGAACAATCGTACTTAACCATTGAAAAGTATGCGTTAGCTTGTTATTGGGGAATGAATCACTTTTGGTTTTACCTGTGGGGTTTACCTTTTGTGCTTAAGACAGATCGCAAACCATTGTTGCATATTTATTAAGGTAGAAGAGGTCTTGATGGTAGTGTCACACCTGGTATCTCTAGGCGGTTGATATCAGTGATGGATTTGAATTTTGTGGTTGAATGTGTGGGAGGGAAGAAGAATGTGGTTGCCGATTGTATGTTGCATATGCCTGTGGAGGAGGATGATGATGTTGCATTCCTAGATAAAGTTGATCAGATGGCGGTCATTGAGGGGAACTTGCTTTGAAACAAGAGGAGTGGGAGGATGCATTGCTTAGAGTTGAGGAATCTCATAATCAAATGGTTGGCAGTGCACTAGTGTATTTAGCAAAGGATTGTAACAATATGTAAGGGTGGAGGATGAATTGAGTATTTAGGCAGATATGATTTTGAGGTGCAGCCAGATTGTTCCAGCTAAGGGGCAGATTTACAAGAAAGTGACGCAGCTATAGAGATGCATCACTTTACTTACGCCACCCTAAAAAATGCTTGCGCCACCATGAATGCGCCGTACAATACGGCGCACCGTGGAGGAAGGATTGACAGATGAGTCAGAAATTCTGACGCATCTGTTGGGACAAAAGTCACGCATTGCTGGGGTCGTGTCGCAAGCACGACGCAACTCCAGCAATGCATTTTGTGGACTATTCCCACTACACTGCGTCACTCCTCACGCCTGCTTTAAGCAGGCGTAAGGTTTTGACGCAGTAGCGTCCTAAAAGTGACGCAGTGAAATCTTGTAGATTTCACTGCATCACTTGTACGAGGCTTTCCTGCGTGGGAACGTCCTCCTGCATACATTATACCTGACGCATGTATAATGTGTCGGAAGGCTTTACAACTTGACGCCTCTCCTTAGATGCGTCACGTTGTAAATAGGGCGCATTGTTTGTGCCACCGTTGCATCAAAAAAGTGACGCAATGGCGGCACGAAGAGGCGCAATGGGCTTGTAAATCTGCCCCTAAGTTGTTACGAGGACGATTGGTGAAGATTGTCCATGAGGGACATTTGGGCAGGAGCATGACGAAGAGGAGATTGAGGGATATTGTTAATTGTTGGAATGTTGACTCTTTTCCCTGGGGTTCATGTGAAATGAAGTCTTTTTCTGTTGTTCACCTAATGGCTGCTGTAATAAAGTGAAGAGAGAATACAGCGCAATCCTCACCTCTGTGTCCTTAATAGAATTGCAACTTTCCTTTTCGAAAGCTTGGACATTTTTAATTCTGGAGAGAAGTAGAAAAATAAACACATGCTAGTGGTATATTCATCAACAGTCCTTAATAGAACATTCTCCATGGAGAAGAGGCTAACCCCCAAATAAGACAGACACACACACACATTAACTACAAGCACCATACAACACACCCAACCGACACCCTACAGACATATTTCAGTACAACACCCGCCCGTGTATTCCTTGAGACTAAAGCCGTGTTTGAACAAGATTCTATGGGTCATTATTATAGACCAGTTAAGTAGGAATTGTATCTGGTTTATTGATTGCTATGCTTTATTCTCCAATAGAGAGGATGTTTTCCTAAAAGTAATCTGCATTATTCTACAGAGGCTTTGCTTGGTTGACCTGGACAGGGTTGTAACAAAAGAGTTTAACAATTTTTGAATGCTGCCAAAAAGTTAATTGAACCTATTTTTGAAGAGTATATGTTGGTTGTCAAGAGTTGTTGTTTAAAAGCTGAAATGGCTGTATAATGCGGTTTTAATTGCCTCTGTGTTCTGCTAAATGACATGCTTGCTTTTTTTGCTCATTTGGTTTCAAGCTGTCTACTGTGTTGTTACAGTGCTTCTAGCCCAGCTGCAAACCAGACTCCTGAGTGTGTTTGCCAACAACTCTTTTTATATGGTACTGAGTGATTAATATCAGAGTAGCTTTCTAGCATAGTCACACATGGCACGTTTCTAGAAATACTGGTAAAAGCACGATATTAATTTATCACATATAACATCCTTTATTTCATTTGAGACAGTATTCTGATGTTTTTCTAAACAACATACCCATGTGGCCTGGCTAGCTCAGAAGGAAATATTTTAGATCGAAAATATTTAAACGTTTTGTAAAAATGACATAAAGTTCAAACCTTTTCTCATTACCTTTATAGTGAATGAAGATATTAACAATTAGAGTGAAACAAATGAGCATCGTTTAGTTGTCATATAAGTGTGGATATATCTGTTTGTAAATTAAAATCCGAAGCATAAAAGCCTGGTGTGATTGCTGTGGGACACGTGCTAGATGGCAAAACTTGATATTAGTAACATATGTGTAATAAAACTAGGAGTACAATAAACATGTGCAACGCATGTTTTTTTTTACCAGAGGCATGTCTAAACAAGAAGTAGCAATAAAAGGCACACATAACTTATAAATGTCTCCATATTGACGCTGTCCCATATCTGACATCGAACCTAAAAATATCTAGAGGTAAGAAAATACTGTGGAGCAACTTCCTAATTTGTATTAAAAGCTACCACTTTAGAAAGAAAGCCACTGCCTGTCACCCATTCCCTGGTAATGCCACTGCAATTTGTAATCTTTTCCAAATCCTAATAAGGGCCCTCCTTCATTTAATACTTTCAAAAAGAATCTGAAGAGTCATATCTACTGTAACATATCCATTCCTAAATATAGCACTATTCATATACCACTGTAAAACAGTTGTCAATATTTGTATTCTTTTTTTTGTACTTGTAAGTTTTTAAAACAATGTAATGTTGTTCTCTTTGATATTTCATGTAACTCCTACTTCTTGATTTGTTTATTTAGTTTTTCAGATGTGTTTGTTGTGCAGTATTTCCCCTTAGTATTTCATTGGCATCTAAAGCATGCTGACATCCTTCATGTGGGAATATTTTTCACTTTACTAAAAAGTAAATGAATAAATAAATAGAATCATTCTCTATTAGAAGGACTGTCTCAGAAAGACCATCTCTGTGAACCCTTACCTGTAAAGTTGTTTTCACAGTGGCCTTTCTCTCATGATATTGTTACATTAACTATATCTACTCCTGCCTCCACATCCAACATCTAAAATGGATATGTTCCTTCCTCATGTGAAGAACCCAAAGGGTCAGGCTGCCACCCTTCACATCAGAGACCAAGAAACTAATATGCGGAGTCCCAGAGGGATCGTCCCTCAGCCCCACCTTTTTCAACATATACATGACACCACTCACCAATATCCTTCGATCAGAGGACATGACTGTCATCTCCCACTTCGAAGACACCCCACTCATCCTCTCCCTAACGTAGAAAACAACCACCGTCAGAACCAACTTCACCAACTGCATGATCATGGTAGCAGTAGCAGACTGGATGTGAGCCAACTGTCTACAGCTCAACTCCGACAAGACAAAAGTACTGGACTTCGGCAACAAGACCTCCCCATGGAACTCAAACTAGAGGCTGCCAGAGCTATGACCAAAACCCATAGACCTCTCAAGAAGTCTAGGGATCATCCTAGACTACAAGCTCAGCATGACGGCACAAATCCACATAGAGTGGGCCTCCTGCTTCCGCATGGTTACCTCAGAATACCAGACAGATCGTCGTGCAAGCACTCATCACCAGCAGGCTGGACTACGGCAACACGCTCTATGCTGGAATCTCCAAACAACTCCTACACAGACTCAAGCCCATACAGAACACTGCTGCAAGACTCCTACTTAACCTCCCATGCTACCCCCACATCACACCACACCTCAGGAAGCATCACTGGCTCCCCATTCACTACTGCATCCAATTCAAACTTCTCATGCACACATACCAAGCCCCACACAACACAGGACCAGAATATCTGTACAGCTGCATACACTTGCACCAACCCACCAGACACCCATGCACTGCCTCGCTCTCACTCGCACACAATGCCGGCATCCGCAAAAGTAAAACTGGAGGTCGCTCATTTTCCTACATTACCCCTAAGACATGGAACCACTCTCAACACATCAGAGCCTCCTCCTCTCCACTTCTTCAGTTCTGCACGAAACTGAAGAACTGGCTCTTCATATACGCATTTTGGGGATCACAAACCTACACACATGCACAAGCGCTAGGATACCCTCTTGGGTATTAGTGTGCTACACAACACAAATCAATATAACATAACATAACTTAACACAGCAGAACCATTATACATCAAAGCGAGCCTTGAATGATGAAGTTAGGATTTTCACTGCACTGCCCTAGACAGGCCATGTTGAGACTTTATTGGTTAGCAGTAGAGAATAGGTTTAAGTCTACCATTGCTTTCAAGGAAATGCCCCTTGGTTCAAGCCAGGGTCTTATAACTTGAATTGAAAAAAGAATTGCTATATTCACTGATTTCCACAAGGTACGAATTTCACCAGTAAAAGCAGATCTTAACTCATCTCCAAAAAAAGAAAATGTAATCACTCTTTTACTGACATCACTGATTTACTTCATACAAGACTGATTGTATCAAATTGCAAGGCATTAAACATGGATGCCCCAAAGAACCCGGCTAAAGAACCTGGCTAGCAACTCATCGTAATCTGGAGGCCTTTCCACATCTCAGCCTCCCCAGACATAGGAAAACCTTCACTGTAAAACATGCATTCTTGGGCAGTGCACCAAAAATCAGGAAATCCCTCCCAATGTTGAGTTGATATTGTTGACCACGTTGTTCACACTGTTAAACACCAGCCTCAAGCAGCACCCACCAGCCATATGTTGAATGAAACTGGGGATATTGGGAAGAGGATGTGACCTAAGGCTAGGGCGGTCAGAGGGTTCGAGTCTCGGCTACCACGCTCAACATCCTGTGATTTTGGGCAAATCACTTAATCTCCCTGTGCCTAACAAAAAAAGGAATGTGTCTGCCTGTAACGCAACTGGTGGTCATGTAAAGCGCTCTGATACCTTCGTGTCAAGTTCGCTTTATATAAAACTCTGGTGGAAAAAAAAGAAATCTCTAGCAAAACTCTCAAGACCCGCCAGGACTGGCCTTCTCATGACTCATCTTTCTAGAGCATCCCACAATCTATGTAGACTTTGCCCTAATATGTTAACATATGTCTCCAGCATGCTTACTGTATACCTGTATCTTCTACTTTCTTGAATTTTAATAGAACTAGTAAACATTGTTCTCACACTTGGGAAGCAGTATGGCATGAACAAATGTTGTAGCTGCCAAAAACGATCCCCGTGCAGACAAGCAAGGGCCAAGTCAGCTGAGACTAACACTCTGTTTATTCCTTACTTTTGCACGGCCATCGCTGGAGGCATAGCTGTACCACCAGATCCCCTCTTATCTGGAATGCCCTTCCTGACACCATTTGAGCAGAACGGGACCTAGGCCATGCTAAAGTCTCATATTTGGTCCCTGTAGAGCCTTTGAATCTGATTTTTAAATTGCCTGTAGATTAACTCTTCTGATGGTACTTGTATTCTTTGGACACTGTAGAAGTGCAGTTATTCATCCATCTGTTTTGCCTCAACAGGATCATTCATTCGTGCTGCAATGAGAGCAGGGGATTGGGTCAGAAACGCAGAGTAGCACAGTTTGCTGTTGTGCATAACACATTAAACAAAAGCCTTATGTTTGGCAGTATTTACAGACTTTACACACAGTGGTGTACTCCAAAGTAACAAACGTGCTGGAACCTTTCGTTTGGTATTCAATTTGCATCTGTCTCTGGGACGCTTCCGGCATCCTTAAGAGAGACGCCGGCTGTGACTCAGATCTGCAGCAGCCCCAGTCACACCACAAAGTAGCTTTCTGTTCTGAAGCTGTTCACATTCCCTCTATGATCACCCCTTTTAGTAAGCTCCAAGTGCTAGCGAGGCTCATCATGTCAAAGCATTTACTAACATTTGTCCCTGCTTTTCATAGAAAACGTGTCATTAAACGCGACTCCGATCACAACAACACCGGCATCTATTTGCATTAATTCCTTGTGTGGGAACAACGGCAGAGTTTAACACCCCACAGTCCTTTCGCTCGCAAAGGCAACGCAGCAATCTGCATACATTAGCGGTGAGTGGGATTCCCACAAACTACAGCGCTTGCAGGCAGCGGGCGAGCTGCTCTCGGAGTAGAAAGATTCATTTCCAGAAGAGGAATTCCAGCTTAATGTGGCAGCCCATCTGCGGCACTAAGCGGCCAATACATTACGGCACGAGCCGGCGCTATCACCCCTCGAGCGCGAGAGCCTGAATAACAAGCATTGGCTGTGCGGCAGTGAAAGTGGCAGCAGGGGGTAAGGGCATGGACGATTTCCTTTCGGGAGCGTGCGACCATATGGCACCGCGCGCTCCCGAAAGGAAATCGCCAAGATGTGCACGCGTTGCATTAACTCGTGCACTTCTTTGCTGAAAAAGCTATGCCGATGGCATTAGGTCCCCTCCTATGCAACGCATGCGTGTTGCGTAGGACGAGACCTAAAAATGGGAATTATGTCTCCCTGTCTGAGGGCTATCAGCTGCTATCTCACATGCCCCCACTTCAACTAATCTGTCCCAGCTTAATTTTATACACGATCCGGATAGCTTCTAGTCTGGGGGCACTTCTCTCCGAATTGCAAAACAGTAGGTGAAGTTGCCACCAGGAAGGGGTCATGGTCAAACGCAAAAATGAATGTTTCTTAAAGACATATTGAAGAAGAAGGTGGGTCTGTAGTGGGTCTGTAGTTTAACAGATGGTTCCTGCTTGCTCCCGCAAGGGAAACCGGCCCAGGCCCCATCCTCTCTCCCCTCGCCCTGGTTCCTCCTTTCAGTGCGAGGCGCACTTGCTTGTTTTTTTTTACTTTTGGATTTTTTCCTGCATGCGATTAAACATATTTAAATTTGGGCTGGAACCTTTACAGGAAAGACCCTGACTTTAGTACATCTTTGGCGTTTTCCCAGCCCACCAGTGAGCAATTCATCCTTACAGGATGTGCTCATTGCATTCCGGGGTTTTCCGTCCTCTTTATTCCATTATTAAACTAGGACAAGTTTTAAAATGCAAGGGGGAAACGCTGGGACAGAACCAGCTATTTCTGCATGGACTGGATTAGACCTGAGTGAGATCTCTACACTGTGGTGGTGCAAAAACCCAGCGAGAGATTAGTGAATCAGCAGCTCCATGCTAGGTCTGCAGAGTGGAAATGGCTGGGGAGTATGAGCAGCAGAAGTCTTTGCATGCCCTTTTAACATCACTGTGACACAATCACAGCAGCACCGCAAGCTCAACAAGTGACCTTCAATGATCCCAGCAAGTGCAGCTTGCGTCTTCAATCCGCTTCCCCTGCTGGCACATGTGGTTCTTCTGCACAATACAGACATTGGTCTCTTTAAAGATGAGTTCCTAATCACGCAGCTTTCGTACTCCAATGCACAGCTGCCATCTAGTTGGCCTCCCCAGTGTACCCCTCTCCACCCATTGGGGTCCAGGAAAGGGCGACCATTGCCGGGTTAAAGGTGAGGGCGGGATTTGTTGGGAAGTGGGTCTTATTCGGAGCAATGCGTAAACCTGCACATCATGGGATGTCCAACATAGACACTCATCCTTCGTTGGTCGATAATGTGAGTACTATCCACAGGAGAATTCGAAGAAACACTTTATCCAAGATAGAACAATTTGTAGTGAGGTCTACAAAAAAACAAAGAAACGAGTATAGGTCTGCATTCTCCATTTCAGTACAGAAGTATCTCCTGCCAGTGGGAAGAAGAAAACACTTCCACACAGTTTAAACACCACTTAAGCTGCATTGCCATCTAATTAGTTGGTTCTCTGTGCACAACTACCTGTGAAGGGTTTCCCACACCCCTAAATGGATTCTCAACACCCGCTTACAGCGAGAGGACTTTTTATGAAAGATGCCTCACGTGATGCAAACTGCTGGGATCCTGGACCAAACAGACTCGAAAGACCACTTTCATCCACAGCAAAGGCAGCCTGAGTGGAGGGGCCGCGCCTCCGTGAATGCCAGGCCAGGCCTTATACACCATGCTGGGGTATCCATGCCTGCACAGTGTGTGCGAGAATACATGGTGTTTGTGCGAGTCACACCTTGGCTGATGTGAGGCCATCTGTGCTGGGACCCAGCATGTTGTGCATCAGGGTCTGGTATGAGTAGTGAGCAGGGCACAAGTCCTAAAAAAAGAAGTGGTGGGACGCTGACATCACAACAGGAAGTGACGTCACGAAAGGTGGCTTGCACCATCACACTCATTGCCTCCCCGCGCTCACCCCTGAGATGCAATTGCATCAAAGAAGCCAGCGCGTGAGCAGCGTTCTGAATGACCTCCGATCTCGCCCCAGAGAGGCCAAAGAGTGAATGTGTGGTTCCATTTGCTCCAGTTATCGAGCTCCCAGTAAAATAAGTGGGGGGACGCCGTCCACCCGCGTGGTACCCCGACTCGAGCCCTGGTAGTGAGCTAGCCTTCGGACAGGTCGGGCACTTTTGTCTGTGACATTACATAACGTGTATTTGTAAAGCGCACGTTCATCCCTGACGGGGTATCTTGGCGCTGAATAACAGATGTTTATTGTTACCCAATGGTACTCTTTTTATCGCCCTCAGATGGATGATGTGGGCCCGCCATATCCGGAAACCCGATCCCTCACTCCGGAGACGTTTTACTCGTCTGAGATACAGCCCGAGCCTCCCGGCTTACTCGCCTCCCTGATTTGGATTGATAATTAAATACCTTGGCCGCATGCCGTGCCCCACAGCGAGCGTGGATTTTCACCCTGCTCGTTGGTCACAACCGACTTTGGACCGCCTTCTTGATTAGTTCCTAAAGGTTGATTGCCCTCCCAAGACGCTACCACATGTATTCCAGATGTGGAACCTACCTCCTTGTCTGACAGAGCACTATACCTAACTCGTGTAACCATCGTCTTGATGATGACCTCAAGTCATAGAGATTGAAACGCCGTCGACGCAGCAATGCCACTTGCGGCCTCCTACTGGTCACTTGCAAATAATGAATTTTTGTTTGTAATTGTAAATACCTTTGTTTTGATCTTCACCAATTTTTTTCACTTTGTGCCGCTTCACGTTGTTTTTTATAATCAAATGTGTCACTGTGCCGTTCATTTATACACTGCCAGTACACATTTGGTTGTTATGGTTACTGCAATTTAGTTGTATCTATGTGCTTCTATATGCAAATAACATCCTTTGTACTATCCGTTGGTCTCCTTGGTTTTTTTTCCCCCCGTTTTTTCCCCATGCTATGTGATTTACTCGCATTTTGAACTGTCCTCCAACGTGATATTCCTGTTGAGACACTGTATTTTTGTTGCAATTTCTACCCGGTCTCAACTGGGTTAACAGGTTTACTCCTGTTTGTTTATTGTTCTCAGATGGATGAAAGGCTGAGTGAACCTGCTGGGATTTGAACCTCCGACCATGGGGTCAAACACAGGCCCCAGCAGTGGATGCATTACTGACCTGTGTTCAATACAAAACATCTGCATATCTTTGCAAAATGTAACAGTTTTTGGCTAGGTATAATTCTTCAACAATGCGTCCTGATTCAAAGCAGAAGCATGAAAGCAGGAGTGTTGACTTTTTGCTTTCAAAATAAAACACATAAAAAATTGCTACTTGGCAAAAAAATGGGTTTTGAACAATTTTTTATACCAATTATCTAAGGTATCTTTCCGTAAAACTTACTCGATGCATTAACATATTTAAACACATTGAACGAGAATCCCTGTAAAACCATTGGGGATGATTTGCACCTAAACACTTTAGGGGGCAAATCCTAAAAAAAGACACAAAAGTTCCTCTGAAGATATGTGTCTTTGCATTGCTGCCAATTTATGACTTTCAAGAATTTGCAAAAGTTGCCTGACTATTGACGGAAACTGTACTCTTCACAGACTTCTGTGAATTCTGTTTTCACATGAGCAAATCTACATGGTCAAAGGCATGCATCCAGGGTAGGTGCACTCAGCCTTTCATCATTCCATGGTGAATAAAATGTGTACCATTGAGTTGAGTAACAATAAACATGGTATTTCAGAGCCAAGAACGCCTCAGGAAAACACAAATGTTGTATTTGCTCATGCGAAAGTCAGCTGAGCGATTCCAAATTCACTTTTTCTACACTCTTTTTTCGCCATCCTGCCAAACGTTGCAGCCCCTCCCCTTGTCAGTAGTAAACTTCCAACCTTTTTTCGTGTGATGGAGCAAGGTTTTGCACGTAAAGTGCCTTGCTTGGACTAAACCCTCTCAAAATAATAAGTAATGTATTAACCAACATGTTTCGTCTTATTAACAATGCAAAACACGACATTTCTAGTAAGCTGGGGAAGCTTGCATATGTGCTTTTACTAACCGTAACTCGATTAACTCAAAATGGCCACCGCAACGCGGGAACTTTTCTGCGCATGCGTCTGTCATACTCACGTGACATGACGTACTTACTGGTTTGGTAGGAAAATGGTGCTTCTGCGCACTAGAACTAAAGATGGCTACTCTATGTTCTCATGCGCTAATGCTTGCATTGCTGCTTTTACTAAATTGTTCGTTCTGCATAATCCCTAATGCTGTAGTTAAAATGAAGTAATGGGAATAGAGTATAGATATGTGGTATGCAGTGCATTCATTTTTAAAAGTTTCTAAAACTGTTTCTCTTTGACTTTGCTATTAGCTCGTGTTCTGACCAATCGAGTATAATGATGTTCCATCTTGGGTCCTCAAACTGGGCATGCACAGAATTCACCCGAGTCTACAAGCCATGGCATTGAATTCCTGCAACTCCCGACTTGCTAGAAGATGTTCCTGGGAGCTCGACCTCCTGAACCTCCGAGAGGATGTCAAATTATACATTGTATTTACTATTGGAACATTCATTGCCGGGTGGAATAAAAGTGCATGGAAAAATAAAATATTGGGCGGGAACATTAATCTGAATATTGAAGAGCATGACCTCATAACTGGTATGGTGTGATGACCTCTCCTCGTCTTTTGACCAATCAAATTGAGGGAATACACACATTTGCAACATTGGGGGGTGGTACACTGCCCTGGAAAATGGTATAACTAAGGTATGCTTAGCTAGTTGGATTGTCCGACTTTTCAGAATAGCTGACCTGTCACTGACCCAACACACTCAATTGGCGATCAAGAGCAGAGGTGCTGTTGGAGCACTCTGTCAGAAGATTCTGGAGCAGAGGTGTTAGCGGAGCACTGTCAGAAGATTCGATAACCCAATCGGGGTTCTAGGAAGGAGTTTGATAACCCAATCGGGGTTTCTGAGGGAAAAGATTTGCTAACCCAATCGAGGTCCGACTGTTAGCTTCAGAGAGGGTGTGACGCTGGCGTTGCACATAAGCTGTGGGTGCCAGTCCTGACTAAGCATGGGCGGATTTAGCGAATCTGGCGTACGCGAACTTGCGTATTTACGGATTCGCAATCCGCAAAATCCGCGAACTCTCGCGAATTTTTGTATTTTTTTGTGTTCGCAAGGGTTTCTGCCAGTTCGCGAGGTTTGTTTACCAGTTCGCAATTGCGAACTTACTTTTCGGCTCGCAACGGCCGCGACTATGTTGTTTCTACATCTGGTTCATCATCACAGGTTCACAGCACCCTCTGTTTCACCACTGCCACCCTCTGGTACACCCATGCCACCCTCTGGTACATCCTCACTGCCACCCTCTGGTTGGTTTATCACTGTAGATTATGGGGGTGAAAAAAAGCAAGCACACCTGCCCTGCTTCAACTGCCATGAATTAATTTGGGGTTGATTAATGTGTCACTGATTTTTAAACTTCCAGTCTGGCTGGCACCTGCTTCCTTCCTTATCTGTAATTTGCTTTCTGTTGCAGTGCATTTTTTTTTCACAGGACCTTTATGGCCTACTTGTAGCTATTCTATGAACCTGCTGTGAGGGTCAGAGCAGGGTCATAGAATAGTTGCAAATAGGCAACTGAACTCTGGAGGGGCCCCTCAGGAAGCACTAGAGTGAATGGTTACTAATGTTAAGATTGAACTTTTGCACCTGCTGATTGCTTTCAGTTTTGCAAAAATCTTTTTTCTGCAATTTTGCGCAATTTGCGGGGCGCGAATCCGTGCGAGATCGTTTTCGGAAGCCGCGAATTCGTGTGAATACACGATTTGTGTTTTGCTGCGTGTTTGTTCGTGTGATTTTTTGCATGTTCGCAAGCCGCTTGTAGCGCAACGTTTGCGAAGTTACCCTAGCGGTCGTACATGGACGCGGCCATCTTGTTTGCGTGACGTAATTCCGTTTCCGGGCGCTATGTGTAATCTCGCAAAGTGTGCGGCTCGCTCGTACATGTTCGAGTGTGATCGCGAGGAAAATCTCGTGCGAACTTACCCACGCGGACGTGAACGGGCGCGGCCATCTTGTTTCTCATTCATTGCTATGGTTCTGGGCATGCTCTCTGTATCCTTTCTTAATCTCTGCCATCCTTTGCTTGTTTGAAGTTTATTTTGATCTATTTTACTCATTATCTATCCCTCTATTTTTCTAGCTCTATATTTTTGTGTTTTCTGCTACTTTTTGTTCATTTTAAACTACTTTTTTAAACGCTTTTCTTTTCTTCTTCCCTGTTCTATTTCTTATTTCTTATTTTGCTTCCTTTCTGCCCAGACCATGGCAAAGGGAGCTGGGAAGAAGCCCGCAAAGGGGAAGGGTCCCGCACCCCGTGCCCGGCTCCCGTGCGGACGTTTGAGGGGGGAGACAGTTGTAGTTCGGGAGATTTTTAGTGCGGAGGAGGTGGCCGCACTAGTCTTTCACGTCCGGCGCCGCCTCCCCAAGACCATCATGGGAGGTGGCAGGATCGCTACCGGCTACGGGATCCGGGAGCGCCGGAAGCGGTGGGAGAAGGTGTGCCGGGCCATGTTTGAACACTCTGGGGTCCGGCGCACCTATAACCAGGCCACCCACCGCTGGACGGATCTCATGGACCGGGAACGCGACTTGCTGGACGTGCTCGGCGTAGAGATCCCCGGGCTTGGTGAGTAGTAGTAGGTATTTCTATCTATTTCATCACTACTCAGTTTTATCCCGCTCTGTGTGTTATTATATTGCAAATTTTTGTTTTTTACCAAGAGCAATAATGCTGCCGATTACATTGTAGGTAAATTATATTTCAAAATCTTCTATGCATTTCAGGTGCACTGCTCTCCTTCTCAGTAGCCTTGCTACTATGCTTATTTGTTTTCTATTTTGTGTTCATTTCATTGGCCTGAGAAATTATGTATGAGTGTAGTGTAAAGAACTGCGTAATGCTAGACACTAAGGGTCAGATTTTCAATTACCGGCGCATCCCTGCAAAGTAGCAGGGATGCGCCAGTAATTGTGCGCCATGCCACCACCACCCATGGTGCGCTGTATTTACAATGTGGCGCACCATGGGCCCAAAATGTCACAGAAGCCTTACGCATCTGTGCCGTAAAGTCGGCGCATTGCTGGAGTTGCGTGCCAACGATGGCGCAGCTCCAGCAATGCTCTAGGGTGCCCTATCTCCCCAATGCTGCATCAAGCCGTACGTCGGCTTCAAGCAGGCGCAGGGTTTGAGTCACGCATCATTGTCCTAAAAGTGACTGATTGACATCTTGTAGATTTCCCTCAGCCACTTTTAGGATTCGTTCCTGCGCAGGAACGCCCTCCCTTGCGCCGGAACGCCCCCTGATGGCGCAGGGCTTTACAACGTGATGCATCTCCCATATGCGTCACTTTGTTAATATACGCCGCACCATGGCGCCTCTTTTGTTCTGCCGCTGCGTCACAAAAGTCACGCAACAATGGAGCAAAAGAGCTGCAAGGGGCTTCTAAATCAGCCCCTACAGACTCAAGTCCAGTCCTTCCTTTAGACACATGGCTATAAGAAGAAATAGTGGTGGTGGTCGGTGTATTGATAGTTTGAGTATTCACTGATCTGCAAGCACGATGGACTTTGTCTGTCACTTCGTGTGCTGCGGACTGCTGCCTGCCAGGCCTAGGCAAACCTTTTTAGTAGTTTGTTTAGTGAGTTACATAGGAACTTTCCAAGTCAACGGTCCGTAAATCAATAACGTAGTAGACCACATGAGATCGGTCAATATATCCCGTGGAATAGTTGTCTATTTGCTATTTCGCCAAAATATTTTGTTATTGTTCTTTTGAAATGTTTGATTTGGTTGACAAATATCATCCATGTTTTCTGGTCTTTCTTTCTTTCATGTTGTACATCAGCTCCCCCCAGGGGCAAGAGGACACAGGAGGAGGAGGAGGGTGCTGTTCAGGATGCAGGCCAGGAGCGATCAGGCGAGGGCTCCTTTGCTGGCCCCAGTAAGTTTTAATTTTAATATAGAGTACCTATTTTTTCCTAGCGTTCCTCATTCGATTTTTTCTAAATCATCTTTGATCTTCTTGTAGACTTTTGGTTTGACTAGTAGGACAATCCATTCTACTACTGTTGCAGGGACAAAACTGCACAAACAGAACTATGGACACTAAATAATGCATTGCTTAGCTTATCAATTATAATAGGTGCTGTTAGACTTTCCACATACCTCAGTGATAACAGACTTTGTAGTTGAACCCCCAATCTCCTTACTGACTAGATAGTGTGGCAGAGTGATTTAGCTCCCAAAGTCACCGATGATTGATCCCCAATGATGATTAGATTATCCAACGCAGGACAAGAGTACGGAGTCAGAGTCAAGAAGTGTCAGAGGCACAGACTCATGCTTGCAAAAATTCCACAACCTTTAGCTCATCCACTCTAGTCTGGAGGACCAAAAACCACAGAGTCTGTTTAAGTTTAAAAGCTTTATTAAAAGTAAACACATTTCTAAAAATCAACTTTGTCATAAAACTAAACGTTTAACTGAAAATGGAAAAGTGCTTAGTGCTGACGATTAATTGGACACATTTCTTGTGGTCGAGCCGAGCTCTCACCTGGTTTGAACTTGATCCTGCTCGTGTTCTTAGATGTCAAGCTTCAGTCTGTTAGGAGAAAAAGTGGTGCGTGTTAAAAATAAAAAGCAAGCATTCATCAGTTGTGCCAAAAAGTGCAGCAAGACAACAGCCTTCCCTGGAAAAAGGGACATTTTTACTTTAGAGTAGACAGACACAAATTATTACATTGTATTCTGTTTTTTTCACATTTCTTTATTCCTCCTAGATCAAATATTATATAGTAGTGAGTGGTGTATTCTAACATTCTTAAATGTACTTTGTAGGTGGAACATCTGGTGGCGGGGCCAGCGCGGAGGTGGTGGTATTGGACGAGGGGGACAACTCTGGGGAGGAGGCGGTGCAAGTGCCGAACGTGCCTGTGAGGGTTCACACTGTGGTGGCGGGCAGAGGTAATCTATATATTCCTTACTTATTGAGATTGAAGACTGCATAGTGTGCTTTCTGCATGGGTGTATTATAAATCAACCAGGTAGTAGCCTCCTCTAAATGTACTTCGACTTAGCTGTGAAGTTTTTGGCGAGAAGAATCCCAATAAGATCTGAGATGAACTTGATGGATGGGATGAACGAAAAGCGAAAGAAGGGTGTAAGTAAGTGTGGAAGGACGAGAAATTTAATGATGACTGGCAAAGGAGAATGATATGTGTTTGCTTGGTCCCCGAGGTGGCTGGGAAGGAAAGAATATGGTATGGTGCATGGCTGGGTGAATGATGAAGCAAGGATGGGTGGAAGGAGAACAGCCTGGGTGGGTGAAACAGAAACTGTATGTGTGCATATACTTTGAATGGATGGATGCCTGGATCATGGTATTATCGGACTCTTAGATAGAATATGTGTATCTAGAGAGAGTAGACGGTCACTGGATGAACTACGTGTTACTTTGAAGAGCATGTAACACCGCACCCGCACGTCCGTTCCAGTGTAGGAAAGACAAGGAAAAGAAGTTGTCATTTTGTCCAAATACTACCATGAAAAGTAGCAGTAGTTTGTATTGCAACTGCAAGCACAGCATATATCCGGTTATTACGGTGGACACTCCCTACCTCTATTAATAACTTTAGTTTAGTAGTAGTACGTCATTCATGTGTGGGCACACTGTTCACTCAATAATAAGCAAAGCACCTAAAGTCATCCCATATGTCATCAAATACATCCCATGTGAAGTGATAGATAATCAGATTATTTATCTTCTTCATTTTCCTTTTCTAGTACTCATTTGCACTGTAGGGTGAAAGCTAAATTAATTAAGCAGTAGCCCTTTTACCAGAGTATTCTCAGTGCCACCCGTAATAGAAAAGTAAGAGCTTCACCACCTGCATGTACTGGACCGGTACAGTAACGCAAGTCTGTCTCACTCATCATGTTGTGCGTCTGTTTTTCTCGGGTGCAAGTTCACTGCGCTGGCATTATGCCGGCTTGCATAAGATAACATACCAATTTTCCTAAACAAGAGAGAAGAAGAAGAATAACTGGTGTACTGTCATAGTCGACTGTAATGGAAGTCCATAGTGCTCGTAGAATTTGTTCCTTAAACTCCCACTAATGTTAGAGCAAGGATGAAGAAGTGGGAGGTTAGATAGATACTGTCCTCAATAGTTATGTACTGTGCTTTCAATTTGCTACTTGTACTGTGACACAACTTTCTGCTCAATCATTTTGTGTTAATCTTAAGGAGCATTGGTTACAGAGTGACTATGTCTTTCTTTCTTCATATAGTTGCTCCTTCCAAATCAACCAGAAGAGCATCAAGGAGGGAGCTGGCTCAAATGGCCTGGCAACGGAGGCTGGATGCCACTGTCGCCGAATATCGGCGGCTGGTGGCCCTGGAGGAGGAGGAGACGCAGTCTACCGGTACAACATCCACTGGTACAGCTGCATCCTCCAACCGCCACCGCCAAGCAGCAAAAACAGCAGCTGCCCCCCACAGGAGTTGCAAGGCACGCCAGCGCCGCTTATCCCTAAGTGTCCTACCTGGAGCAGGAGGTCCATACCTACAAGAACTTGGTGGAGGGCCTCCGCTTCGACCATGCCACCCTCCGCAAGGAGTATGATGCCCTGGCCGCTAAAGTCAACAGCACCCTCCCGTAGTGTAGTGTCCCTTGCCCCTTTTTTAGAGACTTTTGGGGGGTGGGAATTGGGAGTTGGGTTGTGGGACTTTTGAAGGACAATCGTTGGGGTTAGGGAGGGTCTTGCGGGAGATTATTTTGTTAGGGCTACAAAAATATACTTTTTGAAACTTTATCTGACCATACCTGTTATTTACTGCTTTTGAGTCTGGTGGGTGGGGGTTTAACAGTAAGTTTGTTTTCCTGAAGAGTCCTAGGACTTTAGTAGTACTACCGTCAATCTCTCGTCTATTCCTAATACTCCATTATACTACCTCCCACCAAACGCTTATCTTACCTGTAATTTGTGTTTGAAAGTAGGGCTAGGCCCAGGGCTGGCTCCACGGGAAATGGCGATTAAGGTTGGCAATCCTGGGCGGATGAAATGTCCTCATTGCGGTGGTACTAGTGGTGTGACACAGTGGCAGTTGCATGCCTATGGAAAAAAAGAAAATGAAACCTGGTTTGTCCTTACTGTAGCATTACAACGGTACGATAGAGAATATAGCAGGTGAAAGTACACAGTACACTTGAACAGTGCCACACAGAGCCTAACAAATGGTAAAGTATTGAAAGTATAACTAGTACTTGCGTTGAATTTCTTTGACATTGGCTACTACTACAAGAAATAGTACTGAAGCTGAGTAAGTCTAGAATATATCCTCGGATTCCTTCACCAGCCTGTTGCTATGACCTTATCCTCCCCAGCAAGTGTGTGGAATTATTGATGTCATTTAGTCACACATCAAGCAAAACCACACAGCCCGGGGGAAGAGGGTTAGGGTTTGGAAAATGGATGGGAATGGGGGTTTCTTTTTGGGTAGGTTTTGTTGAGAGAAAAAAAAAAAAGCACAGCATGGACAAACAATAATTCAAGATAATGAAATCTTTGGGTACAAAGCTAACCATAAATCTTTTTAAGTGACATAAAGGAAGTGCATGCCCTACTGCATGCATTGTTACTGAAAAGTAAGTAGTACTAGAATGCGACAGTACAGGGCTGCAGCGTTTTCACTTGCCTATCTCTGCACTCAGAGAAACACTTCTTATTCTTACATTAAATTAGGTTTAAAAATTAGCCGAAGTAAAACCTATAGAATGGCTGTAGGGAATAGGGATCAATTTAGAATCAGAGAGAGATCCAAGAAATGCAGTCACACTCATAGAAGAAAACAATGGATACTGTATCTGTATGTTGTTGTAGTTGTCCTGTTGAATTTGGTAAGTAAGTTGCATGCAGCAAACCATTCCTCTTATTATCGGCACTCCTCCATTCCAGCTGATGCTTCGTCCATCAATGTTGGTGACCAGAAGACACCCTGTCCACTGCTTGCCTGGCGGATGCTGAATTGAGGCTCGCTAATGTGAAGCCTGACTCCATCCTTTTTTCCCCATTGCACAGACTGAAACCCGGCCTGTAATTATTGAACGAAAAATAGGAAGTGCTATTACAACACCACTGATAAATAAATACAAGGTGTGTACGCTGTGTAGTGCAAAAAGTCACAGTTTGATTTTCCAAATAGACAGTACAAATTTTTTGAAAGTGCGTACTCTGTCTGAGTCACCTTTTGAAGGATAAATAAGTATGGGCAAATTAATTTAGCGGATCTTTCCCCTCAAGCTAGGTTTACTGTAAACTGTGTTTTAGAACAAAATTAGACCTTCCCAGCAGTGCTCCCGCCTCCCACCCAGACCCTTACTAAAGCCAGTAGCAAAAATGTAGAAGACCCCCAATCAGATCTCTAAAAAAGAGGCCTAGCAGAAAACTGGTGACAAAACGTACTTTGAAAGTAAAAGTAGGCCCAAATACCCCCTTACCCACCGTGGATTGTATTTCCAAACCACTTGCAAGCAAGCAAAAGTATCCATAGCCAGCATCGCTCCAAGACTCGAAAGCCCCCCCACCCAAACACATGCAATAGAAATACTGCTAACCCTAACGAGCCCTAAGTTAAGAATAGTGGCAAAGGCTTTCTTTAACTATGCAAATCCCCCCTTTCCCACCATACTACTTGTTTTGAGTCTGGTGGCTGGTGGTTTAACAGTAAGTTAGTTTTCCTAAAACTTAAGTCTGTGTCATTTTCTTCCTTTAAGTGTAAATGGCTAAATGTTTTCTACAGTAAGTCCCTCTCACCGAGTAAGTGATCCCCCCTTTCCCACCATGGATTTTCTTCAAATCGCTTGCAACAAAAATTACACATTCCCACGAGTGCTCTAAAACCCCAGAACTCAGTTGCAAAATTCAAGAACACCCAAACACAGGCAATCCTGCTGCTAGGGCTAACCCTAACGAACCCTAAGTTACAAAAAGTGCCAAAACCTTTTTCCTCATGGATGTTGTTTAAACCAGTTTTATCCGGTATTAGACCTTCCCAGCATTGGCCCCAGAGCCGTCAACCCAGGCAAAAACAAGTAGAAGACCCCCAAACAGCCAAAAAGCAAAAGTACAAAAATGTGGACTTAGTCACTTTTCAGAAAATTTCCAAAATCACTCAGCGCGCACTCTGCAGCTAGGCCCTAACTCCCCTCTGCCTCCATGGATTTCCTTCACACCTCTTGCTATCTAAACTATCCATACCCAGTAGTGCTCCCAGACCCCGAAACCCACCCACAAACACCAGGAAGCCCCCCAAACAGGCCCCTGAAAACGCTACATTGAGCAAAAAGTCAGAAAAGGCAAAACCTTTTTTCCTCATGGATGTTGTTTAAACCAGTTTTATCCGGTATTAGACCTTCCCAGCAATGGCCCAAGAGCCGTCAACCCAGGCGAAAACAAGTAGAAGACCCCCAAACAGCCAAAAAGCAAAAGTACAAAAATGTGGACTTTGTCACTCTTCTGAAAATTTCCAAAATCACTCAGCGCGCGCTCTGCAGCTAGGCCCTAACTCCCCTCTGCCTCCATGGATTTCCTTCAAACCTCTTGCTATCTAAACTATCCATACCCAGTAGTGCTCCCAGACCCCGAAACCCACCCACAATCACCAGGAAGCCCCCCAAACAGGCCCCTGAAAACGCTACATTGAGCGAAAAGTCAGAAAAGGCAAAACCTTTTTTCCTCATGGATGTTGTTTAAACCAGTTTTATCCGGTATTAGACCTTCCCAGCAATGGCCCCAGAGCCGTCAACCCATACGAAAACAAGTAGAAGACCCCCAAACAGCAAAAAAGCAAAAGTACAGGTGATTAAAGTTTTAATTATATTAACTTGTGCAAAACAAAGAAAGACAGAAACACAGGAATAAAAGTCAATAAGTACGAAAAAGAAAATGTCTGAATTCATTGGCTCATTTTCAGGCCTCGGTGTCAGGGAAGAAGAGTTCATCCTCATACTCTGCGAAATCATCAGGCAGGAGTAGGTCAGTGTCACCTAACACAGAAGAAATTCCCTCATCTAAGTTGCTGTCCTCCTCGTCTTCTTCCATCGTGCGATCTGGTACTTTGAAATCTGGTGGTATGAGGTGCTCATTCATCTTGATCATTGTCAACATCTCCACATTTTTGGGCGAGAGGCGGGTCCGTTTGCAAGTTACAATGCCACCAGCAGCACTGAAAACACGTTCAGAAGACACGCTTGCGAGTTGGCAAGACAAGTAATGTATAGCCAGGCGGGAGATCTCTGGCCACAATTCTTTTTTCCCATGCCAATACGCCAATGGGTCAGCATTAACATAGACCTCTGTTGAGTCATTCAGATAGTCCTGCACCATCGACTCAAAGTTCTCCACGTTTCCTCCACTTTGCTGAATTTTCGCTCGGACCTTTTCAGAACCATTACCAATCTCAGCTAGCCAATCCTCTTCATCACCCGATATTTCTGTTGTGTCTGGTGCAGATGATGCGGTTGCCGGTGTCTTTAACGGCTGAGAGGTCACTTCTGCCACAGCCACAGGTGCAGAAGTGGAGTCTTCTGACTGGGGATGGCCTGCTGATGCTGATGTACTGCCTTTTCCTTCAATTTGCTTCCGTTCTCTTTCAAACCTGATGGCTGACCAGGCTACCCAACGTTTGTACTTTGTAGCATCTTCATCACTAAAAGGAAATAATGCAGAGCCTGCCAGCGCCTTTTTGTAGCGTGGATGCAGAATAGTAGCACAAACGTAATGCTGTTCTGAGTGGATCTTTTGAAGACGTTCATCGCCACGTAGACGCTCTAATAATTTCTCCTCCAAAACAAAAGCTTCTTGCTTTTCTTCATCGTTTTGAAACTTTGAAGACACCGCCTTCAGTTTGTGCTCCAGCATGCGCAACAATGGGGTAGCTTTTCCCAAATTACAGTCCTCCCTGCTGACTGCACGCGTGAAGAACTCAAAAGGACGAAGCATGTCTGTCAGGCTTTTAACTAGCTCCCATTGCGCCGCATTTAACCTCAGGTCCTCCTTCACAGCTGTACCCATTGTTAAGAAATACTGATCGAGTACCGTAAACTGCTCATACAGACGCTCAAGCATGTAGAAGGTTGAGTTCCAACGTGTTGGCACCTCCTGGATGAGTGCTTTCACTGGCATTCGACGTTCATGTAGCAGGCTCCTCAGATGCTTCCGGGCCTTAAAAGAATGGCTGAAATGGTTGCACATTTTTCGGCAGGTGACCACTAACTGGCATGCTGGACGTTCTTTCTCCAAGAATTTTTTAACAACCAGGTTTATACAGTGCGCCAAACACGGCACTCTGAAATAGTCACCCAGTTCCATGGCCTTAACTACATTGGCGCCATTATCCGTGGAAACATAACCAATGCCGCGTTTTTTTGGAGACAGCCAGTGAAAGACCTTTGTGTTGAACTCATTCAAAATGTTTTCTGCTGTATGACGTTTCTCCAAGCCAAACATGGCTAGTGTTGCATGTTTCCGAGCAGCTTTAAAAACTTGGTCCAGGTCAGCACCTGCGTTTAGTTTTGCTTTAATCCCTGAAAAAGATATCCAGTGTGCAGTGATGCACATGTAATCAGTGCCTGCGCCACTGGTCCACATGTCTGTTGTGAGATGTATAGTGTGAACAGCACTCTTCTGCAAAGCTGCCCCAATCACCTCCAGCACATCTTCATGTAGTGCTGGAACCGCAACTCGGGCAAAATAGTACCGGCTAGGAACCTTCCATTTAGGGCAGAGCGCTGCCACTAATTCGAGAAATCCAACCCCTTCTACAAAAGAAAAAGGTAGAAGATCCAGCGCTAGCATTTTAGCCAGCTCAGTGTTATACAGACGCACCATTGGGTGGTTGCGGTCATATGGCGTGTCTGAAAAAAACATTGTTTTAATGTTGCCCTGGACCATTTTACGGGATGATGATGATGACTTCTTCGACCCAGTTACGCTCGCTGATGAACTTTTTCGCATTGGTGTCTCACTCTGTCCCACACTCTTAGTGTGGCTCCCAGAAGTACTGGGTGTAAGTGAAGTGTGTGACACTTCTTCCTCCTCGTCATCATCAGATGGAACATCAACGTTTTCTCGACTTGCAATTCGGGCTATCTTGATCTCCTTTAGGTGCGCAAACCATTGGACAGCGTGCTGTCTCTCAAGATGACCTCTCTGGCCTCCAGTCCCATAGTTGGTACCAAGCTTACCACGACTAACTGCAAGTTTACAAATGCTACAAATGGCTATGTTTTCCCTTTTTGTGGAAACACTAAAGAAGTCCCAAACTGTGGACTTGAAATGTCTGTGGGGGCCGGAGGAGGCGATACTGGTGGTGGCCGTGCTGCTAATGCCAGATGAAGTGGAGGATGTGTATTGCTGAACTTTACTATGTGGTGCACTTTCACCACCACTAATTGAGGTCGAGGTGGATGGAGGTCCCTTCTGGCGAGTAAGAAATATGGAAGCGGTACGTTGTGGTGTACTAGTTAACATCAATGATTCTGGTGTTCCCATTGCCTCCTCGTCGACTTCATCATCACGCTCAGCAGCTTGTCGGGCTAGGGTCAAAATGTCTGTTTGCTGCATGCCCGCTGGGGCTTCAGTGACGTTAGTGATGATGACTGCGTCATCGTCGTGAGAGTCTTCAGCAGCAGGAGTATACGGCACTTCTTGTTGAGCGTCATCACACTCCATAACTTTGAGAGTTTCGACGACCTTCCTTTTACGCTTACCTACCTTTGTCAGATCATGGTGTGCCTCCTCAACCTCACTCTCAGACGGCAGTGGTGCTGGTTCCCAAGTAAGATCCATATCATCAGAAGGAGGTGGGCTTGAAGAAGATGTAGACACCAACACCCTTGATCTTTTCCTTGCTCGGGATGTGGATGACAATGAATGATCATCAGGAGGAGTGGCTTCCTCGAATGATACCTCGGCTTGATTGTCGATTTCCAGATGTGCCCCTACTTCTGGAGGAACAACTATTGTGGCCACTTGTTGTGCCCCTCCATGCACCTCTGCTTGCTCCTCTCCTTGCGCCGCCTCTCCTTCCACATGTACTTGGGCTTGTACTACTTGGACATGTGATTGTTGTTGCGGCTGTGGTTGTTCAACACTCGTCAGATGAGTTACAACAACCTGTGTTGATTCTTGAGGGACATTGCTGCTACTTTCTTGCGATGAGCCAACATCACTGGTCGATGGTGATTGAACAACTATACTGGCTGCCTCTGCAGCACTCAAGGGCTGGGACCTAAGTTGGCGTGGTGGTGGTGGCACTGAGCCCAATGGAGCGGAGGTGCTGCTCCCAGCTTGGTCCCCAGCAGACCCCGCTGCTGCAGCAGGCAAAAAATGTGGCGGTCGTCATCACACCAGTCTCCTTGGCAAGTGGCGCCACTTGCTTCTTCTGCTCCTTACTGGCAACTTTCTTGCTAGAGGAGCTACGGGCAACTTTTTTTGGGGCCATCTTCTTCAGATGTCACTCTGAACAGCAGGCCGCAGTTGCACAAGTTGCAGAGTTGTCTGTGGCCACACGTGACGTTGTGCTGCACACACCGCAGCAGGACTTCTTCCTGGCACTGGTGGTTCTCTTTTGCACCTACAAGCAATGGAGGACAGAGGAACATCAGTTATACACCCCAAAAAGTCGAAAAAACACACAAAAATCAGCACAATCCCAGCCCATCCATGGCCTCAATGGTGTTTAAATTCAAGAAGACAACCCACAGAAAGACTAGGCCCATGCAGCACTCACTACCCCTGGGCAAAAGGCCCCACCAGCAGCCCCAAAAAAACGACAAAAAACACAAAATTCAGCACAATCCCAGCCCATCCATGGCCTCAATGGTGTTTAAATCCAAGAAGACACCCCACAGAAAGACTAGGCCCATGCACCACTCACTACCCCTGGGCATAATGGATGAAAGCTAGGCAAAATAAGTGCAGGCCTCAGACACTGCCTGTCTTCAAAATGGCCCCTTGCACCCCAAGCACATGTTGCCTGCACCAGCACTCAAGATGGCCACCACCACCACCCACGTGGCCAGTCCAAATCAACAGTAGCACCCCCAAAAAAACGAAAAACACACAAAAATCACCACAATCCAATGCCATCCAGGATGTTTACATTAAAGAGAGTGAGACCCCACAGGCAGACTCAGTCCATGCACCACCCACTACCCCTGGGCAAAAGGCCCCACCAGCAGCCCCAAAAAAACGACAAAAAACACAAAATTCAGCACAATCCCAGCCCATCCATGGCCTCAATGGTGTTTAAATCCAAGAAGACACCCCACAGAAAGACTAGGCCCATGCACCAACCACTACCCCTGGGCAAAAGGCCCCACCAGTAGCCCCAAAAAAACGACAAAAAACACAAAATTCAGCACAATCCCAGCCCATCCATGGCCTCAATGGTGTTTAAATCCAAGAAGACACCCCACAGAAAGACTAGGCCCATGCACCACTCACTACCCCTGGGCAAAAGGCCCCACCAGCAGCCCCAAAAAAAGGACAAAAAACACAAAATTCAGCACAATCCCAGCCCATCCATAGCCTCAATGGTGTTTAAATTCAAGAAGACACCCCACAGAAAGACTAGGCCCATGCACCACTCACTACCCCTGGGCATAATGGATGAAAGCTAGGCAAAATAAGTGCAGGCCTCAGACACTGCCTCTCTTCAAAATGGCCCCTTGTACCCCAAGCACATGTTGCCTGTACCAGCACTCAAGATGGCCACCACCACCACCCACATGGCCAGTCCAAATCAACAGTAGCACCCCCAAAAAAATGAAAAACACACAAAAATCACCACAATCCAATGCCATCCAGGATGTTTACATTAAAGAGAGTGAGACCCCACAGGCAGACTCAGTCCATGCACCACCCACTACCCCTGGGCAAAAGGCCCCACCAGCAGCCCCAAAAAAACGACAAAAAACACAAAATTCAGCACAATCCCAGCCCATCCATGGCCTCAATGGTGTTTAAATCCAAGAAGACACCCCACAGAAAGACTAGGCCCATGCACCACTCACTACCCTTGGGCAAAAGGCCCCACCAGCAGCCCCAAAAAAACGACAAAAAACACAAAATTCAGCACAATCCCAGACCATCCATGGCCTCAATGGTGTTTAAATTCAAGAAGCCACCCCACAGAAAGACTAGGCCCATGCACCACTCACTACCCCTGGGCATAATGGATGAAAGCTAGGCAAAATAAGTGCAGGCCTCAGACACTGCCTCTCTTCAAAATGGCCCCTTGCACCCCAAGCACATGTTGCCTGTACCAGCACTCAAGATGGCCACCACCACCACCCACATGGCCAGTCCAAATCAACAGTAGCACCCCCAAAAAAACAAAAAACACACAAAAATCACCAAAATCCAATGCCATCCAGGATGTTTACATTAAAGAGAGTGAGACCCCACAGGCAGACTCAGTCCATGCACCACCCACTACCCCTGGGCAAAAGGCCCCACCAGCAGCCCCAACAAAATGACAAAAAACACAACATTCAGCACAATCCCAGCCCATCCATGGCCACAATGGTGTTTAAATCCAAGAAGACACCCCACAGAAAGACTAGGCCCATGCACCACTCACTACCCCTGGGCAAAAGCCCCCACCAGCAGCCCCAAAAAAACGACAAAAACACAAAATTCAGCACAATCCCAGCCATCCATGGCCTCAATGGTGTTTAAATTCAAGAAGACACCCCACAGAAAGACTAGGCCCATGCACCACTCACTACCCCTGGGCATAATGGATGAAAGCTAGGCAAAATAAGTGCAGGCCTCAGACACTGCCTCTCTTCAAAATGGCCCCTTGCACCCCAAGCACATGTTGCCTGTACCAGCACTCAAGATGGCCACCACCACCACCCACATGGCCAGTCCAAATCAACAGTAGCACCCCAAAAAAAACGAAAAACACACAAAAATCACCACAATCCAATGCCATCCAGGATGTTTACATTAAAGAGAGTGAGACCCCACAGGCAGACTCAGTCCATGCACCACTCACTACCCCTGGGCAAAAGGCCCCAACAGCAGCCCCAAAAAATCGACAAAAAACACAAAATTAAGCACAATCCCAGCCCATCCATGGCCTCAATGATGTTTAAATTCAACAAAACAGTTGTATAATGCACCCATAACCAACCCTGGTCCTACTGGATACTGTGGCTACCCACAATATATTTTATTTAATGTTCTGAAAAAGTTCCAAGATTGTAGTTGCAGCAACTGTAATGCCCCAACAAACTTACTTGTGAAAGTTGATTTCTAATCCAAAAGTGATCCAAAGAAAGTCAAAAAGGCCTCAAATCCAAATATCCAGCAGCACCCACAAAAAGTAATCCTTCCAGGTCAAGGTCCAAATGAAAGTGACCAGCACATGAAGAAAGCACTGGGAGGAGCCTGCTGGACAGGAACAGGAAGTTGGAGACTGTGGGGCACTTCCTTCCTTTCCCCCCCCCCCCAAAATGGACTCCTTGCAACAAAAAAGTGCAGGCAAATGTCAACCTGAGGAGTGATTCTGATAAAAAATCATAATTTTCTGAAGGTTTATGCTGTTTGCTGGTGGATTTCTTGTGCAGAATTGCAAATTCTCTATTTCGCGAGTGCAAGATTGTTCCTGCCCGCCGCACCTACGTGTTCGCAATTGCGAACTCTCGCGATGCGTGCTGTGCAAGGTAAGGTGGCAAGCCGCGATGACGTATTCGCGGGCGCCAACTCCCGCGGGATCCCGCAGCAAGATCCAAAATGGCGCAGCACTCGCAAAATATCGAGAAAAACTACTCGGCAAACGCTGAATGACGGAAAGTGAACGCCGTGCGCCACGCCGTGCGCCACGCCGCGCGCCGCAATATTGTATCACCAAGCAAAAAAATCCGCCGCGTGCGAATTGACGGATTTTCGGCAAATTCGCTAGAGTTCGCGGATTGCGAATTTACCGAAAATCCGCAAATTCCGCAAACGGAACGGATTTTACGCCCATGCTTAGTCCTGACCTACGGTGGTCTTGTCCTGATTCAATTTGGTACATACTTATCCTGCACCTGTTCTATCCTGTTGGCACCTGCACTATCTGGGGTCCTATCCTTTATCCCAGCCTGTGGCCAGGGTTGGTCTTCACACCATTCTAGGTAAATATAAAGCTGCATGGGTATGTCATAGTGCTGTTTCCCTTTTTTTCCTATAATCTAATGCTTAAAGAAAGTTTATAATATTTCTGCATCATTTCACTTTGATTCTGTTCTTTCAAATTGATTAAATTCTGATTGGTTAAGTATGGACTCTAACATTTAAGAAAATATTTAGATAAAGCATTTAAATCTTTCCCGAGTCTGTGGTTATTTTTTGAGTGAAAATATCTATTTACTACCTATTTTCTTGCTAACTCCTTTGATCTCTTAGGACTCTAGGTACCGGTGACAAGGATTGGTAAGTCAAGGTATAGGTCCTAAAAAGATAAAATTAATCACTGGTTAAGCATAGGTTTACCTATTAAAAAGTGTTATATTTTAATGTGCCCAGGTGAGTATGGTAGAATTCTGGGCAGGTGTACCCGTGCTCTATCAGTATTCTTTTGGTAGCAGAGTAGTGGTTAGGGTTTAGTTAAGATAGGTAGTTAGTCGTGTATTGATTATTTTTGAAATTGCATTGATCTTATGTATTAACTGAAACCCGTTTGTATTGTCCTATGTTTTTTGGAATCCAATAGCGGGTGATAAATGGAAGCCACTTTGAATGAGGTCACTTGCCTAAGGAAGTAAGTGCAGGTTTAGGTAAAACTGGAAGCGCTGATTAGGTATTTTCTGTATGAATGTGTGAATAAATGATAGCAAAGGAGTTTGTTGGTGAAACTTTGGCCTTGTATCACCTTGAAAGGGTAAGCCTGAGGAAGTGACAGGTTCTCTAATGCTTGCATGAAGAGTAGGCAGAAGGGATCTACTTGCAGTGTATGAAGAGTAAGCAGAAGGGATTTACTCGCAGTAAAGAAATCATCTTTCCTTTGAATTTAGTCACTTAGGCACAGTGGCAAATATTTTTACGTTGTTAATTAATGAGCATTGCATTTAAAGTGAAAAGAAATAAGTTCTCGTAATATCTTGCAAAAGAGGGAGTCAGTTGCGGAGCTGTGCTGACGTCACTCAGAGCCACGCTGTTATTGGTTGAGACAGCGGGTGTGCAGTTGAGGTAATTGTAAAGGAGGGGGAGTGCAGGAGTGTGGGAACTTGTCCCATGAGAAAAGCCGCGCAATCATTGGTCAAAAGTAATTTGAATTCAAATCACTGATTGGTTCTCGAAAATAAGAAACGCGCTGGTATTGGTGAAGCATTTAGTAAACAATTGAGTGTAGCTGCATATTAAATTAATCGCTGCAAATTATATGTGGCATTTAGATCCACAATTATAGGAAATAGACCCGATAAGAGGTACTTCGGTTTTGAGCACCAGCAGTACATAAGGGGAAGACCTGATATCATGTACGGAGGAGAGAGAAAAATGTTGCTATTTAAAAGAATTAAGAATTTCTTTAAAAAGGACAAGACAATTAAAACTGGAGAAGGGATTATTATTCTTTCACCAAATACGCCGGCATCATACATGATGGTAGAAAGGGGCTACCACACCTGTGTGTGGTTAGAAAATTGGACAGAGTACACAAAAGATGATGGTGTTTTGGCATTTCCAGAACATGGTACCTTTAATGGTAGAGTTTTGTACAATTTGAGAACACGCATGAATGAATTAGATCCCAGACCTAGTTTAACTCAGTACGAAGCATTAGAGGAATGGGAGCCTGAGGCTTTTGAGCTAGATAGACCCAGAAGCAACAGAAATTGGAGTAAATTTTATCCCAGATTTCCAAAAGAGACAAGAAATAAACGAATGAAGAAATGGAGACAGACTATGGTAGTAGAAGGATTATATCCGGTACGGACTTTAGAGGAAGCGTCAGAAGGCAAATGACAGAGAAAACAAAAAAGTTAATGATTAGTGGTGAATCAGATGAGGACTATTTGGAAGATTTGAGAAAAGGAAAAGTCCACCACCTTACCATGTAGAAGCAAATAGAGTTAACCCTAGCGCCCCGTTATTAAAACCACCTTTGGTTCCGCAAGTAGTGCATGAAACTTCATTAGAAAAAGCTCTACAGGTGAGGGAACGAGCAGCCATAAATAAACAGAGAAGTGAATGAATTCAGAAAATTTCACAGTTAAATATGAGTCCTGAAGCCTTAACCATTCCGGTAACCATAGGTCCCGTTGTTCCATTATATGGAGAGAAACAGTCCTGTCCTAAATCTCCCGTTCTGACTACACCTATAATGCAATCTAGAAAAGAACCCTTGATAATTGATGACCAAGCAAGTGAATGTGAGTCAGTGATTTCCCTGATGGATTAACCTATAAGAGAACCGGTGGATGATTCATTCAGGAAAAACACTCCTGGAACTTCTAGAGAGGTACGGATGGAAACATCCTCAGGTACAAGAAGTGTTACCATAGTATCCCCAGAAGAAATTGAGAGATGGTCCCGAGAAATAGAAAAAACAAAATCACAGCCAACGGTATTGGATATTTTTAAATTAAGAGTTGAATTAGAAGAAATGATGGCTGGAAATGTGGGTTTAGAAAGGTTAAACACTCTCAATGAGGACGAGGTGTTGTTTATATGTCGAAGTATCACTTGCAATACTAAAACATTTCATGAAAAGTTAATGAGTTTGGCTCCTGGAATGGGAATTGATATTGGAAAATCTAAAGTTTTACAGAAACCTTACAGAGCTGAATTTTCTGACAAAGATTTAGATAACATGAATGTGTCAGGACGTAAAGTGCAGATCAAGGAGTTACTGTCATTGTTACAGAAGTGGGGTGATTTAGGCAAATGTAAAGCTAAATGGGCATAGAAAAAGGAGGAGGCCCAAGCGAAAAATACTGCAAATGAATATTTATTAAAAGAACCAGAAAAAGTGGAAAGGTTGTGCCCGATGAGAGAAGTGCCTGCAGGAAGGTTATGTGCATGTTCCATGGTCCCGACAAGATATTTTGTCATTTACGAATGATTTCCCGAAACTCAGAGAGAAACCTGTAGAGTGGTACAGGCAGGTTGAAAGATTTGTAAAAGTCTCAAAAGTGCTGCTAAAAGATTTAGATGGGTTATTTGATATTGTGGTTCCTGTGGATCTATGGACAGAATGTAAGATAGCCTTTGATTGGCCTAATGATGAGTACCCTAGAGACACGAAGACAGGAGCCCGTCAGATGAAGTTATGAAAAAATATAATCAAGTAATACTGTACTGGAAAGGAAAGGTACCCCCAAAGGAAACTGACTGGACAAGAATGGACAGAACTACCCAAAATAAGGATGAATCAGTACATGTATATTATGAACGCCTTTTACAAGTATTCAAGTATTCAAGCAGTACAGTGGTTTGGAAAGCATTGACACGAAAGACATGACCCATTTTATTTATCGATTTGTGTCAGGGCTAAAACCAGAAATTTCGCAAAGCATTAAAGATGATAAAATCTGCTGGCAGGCCAATAGATAAGATACTTAAGTATGCAAAATATTGTGGGGATGAAATTGACAAAAGAATTTAGAAGAAAAGGTAATGTGGTCACAAGTAAAATTTGCAGAGCAACAAGAACTTCAGTTAAATCAATTGAAAAATAATCAGAACCAAGGAGATGGAAATGGGGGTAAACCAAGAGCTAGAATGAACAGAGAGGAGGCCAAGAAGAAATTTCCTTGTCACGGATGCAGAAAAATGGGGCATTGGAGGAACGAGTGTAAAGCTGTATTGAGTAACCCTGTACCAAACAATAATTTGAATTCACAGACGCAGAATGGGGTGACAAGGAAGCCACAGCAACAGGTAATACAGAACCAGTTACCACTTGCACCTATGCCAGATTCTGCGAGCCAAGCAAATTACAAAGTGGATACCACAAATTGGGAGGGAAGTGGAAGGAGAGACGCAGTGACATCACAATTTCTTTTGAGTGACGCATTTTTTGAGGAAGATAGTTACTGATGGTGCCTGAGAGGGGAGGACGAGGAGTGCGTACTTGGTGCACCCTTGCCGGTAGATCAGTCAGGTCCATACATTGAGGGAAAAGTTGAGGGAAATGATGTTACCTTTTTGTTAGATACTGGCGCTACCCATTCTACTGTGAGAACAGCAGATGTTCCAAACCTACCCCTCTCGGGAGAAGCGATCCACGTAGTGGGCGTTTCTAATAAACAAATTAGTACCCCTGTTACAGAACCTATGGAAATAAAAATAGGTAATTTTAAAGAAATGCACAAATTTGTGCAGTGCAACTCCAGTCCAGTGAACCTATTAGGTAGGGACTTGCTGTGCAAAATGAATTGCACAATCTTTTGCACCCCAGGTGGTGTTGAAATTCAAACCCCAGATGAAGATGGAGTTTATAAATTAATGTTGGCCAAGCAAGAAACAGAAATTAAAAAGATGTTAGTGGAAGACCTCCCAAAAGAATTACAGCGTACGATGAATCATGAAGTGTGGGATTTCACTGGGAAAGATGTGGGACTAACGGCAAATGTTGACCTAGTAAAAGTGACAGTGAAAGAAGGTGCATTTTACCCACACATTCGACAATATAAAATGAGCCCAAAAATAAAAGCAGGTGTTGCAGCAGAAATAAGGCGATTGGTTGAGTAAGGCATTTTACAAGAAATAATGAGCAGTCCATGTAATTCACCAATAATTGGCATAAAGAAACCGAGCGGGAAATACAGGGTCGTACAAGACCTGTGCAAAAGCTAATAAAGTTGTCGTCCCATGTTGTCCACTTGTGCCAAATCCTGCAGTGATTCTGTATCAGATACCGTGGGGAGCAGGATGGTTCATGGTAATTGACTTATGCCATGCATTTTTCTCCATACCATTACATCCAGATAGCAAATATCTTTTCTTGTTCAAATTCGACGACCATGTCTACGTTTGGAACAGCGTCCCTCAGGGGTACACAGAGAATCCATCGATTTTCAATCAGATATGGAAAAAATGTCTTGAATCTCTGGTTTTGCCCGGACAGTCTGTCCTGGTGCATTATGTAGACGACCTGTTGGTGGCGTCTAAGACTCGAAATGACTGTGTTGTTGATACCATTGCATTGCTGAATCATTTGGCAGAAGGAGGGCATAAAGTATCACCTGAGAAATTGCCATTCTGTACCACATCAGTAAAATATCTGGGGCACCAGATAGAGGTGTCAGACGAGTTACCTCTGAAAGAATCTAAATAATTAGAAACATGAATCTACCTCAGATACAGAAAGAAATAAGAATGTTTCTTGGAGTTGTAGGTTACTGCAGGCAGTAGATTGTGGGATTTGCAGTCCTAGCTAAACCTCTGATACAGATGACAACGAAAAGAGCAAAAGACCCAGTAGAGTGGGATGACGAAAGCATGACTGCCTTTTTGAAGCTGCGAGACTGTCTTTGCTCATCTCCAGCCTGATTATTCAAAAGAATTTACATTATTCTGTGATGCACACAACAATTGTGCATTGTCTGTTCTGACCCAAACTCATGGTTTAATGGGATGTCCTGTGGCATATTTTCCATCCACACTAGATCCAGTGGCATCTGCATTGCCAGGTGTCTGAAAGCAGTAGCTGCAACCTACATGAGTCTTGAGCAAAGTGAATCCATCATTATGGGACACCCTGTAACCGTGTATGTTCCACATTCAGTGGTTATTCTGTTAACCAGAACACATACTCAGTATTTGACTCCTAGTCGGCTGACTAAGTATGAGCGCATTCTTCTAGGTGCAGGGAATGTGACCATTGCCAGATGCACTGTTTTAAATCCAGCTACACTGTTAACCGAATCACACTTCGCAGAAGTGAAAGGGAAAGTTGAGCATGATTGCATCGACCTCACAGAATATAGTACAAAGCCATTGTTGACATTTGAATATGAGCAGTTTGTATATGGCTCATGCATGAGACATGAGGAAGGAGGATTAAGTGCTGCAGCTTATGCTGTGTGTACTTTGTGGGGTCCAGTGGAAGCATCCTATTTACCTGGAGTCAAGTCTGCACAAGTAGCCAAATTAGTTGCATTGACAAGAGCCTGCAAATTTTGGAAACATTTGAAAGTAACCATATACACTGACAGTCAGTATGGTTACGGGGTTGTGCATGACTTTTGCCAACTTTGGATGCAAAGGGAGTTTCTGACTTCTTCAGGTACTCCTATTAACAATGGACATTATGTACAAGACTTATTGGAATCAATTCAATTACCAAAAGAAGTGGCTGTGGTCAAGTGTGCTGCTCACCAATCTGGAAATGACCAAGTGACAGCAGGTAACCGATATGCTGACCAACTAGCCCAGCATTGTGCCAAACATAAGATGGCAATACATAAGAAAATCGATGCACGTGGAAACAGCTGCCAACTTATGTTGCTTGAAAGAGTGTAAACATTGAAAAAAGGGGGAGGTTTGCAAAATGAGGCAAAAAGGAAGGAAAAAGAAGAGTGGGAGAAAATAGGATGTCAGAGAAGGGCTGAGGATGGTGTTATTGTTTACCTTGATGGGAGACCTGTGTTACCAGATTGTATGCTTGCTCCTATGGCTAGGATGTATCATGGAAGCTCACATATAGGTAGAGACACGATGATTAGACAGTTCAGACAGAGTTGGTTCAATGCGAGATTCAGGAATGTAGCAGAGAGTCTTTGCCAGAGGTGTATAACATGCGAAAGAACAAATCCTGGTACTGTAGTGTTGCCAGGAAAGATTGGAAAGGCAGAAGGTCCCTTCATACGACTCCGGATTGATTTCATCCAATTACCCCCTTGCCGAGGACCACATACATCCTAGTCATTGTCTGCCTGTTTTCAAAATTGGATAATAGCCTACCCTACACATAGAAATGATAGCATCACTGTAGCTAAGTTACTACTGAGGGTACTCATACCACGTTTCGGTTTTCCAGTAACGATTGAATCAGACCGAGGGTCTCACTTTAATAATGAAATCATTCGTATGATCTGTGAAGCATTTCAAATTGAGCAAAAGCTGCACTGATCATACCGCCCACAGGCTTCTGGAGTGGTAGAACAACTGAATGGCACAATCAAGTCAAGATTGGGAAAGATGTATGAATCTACCCGATTGGAGTGGCCTGATGTTTTACCTCTTGTTCTGATGGGACTCAGAAGCATTCCAGACAGAAACACAGGCTTGAGTCCCCATGAGATACTCATGGGAAGAGCAATGAGGCAGGCATGGGTACCAGGACACAAGCTGATAAATATATCTGATGATTTAGTGCTCGAGTACTGCAAAGAACTGGCTGACCAAGTGTGTTCTATCTCTCACCAGGTTGGGGAAGATGCTGTCGCCAGACAATCAACTCCAGCACATGACCTGAATCCTGCCTAGCACTAAGGTGGGGAGAGCCACATCAAGTGATATTGGTTACTACCACAGCTGTAAAGTGCAGGGGAATTCCAAACTGGATCCACCCGAGTCACACTAAGACGGTGACCGAACCTGATGAAATAGAGGCTGAAGGTTGTGTATCTGAGGGGTCTCAAGAAGTTTATCCCGAAGTAGTTGATGAAGAACAACGGAGCACCAGTCAAGATGAATGGATTCCAGTAGTCGACATACCTGCAGACTTTGTGAGAACCAGAAGTCAAACCTATCTAGATAGACAGAGTGATAGTGAGGATGAGTCAGGAATAGAAGAATGTACTCAGATTACAGAAATCCAAGTCAAAAGAAATTCTGAGGAGAACCAGATAAGGAAAGATCGGTGTACTCAGACATTTGAAAGTCCAGCCAGTACTCCAGAGTCTGAAGAGGGAAAGATAGGTATTAGGGCGAAAGCTCAGGCAGAAGACATCAAGAAATCCAAAGGCCTGAGCAGGACCAGATAGGTGTAGAAAAACGTGTTCAGGAAGAAGAAGGCGAACAAAGTCAAAGTCAAGTACAGCAAACTCCTGAACAAGGCCAGATTAGTATCTAGGCAGAAGAAACAAAAATAAGACTTGGACCAAGTCAGATAGAGAGGAATTCAGAAGTTGTCAGAGAACAAGTAGTGGCACAACTGAACGAAAATAAAAGAGCATTTGAAGAAAGTCAAAGCACAGTGCCAGCTAAAAGACCCTGAAAAGGAGATAAGTGGCCAGGTTATGTCAAAAGACTGAAATTTCGCCCTAAAACAATAAATGAAGAACCAGAGCAAGTAAATGAAATATCAAGCAAAGCTGGACCGTCCACAGAGCAACCCAGAAGAAGAAGTCCATGTTTGAAAAGACTGAATAACAAGTTTAAAGGACCTGAGTGGACCTACGTCATACTTGAAGATGTTGAAAATCTAGAACTGAGTGATGCGAACTGATTGTTGATCAGACTGACGAAGAAGTGAGACCAGCTTGAGAAAAGATTCACAGGTTAAATTCTGTGGAAAAGTTACAAAGAGGGGATAAAATCTCCTTCGTCAAACATGGCTGATTATAATGTTAACGGAAGCCCGAAAATAAATTGTTTAAATACATGTTGTAGAATATGTACATGTAGTATAGTAATAGTAGTTATAGTATGGTTTGGATTGACATTAGCTATACCTTACCTAATGAGCAAAGAAATGCAGAATAACACTAATATACCTGAGCAAGTAGGTTCACCTAAGACAATAAATACACATACACATGAGAAAGCATTTAGTCTTAATCAACCGGGAGTAGATTTAGAAGCACCAGATGAGGGAGACTTACATTATAGAAGAGCTTGAAATAGAACTCATTTATGTATTTTCTAATCTGTTAGTACATTATGTAGAAGCTATGAAAATCAGTGACTGCTATGTGTTCATGAAGTTGCCCACGTCAGTAGCTGAAGCGGTCACTTACCATCACTTCCTCTGACCTATGGAATTTCATGTAGCATTTTAGCTAGTCTGTTTTATAGAACTGGAAAATTGCAGTATTATTATTCTAATTTTGATGTAATCTTTTCTGAAGTTCCTTTACGTAGAAATTTAAATCGTATTTCTAGTACTAGAGACTCTACACACTTTATGGGAGAATATTTTCTAACAGTAGGATCAATAGATGTAGCCAAGGCTTACAAAGACAATCTAACATGTATATTACAAGAGAAAGAAAAGATGTTTTTAGATTTAGTCGAGAAAAGGAGACAGGATTTCCATGGAAAAGTCACTGATCATAACCGAAAGATTCCTAAATGGGCTGAAAATAAAGAGTTTACCTCTAATGGCAAGACTCAAGCTGCTAAGTTGCTGGATTTCGAAAAGAAAGGGAAACTATGTGGCATATTACCAACAACTAGCGATAATTATCGCTAGGTTGGCTTAGCGGCAATAATTTTATCGCCGTGTAGCAACGATTTTTATCGCTTAGGAGCCTTGATATTATCCAGGTTTATCTCCTAAGCGATAAAAATCGGCCGAAATGCATGAATATCGCTGAACAGTCAGCGATATTCATGCATTACCGAGCAAATGCTCTTAGCCATGTTATCCACCTCCCATTGGATAACATGGCTAAGAACTGCTCAGGGCAGGTGTTAGCTTTTGGAGATATTCACGCTTAGCGCGAATATCTCCAAAAGTTGGTAATAGAAGATAGCGATGTTAGCGACTGTTTCCAGTTGCTAACATCTTGGCACGCCCACTTTGCATGTCATTAGTGATAAATTTCTCTGATATGCAAAGCGGGGCCCAAGATGGTCGCTATCTCCTACTAGCTGTCGCTAACTGGTGTTAGCGACAGCTAAGTAATAGGGAGATAATTTTATCTCCGCTTTCTTGGCTTTTAAAGCCAAAAAAGCGGAGATAAATCCCTTGATAATATGCCCCTATGTTTCCATAGGGAGAACACAGATTATTATAACAATATATTCATTGGTTCCAGTGAATGTGAACACAATTTCAAAGTTATTGGGGGTTGGGGTTTCAAAGGTGGAACTGAACCAGTTTATCCTGGCATTTATTACATTTGTGGGAACAAGGCCTATTTTAAATTGCCTGATCATTGGTAGGCGAGTTGTTATTTCGGAATAGTATTCCCAAAGGTGTACCATTTGGAGAAAATTACTGGAAGCAATGAAGAAACTAATGGACTAACCCGTAGTAAAAGAGCATAATTTGCTGAAATTGTAGGTGACATATTTTGTGCAATAATACCTTCAGTGGAAGTAGTTCTGAACACTCAAAGAATCTGCAAATTGTCAACACTTCTAGTCGATTTTTGATGATCAATACCGAATTAGTTGCGGTAAGATCAATGGTTTTACAAAATCGACTTGCTCTTGACATAATATTGGCAAAACAGGGCGGAGCCTGTAGAATGTTGAAGATGCAACATTGTTGCACTTACATTCCAGACGAAAGCATAGAAATTAAAAGGTAAGCGAGAAATATTACCAATTTGAGTGAAGAATTGAAACCACCGGAGTTTGACAGTGCATGGAAGAGACTAATTAGTGGTCTCTCTGCAATAGGTAGTTGGTTCACTAACGTAGGAAAGAGTTTTGTAGGTAATATACTGATGCCAATGGTGGGAGTAGCACTACTGATTTTAGTTGCAAATGTCGCAAACATAAAAAGACATATAAAGTAAATCAGAAAGGAAAGAAAAGAAACTTCAGGGAAATTGAGCTTGAAGAATTAAATGGGGATTTGTACAAGAAGATGAAAAACTTCCACATGAATAATGGGGAAAAGCCTAAAAGAGTGTTTGAAGAAATAGAAATGAGTAAATGTTGAAAAGTTGGCATCTGTTTCTGTAATTTGTGATGATATAAAATATCATCAAAGAGGGGATTGATGGAGGAAGGTTTCGCACGTAAAGCGCTTTGCTTGGACTCAACCCTCACAAAATAATAAGTAATGTATTAACCAACATGTTTCGTCTCATTAACAATGCAAAACACGACATTTCTAGTAAGCTGGGGAAGCTTGCATATGTGCTTTTACTAACCATAACTCGATTAATCCAAAATGGCCGCCGCAACGGGGGAACTCTTCTGCGCATGCGTCTGTCATACTCACGTGGCATGACGTACTTACTGCTTCGGTGGGAAAACTTTGCTTCTCCACACTAGAACTAAAGATGGCTGCTTTATGTTCTCATGCGCTAATGCTTGCATTGCTGCTTTTACTAAGTTGTTTGTTCTGCATAATCCCTAATGCTGTAGTTAAAATAAAGTAATGGGAATAGAGTAGAGATAAGTGGTGTACAGTGCATTCATTTATAAAAGTTTCTAAAACTGTTTCTCTTTGACTTTGCTATTAGCTCGTGTTCTGACCAATTGAGTATAATGATGTTCCATTTTGGGTCCTGAAACTGGGTATGTGCCGAATTCACCCGAGTCTACAAGCCATGGCATTGAATTCCTGCCAATTCCCGACTTGCTAGAAGATGTTCCTGGGAACTCGACCTCCTGAACCTTCGAGAGGACGTCAAATTATACATTGTATTTACTATTGGAGCATTCATTATCGGGTGGAATACAAGTGCATGGGAAAATAAAATATTGGGAGGGAACATTAATCTGAATATTGAAGAGCATGACCTCATAACTGGCATGGTGTGATGACCTCTCCTCGTCTTTTGACCAATCAAATTGAAGGAATACACACTTTGCAACATTGGGGGTGGTACACTGCCCTGGAAAATGGTATAACTAAGGTAGGCTTAGCTAGTTATATTGTCTGACTTGTCCGAATAGCTCACCTGTCCCTGACACAACGCACTCAATAGGCGATCGAGAGCAGAGGTACTGGCGGAGCACTCAGTCAGAAGATTCGGGAGCAGAGGTGTTGGCGTCCCATAATAGGGCACAATGAGGCCTCTCATAATAGGGCACAATGAGGCCTCTCATAATAGGGCACAATGACCTAACCCCAGATATTGCAAGTTTTTGCAGAAAGTCGCAGCCCCAGGAACAGACGCTTCGATCTAATTCAACAAATTTGTTGCAACATCCACTTTAACGCTATACTGAATCTCAAAGTATTTTATGAGAGGAGAGAGGCCCGTTGGAGGAACAGGCCTTGTACGGATCATGTGTTTCCCCAAATCCTTCTCTAATGCAATAATCTGTTTTGTGGTTGATCATGTGTGTTTGGTTAAGCAATGATAAACAAGCATTGGCATAGCTAATAGGTCTCGCCTTTGGGACCCTATGTGTTTAGTTATCCATCACAATATCCTTGGTGCAACAACATCAACTGTTGCATAGTTAAACACTTATAAGGTCCGAAAGGTGAGACCTATTGGCTATGCCAATGCTTGTATCCTATAGGTAGCATTGTGCCCTCATCAGACTCTTACTACTTATAGAGGTATATCAGATTAATTCACATTTGCTTATTGAAATGAACAATTTTCAGTTGAAAGGATAGTTCTGTGATGTATACAAATGAAGGGGCAGTTTCTGCCATTGGGCATCGGGGCATTGCCCCACTCATATTTGCCCTTCTGGGCCTCCGTATAACATGTTTTGAAAATATACGTTGTTGCAAGACTTCTGAAACTATTACTTTATTCAAATCCACCTGCGAGCCATCCTTCGCCAGCTGCAGCTCTACAGGGGAGTGGGCCTTAAGTTTGATGGTCAAATGATGGCAAGGACGAGCACACAGCACCTAGGCAGCAAACTGCGCATGTCGGTTTGACAGCGGCCTTTCTCCGGGGAGTGGGGGTTGCTCTTAACCACAGACCCCTGTTTACCTGCTCACTTCATTTCTGGCACTGCTCTCATGCTGTGTAACAGCAAGAGAGCAGCATCATGATTGGCTGCAGGATGCGGTTGCCAGACCTAGTGGGGTCCTTTGGTGTAGTCTAGTGTGTGCACATGGCACCACGGGGGTGGGATGGTTTGCCCATGGAACAATGACCAATCACTGTAATGGCTTATTGTGAAGCCATGCAGTGATTGGCCATTTCTGCCATTGCTAGTCTGATCACTCAGCCTGTCTGTCTCTCCCCCCTCTCGACGAGCAAGAGGCAGGCTCGAGTCACTCAGTCATAATTCTAAGGAGTTAAGGAGTGGATGACACAACACTACTTTGGTCAACTAACAACAGCCAGACACTGGCTGGCAGGTGGCAAAATAGTGAAAATGGATAAAAGAGGGGGTACATACAGATAGCAGTTAAAGTTTAGTGGAGGCAATAGAAAGAAGCGGGGTTTGGCCAGAAATGCCAGGGAGGTGAGGCTGGGTTTAGTAAGGTTTGGTTAAATACAACAATGACAATCCCTGAACCTTACCGAACCCAAACTCACCTCTGCTGGTTCAATGAGCAAGAACATAAGGCCCATATCCTTTTGCATTACATCACGTGCTGCGTAAGTAACACGTCCGGGTCTCCCTCCATTTGGCCTATCTGGAATGGAGGGATCTGGAGTGAACAGAAGAATGTCTATAAGCACATGAGTTTTTCCAAATTCATAATGTGTGTGTTTTTTGCAAACTTATTAGAATTTTCATTTTATTAAAAATAAACGTGGCTGTTCCAAGGGTCGTGCAGTATTCGTGGTCGGTGGGATTGGTTCTATAGACTATTAGTGAGTGGAGAAAACAGATTTTTCTTTTGTAACTGCAATAAATGAATGCAAGTGAGCTTGGACTTAATTTTCCTTTTTTTGCAGTCCTGCAGTGAATGTCACTCAGCCCTCTGAACTGGTCTCGGTGACGGGTAGCGCCATGCAAAGCTAACACAAATACATTTTCACATAGCAACCTACTTTAAGTAATGTAACTCCTATTGCTTTGTAGTTTAAAGAGTGTTTATCAAAGATGCACCAGTCTCAGTGCTATGTGCCAAATACCTGATAATGCTCAGTTTGTATTTATTAGAATGCTGTTTTTGGCCGTATGTCACTTTATCGAAAGCCGTCATTTAAACTTCAGTTTCTTGTACTGCATGTTCTAATCGAAACATATGTGCGTGGTGATTATTTTAATACGTATTTGAGATAATGGAAACCAAAAAAGGGTATTAAATATTGTTTAGGAAATGTGTTGTGCGACTAATTCCAGTCCACTGTATCCTTTGGGTCTTACCAACATTAATTATAGAAAGGGAATCATGCTTGGTGATGCCGTCCAGCAAGCTCGATATTTCGGCACAGCTGTGGTGAAATTTGTGGCAAGAGGTAGCAAAGGAAAGCAAGACTTTTGTTTTTGTTCAATTACATCCTTGCTGAGACATTAAATAAATGTGTGTTTTTATATAGCTTTAAAAACGCACTTGTAACGGTTTCTAGCACCCATATCTGGTATTCCAATTTGCGACCATAAGAATAACACTGCTTTTGCAGTTTTATATGGACTTGACTCAAAGTCCTTTGCACAAGCACAAGTTACAATCTGTCATTCCACAGTAGCTTTGCTCTCTTTGAAAGGTCTGGGCTAAGGGTAGCCATTGGATTGGTTCCACTTAAAGCCCTGGGTGTAAGTTAAAACTCCTGCGGTTCCTCACCCCCCTCACCCCACTCCTCGGTGTCTTCGTTATCCAGGGCCTTTGTGGATAACTCTGCTATCATAACTACACTGCAACAATTGCTTTATTAACCACCTTGCTTTCTCAGATTTGCTTAACAATGGACCAGTTGCCCACTCTTTTTTCAAAATGATACCCCACAGCCCGCCACCCCACTTATGCCAGTCGGGTGCGCTTGCTACATTTGAACGCCACACAGCATTCAGCTGCAACATTTACACCCACCACTTTCAAATGTCACAAATCGCCACTGTACAACTGTGTTTCCTGTCAATATTGCACGCTGCAAACTGTGCACCATTGTTTTATAAATACACTGATATTGGAGAGCAAGGGAGGAAATTCTTTAATTAAAATGTTTCACTCCTAGGCCTTATCCTGTCCTGTTTACTGAGGGACTATTCATTCACAAAGTTCTCATTGTTTATGTAACCAGATTTGTTCTGACAACTCAGATGACATTAGGTCAGAGGGAAACTTATTGTTCATGTAAAGGCATAGTGCTAGGATGGTGGTATTAGATGATGTTTTATAATGCTGTATTTTGATTCACTGATATGTCACTACATTTGTTCACCTCGTGCTGACTTTGCGATTTGGTTTAGAGACTGTGTATGACACTTTGCCGATCCTCTAGGAATGCTGTCTGATTTTGTATTGATTTGCTGCACACTCTGGACGTTCCTAATTTCCAGATTTTTGCTCATGCTGCTTCTATTCTGAACTGTAAGACACCATATGGCAACTAATTTCTGAGGGTTATGACTGATTCTTTGAGACTAACTATATTTTGCCTTCTGTAATATACATTGTTGCTCCATTTGTATCTTTTTTTGTAAATGCTTTTATTAACAACCCAAATGACAGTGTGCAACAGTTATCAGTGGAGCTCACATCGGGTAACGTACACGTGCATTGATTTAACATGATGCATGTGTAGCATTATAAAATGCATGTCCACTGAATTATCAAGATACATGTTAAGCATTATAATGTCAGCTACATTTTGCAGGTGGAAGAAAAGAATGCAGGATGTAGCGAGTGCCCTCCTACTGTGCAAGGAGATTGGGGAGGGAGGGAGGAAGAGAAAGAGTAAGAGGATGAGGAGAACAACAATCCAACAACTTAAGAGCTCTACGGTCCTTAATATACAGATTATAAAGTGCAAAGTCCGTTCACACTCATATCACATTTGCAACGATGAACAGTGCCACAGGCAAGTTTGTATGTTTGCTATTACATAATGATGACAGGAGTGTGGGTCCTATGGTTGCTAGTCATGCCCCCTGGGAGGAGGTGGACGGCTGACTGGGTACCTGGGGCTTGTTGGAAGCCCAACCAGGGTTTCAGAAAATCAATTTAGGTAGAGTATGACATAGGTCATCCTACGCAGTGGTTTAATTCTACCAACTTTTGTGGTAAGATAGGAGCCCTTTTCTACCTTTCTTGTCCTGATGAATGCCGCGGACCCCTTGGGCCACATAGATAGAAACATGTTGACAATATTGACCACTATGGTGATGGGGCAATAACTTCCCCTTGCTCACCGGTCTTGTATTTTTTAATATCATATAATCCCCTCTTCAGAATAAACTCATTCTGGCGATTATACTGATTTTTAAACTCACTTATTTCCCAGGCCCCCACTTAGTTTTAGAAGTGCCTCCCTGTCTCAAGGTGTAGGCCCTCTCTCCACCAAACCGAGTTTTTGGAGAGCGAGGACTGCCGATGATGAAGCATGACACGTGGTGGTGTGTGAGGACAGTCCTTCACTTTTTGTGAGATGCCATCACACCCTTTAACTCAGTGTTTTCTAGGTTTCGGTCACTGTACTTGGAGCAGCTTCTGTTGTGTTTTCAACCTAACTCTACATCCCCATTATGGTATCATCTTAACCAGGAAGTGAAGTTTTGGAGTACACATTTAGTTTACATTTTAGTAAGGTGTTTAAACAATTTGAGCTTATAAACATTTGAATGAAGAGCTCAATTAACGCCTACACCGCGGCGGCAATTCTGCCGCGGTGCGGGCGTTCTAAAGGGTGGGTGGGGCGGGGCTGCGACAGCCAACGGTTGTTCGCAGCACCAGGGAGGGAGTGCTCCCATCAGCCATTGGCCGACGGGAGAACGGAAGGGGTTAATAGGATGGAGGCTACTGAAGAACAGTATTAGTTTACCCAGTCCTTTAGCAAAATACAAGAGACAGTATACAGTGTAGGCACTTGGAATCCGGCATATCCCTCTTAGGCATGTACTCATGTAGATTCTTCTGCTTCTGATTTGAATGTTAGTCACAAACTAAAGGCCCAAAATATTTGGCTTCGTTTTGTTTACAAGTGGCTCTTGATTTGATGTCTTTTGTTGCTGTCTTTACTAATGTTCTGCCACATATTCATCCTGCTTAAGAGGACGCTTTACTGATAAGTAAGGCATTACTTTGATTGAATTATAAAATTTGCGGTTGAATTTTGGAGCTTCAGGCATCCTAATGACTAGGTGTACTTCCCGGAGTGAGTAGGTACCTAAGAAAATTGGAGGAAAAATATGCCATCCTTTATTTTAGACTTGCAGTAAACAATTAGCATGTGCTTTTCTATGGTTCACTTGTAGGGGCTATTTCCATTATGTTAGTTCAACTTGGCTTTTTTTTTTTAAATAGACACCTACCTTACCTCTTACTTTGGAATGGCAATCACAGAGGTCAACCAGTGCACTCCCAATAGCAATTCTACTCTCCTATATTTATAAACCACCTGGTAATTCTTCAGATGGTATTTCTGTTGTCCCTGGCATTTCTGTCAATATAGCATCTTGTGCATGCAGGTTAAATAGGTACTCCCTCTCCCAAGACAAGGACCCAGTTTGTTTTTGAGGCTGCAGAGGTCAGGCACAGACTCGGCTACAGATAATAGGATAGGACCTTTGTCAACAGGAGACCAATGGCTGACTTGACCTAGATAACCAGGGTGGCGATTATCCTTTTGTAATGACTGATGTTTCAGGAACTGGCTGCAGCTCATGGATAATTCCCAAAATTGGTGAGCATTCCTCTTCTCTGTCTATCCTGTCATAATCATTGCAAGAATTAGATGTAAAATATCAGCTTGGATTTGGCATGCATTTATTTCCAAATCTCATTATGGGAGTCTGCAAGAACCCTAGGCTATATTTTCCACTATTATCAATGGTTATATGACCTTTAAGATTCTGGAAACCTCCTCCACTACATGGGGGCTTTTCAATTTTGGTAGCTTTTAACGCCTTGTGTGCTTCGGACGGCCCCTGGCCATCCGACGTCATGGTGGGCATGTGCGGAGAACGGCCAGGGGCCGTCCGAACCCCACCCACTCATTCATTCGCCCGCACCATGAGAGAATGTGCGCAGTGCGCAAAGGGTTAATCTACTCTACAAAGTGGTTCGACTACCAAATATTGTGAATTTAAGTATATATAGATAAGCTTAGCATTACTGTTTTTGACTCTAGAGATATGTACAGTGACAATGTAAATATCTTTACGGTACAGAGATGTGTAGCTAAGAAAAGTTCATCTTTGCTTAATCATATCTTACCATCACAATATTATGGTAGTCAATATTTGGTTCACAATATTCTTGCACGTCAATATTTGTGACCTTTACATTTAGAAAAATAACTCTGCTGGCACCCGTAACATTATGGCAGTTTGTCTACCCTGAACTACTAGGCACTGTTTTCTTGTTATTTTAGTGTATATTTTACAGATGCTATTTCCCCTTAATGGATGCAACTTTCTAAATTCTTTGCTCACTTCCTGGACACATGTGGATCATTGTGCATGCCCACTATTTCTATTGTTTGTGTTTAAAGAGCTTAAATAAAGTATTTAGAAGCATGGATAAAATATATATCAATGCGTGTGAAACAGGAAGCATTAATTAAGCAAACTGAAAATACAATTTGGCTGAATAACTAATATAATATATCTATCATAAACGAAAGATAAGCCAAAGGGGAAAAGTAGTAAGAAAAATATGTACCTAAAGAGCAAGTAGCATTTTACGTATTTTAATTTACAGAGGAAGGAAAAGTCTAAATAAGGACGAAAGGAAAAAGAAAACAGAAAAAGTAGGAAAGATAAAGAAGACAGAGAAGAAGGAAAAGAGAAGAAACAAAAAGAAAGAGAAAAGAGAAAAAAACTAGAGATATAGCAATATCTTCATCTAACATTATATTAAAATATGAATCTGAAATTAAACACATTGGTTCCCAAAATCAGAATAATGACTGTACAAATAATATAATGAAAGACAATAAACCAGAAGAAGAAAGGAGTAAAATATTCATGGTGGTTGATAAATAAAGGAAGTATCTTGATTACGTAATGACGATGCTGATAAGTAATTAGTAAGTGGAGACCAGAGGGCTTCTTTACAAATAAGTTGTTGAGAAGTTTTGGAAGAAGCTCGGTCCAGTCTGTGGTGGTAGCATAGAAGGTTCCACCAGGCGGAAAAGGAGACCTTGGAAGCATCTTTCCAGTTAGAGGTAAAAATCTGAAAGGCAATATCAATTAACAAATCCACAAATATGCCCACCTTGCAAGAGACAAACCAATCTGCAGATTTACTTCCCAAAAATATGGAATACATGTCAAAAGGGAAGTTAATAGTACAAATAGAGGAAATTGACTCACATACCTTAGTCCAAAATCTAGCAATATTAGGGCAAATAAAAAAGGAATGCATAAAGGAACCGGGAGTAGAAGGGCATACCCAACAATTCTGGGATAAATTGGAACTATATTTGGAGATTGATAAAGGAGTTAAAAATAGTCTATGGGAAAAGTAATGAGTAAGGAGTAAGAGTAAGGTGTGGCTCACTGGTTAGAGGTGGCAGACCTGGAAGCAGAGAAAGGCCCGGGACCAGGGTTCAATTCCCTACGCGGCAGGGTCGTGGACCAGGGTCAGCGGACTTGATAATTCTCACCTCGGTGCCTACTCTAACCAGGGATCACACTCGGCAACTCTGGGCATTAGCTTGCCTCATCTCTACAACGGCCCCCCACATTCGCCGGGGATGCCTGGTTTCACCTTGGAGATACCCAGTAGGGACCATCTCACAGGGATAGCCAGGACGGGTTCCCCAGCGGTCTACAGCGCCACGACGCCTCAGGGCAGCAGTGCGCTTTACAAGACACATACATTTACATAAAGGGTCTGAGTGGTACTAGAGTTACAAGAGGTGTGATGTATGCGTGTCCAGATGGAATTCCAAGTATGAACAGAAAGAGTACTTTGTAAATCAGATTCCCATATGAGCTCAACTTTACTTTTAGGACAGCTAGGGGAAGATAAATATAGATATTGGTAAACTTGGGAAGCTTTAATGAAAAAAGAAGTGGGTAAAGGTTCTAACAGGGGATCTTGAGAGGGAGAAGACGATCCAAAAAATAGGGAGAGCTGTTCTGTTAAGAGCAAATGTAGAGATTCATATCATAATTAAGAGGACGCCGATAAGTCAAAAGTGGATTGAACTTCTTGTAAGGAGAGACATTGAGAATCCCGTATTAATTGTTTAACTTGAAAAATCCCTTTGGCGGCCCGTCTTCCAAAATATAGTGCGATTGGACAGTTTAATGCTTTTGTTATGCCAAAGATAAAGACCCTTCCCGTTGTGCTGATTACCATCCCATATGTTTAATTAACCTTGATTGTAAGCTAATTGCTCTTCGTATTAATCAAGTCCTTCTGGATTTAATTGGTTTTGAATAAACAGGGTTTGTTAAAGGAAGGACGATTTCTGATAATTCCAGAACTTTCCTTAGTATAATTCATCTTGCCTCTAAGAGTTCTTCCCCTATAGCCTCCATAGCCTTGAACGCGAAAAAAGCTTTTGACCGTGTTCACTGGCTATTTATGATGCGCGCTCTCACATGGCACGGTTTTGGTCCTTCTGGTCTATCCCTTATTAAACTGTTATATTCCTCTCCGACTACCTCAGTTTTCGTTAATGGCTCTCAATCTTTTTATTTCCCTTTACAAAGAGGTACTCCTCAGGGTTACCCTCTTTCCCCATTACTCTTTATCCTTTCCCTTGAGTCAGAGTCAGAGTCAGAGTCAAAATTACTTTATTCGATTATATAAAAATCATAAAAGTATACTACACATACAAAATACACAAATATACACAAATGTACACAAATCAACAAAACAGTTCAATTTTAAAAAAAATCAATTAATTAATGGGGAATGTAGACAATTTATAAAAACAAATAAAAACAATTACATAGGAAAAGTAGGAAACAATTAAAAACATTAAAAGACATCATGTACCCTAAATCTGTCATATTACTTAAAATTTCATATAATTTCATTTTACCGATTTATTTAATCCCAACAAATCTACAACTCTAAGCAATATATAGTTTAAACTAGTCCTGTATACATTCCGTCATTGGGGTTCTCTGCAGTCTATTCCGTTTAGCACGTATAGATGTTACCAAAAAGTTTGCAACCCCAAACATCACAATAGGGGACACCATAAGTTGTAAAAACATCAATGCGGGTTTCACCTGCATGAATCCCTTGTCCCTTAAAAGTGGTATGATGTATTTCTTTCTGCCCTCAACAAAAAATGTTTTATTAAGTTAATCAAAAATAGGGAGGAGGAATGAGTGTCCATTTGCTTCCCTGGGTACGTTTATAGGTTATCGAATGCAAAAAAGGTTTTCACAAAAAATGGACACGCTTTAACCTAATATGAGGTAAGAACGCTGTCCGCACCCCGGCCCCCTCCACACTTTCCTTCCGAGGGGCAATCAATGTAATGAATTAACCACATCTGGCCGCTATTTACTAGCCCCACGCCTCTCTCGTAAAGTGTATATATGGACATCAATGAGATAATTTGTGTATAATATTCGCTCACCATATAAGACTCGTGAAGCGATATTTACATAACACGACGATTAAAATTTTCAATATGTATCGTTCTATCAGCTACCCAGTCCGTTGCCCCCTGCCTTCCATGATCCACCAAAGTAAAAGTTTTACTATAATAATACAAATACGATTATTTTCGAGAGAAAAATTTTGCTCTGGTGCCTCCGTGAATTCATATATGATTACATGTACTGTATATCCCTATTTTCTGTTTCTCTTTTTCAGGTTATAAGAGAATGTTTGGCCACTGACTAAATTGATTCAGTTAGCCATCGCAGTAACTACACTAATCGTGTGAGTAACTATTTGTGTATTGTTTGTTCTGTTTAGTCCTGACGAAAGCCCTACAGACTCCGTTGAGCCATAGGGGGCTGAAACATGTCGACACCTTTTAAAAATCACTACATTATACTTCTAGATCTAGTAGCTTGATCTAGTATAAGTACCAACCTTTTTAAATCATATAGTTCCTCACCATTATTAAAGTTTACTAGGAGTGGACCTATTTTTTAACCAAAACTCATTTTTTCTTTTTTCTTCTTCCTTTTGTTGGGGTTTCTAATTTTTACTTGACCCCATTCACGGATCTCTGGATACTGCAAACCTAGACCAGAGGAGCCTCTGGGTGAGGCAGGCACCTTACACTTTGTGGTATTCGATGATAATTGCCACAACTGCAATGTAGGGGCGGATGAAAATATACACCGCACATATATCTTACACATTGCGTTTTTTGAGAATACCACAAACTTTCTATCCAATGGTTTAGACTTGTTACAAGTGTCCATTTTTTGTGAAAACCTTTTTTGCATTTGATAACCTCAACAAAAAATGGGCAGAAAAAGACAAAATGTATCAAGTCTTGATCAGTAAAGTTATCACATTTACATGGGACATTTTCACTTGGAGTACACCATTTCATATATTCACCCATTAATAAATGTACTTGATTAAAACGAAATTTCGTCAAGAGCCATCGGTGATATGGTCTGTTCACAATAGTCAAATAATGCTGAATAGTCATAGTGGATATTACTGAATAATGTGCCCTTACTGTTGGTTTCTCGATTTCCTCAGCTTCACGGCAGAGCATTCTGTTAATCATGAATTGTACTTTAATCCAATAAATATCATCTTTACACAGGCTTTCGGGGTTAGAGTAAAGTTCTGGGCGACCCAATTGTATAGCAATGGTTTTGATATGTGTCAACCATTTTATATCTTTGGCTCTATCTCGCCCCATACAATCGCTGATGATTTTATGATTTAATGTCAAACTAGGGTTCAGCCATAATTTCACCCAAAGAAGTAGTGGGGCCATTTTAAGAGTATCCTCGATGTAGCCTATCCCTAGTTCTGTATGAACCGCGAAGGATGGGGTAGAATGTGGTAGACCCATTAGAGAACGGAAACATTTGTTCTCTTCTTTCTGTATTGGGGTAGGATCTTTATAACCCCATATCCCAGCACCATATCTTGCTAGAGCCAAGGTTTTGGCTCTATACAGGGTCAGTATGGCTTCTGTGGGTTTCCCTCCCAGCCTTTTCGCGAAACCCAATATGGCCACCGACGACCTGCGCACAGCCATTGCTTTGTTTGCAATCTGGGGAGTCCAGGTACCCATGTCATCGAATATTACTCCTAAATAGGTGAATATTTTAACTTTTGACAACACAACACCGTTACAGCGCAGGGTTTTCGTAATTTTCTTTCCTTTCCCCAGTGACATAACATGTGACTTTTCCATATTCACTACCAGGTCTAATTTCTGCATAAAAGTCCCAAAGGAATCGAGGAGCAACTGTAAGCCATTTGGGGTTCTAGAGATAAGGACCGTATCATCGGCATACATCAATACGGGCAATGGAATCCCTCCCATGCTAGGTATATCTGGTGTAGCAGTGGATAAAATGGTGTTCAGTGAATTGATATACAAGGAGAATAGCATGGGGGCCAGGATGCACCCCTGTCGTACACCTCTGGCTGATCTAAACCCAGTGGTACATTTCCCGTCCATTGTCATACGCACCGATGCAGTCAGGTCTCTATGCAAGTATGCTAGAATATTTACAAGAGCCTGGTCCATACCCAGCTCCAGGAGCATTGTCCACAGCCTCGACCTATTTACTAGGTCGAAAGCTGTGGACAAGTCCATAAAAGCCAAATGGATCGACCCCCTGGTGGCAACAGTATATTTACTGATGGTCAGGTACAAATTAAGGCACTGGTCCTCTGTACCTCTCCCAGTTCTAAATCCATATTGGGTATTACACAAAATTTCGTTTTCTTTTTCCCACTTATTAATTTTTTCTAGGATGACTTTACCTAATATCTTGAACGATGAATCGATCAGTGATATCGGTCTATAACACCTTGGGTCACCCCTTTGACCTTTTTTAAAAATGGGAATTATAATGGAGTGTGACCAAGAAGCGGGTATACTAGATTTGTCCATACATGGTAGGTTAAAAACATTTGCAAGGACTATAGACCACACATGGGGATGTGCCTTATACATATCTGCGGGAACCCCGTCTGGGCCGGGAGCCTTGCCAACCCCGGTTTCCTCTATGGCTTTTTGCACTTCCTTCACCGAAATTCTCAGCGGGGTTTCTGAGGTCATTAATTCTATGGGGTGAGAGGATGTGAAAGGATTAACAACGGTCTTACTGCCATAGATAGTCTCAAAGTGGTCCAACCATTGTTTCTCGGTAATATTGACCTCCATCACCTCATTTTCTCTTCCATTAAACAGCGGTGTATTCACTATGGACCAAAACTTAGCACTGTCCCTCAGGGTTAATCTATCGTATAGTGATTCCCAGGCCTTGGTTTTAATTTCTTTCTTACGTGCTTCCACCGTTATTTTATACTCCTTCCTCAATCTAGTTACTTCAACAGTGTCACGCGGTGTACTTTTCAGAGCGTCTAGCAAGATTTTGTGAGCCTTTGAACACTCAGCATTGAACCACCCGTGCACTTTACGGGACTTATAGTTAGGTTTACACGTGAGTGACTGTGCAACATTTTTACATATTAATTCAAAGGCATTTAAAACATTCCCTCTAGCGGTCAATGGGTCTCTACAAATGCTAATTTCTGTTCCTACTTTATCACACAAATCATTAAAAAAGTCATCAGGAATTATCTTAGACCATTTTACCCGTCTACCCTGATCATGAGCCCTGATTTTTGTAGAATAATTTGGTTGGGTTCCATTATTTATTATGATTGGGTTACTGGTATTTAACTCCATAATTACCGGGTTATGGTCGCTAAATGTCGACTGGATAGCATTATAGAAGATAACATTTTTAAGCAAACTAGGTGACACAAAAATGAAATCAATTATTGTATTACTGCCCCTAGCGCTATATGTCGCAACTCTATCTTTGGGGTTTACAAATTCGGGTTCTGATATATCTATATCTATCAACAATTCTTCTAGAGCACCCCCTCTAGCTGAGTGTTCAAAGTGCGAATGGGCCAAATAGTCATCTTCCAAGCAAACTCCATACCGACAATTCATTTCACATAGATGTATATTAAAATCACCCAAAAGTATATAATGAACGAAAGTGGATTGACTCTTTTTGTACTCATTTAAAAAATCGGTCAGCATAAGAATGTTATCACTGCCATGTGAGCCTTCTGTGGCATTGTAAAAATTAACATAAAGAATTTTTTCTCCCGTACTCATGAGTACCTCTAAAACTAAGCAGTTGGGGGAATTTACATTTAAAATTTTCATCACCCCCATATGTCTCACTGAGATTAAGAACCCTAATCCTCCCTTCTTTCTCCCTAAATGTGACTCTTGGGCTGGTAAGAAATGGGATACATAACCTTCTACCCAAAAATTACATTCAGTGTCCCAGGTTTCCTGAAATGCAACTACGTCATATTGTTTTATAATTTCTAGCCATAATATGTCTTCCCTTTTGGAACGGAGACCAGGGATGTTCCAAGTCATTATTTTCAGATTTCTCAATTCTGCAGTTTCACAGGACTGCTCCTCCTCCCTCTCTTGGCGGGACAGTCAGTTATTATCATCAAGATCTGATAAGACTGCAAAACTATTTCTCAATTCCAAATTAGGAGTAATATCCACAGTGCGCTTATTGAAGTAGGTCGTTTGGAAGCTTGGTGGCTGTGTTGCCCAGGTAGCTAAAGCTGCATTATGTCGAGGAGTGTTTATTTTTGCATTTGTAATCAGCAAAGGAGGTTGTTGTACTGTGCGAGGATAGAAGAAACCCAGTGAGACTGCACGAATTTCTCCCTGTGTAATATTTGTGGCATCCCCAAATAGCCTAGTACAGACATGAGGTTTGTTAAAGTTTATTATGACACAATCATCAGAGAAACGTTTATCTGTCGGTCCCAGCCAAGCTACTCTTCTTGCCAGGCTTATAGATGCTGAAACATCCCTTGGCCCCGAGCAGTTTGTATCACACCAGCTCTTTACATTTTCCATAAGGGTGACCTGGGTTTCTGACTCTCCTGCTTTAAGTGTCGGAACATTAACCAGTACTGCCACAAAGGGGGTTGCCTCTGGAGGTAAATTGACCATAGGTTTAAGGCGTTGTCCATTACCCAATCCTTGGCTAAGTCCTTTAGGGCGGCCCTCTTCATTTCCGTTCGGTCTATTGTTGTGCTTGGGTTTAGGTATATTTTGTGGAATTGTATATGCCACTTTGTCAGACGTTTTGGTTTAAGTTGTAAGGTCCAAAATAGGCGTATGTGGTAAAGGTGTCAGATTTAACTTAGTTGGGGCACTGTTTATCACTTCCATAGGTTGGCCTTGTTGGTTCGAAGGCTGAAGTGGCTCCAAGGCCAAGTGCTCCGTTACCTTTTTGAGTAGCAGTGAGTTCATTCTATCACATCTACCCAGTATACCAGATACACAGTCATTTAGTGTTTCCACAATATCATTGGAGATCTTAATCAATGTTTTTTCAATGGTGTCTGTTAGGACCCTTTCGATCATTTCCTTTAACGAACCTTCAGACTTAGTTGTGGATTGCCGTGGTTTTGTATTAAGTCTATTTCGCTGAACTTTTGTTTTATGAATTTTCGCAGTTTTTCTGGTTTTTTGCACATTGTATACTTCTCCCTCCAAAGTTTGGACGTGCTCAAGGACCTCTGTAACAACTATAGGATCTACTTGGCATATTGTGTTTTGGTGCTCGTGAACACTGTCATTTACAGTAGCAATGATGATATTGGGTTCTAAAGGTATCGGTTGTCTCTGGGGTATCGGAATCTCTACAGGGTCAACAGATGCACCATCCAACCCAAGTTCCCGTTCTTTCTCAGCGATTTCTTTATTTAACTTCCCCACCGCTGATGTTAAATATGTCATGATGTTTCCAGAAGCATTAGATTTACGTGCAATTTGCAATTTACTGGGGCCCCCTGTAATGGACGTCTGAAGCTTTCTCTTACCCATTCTTGCGATGCAGATTTTAGGGAGAGGCCTGCCCTGTCCTCTGTAGTCCCCTGACGGCCACAGACGGCCCGCCCTCTGCCCGGGCTCCGCCCGGCACCGCCCGCGCGCGTCCGCGACGCGGAGGGAGCTGCTTCCTTTTGTGCGCCTCCTGGCGCTGGACACAGGAAGTGGGCGCTGTTATTGCAGGGCAGGCTGGGAGCTGTGGTCCGTCCCGCTCTGCGGCCGTGCGATGGAGCTGCTCGGCGGCGGGGCGACCACAGCGTCAGATACCCAGCGGTGCGGCGGTGATCTCACAGGTCAGTGCAGTGCTGTGACCCCTCCTAGGGTCGGTGTCCAGATGTTTGTTCCCCCGCTCCTCAGTGGGAGCTGCTTCCTTTTGTGCGCCTCCTGGCGCTGGACACAGGAAGTGGGCGCTGTTATTGCAGGGCAGGCTGGGAGCTGTGATCCGTCCGGCTCTGCGGCCGTGCGATGGAGCTGCTCGGCGGCGGGGCGACCACAGCGTCAGATACCCAGCGGTGCGGCGGTGATCTCACAGGTCAGTGCAGTGCTGTGACCCCTCCTAGGGTCGATGTCCAGATGTTTGTTCCCCCGCTCCTCAGTGGGAGCTGCTTCCTTTTGTGCGCCTCCTGGCGCTGGACACAGGAAGTGGGCGCTGTTATTGCAGGGCAGGCTGGGAGCTGTGGTCCGTCCCGCTCTGCGGCCGTGCGATGGAGCTGCTCGGCGGCGGGGCGACCACAGCGTCAGATACCCAGCGGTGCGGCGGTGATCTCACAGGTCAGTGCAGTGCTGTGACCCCTCCTAGGGTCGGTGTCCAGATGTTTGTTCCCCTTGAGTCCTTTCTTCACTCTTTACGATACTCCCCCTCTTTTCAAGGTTTTTAAGGTTTTACACACAAATCTGTTGAAATTAAATTTAATGCTTATGCAGATGATATTATGTTATATGTCTCGGATCCCTCTACTTCTATGCCTGCTTTTACCGATCTTCTGTTCTCTTATGCAGCCTTGTCAGGCTATAAATTGAATTTTTTCAAATTTGAAGTGCTCCCTTCAAATAAATATTGTTTAAGAAGTATGTTTGAGGGTATCGATTTTAAATGGAATACTAACAATATTACCTGCTTAGGGATTAAATATTCTTCTACTTTTGCAAAAACGATTCAGGACAATTTGGAAGAAGTTAAAAGTATGGCTGACAGATGGTCTCCCCTCTTTTTGTCATGGTGCAGAAGATGAAAATGATGTTGCTCACAGTTCTTAATTTTTATTTATCTATGTTACTAGTTAAAATACCTTTGACATTTTTTAAAACCCTTAATAGCATTTTGAGTAAATTTCTTTGGAATGGTCAGAAAGCTCATTTTTCTTTCGCCCTTCTCTCTGCTCCTAAAGATCGGGCGGTGTCCAGTTTTATCATTCCTCTTTTCTAATTTGCCAAATCTTACCATATCTATCTGCTGTGGAAGAACCTATCACCTCAGTATGGCACAGATTAATCCTTTCCCTTTTTCTCTTTTGGCAAATTTTACTCATCCTCCTCAATCTTTTATTTGCCCAACGATTTCAAAATGTATTTCAACCTTTCATCCTATTAAATGTAAATCTCAAAGTCCTTTACAGATTTTTTTGGATTCACCTCTTTGGCATAATAAAAGCAGTATAAAGCAATGCTCATAATGTACAGAGCCCTCATACAGTGGCGTATCACAGGCCCCCAACAGTGCTGGGACCCGAGCCCCAGGGGGCCGCCTTAGCACAGTACCCTGGCCTGAGGGATCTTGGTTGAGTCCGGAGGGGGCCCTCCATGGACATGGCAGCGGGGCCAACTCGAATTTCGTTACACCACTGCCCTCAGACTGGCAAATACAAATAACACAATGCAATCCATACGTAAATGGGAAAAACACCTGGGTAAATAGTTCAATGAAAAAAAAAAAGGCAGGATTGAAGGCTTTACCGATGAAAGCCTCTAGGAATGCTAGGTGCAGTTCTGTTACCTACATCAGATGCATCTTACTCCCTCGAGATTATGTCATATTTTACCAGGTTTCACAGTACATGCCCTAGTTGTGGAAAAGAGGAAGCAAACTACTTTCATATGATGTGGAATTAAGCTGTGATATTATTTGGTGACTGCAACAACAACACTGACCAACTTAATGGGCATATCTTATTTGTATTCTCCACATTATGCGTATTGGGGGATATGCCTAGGCTCAAGAAAGCATCAATAAAAAGTAAGTTCATAGAAATAACAATATTGCTAGCTGAACATCAATTGTTCATGAGTTGGAAATCACCCACGCTGCCTGGGGTGTTGAGCTGGATGACAGAGATGAGAAAATTAGAGGAGGCTGGGATTGGCACATTTATAGAATGCTGAGTCGGAAAGCAGGAAACACAGGTGTGGCAGAGGCATGGGATGCATTCATACTACAATTCCCCAAAGGTAAGCTGAGAACCCAGTGAAAGGTTGACTAGCACAGGACATAACCTGGGTGGTGATGCTAGGTGAGAACATGAGGACATTGTAATGGAAAAAGGTCTAGAACTGGGGTGACTCGCTCTATATACCTTGTACTCAAGTGGAGTCAATAGCCATTATAATGTGAGACTATGAGGGCAACAGGTTGACAGCTTAGGAGAGGCAACTAGTACTATGTTTTACATAAGTGTGCATTAAAACACACTTAGGGGCTTATTTACAAGTTCCGTTTGCTGCTGTTGTGTCGAACATTTTTGAAGGCCTGCATCTGAATCTACTTGTAAAAAAACTGGCTGCGCCATAGAGAAATTAATATATGTAAGGTAGTTGTCCCCACCAAAAATCCACTGGAAAACTGACGTAGTGATATTTATGGGCTATTTGAAAAGTGACGTATTATTGGCAAGTGACATGCTGAGCCTGAAATGCGTCTAAATTCCTGTTCGTCGGTAACCCAGGCAGAGGGAATGATGCATAGGCTGTGGTATATGAAGGCAATGCACGCAAAACTGTCTGGCAAACTCAACTAGGCCACTGAGGTGCGCACTTTGCAGCTGGGAGTTGCAAGGAGAAAACCAGGACCATCCCAACCATAACCTCCTCCCCCACCAGGTAGGCAGCAGCTTCACTGAAGACGGGAGCACGCTTATCGAAAGTGGAGTTCCATCATTGATCTCTGGGACGATGAGGTCATCACCTACTACCAGATCAGGAGGGATTAAATAATCCAACTGCTACACCAGATAATGCCAAGTGAATAACCACCAACTTCCAGGTCCACCAATATTGCTCCACAGGTCAAGTTCATGGCTGTTCTCCACATGCTGGCATCTGGTTCATTCCAGATTACAATGGCCAAAGTGACCGGAATCTGTCAGTCAGCTTTCTCAGCCTTCCCACCCTCTGTCTTGCAAGCCATCATCCACCTAACACCCATGTGCCTTCGCTTACCCAACACACAACAACTGCAGCTGGAGACTAAGCACAGTTTCTATGCCATCTCTGGTTTCCTAAATGTGCTGGGTGCCATGGACTGGACACATGTACAACTGTTTCCCCTGCAGCAAACATCCAATCTGTACAGGAACCAGAAGCACACATACTTGATCAATGTTCAGGCCATTGTGCAGCATGGGGGATATTCACCAATGTGCTGGCCAAATACCTGTGTTCATGACGCTTACCTCTTCAGGCACTCCATAATCAACGAGCGCTTCCAGAATGGGCAACATGGGAATGGTCTTCTTGTAGGTAAGCCAAACTCAAGTACCTAACAGAACTACCAACAGTAAGAAATGCATGACATAATAGTCATCTTTGTGTCTGTCAATGCAGATAGGGACATATGTATGAGGGGTGTGCATCATACATGCACCATTCATTATTGTACATGTGTAATACAAACCGCCAAGTCACACAAGTTAAGACACTTTGTGTGTCTGTGAATGATGTAAAGATACAGAGCAATGCATCGTTGGCCAAAATTTAGTGTAGCATCACTGAGTGCAAGGAAGGTGTGCCATCTGCATTGTGGGGGTGTCTCCATGCCACTCCTCTGGTTCATGAGGCATATCATGTTTACCACCCCAGAAAACTGTAAAATGTAACAAATCAATTGATCTATCCAGGCTATGTGTAATGATGAAAAATAAATGAAATCATCCCAGTGTACTGCATCAAGTGTACTGCATTCTGTGGCACACATACATAAACGATCAGGCCTCCGAGGGCGCACCCTGTGCAGGAAGGTGCACCCACCTGTGCAAACACAATCCTGCATGCAATGCAGACCCCGAGCATCTGTGGTGCAAGTGTGTCTGTGTTACTGCTAGGCAACAAATTGTGCGCAAGGTTAGGCTGAAAGTTCTGGACCCTTGACCTTTCCAGGTAGGTCGCTCCCCCTCCGCACAGCACCGCCTGTGTGTCCCTGTCCCAGCTGCTGCTGCTGAATAAGTTCGAGGCCCTCCTCCACCCGCAGGCTACCACCTGCGCCTCATCAATGGTGGCCTGTGGTAGGCCGTAGGTTTGCTCATCCTCCAATTTATTGCCTGCATTTTCTTTCATTGCTCCTGTTGTAGTGACTGCATTTACATTGTTGTGTCTGCTATTGTCTGTCTCCCCCGCTGCCTGTACGTGGTCTGTGCCCGTTCTCTCCCTCTGTTCATCTCGCTGCCCCCGTGTCTCTCTGTCCGGTTTCCCTTCTGCTCCCCTCGCTGCCCCTGTGTCTCTCTGCCCGTTTTTACCTTCTGTTGCTTAGCTGCCCCTGCATTTCTGTGACCTTTCTCCCCTTTCTTGTGACCTTTGTGCCCTCTGTGCCACTCGTTTCCCCCCGTTTTTTTGTGACCTTTCTGCCCTTTCCTGGGACCTTTCTGCCTCTGTGCCACTCGTTTCCCCCCATTTTTTGTGACCTTTCTGCCCTTTCTTGGGACATTTTTGCCTTCTGTGCCACTCGTTTCCTCCCGTTTTTTGTGACCTTTCTGCCCTTTCCTGGGACCTTTGTGCCCTCTGTGCCACTCGTTTCCCCCTGTTTTTTGTGACCTTTGTGACCTTTCATGGGAACTTTGTGCCCTCTGTGCCACTCGTTTCCCCCCTTTTTTTGTGACCTTTCTGCCCTTTCTTGTGACCTCTCTGCCTCTGAGCCACTCGTTTCCCCCTGTTTTTTGTGACCTTTTCTGCCCTTTCTTGGGACCTTTCTGCCTCTGTGCCACTTGTTTCCCCCTGTTTTTGTGTGTGACATTTTCGGTCCTTTCTTGTGACCTTTGTGCCCTCTGTGCCACTCGTTTCCCCCGTTTTCTTTGTGACTTTTTCTGCCCTTTCTTGTGACCTTTTTGCCCTCTGTGCCACTCGTTTCCCCCCGTTTTTTGTGACCTTTCTGCCCTTTCTTGTGACCTTTGTGCCTCTGTGCCACTCGTTTCCCCCGTCTTTTTGTGACCATTTCTGCCCTTTCTTGAGACCTTTGTGCCTCTGTGTCACTCGTTTCCCCCCATTTTTTGTGACCTTTCTGCCCTTTCTTGGGACCTTTTTGCCTTCTGTGCCACTCGTTTCCCCCCATTTTGTGTGACCTTTCTGCCCTTTCTTGGGACCTTTTTGCTTTCTGTGCCACTTGTTTCCCCCTGTATATTTGTGACCTCTTGCCCTTTTTGTGACCTCTCTGCATTCTGTGCCACTCTTTTCCCCCTGTATTTTTGTGACCTTTCTGCCCTTTCTTGCGACCTTTTTGACTTCTGTGCCACTTGTTTCCCCCTCAATTGTTGTGCCCTTTGGCCTTCTGCTTCCTTCGTCGCCCCTCGCCGCTGCATCCCCTTCACCCCCCTGACTGCCCATTCGCTGCCCCCACCTTCCGCCTCCTAGCTGCTCTTCCCTCCCACCTCCCCATATAGGCCAGCCGCTGCGCAGTGAGGAGAGCGATCCTTGACCCTTCCAGGTAGGTCGCTCCCCCTCCGCACAGCACCGCCTGTGTGCCCCTGCCCCAGCTGCCGCTGCTGAGGAAGTTCGAGGCCCTCCTCCACCCGCAGGCTACCACCTGCGCCTCATCCCTGGTGGCCAGTGGTAGGCCGTAGGTTTGCTCATCCTCCATTGTATTGCCTGCATTTTCTTTCATTGCTCCCGTTGTAGTGACTGCATTTTCATTGTTGTGTCTGTGACTGCTGTTATCTGTCTCCCCCGCTGCCTGTGCATGGTCTGTGCCTGTTCTCTCCCTCTGTTCCCCTCGCTGCCCCCATGTCTCTCTGCCCGGTTTCCCTTCTGCTCCCCTCGCAGCCTGTGTCTCTCTGCCCGGTTTTTCCTTCTGCTCCCCTCGCGGCCCCCGTGTCTCTCTGCCCGTTTTTGCCTTCTGTTGCTTATCTGCCCCTGCATTTCTGTGCCCTTTCTGCCCTTTCTTGTGACCTTTGTGCCCTCTGTGCCACTCATTTCCCCCCATTTTTTTGTTACTTTTCTGCCCTTTCCTGGGATCTTTCTGCCTCTGTGCCACTCGTTGCCCCCCATTTTTTGTGACCTTTCTGCCCTTCTTGTGACCTTTTGCCTTCTGTGCCACTCGTTTCCCCCTGTATTCTTGTGACCTTTTTACCCTTTTGTGACCTTTCTGCCCTCTGTGCCACTCGTTTCCCCCTCAATTGTTGTGCCCTTTTGCCTTCTGTTTCCTTCGTCGCCCCTCACTGCCCATGCAGCTGCGTCCCCTGCGGCTCCGCCCTTCTGACTGCCCACTCGCTGCCCCCGCCTCCCGCCTCCCAGCTGCTCCTCATGCCCAACTCCCCATACATGCTGGCCGCTGCGCGGTCGCGCTGCTGGTGCACGGCAAGCCCGTCTGCGCCCGTCCGTGCCTGGACCGCGCCCAGCGCCAGAACCCCTGGCACCCGCACCCGCCACGACGACCACCGCCACTACGAAGCCAGCACTCTGCACGCTCTCAACCCTGGACGGACCCACAACTTCTTCAAGGCCACCCGGAAACGCACACACGGTCCTTTCACCGGGCGGAACTGCAGCTACACCAGCCACAGAGCAGACAAACCACCTGCCAAGAAAGACCTCAACCACCTCCGATGTATACTACTAAACACCCGCTCCGCACGCAAACACGCCGTCGAGCTCTGGGACCTGCTCAACACAACCTCCCTGGATGTCGCCTTCCTGACAGAGACCTGGTTGAACAACTCCTCCACACAGGACATCACCATAGCCATCCCAGACAGCTACAAGATCACCCGCAGAGACCACACCAATGGTGTCGGAGGAGGAATTGCCATCGTCCACAAGAACAGCATCAGGGTCTCGACTAGCACCGACCACGCGCTCAGCACCGCCGAACACATGCATTTCCAGATCTACACTGACCCCAACTCCACCGTCAGAGGCACCCTCCTCTACTGACCCCCCGGACCCCGCCCCCAGTTCTGCGACTCCATCGCCGACTACATCAGCACGCACGCCCTGACCTCCACCGACTACATCCTCCTCGGAGACCTGAACTTTCACCTTGAGAGCAACAACAACAGCAAATCCACCACCCTGATCGACAACCTCGCCAACCTCGGACTGAGGCAGCTTGTCACAACACCCACCCACTCCGCCGGCCACATGCTGGACCCCATCTTCTCCTCAAGCCCCCACGTCTCCATCAGCCACACCACCGAACTCCTCTGGACCGACCACCGCTGCATCCACTTCACCTTCCAGAAACCTACCACACACCACAGCACCCAACAGATCCCCCGCCGCCGTTGGAGCAAAATCACTGAAGACCAACTACATGCAAACCTCGCTCTCAGCCCACGCACCGAACCCTCCAACACCGATGTCGCTGCCCACAACCTCAGACGCTGGAACGAGGACTGCGCCAACACCCTCACCCCGCTGAAGAAACCCCCCACAGAGACACCAGCAAGAGGGCCAGCTGGTTCATCCCAGAACTCCTAGATTCCAAGCAATCCTGCCGGAAACTAGAGAAGAAATGGCACAGTGAACAAACTCTGGACAGCCACACAGCACACTAGGACACCATCCACAACCACACCACCTCATCAAGGCTGCCAGGAAGACCTCCTTCAAAAACCGCCTCATCAACAACGCACACGACACCAAGGAGCTCTTCAACATCGTGAAGGAACTCTCCATCACCAACGACATCCCGCCCTCGCAAGCTCTGTGCGACTCCCTCGCCACCTTCTTCCACCGCAAGATAGCAGACATCCACGACAGCTTCAACACCCAGACAGCCCCAACAGACAGCAACACAACAGACCCTCTGCACACCATCGACCACGTCCCCTTACTACCTGGACCAGCGTGAACGTCGATGACTCCATCAAGACCATGAGCACAATCCTCTCCGGCTCTCCGTCAGACCCATTCCCGCACCACGTCATCAACAAAGCAAGCAGCTCCATCTCACCCCACCTACGCAACGTCCTCAATCTCCCCCTTGAGACGCAACCTTCCCAGAGAGCTGGAAACGTGCCGAGATCAACACCCTACTCAAAAAACCCAAGGCAGACCCAAGAGACCTCAAGAACTTCTGACCCATCTCTGTGCTCCCCTTCCCGGCCAAGGTAATCGAGAAAATCGTTAACAGACATCTAACCCGATACCTTGAAGAGAACAGAATCCTGGACCCTTCCCAGTCAGGGTTCCGCAGCAACCACAGCACCGAGACCGCCCTCATCGTTGCCATCGACGACATCAGGACCCTGCTAGACAACGGGGAGACTGCAGCACTCATCCGCCTAGACCTCTCCGCCGCCTTCGACAACGTCTGCCAACGCACACTACGCGCACGCCTCCACGCCGCAGGGATCCAAGACAAGGCTCTGGAATGGACTACCTCCTTCCTCTCCGGCAGAACCCAGAGCGTCTGCCTCCCCCGTTCCGTTCCAAAGCCTCCAAGATCATTTGCGGTGTACCCCAAGGATCCTCCCTCAGCCCAACACTGTTCAACATTTACATGGCCCCGCTCGCACACGTCGCCCGACAGCACTACCTCAACATAATCTCCTACGCCGACGACACTCAACTGATCCTCTCCCCCACCAAGGACCCCATCACCGCCAAAGCCAACCTCCATGAAGGAATGAAGGCCGTCGCTGACTGGATGAAGATCAGCCGTCTGAAGCTGAATTCGGACAAGACGAAGATCCTCATCTTCAGCTCCAACCCTTCAGCCTGGGACGACTCCTGGTCGCCAACGGCACTGGGGTCAGCCTCGACCCCCACCGACCACGCACGCAACCTGGGAATCATCCTCGACTCAGCGCTCTCAATGACCAAGCAAGTCAACGCAGTCTCCTCCTCCTGCTTTAACACCCTCCGCATGCTCCGCAAGATCTACAGATGGATCCCGACAGATACAAGAAAGACAGTCACCCAGGCCCTCGTCAGCAGCAGACTCGACTACGGAAACGCCCTCTATGCGGGAGCCCCGACCAAGCTCATCAATCGACTACAACGCATCCAAAACGCCTCTGCACGACTGATCCTCGATGTACCACGACACAGCCACATCACCCCCACCTGAGAAACCTGCACTGGCTCCCCGTCAACAAGAGGATATCCTTCAAGCTCCTCATTCGCGCACACACAAGGCACTCCACAAGACCGGCACAGTCTACCTCAACAGACGGCTCTCCTTCTACACCCCCAACCGCCAGCTACGCTCCGGCGATCTCTCACTCGCCACCGTCCCGCGCATCCGAAGAACAACTACTGGCGGGAGATCCTTCTCCCACCTCGCCGCCAAGACATGGAACACCCTCCCACTGAGCCTACGACAGACCCAAGACCTGCTGACCTTCAGGAGGATACTAAAGAACTGGCTGTTCTATCAGTAGCGGCCCCCACCTCACCCCGGCCAGTGCCTTGAGACCCTCGCGGGTATGTTGTGTGCTTAACAAATGACTGATTGATTGATTGAATGTACTGTATGGCCTAAATAGCGTGCACTAATGCCCTTTCCCAGTGATGTAGTGCAGTGCAGTAAGGTGTCCTTGCTGCACTGCACAGTGCCACTCTCCAAAATATCTGTGTCCTTGTGTAGTGTGCACATAGTGGGAACAATGCCATACAACGTGTCGACAATGATGTGCCACATTGACATGCCCTTACTAATCTGTCAATGGCAATAGCAACACAACGTCACTGATTTGCAATGTGTCAGTTCACCTTGTGTGGATGAGTGGAACCACTTCAACTCCACTGTCTAACAAACATGTGGCATGACAGACAAGTCATTTATGACTACAAAGGTAAGACAACAGAAAAGTCTGAGGTGAGTGTCTCCTAAATGGTACCAACTCTTCGTATCACTCACAGGTCAAGAAGGTCAGTGGGGTAAGCACAAGTACTATTGAAATTAGCAAGTGTGTAACACATGGTAGTATACTTATATGTTGACCAAGGTTTCAGGAGCAACACAGGGAGAAGTGTGTTGAAATGTGTGGCAGGTCATTTCAGTGTAGGGCCCAACAAGTCTACATCTCAATCCTGGATAACATTGTGGAACCAACACCACAAAACACACATATATTCGGGCAAAACTGACTGTGTATGTTCCCAAATACACATAGGCAGACTGAGGCAATGACAGATGTCAGCAATGTGACGGTTTATATGTTCTGAGTAGTCAGTAGTCCAAATGAAAAGCATATGAATCCAGCAATGTCGAACTCACAAAGTCAAACACAACACTGCCAAACATGTCATACATCAGTCATCAACATAGAATAATATCCAACCTGGACAAGGCACCACAGTGTACTCAGAATACCAATCACAGCATTCATTTGCCTCAGCAATGAGAATACATTCAAGGCATACAACTACACAAGCCCCTACAAGTTATAGTCCTACACATACATGAGACAAAACGATGTATTGTGTCTACTTCTGAAGTACACAGCTCCTTGTAACAACACGAACAATGCCCACAGTGCAATACACATGTGTTAAGCAAAGTGTTCCATAATAACGTCTCTGCCAAAAACAATAGCTGAAGACTGACAATGAATAACATAGCAATCCATGTGGCATGTGTGAACTGCACCACATGTATGACCCAAAATCACATGGTCTAGTAAGTATACTATGAAACAGCAGTGTCAATGTCATGTGGGCCACCAACCACATCTGTGGTTTATATCGGACATATGCATGTGTGAGTGTAATACATGTAGGCAATGTCACTACCTACCTAGGGGGGACCAACTAGCCAAATATCTGGTCACCAGGCTGTCACTTCACAGATGTAGTGAGAGCACATAACATAGAGTGGTCAGGAGCGTTTCCTAATAGCAATCACAGAAATCTACTGGATTACCATTAAAGTTAAGATGTAGACGTTTACAATGTATCAGGCCATGCTCAGCATTTGCTATTACACAGAGTAATGGAAGACATGTGTAAACCTATGACCAACTGTATGAATAACACATTGTGAAATACCATCAGAAATGTGCATGACTACCTAACTACACATAACACACATGGATAGGAATGTAGCTGTAACAGTGAGCAAAAGTATTAACAGTTGTCCTTTCTTTTTAATTTTCAGCTGACCAATGCTATGGTATCCAGCCATGGGTCATGACTCCATATGCACATCCCCAGACTGAGCAGGAGCAAAACTAAAATCAGGCACTCTGCAAGACCTACAACATTGTTGAGAGAACCTTTGTTCTGCTCAAGGCCAGGTTCAGATGTCTGGACATGTCAGGGGAGAGATTGCTCTACCCCTTTGGTGTGCAAGATAATACTTGTCTGTGCCATTCTACACAATATATGTAAACGGACTAATGTACCATGGGACTGGGACCATCAAGAGCAGGACCCACTGGAGGAGGAGGAGGAGAATGAGGAGGGTGGAGACTTCCAGAATACAGTGGCTGGCAATAGGTGACGCACACATAAAATGAAGTTTCAGCATGCAAATAAAATAGTGAATCCATTATTTATCTTTGTGTTTATGTCATGGTGTCAGTAAACAATAACTCACCCACATTTCATCAACTAGATGTAGGCCTCAAAATTTAAAAATCATGTCATCAAACCTGCTGACCTACATGGGGCCATGCCACATATCTATCAATTGTACATATACAAAAATTCTATGTGAAGGAGTGTACCTCATCAGAGGTACAGGCCAGACATGCCACATTTCAAATTCCAAATTTATCCTCACTCTCTCCTTGCACTTGAGCAGTGCAGAGCTGCGCAGCTAGGATTCTTTGCTGTGTTGTGCAGCAGCAAAGTGTATAACAGATGGCAGTGAGTAACGCTTGGAACACAAAACACCAACTTCCAAACCTGAGAATAACCGCAAAATGTAGTGTCTGACCAAGGTGTCACTGTGCATCTTGCTGGAACTGATCTCATTGCAGATACTATCAGAGATAATGAGTGACTATTCTAATATACAAAGGCATAGTGCCATGCTGATATGTAAAGGCTACCACTGCTAAAGAGCGCATACATGCATGTATGGCTTCACACAAAACACAATACATGTAAACTATTGACTGGCTACATTGTCACATATATCACATCATACTCCAGCAGATAAAGGGCACATTTGCCATGCATTGGATAGCAATACAGTGAGGAACAAAGGCCTATACAAATTACATAATGAGCAGATGGTACAGTCAGTAAATAGCCAGAGCAGTATGACATTGTACAGATAACATGCAAACATCTGAACACTTGGGGGCAGATTTATGTTAACTGGCGCATCCCCAGGGATGCGCCAGTTAACATGCGCCACAGTGCGCCACTGCTCCGCCACCCATGGTGCGCCGCATTTATGATGCGGCGCACCATGGTGCAAGGCAGTGAGGATGCGTGACGCATCTCTCGACGTACGGGCGGCGCATTGCAGGAGTCATGTCGCAAGTGCGACATGACTCCTGCAATGCACAGGAGCCACCTATTCAATGCATGGTGCGTCATCCTTACGCCTGCTTCGAGCAGGCGTAAGGAATTGACGTAGAAAGTGACTGAGTGAAATCTCATAGATAACACTCAGCCACTTTTAGGAGGCGTTCCTGCGCAGGAACGCCCACCCCAGCGCAGGAACGCCTCCTTATGACGCAGGGCTTTCCAACGTGACGCATCTCTTAGATGCGTCACGTTGTAAATAGGGCGCATTGTTTGCGCCGCCGTCGCGTCACATTTAGTGACGCAATTGCGGCGCAAGGAGGCGCAAGGCCATCATAAATCTGCCCCTTGAAGAATACCAAGATGCCAAGAGTGGGAATACTCATGGATAAAAAGGCAGACAAATCTGTATGTGCATACACACAAACTCAGTGCACATGGCTAGATGGAGGGATTTAGACATGAAGGACATATTTACAAGGGAATGGCGGAGCTTGGTGTTAAGCACAAAATGCTAACGCAACACTCTGTCATTCCGAAAACTGAGGGATTTACAAATATACAGCACATCCCAGCATTTTCCCTAGTGCTGGTGCTAAATTGAGCTACCTGGTGCTAATGCACCGTAGTGCAATGGTGCCTGTGTTGAGGGAATGATTGTTTATGTGCAGAAAGGTGTTACTTCCTGCACATAAACAATCACAAATGACAATGTGCAGCACACATAGAAGATGTAAATCGTAATTTTTTTAATGATTGTTTATGTCATTGTTTATGTGCAGGAAGGGATACTTTCATGGTGTTTTGCTGCTTCTATGTGTGCTGCAAAATGCATCACACATAGAAACAGCAAAAATGAGGAGAAATAAAGCGTTTCTCCTTGTTTCAATATTTAAGACCAGGTTTTCCCTAGTCTTAATTTTGGCGCTGCCTCCTATTTACGCTACCCTTATAAATAGGGGACAGCATCAAAATCAATGGGTTTTGAGGCAAACGCCCACCGCAACACCCATTGCCCACCCATTTCATGCTGGGTATATTATGAGAAGGTGCCTTATTTACAAGGCAGTGTTAAGCCACGTTAAGTGGCTTAATGCCCCATTGTAAATATGGCAAAGCCCCTATCACCACAGAAATTAAAAGTGACTTTCCTGAGGCAATATGGGCTTGTAAATATGACCCGCAGTTTGTTATGTATGATACAAGTTGTTTCCTTCTCATCTGAGTGCACAAGTGTATAGTTGAGCTGATCACTATTAATGTACACCCAAAGGTGAAATGTAATTTGAGTGTGTCCTGTTACATATGCCTGTGTCAGGGAATGCAGTATCCATGGACCAGGAGGCACACACAAGGCGGGCCCTCAGAGTACACATACTGCTACTAATGTTGACCGGAATAACGCAGAGATCATGTGTTTACGCCAGCATCATGTACATTGAACATCACATCCATCGGAACAGTGTGCCCCAGAGGGCACTTGAGGAGGTAACGACAACGAAGTAGCTTTCGGTGTTACATATGTGGATCATTGCATAGTCTACATGAGGTCCTTAGAGGCATACATTGGCAATGGATGCACAGTGCTGCCCATCTATCTACACCACAGCTGTGTTTGCAAACACACTGCACAATTTGCACTGCATCCAACAGGACCCTCTTTAAAGGTTACCTTTTGACCTGTGAGGGTGTTGGAATGGCTACCTATAGTCAATTCAGGCTCACTTGCCCATGAGGTAAGGATGCAACAGTTACTTGCAGGAATGGATGTGATTGTAATGCTGCATATTATTGAGAACCTATATATGCAGTTAGCTCCATTCCTTTAACTATGTGTGTTGCTGTATACAGGAGACCCATTGAATAGCAGTAAAGATGAGTCATTATGGTCAACATGGTCAACATACATGTAACATAACTCAAGTGAAGCTAGCAGTCACTGATGCTTGATGGCTTTGCCTGGTGTCACCTTTCAGTACATGAACATTTTTGCAGGTGATGTGCACAGCTACACACATGTAAAGGTCAAGCAACCCCTCTCTGGTGCAGAGCTATGCAATTCAGGGAACAGACATAGACACATATATATAGTGGCACTCTGGATTCAACACACTTCTCTGTAATACTGAAGCTGGACTTGTGAGTGTCAGACTGACTGCGCACACGTGTGAGGAGGAGGGGGACTAGAGTAGCTCTCTCGCTGCTCTGAAGGAAGTCCCGAGGCAGACTCGGCCTGGACAAAAGCGGGGGGGGGTGGAAACCAGCCAAGGACTCTATTTTTCAGAGTCATCCCCGCACAGCCCCACTGACAGACAATCAGATCCATGCTTGGCATTGGTCGAGAGCCGCGTCCAGCCTGTCCCGCCAATCTGTTTACCGCGAGTGGGACTACAGCGTCCTGGAGCACCAGCACCAGAGCAGCGTGCCAGGAGGCGCATAAAACTGCGACTGGCATCCCGCAGTGCAGGAGAGTCAAGGCGTCCAGCCTGTCCCGCCAATCTGTTTACCGTGAGTGGGACTAAAGCATCCAGCAGCACCAGCGCAAGTGCAGCGCCAGTGCAGCACGCCAGGAGGTGCATAAAACTGCGTGTCACGCCCAGGCGACGCCCGGGCCAAGGGCGGGCCCGTCCACGTGTGTCGGAGCCCGGAGGGGGCTCGACTGGGCCCCCCCTCTAACAACTGCCCCCCATCTTATTTCATAAATTCTACATCGACTTCCAGGTACTGACTTTAATTATATTTCCCGCCCCACGTCCTGTGTGCAGTGAGACTGGTATTCATTGTTGTGGCAGAGCGATTGCCCTGATGCTTATAAAATGAGTCATTCGCAGTGGCTAAGAGCAAGGGGGTCAAGGGGACTTTGGATGCCTTCATAACAAGAGCAGAATCATAATTATGCCACGAAATAGAACTAACAGAGAGGCGGCTGTCTCTAGATCCCTTATATCACTCGAGGCGATCCTCAATAGTATGAAATTAAATGAAATGAAAATGCGTTTTGTAAAGCGCGAATAGTTGCCCGGAGGCGTCCAAGGCGTCCAAGCGCTGCCATAACCCGGCCGGTACTCCTCAAAATTTAAACCCTACTCAATCTTGCTCATCCCCATTTAACCCGGGGACAGCATCCGCCACCTTGGACCTTCCGGTCCTTGCATTTGATGACTCACCAGAATTACATATGGGTATTTCTAATGGGCCTAGCATAGCCTCTAGGACTCGGACTTCCCATTTTCCTATTGAGGGGACAAAGGCTAAGGCGAAGGCATCCGTAAATCGTAAGAAGGGCGTGGGCCCATTAAAACAAAAACATAAAAAAGAGTCCCAGTGCAACACTCAGTCCAAATCTGTGGTGAGGAGCTGCTCTGTGGGCACACAGACCACGGACGCCTCAATGCCTACGCAACCCTGCCCCTTGGAGGGCGATGCCACCACCACCGCTGCCGGCATGACCACATTGGACATCGTCCTTGAACGGATCAGGGAATCTATAGACAAAAATATTGCCTTATTGGATGGTTGCTTAAAGCTTCTGGAAGGCACATTGACTAATCTGTCTGGGTGCTTAGAGTCGTGTTCTACCCCTGTGAACCCCCAGGTACTTAGCGAGGGACAGAGCTCTGGTAACGCTTTAGACCACCAAAACTCAGCCTTGGTTACATTAGAGAAAGTGTCGGCAATGACCTTGGTCATTGAGGACCTGCTGAGCATAGTACAGGGCCTAGGCATAAATAACATCCTGCTTAGTCGCTCAGGGAGTACACAAAATAGTGGAAAAGCAGCCAACCCCCATATGGCAGATACCCTACAACCAGCCCCACAACCCGGGGTGAGTGTTGGACCTAATAATAATAATAATAATAATAATATCCACATTTGTAAAGCGCACAATCACCCGTTAGGGTCTCTAGGCGCTGGGGGCCGTTGGGAAGATTAAGCAAGCTATTGCCCAGAGTCACATGGTGCTGGGCTAATCTGCCACCGGTGCCGGGGATAGAACCGTGATCCCCAGATTCCGGAGTCAGTCGCCCTGGCCGCGGCGCCACACCTCTTCCTAAGAGTCATCTAAATTTAAATCATAACAAAGTACCACCCCAAATAGCACCCATTGTCACCCAAAGAATGCCTAACCTAGATGTTACACCCCGGAAAGGGTCAGGACAAATTAAGAGGGGGTGACTTTAAACTTACCACCAGAAGCCACATTTACACAATAATACTGGCAAATGTACCACAACCCACCTCTGAAATAATTGAATCTTGGGAGTCCTTATGTAATAAGTCCCTTGGCTGGCTTGGATCCAAAACTGGCCTAACTGGTGTCCTATTCAGGAAATTTAAAATGGTAAGGAGAGTAGAATGGCTGGGGAAAAGCGATAAGAGGATCCCGGGCGAATATATAGTCTTTAAATTTAGAACACCAAAGTTAATACAAGAAATCCTGCGCCGACAGGGCTCCCTCCATGTGACCAATCATGGCATAAACGTACTTCCCCTGGGTTATTTCTATCCCCCCACTAACTACCCTCCTTACGTAGGACTACAGACGCAGCCCCCGGCTTATCCTATGAATAATATGTATTATATTCAACCTAGCATACCTTTGCTCAATAGATTTGAGGTCCTTTCTTCCCTGGAAGACAATGATTGAATCAGCAACAGTAGCAGCAATGCGGTTCAATGTCAACTCACGGGAACATCCTTGCCATGTATAGCTCTAACTGTAAACGTCAAGCAATCATTATATCGAAGCAAGAGACATTGCTAATAACTGCAATATCCAGAATGAAACAACCCAATCTAACATTAGCATTATTCATAGTGAAACACCAAATAGCTGTGACGGCCCCTATGTCGCCCTTTCCCCCACTAATTGTGTATCTCAGCCTGGGCCAGGAACTAAAAAAATAGAAATTCTGTTCTGGAATGTGGCAGGCCTCAAAGCCAAATTGTCTAACCCTGCCTGGCTGGAATTTATCCACGAATTGGACATTATATGCACCCAAGAAACCTGGTCTGATAATACTTTACATATTAATGGCTTCAAAACATTTTCCAGCCCAGCGGTTCCCTCAAGCCAGGGTAGGAATAAGGGTGGCCTCTGTATTTATGTGTCCTACAGGCTAAACGCACACAAGATAGATCTCATGAAGTCCAAGATGTATTATCAGGTGCCTAAAATTAATCTAGATAACAGTCAATATTTAGTATTGATAAACTTGTATAATAATATACCAGCTGTGGTTATCCAACAAATGTTAATGCACCTGAAGAGAGATCTGGACAAGTCTCAAAGAAGTACTGGTAAAGATTATTGTATAATCTGGGGCGGCGACTTCAATTGTGGCTCCTGCCCACATATAAAATGGGAGATGTCTGTGGTATAGATCCTGATGATGTAAACAATATTTTTTGCATTCTTCTGCCGGTGATCTATTTAACTTGTTAAAATATACTTTGGATTTGGCATTTCCTAATAATGTGTGCTCTCACCCAGTTCCTTTTAGTAGTACCTTTAATGGACGTGGCCTGTTTTCAGTTATAGACCACATATTGGTATCAAATAGATATGCAGACAGAATACACAATTTTAAAGTACACCCTGTTACTTTTAGTGATCACTACCCTATTAGTGTTCTTTTAGATCTCCCCGCCAAGCTTACAACAGGTTGTTATTGACCCGCGTACGCCTCGACATTTTCCACATCAGGGTCACCTTTCCAAAGCTCAATGATTGGTCTCGCATTTTATGTTTATGCCCGTGTGATAACATCTCTATACAGTCGACAATTCATGTTATGTTTTTTTGTAAATTTTGCTCCATGCCCAGAAAAAAAATTGATTTTACCTATTCTAATGAGGTATGGCCTGAGACAATGTTGACCCGTCCTTCTAAAGCTGCAACATTTGAATGAAGGACCCGTGACTGAACATATTGCCAAACATCTGAAAGGTTTAGTTAGACACCGGATGACCATGGATGGTCCCCCTCTTTTTAAAATTGTCTGAGTTTCTTTTTAATACATTTTTTAACTTAAATCATATTGATGAAATGTACGTCTTTTTACTGTGTACTGTGCTTTTATGGTTTAATATCTTTTTTAAATCAATTAAAGCGTATTCTGATTCTGATTGTCAAACCAATGACTAATAGATTTAGCTAAGACATTTCACAAGGTGCATGTGCCACACATCCTGTTTCTGACAAAAAAGCACAGAGAGCAGTTGTGTTGGGCCATTAAATCCCATGGGGGAATTTGTCTACTGTAGTGTGCTAATTGATGTCTGTCTGACAATCCCACGTGTCATGTTTGCCCAACAACACATGCATAATATCTGTCCAGTAAATAAGTGCACAGGATGCCACATAAACTGTGGACTAGCTGAACCAGCCAGTCTCTGTGCCTCCCTTAGTGTGGGTTGTATCCATAACCAAACCAATGTCAGCAATGCAGACTGATTGTATGACTTTTGATATGGTGCATGATGGTGTATACATTAGCGTTTTTCATAGCCATAGCAATACAACGTCGTCAAGCGAAAAGATGCCTACTCTACTTGAAGCATACTACAAACAACAACATTTACAAATTGTTTGACATGTCTCTACACGTTAAAACATGTATCTGTTCCTCACCTAAACATATTGACTATCAATATGTGAGCACACTGAAGATATAAACCCACACAGCGGCGCTCTTTTCACGATGACAGTCAACACATCAGAAAATATCGAACCTGTCAGGCGATACAAGAGGAGAAAGGTAAGTTAGGTCCAAGCTGTGTTCACCTGAAATGTACAAATCATTACAGTGCATTCAAGAGAAAAGTCCAGTTGCGTGGGTCAAAACCCACGTGTTTACCCATTTGCGTATCGCATAGCCACCGTAGCATTGCTCATAATCTGCGCATCAGCACCAATGCATAGAAAAACGCAATGGGACCGGAGCATTATGCGTCATGCACGCTTTTGCTATTTCTATACAGATGCGCCAGAAAAAAATATGCATTTGAAAAACTGATGGGATACAGGCAGGAAATAGAGCATTGGGCATAGCAGCTGCAAAATGGGAAGTGTGAATTTAGTTTTGCTTTCACTTACTCTCTGTTAGCCTGTGCTGGGTGGATGAGGTTGAATGAGAGTGTCTGTGAAAGAGATGTCTCTAGTGCCATTGTCAGTGTTTGTTTTGTCCAGATCTTGTCCTATATTGTCTTTTGTCATTGTATTGTATTTTTGATGTAATTGTACTGTTGGGAGGTTGTTTTTTGGGGAATATTTTTGGGGTAGGCAAAGTGTTCAGGGGGTTTAGATTTTTATATAGCTTTTGGGGAATATTGTGGGTTTTCAATATGTGTGGGAGGGGTAGGAATTTGAGCGAGCCACAGCTGGGAGGCTCATATGGTTCACTTACCATTACCTACCATGGAGGCTAGATGCTGGTCGCATGGTTAGCCGAGGCTACCGTGCAATGGACAAGAGTGACATGCAGGAGCGGGTGAGCTGGCACCATGAGAATATATTCAAAGTGCCGAGAATAACACACCAGTTGAGGCACCAATGGACAGAGATCATCTCCAGGGAGGCTGTTATCGACTTCCTGGGGCTGGAGATTGGTGGACCTGTCTGTATGTATGTGTCTGCTTATAGTGTTGAATCATTATCTAGAATTTTACAGTTAAACACGATTTGTACTTAATTTGTGTTTTCCAACAATATGGGAACGTGAAACAGTTATATCAATGTAAAAATATATAATGTGAACTAAGGTAGCTTACGTCCTCAACAATGTTAATTTGTGGTAGGCCAGCACAGCAAGTAGGCTTACTGTGCTGATCAATACCAAACTGTAAGGGTAGGAATGCACCACAATCATCCAAGATGATGCATTCCTATTCGTTCACCCTGTGCTTCTGACATGTTGACATACCAGCCCCAACCATGGTGCAAAGGTGCCTGTGTTGTTGTAATGATTCTTTTTCTGCAGAAATGTGAAACTTCCTGTACAAAATGGAATGCTGCGACGCTTTCCCTTCCAATTATGTGTGTTTCAGAATTCAGTACACTTGCAAACAAGAGAATATAAGGAGAACTCAGATAATATCTCCTCCTTGTACCAGCCCTGGGGAGCCATGTAGTCTTTGCACAGATCCACAAGTATAATAATTCTGGTCATGCGTCATTATACATGGGTGTTCATTAAGTTCAAACCACACAAGGCCCATGGAAGGCATCCCTAGCACTGAGTACGGCTACGCAGCAATTTGTGCTGCATTGCCTTACTACATATCTATGAGGCAATACTAAGCCAACAAAAGGGACTTTGTATCACCTAATATGTATGTGATATACAGATATAGCCTGCTGGAGCATCTCTAACAGTATGCAGATGCGGTGCAAAGAGCTTATCACCTTGGCTCTTAGGGGCTCCTAGGGTAAATCATGTCACCCATGTGTCATGGTACACTGAACTCTGCCATTATGCTGCCAAATATTACTCACTCTGTCGGATCCGGACGTATGCTACAGGCATGTCATAATGTGTACCCCTGAAGTCCAGCATACCCCCTGTTTTGGGTTGCAAATAGATTACATCCTTGCAATGAGCCGGCCGTAATGCCATACGTGTGTATTTGCGGGTGTGCTCTTCATAAATACTGTGGTTTCATAGTATAGTAAATAATAATGTCAACATGTGAAAATGCAATATTCTCAAAGCTATGTCCTCTTTCATGTCTTCTAGGTAGACATCTTCCATTTTCATGGGGAGAGGTTAAAATGTAGGGAGTTGATGTTTAACATGTCTGTTGTGGTACATGTGTAGGTACATGTGTAGATCAGGTAGGTAGGTTAAGATAGTGTTAAATGAAGGTAGTGTAGGTGAATTAGCGAAGGTTAGTTTAGTCATAGTTTAGCTAGAGTAAGGTAGTTAGTGTCGTTTTAGATTTTGATATTTTATAACACTCATATTAAACAATAATTTCTACTTTTATGACTGCTTAATGATTTACTAAATAGGAGTTGTCCTATATGCTTAGGCTGATTTGAGTACATGCCGTAGGATTCCCCTGCAGTGTTTGTAGATGTGTAACTTTGTAAGACGCCTGTGGACAAGAGCCAGTCAATTTTACAATGGAGTCAATTCAGGAATCTTTAACCATGTTTGGGCACTGTAAGTGGCCCTCTGTGTGAATGGAAACACAGCCCAACACAGGTAGTCTCCTACTGTTACACTGTGCGTAAGTTATCCTACATATATTGTAGGGATGAATATGTCAACTCATAGTGACAAAATCTTGGATGTGTTGGTTAACAAACTGATGCGAACCACTTCCACACTCACCCTTTTAATGTAACTTCAGTGTTCTTTGCTGGCTAGTATCCATGGAAGTTGCCCCCACCTGCCCAGAAACTTCAATCACCATTCCTATTGACTATTTGGTAATTGTGGCATTTCCTGCTTGTGAACTTGGGAAACTACTTGCTAGTTTAGTGCTCACCTTACCTATTCCCTTTGGTAGATATAGATGAATGTTTCCATGGGTCTATGACCTTGATCATAACATATGATATGTATGTTAGGACCTTCTCAGATCTGTGCTGTCTTCCTTGTTAGCAAAGAAAAATGCTGATGGGGACTGGGAGCCACATCTTCTGCCCCTGATGTGTGTGTGCCTTAGTCGCCTCCTGCACCAACACCACCCACCTTAGGAAAGCACCACACACATCAGAAGACGTAGTTGTGGCCTCCTACATTTTGCACCGAAGAACTGGCTGTTAATGTTTGTCTGTGCCATTTGGCCAGTTTCTCATTGAACATGTGTTTATGATCATGCCAGTGCACTTGCCAACTGATCCTATCCCCTATTTCCTTAGCCACCTGTTGAACTTATCCATTTGTGGACTGTCGATGTAGCCTTACTGGGACACCCCTCTCCTCAACATGACTTTATTCTCATTCACTTTCAGTTCAAAATTGATGCTTAGGACATATTTTACTCACAGTTATTGAGGCCAAGTTGCACTATTGTTGCCTTTCAGATGGCATTATGTCTGCAGTGTTGAATGAATGAATGAATGAATGAAGCAACATTTATTGAGTGCATGGCTACCCTGGGGCATCCCAGCGCTAAGACAGAAGCAGAGAGGGACACGATCACTGTGTGACAAGGATGACTTTTCGTATCATGACACACATTGCAACATAGTTCAACAGCTCTGTGGGTTGCCATGCCGGTGCAGGTAAGTTAAGGTAAGGTCCACATCTACCTTGGTGATTACCTTACTCTTACATCATGGCTGTACTGAGTGTGGTTTCACTTATTCACACCACTTTACGACACTGGGAAGGTGATGTCGGTTTTGTCATGTATTTGATTTGTTCCAGTAGTCTGCCTTTCACACAGTACCCCACACCACTCTGCCTTGTTGTGCTGTCTTGCATGCACAATGTGCATTCAATTGGCAGAGGGGTTTTAATTTTCCACACACATCCACACGCCTCTACACAGCTAACAACCTTGCTACACTGCAGGTATGTTCGAGGGTATGTACTCACCATGGGTTTCCTATTAGTGTTTACTCATGTGATTTCATTAAACGCACAGTTGGCTCATAGTTGTGGACACTGGGAACTGTGTACCGACTCTGAGAGGATGGGCACTGTGAAACTAGGTTGATTGCTAGCACTGACACTCACCCCTTTTCATAATTGCCAGAGTTGGTTATGTACAGGTTATTACTCAGGCCTGCTCACTTGTACGCGTACATGACTCCTCTGGCAATTCTCATTTAGGCCCAGGAACTCAATATACTGTCATACACTGATGGAACCCAGATCATACATTATGTGACTTCAACACCAACAATATTCATGAACATATCCAATTGTCTGATATGCCTGCCTGTATTTGAGGGCTATGGGTCAAGCTGTAACCCACATGCTCGTAGTGTTGGAATGGGTGACATGTACCTACCCAGGTCTGCCACACTATCAGGCCCATACAACGAACCCTCTGACCATCCCTGAATCCTTTCCTTTGTGGTAGCATTCTAGTTCATCCTCACTTCACAAATCCCTGTTTCACATCTTCATACTTTGACATATGTGGCATGGTAAGACTTTTCTTTTTCAGACTCCCTCCTGCCATGTGCTACACCTTCACCCAGGTCCACATCACATGTAGGATGTAGCATACCAATGGGCTCTTCTTTGTCATCCCTTCCCAGCTGTGAAACAAGTGTGAGACTGTCAGACACAGCAATGCATGTGTATTGGTCAGGCCACCTTGCAGTACTCACGTCGGTCCTCACCTCCTTGCTATGCAATGCCTTGTCATCCAGACACAGTGCCAGTTCTATGTGCTCAACCACACCTACAATGCACTGAACTACCAGGGGCCCACCAGGCTCACACACCATATTTTCTTTCAACATACATGGTACTCTGGTGTGCATTAGTTTCATTTCCCCCCACCCCCAGCATGAATTGGTACATGACAAGAGATTGGGTGGTCCCTACCATGGCAGGCGACACCTGTGTGCTCTCACCCCGCATGTCGGCACAGCTGCATGCAATGTAGTTTCATTCTACTGACTATACATATGGCTCTTTGCGTGTCCTTATGTGTTGATACTTTACATGCCCCACACCTGAGCCACCTCTCAGGCAAGGAGTTTATCCTCTAACAAGCCCATTCCATTTGTTTGCTTTACAGTCCTGATTTGGCTGCATGGGCCCAAGTAAGACACACTAACCTCATGGTGCAAGGTGGCCTGCATTGTCAGAGTTAGGCTGGGCAGGGTTCAAGTATCCATGCATGATGTGTTATTCCAGTCCAAGTTTTTTTTTTATTTGTATTGTGGGACTTGTAGTACTGCTGGATCATGTTATACATTCCACTACAACTCACAGTAAACAAAGGTGAACCTGGCCTGATGCTGCACCTCATACTTGGAATGGACAAACCTGACGGAGCTGGACTGAGCTGTGCAACATGTTACTAGGCAGTGTGACTTACATTTATGTGATGTTAAACTGTACAAGCGAAGGATTCCTACCCTTTCCCTTGCACACAGCACAACGGAATGCAAGGACATAGCTTGGTGTGCTACACAACATGACCTTTTTGCCCATGTTGCCCTTTGTTGCCATTTACCCTGTAGGTGTTGCTGGTCCTCATAGCCAGCACTGTCCTGTCCATGAACTCCTGCCACCAGCTCCCCTGGGATGACAGCTGTCACCTGCTTCTAAAAGGGGTCCAGCTCCTTCTGGTCCGTGGGTCCTCCTCATCCAGTCTGCATGGCGTCCTTGAGGTTCTTAGCCAGTTTCTCCTTTGTCCTGCGCTTATCACCGTGCCAGCGCTTCTTGCAGTCGGTGACTTATCCAATACAGTTAGTTTTGGCCACTATGCATGACCAAATTGCCTTTTTCTTCCCTCATGGCAGTTTGGAGGGTGATGCATGATGCTCATGCTTTGTCACCTCTGCAATCAAGATGTCATTCTTCTCCTCACTGAAGTTACACTTCCTCTTCCTCTGAGAGTCTGTCTGTACATCCTGGCTTGTGCTGGGATTGTTGCCCTGGCTGCTGTTCTCTGTTCCATATCTGCCTTCTGTGAGTTTTTGTTTTTCTTCAGAACTGTATTTTTTAATTTTTTATTTTATGCTTGGTGCACTCAAAAGTGATGCAAAGGTGGTTTGCATTAATTTATGTGCCTCAAACCAACCTTACGTCACTTTGCCTGCTCATGCAACAGTTTTTACTACTTGGAACAAAAGGGGGCGGTGATGGACGGAGCATATGAACCAATCAAACACTCACGCCCAGTCAATAGATTTGGGTTTAATCCATCACCGTTCTTTAGCCCACTCTGCCACCCCAATTCGAACATGGGCATATGCCAATCAGTCTGACCCTGTGCCTCATGAGAACAGTCCAGGCCGAACTGCCAAGCCATGCCTTCCCTGGACCGGAAACAAGCTTCCGAGGACCGGTTTCTGGCATTTCAGGCGTCTTCAGCCCAGCTTGCTTGAATCCAGTGGCAAAATGAGCAAGGGGCTCTCGTCTGAGCATACCCTGCCAACTTATGGTGAACAAAGTGGTAAAAAAGGGGGTGGTGATGGACGGAGCATCTGAACCAATCAAACACTCATGCCCAGTCAACAGATCTGGGTTTATTCCATCACGTTCTTTAGCCCACACTTTGTTCGCCATAAGTTGGCAGGGTATGCTCAGACGTGAGTCCCTTGCTCACTTTGCTACTGGATTCAAGCAAGCCGGGCTGAAGACGGCTGAAGTGCCAGAAACCGGTCCTCGGAAGCTTGTTTCCGGTCCAGGGAAGGCATGGCTTGGCAGTTCGGGCTGGACTGTTCCCATGAGGCACAGGGTCAGACTGATTTGCATATGCCATGTCTGAACTGGGGTGGCAGAGTGGGCTATAGAACAGTGATGGATTAAACCCAGATCTGTTGACAGGGTGTGAGTGTTTGATTGGTTCAGATGCTCCGTCCATCACCACCCCCTTTTGTACCACTTTGTTCGCCATGAGTTGGCAGGGTATGCTCAGACCAGAGTCCCTTGCTCACTTTGCCACTGGATTCAAGCAAGCCGGGCTGAAGAAGGCTGAAATGCCAGAAACCGGTCCTCGGAAGCTTGTTTCCGTCCCAGGGAAGGCATGGCTTGGCAGTTCAGGCTGGACTGTTCCAGTGAGGCACAGGGTCAGACTGATTTGCATATGGCCATGTCTGAACTGGGGTGGCAGAGTGGGCTAAAGAACGGTGATGGATTAAAACCAGATCTGTTGACTGGGTGTGAGTGTTTGATTGGTTCAGATGCTCCGTCCATCACCACCCCCTTTTGTACCACTTTGTTCGCCATAAGTTGGCAGGGTATGCTCAGACGTGAGTCCATTGCTCACTTTGCCACTGGATTCAAGCAAGCCGGGCTGAAGACGGCTGAAATGCCAGAAACCGGTCCTCGGAAGCTTGTTTAAGGTCCAGGGAAGGCATGGCTTGGCAGTTCGGGCTGGACTGTTCCCATGAGGCACAGGGTCAGACTGATTTGCATATGGCCATGTCTGAACTGGGGTGGCAGAGTGGGCTAAAGAACGGTGATGGATTAAACCCAGATCTGTTGACTGGGTGTGAGTGTTTGATTGGTTCAGATGCTCCGTCCATCACCACCCCCTTTTGTACCACTTTGTTTGCCATAAGTTGGCAGGGTATGCTCAGACGTGAGTCCCTTGCTCACTTTGCCACTGAATTCAAGCAAGCCGGGCTGAAGACGGCTGAAATGCCAGAAACCGGTCCTCGGAAGCTTGTTTCCGGTCTAGGGAAGGCATTGCTTGGCAGTTCAGGCTGGACTGTTCCCATCATGCACAGGGTCAGACTGATTTGCATATGGCCATGTCTGAACTGGGGTGGCAGAGTGGGCTAAAGAACGGTGATGGATTAAACCCATATCTATTGACTGGGTGTGAGTGTTTGATTGGTTCAGATGCTCCGTCCATCACCACCCCCTTTTGTACCACTTTGTTCGCCATAAGTTGGCAGGGTACGCTCAGACGTGAGTCCCTTGCTCACTTTGCCACAGGATTCAAGCAAGCCGGGCTGAAGACGGCTGAAATGCCAGAAACCGGTCCTCGGAAGCTTGTTTCCGGTCCAGGGAAGGCATGGCTTGGCAGTTCGGGCTGGACTGTTCCCATGAGGCACAGGGTCAGACTGATTTGCATATGGCCATGTCTGAACTGGGGTGGCAGAGTGGGCTAAAGAACGGTGATGGATTAAACCCAGATCTGTTGACTGGGTGTGAGTGTTTGATTGGTTCAGATGCTCCGTCCATCACCACCCCCTTTTGTACCACTTTGTTTGCCATAAGTTGGCAGGGTATGCTCAGACGTGAGTCCCTTGCTCACTTTGCCACTGAATTCAAGCAAGCCGGGCTGAAGACGGCTGAAATGCCAGAAACCGGTCCTCGGAAGCTTGTTTCCGGTCCAGGGAAGGCATTGCTTGGCAGTTCAGGCTGGACTGTTCCCATGATGCACAGGGTCAGACTGATTTGCATATGGCCATGTCTGAACTGGGGTGGCAGAGTGGGCTAAAGAACGGTGATGGATTAAACCCATATCTATTGACTGGGTGTGAGTGTTTGATTGGTTCAGATGCTCCGTCCATCACCACCCCCTTTTGTACCACTTTGTTCGCCATAAGTTGGCAGGGTACGCTCAGACGTGAGTCCCTTGCTCACTTTGCCACAGGATTCAAGCAAGCCAGGCTGAAGACGGCTGAAATGCCAGAAACTGGTCCTCGGAAGCTTGTTTCCGGTCCAGGGAAGGCATGGCTTGGCAGTTCGGGCTGGACTGTTCCCATGAGGCACAGGGTCAGACTGATTTGCATATGGCCATGTCTGAACTGGGGTGGCAGAGTGGGCTAAAGAACGGTGATGGATTAAACCCAGATCTGTTGACTGGGTGTGAGTGTTTGATTGGTTCAGATGCTCCGTCCATCACCACCCCCTTTTGTACCACTTTGTTTGCCATAAGTTGGCAGGGTATGCTCAGACGTGAGTCCCTTGCTCACTTTGCCACTGAATTCAAGCAAGCCGGGCTGAAGACGGCTGAAATGCCAGAAACCGGTCCTCGGAAGCTTGTTTCCGGTCTAGGGAAGGCATTGCTTGGCAGTTCAGGCTGGACTGTTCCCATCATGCACAGGGTCAGACTGATTTGCATATGGCCATGTCTGAACTGGGGTGGCAGAGTGGGCTAAAGAACGGTGATGGATTAAACCCATATCTATTGACTGGGTGTGAGTGTTTGATTGGTTCAGATGCTCCGTCCATCACCACCCCCTTTTGTACCACTTTGTTCGCCATAAGTTGGCAGGGTACGCTCAGACGTGAGTCCCTTGCTCACTTTGCCACAGGATTCAAGCAAGCCGGGCTGAAGACGGCTGAAATGCCAGAAACCGGTCCTCGGAAGCTTGTTTCCGGTCCAGGGAAGGCATGGCTTGGCAGTTCGGGCTGGACTGTTCCCATGAGGCACAGGGTCAGACTGATTTGCATATGGCCATGTCTGAACTGGGGTGGCAGAGTGGGCTAAAGAACGGTGATGGATTAAACCCAGATCTGTTGACTGGGTGTGAGTGTTTGATTGGTTCAGATGCTCCGTCCATCACCACCCCCTTTTGTACCACTTTGTTTGCCATAAGTTGGCAGGGTATGCTCAGACGTGAGTCCCTTGCTCACTTTGCCACTGAATTCAAGCAAGCCGGGCTGAAGACGGCTGAAATGCCAGAAACCGGTCCTCGGAAGCTTGTTTCCGGTCCAGGGAAGGCATTGCTTGGCAGTTCAGGCTGGACTGTTCCCATGATGCACAGGGTCAGACTGATTTGCATATGGCCATGTCTGAACTGGGGTGGCAGAGTGGGCTAAAGAACGGTGATGGATTAAACCCATATCTATTGACTGGGTGTGAGTGTTTGATTGGTTCAGATGCTCCGTCCATCACCACCCCCTTTTGTACCACTTTGTTCGCCATAAGTTGGCAGGGTACGCTCAGACGTGAGTCCCTTGCTCACTTTGCCACAGGATTCAAGCAAGCCAGGCTGAAGACGGCTGAAATGCCAGAAACTGGTCCTCGGAAGCTTGTTTCCGGTCCAGGGAAGGCATGGCTTGGCAGTTCGGGCCAGACTGTTCCCAGAGGCACAGGGTCAGACTGATTTGCATATGGCCATGTCTGAACTGGGGTGGCAGAGTGAGCTAAAGAACGGTGATGGATTAAACCCAGATCTGTTGACTGGGTGTGAGTGTTTGATTGGTTCAGATGCTCCGTCCATCACCACCCCCTTTTGTATCACTTTGTTTGCCATAAGTTGGCAGGGTATGCTCAGACGAGAGTCCCTTGCTCACTTTGCCACTGGATTCAAGCAAGCTGGGCTGAAGACGGCTGAAATGCCAGAAACCTGTCCTCGGAAGCTTGTTTCCGGTCCAGGGAAGGCATGGCTTGGCAGTTCCGACTGGACTGTTCCCATGAGGCACAGGGTCAGACTGATTTGCATATGGCCATGTCTGAACTGGGGTGGCAGAGTGGGCTAAAGAACAGTGATGGATTAAACCCAGGTCTGTTGACTGGGTGTGAAAGTTTGATTGGTTCAGATGCTCCGTCCATCACCACCCCCTTTTTTACCACTTTGTTCACCATAAGTTGGCAGGGTATGCTCAGACGTGAGTCCCTTGCTCACTTTGCCACTGGATTCAAGCACGCCAGGTTCAAGACAGCTGAAATGCCAGAAACCGGTCCTCGGAAGCTTGTTTCCGGTCCAGGGAAGACATGGCTTGGCAGTTCAGGCTGGACTGTTCCCATGAGGCACAGGGTCAGACTGATTTGCATATGGCCATGTCTGAACGGGGGTGGCATAGTGGGTTAGAGAACGGTGATGGATTAAACCCAGATCTGTTGACTGGGTGTGAGTGTTTGATTGGTTCAGATGGTACATCCATCACCACCCTCTTTTGTACCACTTTGTTCGCCATAAGTTGGCAGGGTATGCTCAGACGTGAGTCCATTGCTCACTTTGCCACTGGATTCAAGCAAGCCGGGCTGAAGATGGCTGAAATGCCAGAAACCGGTCCTAGGAAGCTTGTTTCCGGTCCAGGGAAGGAATGGCTTGGCAGTTCGGGCTGGACTGTTCCCATGAGGCACAGGGTCAGATTGATTTGCATATGGCCATGTCTGAACTGGGGTGGCAAAGTGGGCTAGAGAACGGTGATGGATTAAACCCAGAACTGTTGACTGGGTGTGAGTGTTTGATTGGTTCAGATGCTCCGTCCATCACCACCCCCTTTTGTACCACTTTGTTCGCCATAAGTTGTCAGGGTATGCTCAGACGTGAGTCCCATGCTCACTTTGCCACTGGATTCAAGCAAGCCGGGCTGAAGACGGCTGAAATGCCAGAAACCGGCCCTCGGAAGCTCGTTTCCGGTCCAGGGAAGGCATGGCTTGGCAGTTCGGGCTGGACTGTTCCCATGAGGCACAGGGTCAGACTGATTTGCATATGGCCATGCCTGAACTGGGGTGGCAGAGTGGGCTAAAGAACGGTGATGGATTAAACCCTGATCAGTTGACTGGGTGTGAGTGTTTGATTGGTTCAGATGCTCCGTCCATCAGCACCCCCTTTTGTACCACTTTGTTCGCCATAAGTTGGCAGGGTATGCTCAGACGTGAGTCCCTTGCTCACTTTGCCACTGGATTCAAGCGAGCCGGGCTGAAGATAGCTGAAATGCCAGAAACCAGTCCTCGGAAGCTTGTTTCCGGTCCAGGGAAGGCATGGCTTGGCAGTTCGGGCTGGACTGTTTCCATGAGGCACAGGGTCAGACTGATTTGCATATGGCTATGTCTGAACTGGGGTGGCAGAGTGGGCTAAAGAACGGTGATGGATTAAACCCTGATCTGTTGACTGGATGTGAGTGTTTGATTGGTTCAGATGCTCCGTCCATCACCACTCCCTTTGTACCACTCAGTTTTCACTACGGCAGCCATCCCACAGAAGCGTACATTTTTTACTCACTATCTGCACCGTCCCATAAATATGACGTACCCATGGAGTTTAAAAATGACGTACCACAGTGCAAATCTTTCTGACACATCACTGCCTTGACACAGCGATGCGTCGGTTCTTGTAATTGAGGCCTTTAGTATGAATATCACAGTGCCCCACTGATGAACAATCGCCTACCGAAATGGCCATGTTTCTGCTGTGTGTGCTATTTTTAAGTTATGTGCTAGGAAGAGTATTAATTTACTTCGTGGAAAACATGAGACCTTGTTCCAAAACATAAGATGGTTATAGAACATCAATAAAGATTTTTTCTTTTTATGAAACTGTTTCTGCATAATAATTCCAGTTGCATTGCTCTTCCAAACTCCCAACTCATAGTAATACCTCTAATTAATTATTCTAGTAAAAGTAGAACAGTTGTTCTGGATTGGAGAACAAGTGGGGGTGAAGTGAAGTTGACTTTAGGATTTGGCTTCAATTTAGGTTTGGGTTTGTACACATTAGATTAATAGAAGATAGAAGATGCGCTGTGTAATGGAATAAGTAGGTAAAACCTAAGGAAAAAGATGTAGAAGAATTATGACACTTTCTATGGTATGAGTTGCTGTGGCCGGACAGTACATCCTCCTCCACCCATAAAATGTTCAAGCGGTAGTAAGGTGGTTAAAAGGGATTTGCACAGAACATAGGGGCAAGGAAGGAACACAACAGTAGGGTTAACAAATTCAGCAGGTGTCATTGTGAAAGGACCTGCGACTACCTCCTGAACCCCCTTCCCAGTTATTTCATTGATCTGTATTGATCATAGGAAAAAAGTAATTGACTTAGTACCTATACTAGGACCAACACATCTACAATTACTCAGTAGCGGAAGGATTGAACATATTCCTAATCAAAATATCACTTTGAAAGTTTTACTTCTAAAAATTGTAATTGCCAGAATCATCTGTGCAGCAACATTTTTAAATTGGAGAAAGCGTGGATAGGAAAGGAGTAGAAAAGCAACAACGGGATAGAGAAGCAGGAAGAACAGAAAACTACAAGAGTGGTAAGGGAAAGGTTGCCCTAATAAGAAAAAGGGGGGGGGGAAACAAAGGAGAAGGAGAAAGGTGAAGGAAAAGAATGGAATATAAAATTAAACAAAAGGAGGTATGCAGGGTTAACTGATGCCAAAAGAGAAGAAAAGGACGGTTAGGAAAGTACAAGAACGGAAACATGAGGGAAAGGGGGACAACCACTGCTAAATTTAAAATATTAAGACATAAGAGTAAGGGCTTTAAGAAGTAAAAAAAGTGAAGTAAACAATTCCTTGCTAAATAAATTGTAAGTAAAAATTTAAATATTAAGAAAAACACTAATTTAAGCAAATACGATTCAGCACCCTATATATGTCATACACCGCCCTTCCCTTTGGATAATTATACCTATCCTAATCCTTGCAAATACTATTCCCGCTCCACCACTGTCATATATTTGTCAACTATTATACTTGGTGCTGCCTTCGCCTAGGTCCATGAGTGGCAGCTGCACCTTTGGAGGCATACTGGAGAAATCTGATAAACGTCCGACCGATCTCTCAGCTGCCGTCCCAGACATAGGTCCTGGAGCAACATGTACTTAAAACTCTTTCGACCTTCCTGGAAGAACATCAGCTGTTACATACACGACAAGCAGGTTTCAGAGCCCACAACAGCACTGAGCTGGTGATGCTCTCAGTGCTGGATGAATTGAGGCTAGCAGCTGACAAGAGGATCCCTTCGGCACTGATCCTACTTGACCTCTCAGCCGCGTTTGACACAGTGGACCATGCGCAGCTGCTAGCCCGAATCCGGCGGCTGGGAGTCGGTGGGAAGGTACTCCAATGGATCACTTCCTTTTTGGAAAATCGATCTCAAAGAACCCAACTTGGGGACTGCAGGTCTAGGCAGGGTGTCCTACTTTGGGGGGTCCCACAAGGCTCATCGCTATCCCCCCTGCTATTTAACATCTACCTTCAACCTCTGGTCGAATCACTGGCGAAACTAGATTGCCAGGTGTTCAACTATGTTGACGACACCCAGCTAATAGTCTAAATTAATAACTGTCCCCAAGCTCAGCTCAATCTCCAGAATAGACTACGGTGCACCATGAACTGGATGACCTTGAACTCACTAAAAGTGAATCCTGATAAGACAGAGGTGCTGGCCCTTACTACAGAGGCCTCACCCTGGTCAAACCTTTTCTGGCCCCTGGAGCTCAGTTCCACACCAACACCAGTACCATTTGTAAAGAGTCTCGGCATCAAATTAGATGCTAAACTTACCCTGAACAATCAGGTGTCGGCAGTGGTGGGGAGCTGTACAAATCTGCTGCGACAACTTAGAAATCTGGGTGCCCTGCTGTCATTCTCTACCATTCGTACTGTTGTGACAGCCCTAATTCTGTCACGCTTGGACTATGGTAATGCAAAATAGACAGGGCTCCCTGAAAAACTCCTGGGGAAACTGCAGGTGGTCTTAAATGATACAGCACGGCTGATCTTTAAATCTCCAAGAAGAACACACCCCACCCCCCTGCTGAAACAGTTGCATTGGCTCCCTATTAGGCAGAGTATCAGGTTCAAGGGTCTATGCATTGCGCTCAAAGCCAAATATGGAATGGCACCGAAATATATCACAGACCGCCTGACGCCCTATGTTCCTAGGAGGCACCTTCGGTCATCGGAGGCCAGCTTGCTGGCCTGCCCGCGTTTTAATAGAACCACCATGGGAGGACGGGCCTTTTCTGTCATAATCCCCCAGGCCTGGAATAAACTCCCGGTCAATATACGAATGGAAAGTATTACTGCCATTTAGGAAAAAACTCAAAACCATCTTGTTTACTGAGGCTTTCGGCTAAATCCACACAGCGTGCTGACTACTCCTGGGACCAATGGACCTTGGTCCATGCTACTAGCGCCTAGAGACCTATGGTGATTGGTGCTCTACAAATATAAAATAACAATAACAATAACAATACTCATCAAGGGATTGGATCGCGTTTTGCACCATTCATAGTTGTGCATGCACTATGCAAACCCTAAAACGTGATTTCTCAAGCCACGCAAGGTCGCTTAGCTTGGCCTTGAGTGGCTTGATAAATCAGGCAGGAATAATGCAACACAGTGCAGATCACTGTGCTACATTACTCTTCCCCAGGGAGGCATTCCATGGGTGTTGCATGGGTGTGCCCACACAACTCTAATGGATTTTGACACATTCCCTGATTTACCATTACTGGCAGACCTGGGAATGTGCCAAAATGCTACGCCTTCCCAGGGCAGCATAACAAGGAGCAATATCTTTATTTGTGCTCATTACTTCCTCTTTCTATATGTGCTGCATTTTGCAGCACACATATGAAGAGAAATATGCCTCTGAGGATTGTTTTTGTGCAGGAAGGTACCCCTTCCTGCACAAAAACAATCCAACAAGCAGCACCAACGAATCTGAAAAATGTTGTGGGGGGCTGTAGGAGTTACAGCAGCCCACACAAAATGATGGTGTAATTAACATGTGGGTTGTTGATCTAGAACTTTTGACCAAGACAGTAGGCTTACTTTATTTGTGTGCATAATGCTTTAGGGGGGTCAAATGTGAATATGCAATGCTATCATAGGCAACCACAAGGGGGGCCAGAGGGGGTGCTTGTATTCACCCCTTCCCCGATCCTGGATTTTTCACGTGCCCTTTAGAAATATGTCAAGATTGAGTTGCCTATATAATACCGGCAGCATGATCTTATTTTTTTTAATTATGTCCCGCACTACCAGAAAAGACACCGTGAATGTCATCTATGGTATTTGCAATCTGCCTAATGTGTATATTTGTAAATTAATGTTTAGTATGCAGTAGTGTGTTTGTAATAAATGTATTTTTCCTTTTTCTAAAGAAAAGGCACTGACAGGACAATCATGTATTGATTGTTAATATTGAGTGCCAGTGTATGGGGATTATTAGCCCACACCACCTTCCCTAAGTAGCCCTTGGACTGCTGTACCTCGCTACCCTGAACGAGTCAACTGCTACAATGGGGTGCTTGGTTTTCCAGTAATTGTGGACCTATTACTTGTGGAGGCCACACAACAAATAGCTAAATTTCCTACACCCATCTATTACCATTCCTAACTATAATATCACTATAATCTATGTTTTTTTCTGTGAATTTCTTTTCTATATGTAGAAAATGTTATTACCGTACCTAACTTTAACCTTACTTTAACCTTTGTTCTTTTTGTGAATTTCTAGGGATTTTTTATCATACGCAGGCAGCTCCCCTTCTGCATTCTGGCGTTGTCTATTGTGTACCAATTCCCGTGTTCACAACCAGTCTTCAGTTGCCCACAGCAGGGTTTTGGTTGTGGGGCCTGGCATCCAACCAGGCTGCGCAGTCAACTCCCCCATTTGCAGTCTACCTCCTGCTGCGCACAGCCATAACTGTGCACAGAGGGGAGTTGCCTGCAGCCAGCCCTGCTATGGAGAAAACCCCTCTTTCCATACAATCTTAAACCAACCTCCTCAGCACAGTGCCATCCTCCCACTGCCTATGTCTTGTGGTTCCGAAAGGGTTGACATGAAAAAAGTTACCTCAGCCTGTAAGTGGACACTATTTTATTTAATTACGGTACCGGGGTTATACCTAACTTTTAAGCCCCTTCAGCCCCACTCTGAGCAACTCTATCAATGCAAGTTTCTCAAAAACGAATGAACAAATTTACACCAAATCACAAAAGAATGCTTTACGTGTAAAATACCAAGGGGCATGTTCTCAAGGACTTATCGCTGAGTTATTGGCACTTTATCGCAGCCAAAGTGGCGATGAATTCATTGCCCCATTTACAAGCTGGTGCTAACAGCCAATAGCACCAAATTACCTGCGATAGCAGCCGCAAAAAACATCGCAACAGATGAGCCCGGCAACTATCGCTGATGAGATGCAGAGAAGGCATTCCCCTGCAAAAAGCCGCGACAACACCACTCTGCAACATTCTCAACGACCAGCCAGTTTGGTGATAAGATCCCAAAACAGGTGATAAGGCGCGTTAGCAGTAGGAATTTAACACCTGCTCTTACCTGGTGTAAAGTCAGACGACAACCTGCACCAGAAAAGGGAGCTCAGCCCAGAGCCACACCTGAAGAACATCAGATGCCATGGAGCTACTGATCATGCAGCCCGGAGTCCCAAGAGTGCCACAACATCCACCGCCACCACACCCAGGACAAACCCCCCAGGGGCCCTACCCCATGCACCTCCCACCACCCCCCCCGGACACAGATATGTTACATCAACTTCACGAATTCATGCACAAAACAATTCACCTGATGTCGCACAATCACAACACTTAACATGCATGTGTGGTCAGAAAAAGGAGAATGACTCTTTCAACTTTGAATCACCATACAAAACATTTTATTCAAATAAACTCAAAACAACTATTTTGAAAAGTCATGGCGGGTCTTCTCAGGACAATCTGTAGGTCACAGCCTGCAAGACAAAATTCTAGATAAGAAGGTGTGTCATGCGCTCATCAAAGGACAGAGCGAGAGAGTGAAAGAGATAGAGAGATAGGGAGAAAGAGAGGGAGAGAGAGAGAGAAAGAGGGTATGAGAGGGAGAGAGAGAAAGAAAGACAGGGAGAGAAAAAAGAGGATGAGGGAAAGAGAGGGAGAGAGAGTAATAGAGGGAGAGAGAGAGAGAGGGAAAGAGAGGGGGAGAGAGAGAAAGAGAGAGAGAGAAAGAGGGAAAGAGAGGGAGAGGGAGAGAGAGTGCCGACACTGCGGACCCATGCCTCACTGGTCACCTGCTGCCACCGGTGTGTCTCCAACCATGTGGCGGTATGCACTGCAGTTCACCAGTTCCCTCATCTGAAACAGAGTCCAGATTAATGAATGGCAGAGTACATACAATTGCACACGCCATCATCGCTTACTCACCCCTGTGCACACAGGCTGCTGCATCTCAGCCCCTCCCGCTGCCCAGCAGTGACTGCCTGCCCCTGCGCACCCAGGCCTCACTGCTCCCCTTTCGCCACCAGTGTGTCTCCAATAGGGCCCACCACATGCCGGTGCAAGTCCCAAGCCCGGGGCCTGCGAATATGGCACCCTCCACATCATGCAGCCCCGCTCCACGGGCCACCAGGTCACACACTTGATTCTGGGTCTTGATTTCGCTCTGACAGAGATCATATTAGTGCACACTGCATCAATGCATCATTGCAGGCTGCACACCCGCTCAGCCCTTTAGGTGCCACTAACTCTGTCACCCTCGAGGCAATGCCACGTGATGGTACGCCCGCACTGCCCGCTGGCTCAGGCCTACACTGCAGTCCAGCAGGGCTCACACAAATCCTTACCAGTCCGGACCGTCAGAATGGGGCATCATCGCAGGGTGCACACCCGCTCAGCACTTAAGGTGCACCTACCTCAGTGCACCGCAAGTCACCGTCAGTCTGCAATGTGTCACCCTGTGACCCAAGTCCCACAACATGAGCAACATGGACGTAAGGGGGAATCACTGACCCTACATTCATCCATACTTCCACACTTGAAAGATCAAAGACCTGACACATCTGTGTGAATACGAATGTTAAATGCACATTCAGTGGAGTGTTGTAGCTGGAGCAGTACAGGGCCATGCAAACCCCACATTACATTGTTGGCCCATGGAATGAAAAGTTCAACGGAAGGGGAAGAGCTCAGTCCGCAGTCTGAATGCTGTATCATTGGCGTCCAAACGGAATATGGCAGCCCATGTCGAGGTCCAAGGTGAGTTTCGAAGAGTGTATCGGGGACAGTGAAAGGTGTTGGTGCAGAGGGCAGAACCAAGCAGAAACCGGCCATATGGCGGAGATGAATGCTACTGCATCCTTCTTACCACGAAGACAGATTCATCCGCATCTTTGACCTCTTCTGTTTCATGTGCCTCCCGTGTGGATGTCTCCAGCACTGTGTGGCAGTGATACCTCAGGGGCCGGAGGTGGAATGTCTGCCACACTGTGTGGCACTGACACTTCAGGGGGCGGAGATGTGGATGTAGTTGTAGCAGCAGCATTCATCAGCACCAGGCCTTGTGGCAGCAATGCCATGAGGAAGGTCTTTAGGGCATTGAGGAACACAGCTACCTCTCGCTTGTGTGCAGCCGTGGCAGCCGCTCTTTCCGCCTGTGTCTGCTCCATGGTCTCCATTATCCTCCGCATGTGTCCCAACACCCGGGTGACATCGCTAGAGCCACTCTGACTAGACAGTTGTTCTTGACTCTGAGTCAGGACTCCAGCGATATCAGCCATGGTTCATTGGAGAGCATGGAGCGGACAGTGGGTGTCTGTTAGGGACTGTGAGTGGTCCCTGATGGGACTTAGACACCCACGTATGGCATCTTGTTTGGCTGCCATGCGGTCGAACCCCACCCGCACCTATTCAGCCTGGCACCCCAATACACGGCATTGGAAGGCCATGTGTTCTTTGTGGGGGTCCTGGGAGGCAGCCGTAGTGGTGAGTGCTGCCTTCCGTGTGGTCTGTGCAGGGGGTGGGGTTTCCTCGACGGGGCTGGGCTCTCCGGCTCCTGGAGGTGGGGTGCGGAGGCTGTCAATGATCTCTTGGATGGTGTCGGTGTCAAAGGTGTGGTGGTCCTCTTCATCATCAGAGAAGAGCAGTTCGGCCTGTTCTGCAGGAGGTGTTGGTTTTCCCTCTGCAATATGAAGGGGATTGCAGTTTAACACTGTGTTCACATGTATGTTGACGCATTGTACATGTTTAAATACAGACCGCATGACAGTGTACATTTTGACTGTTAAGAAGGAGCTGCCTATTTGATGCGAGACAGTGGACATTTCGACAACATCACAGATGTGTGTTTGTACTTGTACATTGTCAACTCACATTTCCCTGCTATGCCACATGTGATTGGCCAGTTTCTACACACAAGCGGCACCAGTTGTGTCCTTTATTCTGTTGTGGACGTGTTGCGGTTTGTACAACATTGTTGTCAATGTTATGTGTGTGTGCTGCATTTTGGGGGAGTTGCCCTAGCAGCTCTGATTTTGCTGCCCCTTATGCCTTTCATGCAGTGTGCCTTTGACTTCTGTGCTTATACAGTGCTGAGATGTTGCACACTTGGTTACATTGGTCTCTTAGTGGGAATTGGGTGTCTAGGGCATGGTTTGTCCGCAGATGTGCTCTACTTAGTTGTGCATGTGTACCATTGTGCTCATCTCCCCTCGTCCCCCGAGTCCCTGGTCGTTACTCACCCTGGTGCTCTTGTGTCAGGTCATGTTGAGCAGTGTCGGGTCCCACAACTCCTGCCACCGGCTCCCCACTGATGATTGTGGACATCATTTCCTCCATATCGTCCAGCTTCTCCTGTGGCTTTGGACTCCCACCTCCAGTCTGCATTGCTGCTTTCCAGTTGTTGGCGAGTTTCTGCTTGGTTTTGCGCTTCACATCATTCCAGCGCCTCTTGACCTCATCCATTGTCCTCTTCAGCACTCCGACTGCATTCACCTTGTCCACGATGGACTGCCTTATTCCATTTTTTGTTGCCAATGACACAGTGGAAGTGACAAAGAGTACTTGATGGTGTTCTATCACCTCCGTTATCAGGATCCTGTTTTCCCGTGCACTGAAACGCTTCTTCCTACTCTTCTTGTCCTTGCCCTTCCCTGACCCTGAGGTCCCAGGCTGATCCTCCGGGGGGCTTGTGGGGCCCTGGTTTTCCTCTGTACTTGCTCCATTGTGCTTTGCTGTTGTTTGGCTTTTGTTTGTATGTTTTTTTTCAACTTTTATAGGGCATTTTCATGCATGACGCGTAGGAATTGCAGGCCTGTTGCTGGTTATCGCTGATTTTTGTATCGCGATTGGCCTCATCATTACTATTGTTGCGTTCGTGTTTCACATTTTGTCAGCATTGCATTCATTTCTAACGCGGTCATTTGACGTGTTATGGTGACACTATCGCATGGTACCGCTGTGTTGAGAATGCCACGTTCACACAGCGTTCTTTTCCCGCAATAGATTGTGATGTGTAGAGTTGCATTAAGCTAATTTCGCGATACTTATCACACGTTCTTGTGAATATCCCCCCAAATTTGTTGTAATTGCACTCAACAGTTTTTTCTCTATCGGAGACAACACTTTCTATGAGAATAAACAAGGGCAATTAAGGATTTGGGGCCACCCCTTTTTCTTGGTACTCACTTGATTGATCAGCAGGAAACTTTGTAGGAAGGAGTTCAGATAGATGACCTGGTAAAAAGAATTCAACCCCTAGCAGGCTGCCAAACCCATGCCTCATTAGGCCCTGGGGACCCCATCTGCCTGGGGCGCATGCTATTGAGAAGGGGAGGAGGGTCAACTGGCCACTCTTCTCTGGCCCTAATAGGCCCCAGGGACACCATCCCCAGGGTACATTGCCATTATAAAGTAGAGGGGGGCCGCGTGGCCACCTGCCCCAACCCTATTGTGGCCCGGGGTCTCTCCTAATTATAGGGGGTGCCCACCCGAGACACCCACCAAGCAAGTTGGGGGCCGTGGGGTTAGACCAAGGGCCCGTGGCCCCATTTGGCTCTCTGCATGGTGCACGAGCTGGCATTGCTCCCACCCGGGGTGAGCAGCTATCTATGCTTTCGCACTCCAGGTGGGAGCAATATGTGTTTCCCTGCCCATAGGAGTGCTGGCAGGAAATCAGAAGTCTTCTCCCAATTGGTGAGAGCATGTATAAATCTTCCGCCGGCTGTGAGTAGATTTGCTTTCCCTGCCCACACTCCAGCAGGCAGGGAAGGCATATTTTTTGTTTTGCCTGGTGGTGCAGTCAGGAAAACTACTGTGCCCCAGGCAGGGACTCCCCATGACACAGTAACTGAGCCGGCCCCAAAGGATGGGAGCCCCCCTCCCTTTTAAATAACACACCGGAAGGATGGGGTCCCGAGTCCTAAGATGGCTGCCTCACATCATTGTTGATGTGGTAGCAGCCAATCACATGTCTCCACAAGGTCCTCCAGCCCCATGGATCCTCCGCAGCCTGAAATATGCAATATTTGTTAGCATTAATTGTGTATACTTAACCCACATTAATGACCTGGGGTCAGAAGAAAGATGACAAATGTTAAAAATTATAAAAATGTGTTAAAAACAATTTACATTTACATTTCAAGAAAGACGTATATCAAGTCAGAAGTGGGGAACATGCACACCAGGACAAAATGCAAAAATAAACGTAGGAAAAAATATGATCAGAACAGCAGCAGGGAACAGGTACACTTAGACAGAACGTAAATAATAAAAGACACAAATCAGGGAAAACGGTAAAATTGTGGAGTGGGATGAGCAAGATGGTAGTCCGCCGGCATGCAGGGCGGAAAAGTGCCATGCTGCAGATCGAAAATAACTGAATCCACACTTGACATTATACATCAATCTTGAAAATTGTTTTGTGCACAAAATGCAACTTCACATTCCTACACGGACATGAAGCACACGTCAGTGTGTTTCACGTAATTGTGCCAATTTGACATAATTTTTAGGGAATTACATAAAATTTCGTGAACAAATAGGCAAATTATGCCTATGGTTTACCCACCACTCAACAGTGGCTACAACTTCCTTCTTGGTCATTCCCCGTTATGCCATGCACAATCTTGTGTAGCACTCTGTTGCTCTGTAACTTGGCTTGTGCTCTACAGATCCCACTCATATATACATTCAAAGCAATATACAAAACAAAAAAACATGGGGCAGATTTATGTTAACTGGCGCATCCCCAGGGATGCGCCAGTTAACATGCGCCACAGTGCGCCACTGCTCCGCCACCCATGGTGCGCCGCATTTATGATGCGGCGCACCATGGTGCAAGGCAGTGAAGATGCGTGACGCATCTCTCGGCGCACGGGCGGCGCATTGCAGGAGTCATGTCGCAAGTGCGACATGACTCCTGCAATGCACAGGAGCCACCTGTTCAATGTATGGTGCGTCACCCTTACGCCTGCTTCAAGCAGGCGTAGGGAATTGACGTAGAAAGTGACTGAGTGAAATCTCATAGATTTCACTCAGCCACTTTTAGGAGGCGTTCTTGCGCAGGAACGCCCCCCCTGCGCAGGAACGCCTCCTTATGGCGCAGGGGTTTCCAACGTGACGCATCTCCTAGATGCATCACGTTGTAAATAGGGCGCATTGTTTGCGCCGCCGTTGCGTCACATTACGTGACGCAATTGCGGCGCACAGAGGCGCAAGAGCCTCATAAATCTGCCCCGAAATATCTAAATTATGGACTTCTGCAACTTCGAAGGGTTTCATTAAAAAAAAGTACAACAAAAAAAGGTAATTAAGAAAAAATCTTTACTTTTTTAAATGTGGCTGACCAATATTTTATTTCTTTTTTTAACCGCTCACACATACATTCACTCATTCAATTTCTCTAGAAATGCCCTAAAACCACACTTTTGACAGCTGTTTTCCTTGCTATGCTGCATAAGTGATCTGGCGAGAATCTGAGTGTTTTCTTGAAATAGCTAACCCCTGTCTCACCAAGGGTTATAAAAATGTTTTGTCATTTTTAAATATGAAGATTCGCCTTTGCTATACTCATTCCTTAAGATTTGAAATGACACCTTTATTATAGATTGTAGACATTTACTGGTACTCCTTAAATACTCTTTAGGGATGAGGTGCACAGTAAGGATGAGGGAGGCACTTGTCTTCAGTTCATCTCTAAAACTCTCATTACGGGAAATATATTTGGAGATGTAGGACCCAGTTCATAAAGGTACCTGTACTCCTAAGTAACACTTAAGAGCAAATACTATCATTGTGAGAGCAAATTAAATAGCATTTTTCACTTGCAAATGGATTTAGGAACACTTAAAATTCCAACAAAAAAGGAATCTGGTGGTCAAAAGAACAGATCTAAGATAGAGAGAGAATACGACTTTAGTTCATGTGCCCTCTTTCCAGACGCATTACATCCAAAGACAACAGATGGAGAGTGGACTATCTCTGAGATGGGAAGATGACTATTGGATTTCCATCAACTGCCCTTCGTGGCCAGTGTCATCATTTGGAATTCCAGCTTCCCTGTCACAACACCCCATTCAATCAGGAGGTGACACTGTGATCTAGAAGTATAAACCAGATAGCCAAAAAAACAGAAAAGCCACCGTAATATGACAGACAGCCTATAGTCTTACATACACAGGCCGAGTACAGTGCAGTGCAAAAACTAGTGAGAAATTAAAAAGGATATGGCGGCAAACCAGAAACTTTATTAACATTTGCTTACAAACCTATTAAAAAGAATACAGGTACGGCTTTCAACAAATATGCCGCAGATTTTGGTCAACTAGTTTCAGCCAAATTGGGCAGTTTGCCCCGGCTTTCTTCAGGACCGTCTCAAATTTATAGCTACTGCAGTAAGTGAAAATAAAAACACAATCACAATGTGCACACTTGTGAACATTCGATGTACCTCCATACAGGAAGGATGAATTCCACATCTAAAGATGAGAAAAACAATGTTATATCAAAATAAACTAAAAATAAGAATACGATACAAGCCTCTATCTTATTCTGTAAATACAGGAACAGTTGCACTCACCTGTCCCGTATGAGGTCTTGGCCTCACCTCACCTGGTACAGACTCAGGTTCAAGGAGACCCCGCCCTATGAAGAGAACAATTAAAAACTCTTACATATAGGGTCTCTATATCCAAAATTAGTGGAAATCAATAAACAACAAGAGCAATGGTACTCATTGCTCAATGGTCTACGTCCTGTCCAAAGCCCCTTACAGAGTGCCTCCAAGTCATTTGCAATGGTCTTCAAAGGTGTTATTAATAGTCTAAACTATGCTCCGCCAGTCAGCGAGGAAACTACAGCCCCCAGCAGCCCGCAGGACACCAGACCCGTCACCGCAGCGCGCCAGGAGGCGCATAAAGACGCGACCGGTGCCGAGTCCCCTGTGCACCATAGAGAACCCTGGGCTGAAAGTCTGACCTGCTCCCTGCCCGAGGACGGGCTCAACATCAATCTTTCCCGCACTGTGTTTGTCCTTTGTTTTCCCTACGGGCTCGGCGCTGTTCAAAGGAGCTGACCGGCCGGGCTTTGCTCCGCCGGTCAGCGAGGAAACTACAGCCCCCAGCAGCCCGCAGGCCACCAGACCCGTCACCAAAGCGCGCCAGGAGGCGCATAAAGACGCGGCCGGTGCTGAGTCCCCTGTGCACCATAGAGAACCCTGGGCTGAAAGTCTGACCTGCTCCCTGCCCGAGGACGGGCTCGACATCAATCTTTCCCGCACTGTGTTTGTCCTTTGTTTTCCCTACGGGCTCGGCGCTGTTCAAAGGAGCTGACCTGCCGGGCTTTGCTCCGCCGGTCAGCGAGGAAACTACAGCCCCCAGCAGCCCGCAGGACACCAGACCCGTCACCGCAGCGCACCAGGAGGCGCATAAAGACGCGATCGGTCCCTCTTCCCGCGAGGACCCTCGCGGGACGCGCCGGGCTAAGCCCGGGCAAAGGGCGGGCCGTCTGTGGCCGTCAGGGGCTGCAGGAGGCAGGGCTGGGCCTGCCGTCTAACATCACGCCCAGGACCTTATTCTGAACTCTGGTCTTTGACACAGTAAGCTGTTCCCTGTCTGACTCTATTAATCTTTTTGTCATATGTCTATCACAGTTCCGGGACTTATTATTTATTTTAAATAAATTGACCACATTTGATTAACTCTCAAACTGATATTGATCTGAGGTTCCGGGACGACTACATGTGCACCGAATTCCTTACCCTCTACTGTAGGGGTTTCTATACTTGGACCCCTAGATAAGTATTTTTCCAGGGCTACTCGAGAAATAGATAGAGATATCGCACTGGCTGAGAGACGTGCTGAGCGTCGTTTTTCCATCGAACTCCTCAAACACAAGTCCTCATCCCTGGCCCAGAAGGACGTAGCTACTCCACAACCAAATAACAACACGTTAGTAAATGCAGACACAGAGCTATTTAGCACTGAAAGTATCCCCTTAATCTTCCAAGATAGATCCCCACCAATACCTATCATTGAAATAAATAACAATACTACTACTAATGAGCCACCCCCTGTACCTAACTCCTTAATAGACTTAAACTCCCCAATAGAGTTAGACGTAGCTCCACAGTTTAATATAAATGCCTCACTTCCTTTATCTAACTCACTAGTAGAGTCGGTAGTAGCTTCGGAGATGCATTCTCCGATAGCAGTTAGTGTACCAAAAGAAAAGACACAAACCAAAAGGCATCAGGGAGCTCAACGTTCACCACCCAAAAAAAGAAGGAAGAAGGGAGGGGTCATAAAAAGGGGTAAATGCTCAAACATACCTTTACCATCTGTGGATTTAACGAAAAAGGTAGCAAAGGACTTAGTGAAGGACGCAACAACAGGGCTTACAGCAACAACAAGTTCGCTTCCAGAAGCCTTGTCCTTAAAAGGGATAATGGAGGCTATGGAATGCCTTTTAAAATCTCTTTTGTTGCCACTTATAGAGAGAGTCAATAGGCTGGGTGAAAAAACGGATTGTATATTGGCAGCTTCCAATTCAAATGAAGCCCCAAAACAAACCAAAGCTCTGGTAAACGGGCCAATAATTAAACACCCATTACAGAGAACAATTAGGCCCCAAGTGGACTACCCCATACCTAAACCAGCGACTCCTCACACCATTCCTCCCAGACCGGTGGTGCCTCAAGATCTACACAGAGAGAAGGCTAAATTAGGTCTCCCGAATCTCCCTACCACTAAAAATGTTCCCTTAACCAAGGCATCCAAAACGAATATATCAAAATCTAATAGCAGAAATGACGTAGATTTACCTCCAGAAGCATCTAACTACATCATTATTCTGACTGGAGTTCCGGCTGTGCCAGAAGGAATCACAGAATCCTACACTCGTCTTAAAAACAAAGTCATTTATTGGCTGCGTAATAACAGACTTCTCCCACCACACTTAAATGGAGATATAATATCTGTTAGACGGTGTAACTGGGTTGGTCCTCGACCTAAAGATATTGAGGGGGATGTGGTGATAGTTAACTTTAGGGATCACAGAGTTATAACGCACATCAGTGATTGGTTTCCAGGGAGAAGTAAAGGAAGTGTCTCATCCCGTAACCTGAGCTATTTTTATCCTGAAGCTCTGATGAAGCCTCTCAATTATCCACCAACCATGGGTCGTTATAATCCTCTGCAATTTCCCTATCGTAACTCTCATTCTACTGTCTCAAGAAATCAAACAAACAGTTTTCCCCCTTTTTTCCCACCCCAACGTCCAAATAGGTTCTTCCTTCCGCCTGGTAACAGATATCACCCCATAAATCCAAATGAGCATTGGAATATTCCATTGTATAATCCATTTGATCCCCTCTCTGGTTTAGATGAAAATGAATGACTCAATTCATCTGATCTTCAATTAGGATGCACTCATGAGTACTTGAGCAATTGTAAAACATCGAATGAACTTTCTATTGTTACTCCTATTCCCACTAGTAGACCACCTGAGCCCCTATAAGTCACGACGGGGGATTACTGTCTTTCACAATCAGATCTGAATGTGAGCTTAGGGGTTGTCCCTGAGCTCTCGAATTCTACTAAAATGGGAAATACTGTGTTAAATTCATCTCACTATGAAGCGAAAAATGATTGCTCTGCAGGGAGTAACTTATTACATAATAGTTCTGCTATCTCGATTACAACTGGTGAGCTTATTTCTGGAAAATCTCCTACCCCGTCTGCTAAGCAAATAGAAACTAACTTAGTGGGGGATGCTGGGAACTATGATACTGTATTATCTCCTAAACCATGTTCTACTATCTATGGAAAAAAGGGGTTGTGTCCATGCATCCCACACACATACCTGTTTCTTCCCCCAATTTGGTTCTTAATTGGAATGTGGCAGGCTTTGCAACTAAAATTGGCTTCCAACCATGGTTGGATTTAGTGAATAGCTATACCATCCTATGTTTCCAGGAAACATGGGCATTAAATCCTGTCCACCTTCTTGGGTTTCAGACCTTCCATTCACCAGCTCTAGTAAGTAACCAGGGAAGAAACAGGGGCGGTTTATGTGTTTATGTTAGTATCTCTAGTGGACTTACTGTGTTGAAACACATTCCTACGGAATTTTACCAGGTTGTTGTGATTAGATGGGGTAACTCACTTAATCTGATCCTAATGAATTTCTATAATAATGTGGCCTCAGAAAATTTGTCACGAATTTTAAATGAACTAAGTCACACAATTGTCACACTATAAGAATCTATAGGCAGGGAGTGTGTCCTCGTTTGGCTGGGTGATTTCAATTGTAATATTTGCCAGTATGGCCCGAAGGGAATCTGTGGCCTGGGGTCCCCTCTGGATGACACTCTGAATCATTTTACCCACTCTAAAACAGGGGATATCTTAAATAATTTTTTCTTTTATTTTAATTTGTCTTACATCAACGATTTATGCTCACCTCCCATACCTTTTCAGCCAACTTTTCATGGGAGGGGTTTTAATACCGTGATAGATTTCACGCTTTTTTCTAAAACACATGCTCATTTACTCTCATCATGGAAAACGTTAGATGATATTTATGGCGACAATTATGCAATAGCATTTAATATTAATAAGTCCTCACCTAAGCAGGCACTTAGGGAAAATTCTACCATCTATCAACAACCTATCTCCGTTGGGCGTACCAACGGTTACACCCTCAAATGGGATAAGGTTGATCCCGCGGCACTCCTTGACAATTTATTTACTGCAAGAAAGGAAGAGATTGACACTTGTTTATCTCCTTCAGAACACCCTTTAAAAATCTTGGATTCTTTTTCAAAGATACAAGAGTCGCTAAAACTTCTACTCTCCCGCCAGTTCAAATCAGGCCCTTATAAACCCAAAGGGTGGTTTGATAAGAACTGTACATCTGCACTAAAATCCCTTAAAAAGGCCTTACATGCCACCCCTAGATCCCCAGGTGAGATCCGCCAGGCCAGACACCAGTATCGCTGTGCGATTAAGATTAGGCAGAAAACCTGAGGCTTGGCAAGCTTGAATTTTTTCTTCTGAAAATAGAGATCCAACTGCCTTTTGGAAGGCTGTAAATGCCCCCTTTGTCCGGAAAAAACCCCTGAGATGATAGATATAGCAATAAATGGGGATACCTGGGTGGCCCACTTTCAAAATCTGTATGGTAACTCAATCCCCTCCCATCTATCTCTCCCGGCTCTTACTTCATCTTGCGATAATATTGGATCCTGTCTGGGAACCCTCCCGTTGGATATTGTTTTCACTTGCGAGGAGGTTACTCTGGCCATAAGAGAAAGTCCATCAGGCAAGGCACCGGGCCCGGATGCAAAACCAATTGATGTTTTTAAAGCTGAAATCGATCTTTGGGCCCCTTTATTAACCATCGTTATGAATTGTGCTAATACCCATGGACTTATTGCAACGTGGTCAGAAGCGATAGTACTCCCTATATTTAAAAAGGGGGACAGACATGATCCATCTTGCTATCGTCCAATTTCCCTCCTCGATGCCTTAATGAAGGTAGCTGGCCGTATCATCTTAAAGCGTGTGCAACAATGGATTGAGGATGCCAACATTCTATCGATTTTTCAGTATGGCTTTCGCCCTGGCATGGGAACGGTTGAGCAGAGTCTAAATTTATACTTTTTAATTTCTAAGTACACCGAAGCTAAGAAAGGGAACCTTTTCATTACTTTTATTGATTTGAGTTCAGCTTTCAATTGTGTTGATCACAATCAGTTATGGTCCACATTAGAGGACCTGGGTTTGGACCTTTCAATCCTTAATTTCATCAAGGAAATATACAGGGATGCTGGGGCAAGGGTGCGCTTTGGACAACGAGGGGAGTGTTCGTCAAGTTTCTCCATCAAGAGGGGGGTGAGACAAGGGTGCATTTTAGCCCCCCTACTCTTCTCCCTCTACATAAACGCTATTGGAGACCACCTTAAGAGTTTCCAAAATGATTACCCCTTAGCCCAGGGCCACCCCGTCCCCATCCTCTTGTATGCGGACGACGCCGCAATTATGTCTCAAACCAGGCTGGGCCTACAAAGGGCTGTCTCAAAGTTTACACTTTTTATGAGGGAAAAGGGACTTAAGGTTAATATATCAAAAACCTTTTCCAAGTCTTGTCGACAAGGAACAAAGAAAACACTTTGTCCCATTTTTATAGAGGGTAGAAAGATAGAGACTATAGATCAATTTCCCTATCTTGGGATCTCTTTTTACAGGAAGTGTTCCTGGCATATAGCAATTAAAGCCAGAAGGTAAGCGTTTTCTAGGGCGATCGGAGCTTTGCAGAATTTTGCGGCTAAAATTGGGGGTAGACCCGTTAAGGAGTTGATTATAATATACAAGGCGAAATGTGTAGCTACGGCCACCTACGGTTCTGGTATCTGGGGGATTGATACTTCAATTTCAATTCAACAAACCGAAAACTCTTTTCTCAGATACCTCCTTGGGGTCCCCAAATCGACAGCTAGTTATTTTGTACACATAGAACTGGGTCTCCCCTATATCTCCGATATAATAATGACTGAGCCCATCTTGCTATGGCATAAGTTGTGGCTAACCCCAGAGACAGTCTTCAATCGCAATATAATATCTGATTGCCTACACCTTGATGGTGTAGAGCAAATTAAATGGCTGTCTTTTGTGGAAAAAATGTTGACCGAGATTGGCCACCCTGAGTTTTTTAAGAACCCATCTAGTATGGAAATAATGCCAAGGAAAGTGCTACGTAAATTGGCTATGGACCACCTAGCGAATAAAAGATGGTCCACGGAAAAACTTTAAAAATCAGTGTTAGCCTACCAACAAATCACAACGGAACAGGGCCTGCAATTGTACCTTGCAAGTGACACTAATTGCTATACTAGAATGCTTCTTGCAAGGTTTAGATTGGGATCTTTTTATCGTTTAATTACTTTCCCAGCCTGTAATGACAGTCGAGAAAAATGTCGCCCTGCCCCTGTGATGATCTCGCCCCCAATCTAATTTGCATTGTATTTTATTCTGCAAGTTTTATCAGGTTCCAAGAAAGATCCTACTTAAACCAATTCTCAAGGAGTGGGACTTCCGGTCTTGTAGAAATGCTTTTCTTAGACTACAACGGCTGGAAAATATGGAAGTGGTCCACACTCTAGCCAAATTTTTGAAACTTTTGGTAAAGTTTAGGAACTCGATGTAATATATCAAATGTACATATGTATTTTAGAAACTTTTTAAATGTATAATATTTTAAAGACCGTAATATTCTTAAATCTAACCTTGTTTTTATAAAAATGCACTTGTCACTTTTTGATAATACCCCTGTTTTTTCTAAAATGTTTGTTCCTTCTAAAATGGAAACGCACCGGCATCTTGTGACTTATATCTGCTTCCAGCTATGTATGCTTTTTAATTTGAATAGTCTAAACTGAAATGTTACAATGACCTAATAGTCCAAAGGGCTGCAGATCTATATAAGAATTTAAAAATGTAGATGTTTAGCATGCATTGTCTCATCCACTGGAACCGGACAAATGAAAAAACCTGTTTACTATGCTAATGGAGATATTTTCCATATACGTCATCTGTACTTAAAAGGGGTACAGAAGAGCTCGTGAGACCTGTCAGAGGACCCGCAGGCTAAGACCTGTTTGACGTGCCTTGAATGTGTATGTGCAGGTATGCTAGATCGGACGTCATACTAGTATCCATGCATCATCATGTAACATAAAGTAAGATATTGCACATACAGTGGTTTTAAAATATAGAGGCTTCTTGAGAAAGAAAAATATATGTTCATAAATAAACATGTGATATGTGTTATATCATGATTCGGCTGAAAGCAAATACAACCTGTTTTTGTAAGTTGCCCTTTTCACACTTAGCTCAGTTTTTGTCCATATACATGCATTCTGAAGTCCACTGATTTATCGACATGCTTTACTGGTAAAACAGTAGAATAATTTACTTAAAACTGAGCAGGCAGAAAAGTGCAAGAAAGTGCGTGAAAGACGTTGTCACAAACAGGTTCACAAAAATCAGGTAGCACACTACTTGAAGATAGAAGCAATTGAGCAAAAACTGCAGGCCTGATTTAGAAAGGCAGTAAAAGGATTCACAACAAATGACAGCAGTACTCCCGTAAGTCAAACTTGCATTACCCAACCCTCTTACGAGGAAGGAGGAAGACAACTTTACTAATGGTATTGCCAGCACCAACCACATCTACAGAAAAGCAATCGGTGAGGTTGAAATAATCAGAATGCTGTTTGGCCCGCATGCCACTCCACTGCCATTTTAAGCACCACAGGGGTATATTCACAAGAACGTGTGATAACTACCGCAAGAGTAGCGTAACGCAACTTTCAACATCGCAGCCTATCGCGGTAAAGTAACCCTGTATCAACGTGGAATTCACAACAAGGCAGTAGCATGCGATAGACACCAGATAGGCATTCAAATGTCCATGTGAAAATCAACGCCACGCCGCAAAAACATGCGATGAGGCCAACCACGGTACAAAAAGTAGCGAAAACCAGCTACAGGACTGCAAATCACACGCGTCTAGCGGGACAATGCACCATAAAAACCACAGAAAAAGCACACCAGAAACAAGCCAAAGCACGTAGCAACATGGATGCACCCTGACCCAGCGAAGAGGCCAACTCGAACCCTACCACCAAGGAACAACGGGGTCAGGGAAGGCCAAGGAGAAGAGGGGGAGGAATACGGGGTGCAGACCGCAGGAAAACAAGACCAGCATCACAGATGTGACAAAACACTACACACAACTGACCCACTAGCAGACCACCTACAATGCAGTCGGAATGCAGAGGAGGCCAATTGAGGAGGCCAAAAGACGCCGGCATGATGGGACAACCTAAACAAGGCACAAACCTACTGCCAAAAGGAAGGCAGCAAAGTCGACAGGAGGTGGCAGTCCAATGCCACTGGAGGAGCTGGAGGAAACCCAGGCCACAGTCATCAGTGTGGAGATGGTGCAAGGAGTAGGGAAGATGGACACAGCTCGAGAGGAACTGACACAGCATCAACAGGGAGTGCAACGAACAGGGACTGGGGGGACAGGGAGATGGGCACCATGGCATACATGCACAACGAGGTGTAGCACACTGCACACCGACAATCACCTAGGATCATGTCCCAGATCCCCTTGGCACCCTGCAGCACACACAAATAGCAAGAACAGCACACCCACATTGACAAAAACGTGGTACAATGCGCATAGCTGACACTGCAGAACAGAGGACACAACTGGCTCCGCACATGCACAGAAACATGCCTACTACATCTGACGGAGCCATAAACTGTGAAATGGAAATGTACGCGTACAACGTCACATCCATCATGTAGTCCAAATGTACACTGTCCCGCTGAAGAATCCAGCACCCCACAGTCACAATGTACATTGCCATACAATCTGCATGCAAATCAGCACAATGCACCAACATACATGTCAACACAAAGTCAACATGCATCTCCCCTTCACATCGCAGAGAGGCACACAACACTTTCAGCAGAGCACAGAATACAACACATCTCTGGTGCCGGAGAGGACCACCACACCGTCGACACATACGCCCTACAACAGCCCATGGCCATCCCACGCAACGCCCCACCAGGACTCGGCCAGCAAAGCTACTCAGAGGAGAACACCAAGCCTGCAACAGACCACACAGCTGGAAGCACCCGCAAGCACAGCTGGGTCATGACACGTTACCCACCCACACATGGCACCCAAATGCAATGTGTCAGCACGCCAAAAGGAGGTGGCCCAACAGGTGTTGGTGGGTGCCGAACCCATGTAATGTGAACTAGGACACATACGTAGGTGTCTATCACCCTTCAGGGCCCACCCACATCACACTAAGGAGACCCACCTTCCATAGAGACACATGCAGATGCACATTGACAGTACAGACCCACGCCCGGGGGCGCTCAAATAGCAGTCACACACCCATGTTGGCTCTGCGTATGACGGCCCTGGCTACTTCCCTTACTAATTGAGTGGGTGACGACAAAGCTACATGTCCAAGCCCCAACCCGCTGCCTGCGGTGACGTCTGCATCCGATGTACACAGCACAATGTAATGTTGTAGGGCCCAGGACCCTCATGAAAACAACAAGACCACAGGGACAAATGCATATATCATGTTGAACTGGCTACGGGCACATACGGCCAGCCCCTTTATTGGCAGTGCCACATGTACAGTGACGCCTGTACTGGATGTGTGTGGAATGTATGGTGCTGGAAACCACTTGAAAATTGAAAACTAGTGCAACGGAAACAGAAAACACATGCATAACAGAGTCAACTGCTGAGAAATTCCAGAGGACAGCCAACATGCAAACAGGAGTGTCTGTGAGTCGCAGTGCACTGGGCTTGGGACACTAGAGATGAGCACGTTCATGTGAAGAAAAAGTCTTGGATTGTGTCCCTTTGATATATTCCTGATGCAGATGCAGTGGGGTGTGTTAGACCTGCATTATCTTCCCTATCAACGTCTGAGGGACCCCACACTGTTTGAGGTGACATAGCTGTGCAACCGCTACACAGCACAAAACACAATCAGCAACGGACAATGGCCTGTGGTGCACTGAGTCACTGGTACCTGGAGTGCTGAGCAGGGTATCAGGCCGATGATGGCATCCAGGAAAGGTCTGAGCAACTCCATTAGTCTGTCAGGACGACTGTTTCAACTCTGGCAGATGGCAGTTGGAGATGGTACTTGCGGTGGTGGTGTGTGCCTCCTGCGGTGATTCGACATCCGGGCCGGTCTGGACTTGCTTTGGTGTGTGAGCCCTGGTGGGACGCATTTAGGCCCGGAGGCTACGTATAGCGCAAGGCCACAGATAAATGGCGTTGATGACCCCAATTCCAACGCTTCAGGGACCATCCAATGTCTCAGAAGAAGGGGTCTCGGACCGGAGCAGCACAGAGTTAGAGGCCCCGGATGCACTGCAGCTGGCACAGGCACCCAGCCACAGAACGGTGACTTGCGGTGCAGTCAGATGGGCCGTGTGACCTGAGCGGGTCCCCATCAATGTCCGAGGTGTATGTTGTGGAGGATTGCGGGGGACAGTGGAAGGTATCCTCCAGGGCATGATGCAGAAGGTTTGATTTTATCCGGAAGCAGCAAATTGTGGAGTGGAAAGCGCAAGCCTCGTTTTTACCACCAATTCGGTGTCAGCTACATGAGGATGAAAACTAGCACCATGTCCGTAGACTCAGACTCAGACGACGACAACGACAAAGCTACATGTCCAAGCCCCAACCCGCTGCCTGCGGTGACGTCTGCATCCGATGTACATAGCACAATGTAATGTTGTATGGCCCAGGACCCTCATGAAAACAACAAGACCACAGGGACAAACGCATATATCATGTTGAACTGGCTATGGGCACATATGGCCAGTCCCTTTATTGGCAGTGCCACATGTACAGTGACGCCTGTACTGGATGTGTGTGGGGTGAGTGTAAGCCATTCCGCATGGAATGTCTGGTGCTGGAAACCACTTGAACATTGGACACTAGTGCAACGGAAACAGAAAACACATGCATAACAGAGTCAACTGCTGAGAAATTCCAGAGGACAGCCAACATGCAAACAGGAGTGTCTGTGAGTCGCAGTGCACTGGGCTTGGGACACTAGAGATGAGCACGTTCATGTGAAGAAAAAGTCTCGGATTGGGTCCCTTCGATATATTCCTGATGCAGATGCAGTGGGGTGTGTTAGACCTGCATTATCTTCCCTATCAACGTCTGAGGGACCCCACACTGTTTGAGGTGACATAGCTGTGCAACCACTACACAGCACAAAACACAATCAGCAACGGACAATGGCCTGCGGTGCACTGAGTCACTGGTACCTGGAGTGCTGAGCAGGGTATCAGGCCGATGATGGCATCCACGAAAGGTCTGAGCAACTCCATTAGTCTGTCAGGACCACTGTTTCAACTCTGGCAGATGGCAGTTGGAGGTGGTACTTGCGGTGGTGACGTGTGCCTCCTGCGGTGATTCAACGTCCTGGCCGGTCTGGACTTGCTTTGGTGTGTGAGCCCTGGTGGGACGCATTTAGGCCCGGAGGCTACGTATAGCGCAAGGCCACAGATAAATGGCGTTGATGACCCCAATTCCAACGCTTCAGGGACCATCCAATGTCTCAGAAGAAGGGGTCTCGGACCGGAGCAGCACAGAGTTAGAGGCCCCGGATGCACTGCAGCCGGCACAGGCACCCAGCCACAGAACGGTGACTTGCGGTGCAGTCAGATGGGCCATGCGACCTGAGCGGGTCCCCATCAATGTCCGAGGTGTATGTTGTGGAGGATTGCGGGGGACAGTGGAAGGTATCCTCCAGGGCATGATGCAGAGGTTTGATTTTATCCGGAAGCAGCAAATTGTGGGGTGGAAAGCGCAAGCCTCGTTTTTACCACCAATTCGGTGTCAGCTACATGAGGATGAAAACTAGCACCATGTCCGTAGACTCAGACGACGACGACGACGACAAAGCTACATGTCCAAGCCCCAACCCGCTGCCTGCGGTGACGTCTGCATCCGATGTACATAGCACAATGTAATGTTGTATGGCCCAGGACCCTCATGAAAACAACAAGACCACAGGGACAAACGCATATATCATGTTGAACTGGCTACGGGCACATACGGCCAGCCCCTTTATTGGCAGTGCCACATGTACAGTGACGCCTGTACTGGATGTGTGTGGGGTGAGTGTAAGCCATTCCGCATGGAATGTCTGGTGCTGGAAACCACTTGAACATTGGACACTAGTGCAACGGAAACAGAAAACACATGCATAACAGAGTCAACTGCTGAGAAATTCCAGAGGACAGCCAACATGCAAACAGGAGTGTCTGTGAGTCGCAGTGCACTGGGCTTGGGACACTAGAGATGAGCACGTTCATGTGAAGAAAAAGTCTTGGATTGCGTCCCTTTGATATATTCCTGATGCAGATGCAGTGGGGTGTGTTAGACCTGCATTATCTTCCCTATCAACGTCTGAGGGACCCCACACTGTTTGAGGTGACATAGCTGTGCAACCGCTACACAGCACAAAACACAATCAGCAACGGACAATGGCCTGCGGTGCACTGAGTCACTGGCACCTGGAGTGCTGAGCAGGGTATCAAGCTGATGATGGCATCCACGAAAGGTCTGAGCAACTCCATTAGTCTGTCAGGACCACTGTTTCAACTCTGGCAGATGGCAGTTGGAGGTGGTACTTGCGGAAGTCTTGTTTCGCCTCCGTGCTTATTCTCATAGGTATAAGGCATGATACTGCATCAAAATTGCTGGATACACGATCACGGAGACTAACGGTAAAGGATGGCGTCTGACGTCAGGATACGACGTGTAGGCGGTAGAAGAGTCCAGTCTATGGCAGCGAAGATGGTGCTAAATGGGTAACGTAGATCCTCCACAACGTCGGCTCTGAGAGACCTTCATTGGTTGCCTATTAAGGAAAGGGTACACTTCAAATCACTTTGCATTGTGTACAGAACTGTGCACAACATAGGCCCTGTCCCATCGCAAGAGAAGTTTACCTGGTACAATCCCAAAGGCAGCTCCGCTCCTCCAGCGCAAATTTGCTGATGACCACCAGATTTAGGCGCTCCAGGATGGGGGGAGGGCTTTCAGTGTGACAGCCACTCATTTATGGAATGAGCTGCCTCAGAATATCAGACAAGCCAACTCTTTGGCCGAATTTCGAAGGAGCCTGAAAACTTGGCTGTTTCCCAGGACTGATCCCTAAGCCTAGCCCTACTGTCGACCCGGTCTGTTGGTTTGGTTGATCTATTTAAGTCTGAGCGCCAGGATACCCGCAGGGTGACAGTCGCGCTATATAAAAGCTTAATTCAATTCAATTCAATTCACTATGGGAGCTTGTGCTACAGCCGGTTTATGGCCGAAGCACAAGGTCCTGTAGGGAATTGTGAGAATGCAACAGCACCATGTGCGGTCGCACTGTAATACTGTTGTTGATTCCGCAACGGAGTCGGACAGACCTGAATCCCCCCGACATCATAATAAGGCCCTAAATGTTTATTGTGTCCTGCACAACACATAACACTAAATGTTTAATAACATTTATTGTTACATTATTTTGTTAAGTTCCAAGTATGTTATGAAACATTTTATAATTAAATAATGAATATGTACTATTTATATATATGTTTAGCATTAATTTATATGTATTTATGTGTTTAATTATCTTAAATAATTTAATTTTATATTATTTCAAATTGAGTGTTATTTTAAGTCACTACCTCCATGAATGTTTAATAACATTTATTATTACATTATTTTTTAAATTCCAAATATATTAAACATTTTATAATTAAATAATAAATATGTACTATTTATATATATTTTTAACTTTTTTTTAAATGTATTTATATGTTTAATTATTTTAAATAATTTAATGTTATATTATTTCAAAAGTAGTTTATTTTCTATGGGAGGGTGTTGCCATATCACTGGTTGGCCATGTGGAGTGCTGGATTTACTACAAAAGTGTAAATTACTACAAAGGTGTATGTTTGTGAATATCGAAAAGCAAAAAACGTACTAAAAAGTGAACACTTACTCAAAAGTGCAGTTTGTTCAATTAGGCCCATCATGTCTGTCTGCCTTCAGGGGGCGTTTGTTGTAAGTCAATGAACTATCTATAATAAAGAAAAAAATGATAGTCAGAAATTCCTGATTGTTATCAGCTGCAGTTGTTGCAGGAAATTCTTTCACACATACCTTATTGCTTGCATGCACCAGTGATGGAGAATTAAAAACTGAACATTCTATCACAAAGGGCTGACATTTACATCAAAGAATGTTTCTGCTCACCAGCTGGTTGGGCCGGTTTGTTAAAGCTTGCTACCACTGTTACAAGATCCTTGCTTCACCAAAGGTCGTTGTGGGGGACAATTGCTTAGTGTAATCAGACTCAAATATGAAAATCATTTTGTTTTCGCTTAAATGCAATCTGTGATCATCTAATGTTTCATAAGGTCATTGAAATGTTTCTATTTTGTGGAATGATCATAACCCCAAAGATATGATGGTTTGATTAACTCTATATCAGCACGATAAATTCTGTACTTAAAGGCATTCAAACAGTCAGTCAATCAACGTAAAATAGCGTCATCAATTTTGGTTGAGAATGCAGGCAGCACAATAGATTCGGAGATTAGATGCGTCCCCCTTCCTTAAATCTGTCTGCTGTTTGGTTCCTATGGTCTGGACACATTGGTTCACTGGTAGTGTTCCAATGTTCTTGAATGAGTTCCTGAGTGAATGTGTGTGAGTATTATTAGGGAAATACATTGCAATGGATTGTGGCATAGACCGAGTGCATTGTGGCCTATTTAGTTTGCAGGTGTGGACAGTTATGGTGTGAGAGGTTTTTGGTTATGCGGTTTTGATTTGCGGGTTATTAGGATTGTTAGCTATTGTGATGATTTTGTCATGACTTTTAGGTAGACTGCTAAAGCTCACTATTGTGTGTATTTAGGCATTGTTGCAACTACGTCAGAATTTTAGGGATCAAATGCGTTGAACAAATCGAATTATTGTGATTGATGTTATTATTGATGGAGTTATTTTGGTTTTTGGTAAACGGATTTGTTGAAATCCAAGATCTCAAGACATATTCATAAGTGTTAAAATTGTTTGCCAAGTGGAGGTGTGCACAGTACATAACAGGGTATTTACCCAAGTTAGGTAAGGTCTACTTATGAATGTGTTCTAATCTAGATGTGTGATTGCTTTTTCTTTGGTGCATAGGAGTAGATGTGCAGATCAAGGACTGTTAACTTACCACGGGTCGTGAGCCTGCCTTGATGCAATTGATTGTGCCATGAAGGTAATATTCATTCACATAGAGGGATTAACTTCCTTTTCTTTGTTTTTAGGTAAAGCAGATAAGAAATATTGATTATTTGGTTTTGTTTATTTGTTCACTTTGTTTGACGTTTCTGAAATCATTACTTCATAGTGATCTGCACCATGATCAGTTGATCATCACAGTAAGTGATGCTGTGGTTGGTTGCTTATCTCTGTGGGTTGCACTGTGACTGGTTAGTTCTTACTAAAGGTATGATTGGTTGAATATTTTTTATTTTATAAAGTGGTTGAAAAGAATCAGATTGAGCAAAAATGGGTTCTGCATTGAAAAAGTTTCCATTCTTGAAGGGTAGAAAATACTTAAGGAGAAATCACGTGCCTATGAAATGAAGCTTAAGATCAGGACTTCACATGTACAATGAGATCATATATGATGGGAAGAACAGGCAATTTTCTTAGGAGGGTGCTTTTAATATGAGAAGGTTTGCAATTTTGAGGCATGTGATGTATGAAATAAAACAGCAACCTAGACCTGCACAGTTTGAGGCATTGAATGAATAAGATCACACAGCAATTGAAAAGGAACAAAAGCACAAGAAGAGCCAGGTTAGGAATAATGTGAGCCATTGGTTAGATTCAAGATGGCGAACACAGAGAAAAGCATGGAGAGGATGATGTTGGGAGTGGGTGCCTTTCTTACAATTGTTAATGAGGTAGTTAAAAAAAAACAATGATGAAAATGATTAAATTAAAATTGGGAAATGAAGAACAAAGAGAACATTTTGGATGAGGAGGATGGATTTTAGGATGATTTATTAGGCTGCTCCATATAATGTTGTTTCTCAAAATGCCAGCCTGCATGATGAGGATATCACTGCAGGAGAGGGCACGGTCAAATGCATCCGAAAATGAAGCAGGTCCCAGTGGGATTATTTCTACTAATGTTATTACATCCACTGTAGATACAGGCCTATTATTGATACTGTTCCTACTGTTAATACTCTAACTATAGTACAATCGAGTGACCCGGTGAGGAAAGGAAATAGTATTTTTTTATTTATTAACTGAGTTTACGGAAACTTTGCAGAGTGCCATTGGCGGGGTAGAATTGAAATAGGTTGTAAAACCTATTTTGGCATCATTCACTAGATGGGCCCGTTAAATACTTTCTACGATGGTGTTATATTTAGGAGCCTAGTAAGACAATGCAAAGCGGACATTAATCCAGTATCAAATTAAAATTTCTTGTGCTCAGTGAACATCTCCAGGTATTATTACTCTGCTACAGTAGGCGGTAAAGGAATATATATGAATAGTTTGCAATCCTAAATGAGACATTAATTGACTAAAGCACGCAAATCACAAGGTAATGACGTCAATTTTGCAATATCAGTTCAACAACTTACCGATCATTTGAGTAAAAACAGACATCAGAGGAGTCTGGCTGCATAAAATGAGGTGAACTAATATATTGGAGCAAGGAAGCCGCTAGATGCACGTCTGAAGAATTTTGACAGCTTAAGTACTCGACTGGAGAATTTAGCATTGATTTATACAAAAAGAAAAGCCTGCTCAGGAATTACAGAATGAACATGAGTAAAGATGAGGTGAAGTGAATGGGTCTATTGTCCCTGTGAACACATATTAGATAATTAGTTAATAGTACAAAAGAATGGGCAGATTGAAAGAAATTCAAGGACAAGTAGAAGAAGAAAGAGGAGGCAATGCACAAAAACAGACAAAAATAGAAAAGGAAGCAAGTACAAGTATGAGTGAACCTGAATCAGGAACAATTGTTGCAGGATTTTCTTTACGAGAAGTGTAAGGAAAAGCAAAAATGTATGTTCCTCAGCAGGGATCTGATCTCCTTGCGTTTGAGACAAATGTTTCCAAAACTTAGGGAAGAACCAGATGAGAGGCATACAGAAGTGGAAACGCTAGTTATGATTTCCAAAAGTACTTTGGGTAGATTTGATTATGTTATATGAAATTGTTGTCCCAAAGGATTTATAGACTGAATGTAAATCAGGCGTGACATGGCCAACTGAGGAGCTACCAAGAGTACATCCTCAAAATAGTCCAGCTCCTGTTGTCATAGAAAAATATGGAGAAGTGATAACACATTTGAAGCAAAGGATTCTAGGAAGACAAGTATATTGGTCAAAGATCATGTTAGATACTCAAGAGCTGAAAGAATCAGTGCATGTGTGTTATGAGAGGCGAAAGAAGGTATTAGTGGTTTCATATCAGACCACGAATATCAATGAGATATTGTACGAAGTACTATAGTGATTGTTATTATTCAAAACAGAGGATGGTGAAAGAGAAGCTCAAGATTGCACAGACAAAGCATTTTCAAAGGAGTGGTATGAATCAGATGATGTATTCAGGTTTTGGATCTGGGTTATTTGGATGTGCAAATTCCGTATGCAAATTTAAACTCACAATCAATCAATCAGGGCTTGGTAAAGCGCATCTACTCACCCGTGAGGGTCTCAAAACACATGGGATATGTGTGCAGGGAAATAATGTAACATATACACATGTTTGGAATGTTGTTTTCACAAAGTAGATGTAGTGGATTTGTAGAGAACACTTATGGAAAAAATAAGAACATTAACATGTTGAAGAAAAGTACTCCCTTCCACTTTGCAGGTGTCTTGGACATTGGAAACATAAGTGGAGGTTTTAACAACTTGCATTGATTGCATTGTACTGCTAGAGGGTAAAGGAAAATGGCAGATTGGCTCTGCCGAGGGCGTCTCACCTTTGTTCTGGCTCTGTGACCTCCGGACTTGCTAATGCCCGCCCGCCCGCTTATCAAATTGTTGTCACGGCACCAAGTGTAAAACAGAAAAACCGCAACTGAAAAACCGTACCTGGGGGAATCTTTCGAGCTGATGTGTAGAATTACGGAGGTCCAAAGGGTAAGCCCAGCCTACCTCAACAGATGGCTCTCCTTCTACACCCCCAACCACCAGCTACGCTCCGCCGACCTCTCACTCGCATCCGAAGAACAACCACCGGCGGGAGATCCTTCTCCCACCCGCCGCCAAGACATGGAACACCCTCCCACTGAGCCTACGACAGACCCAAGACCTGCTGACCTTCAAGAGGATACTAAAGACCTAGCTGTTCGATCAGTTGCGGCCCCCACCTCCCCCCCCAGCACCTTGAGACCCTTGTGGGTATGTAGTGCGCTTAACAAATGACTGATTGATTGATTGAGTGAGCACTGCACGAGCAGCCCGCTGGCAGATACTGCAAGCGCAGCAGGCATCATCGGAATCAGCTGCCGTAAAGAAGATCTGCGGAGGCTGGTGGAAGTCAGAAGAGCCGCAGAGTGCGATAATGTCTCCACCGTAGGTTACAAGGGGACGAGGTCATGTGGATGTATTAGCAGAGGCTGGTGTAGCTGCGGGGGGACAGAAGGATGGTGGGAATGGCACTGGCAATACTGCGGTAGATAACATTGGCAAACTGATGAGAAATTATGTTAACCCTACCTCCGGTTTAGAGAAAAGTGCTGGCTCACAGCTGGGAATACCCAATTGCTACAATCTGCAAAAGGCTCGGAACTGCTTCAATCCTGCAGCACAGAAACATCCAGTTCGGATCTTAACATGGCTGAGCTGCTAAATATTGCTGTTCAGGAGGGTTTTGGGGGCGGAGATACTCTGATAAAAAGACTTACTTTCATCAACCTGTCATGGAAAAGATATATCAGCCACAGGAACAGTGGACGATAATTGTATGGAAAAAGGAGAAGTGAAAGGCAATGTATTATTGAACAAGGAGAGGAACAGTGCTCCCAGAGCCTGCTCAGCACCCACTTCTATCCCAGCGCTAACATTAGCTACTACCGAGGACATGAGTAGTCTGAGTCTGATACTGAATCCATTAACACAGATGGCGGATATCCCTGTCGTGGATAGGCCAACAGTGGAAGATATTTTAGAAACAAATACTCAGACATGTCAGATCTCCGTTGAAAAGCCCAATGAAGCAGAAAGGAGAGAAAAGGGGGACAGAGCCAGTAGTGATACAACAGACCAGTTGGAATACTTAGGGCTTGCTGAAATCATAAACGATGAACTGGCTATAGACGAACTGGCTACTGATGCGGTGTTTCCGAGCCCTACTCAAGACAGTGAAAATGGTCTGCCCAGTTCCTTGGCGAGATCTGTGAAGCAGCAGGATGCACTGAGTTATATGTTGAGAAGTCATACTAATGACACAGAGTATCTATGTAACTCCAAGTCCAACATCTCCGAAAGGATGAAAGGAGGTAAAGCAAAAGGTCCTAAAGCTGTGAAGGTGGGCAAGGGAGCCAAGGGCCGGGGGAGCGGTGCTAAGCTTCAAATCACCAATACTGCAGGGCGCCTTAAGGAGTCATCGGCAAACAATTCTAAGGTTGGCCCAACAGCAAGTCCTTTACGCAAATGTGTATCTACAAAGGGTGAAGTCAAGGCCATTGTTTTAAGACTGCCCAATTCGGGCAATATGACAGCATTGGCAACGACAGCAGGAGCTGGGGCAGGAGCCCCTTTTAGTAGGGAGCAAATTGAAACACCAGAGGATGCAGCAACTGTTGGAGATGGTGCTAACGCTCAAGGGGGAGTGTCTGGTGCTTTGAATAGTGGACCTGCAGACCTCTCAATAGGATCAACAGAAACCGTAATTGACACGTCAATAGTAATAGCAGGACAAATAACGGAAAATGCGTCTATAAGCTCTCAGCTTCCCACATTGTTGGCTTCGGGCTCTATATTATAGGTGAGTGAAGTTCCCTCTGAAGAGCACCATTACTTGTTATGAGGAGCCATCACTGTCTAGAATAATGCAGGCAATATTGGTTCAGAGAACAGAGGCACAAGAGTACTACCAAGAGGCCAAAGCAGATTGCAAAGAGGTAAAGCAAGTGCTGCTGGAGGTTACATCTAAGGTCACCCAGCTTATATCAGAGGTCACGGATCTGCAGGAGCGGGTTGCAGCAGTAGAGGAGGCTAACACGTACTCAGTGAACCTTGTGAAATTGCAAAATTCTCAAATTGAGCCTATGCAAGTAAAACTGGAAGACCACGACAGTGCCGTCAGAACCTAAGGGTTTTAGTATTCCATAAGGGAAGGAAGGCAATGATCCTCTGGCATTTATTGTCAATCTTTTTCACTGGGGGACTGGGACATGGATTCTCAGGTTCAACGTGCGCATAGTTTGCCTCTGGTCTTAACAACGACCGATCAACGCCGTTCTAATTTTTCACGACCAATTTTAGGGGCATATTCACAAGGAGCAGTTGCCAAATTAACTGCACTTTATTGCAGTCAAAGTCGTGATAACTTTACCCCACCATTCACAAGCAGGTGCTAACAGCCCACAGCACCAGTTTTCCCGCAATATCAGCTGCAAAAAACATCGCCACAGAGGACCCACGCAACTATTGCTAATGAGATGCAGATTAGGCGTTCCCGTGCCAAAAGCCGCGACAACACCACACCTCAACATTCACAATGACCATCCAGATCAGCGATAAGAACACAAAACACACGATAAGGCGCGTTAGTAGCAAGAAATTTACACCTTCTCTGACCTGGTGTAAAGTCAGATGGCAGCCTGCACCACAATAGGGAGCCCAGCCCAGAGCCACACCTGAAGACAAACAGAAGCCATGGAGCTACTGATCATGGAGCTCAGACACCCAAGAGGGCCACAACACCCACCCGGCAACCCCCCCTGGAACACCACAGAGGCAGCCCAGGCAAAGACAGCTGCCTCGCAGGCACAACTTCTGACAATGTCACTGTCCACTAAAGGCTGAAAGGGACAACCATCCTACGCATCCTGGCCGTCATCGCCCAACAGGCCAACGGCAACAACACAGTTGACAAACAACATCCTAACCCACACCAAGATGCAGGCCGTGCTGCACCTGTTGGCCCTTGGCACCCCCCAACCAACACCCACCAGAGTCCACGGAGTCTCACAGACAGCCACATCCAAGTTCCCCACACCTGTCATTGACATCACCATTACCCTGGCACCCCAGACCCCGTACGGCCAATACAATGCACATGAACCGCTGGAGACCAAGCAAGGATCATACGCCATAGCGGGATGCATGCACGTGTTGGGGCAATCCACTCTACACATGTCCCACCTGTGCCCCCGTTGACACAGCACACAATCAGTGCAACAGGAAGCACACATCACACATCTATGTGCAGGCAACATCAGAACCCTATGGGACCTTCACCAATGTCGCATCCAAATACACAGCCCGTGTGCATGATTCCTTCACCCTCCGATATTCCATCAGCAACCAGCCTTCCCAGGATGGCACCCAGGGAAATGCACAGCTCCTTGGCACGTTCCCAATTAACACCCCACTCACCTCAACTCCATTCCGGACCCTACGGTATGTTCACAAGTCCTCTGTGATAAAATCGTAGGATTTTTTCATACGAAGATTGCTGACATTCACTTGGCCCTTGAAACACAAAGGGCCTCAATACTCCCTCCCTCTCCTGGTGTTGTTTTTTCCCCCCTTGAAACGATTGCCCCCGCCACCACTGTGAGTCTATCTAGGTTTCCTCCGCTCTCTCTTCAGAATCTTGACTTGCTTTTAAGCAAGCTGAGGTCAGGGTCTCCTTTAGATCCTTGTCCTCTTAAAGTTCTGAAGGATTGCGGAGATACCCTATTGCCCCCCCTCTTAGACATCATGAATAGAGCAATGAGGGATGGTATCTTTCCCGATCAATGGAAGAGTGCTGTGGTTAAGCCCCTCCTTAAGAAGCCCACATTAGACCCTGATGTGCTCAAGAACTTCCGCCCTATTTCCCTGCTCCCTGCCCCTGCCAAGATGCTGGAGTCCCATCTAAATAAGCATCTGGCGGAGTTCTTGGACAATTCGGGACAGTTAGATCAGTCCCAACACGGTTTCAGGAGGGCTCACAGCACGGAGACGGCCCTGACGACTGTGCTTGATGACATCCGCACTGAAGTCGATCAAGGCCATACCTCCCTGCCGATTCTTTTAGATCTGACAGCCGCCTTTGATACCCTGTCTCCCTCTGTTCTAACATCTCGTTTGAGGGAGATAGGGGTAGATGGTGTGGCCTTGAGCCTATTGGCTTCTTTTTTGAATCAGAGGGAGCAAAGGGTTAAGCTAGGAGACTTTCTATCCCCTCCCATTCCTGTGCAATGTGGGGTCCCCCAAGGGTCGGCTTTAAGTCTGAACCTGTTTAACATCTATGTGGCCCCACTTGCCAGGTTGGTAAGATCCTATGGGATGGAGATAGTCTCCTATGCTGATGACACACAGATCTTGGTGTCCCTCCCCCGTTCGGTGCACGCTCCCATGCATAACTTTAGAAGTTGTATGGAGGCGGTTGCTGAGTGGATGATTAACAACTCACTCAAACTGAATGGGGAGAAGACCGAAGTTCTGGTCCTTGGTGGTAATGTTAACATCTGGACGGCTGAATGGTGGCCTCCCTCGCTGGGAGTCTGCCCCACTCCTACCGACTCTGCCAAAAACTTGGGAGTAAATATGGACCTTGATCTCTCAATGGCACAGCAGGTCAACAGAACGGTAGCTACCTGTTGGGGCATTATTAATATACTTCGCAAAATCAAGCATTACTTGTCTCCGCTGGCTCGTAAGCTGGTCGTCGTTGCATTGGTGGCCTCGCGACTTGATTATTGTAATGCTCTTTATGCGGGGGTTAACAAAGGTCTTTTACAGTGCCTCCAGACAGTACAGAACGCGGCGGCCAAATTTGTGCTGGATGCTCCTAGACTATCCCCAGCCACGGCGGCCAGGAAAACCTTACATTGGCTCCCTATTGAGTCTAGAATTGTCTTTAAGACACTCTGCATGACTTATGGGGCCCTTACTGGTAAGGGGGCTGAGGGCGTGAGGAAATTACTACATCCATACGTCCCGGAGAGAGCTCTCCGATCGTCAACCAAGAGTTTGTTGGTGGTTCCCCGTGTCCGCAGAACCAAATGGGGTGGGAGGGCGTTTTCAGCAGTAGCCCCCAAGCTTTGGAATAGCCTGCCGCTTGGAATTAAAACCCAGCCGTCAGTCCTGACCTTTCGGAAAGCCCTGAAAACATGGTTATTCTCCAAGGCATACCTGTAATGCTTGTTATCTGGCATTTGCTGATCGTTTTCCTAGGTGCCTTGATGCCTCCGGGCTTAGTAGCGCACTATAAGACCCTTTCCATTTCCATTTCCATTTCCATAACCATGCAATCCACAAATCTGGCAATGCACACATCACATGTTCATAACCAACATTCACAACAACATGCCCACCCACCAGACACGATTGAACAACTTACAATGGTAACCTGGGCAAGCCGTGAACATGACCAATCAACGTCATGGCCCCTCAGCCACACAATAGATGAATGTGATGAGAGGAGGCAATCAGGCATGTGTGAAGGCTGCAGTAGAACCATGATTGGGATAGTACACAATGTCAAGAGTGGCGGTGAAGTACTGGACAGACCGCAGTATGCAGAACACACCCATGTACACGGCGACATACACCTCTGGTGTATGGAGTGTAGTGGACAGTGGATGCAACCATGTCACCCCAGCCAGTGGGGTCCTTGCAGAAATATTGCCAGTAGAGTGGGATGGGCCGGCATACGCCAGGCCAGGGTATGGGTGTGTATAAAAAGCACATAGCCCTGGGCATGGTCCTCTTTCAGAAAGCTCAACGTCTCTGCCAGGACGGTGCTTCCCAACCGCCACGAGGCTGACACCGTCCTCATTAGCGGAGTTGCCTGAGATCCTGTGCACCTGCCGTACCCCGGCCTGCTGGAGCACAAACCCATCAGGGCCGACCCGGCGCAGCCAGGTCAAACTGATCAGCAGCATACATCAGCGTGTGTCAAGGAGGGCCCCCCACATGCCAGTGTAACCTCCAAGCCCGAGGCTCACGACCCGGACAGCCTTTCAGACCAGCGCTATCCCCCCGACGTTGGCCCACATTACTCCTTTCTCGCTTACATATTCTACCAGTGTCCTCTGCGGCCCAGTGGATCCCATATGTCAAACTTTGTTCTGGCTAATGAATGGCAGTGACCCCAAATCCAGACCAGCGGCCACAGCACCAGACCCCCGATCAGTGAGGCATAGTTCCATATGGGCATCTTGCGACACGTGGTGCCACACACCCTGGTCAACGCCATCCGGCTTCACGTGGTACCACAGACCCTGTTCAACACCATCCGGCGACATGTGGTGCCATAAACCCTGTTCAACGCTATCCAGTGACACTTGCTGCCACAAACCCTGTTCAACGCCATCCAGCGGCACATGGTGGCACAAACCCTGTTCAACGCCATCTGGTGACATGTGCTGACACAAACCCTGTTCAACACCATCCGGTGACACGTGCTGCCACAAACCCTGTTCAACCCCATTCGGCGACACATGGATGAGGGACCAGGACTACCCTGTGTACCAGTAGGTCTCACATCCAGCACCTAGTCACGATTCACGAATGGTAGAGTACACACCAGTGGTCCACGGAGAGGACTAAGATGAAGATGCGGCTCAGTCCGGACAACAGCCATGTCACAGTCACGGAGGTGACCAAACACGTGGTACAACTGAACCTGAACTACGCAGGCCGGTGAGGCCACCAACCTATGCCTGCGACACTAGGTGAATGGCCCGTGCTGACCGCTGCCTCTGGCTTACACTGCTCTCGGCCTAGGCTGCGCTCGAGTAGGTCACAGATTCTGAACTGAACATCGAGTATGCAAATGCAGATTACATATCATTCACGCAAGGAGAGGCATAAGAGGTTGACACCTTGCATCTTGGGGAGAGAAAAGGATCATCGTTATGGAGGTGTTCGTACACTACCGACAACTGCCCTGGTGTCACTAACACTGTGCATCACAATCCAATGACACATGGCTGTGGGCCACTGCTGACCGCTGCCTCCGGCCTACACTGCAGTCCAGTAGGTCACAGACTCATAATTCGGCCATGGCGGAGTTCATATCAGTGTACCGGCATCATCGCAGACTGCATCCTCACTCAGCACCGGTGCCACTAACAGCCTGATTCATGAAACGAAAATCGGCTCGCAAAGGGCCAGATTCTGAGAATCTGGCCCTTTGCGAGCGCAATTATTGCATTTGGGATTCATCATCCCAAATGCAATAATCGCTATTACAGAATTCGCTATTGTGCGAGGAATTGCATTTAAGGAATCTCTATTAGAGATTCCTTAAATGCAATTCATCAACCAATTTTAAATAGCGATTTCGCTATATTTGGCCGCAATTTACCACGAAGTCTGACTTCGTGGTAAATAGCGAAAAAATAGATTAAAGCACTTTAGTGCATTTTTTTCTTTTGCATGTTACACACACACATGTCCTTTGGACATGTGTGTGCGCAACTCCAATGTAGAATACATTTCAGGGGTGCTACAGGGTGTCCTTTGGACACCCCTGGCACCCTCGAAATCGCTATCTTATTTGCGATTAGCAAATTGCTATTCGCAAATAAGGAATGTCTCCCCATTCATTCCTATGAGCCTTTAGGCCCATAGGAATGAATGGGGAGTTATTCCTTATTTGCGAATAGCAATTTGCTAATCGCAAATAAGGAATGTGTAGGAATCGCATTTCTTTATGCAATTCCTACATGAATCCCGTTTTGCAAGTCCTTAATAGCGATTCGTTATGAATCGCTATTAGGGGCTCGCAAAACGGGAGATTGATGAATCAGGCTGTATGTCTGTTCTCCGACATTTATGGACACTCTCTGGTCGAACTTTGGTGGCGTCTGAGTCTATGGACTAAGGGGCAGTTTTCAACCTCATGTAGCTAATACCGAATTGGTGGTGGCAACGAGGCTGTCGCATTCCACTACTTCATTTGCTGCTTCCAGATAAAATCAAACCTTTCAACGTCTTGCACTGGAGGACACCTTCCACTGTCCCTCGAAACGCTCCGCAACATACACCTCGGACTTTGATGGTGACCCAATCAGGGCGCATGGCCCATCTGACTGCACTGCTAGTCACAGTCCCGTGGCTGGGTGCCTGTGCCGGCCGCAGTGCTTCTGGGGCCCGTAACTCTGTGCAGGTCAAGTCCGGGACCCCTTCTCCGGAGACATTGGAGTGGCCCTGAAGCGTAGGCCTTGGAGTCATCAACGTCATTTCTCTGTGACCTTGCGCTGTACGCAGACTCCGGGCCCAAATGGTCCTGACAGACTTACGGAGTTTGGTCCTGACAGACTTACGGAGTTAGGTCCTGACAGACTTACGGAGTTGCTCAGGCCTGCTGTGGATGCCATCATCCGTCTGATACCCTGTTCAGCACTCCAGGTGCCAGTGACTCAGTGCACCGCAGGCCATTGTCCATTGCTGATTGTGTTTTGTGCGTGGAGCAGTTGCGCAGGTATGTCACCTCAAACATTGTGTATGACCTGAGACTTTGATGGGGATGATGATGCAGGTCTTACACACACCACTGTATCTGCATCAGGAAGATATCGAAGGGACACAATACAAAACATTTTCTTCACATGAGCGCGCTCGTCTCTAGTGTCCAAACCCCAGTGCACTGCAACTCACAGACACAACTGTTTGATGTTCGCTGTCCTCTAGACTTTCTCAGGCTCACTCTATGTTGCTCAGCAGTTGACTCTGTATTGCATGTGTTTTCTGTTTCTGTTGCATTGGTGTCCAATGTTCCAGTGGTTGCCAGCACCAGACATTCCGTGCGGAATGGCTTACACTCAACCCACACAAATCCAGCATAGGCATCACTGTACATGTGGCACTTCCAATAAAAGGGCCGGGCGCATGTGCCTGTAGCCAGTTCAACATGGTATCTGCATGTGTGCCTGTGGTCTTGTAGTATGCATTTGGGCCCTGGGCCCTACGACATTACATTGTGCTGTGCACATCGGATGCAGACATAGTACCACAGGCAGCGGTTTTGAGCTTGGACATGTAGCTTTGTCATTACCCACTCAATTCGTAAGGGGAGTGTCCAGGGCCATCGTACGCACAGCCAACATGGGTGTGTGACTGCTATTTGAGCACCCCTGGGCTTGGTTCTGTGCTGTGCATGTGCATCTGTCTGTGTCTCTATGGCAGTGTGGGTCTCCTTAGTGGGCTGTGAGTGGGCCCTGAAGGGTGATATACCCCTACATATGTGTCCTTGTTCATATTCCATGGGTTCGGCCCCCACCCACACCTGTTGGGCCACCTCTTTTTGGCGTGCTGACACATGGCATTGGGGTGCCATGTGTGGGTGTGTCAAGTGTCGTGAGCAAGCTGTGCTTGCGGGTGCTTCCTGCTGTGTAATCTGTTGTAGGGCCTCAGTGTCGACAGTGTGGTGGTCCACTCCGGCATCACAGATGTGTTGTGTTCTGTGCTCTGTTGAAGGTGTTGTGTGACCCTGTGCGATGTGAAGGGTAAGTGCGTGTTGACTTTGTGTTGACATATGTTAGCGCATTGTGCTGGTTTGCATGCAGGCTGTTTGGCAATGTACATTGCGACTGTTTGGGGGCTGCTGGTTTCTCCTGCGGGTAAGTGTACATTTGGACTACATGACGGATGTGAGGTCGTAAGCGTACATTTCCATTTCACTGTTTCCGGCTCTGTCAGATGTGGTGGGCATGTTTCTGTGCATGTGCGGAGCCAGTTGTATCCTCTGTTCTGCAGTGTCGGCTATGCGCGTTGTGCTACGTTGTCGTCAATGTGGGTGTGCTGTTCGTGCTTTGTGTGTGTCCTGCAGTGTGCCTGGGGATCATCTGGAACATAGTCCGTAGTGTTTGTGGGTGTGCAGTGTGCTACACCTCGTTCTGCAGGTATGCCATTGTGCCCATTACCCTCCGTCCCCCCAGTCCCTGTTCCTTGCACTCCCTGTTAATATTGTGTCAGGTCCTCTCGAGCTGTGTCCGGGCTCTCTATTCCTTGCACCGTCTCCACACTGATTACTGTGGCCTGGGTTTCCTCCAGCTCCTCCTGTGATGCTGGACTGCCACCTCCTGTCGCCGTTGCTGCCTCCCTGTTGGCAGTGGGTTGGTGCCTGGTTTAGGTAATTTGTGAATGTTTGTAGAATATGTTGTCTAATATTCTTTCATATAGGGTTTATTTCTCTTCATTCTCAATGACGGCTGAATGTGGCAGTAGGGGTAGTAGCGGTGGGGTGGGCGGTGGCTCGGGGCTTGCGGGGGTAGGCAGAGCGGGCGTCTTCCTTAAATGCTGCCATGGTGGGACAGCAAGAAGGTGGATGATTTCTTTCTACATATATGAGGGGTTGGTTTGGCTGGGTGGGGGTAGGATTTGGTACTGATTGTGTTCAATTTAGTTCACAGTGTGATAGGTGGGGAGGGGGTGAGGGAATGAGGGGTTTAATTAGCCATAGTTTGACTAAGTAAGCATTGATCGAGCACAGGGGTGGAAAAGATTTGCAACTAGGAGAAACAAGTGGAGTTGTCGTTTTAATATGGCTAAATGTTGTACTTAAAATGTATGTGCTGGAACGTATCAGGCCTAATAATGTCGGAAAACGTTGTCTTGTAACAGAGGAACTTCAGGTATTTAAACCCCACGTACTAGGACTCTCCAAAACACATTTGGCCCACAAAGATAGAGCATACCTTAAACAACTTGGATATGATGTACTTGTTAGTACGTCACAATCAATCTCTATTCGGGGGTGGCTATTCTGAAATCTAAAATTTGTCAGGTTACTGTGCTTCGTACATTGGCTGATTCTAGGGGGAGATGGGCAATAGTACAGATATTGATGTATGGGTACAAAATTACGGTCTGCTCAGTGTATGGTCCCAATATTGACTGCCCCGATATGTTTCCTTATCTGTGTTCTTAGCTATTGGAATGGGATGGCGACTTGATCCTTATGGGAGATTTTAACTGTATCTTGGATAGAAAATTAGATACCACCAATATTTCAACTCGGCTCAGGATGGGTAAGGTTAGAGCGGCTATATTTGAACTTCTTCATTTACATCAATTAGAGGATGTCTGGTGAAGAGCAAATCCTACGGTGCCAGGCTATACGTTTTATTTTTATCCCCACAAAACATATTCTAGAATAGACATGATTTTCATTAGTAACAGAATTTTAAAGATGGCACAAATTAAGGTGTGTCCTAAGATCACCTCAGATCATAATCCAGTGATGCTGACCTTACGGCTTCAACGGGGGATCATGGAGGGAATTTTCCATCCCTAGATATCTTCTTAATAGTCCAGAATATGTTGAATTCATGTAAAGAACCTTAGAGGAATTTATCGAAAATAATGTTGGAACAACGTCAACTGCAATGGTTTGGGATAGCATGAAGGCGTTTGTCAGAGGGGCTACACTTCAGTATATTATTAAAAAGAATAGGCAGGGGCTATCTCACCTGGAACAAAGATACAAGATGTATCTAGATTTAGAACAAAAGCATGCCAGAGCAATTGTGTCGAAAGACCCCGGAGTACAGCTGATTTATCAACAAGTTGTAGAGGTCAGAGCCAAACTTAAAAAAGGTTTGAGGGATAAAGTAGCGAATTAATATCACAAGTTTAAAAGTAAACAGTATGAATATGGGGAAAGGGTTGGGCGTCTACTAGCTAATCAAATTGCGGATATGAGGGTTATATCAGGTATTAAATGTATCAAAGGGGTAGATGCCCTAGTGTATACTAGATCAGAGAACATACTTCAACAATTTAAGTTATACTATGCTGGTTTGTATGATGATTCAACTTGTTTTAACCATCAATTTGCTACAAGTTATATTGAGGAGAGTTCCATGCCTAAGTTGAATAGCTCTCTCTCAGAGCCTCTACAGAGGGATGTTGACCAAGGTGAAATTGAGGGAGCAATCAATACTCTGCCTACTGGGAAAGCTGTAGGAAGCGATACAATTCCACTGGAATTCTATAAGATCTTTAAAAATAGGGTGCTACCCATATTTTTAGTATTATGTAACGAGATCATGCGAAGTGATGTCCCGCCCTCCTGGAACATTACTAATATCATAGTGTTATAAAAAAAATGGGAAACGGGCAGAGGAGATGAGCTCATATCGGCCTATATCATTAATAAATGCTGATGCTAAAAATGTTTTCAAAAATCTTGCGTCTCGCCTATTCATGTGTTAGTGTCAGAGCATCAGCATGGCTTTGTCCCAGGCAGAGGTCTGCTCACATTAATACAGCTATCGCTATTTTTGATGTTTGTGGCCGATTAGAACAGCACGCTGGGATGCTGATGTTAGATGCCGAGAAGGCTTTCGACTGGGTGGTCTAGGGTTCACTATGGCTAACCATGACAATTCTTGGCCTCAGTCAGAGGTTTCTCTCGGCAACCCAGAAACTGTACACTAATCCGACAGCTTCAGTTATGGTTAACGGTCTTTCCTCGTCCTCTTTTTTAGTTCAAAGGGGGACGTGGCAGGGGTGCCCACTATCCCCATTATTGTTTGCTCTTTATATTGAACCCTTTATACAGCATTTGCTACACAACAAAAGGATCCCACCTGTCTTTGTTAATAGTATAAAGCTCAAATTAACTGCATACGCAGATGATTTAGTAGTTTTCTCTTACAGACCTGAAGAATCTATGGCTGAGATTACAACAGAGGCCAAACGTTTCGGGTCAGTCTCAGGCTACAAACTAAATTTAAATAACACACAAACAATATTAAACTATCAATCAAATGCGGCTCCGGCTGCATTGAGGATTACACGAACAGCGACATATTTAGGGGTTTGCATTTGTAGTCAAGTAGACGAGGTAATCGCGCTTAATTATGAACCATTGTTAAAGAGGGTCGTTTCAAATATGCGCAGTTGGCATCGGCTTCCCATCAGTATTGTGGGGAGATGTAATATTGTTAAAATTAATATTCTGCCAAAGTTCCTGTATTTATTTAGTACCATTCCATATAGGGTTCCACTGGCATTCTTCAAATGGGTGGAGGGCGCTATTGGTAGCTTTATCTGGAGCTATTGACGTGCTAGGAGATCCTTACATTTAATTAAATTACCTTATACCCAAGGTGGATTTATGCTCCTAGATTTTAAATTATATTTCTGGTCCTCCTTTTTGGGTCGAATTCAAAGTTTGCTTAACGGACCAGATAGAGGCAGAATCTGGCTTTCTTATCAAATGGCATGTGGCCCTGATGCTGGATTCATGTTATATAAAAACATTGATCCCAATTACTATAAAAGAGTCAGATTTAAGTTTGTGAGAGATATTGTTAAGATATGGTAAGATATTTCTAAGACATACTCGTTTTCCCATCTGCACATGTATACTAGGCTATGGGGAAATCCTGCATTACCCGAGGCATTTCACAACCCTGTTGGAAGTAGGTGGCAAAGTAGGGGTATTGTACAAATCGGCCAGCTGTATGATGGACAGGGGTTCCGGTGGTCGTTTTCTGCCTTGCAGGAAGAGTTTGGGCTGCCACAGTCTACGTTTTTCAAGTATTTACAAATCAGGGACTGTTTGCTACGCGGCTTGGGTTTAGTACAGATACCAAAGGCCCAATGTAGGTAATTGTGAAATACTGAATTCTTAATACCAAATTTTACCGATTCGGTATTAAGAAATCGGTATTTCAGATGTAGGTAAAAATTCGGTAATAAAAAATGAATCCTTAATATTCCTTATTACCAAATCGGTAATTGCGATTCGGTAATAAGGAATACCTACTCATTCATTCCTATGGGCTTGGAGGCCCATAGGAATGAATGTGAAGACATTCAGTATTACCGATTCGGTATTACCGAATCGGTAATACCGGGAGGTATTTCAAGGGTGCCAGGGTGTCCAAAGGACAACCTGTTGCAGCCCTGAAATGTGCATGTGTGCACATGTGGCACACATACATGCTCTAAGGGCATGGATGTGTGCCACATGGCACTTCTAAAAAAGCAAGAAAGTGTTTTTTTTAAAGGAATTCGGTAATTACTACCAACTTGAAGTTGGTGGTAATTACTGATTTCTTAAGGCCCAAAAGCACTCTTTTATGTGCTTTCTACATTGCATGTAAGGAATCTGTATTACCGATTCCTTAAATGTAAGGCCAATAAGGAATCTATATTAAGGAATCGGTATTTACCGATTCCTTATTACTGATTCCTTACCTACATCAGGAATGGCTAAATACCGGTCAGTAACGGTGAAATTGACCGAATTTCACTGTTACCGACCAGTATTTAGCCACCTACATCGGGCCCCAAATCCCTCCGAGTTACTTTTTGTACTTTTCCAGACTAAGGGCCGGGGGTTAATTGGTAGACCTTATAAGAAACTTTTAGCTTCTGCCAGGGATGATGGTACACAAATGTCAGCAAAGTTAGCTCAGATTTTTTTTAACCGATATAACTAGTACTGAAATACAGGAATCCATGGCGTCTATAGATACAGCAGTAGTATCGGTTAATCTGAAGTTACAACAACACAGGGTGATTTTTATGCATTACTATACTCCCGAGTTAATATCTAAATGGGCTCTGAATCAAGCAACTTCACTTAAAGCTTATTGTCCAAAATGTCAACTGTATGCTGCTGATCTACAACATATGTTCATTATGTGTCCAGGGCTGACTATATTTTGGCTTAAGGTTAATCATGCTTTTTCAATTTTGGTTGGACACAGTATTCAGTTGACAGTGAAGGAAATTGTGTTGGGGTCAATGCAGAATAAAGGTCATCTCTTGTGTTCACTCGTATAAATTCTAACTGTATGTGCTCGTTTGTGCATCGCTCGTGTTTGGATTGAAAAAACAGGACCCAGTATCAACAAATTTTGGCCATTGGTACGGGAAATATTTTAAATGGAAATGACTCTTGCTAGAGCCAGAGGCCCACGTTCCTGAGGAAAATTTAAAAGGATATGGTCCAGTATTTAATGGGATTAGAATTATTTCATAAATATACTCCGCCTGAGCTTATATTTAGTACAATATATTTGAGCTTTTAAGTTTTGCATTACAAAATGTGATTTTTCTTTTGTTCATTCATTCATGTTCCCTTGTTCTCCTTTTCCCTTTTTTCTTGTTTCTGAATTTTTTCTCTCGTATTTCGTTAATGCTATTTTCCGATGTGCCTGGTTTCTGTATTTTGTTTTGCATTTATGGCTAAATAAAAAAAATAAAAAAATGAAACATAAATGGAGGCAGGATCCTGATTAAGTGCAAAAGAGTTCACAAGTGGTTCCCCAAATGCAGGGCAATGCAAACTAGATCACACAGAATGGTATGTTGCAGTCAATGGCCCCAGGCCTACTGGCATCTGTGGAGTATGCGCATAATCAAAGGCAGTTCAATGTGAATATGCCTTTAGCTCCAGTGATGCAGCAAAACGTTAGGAATAATCTGCCATATTTCCAACGGAATTCTAATTTTCAGCAAAGTTCTTTCATAATTAATAGAGGTTCCCCAGATTTCCACTTTTGCAGTTCCTCCTAGACTGAACCAGTCGCAATGTCTTTGCCGTAGAAGAGAGGAGGATCGCATGCTAGATAAAGTCCTAGGTAGGCCAGAGTGACCCAAATGTAGATGGTGAGCTGAATTGCCACCCAGTATCATTTTAATCAATACAGATGCTACCCGCCCCACTGTAGGACCCATGTAGTTTCCCAACCTCTACTTCTTAGGAAAATAAGTCCAGGTTCTAGGTATTTCTGACAAGCAAATCAAATAACTAATTAGGTTTCAGCAAATGTTCCTGTAAAAAATGGACCTGTTTGAAAACCGTCTTGAAATATATAATATGGGATTCTAGTCCTGTACATTTTTTGGAAAAGAAACTTAATGTACAAAATAAATTGCATAATTTATTTTACACCAGATGGTGTTGTAATTCAGATGCAAGATGAGGACTCTGATTTTAAAATAAAATCACCTGACCTGAAAGTTAATTTAATTCCTGGTCTTACAAAGGAATATTTACCTCCTGATGTAAGGCACACAATGAAAGAGTAGGTATAGGATTTTCTAGGCAAAAAATTGGATTGGTTCGAAGTAGAGAGACAGTGAGAACTACAGAGAAATCAAATGCAGTTTTCCCTGTAACTGCTCAGTATAAGCTTAAATAGGAAGCAGAGGGAATGAAACCCATTATTGACAACTGATTGAGCAGATCATATTAAAAGGAGTGCCAGTAATGTAATTCTATAATTATGGACATGAGAAATGATCAGCAGTTGGAGGGTAGCTTAGGACCTGTGCAATAATAATAATATTGTGGTATCAGATCCTACTGTTTTGTATCACATTCCAACTGATGCAGAATGGTACATAGTCATTTACTTGTGGCAAGCGTTTTTTTTCATTCCTTTTCATGAAAACAGACAATTCCTCTTCGCATTCAGATTATTACATAAAATCCTGGTCTGGTACCATGTCCCAAAATGGTACACAAGGGTACACAGAAAGCCCCTCAATCTTTAGCCAAATTTTAAAGAAAGATTTAGAAAATCTGCAGATGCCCTGTAACTCAGTGCTGATGCATCTTATAGATGGTGTGATGTTTGTATCTAAAATAAAAGAAGATTGCAAATTAGATGCAGTTGAGCTCTTGAACCATCTTGGGAAATAGTCATAAAGTATCCTCCACAAAAAAACAGTACTGTATGAAAGAAGTTGTCAGTTTGGTACACCATATTGAAAATGGGCAAGAAAAGTGTCTAAAGAACACATTTCTGCCATTCTGAATTGAATTACCAAATACACAAAGAGAAGTGATGATGTTTTTGGGTATGGTTGATTACTGTTGACATCAGTGTGTCCTCATGTCACGTAACTGGTGCTATGTAAAGCGCTCTGATACCTGATTCGGATCGGGTCTAGTTCGCGCTATATAAAACTCTGCAAAAAAACAAATATATATATATTGCAAATTTTGTCCTGATTGCAATGCCTTTACTGACATTCACTCACAGTGATGTAAATGATCCTCTCAGGACATTATGTGGTACTGTGAGAGACATGTATGTATTCACTAATAAAGACAAGCATTTGCAATTCAATAGGTATCACATTTGCGAGAGTTTAATCAATTGGCACTGTTAATGATAATGCCTTTTATTTATGTTTTAAAAACCAACACATAAATATGTGCCAATAGCTCAAACTCTTGCAAATGCGAGACCTATTGCATTGCAAATGCTTGTTTGTTCTATGCCATAGAAACTATTGTTAATACAGGTAAGGTCAACAATTTGTGGTGACTTCACAAAGGATAAACAGGGAACATGTTTAACTGTGTCTCTTGATGGGCACTTCGTGTTGAGCAGAGCTATGAAACAGTCATAGCTGTTCGTGGCGTTGTACAAAGAATAAAGCACGGGACAACATGCATAATAATGTCTGTAATAACTATTTTTTCTAACTTTTGAAATATCTTGTGGCATCCTACTGACTTTAGCAACACAACAAGTTAAAGGACGGAATGCTGAACATTGTCAAGCTTTCACCCCTAGTCACAGATCTGGGATAAATCCATCGTTTTTTGGTCACCGTGCCTACCCAGATGGACCCAACCTTTTTACGTCCTATCATTCGGGTACCTAGTGCACAAACACGGTGTCTCAATGTAAGCAGACGTTAATATCAATGTGTAATTTGAAATGTACAATTTCTAAATCAGAAGGGGTTGTTTCTGTCCTATATCTACATATGGGTAATAACATTCGTATTATTCAAGTAATGATAAGACCTGTCATTCAGAGAGGAGCGAGCATGCGTTGTCAGCAATCTATATCACAAACTTTGAAAAAACGAAGATAACTTATTGGAAAATATTATTCAAACGACCGACCTCAAGAAGGAGATTAACAATAATTGCATACAATTCGCTACATAAAGTATGTCTGGTAGCTAAATGTTAACACTGGGACCCTGGTACTGATCCCAGGTTGCCTACTTACTTGAGGGCACCATATGGTCCTCTAATCACCCTGTGCTTAGTTTCTTCATCTGCCAACCCCGAGAGTGATCAGAAACTGAACAAGCATTGATGTTAAGTACCATTTATAAATAGAACATAAATATATCTTTAAACCCCTTGGCCGCGGTGCAACTTCCGCCGCGGCGCTAGGGTGGTGGGAGGTGAGCGCGGCGCTGCTATGCCCGTGACGGAACCATGCCGCCATGAGCCACGGGCGGCGTGTGCTCATGATGGCGTGGTTCCGTCACGGCCCCGCCCGCTCATTAATTCACCCACACAGGCGGGGAATTAATGCCGCGTTGGCGCAGCGGCCGCAGCATGACGGAACCACGCCGTCATGAGCACATGCCACCCCGTGGCTCATGACGGCGTGGTTCCGTCATAAGCAGGCAAGGGGTTAATAAAAAAGTATGACCCTTGACCTTACCTCTCAGGTGGATGGCAGACTGGCTCACAGGAGTTTTTGCCCACCTCCCAGTGCCGGCGCTCCTTGTCTGCACCGGGGGATTCTTTATCCGGTTTGTGCTGACACCCTGTCTCTGGAGGGTTTAAATCTCTTCTGACCAGAGCAGAGAGCCAATGGGGGTACTGAGTGTTCCCTTGGCTGCCAGAGAGCTCACTCATCCTTTGATGTCAGCAAATTGGCCCTTCTTGGAGGGAGAATCTGTCCCACTCCACCCACCCCTTCTGTCTATGCTCCCAAAAGCAAAAAATGCCGGCACTGCCTCTGTTTTAGGAAAAAAAGCAGAAACGTTGATCTAAGGTTTTTTTTTGTTGCTATAACGATGTTTTAAAATGTGAGAAGCAGACCCGAACATATGTCCAGGTATCTGCGGTGGGGTGGGCAGGTGGGAGGTGGGTAGTGAGGTAAGAGTGGTTCTTCAGCACTCGCCAACTCATGCCTCAGTCTTGGCTGCTCAGCGCCATAAGACACATGACCCTATGACCTCTGCTATAGAGTGAATAGGAAATACTCTGGTAACATAAATGTCTGCAGTGGCATCTTGTTTATCTGCGTGTTGCTAAGCACAGGCTTAAGGAAGGCTTTTATGGCTCGCTTTACAAGCAGCTCATAAAAACCCTTTGGCACTAGCCACCGTTTTCAGCACCGACTGCGCCAATAAACGCTGATGAGATGTGTGAGCGTCAGCACCAGGCATTGTTCACCTGGTTGCCAAGAGACAAAAATAAACGTGGTAAATTTGGCAATGAAGTCACTTCGTCTCCCAGAGGAGCCCCATCTCCTATAGCTGATGAAAAACTCTGAGGTTTGAGTGGGATGATCTCCTCACTCCGTGCTGGCAGGGCCGTAGGATTTCAGTTCCAAATCTGGCTATCCGGTGAGCAACATGCAATAGGATTGAAGAAGGACTATAACTCCCAGAATGCCTTGTTAGAAGTTAGAAGATGAATTCACAACGCAGGACTGGAAGACCGCCTTGTAGGCCCCTCTGCCCGTTATACAATGTGCCATATTTTCTATAAGTACCTTCTTGTGCAGCGATCAGCAACATAACAGGGTGGCAAGGATCGCGCTCAAGAAAACATCTGCAATAGGGACATAATGTCAATTACTAAAGCTGGCGAGCGATGGGTATAGGGGTGATACGCTGTATTCACTCCGCGCCTAGAGGTTTTTCAGTTTGTGGTAAACACTGTACAAAAAGGCAGAAAGAGAACCGAATAAAGAAAATTGTGCTTAAAGGCTAAATAACAGGTACCATGAAACAACCGAAGTAAAAGTGCCAGTCGCCATGGGAGGTGACAAATGACAACGAGGGGGTACTAAGGAGGGACTAACAAGCCTATTTACGAATCAGAAGCCAGCATTTAGGAAGGATAATTACACAAGAAAATGGCAAATATGGGCGAAGAGTTGGCGGGGCTTCTATTCCCTACTCCACTTCGACAAGTCTTGTAGAGCAGCGCATGCGCGCTGACTCTAGGCTCGACCTAAAAAAGGAGTATCCCTTCTTTACTCTCTTTGCGTTGATTTAGATTCTTTCTCCTCTGTATTATCACTGAAGTTTTCTAACGAGCAGGGGTTGTGCCAGCTGTAAAAAAGAGTCACTCATGAATCACCCGTGTTAATTACAATATTGCGCATTACTGCAACACAATAGTTTAACATTGGCACTGTTTTCCATACCACAACTCAAATTTTTAATGCAACATATAGGGGAGTCTTCTAATTGATTTTGCAAAGTCTTTTTAGTCTCATTCAATCCTCAATCTTCTTCTGTGGAAGCAGTGCAGACCCTCTCAATTCGAGAATAACCAATTACTAATTTGAATAAAAATATTAGTTAAAAAGTAAAGGACATATATAAGTTAAAATCCACTAAACTACTTTGTAAACTTCATCTAAAATGTTCATTAGTCTCATAATTGCAACTATTATCTTTGATTCTAAAACAATAGCTAACAGCCTCTAGACTAGATCTATGTTAAAAATCTGCCATAGGTACATTCTTCTTAGATACAAGTGTTTGAGGAAAATACATCAAATGTGCAAAAGGGTTTGAGCTGTGGGTCCACATAGTCGACAGACAGATTTTCCTTTAAGCACTGGATTGCATTTCCCCTCAAATTCATAAATCGGAATATAGAACAATCTAAATTTAGGAATTTAGGGGCATATTTGATGAAAAAGGGTTCAGGCAGATCAGGTCGTTTACCCCTTTTCTAGGTTTGCCCGGCGTTAGCCGCTTCTCACCCAACTCACGATTACCCAAATAAAGAGGCAGGCGCTGGAGACTGGAAGGCAGGAAACAGGAGTTTATTTCCGACGGAACAGAACACGTCAAATCAGACAACAGGGTATCTTCTCGAGGTGCTCTCCCAAGTTTCTCTACGGCTCCGTCTTTTATACACAGGTTTATGATGTACAAACGGTATACACCTGTTACAACGCATTTTTTACTCCGCACTACCATTACAACGCGACTTTTACTCCGCATACCATTACAACGCATTGCGCTGGGGGGCGCTCTAGGATAGGGAATAAGTATAATTTACTATCCAACACCTTCCCTAGGGTCCACGGGGACTGGAGTTAGAATAGTAAATTATACTTACCACTATCCAGCGCCCCAAGGCGCTATGCGTTGTAACGGTATGCGGTGTAAAAGTCGCGTTGTAATGGTCTGCGGAGTAAAAGTATGCGTTATAACGTCATACATCCGTACAAACATTCCTTATTGCAATAAAGACACTTTGAAGTACAAAAAGGGCATGTTTGGGACCCCAGCTCCAGGCCCATTCCCATACTGACCGCTCTGATGTTGTCTTCCCCTCCCAAATGTGACATGTGATTGTAATCTGCAGCCGGACATTCCAACAGGGCACGAGGGCAGGAGGGGGTGGTCAGAACTAAGGTTGGGCGGGCGATAAGATCATGTTTCGCTATGCGGGGCCGGAGGGGTACATCCACGAGACCTAGTTTTATGATGTGGGACTGGGTCGAGAGGCCAGGTGTAGCCGGGGGGGGGGGCATTCAGAAGAGAGGAAGGGTGTTCCTGGGAGGGATGCGGGGGTGTCGGTCAGGTCTAGGGGTGTGAAGGCCTTGATTAATCACCGCTCCTCTGATGTGAGGCGAGGTCCTACTGTAGGAAGCAATAAACTGCATCTGTTGGGCTAGGTGATGGCCTGGGATCAGGCCGGGCAATCGGGCAGGGAGGAAGAGGTTACCAAAAGGGCCCGTTCTATGAGTAGAATGAAAGAGCGAGGGGGCAGGGGTCCAGAGTGGTGACAAGGTCGTGTTTAGCGGTGCGTTTATGGCTCGAACAGGAGAGACCGGGGGCTGTCGGGGCGCGGGGTGCTTGCGGGGCTGGAGAGAGAGAGAGAGAGAGAGCGAGAGAGAGAGAGAGAGATGATGGCTATCGGCAATGGGCAGAGAGGTCATGACACAAAGATGGCTACTATCTATGTTCGTGATGGAGCCTAAAAGGGAACAAGATGGCGGGGCCACTGTTTCGTGACTTTCTTTACCTTCAACAGTGGCGAGGGTGAACACAAATGAACGCCGCTTATGTACATATACATTTTGTCATTTTCCACAGTCGCCGCTTTTTACATAAGATAGATCATTCCGTGTTTATCATACATATAGTCGTGTTTAGTCAATGAAATAGCGTTTGTCAATATTGGTAGACTTACATATAACCGTGTGTAGTTGATGCAACATACGAGGTGGAATACATATAAATTTACATTTGTCGTACTTAAAAGTGACCGATGAAACATTTTACAGGCAAAAGTGATTGAGGGAGGAATTTAGTCCAATACAAGCAATTAGTCAAGGGGTGTAGAAAGTTCCGAAAAAAGGGGGTCTTCGCCACAGTGTCTTTATTAGTAGCGAGTCATCACTGGTAGGTTCTGGTAGTTCGTTTTCTTCCGTTGGCGCTGTTGAGCACCGGCGGTGGAGCTATAGGTCCAGCTCGGGTCCTTCTTTAGACGTCGCAGGGTGTGATCTGTCCTTTGCCGTTAGGCCACAGTCCTGTTTCCTAGCTAATCTCTCTTAAGGGTGCCTTATGCTGGGCACCTGCATTTCTTTCTCGGAGTCAGAATCCACGTGGAAAGGATAGAAGGGGTTTTGTCGGATAATCGAGGGAGGAGAGGGCAGAGTGGGACCGGATCTTTGAGACGGACCAGGGGAGCAAAAGGGCGATGCGCAGGCAGGTCCATCAATCGGGCTCAAAGGGGCGGGGACTTCTGGCACGCGTGGGTCAACAAGTAGAGGGCTTCAAGGCAGCCCCCCATTCCTTCGTTTTCTGCGTTTGAGAGTGGTGCATCGTCCCGCGTCCCGTTGCTCTGCGGCTCCATCTTAGGTCGAGGTCACACGCGCCTCACGATCTGTGGCCAGGCTGTGCGTCACGTCCAGCCCCTCTCCTCCGGTGGCTGTGTATCCTTGAATGGGTACAAAACAGGTTTTAGCAAACTGGCAAGAGAAGGCATTTATACATTTCAATTCCGTCCCAGATCTAGGTAGCTGGGGGTACGTTTCATCGGTCACGGTCAGAAGTTATCACTGTGGAGTATGTATACAGGCGTGTCTACTGATTTTGAACTAGGTCTATTTGGCGTTCATTCATGTCGCATGTGGCTTTCTGACCCTAGCCCTGGCAGTCTTTTATCATCATGAGAGAGGGGTAGAGGCTAAACACTCTTTTCTCGGGGAGCAACAGTTAAGCAGGGTCATCAGTTATACCTCGAGTTTACGGAGCTGGGGTCAAGCGGGAGGAACGGGGAAATTTTGGACATCCGTACTTGGGTGCGGAGGGGTGGGGCAATCTGGGCCTAGGAGATTGTGTTTCTAACGAGCTGAGAGCAGAAGGCCACTGACGTATAGTCCTCCTATAAAAAGGGCCAGATTAGGGGGACATCAGCCGTCTTACCTGTCCTTTCCTTATAGCCAATTCGAGTTCTGTCATTTTTACAGAAAAGGAGAGGTAGTAACATGGCAAATTACAATTGTTTTAGTTTCTGGCAATTTTGTCGATCACCTTTGTGTTCGAAAAACCAATTAGGCTCGTGCCGGCGGGGCACAACATTACCACACAGAGGAAGAGGGAGCAGGGGTCGTTCGCATTTTAAATGAACTATTCGGTACACGTACAACATGAAGGGAAAGGACGAGAGAGAGAAACGTGTACAATAATAGGCCATTTTGATGCGCACAAAACACAAAACAGTAGGGGTCATATTATATAGAAACACAGACTGAGGGACAACGTAAATCCATATACCACGTACACGTGAATTCAGGAGAGGGGGGGGTACATGCATTTACATACAGAATTCAAGACAAAACATAGAACAGTACTTGGCCAAAGACATTTCCTCCTGCATGCTGCGCATCCTTAGTTTCCTATTTAATTCGCCTGGCTGTCTTTTGCTGTTCGTCTCTGTTGCAAATACTTATACTTTCGTCAATTGTTCGGGAACTATCCTGGTCGGGCTAGTACTTACGGTGGGATCTTTGAATCATTTTTAGCGGACGGGTATCCAGGCCAAGGCAACGGAGGGTGTTAGTTGGGGGAACAATGGGCAACTTCGAGTTTCATGGCGTAAGAATCTACTCGTAGGTGCACGTCATTCTTGGTTGCATTATTAGAGAGATGGTCGTTTCTAAGTAAGGGTGCGTTATATCTATGTCTGTTCATCGTGTATAGGTGCTATGTTCAGACCCCCTTTTTCCCCATTCCATCGGCCGTCCAATCATCACTCAAGTCGTACAAAGACATCTCTCTTATCAGGTCAACGCGTGCAACGTATATCCAGTTGAGTTACACACATTCGGTCATACACACATGCATTCATATCACCCAAATCCGCGTTGCTTAGGTCTTCTCCACACTTTAGTCGATGTTCTGATGCGACCTGCAGAAAGAAGGGGAAGAAGAAGGGGTGGGGGCGGCGTTTAAAGACACATTCGCGCGCATAAACCTAAAAGGCTTTTTACTTACTACGTATTTCGACCTATCTCTGCGGGGTGCAGTCCCTTCCATCTCGGCGTTTTAAGCCCGGTGGGACTGGTGGTGCGGGAGGCATAATCATTTATGGACTGCACATTGCATAGATCGCCCACGTGTGGTATTGCGGATCTTGTGTGGGGGGGGGTCGAAACAAAAGGGCAATCAGGGTAAAGTGGGTGAACTCGTGTTCTTCTTCGAGGAGTCGGGGTGGTCTACAGTGGTACCGGGTCTGGTTTAGGGGCATCTGAAACAATTTCCCTGAGATATGTGGCATACAAAGTAAAACAGAACATCGGGACCTTTATCGATTGCCTTAGGTTGCACAAAAGTAAAAAAAACACGCAACAACTTGGATCGTTCACATTTTCAATATTCCTAGGTACTTTGCTTTTTAACCTTTCAGTAATCGACTTGATTTATTTCGCCTATATTTTACGTAGATCGGAAACAAGGGCTATGTATTCAAAACTTACCAATCCAAAAGCTACGACTGTATTTGTTGTCACAAAATCTTTATTTAAAAAATGTTGACGTACAAATGCAGGCCTACAACCACGTGGGCCAGCCACGGAGCAGACTGGAACTGTAAATGAGGGCATATTTATCTGCGGAAAACATAACCGAGTCGGTGGTTGTTTTATTTCATCAAGGTACGATAAGTGCAATAAAATCATATCGAAAATTAATTGTGGGTAAGTACCATCAGTGTCAAAAAGATTCGAACTTTCAATAATACTGTAATCAATGATGCGTCAGAACTTAATATCAAATTCACTGTTCGAATGTTCGAGCAATACTCATCCCCTCCCGCCATGTGCTTCGAAACTGCATACATATCTCACGATATCAAGTCAGAGCATCCGGAACACAACGGGGAATTGTGAGTTTCGTTTGTACCGGCGCCATTTTGGGTGGGGTCGGGCGGGTCCAAGTATAGTCAAACTGCCTCTACCAACTCGTGGTTGGACCAGAACTTCTTTTCGGCAGTCCAGAAGTTGCGTTAAGGGGCAACAGAAGGGACCGGTGACATGAACCATCAATCAAAGAAAAGGGAGGGGCAACAATCTTTCCTACCGGGTCATACTGATGTTCCACCGGAACTGATCAAATCGGTAGTCTGCAGTATCTTGGGTCATTCAAAACTGAGGCCCGTGGCTTCGTCTTGGTCGTTCTGGGGGCAATCATGGCAGTCATTTCCCATCGGGGGGGCGGTCGGGGCCCGCGGAGGTCGAGGGCACTCCGCAACTCTCGTAGAATCTTCAAAGCTGAGGAGAACGTTTCTGAACGGAGGACTCGTTTTCTAGCTGGCCAGCGACCAGGCCATCCTTGCACGTCAGGTTCGTTCCTGCAAACTCGACCGCCATTTTTAGGAGTTCTGCAGCTACCGGCAGTCACTGGGTCAAATGAGCAGACGGACTCCAGCCTGTTGGGTGAGGCGTCGTAGCACCGCCACAGTGGACGAGACCCTGCTGGGTGTGTGGAGCGTCCCTATACTGCAAGAGTGGACGAACCCTTTGCCGGGTGCGTGGAGCGTCCCTGCACCGCAAGAGTGGACGAACCCTTTGCCGGGTGCGTGGAGCGTTGGGGGTGCAGCTGAGGGGCCTCCACCTGGGGAGGCGGGAGAGGCTCGTCCGCGCCGCCTCTCCCTCCCAGTGCACCCCACGGCGTCTCGCTGACATTTGTTATGGCCGGACCAGGCGATGAAGAAGAGGGGGGGGGTCGGAGGCATATGCAAGACATTCCCCCCCCCCGTGGCCTGCAAGGCATCAGGAGAAGAAGGGAATGGGAGGACGAGTTCATTCCGGGCCGGGCCATTCACCCCACGACCTCTCCGGCCGAGGGGCGGCCAGCCGCTTCTCCACCCCAGGCCACAGGAGCGGGTCCCTTGGTTCATCCTGGGGACAGGCCTTGGCGCGTGGTGTCGCCTCCGGACTATTCGCGTAATGGTTCTCCACCCCAGGCCGCCGCCGACGGCTTTTGTAGACTTTCTGACGCCCAAAAACCTACTAGAAAGTAGCCCAAAGTAGCCCAACATTGCTACTTTGGGGAAGGAGGGACAGGAACGGCGTCACGCAGACGGTGAAATGCATTGTGGGTTTGTTGTTGCAGCCGTTTGCCGTGTAAATAGTTGTTTAATATATTTTTTTTCAAAATAAAAACGTTTTAACCTGTTACTTTGCTATAGTGTTGTATATTTCTAATATTTGCCTAGGGTTTGTCGTTAATTGGGCGGGGTGGTCGGTGGAGCCGAGCTGTCTCGCAGTCATCATGGCGTTGAGTTCGGCTTTCCTCACTAGTTTCATACTTCCTGAGGGGTTGTTCCTAATGTTTCCATTTCAGTAAGGTTGAAAAGAGATCTCATCAGTGGCCTACTGACTTTACTCGATTCCTTTTGTTTTTCCTAATGATTCTTATGTTCTTTTATTTGCTAGCACGATACCGCGGCTAATCCGCATTTTCTTTATATATGTCCTTTTTATTAGGGGTGTCCTCCGGTGGAGCCAGATGGTCTACCTTTAATAAATGGTCCGGGCTGAACCAACTACTGAGCAATGGGGGGGAGATAGGCATGACGGGTTACAACGGGGACAAAAGTCAGCACTACCTATCCTTCACTACTTTACGGAGACTAGGTAGAATATTTCTATTCTACAGTATTCGCAAATAGGGAATACCCAAAGAGAGAACCAATTCCAAACAGTCAAGTTCGGACAAACAATCAATCAATCAAATGAGGAATAAAATAGGCGCGACGGGTTACAACGGGGGCAAAAGCCTGCGCTACCTACCCTTCACTATCTGCAAAGAGAGAGATCTTCCTGTTCCTCTCTGTTTGTAGGCAGAGAAGATCCTTTCCAAGAACCAATTCCGAACGATCAAGGTCCGGTCAAACAATTAATCAGTGGGGGATAAAAATAGGCACGACGGATTACAACGGGGGCAAAAGCCTGCGTTACCTATCCTTCACTATCTGCAAAGACTAAACAGAGTATGGCGGCCCTGTGCTTGTTTGCAAATAGAGAATGATCCAAAAAGAACCAATTCCAAAACAATAAATGCTTGGATAACAATCAATCAAATGGAGAGAGAAGTAGGCGCGACGGGTTACAACGGGGGCAAAAGCCTGCGCTACCCACCCTTCACTATCTGCAAAGGGAGAATACTCCTATCCTTCCCCGTTTGTAGACAGAGAATCTCTCAGGACAAAACAATCAAAATGCGTAATACTAGTATTTTCCAATGACAATCAAACAATCAATTCGCAATTTGTCGTGTTTCCACAACCTTACCCGGACCGTATGGACGGTTTCTTGTCTTCCGTTTCCAGCGCCCGATCGTCCTCTATTCTCCGTAATTGCTGTGGCACTCCTGATGGTTCCCAGTCAGGACCATAGATCACTCGAGAGAGGTCTGTTCGGAACCGGTGAAGTTCGGATGATCGGCTTGTGGAAAAGTAAATTTTGTCATGTTCTGTGTCCCTACGTGTCATCCATCATATGTTATGTGTGCATGACCAATATGCATATGTTATTCCCCATGTCCGATTAATGACGCAATTACAGTTGTGTCCACCTCTAGTATGCCAGTTTCCAGTCCTCGTGAATACTACGAATATCAGGCCTATGTAAAGTTATGTTGCCACGTTTCTCAGTGTGCACGTTATTCCATTATAAAGTCCCCGTTTCTAGGCCTCAAAAGGGCCTGGACATCAGATTCAGCTCCTGTCTCCTGAAGCCTCGCTGAGGAGCGATACAGCCCCCACCTGTATCCTCGACCTTTCACTTACTTCCTGCCTCGCAGTGCCCGGTGCAGCTTGGCTCTGCCTCTGAGTCTGCCAAAAGTATGTTATAGTTCCAGTTATCAGTTCAGTCCTCCTTCTCTGCATTCCTAAGCTACTGAACTGCATCAATAGTTTCCGTCATTGTCTAGCCTTCTCGTCTCCACTTTAGAGAAATACTGTATTTAACGGTCATTTAATATTCTTCATCACGCACTACATGTAGAATAATGCATGCTCTAGTCTTAGAGTCAGTTAGCTTTTCCCCTCATGACTTCTAGTTTATATCAACATGTTCCCTAAACATCAGATACTAGATAGAGTTTAGGTACATGTCGCTCCGACCCTCCAGACTTTAGTCTCTGCTCCTAGCACAGAGTTCATAGCCCCCAGCTTCTCCTAGTAACACGTCATTGCCAGTTTGCGCGCACCACCAGGTTAGAGGTCCCGGCTCCTTAGGTAGCCCCCTCCATGTTTCCGCCCCATTCATGACATATTCTGTTACGTCTGCACCACATGTCTATGTATACGCCCAGTTACACCTACTTTTACTCTTATCTTTCGCGACTGCTACGCGTCACGCCTTCTGCTCCACCCACTGCTACGCCTACTGCAATGTAATGCTATGTGTTTGCGTTTTGTATATAAGCTCATGTATTGTTATTAAAAGTTAGCGCGCTCATCCCAGACCCAGCCCCAGCAGCTGCTGGGCCCTGTCATCCTATTCCTATGCAGGTTGTCCTGTTCCTGTCCTTATGCTGTATTAAACCTGCAAAACTCCTACTACCTCGAATCTTGACTCTTATTTATTGAGCTATCTGTTATGATATATGTCTAGTCAAAAATAGGGTATTATTTATTTATTTACCACATAATGGCGCCCGAACAGGGACTTGCCCTTTCCCCACGCGTCGGTGAAGCCACGCCGACCCCCTGACCCTCTGCAGTCGTGACGGAACTCTTCTGCGCAGTGGCAGATATTTCTGCTCAAGTATCCCTCAGGCCCACGGAGGAGACGGAGGAGGCGGTCCAGCATCCAAACGAGACGGTGGAGGAACGCGGCGAGTCCCGACCAGAGCCCAAGCCAAGAGTCCAAGGTCCGAGGTATCCGGAGGCCCACCCGTAACTGAAGTCCGAAGTTCGTCGTCCGTCGTCGTAGCAGTCCAGTCCAGTCCAAGGCCTTCCGTTCTTGCTGCCCGGTGAGTACCATTGCTGGGGTAGTATCTAGACAGGGTCAATCTAAATTGACTCTGGTCCGTGGGTAGGTGGTACCCAGGCCCACAAACGAAGTGTTCACCTAGGTGGATACGGGTCTTGATGCGTCCCTTTATGGGACCGGTATGTTCCGTACTGTTTCAGCAGTGCATCCAGTAACTCTAGTCTGTTCCGTTCTCGAGAAATTCTTGTGTTTCTGTTCTCAGTATTCCAGGTAATATTTCTGTCCGAACTGTAATGTTATGATGTTGTTCAATGTATTTCCAATGTCGTGGTATGCCTGAATTGTTCTCCCAATTGTTATTGTTTCTCGTTTATTGTATTGTGTTCCGATTCAAGTTTACAATGTCTCTCTTTTCGAGACTACGTCAGTTAAAAACTAGAAAGGGTTTGTTAGAAGAAGCAGTTCCTGTCCCGCCCAGGGACAGTCCAGGTCACTTTATGTATCAGAAACATGGCATAAGCGCCATATTGTATCTAGATTTATGGGTAGATTATACCAAACAGTTAGAAGAAAAGTATAGATGGCCCGTATCGGGTACATGGGATGCCGAATGCATCATGCGAGTAGAAGAAGCATTATGGAAAAAGAAAGCCAGACAGTCACAGAAAGATGCCATCGAGTTATGGCGTAAAGAAGCTCATAAAAGAACCGAAAAAGAAATCAGAAAGACAGAACTAAGTAGAGAATCCCAAGAACGAGCCCAAGAAAGAGAATTAATCGAGATAGGTGAACGAGTTAGAACTGAACAGTCAGACAGACAGAGGCATGCCCTTATTAAGGGTATGTATCCTCTTCTTGCTGAGGGCTTGCCAAGAGCGACCCCAGAGGCATCCAGTAATTTCCCACCATTAGTTCCGACCAAGCTACGTCACAAACAGACCGCAGCTGATATTTTTATTTCATCCTATCTGGACGACACAGTCCCCGAATATGCAAATCCTGTTCACGCTCCGCCAGTCCCTGTAAATCAGGTAATTCCTGCTCCTCCAGACACCGGGGTGCCTTTAACAGCCCCCCCGGGTCAGCCCGCCATACAAGTCCAGCCCACGTTACAATTACCGACCCTGCCAGGACGAAAAGCATCAGTTGATGATTCTAGTTTAGGGGCCGCGGGAGGAGGTCTTCCTCAAACCCCGCCGCCATACAAGCATTTATCAGCACTCGAATTACATGCTCAAGCATCACAGCGTACTCCTAAAAGTAATAAGTCTGTTGCAGAAATCAGGCAAACCCTTGGCGAATGTGTCTATGACCCAGTTCCAGGCGAGTTTAATATGGTTTTATATTCCGTACGCGTAAGGAGAGTGACCGAGTATCTAGTCACCTTGCCGAATATGAAAGAAGATCTAGACAGAATATATCGTTTCATCCGTACAGGGGATGACCCACAAAGTATTAGTGATGCCATGTCTCAAAGGAAAGCCGAGATTCAGCGCATGATATTAAAGTTCTTAATTAACTGTCTAATAAGAGAACAAGATTACCCGTCTAAAGACCCGGAAGAAATGAAAACTCTAACAAAGTGGAGTGATAATATAGCCGAAGGAAAGCACAATACCATTGGTGCCATGGAGAGTATGTACAAGAAAATCCGTAGAGAGATAATAAAGATACACGAACAGCGTAAAGCAGCACAAGTAAGCGAGAAAGAAAGTACCTCTGATCCTGAAGAGGAAGACGACGAGAATACTGCCAGAATAGCGTATGTAGGGAAACCTAGATTTCCAGATCGCCATTTACGTCTAGAACCCAAGTCTATTTTCCATCATCCAGCACCAAAACAAGGTTCCCTAGAACAAGTATTCCAAGCTACCGATCATATTCTGAAATCACGAATCGGTTATAGTGAGTTAAGTACTATGCATGAACAGGAACTAGTCCGGTCAGCAGTCAGATGGATTACTGATTCTACCACTTTTCCAGACAAAATAGTGGCACAAATGTTTCTGAAATTGCCCCCAGCCGAGCAGCGACTGGTGGGTATGTATATGATTCAGCACCTCATTACTCTGTATGAGGGTCAGCACTCTGATCCAGGTCCGTTACATGATGTCCTGAACGAGTTACTCCAGTACAGATGGAGAGGTCTAGGTACCGATTTAATTAGTGTCATTCTAGAACAACGTCACAAATATAGAACATTCTTGAACCCGCATTTTGTTCATGTCTCACCCCCAGAAAGTAAATCATTCTACATAGACAGACAGAATCCGTTACGAGAAGTCCACCCAGTCAGAGGAACGGGTGGCGAAATGCAGCGAGTGTTTGTATACACTCCAATCACAAAGATGGAACTCCTTGAAATGAAGAAATTAATTCCCTGTCATGACAAAGATCCAGCAGGGTTCCATAGAGAATTAAAAGACATGCTCCGTATGGGAGAATACACTTACCCAGATATCATTAAAATGTTAAAGGTTCTGCTACCCGCAGGGGTGTATGAAAAGCTAAAGGAAAAAGAATGGGAGGTGGGAGAGAAAAAGATCAATTGGGCAGTCCTAGAAGCAGAAGATAAGATACGTGTACCAGGTACTGGTCTAGGAGAGAAATGTAAAGAATTACCAGAATTATTAATTCAAGTTTTACCCAGATTATTAACAACGAGAAAAGAAGACTGGGATGCAATCTCAGCCTGTAAACAGAAACAAGATGAAGATATTAGTGATTTTTATTCTAGGTTCGAAAAATGTTTCAGTATCAACAGTGGCCTCAAGACAAGTAGTGAGTCATACCCTCACCTTTTTGTTACTAAATTAGTCGAGAATTCAAGTCCACCAATTAAAAACCGAGTTTTGAAAGTCGAAAGCACCTGGCAAGCTAATACTCCGTCCCAGATGCTCCAGATGCTCCAGTACCACCAGAATAGAATCAGGGAAGAGCAAGAACACGAAAGAAAACGTATGAAAGACACGAAAATGAAAGTACTAGTTGCACAATCTGTTCCTCAAGACAGTCAGAAGAGGGGTCCGAATCAAGCCAGTCATCCTGCAGCTCCCGTTAAAGGGAACTGCAATTATTGTAAACAGCCAGGTCATTTTATAAATGAGTGTGCAGTTCTGAAACATAACATAGCTACTGGTAAGACAAAAGAAAGACCACGTCCGCCTAGACAAGAGCAAGTTTCACAGACTCTTCAGTCACAGAATGCACCACAGACAGTTACAGCACCGCAGCCTATCGCTGCAACACAGCACATTACATCGCAGATGTACCAGTATGCACAGTCTGAGTATCCAGAGTACCAGCCATATTCATGAAACAGCCTAGAGAGGGAGGTAGGCTTGCCTCTCATCGAGATACCTGTAGATCAAGAAGGTCCCTATGTTCACAGTCAAGTATTAGGGAAAGACAGAAAGTTTTTGATTGATACAGGGGCAAGTAGGACCACAATTAGTCATGCCGAAGTTCCAGGGGCTCCGCTCTCAGGCTCAAGAAATGTTTCCCTTGGATTTTCAGGAAAGCCTATCGTAAATGAGATCTCAAAGCCAGTCACTCTAGAAGTAGGTCCATTGTCCCGCACTACTGACCTGTTACTTACTAAGTCATGTCCAGAAAACCTATTAGGCATTAGGACACTGAAAGAATTAGGTGCCGTTATATGTTGTTCCCCAGAGGGAATACGTCTGTTCCTACGTGACTTTAAGGGTCACTATGTATTACGAGATTTTGATTCCAGACTGTCTAATGTTCCGCAGCATTTATGGGCGCAAGGTCCAACTGATGTAGGTTACATGCAAATCACACCCCATCGTGTGACCCTGAAACCAGGTGTAGTGTTACCACGAATCAGACAGTACAGATTGCCACCCGAGGCTGTAGCAGCCTTATCCAAAATTATAGACGAGCTCATCGCTCAAGGAGTAGTTGTAGAAACTGACTCCAATGTATGTAATTCTCCGATCATTCCAGTCATGAAACGTACTGATCCGAATGCACCCCCAGTATATCGATTAGTGATTGACCTACGAGAACTTAACAAATGTATTATTCCTCAGTACCCAGTTGTCCCAGACATCTCTTCCCTATTGACAGCCATTGATTCCGAAGCCACGTTTTTCACTGTCATAGACCTCAAGAACGCATTTTTTAGTGTTCCCATTCATCCAGACAGCCAGTTTCTTTTCGGATTTTGTTTAAATGGAAGGAGCTATATGTTTACACGCGCTCCTCAAGGTTTCACAGAAAGTCCTAGTATTTACAGTCAAGCACTTAAAAGACAACTAGACAATATTCATATGCCAACTGACACTGCCCTGCTCCAGTATGTCGATGATCTATTGATCACAGCCCGTTCTGAACGTGACTGCGAGCGAGCGTCACTCACGGTTTTGTATTTCCTAGCCGAGATGGGGCACAAGGTGTCACCTTCGAAGCTTCAATTCTGTGTCCAGCAAGTGGTATACTTAGGACACTTACTGTCCAAGAGGGGTAGGCAGTTGACACCAGACCGTATCCAGTTAATAGCGAGTCTTCCCCAGCCCAGAACCCAGAAGGAGGTACGTGCCTTTATCGGCCTCACTTCTTATTGTAGACAATGGATTCCCCAGTATGCATTTCTAGCCAAGCCACTGATACAGTTAACGACACAAGAGGCAGCCGTATCGACTGTTCTCCCTTGGACATCTGAACATACACTTAGTTTCAACGAGTTAAAGAAAGCCCTATGCCAAGCTCCAGTTCTAGCTACACCGAACTACAGTAAGCCTTTTACACTTTTCGTTACTGAACGCGAAGGTACAGCATTATCTGTTCTCACACAAGATCAAGCAGGACAATACAAGCCCTGTGCTTATTTTTCGAGCACATTAGATCCAGTCGCCCAGGCGTTGCCTGCGTGCCTCAAGTCAGTTGCAGCCACAGCACTAGCTATTAGACAAAGTGATTCCATAGTCTTAGGACATACCTTGACAGTACAAGTTCCACATTCCGTGGAAGTTCTTCTAAACCGAACACAAACACAGCACTTGACAATTGCACGTTTAACAGGTTATGAATTGACACTGTTCCAGCCACACATAGATATTAGACGCTGCAACATCCTGAATCCTGCTACACTGTTACCATCAGTTAATTCAAATCCAGCCACACATGATTGCGTGGAAGTAGTTAACATTACGACAAAGCCAAGACAAGACCTGACAGACATTCCGTTACCAGATCCTGACCTGACACTTTATGTGGATGGTTCATGTATGAGAACTAGTACAGGAGAACTAGTCGCCGCGTATGCAGTGACTACTGACACCGAAGTTATTGAGACACACCGCATTGATACCCTGTCCGCTCAAGCAGCAGAGCTAGTTGCTCTGACACAAGCCTGTATACACGCCAAGAACCTGAAAGTTAATGTTTACACAGATTCACGTTACGCATTTGGAGTTGTACACGACTTCGGAGTGCTCTGGCAGGAGAGAGGTTTCATGACTTCTCATGGAACCAAGATTCAGCATGGTCTCCTTATTCAAGCTCTGTTAGATGCCATACATTTACCGACATCCATTGCTATCATGAAATGCAAAGCACATACGAAAGTCACTGACATTATTTCTCAAGGTAACGATCTAGCAGATCGCACAGCCAAGCTTACAGCACAGACTCTAGACATTCCAGTTAACCTGACACACACTCCAGATCCGACTACATGTATGACAGTTAAGGACCCCACTCAAGATGTCATAGATATCCAGTTACATGCTACTCCCGATGAAATCAAGAAATGGTCTGAACAAGGAGGGGTCCAGACAGATCAAGGATGGTTAACGAAGGGTAGAGCCACATGGTTTCTCCCCGACTCTATGGTTCAAGTCATCATTAATACCGCACATAGTCCAGCACATTTAGGAGAAAAAGCAATGTTAGACAGTATCCAGAACATTTGGTTCAACAAGCATTTACGAGCTGCAGCCAAGCAGAAAGTCCGTACCTGTATGATATGTTGTCAGTTTAATCCAGGTAAAAGTGTCCCGGTGGAACAAGGTGGTTTCCAGCCTCCTGACCACCCTTTTGAGGTCCTCCAGATGGATTATATTCAGATGGAGCGATGTCGAGGTTTTAAGTATGTCCTTGTAGTTGTATGCGCTTTGTCCAGATGGACAGAAGCATATCCAGTCCCAGATTACACAGCCGCGACCACTGCCAAACAGTTGGTTCGTGAATTTTTCCCTCGATATGGACTCCCTAGAGTCGTATATTCTGATAACGGTCAGCCATTCTCATCTGAACTCATGAAGCACGTTTCCCTGTTGTTAGGGTACCAGTGGAAGTTCCATTGTGTACGCCATCCTGAAGCAGCCGGTCTAGTCGAGAGACATAATCAGACTCTGAAAATTCGAATTGCAAAAATATGTAAAGATAAGGGTGTGGACTGGCTAGTAGCTCTGCCAGTCGCTTTGTTTTATATGCGCATGGTCGCACATTCCAGATCAGGTCTGTCCCCGTATGAGGTCGTATTCGGCCGCCCCCCTAACATGTGGGGTACTCCTAGACCCCGAAGTATTACTGATGTTTCATGTAATATGCTGACAGATTACCTAGCTTCCTTGATGTCTGCCCTCAACTCATGTCGTTCACAGGTTGCCGCCGCATTTCCAGACAATACCGAGGTGGCACCGCACGAAATCGTTCCAGGTTCGATGGTGATGGTCCGTAACTTTGACAGATCAAGTCCGCTGGAGCCTCGATGGAAAGAGCCCCGTCAGGTCCTCCTCACCACCCGTACAGCCGTGAAGTTGGAAGGCCGAAAAGGATGGATACACCTTTCTCACGTTAAACTTTTAAAAGGACTGAAACCCGTCTTTAAGAACATTTCCCAGGATTTTAAGGACTGTCCCGCAAAAGACATTGATATAACCCCTCCCTTGGTAGAGAAAACTCCGCAGCAGGAGTATAAGCATAAACTACGGTCTAGTAAAATAAGTCAGTCAGTTTGATTGTATAAGTCCTCCCCTAGGTGAAACGGTTAGACTGTTTCTGACATGTATAAAATAGACCCCCATAGTGAGAGAGTTAGTAAAAACTCAATTCAATGTATCGTTTTTCTAAGTTTCATATTATTCATCAGCATTATGATTTCCTGCACCAGTTATGCCTTTTTCCTATATTTCCCAGTTCTTCATGTAAATAAGTCTGCTAATGCTACAGTAGAGCACACGTTTAGTGATCTGCCTCCTCACGAATATTCCTACCGCCTCGCTATGCGTAATAACTCATTTATCCGCATGTTACATTACTCACACCAGACCAGCAATGCCACTAATTGTTGGGTGTGTGGTCGACTCCCCCCTTTCCAGACACCGAAGGGAGTTCTGCCACTTTTTCCTTATCCGTTTTCACATAATGGTTCATGTGGAGCATGGTCCACGTTAACGTCATCCTCAACTGATATGTCTTTTCTTAACAGTACATGTTTCCCAGACAAGCAAGGTCTCCCCCACAGAACCGGGTTAGATCTAGAAAATGAAGTGTATAATTTAGGTAACTATTCGTCGAATTTTATGGTCCTGAATGTTCAGTCTGATACTACTCCAGACTCACCTGCTATTTCAGTACAAAGGCGAATTATGTGTCCGAAATCATGGTTCTGTACACGTAGGACATAGTGATTGTACTACTATTATCCAGTATAGTGACAGTGGGAAATCTATTTTTAAAGCTTCACGTCATTCTTATTTTGTTTGTGGTCAGACCGCATATGTTCGTCTGCCCCTCGATTGGGAGGGAACCTGTTACATTGCCTTCCTACTGCCACCTGTTTTTCTAGCCCCACCTGACTACCATAGGAATTCCTTCCTAGTACATACTAGACACAAGAGAAATCTCCCGATTGTCGATTATACTGAAACTGCTGCAGAACAATTCATTGATATTGATAAAGGTGTGTTCCCTTATTTAGGTACAGTTGTAAACAGTAAGCTAATTCGTAGGTTAACAAGAACCCTTGAAGCTGTAGTAGATGAGACTGCCTCCGCTCTAGGTAACTTAACCGAAGAGCAATCCTTTATGAGATTTGTCGTTTTACAGAATCGTCTCGTCCTTGACGTCATACTGGCCGATAGGGGCGGGGCCTGTAGAGTCCTCGGATCTAGTTGCTGCATTTTCATTCCAAATAACGCGCCGTCTGTTTATTCAGCTATAACCAGACTTCATAAAATTGCCCATCTGTTACACCAAGATCCAGGCACCTGGACATGGTCCGGTTGGTTCTGGAATATAATTTCCGCCTGGGGATGGAAAGTCCTGTCCTTTTTAGGTATTGCAGTAGCGATCATATTCAGCTGCTGCCTCTGTATACAATGTGGCCCTGCGATTTGCGGCATGTGTGCTACCTCTTGTATTCCTAGTCCCAAGCCCCGTTCTAAATCTCGTTCCAAGACAATTCGAGATGAACAAATGGTACTGTATGAAATGATAGATGGTATCATGAATATTAATGTTTCCTGATGGAAACGTAGTGACAAGGAGGGAATGTGGAAAAGTAAATTTTGTCATGTTCTGTGTCCCTACGTGTCATCCATCATATGTTATGTGTGCATGACCAATATGCATATGTTATTCCCCATGTCCGATTAATGACGCAATTACAGTTGTGTCCACCTCTAGTATGCCAGTTTCCAGTCCTCGTGAATACTACGAATATCAGGCCTATGTAAAGTTATGTTGCCACGTTTCTCAGTGTGCACGTTATTCCATTATAAAGTCCCCGTTTCTAGGCCTCAAAAGGGCCTGGACATCAGATTCAGCTCCTGTCTCCTGAAGCCTCGCTGAGGAGCGATACAGCCCCCACCTGTATCCTCGACCTTTCACTTACTTCCTGCCTCGCAGTGCCCGGTGCAGCTTGGCTCTGCCTCTGAGTCTGCCAAAAGTATGTTATAGTTCCAGTTATCAGTTCAGTCCTCCTTCTCTGCATTCCTAAGCTACTGAACTGCATCAATAGTTTCCGTCATTGTCTAGCCTTCTCGTCTCCACTTTAGAGAAATACTGTATTTAACGGTCATTTAATATTCTTCATCACGCACTACATGTAGAATAATGCATGCTCTAGTCTTAGAGTCAGTTAGCTTTTCCCCTCATGACTTCTAGTTTATATCAACATGTTCCCTAAACATCAGATACTAGATAGAGTTTAGGTACATGTCGCTCCGACCCTCCAGACTTTAGTCTCTGCTCCTAGCACAGAGTTCATAGCCCCCAGCTTCTCCTAGTAACACGTCATTGCCAGTTTGCGCGCACCACCAGGTTAGAGGTCCCGGCTCCTTAGGTAGCCCCCTCCATGTTTCCGCCCCATTCATGACATATTCTGTTACGTCTGCACCACATGTCTATGTATACGCCCAGTTACACCTACTTTTACTCTTATCTTTCGCGACTGCTACGCGTCACGCCTTCTGCTCCACCCACTGCTACGCCTACTGCAATGTAATGCTATGTGTTTGCGTTTTGTATATAAGCTCATGTATTGTTATTAAAAGTTAGCGCGCTCATCCCAGACCCAGCCCCAGCAGCTGCTGGGCCCTGTCATCCTATTCCTATGCAGGTTGTCCTGTTCCTGTCCTTATGCTGTATTAAACCTGCAAAACTCCTACTACCTCGAATCTTGACTCTTATTTATTGAGCTATCTGTTATGATATATGTCTAGTCAAAAATAGGGTATTATTTATTTATTTACCACAGGCTGCCAGACAAGGGTCTATCGGGCAGGAGCTCTTCCCGATCGTTGCAGTCGTTCACTCTGTCGTTGGGACCTCTCTCACTGGATCCACGTGTCGCTGATGGGCCCCACGTTGGGCGCCAATTGATGAAAAAGGGTTCAGGCAGATCAGGTCTTTTACCCCTTTTCTAGGTTTGCCCGGCGTTAGCCGCTTCTCACCCAACTCACGATTACCCAAATAAAGAGGCAGGCGCTGGAGACTGGAAGGCAGGAAACAGGAGTTTATTTCCGACGGAACAGAACACGTCAAATCAGACAACAGGGTATCTTCTCGAGGTGCTCTCCCAAGTTTCTCTACGGCTCCGTCTTTTATACACAGGTTTATGATGTACAAACATTCCTTATTGCAATAAAGACACTTTGAAGTACAAAAAGGGCATGTTTGGGACCCCAGCTCCAGGCCCATTCCCATACTGACCGCTCTGATGTTGTCTTCCCCTCCCAAATGTGACATGTGATTGTAATCTGCAGCCGGACATTCCAACAGGGCACGAGGGCAGGAGGGGGTGGTCAGAACTAAGGATGGGCGGGCGATAAGATCATGTTTCGCTATGCGGGGCCGGAGGGGTACATCCACGAGACCTAGTTTTATGATGTGGGACTGGGTCGAGAGGCCAGGTGTAGCCGGGGGGGGGGGGGCATCAGAAGAGAGGAAGGGTGTTCCTGGGAGGGATGCGGGGGTGTCGGTCAGGTCTAGGGGTGTGAAGGCCTTGATTAATCACCGCTCCTCAGATGTGAGGCGAGGTCCTACTGTAGGAAGCAATAAACTGCATCTGTTGGGCTAGGTGATGGCCTGGGATCAGGCCGGGCAATCGGGCAGGGAGGAAGAGGTTACCAAAAGGGCCCGTTCTATGAGTAGAATGAAAGAGCGAGGGGGCAGGGGTCCAGAGTGGTGACAAGGTCGTGTTTAGCGGTGCGTTTATGGCTCGAACAGGAGAGACCGGGGGCTGTCGGGGCGCGGGGTGCTTGCGGGGCTGGAGAGAGAGAGAGAGAGAGAGAGAGAGAGCGAGAGAGAGAGAGAGATGATGGCTATCGGCAATGGGCAGAGAGGTCATGACACAAAGATGGCTACTATCTATGTTCGTGATGGAGCCTAAAAGGGAACAAGATGGCGGGGCCACTGTTTCGTGACTTTCTTTACCTTCAACAGTGGCGAGGGTGAACACAAATGAACGCCGCTTATGTACATATACATTTTGTAATTTTCCACATATTAACAAGCGGCAGCGAAAATTATCGCTGACCGCTGTTAGCGTTAAAAAATGTATCGCCGGCTATACCTGGTGATAATCGCCATGGTAGCGCAGTATTATCTACACTGAGCACCATGGCGATAAAAAAACAACAGGCATAACAGGAATATCGCCGTTTTACATTGAATAACGCTGGATTTCCAGCGATATTTAATGAAAAACTGCGATAACCTTGGTGATAGTGACTGTGGTTGCAGTCACATATTCCACCTCCCATTATCTACACTGAGCACCATGGCGATAAAAAAACAACAGGCTTAACAGGAATATCGCCTTTTACATTGAATAACGCTGGATTTCCAGCGATATTTAATGAAAAACTGCGATAACCTTGGTGATAGTGACTGTGGTTGCAGTCACATATTCCACCTCCCATTACAGGTATGCCTAAGTCTGAAAATTAGTAAACATGGAAGGGTGCCCCACCACTTACTTTTTTGCCACTTTTAAGGAAAGTTGAAGACGCTGCTTGTCGTACTCAACTAGGTATTTTTATTTATACCAATCAATTTTTTGGAATCAAATTTTGTTTTGTCAAAAACAACTTATTATAGACAGACAAACATTCTACAACAGACAGTGACATTAAATATACAGGGCCAATTAGAAAAGGATAACTTGGACACCAGCACTTGCTGGTTGATAAACAATTTTGAATTTGCCTTCACGCTCCTTTCCTAATTTTCTTTCTTACTTTTTTTCAATTATTCTTCGTTTTGCACAAAGTCTTATTCACTTGATAATGTGTTTATTATTTATTGCACTGTATATTTAATGTCACTGTCTGTTGTAGAATGTTTTTCATTCATTTTGTGTCAACAGTGAATATAATTTGTTTGTTAACACGTTGTCGTGTAGAAAAGCCATACCTCAGTTTCAATTCACATTGTATATATGTGTTTGTCTGTCTATAATAAGTTGTTTTTGACAAAACAAAATTTGATTCCAAAAAATTGATTGGTATAAATAAAAATACCTAGTTGAGTACGACAAGCAGCGTCTTCAACTTTCCTTAAAAGTGGCAAAAAAGTAAGTGGTGGGGCACCCTTCCATGTTTACTCATTCATTTAGGCCCAGCCTCCCCACTTGTCCATTAGGGCCAAGCTCCCCCTTTGTTTCTCTTAAGTCTGAAAATTAGCAGGCTTTAAAAAGCAGCGTTAACCGTGGTTAGCGCTGCTTTTTTTATCTCTAAGAGGGTTAGCGTGAAGCTTGATAATAGGAGAAATGTCGCTTAGTGACATTTCTCCTATTATTTTGCTCTGAAACGCCCCCATTGCATCTCTTTAGAGATGCAAAGGGAAGAGAAAAAGGGGAGTTAACATGCGATTTTGCATGTTAGCACCCTGTTGTTGATAGGGAGATAATTTTATCTCCGCTTTTTTGGCTTTTAAAGCCAAAAAAGCGGAGATAAATCCCTTGTTAATATGCCGCATCATTTTAATGTGGCCCAACAGATTTGACCGGGATATTTTTGGTTTTGTGATGATTTCAGAAACTAAACCCATGGGCCATATTATCAAGCAAGGGCGATACATTATCGCTGCTTTTATCTGCAGGAAACTGCCGCTAAAGCAGCGATAATGGGCTTGATAATATGCCCTTGTAAATTCCCATAGAAGCCCAGGTTAACACCAGAACCTGAGCTTCTATGGGAATTCACAAGGTCATATTATCAAGCCTTTATCGCCGCATTAGCTGCAGTTTCCTGCAGATAAAAGAGGCGATAATGTATCGCCCTTGCTTGATAATATGGCCCCATGTGTTTGTATTGTTGAAACTTGGCCAAGTCGCTCTCTCTGTCTGTTGGTTAAAATCCCTAAAAACAGATATTTTCAGGCAAGTCGTTTAACTTTGCCAGCATCTTTCAATCAGGTAGATTATACATTTCTAGAGCCTTCTTTGATGGTACAACGTTCAGTTCCAAATACTTGTGTGATGTTTTCTTTCATTCCTGATGAATGAAGGATTTTAAGGTTGATGGATCAGCCCTTGCACAATCACAAGTTCAAACTGTTTGTGTAGTGAAGTACGTTAGAGTTTTTAGATTCAGCTTTAGCCTGATGATGCAGTGTGGAGTGGCTGTGCGAAGATACCAAAGATTCTGTGAACACTGCATGTAAGTTTTATTGAGAGTGGCTATGACGGTGCTATTTAATGCAGGTGATGCCTAAAGTAAGCAAGGGATGTGTTTCATGTTTAGCTCTTTCAAAGGAGATTTGATTGCTCTACCTCCAATCAGACCGGAAAATCCTATAACAGATTTTGTGATTCAAGTTGACTTGCTAGGGGGGCGTGGCTTGCGCGCCGCTGTGGAATGGCGGATTGCGCTTGAGCTCTGGGGCGACTGAGGCCAACAAGGAGGATTGCGGTCCCCTTACACAGTGAAACTTTCCTGAAAACGGCGCTACCGTCACCGGAATATGCGGTGAGCAGTCTGTGCTGCTTTTGCTGCTCCCGCTGTCCGGTTTGAGTCTCCTTACATCGCGGAGCCCTTCTCTTCAGGATTTTCGCGGGCGGCCGCCATTTTCTATCCTGGTGGCGGCACTCGCGTTTCTCTTCAGTCGCTGCTCCATTCACCTGCGCTGAACTCTTGTGAAGAGGTGATATTTCATCATTATGGTGCCTGGGTCTCCATGAAAGGGATTCTCCTCTTACTCTGACGTCTTTGGGAGCTTCAATGAAGTCAACATGGCAGTAATGTGATTCTGTGCGTTGTCAGCTCTACATGGAGCACCTTATCTCTTTTTGCAGCTTTTCCCTTATTCATTTACTGGTAGTTTGTTTGTTGTAAATGATGTTTAAAGCTGCTGTTTTGCATATGAATGTAACGCTGAGCCGTTGTTTTTTTCTGTGCACCATACTTTTTAGGTAAATGTCTCCTCAGACATGTTCCTCAAAATGGCGACATCCATATTTTGAGTGGAATGTTGTTGGTGCTTTTTCCTCATGGTGCCTGCTGACTTCTTTTCCCTATGCTTTTTCAGAGGCTACGTTATGTTGAGATCTTCTGTGTAAATCTCTCAGTGTTTTAGCCCTGTTCTGCGCACGTTTCTGTATTCCGGGGTGCTGAGTTTATTCTGTGAGGTGACTGGATTTTTTCAAACGGAGTTTATACAAATAGTGCGCCTTTGAATTGTTTTTTTCTCTCTTGCATATTCTCATGGCTGATAACATGGGCCTGTCTCCCAAAACCAAAGACTCGAAGGGTAACCTTAAAAGATCTAAGCAAGCTTCTCCTACTCCACAGCTAACTCCGAAAGACGCTGGCAATACGCTGGATACTATTTTATCTCGCTTAGACGCTGTTCATGATATTGCGCAAACGACCAAAATTAATACTGACTTACTTCAAGTTGAGGTTGCAGCAATCAGAAATGACTTTAAGACCTTATCACTTCGTGTTTCGGCTGCTGAATCACGGATAAGTGGTGTGGAAGATTGTGCGCAAAAACACTCTAAATAGATGCAACAAATGGAACGTTCCATATCTGCGTTGAGGAGAGATCTTATGGAGCAGGAAGACCGAAATTGCAGGAGCAATTTGCGTATTTTTGGTCTACCCGAAGATGCAGAGAAATCAGCGCCATCGCCGATAGACTTTTTGTTTCATTGGATTCCTTCTGTTTTGCAAATTTCCACTCCGAAAGACTTTGAAATTGAACGTGCTCATTGAGTTCCTACATTCCGGCCTGAATCTTCACCTCATCCTAGACCGGTGATTTTTAAACCTTTGTGCCATCAGCAATCTGAGCAAATCCTGGCCCAGATGAGGAAAATCAAGGCGACTACTTGGGAGGGACAAGATATTGCTTGGGATACTGTTATCAGAAGAAAAGGTTTTCTTAATCTACGAAGAAGATTACTCGACTTGAACATTCCGTTCTCCTTTGCTGGTCCGTCGCGTTTTCGCATAACTTTTAGAGGTTGCACTCAGATCTTTTATGAGCCTTCAGATCTTTCATCCTTCCTGGATAATCAGATGGAGTCCCAGATGGAATCTTCACCTTCTCCTGGCCCCTCTGGTTCTTGAGTATTCCTTGAGAGGCTTTTTGCAACCCTCTTGGCTTGTATAACTTGGTGTATGCTAATGCTACGGTCATCAATTTTCCAGTTATACAACTGTAATGAGATTTTTTTGTTTGACATGTTCTAACCTGTTTTTCATTGCAGGTTCTACTTTTTCCTTAAGATGCATGTCGTTTAATCTTAGTTTGATGTCTCTCTTTTTTGTCAGTGTGTTTCCTATTTCCTGTGTTTCATTTCCTTTTCTATTTCTTCTTAGTATTGATTTTTTCTTATTAATGTTGGGTGTTGCTGTGACCGTATTGCTATGCAGTCTTCGTGTCTTACTGTTTCTTTTGGATGTTATTTATGTAGTCCTCTACTCCTTGATCTCTTGCATATTTGTTTATTTAATTTAGATATGGAATCTTAAGTATAGTTTGGTGTTTTGTGTAATTTTTTGTCCTGTTGTTCCCGTTTGTTGGTGTGTTGGCAGTTATATAGTGCTTTATATATTAATTGATCTATATGTTTGTCTTTTTGTGAATATGGTATATGATTCCTTAAGGATTCATGTTCTATTTCTTGGAGTAGATCTACTTCATTATTCTTGGATCTGGTTTTATGTATTATTGTTTCTTTTCTTTTGATGTTCTGGTTCAGCCTATTGGAATATGAAATACTTTTTCTATGCTAATTGTTCTAAACTTGTGTGATATGAATTAATATATTTCTGGTTTTACAATGTTTTGATGAGTTTCTGTTTAATGCTATTACTTGATACATTTGACTTATGGTAATACTTTTGATGTTCTACATTGCGAGATAGCTTATGTCTGCTTTCATGCATTCATTCTACAGCATCCTTCTATTGTTTGATGGTCCCTGAATTGACTGAATTTTTTCTTCCCTATTTTGTCCTTCCATTATTATATCTAATATAGTGTACTTCTATATTGAGTCTGAATACCTTCTTTATTTATCCTTATATTTCTTCCTCTGTATTTCTCTGGGGTAAGTTTTTTTTTCTCTTTCCCTTGTTGGCCTCTTTGCTTGCCTCTCCATGTTCCCCTCTCATATGCATTTTGTCTTTTTCCCTTTTTTCTTATTTCTTTTTTCCGGTCTTCTTTCTTCTTTTTCTATTTTCCCTCTCCTTTCCTTCCTTTCCTTTCCTTGGGTCTCTTGCTGGCGTTTAATATTTGTAGTGTCTTCGATTCTGCTGTGTCTTGGTTATTTTGATGTTTTTGTTTTTGGAGTATCCGCTCTATTATCTGATTTTAGCGAGTATTTTGTCTTTCGGTTTTTATGCCAGGCTTGAACGTTTTGTCACTTAGGGGCCTATTATGATTGCGGTTTTTCCGCATCCTCTGGGCCGGCGGAAGCCACCGCCGGCACGGAGGATGCGGAAAAACCGCAGCGGACCCACCAAAGACCCACCGCCTCATTAGGATGGCTGGTGGTTCCTGGTTTCCGTCCGCAGCTTTTCCGCCGCGGTTGGCTTACAACCGCGGCGGAAAAGCTCTAATATGGTGGCGGTGTCTCTCAGACACCGTCTGCCATATTAGGAAGGGCTTTGAAAAATGCTTTTCCGCGGCGGGTTTTCCGCCGTGGAAAAGCATGTGTAACTTCACTGCGGGGGCCCGTCGCGGGCCCCCTAGGTGAAGGGGGGTGGGGGGTGCACATGGGGGGTACCTATGGTACCCCCCTGCATTTGTATGCAGAAATCGGCAGGCACCGCATGGTGCCTCCTGCTTTCTGCATACAAATGCAATGTATGCATTTTTACCATTGTGGCGGGTGCAGCTTGAAGCCGCGCCCGCCGCAATGGTAAAAATAGAGGATGTGACCGCCAGGGTGGCGGTCACCTCCTAATTGCACAGGAGGGAACTCCGCAGGCAATGCGGAGGTTCCCTCCTGCTCTATGGTGGCGGACGGACTCAGGTCCGTCCGCCATCATAATCGGCCCCTTAATGTGCGTGGTCTGAATCACCCGGTGAAAAGGGCAATAATTTTGGATTATTGTAAGAACCTATCTACTGATTTAGTATTATTGCAAGAAACAAAAATATCGTACAAAGAAGCCCTACTCTTAAGGAAAGAGTGGGTCCTTGATGTTGTGTGCTCTGATGCTTTTGGTAAGAAGAATGGAGTGGTAACGTTGATTTCTAAAAATTCAGGGCTGTCTGTGGTCACTGCAGAGCATGATTCAGAAGGAAGGTGGTTGCTGACTCGGTTATATAATGGTTCTCTTAATCTCTATGTTATGATTATTTATGCACCCACTAGTGATAATCCATCTTTTTGGCGTTCTATCACTAACAAACTGTCAGATGTTCCTCATAATGGCAATTTGATAGTGGGTGGGGATTTTAATCTTCCAATAGATCCTATTTTAGATAGACATTCTGCTTTTCAATTCCGTCCCCCTAGAGCTCATAAACAGATGACTAATATGTGTTCTCGTACGTTAATCTTCATGATTTGTGGCAATTATATAACGCTATTGGTAGTGACTTAACGTTTTTCTCTTCTCCTCATTCTAGCTTTTCTCGTATTGATTATCTTTTAGTCCATTCAATTCTCTTTTAAAATACTCGTCGTCCCCTCTCATCCATCCGATTCTCGTCTTTGATCATGCTGCTGTGTCCTTTTCTCTCCTCAATCTTGCTGATAAGAAAGAACCTCGTACTTCGAGGTTAAATTCAGAGATTCTGTATGACCAAAGTCAAGTCGCGGCACTCAATGAGGAGATTAATAAAAAAATTCTGATAATGAGGACTCAGTCAGCTCCCTGGTGGTTTTATGGGATGCTTTTAAATGTACGATTAGAGGACAAATTATTAAGCAAATGGCAAAAAAGAATGCTGTTATTCGGAAGGAACTTACTGATTTAGCAGATAATATCAAGACGCAAGAATCTCTCTATCGCCATTCTAAAGATAAGCAATTATTACAAACTATTAAGAATCTAAAATATTCTTACAATTCTATTGTTACTAAAAGAGCTCACATTGGTGTTCAAGCTCAGAAGTCTAAACACTACTTTTAAAGAACCGGGCGGGTAAGATCTTGGCGGCTACGTTAAAGTTTCAGGAGTCTAATATTAAATCATCTCAGATATCTTGTATTACTGATAGTTCTGGTACTAAGAAATTTCATACTAAGGAAATTCTTGAGGTTTTTTGCGAATACTATGGTAAATTGTATACTCCTCATAATCAATCTTCGTTTGATCATTGCCAACAATTTTTAAAGACGATCCCTATTCAGACTGTTTCGGATGATGATGGCGTAAAGTTGGGTAGCCCGATTACATCAGAAGAGATTATTCATGCTATTAAAACCACTCGCTCTGGGAAAGCTCCGGGTCCTGATGGTTTTCCCATCCTGTTTTATAAGACTTTTCTTCCATCTGTTGTTCCTCGCCTTAAAGATGTCTTTGATAATTTTATTTCATCGGGTTCGGTTTCGGGTTCAGCTGCGGAAGCCACTATTGTGGTAATTCCGAAAAAAGGTAAAGATCATTCGGATCCTAAACATTTTCACCCAATATCCCTTCTGAATATGGAAGCAAAAATGTTGGCCAAACTTTTGGCCAAACGTTTGGAATCCTATATTCCATTACTTATTCATCCATCACAGACTGGTTTTGTTAAAGGTAGATTGGCTAGGGATAATATTCGAACTTTTTGCAATATCATAGGGAAAGCAAAATTGTCTAACCTTCCGGCGGCTGCTCTTGCCCTTGATTCCAAGAAGGCTTTTGATAAGGCCTCTTGGCCTTTTTTACATGCAGTGCTTCGTGCGCACAATTTTGGGATTCCTTTGTCAAAATGGTTATGTCTTTATATGCATATCCTAGGGCAAATATTAGAGTTAATGGTGCTACATCTTCTTTTTTTAATCTTTGTCAAGGCACTAGACAAGGGTGCCCATTATCACCTCTTTTATTTTTATTATCTATTGACCCGCTTCTTCGGTTACTCAATCTTCATCAAGATATTAAAGGTTTTAAATTTGGCCCACATTGTATCAAAACAGCTGCTTATGCAGATGATGTTCTCATTTTCTCTGATGACATAGCTACAGCAATTCCTGCCATTTCTGATACTATTAATCTCTTTTCTAATGTTTCTGGATATACCCTTAATAAGGATAAAACTGAGATGTTTCCTCGCAATGCTTATTGTTTTCCAGCACATATGGGGACTGCTGGCTTTAAATGGCAATCAAAACAGATAAAGTATTTGGGAATTTGGTTTTGCAGCACTCTATATGACACTGTAGCTTTTAACGAAGCGCAAACCTTACTCAAGATTCGTCAACTTCGAAGCATATTTCATGGTGGGGACGTCTTCAAACCTTAAAAATGATGATAACACCCATTATTAATTTTGTGTCCTCTACGCTTCCTATTAGGTTATCTTCGTCTTTTTTCCATGATATTGATTCCCTCACCTCTAAGTTCCTCTGGAGTGATCGGAGAGCCAGAATGGCCTATAAATCTTTGAGGAAGCCCTATGATATGGGAGGTTGTAATTTTCCTGATTGGGATAAATAGCTTTCCTAGCTTCACAAGGAGCTCTTCGGTTCTCTTCACATCCTCGTCATATACCGTAATGGGTGTTGATTGAGCAAGAACTTTCTTTCCCTCTGCCCTCCTCCTCTTTTTTAACTATGTCCACATTGTCTATTACTTTTTCTCGAGCGATTATTTTAGACACCGTTACAGCGGTAAAAACTATTGATAAGAAAGTGACTACGCCAATACATAAATCTAGGTGGTCTTCTCTATGGCGCAACCCTAAAATTAAAATTGATATTGATTCGAATTTGAGGACTTATTGGGCTAGTAAAGGGATGACGTTGGTTCATCATCTTTATGATTCCAATAATGATCCATTACCTTTTTCCTCCTTAGCTCAGCAGTTTTCTCTTACTAATTTGGATTTTTATACTTTAAAAAAAATCAAAGTTGCTCTTGCTAAGGTTCATCTTGATTCAGTTTCTCCTACAATTTCTCTTCTGCTGATGCGGCTTAGGTCCGGACATGTGGCTTCTAAGATTTATACATTTTTATCTTCCAATCCATCTGTGTTGACTACCGTTACACAGCAGAAATGGTTACATCATTTTGATCATGATCTTACTAAGCATATCTCCTCAGACACTTGGCAGCTGATTGGCAGACTTTCTCTTCGCCATAAGATTGCCCCTTCTCTAATCCAATCTAATTGTTTTTCCCTCAATTTACTGCACTGGACTCCAGTACGCTTACACTCTCTCAATCTTAAAGACGATGATCTTTGTTGGAGTTGTGGTTTAGCCGCGGGTACTTATTCACACATGTTTTTTGAGTGTTCCCTACTCCAGCCTTTTTGGGATTTGGTTCATAACATCTTATGTTAATATTTAAGATCCAATTTCAGCTCTCCTTTACCATAATTTTGTTGGGTCCATGGGCATCACCTATACCATTACCATTGGATTCTTTAGACATGCAGTTATTAGATCTGTTGTTGACAATTGCGGTGAAGATTGTCCTTACGGAATGGAAATCATTTGGTTCCATTCCCTATCATACATGGTGGGCTTGGGTATCTTTCTTACGAGGGGCACATACCTCTGTAGAAGAGGCTCATCTCTCCCCTTCTATTTCTAGTGGGGTATGGAGAGCTTTTGGATGAATATGTGGACTTGGCATCGATGGGGTTGGTGGAATAATATCCCTTTGTGTCGTCTCTTTAATTTCTTTCTTTCTTTCTTTTTGCTGTGCTACAGGAGACCCTTCCCCCCTTACCCCTCCTCCCTCCCCTTCCTCTCCTCCTCCCCATTCTTATTCCTTCTTTTACTCTTCTTCTTTCTTCTTTTTTGACTTCTTCTTTTCTTCTTCCTCTTTCTTTCTTTCTTCTGCTCTTCTTCTTTCTCTCTTTTCCTATTTTTATTTCAATCAATTCTTATCAAAGTGATACATCTGATTTTTTACTATGGTTCCTTTGTGTTATTGTTTTTCTTTTGCAACATGCTTATGAAATTGGTCAGAGGAACTGTACATGACATATTTACATCTGTGTTCTTGTATTATTTTTGGGCATTGTATCACTTTTTTATTGTATTTAACTATTTATATGTCTTTTTTTGAAACTAATGAATATAGTGAACAAAAAAAAGTTGACTTGTTAGAGGCATCTCCTAAGTTTCACGATATGGACTTGGTTTTCTTTCCAAATGTCATAGTTTTGGTTTTTGACAGGTTGGCAATTAATCCATTCTCCAAATTGAATTTATTTAAATCATTTAGGGGCGTATGTAGGAAGGCGTTTGCAATTCGCAAACACCGGAATTCCGGCGTTTGTTAATCGCAAACGGCATTTTGGTATGTAGGTGCCACATAGCAAAATAAGATTCCTTATTTTGCGCAAGCATTTAAGGAATCGCAATTTTGCGATTCCTTAAATGCTATGTAAGGGTGCCTTTGAAATTGCGATTTTGGCTTAAGGAATCGCAAAATACCACCTACTCCAAGTAGATGGTATTTTGCGATTTCCTGTCAAAATGCATTTTTTTTAATTCAAAGTGCCATGTGGCGCACAGACATGCCCTTAGGGCATGTATGTGTGCCACATGTACTTACAGGCACATTCCAGGGGTGCAACAGGTGTCCTTTGGACACCCTGGCACCCTTGGAATTGCGATTCTAAAATTGCGATTTTCTTATAGAAAATCACAATTTGAGAATGTATCCCCATTCATTCCTTATAGGAATGAATGGGACACTCATTCCTTAATTGCGATTCGCAATTTGCTAATCGCAATTAAGGAATTTTAGGGATTTGTAAAAAAATTGTGAATTATTACCTACATTCCATTTTGCAATTCTCAAATAGTGATTCCTTAAAAATCGCTATTTGAGAATCGCAAAATGTAAATTACCTACATATGCCCCGCAGTGAATATTACAGCCCTTTTGGAGTTGCAACAGTATCACCAGATAACCTGGATTAATGTGTATTTTATGTTTTGTTTCAAATTAGTATTGACTTATGGCCATGTGGGGTACTGTATATATATGTGTTTGCTGTTTTGCATTGATCCCTTCCCACATGGTAGGCCTTACTGGATCATAACCCATTGAGTTTTGTTGGAAAATATGGGAACATTTTCCACTGGTACCTGAGAGATTTGATCTGTGTTTGCCTTATTAATATCTGGGTTCTTCTTAAGACTTTTTAGCTCTTAAGGGGTCTCTTACTTAAGTATGGCGCAAAGCCATCTGGCGTTTCTTCTCTCATCAATGGTCCAGTAGATGATTAAGGTTTTAAAAACTGGGAAAATTGTGAAGCTTGTACAGATGATTTATTACTTCCAGTGCTCGGTCCCCCAGTAGTGATGTGGTTATGGATTGAGGGCCCGATGTAGGTAAAAGTCATTTACCGATTTTAAAATACCGATTTTTACCGAATCGGTATTCTGAAATCGGAAAATGAGATGTAGAGAAAAAAAATCGCTAAAATACCGATTCGGTAATGGCAATACAACCGTATGGCCCAAAAGGCCCATAGGAATGCATTGGCAAAACCGAATCGGTATTTCCCGAATCGGTATTTCCCGAATCGGTATAAATACCGATTCGGTAAATACCGATTCGGTAAACACGGAATCGGCAAGCAAGTAAAAGTGAACCGCTACGAGCATTCTGCTGTGGGAAACCCTTGGAGGAGAGAGCACTCACCGCCGTCCTGTGCCTTGACCGCCATCCTGTGCCTTCACCGCCCGCCTCCCGCCGCCAGACCCCAGCTCCATCACCGGGTCCGGCCGCCGAGTGGAGTGCGGTAAAACTACAATACCCAGCATTCCTGGAGACGCAGTCCGCGTCAAACACGCGCCAGGCGGCGCTTAAATCTGCTGCCACCCCGGTCGAGGGGGGGAACCGCTACGAGCATTCTGCTCTGGGAAACCCTTGGAGGAGAGAGCACTCACCGCCGTCCTGTGCCTTGACCGCCATCCTGTGCCTTCACCGCCCGCCTCCCGCCGCCAGACCCCAGCTCCATCACCGGGTCCGGCCGCCGAGTGGAGTGCGGTAAAACTACAATATCCAGCATTCCTGGAGACGCAGTCCGCGTCAAACACGCGCCAGGCGGCGCTTAAATCTGCTGCCACCCCGGTCGAGGGGGGGAACCGCTACGAGCATTCTGCTGTGGGAAACCCTTGGAGGAGAGAGCACTCACCGCCGTCCTGTGCCTTGACCGCCATCCTGTGCCTTCACCGCCCGCCTCCCGCCGCCAGACCGCAGCTCCATCACCGGGTCCGGCCGCCGAGTGGAGTGCGGTAAAACTACAATACCCAGCATTCCTGGAGACGCAGTCCGCGTCAAACACGCGCCAGGCGGCGCTTAAATCTGCTGCCACCCCCGTCTCGCGGGACACGAGCGGGACGCCGGGCGAAGCCCGGGCAAAGGGCGGGCCCTCTACGGCCCTCATCGGCCTGAGGAGGCTGGGCTGGGCCAGAGGTCCTGGTTTCTGATCCCCGTAAGTTGAGCTTCACTTTTTATTGTTCTCGCACTTACTATCTAACGTATGATGGCAACAGCTGCTACTAGCCCCGCCATAGCGGGAGCAGACAAAAACGTGGGCATGTTAAACCGTACCCTGGACGATTATTTCTTGAAACCAGCCCTTGAGGGTAACAAGGAACTGCTGTTAGCAGAGAGGAGGGCAGATCGCCGCCGTTCAATAGAACGCATAAAAAACAGAACTTTTTCTGAACCCACAATGCCCGTCGCATTGGACGATGATCTGATCATTACCTCAGCAGATAATTCGTTACTAACAGCCAGCGTGCCCTTGCTCCTTCAAGACTGTTTAGCCCCAGCAGTGTCACCCACTCAAATTCAACTAGACTCATTAACTGTGTCGAATGCCCCCAATAACACTCCTAAGATCTTGATCTCACCTACAATTAGACCTGGCAAAGTTGTAAGAGGAAAAAGTTTGCGGCCACTGTCTCTTAAAATAATCAGGCCCCCACCGCCCAAAAGGAGACGGAAAACAACATCAGCAAATAAGTCCAAACTAAGCCACTCAGAGTTTGGCAATAAGGCGAAGATTGACGCTATAACGTCATTGGGAGGCCCCGCCACTAAACAAGCAATGGTGGCAGTTTCTCCGATCCCAATAACTTTATCTCAAGCAACGACAGAACCAGATATTGTCTATACTCAAATGGAAAAAGATTTACAACCAGCCTCCTTTAAGTCTCTTTTGGACAATATCGAGTTGATTGTATGCACCTATACACTTGCAATGGCTGAAAGATTTAAAGGGTTGGAGTCAAGGTTGGGTAAAATAGAGGAGGACCTGACCAAGCTAGGGAACTTTGTCCAGTCAGAAGGGCCTATAAAAGTGCAACAACAAAAAGTTACCACAATAACGCACCATCCCAATAAAAATGTTGTCGTCCCTACACCCTTTGTACCCTCTATTGTCAACAGCCAGGCAGTTGTAGCAACTCCAGCTGCCCTAAACCGGTCACACGCGGCTGTGATAATACCTGACGGCAACAGTTCAAATAAATCTCTGTCAACAGAACTAATAATAGCTCAGGGAAGATCAACTGCTGCAATCACAGACAGTAATGCTGCCACTACAGTTAATGCCCTGATTAGGGAACCTAGCACCCTTCCGGATAGACACCCTAGACCCGATGGTAATGTGATCACCCGGGGGAGAGGTGATCAAACTAGGATACCACCTATGGAACTTCCACCAGAAGCATTACCGTATGTGGTTGTACTTACTGGGGTCCCAGAACTGACAATAGGAAAAAGAGAGGGATTTTTTCAATTAAAAAATAAAATAACGCACTGGCTCTCGTTGTACAGACCCAAACCCAACCTGGTAAATGGCGAAATAGTTCATGTCCGGCGCATGTCTTGGCTGGGGGGCAGAGTGAAGGATATAGGGGGAGACATTGTGGTCATAAATTTTAGGGATAGAAAAGCAGTACAACATATACTGAATTGGCCTTTTGCCAATGAGAATAGTTGCATTGTACCTCGTCCTTTGACGTATTTTTACCCCAGATCTGCTGTATTTCCTCCACAATACTCAACTAATAGCACCTATTTTACCCCCCAGTCACTAATTATGGAGTCTGCACTGAACCCTGCATATATGCCCTATTTAGCTCCGACACCTGCAATGCAGGGGTGGAATACGATACCTTTAACTCACAAAATAGATGCAAAGGGTAGCATGTCACATTTGATGCCATTTACTCCTCTAGAGCTTTATAATAGATTTGAGGCCTTTAGCGGTCTTGAGGAATGCGACTGATGTTTAAAGTGTGTAGAGGGAGTTTGGGAGGGTGAAATTGTTCCCCGTGTTACAATGTTACAGGAAGAGAAGGGTACCTGCTGCTATGAAACAGAAACACATATTGCTGTAATACATGCTGATATGAATGGTGGTTCACCCGCTGTCTTATCTACAATGCCTTTTAGGATCAACGAGGTGTCTCCTCCATTTTTACCTGCTGTAATGTTTAATAACGGTGTCTCTGTAAGTGATGTTGTTAAGGATATATGCAGGATAAATTGCCATGATGATCCTCCTAGCACATCATTTGTATCCTCGGACCTTCCACCCATAGATACCAATTCTTCTGTCTTGTACGGGGTTCATGCTCCGATTCGAGAGCCATTAGAACCGGCTGTAGCAAGTATTGTGGATACGGGGATCACACACTCTGAAATACCAACCCCAACTCCCGTACCATCTATCAGTGAAAGTCTCATATGTCCAGCATTAGCCGATTGTGTGAACTTAATCTCGTGGAATATAGCTGGCTTGGCCGACAAGTTATGTGACCCAGCCTGGTTATCATTTATTAAAATTTTTTCCATTGTGTGCCTTCAAGAGACGTGGTTGGAGGACAGAAATGCCCATATAGAAGGGTTTTTAAGCTTTACCACTCCAGCGGTTGCCTCGACTAGGGGCAGAGCAAAGGGGGGCTTGGCCACCTTTATAAACCTGGGATTGCTCTGTAATATCAGCATATGTCATAATGATAACTTAAACATTCAGATGCTTGATATAAAAAATGGCAAGAACGCTTTGACTCTAGTCAACTTCTATAATGCTAATGGTAATGGTGGTTGTGACATTATATCTCTAACAGAACTATTGAGAAAAAACGTACACATTACATCCCGGAACCTGTTGATAGTAGGTGACTTTAACGTTCACCCTTGTGGTAATCCAGGCTCCACCCCAATGGGCTCCTTGGGATGTAATAGTGTTGAAGGCTTTCACTTTTCTCACACTAGGGGTGGTAAGAACCTAAATGACCTAGTGAACGATAATAATTTAACAGTAGCTATGTCCATGGTTCCTGATACTAAAATCTTTGATATTCCGACTTTCAAAGGACATGGTCAGGGATCCTTTATGGATCATATACTTCTATCTTCAGATCTTGTACAACGGGTTCTGCAATTTACCATTCTCCTCAGTGTATACAGTGATCACAACCCCCTAGCTATTGGCATGGGTGGGTTTTTGTTCACCAAACGACCGTCTCGCATTGACCGAGGTACGCTGAGTTGCATAAACGGCAGACGCCGTATTAAATGGACACTGATAAATCAAGACAGCTTATATTCTAACATAAACAGTGCATGTGAGGAGGAGCTGATAGCATGCTCATCTTTTGATTCATCCTCCATGAATATTTTGATTGGGTTTGCGAGAATGGCTTCTAAAATTGGTGACATGCTAACAGCACCAATAAAGGGGCAAAGTAGAAAGCAGGTCAAATGGTTTGACCACAATTGCTCAAAGGCAAGTAGAGACCTGAAGAACGCTTTAAAAATTAAACCTAGACACCCTGACCTGATAAAAAGTCTTCGTGTGTCTTATAGGAAAGCATTAGCCGTAAGAAAAAAGGAAATTAAGGCTAACACTATAGAATCCCTCCTTGATCCTACAGTATTGGGGAATAGCAGCAAGTTCTGGCAAATTATCAACAAACCACTGTTTGATAACCCAAATGACACAGTCCTAGGTACAAGCATCTCAGAAGGGGAGTGGGTGTCTCACTTTAGCACAATTTTTAAGAGTAATGAGCATAGGGTAGAAAATGCCTTTTTAACATCATCCGTAAACCCATTACGTTTCACAGTAAATGAGGTTGCAAGGGGGATTCAGGCTCTAACTAGTAATAAGGCCCCGGGCCCGGATGGTTTACCACCGGACCTGTTTAAGTCTAGTATCTCCTTTTGGGCTCCCGTCCTTACGGCAGTAATAAATGCAGCTGCTATAACGGGGTGCCCAAAAACGTGGGGCCTATCGACCATAGTCCCCGTTTTTAAAAAGGGCGATCGCAGCAGCCCATTATGTTATAGGCCGATATCTTTAATAAATTCAGTAGTTAAAGTGGTAGGGGGGGTAATTCTAAATAGGCTGTCTACATGGGCAAAAGACAATAATATTCTGTCACCTATACAATATGGGTTCAGACCAGGCCATTCGACCGTCACACAATGTCTGAACCTATATTTGATTTTAAGTAAATATACCCTGGCTAGACAAGGTACCGTCTACATGGCATTTATGGACCTGTCGTCCGCCTTTGACTGTGTGGACAGAAGCTTATTATGGGCCACCTTGTTGAGAATGGGTGTGGAGAGGAACCTTGTCAACTTCCTAGCCGACTTGCACTCGGATACTAAAGCTAACGTCCGTTACACTCAAGACCTTAAAGTAACGGACGAATTTAGAATAAATCGGGGAGTTCGACAGGGCTGCATCTTGGCCCCATTCCTCTTTAACCTGTATATAAACGAACTGGAGGAATTTCTTTTAAACATAGAAGCAGACTACCCCCTTGTTGAACACAAGGGGGTGCCTGTGCTACTCTATGCAGACGATGCAGTTCTTATATCTAGGACAGCAATCGGTCTCCAAAAATTATTAAATTCCTTCTTTAAGTTTATGGAGTCACGTGGCCTTAGCATAAATAATTCTAAGTCCTACGTCATGAAAACAGGAAAGGGTTCCCGAAAAACTGACTCCTTTAGTATAAATGGGGAGAAAATCCCTCTAACTAACTCTTTCTCATATCTTGGGGTCCTTTTAGACCACAAATTAACGTGGGGCCCCGCAGTGTCCAAAAAGAAGGGCGAAGTAACAAGGGTAAATGCGGCCATTCTTGGCTGCGGGAAAAAAATTGGCAACTGCCCCACGGCCGCACTGCTTAAACTTTATCAGGCAAAAAGTGTTGCTGTTGCCTGTTATGGTAGCGAGCTCTGGGGCCATTGTAGGATAAAAGACCTAGAGGTCGCAGAAAACAACGTCCTGAAAAAGATATTGAGGCTGCCAAGGGGTACTGGGACTTATTCTGTACACGAGAAGTTGGGGGTTCCATATCTAAGTGACAGAATAGCAGTAAACCCGGTTTTGTGTTGGCTGAATTGTTGGCTTAACACCGACATTCCGCTCACACATGCCTTATTGAAAGAGGTCTTATCGCTAGATGGTAGGCTTAAAATTCCGTGGGTGAAATATATAAGGGATTGTTTGTCGGCAATTGGCCGTTCTGATCTGTTTTATGCCCCCAACCTGATTACAAAACTTGATGTCGTTCTGGTAAAAAACGCCATATTATTGGCAAGATGTACTGACAGAGAAGAGGTTGAGATACAGAAGGGTAGTGTCAGGAAACACTTATTACTCAAAACCTGCCCACAAATGGAGCCTTATCTGACATGGCCTATGACCAGTTATGAACGGTTTCTGTTAACAAGGTTCCGTTTTGATCTATATCATCTTCTACTGGCGGTACCAAGTGGGGCACAACGGGGTGAAGTGTTGCCAGCTTGTGGCTGCGACGGTAAGTCTCCTCAAGACTTGGCACACTTTCTTTTTATTTGCCCTTATTATTCTATCCCACGGAAATTATACCTTAAACCATGTCTTAAAAAACTGAATTTTTCTCAAATCAAGCCCGCACTTTACTACCTACAACTACTGAATTGTGACTGTACTTTATTTGTCTGTAACTTTTTTTAAAAAGCTATCTGTTTTAGGAAAAGTATGGACGGATAATTATGCTGTGAATATTTTAGGTGTTTTTTAATCAATATAGTAATTTATGTTTTTTAATCTTATATTGCTCACGCTCATAGTGCCCGCTGTACCTTCTCTTTTTTGTACTGTATTCTGTGTCCTTTATTTGCCATATGAAATGTATTGTCTGGAATTGTTTTTAAAATGTGTACTTATGAACTGTACTTTTATGATTGTAAGTTCTACAATCGAATAAAGATGTTTGAAGTAAAAGTGAAACTAATGAAAGCAGCCAATGAGGTGGAAGCACCCTCCCCCACCCTAGCAGGGAGTGGCAACCCAGGCAGGTGCAACTCATCAGAACATTCTGGAGAGGCAGCCAGAGCTGAGCAGTGAGAGTGAGCAGCAGAGAGAGTGTTTGGAGATCTGTGAACACAGTGGAAATGGCAAGCAGCTCTGAGAGCCAGAAGGCTGAGAGAAAGCGCAAGGTGAAGTTCAGCAGCATGGAGCTGCAAGTATTGGTGGAGGAGGTGGTGAGGGTCCACAGGCAGCTGTATGGGAGGCTGTCCCTCACAGTCCCTGAGTCTACAAAGAGGAAACTGTGGAGTGCCATCAGTGAGAGGGTCAATGCTGTTGGTCTGACCCCCAGGAGCATGGATGACCTCAAGAAGAGGTTTTATGATATCCGGAGCCTCACCAAGAGGAAATTGGCGGAGCTCCACAAGCAGGCAGGACTGACCGGTGGAGGCAGGAACCCCGCGCCCCCCTCACTGAACTGGAGGAACTGGTGTCCACAATGATTGAGACGGAGAGTGTGGTTGGAGTTGGGGACATGGACAGCTCAGCCAGAGCAAAAGCTAAAGGTAAGAAGCATGCACAGCATGACACACCCTACCAGACACCTCCCCATTGGCCCCAATGTACAGCCAAACCCCAGTCCAGTACTGCTAGCAAAATACATGAGCAATGCATGATGGGAAATGTAGACAGCTAATGTAGGAACAATTTACAGTGCACATTAAACTGCAATGCACTTTAAGAAAGAATAAGAGTAATGAAAATGACATGTGCAATGCATTTATTGTAGTGACAGTAAGACATTTCCGCTCAGTTGACAAATGCTACTTTATTCCTAGGGGCGCCATCAGGTAGTGGAGCAGCAGCTAAATAAGTGTCAGCTCCAGCAACAGCGGACAGTGCGGTGGCAGGGCCAAGCAGCATGGATGACTCGCAGGAGGTGGAGGACAGCAGTGCCATGGCCAATGAGGATGACTCAGGACATGCCCTCTTAATTTCCCACTCCCCCCAATTGTCACAATCCCCACCTTTGCAGTTCTCACCAGAGAACTCACCCACACGGTCCCAGCCAGCACCTGCCACAGCTCCAGCCAGGAGGAGTATTGTGGCCCCATTGACCATCATGGAGGGAGCTGCGGGTCAGGCACCAGCACCCACACCTGTGACACCTGTGGCACAGCAGGCCACCCAGCAGACCAGCACCAATCGCCGCCGCCCACGCACTTCCAGCAGTGCAATTCCATCACGGGAGGGCACCGTCTTCCAAGGGCTTGAGGGGAGCATGGTGCGAATCCAGCGGATGCAGGCCAAGTCCATCCTCGCTTGCCACCGGCAATTGCATGAACATAACCTGCAGATGGTGGAAATGACAAAGGGATTTGCTGAGTTTGTGGCAAGTAACCGGGAAATTGCAACAGGAATGGGTCACATTACAACTGCCATAACACAGCTGTGTGCCAAGATGGAACTGAATGAGCACACAAGGCGCAGGGATGCCCGTGTACAAAACCGGGCAATTAACCGGCTTGCCGCAGCAACAGCCCTGCTATGCCGCCGAGGGGCAAATATGGAACAGTGCCTCACTCATAACACTGCGGAGGTGACCAGGGGCATGGCCTGCATCACCAGTGCCATGGAGACACTCATTATATCCAACGCAGTGGTGAATCCTGCCCTGGACGTGGCCGAGGCTGGGGACAGCAGCAGCCGCAGCAGTCCGGCCAGCGCAGTGTCCGAGCCGCGCCGGAGCTCCAGGCGCTCCGCAGAGGCAGCCGGACATGCAGAAGGGGGGGAGCCGCATCCCAGTGGGTCTGCAAAGAGCAGCAGGAAATGACACTGCCAGTGTGGGTGAGGCAACCCGGCCCATTTCCTGTCCCCACATTGTAGTTAATCATTTCATTTGTTGCACATCAGTGCTGTAACGTTGTACCAAGATTTTAAGAGTTTCATTTCTTCACATCCATTACGTGTCTGTGCATCTGTACTCACTCAGAAATAGTTGTCTGTTATCTCCTCACGTCTGAACCTGCCATCACTTGGTGTAGACACTCCAGCAGGTTGTGTTTGTGGCACAGCAATGTCATCGTCAGGGTCCTCGTAGTCAGACAACTCTACCTCTGTGCCCTTCTTGGCCGCAAGGTTGTGCAACATTGCACACACAGCAATCATCTTGCAGCAGGTGATGGGGGTATATTGCCTTGCACCTCCGCTCTTGTGCAAGCATCTGAACCTGCTTTTCCAGATGCCGAAGGTCCGTTCTACTACATTCCTTGTGCTTTTGTGCGCACGGTTATACCTCCTTTGGCTGGGTGTTGAGGGGTTGAGGTAGGGGGTGAGAATGAATGAGCGGAGGGCATATGCACTGTCGCCTAGAAGGAAAAGGGGTAACATTACTCACATGCATACATGTACTACACACTGCTATTTTTGTTATGGGGGTCTGTCAATGTGTCTCACCTAGGAGGTATCCTTCACCAAATTCACCTGCCGTCAGCCGTGCATGGATGCCGCTGCTTTGGAAGACGTAGGAGTCGTGGGTACTCCCTGGGAATTTTGCTACCAGGTCTGTGATGACGCACTTAGCATTACAAATCACCTGCACATTTATGGTGTGCCGTGACTTCCGATTGCGGTATACGTATTCCGTGTCAGCAGGGGGGCAAATCAGAATGTGTGTGCCATCTATGCAGCCAATGATGTGGGGGAATCTTGCCATCTGGTAGAAGTCTGCTTTTGTCTGTACCAGTTCTGCATGGGTTGCAGGGAAGGAAATGTATTGGTCCATCCTTTGTATCATGGCGTCAAGGAACTTGTGGAAGAACCTTGACAGGCAGCTCTGGGTCACCCCTCCTGCCACAGCAACTACACTTTGATAGCTGCCAGACGCAAGCAGGTGCAGGCTGCATAGCACCTGCACGTGCACTGGGATTGCGTGTGCCCTTGGGGTGGTGTGCTGCAACAGGGGTTTGAGGTCCCTAATGAGCTCTAAGATGGTCTCTGGGTCCAGCCTGTACCTCTGTAGGATCTCTGCATCTGTCAGCATGAACAGGGTGATCCGCTGTCTATACACCTGCTCCTGTCTCAGCCATTCCCTCTCTCCTTCCTGCTGTAGCCGTAGCCGTCTTGCAATGACATAAAATGCCGCCATGGTGCAAGAAGAATTGCATTTTGGGTCCATTTTTATAGGTTGCACCTGGTTACCACCTGATTCCAATCTATGGTAACTACAGACTCTTAAATACCGAATTAGAAGCTAATTCGGTATTTCAGAGCTTTCCTACATCTCAATCTTCAGTTTTTCACACAGAATCGGATTTACACCGAATCGGTAATTTTACCGAATCGCTGACTTTACCGATTCGGTATTTTTAACGATTCGGTTTGTTGACGATTCGGTATTTTTTTCCGAATCTGTGTTTTTTCCGATTCGGTATTCTACCGATTCGGTGATTTTTCCGAATCCCTATTTTTACCGATTCGGTTTGTTAACGAATCGGTATATTTACCGATTCTGTGTATTTTCCGAATCAGTATTCTAACAATTCGATAACTTTTCCGATTCGGTATTATCACCGATTTGGGCGGTTTTCGGACTGCTACATCCCGATGGCTCGATACCGATCGGTAACGGCCGAAAATACCGATTTTCGGCCGTTACCGACCGACCTACATCGGGCCCTGAGTTCCCTATTTCACTTAATTGAGGAGAACATCTTTGAATTGTCTTTCATCAATGCCAATTCCCCATTAATCTGCTTTAATAGTGTGAACTGCTCAGATAGTAACGAAGATTGGTTCATTAATATGTCTGACATTTCAGTCAGGGTATTATTGATTGCTCCCATTGTGGTTGGCACTGAAAAGGACAGAGTTTATCTTCCTCTTCTAAGGTTTTAGTATCATTGTTTGGCCTGACCATTGTCTGAGTTTTTTGGCCTATCCCAGAATTTAGCTCAGTAGTTGCTAAAGACTGCACAAAATGAGTGGAATGGCCTGATATTTTCAGCCCCCGGAGTTGATCCAACGGTATTGAAATTACAGAAAGAGTTAACCAATGTTTTGGCATGATCATACTCGGAATCCAGATCTGCGTTTCCTGCAGCAATTGAGCCATCATAGCCGTATATCAAGTTAGTTTCCAGAATGGTGTCCATTTCAGCGTTGGTAGTTAACTAGCATCTAGAATCTGAGTTCCTCAGGTCATTGCTGCGCTAGCGCTACAGAGGCAACTAACATACTGCTGCCATTGTTTTTAACTTGTTACTTGTTACTCACCTTTTTAAAATTGAACTTGGGCTCTTCCTAATTGCGCGCTCACTCACCGGTCCACCGCAGCTAATTGGTGCTGATTGTGTGAAGGGAGATCACAGTGCATAGCACTTCCTGGTGGTGCCATTAGCGGGCGGCCATCTTGGCAGGGTGACGCTCCAGCTTTTCTGGGAACCCGGACTATTTAGAGCCTCAGAGCGCCGACGCGCAGGATCTAGAATCTGAGTTCCTCAGGTCATTGCTGCGCTAGCGCTAGCGCTACAGAGGCAACTACCATACTGCTGCCATTGTTTTTAACTTGTTACTTGTAAATTGTTACTCACCTTTTTAAAATTGAATTTGGGCACTTCCTAATCGCGCGCTGACTCCCCGAACCACCGCAGCTAATTGGTGCTGATTGTGTGGAGGGAGATCACAGTGCATAGCACTTCCTGGTCGTGCCATTAGCGGGCGGCCATCTTGGCAGGGCGACGCTCCAGCTTTTCTGGGAACCCGGACTATTTAGAGCCTCGTAGCGCCGACGCGCAGGATCTAGAATCTGAGTTCCTCAGGTCATTGCTGTGCTAGCGCTACAGAGGCAACTACCATACTGCTGCCATTGTTTTAAACTTGTTACTTGTTACTTGTTACTCACCTTTTTAAAATTGAATTTGGGCACTTCCTAATCACGCGCTGACTCCCCGGTCCACCGCAGCTAATTGGTGCTGATTGTGTGGAGGGAGATCACAGTGCATAGCACTTCCTGGTGGTGCCATTAGCGGGCGGCCATCTTGGCAGGGTGACGCTCCAGCTTTTCTGGGAACCCGGACTATTTAGAGCCTCAGAGCGCCGACGCGCAGGATCTAGAATCTGAGTTCCTCAGGTCATTGCTGCGCTAGCGCTACAGAGGCAACTATCATACTGCTGCCATTGTTTTTAACTTGTTACTTGTTACTTGTTACTCACCTTTTTAAAATTGAATTTGGGCACTTCCTAATCGTGCGCTGACTCCCCGGTCCACCGCTGCTAATTGGTGCTGATTGTGTGGAGGGAGATCACAGTGCATAGCACTTCCTGATGGTGCCATTAGCGGGGGGCCATCTTGGCAGGGTGACGCTCCAGCTTTTCTAGGAACCCAATCTATATTAAGGCACATGACACCGTCGCGCAGCAGACACGCGCAGCGGGCACGCCGCTGGTGCGCCGAAGCCGCGCCTGAGGGAAGCCAGTCTGTGCCAGTCCGTGCCCAGCTGGGTCCAGGGGCCGTAATCCCTGGTCCTGGGGCCGGAAGCTTACACATCTATGACTCCTCACGCCTATGGAAGTCAAGACCTCTTGTTAATTCGAAATGCTTACATTCTATGCACCCTATTGCTATGACCCACTGTACACACTGCAATTGGAAGTTGTCACCCAGTACTATCGGCAGACACTCTAATGTCAGTCAGTGGAATATGTTCCTTCTTAATTGTAGATCCTTGCCTAAACACTGCACTGAGATAGCTCTACTAATAGAAGAACTCAAGCCAGATGTACCCTTTTTAATGGAGACATGGCTTCAACTGGAAGCCGTCCCGGCCGTTGTGTGGGCAGTCCCCCAAGGCTACACAATAAAGAGAGCTGATCGTACTATTGGTAGAGGCAGCGGTTTAGCCATTATTTACAAAGACCTATATAAGTGTCGTAGTAATTCCACTACACTCTCAGACTGTGAAAGTATGTCCTTTTTGCCAGAATTTTCCCCGATAAATACCCTTTCAGGTCTTTTAATTTATCGACCGCCAGGAGCTTTAGGTCAGTTTATTTTGAACCTTGCTGACCTAGCTGCTACATTAGCGCTTACTTCGGCCAACTTCACTGTACTTGGCGATGTAAATCTACATTTAGAGAACTCTCTTGATCTCTCAGCCAATAATCTTCGGCTGAGTCTTCAAGCGATTGATCTGGCACATAAAGGGTTTTCCCCGACACATTATAAAGGTCATCTCTTGGATCATGTGTTTAGTAACATCGAAACCCTGACCACTGAAATGCCTGTGCCACTTCCCTGGACAGACCACCACCTAATTCCCCTGACTTGGGTAACTGGGAGATCCCTATCCGTTCAAGAACCTAAAAAACTGTGGGGCAGAAAGTGGGCTAAACTCTCTTCCACCCTATGGGAATCTGCTCTCGCTGACCTTAAACCAAAACCCGTGAAGGTCTCTAAACCCAACACGGCCAGTAGTAATTTTAACAACTGGATCGAAAATTCCCTTGATCTAGTCCTTCCTAAGGAATCCATGCATTGTATAAAGAGGCAAAAGGTAGCCCCATGGTTTACACCCAAACTGAGAGACCTAAAACAATTGTGTCGTAGGCTAGAGAGGAATTGGAGACAAGACCGCTAGCAGTGTAGGAAGGCAGAATATAGAACAGCGATCAGGGTATACAAAACTGAAATTAAGGCTGCACAAGCTCTCTTTTACAAAACAAAAATTAATATAGCTGCCAACTCACCAAAGGAAATCTTTCAGATAGCTAAATCATTGATTACTCCCCCTCAAGAATTAGTACCATCAGAAGGAGCACTTGAACGCTGCAATAATTTAGCAACATTCTTCTACCAGAAGATTCAAACCATCTATGCTTCTTTTTCCTCTGATAATTCTGAGCTAGATGCAATGGCAATAGCTAGTATCCCAGCCATCTGCATGCTGGAACAATTTACTCCTCTGGACACTGTCTCTTTGGATAAAATAATTCCCAAAGTCTCCTTAGGCTCCCCTATGGATCCAGGACCTCCAAATCATCTTACTCTAGTTATTGGTCCCTATATCATGGAAATGTGCAATGGTTAGGGCCCTCTTAAAGAAACCCAATCTGGATCAACGCAATCTATCCAACTACCGCCCCATCTCCCTTTTGCCCTGGATGAGCAAATTGGCTGAGAAGCACATCAATAACATTTTAGTTCAGTATTTAGAGTCCAACAACCTGCTGTGTACTTCTCAGATGGGTTTCCGTCCCCAACATGGGACTGAGACAGCCCTGTTGGCAGTGACAGAGGAAGCTAGGAGTCTGCTGGACCGAGGAGGGAAGGCAGCTATTATTCTATTAGCCATTATTCCATTAGATCTCAGTGCTGCGTTCAACACGGTTAACCATGCCATTTTAGTACACCGACTTAGTGGCATGGGAGTGTCGGGCGCAGCACTGACATGGCTTACCTCCCTCCTTGATGAGCATTTCTTTCAGGTCTTTGAGGGAGATGCTATTTCCACCAAGCAGCCACTCAGCTGTGGGGTTCCTCAGGGCTCTGCCCTGAGCCCCACACTTTTTAATGTTTACATGAGGCCCCTGGCGGAGTTAGTCCGTCCATTTGGCATTACAATTGTCACCTATGCAGATGACACCCAGCTAGTTGTCTCATTAAACCAAGCTGAGGGGTCGTCTTGCACTTTGGGTCCCTGTCTAGAGGCAGTAGCCAGATGGATGGAACTCTCCTGCCTTACGCTAAATGGGGAAAAAACAGAAATTATGTTGCTCAGCACTCCATCGCCTAACATTCTCATCCCCCTATGGCCAACCTGTCTGGGACCTCCCCCCTCCCCCAAGACACAGATAAAAAGCCTGGGAATCTGGTTGGACAGTTCCCTCAATTTTTCTTTTCAGGCCACTAAAATGTCATCCACCTGTTATGGTCTGATGAGAATGCTCCAGAAGAGTCTTCCTCTGCTGCCATTTCAGGCGAGGAGAATCATGGTCCAGGCTTTGGTACTCTCTCGCCTGGACTACGGTAATGCTCTTTATCTGGGAGCCCCCCAGGCTGCAATTAATAAGCTTCAGGTCACCCAGAACTGCGCAGCCCGACTACTCTATCAAATACCTCGCTGGCGATCTGCCAAACCTGCCCTGAAGAAACTGCATTGGCTTCCTATTGCAGCCAGGATACAGTTTAAAGCCATGTGTCTGACTCAGAAAGCTATATAGAGGACTGGTCCAGCTATATTGCATCCTCTAGTCACTCCCTATCTCCCTCACAGAGCCTTGCGCTCTAGCTCATTACACCTGGCCACCTCCAATAAGATAAACAAGGCTCGTTGGGGCGGCTGCCTGTTTTCTTTCAATGCTGCAAAAATTTGGAACTCCCTTCCCCTCATCCTTAGAAAGAATAGTAATCTGTTGGCATTTAGAAAGTTTTTAAAAACTCATCTGTTTGGGATCACCTGCTAGCGCCTGCCCTGTTGCTTCTCTGATTCTAGCCATCAGCGCTGTGAGGCCTCAGGGTAGTTTATGCGCCATATAAATATAAGTTTCATTTCATTTCATTTAATTTCATTTCAACTATGAAGTTATTTGCTTTATTGCAAGTAAGACCCAAAAGGTGGCAGTATAGAGATGTCAGCAACCATGGTGATCACGTGAGGGTTCTCGCTGAGTACGGGAAGTACATTGGGTATTGCGTCAACCAGCGGTGTCCTTGGTCCGTATTTAGAGCTCAATGGTTCATTCAATAGTTTGTCTTTTTGTTAAGGTATTCGTGAATCGATTGCTACTTGAGGTTTGATACTACAGGCTTTGGAGTTGAGGGTGAAACCACATTGTCCCTCTCCTCAGGGATGATGTCTTACATTGTATGCATTGCATTTTGATTCCAAACAATGGGACGACTAAATGCCCCATCTCACAATCTCCAAGGCATATTTAGGCAAATCATCTTGCATAAAGTCTCAACAGACAAGGGGGGTGTGGCTGATGGCCTAGGATGGCAGACATGTAGCTGATGTGCTCCTGGACCGAGGCCCTATCATCCCTTTTCACTACATGAATGGCTGCTGCATCAAGCCTTGAATATGTCACAGAGCTGACCCTGAAGCATTGGCTGATACTCCAGATGGCGCTGGATAGCTGGCGGGCATCTGATAACACTGAATTCTTGTTACCCTTGCTGCACAGCTGAGAGGGCGCCAGACGTCAAGTGGCCCTGAGACCGATGCAGACTGAGGATTGTGGAAACAGCTGCGAGGATGGGCCCCCATCACTTGGAGCGGCCAACGGACCAGGGAGGTGGTGGACCATGGCTCCAGTGTCTGTGCTGACTGGTGGCCCTGCGCAGTCTGGTTCATCTGGCTGCCGGGCCGCACTGGCAGGCCTCTGAGATGTGAGACGTTGTCCGGTTCTACCCTCACTGCCTGGATCACACAGCAGGTGACAGGGGACCCAGGCCAAATTCAATAACAGAACTGCACATATCGCTGGTGATGGAAAGGGGGCCCAGCTGAAAGAGAGTGCCATATGGTCGGGGGTGACCCGGCATGCCCTGATGCCTGACGCTTTGCTTGTATGTGCGGGCGGAGGACGGTATTGTTTCTCTTGACTGAGCTGATTCTGAGCAAGGATTATTGAGGGCGTGTTGGCTGCCCTACATTCCTCAGGGTGGAATAGTCAGCCAGGCGCGTGCACCGCCCTCGGTGGTGGAGCCGTGTGAAAGCTCCGGCCTAATGCCGTGGAGAAGTGTGGCTCAGGGGTTAGAGGCGGCAGACCCGGAAGCTGAGATCGGTCCTGGACCAAGGTTCAATTCCCCGCCTCGGCGGGTCTTGGGCTCAAAAATTCCACGGACTCGATAATTCTCGTTCCGGTGCCTACTCGACTCACGGGTTCACACTCTGCGACTCTGGGCAATATCTTGCTTAATCTCCACTATGGCCCCTCGCGGCGGGATGCCTGGCTTTCACCTTGTGGATACCCTGCTGGGGTTATCTCACAGGGGAATACCAGGACGGGTTCCCAAGGCAAGCGCCTTGATGCCTTCGGGTGATACGTGCGCTATATAAATCGCAATACATTTACATTTACAATGCATGAGCCGCTGGGAACCCTCGGAGCACATAAGGCTGTCCAATACAGCGCCTACACTGCCAGATGACATTGGGGCCCGGAGAGTGGCTACTCCCTGTGCCTGGTGGGACGGGAGAAGTGACAGCCTACTAATTCATTTACCATCACCTCACAATCAGTTATATTCAAGTTGAGCTCTGTCTGGACTGGACTATCATTGTGGACAGTGTATGGTCCACTCAGCGCCGCCTTCACTGATAACAACGCACAGAGCATCTGATCACCTTGGGATTGGGACTGTGCCAAAGACTTCTTGTGTACTGCAAACATTAATTTTCCCCTGATGCCATCACCCCTGGTAGACCACTACACTTCTGAAGGAACAACCGGGGATGGTGTTGGAACACCTGGACCTGTCCTAGTGGACCCAGTGGCCATTTACTGCAGAGACCCTGGTGGCCGCAGCACTGATGGAGGGCCCTGTCTCCCCTCTGCCTACTGGTACAGCACTCGAGGGACAGCAACCATGGAAACACCAAAACCAAGAGTGACAGGCCTCCCGCCCACTCACACTCCCAGTTCACACCATTGGAATGCTCGCTGGCCCAGACTATCTGCAATTGTGTACCTTCAACCATGACGACACCTACGCTAGGTAAGTTAGATGTAACCCTACAAGAAATCAGAGACTCCAGATTAGCTGTCGAGCAGCTTCTAGGTGCTATCACTACAGACATCAGCCTGCTAAAAGATGACCCGCATAAACTGTTTGACAGGGTCAAGTCAAATAAATTGACACATTCTGCCTTATACCCAGGTCATAAGGAACATGCTGCACAATTAAAACAACTAAGATGATAAGTGAATCAACTCCAGGAAAGAGTGAAGGATGACAAGGGCAGGGCCCATAGAAATAACGTGCAGCTGATAGGGATCCCTGAGGGGTCAGGGGGGGGGCCATGTTACCCAATTCATGGAAAACTGGCTTAAGAAGTTGGTGGTCCGACATGCCTGTCGAAATTATTTACAGTGGAGCAGACACATTGTGTCCCTACCAGAAAACCTATCCCTGGAGCACCACCAAGACCTATTGTCGTCAGGATACTCAATTTTAAAAACTGGGAAGGCCTGTTACAATTGGCCAATCCTAATGGACAACACACAGATCTCCCTCTTCCATGACTCCTTGATTATTGTTCAGGGCACATGCATCATTTCAAGAGGTGAAGGGGGATATTCTCAAGCACGTGTGATAATTATCGCAAAATTAGCTTAATGCAACTCTTCATATCGCAGTATACTGCAAGAAAATAACGCTGTGTTAACGTTGTATTCACAACACGGTGGTACCATCCAATAGTCTCATGATAACGTGTCAAATGACCGCATTAAAATTAACACAACGCCGGAAAAACACGAAACATGAACACGAAAATAGTAGCCGTGAAGCCAATCGCGATTCAAAAATCAGCAATAACCAGCGACAGGCCTGCAATTCCCACGCCGCATGCGGGAAAATGCACCAGAATAGCACTGAAAAAAAACAGTGACATGACAATGTACGAGTACAACCCCAGATCCGTGATGTAAAACAAATGTCCATTGTCCAGCATCAAATAGGCATCTCCTCACAAACAGTCATAATGTACATTGATATGCGGTCTGCATGTAAACTGCTCCAATGCGGAAACATACATGGAACAAACTGTGAAACCGCATCTCCCCTTCACATTGCGGAGGGACAATCAACACCTCCTGCACACAGACGTGTCATGTCCATGATCAATCAAGTGTGAAATCATGGACGAATGAAGGGGCAGTGATCCCCCTTACGTACATGTTGCTCATGTTGTGGGACTTAAGTCACAGGCTGCATACCTGCATCATGGTGATACATATATGAGCCAAAACGAAGCCCTACCGTAACTTGTAGGTCAGAAATTCCAGCCTGTATGTAATGATTTGGGACACATATGAAACTCCGAAGAGTGGGATTCCTTACTATCTGTGACGCACAGAATTGGCTTTTCAAATACGTAACACCCTAAACTGCCCCTCCGTACAGAGGTGACACACCCACCATCTATCATCAATTCACTTATACTTGTCTGAGTGATGTGCTTGTACAGATGAGTGACATGCACTCAGGGAATGTGTGCTGTAATGAATTTATTTGCACATGCTGTGCCTGTGGACATTTTGTACTGTCCCATGATTGCTAAGGACTGTCACAAATTGAAGTGCTCATGTGAAGAAATTATCAATGACGGTGTTCCTGAAGGGGCGTGGCTTGCAGTCAATGAAGATGGCCGCACCTAAGAGGAGCTCCAGAACCCCCGGAAACCGCAGCGAAAATCCGTACATTAATCCGTGCTTGCAGCCTGGCAATAACGGTTGGCAAAGCCTTCGGAACCCTAGCGGTGCCTGCAGAGTGAATGGAGAGGTGGAAAATCGCTCACAACCAGTGTCTTTGCGGAGCCTTAGCTGTGGGGCCTGAGACCGCCTGACAAATCGAGGTCTCGAGTGCAACCCTGCCCAGCGGAAGAACCAGACGGCGGCCGGGGGCCGGGTTGATCGCTGCCTCCCCCCTTCCAGATCAGAGCTGCTACACGACCGGACACACAGGTAAAGCGCCCCCCAACATAGGAGATCGCCTGCGGCTGGCCACGTGCCTACGCGCTCATGACAGTGGTGCTGCTGGCGGCGGAAACGGGAGCGGTGGCCTTCCTGGCGCCCTGGCTGATGCGACCTCAAACCTGCAGTGACAGTGCCCACCCACTATCGCATCTCCCCCTGAAGTAATGCCAAACTGATGAGAGCGCGACGAGGGGTCCACGGACCCCGCGCACGACTCTCAGCGGGCGTACCATCCCGGCTCCCATCCCCCTGAATCACCGAAATCGAGAAAACCAAAGGGGAAGACAACAGATCTGGACAGGCTGGGTCACCGACAATTACAGGAAGGTACCAATGGACCTGTGCAGAGCCCCATGTGCTTCTATCCGAGTCCCCTTTAAAAACGCTGGCAGTGGCAATCACACGAATAGGTGAAACAACGGAAGCCAGACACTCAGTGCCTGCCTGAGGCGACACAAGCAGCACAGTACCTGACCCCCCCATCTTGGCGGTAGAGGCATCATACAGCTGGTGAGAAACCCGACAGACCGCACTCAACCCAGGGAGGCTCAGGCAGGCGGCGGTGACTACCACCTACTGTTATCTAGTGACCATCGTACGCTGCACCCGGTCAGGGCACCATGGGGGGCCGTGACCAAAGGGGGGTCCAGCAGAAAAGATTGGATAAATCCGCATATTCAAAGACTGATCTCAATGAACCAGAAGGGGATGCCAAGGATGACGTAACGAACAAGGGGCTCACGCCAGCTAAGGACATTACCTTACAAGACATGTCTATGCTCAATAAGGTCCACACGTCACTGGAATCCCGCATTGACACAGTCACCACGGAACTATCCCTCATATGTGCAGATTTCAGAAACCTCAGTTTGCAGGTGACGGAAGTGGAAAAGATGACAACGGACCTAAACGCAGACACACATGCACTTAAGGAGGCCTTGATCAAAAATCACCTACAACCAAAAGGACTCTCCAACTACTTCTCAGTGGAGAGGGCCCACCCCGTCCCTAGAGACAAACCACGACCAGGTGCCCCCCCCAACCTATTCTCATGCGCAGCTTTAATTTTAGAAACCAGGATCTCATCCTGCAGATGGCAAGGGCGGCACCGAAAATCCGATACCAACACACGACAATCTCCTTCTTTACTGATTACTCTGCATCTGTCGCCAAGCAGCTGCGAAACTTCATTGCAGTGAAGCAAGAGCTCAAGAGCCGAGACCTCAAGTACTCCATGCTGTTCCCTGCCAAATTGACAGTGGAAGCAGACGGAAAAACATGGTTCTTCAACACACCAGATGAAACGTGGGAGTGGTTCGAGGGCTGGCGACAAGTTCCCTACCGTAATGGGCCTGGACGCAACAAAGATCACACTAACCATTTGCCGCCAGGGACCCAATCTCACGACTGACCGGACGGAGCGACACAAGTGGCTGATCAGGCCAAAGGGCAGCTGATTAAGCCCTGAAACCTTAGACACTCCCAGAGGCAGGCTCTGATACAAACCGGATATGACAGTCACGTTCAGTCCCAATTAAAGCACCCAGAAAGCGACGACCCGGATGAGAGCCGACAATAACCACCATTACAATGGAGCATGAGCCAAGAAAGGTGAAACAAGGACACGCTACATCCCACTATGAACTCGCCATGCCAGGCATGTTGGGACACTATTCCCATGATGCGGCTGAAGAAAAACCAGGGGCAACCTGTGAACGCTCCCCCCCCCCCTACAGATGTATCGGGTAAAGGGATTTAGGCCCTCTGCAAAGTTGGGGTGGCAGGAAGTTTCTATACCATCTTGCAGGGAAGCAGGGAGGGTTGAGGGACCCAGGGTAAATAGGGGAAGTTTTGGTTTATTCTATTTGATTGTATTGTTATGTTTCAAGGCACACTGTATGCTTCTATCAGCGACTCCACTGGACCTACACCGCTACTTAGACCGTGCAGCACACACCACCACTACTCCACATGGCCGCTACTCCTGACGCACCCCAAAAGGACCGACTGCACATGCAAACCTTGCTCACGATTTCCTGGAAGGTTAATGGTCTCCGGGATAAGCTGAAACGCGGGTTAGTCCTCCATTACCTAAAGCGCAAGGCGCCAGCAATAACACTGCTACATGAAACCCACCTGACAGGAACAACATGTAGAGTACTCGACAGATGGAGCTTTAAATTAGTGGTGCACTCAGAATTCACGACCGGCTCCCGCGGGGTGAGGATCCTTATTAAAAAGCAATACCCAATTATAATTAAAAAGACGTATACAGATGACCAGGGCCGATTTGCGGCACTGACTTGTCATTGGGAGGGCCGATTACTAAATATAGTCTCAGTTTATCTCCCCCCAGCGCTTCATTCAGCAACATGCCGGGCACTAGGAGCGTCTCTGCTACAGTTCCCACAGGGCGATTTAATCATAGGCAGAGACCTCAACGCCACGCTTGACGATACCATGGATCGCACATTCCCCAGGCACCAACATAGTTCACACTCGGCCCTCACGGATTTCTTAGAAACAATGGGCCTTGCGGATATTTGGAGGCACCGTTACCCATTGCCGCCACAAAATAAGTACCACTCAGGCGCCAACAACAGCCTTTAGCACATAGACCACATATTAGCGCCAGCGGGTGAAACAAATCATTTCTTGGAGATCTCTCATCTACCAAGAGGTATCTCTGATCACTTCCCTCTAAGCACGATATACACATGGCAGACCACAACCAGACATAGGACGTACCCTGTATATCCAGGATACTTGAGAAGCCCAAAGATAGAGAAGGGATTATTGGACACACTGATCCTGTCTCTCGACGATGCAACACGCCATATATGAAATGGGCGTCAAAGCAGGCAAACTGCTGGCCTGGCTCAATAAACACAGGAAAGCGGACATATGGGTTACCTATGGGAGACACCACACAGAACCCACAAGAAGTAGTAGATCTCTTAGCACACCATTATGAACAAGTATACACCTCAGCACATGCGCGAACACAGGAGGAGTTGGAAGACTTCCTCCGCGACATTCGTCTCCCTAAACTTACGGAGCAAAACTCTTCCTTTTTGCTGTCCTCCAAAAACTAGGCTTTGGACCAACGTTCCGCTCCTGGATTCAACTCCTCTACACTAATCCCCTGGCGCACGTGGTGGCGAATGGGCGCATTTCTAGGGAATTCCCACTGCATCGCGGCACGCGGCAAGGCTGCCCGCTATCGCCTTTGCTCTTCGCCCTTATATTGGAGCCCCTGGCAGCGTGAGTGCGACAAGACCCACTCATTCGTGGACTACGCTGGACTGCTGACTATGAGGATCGTATATCGCTGTACGCAGACGATATTCTTTTATATCTGGTCTCTCCCGTGAGATCTTTGTCGTGCCTCCTAGATATATGTGAATCTTATGGGAGATTCTCAGGCTACACAATACATTGGGTGAAATCCGTGCTCTATGTTCTGCATGGCCCCGCGCTGCGATAACCGGCTGGTTGTAACGTTACGATAGTGACAGATCACTTTAAATATCTGGGGATACATATCACGCACAGCACTGACGTATTCACGGCCCTCAACCTACAGGCCCCCTTACAACGGCTTCAAAGAGACTCTAAACATCGGCAGTCGCTCCCATTTACCCTTCTAGGTAGGGCGGCACTTTTCAAAATGATGGCGCTACCACGCTTCCTCTACGCCCTACAAAATACACCTTTCCAGATTCCTCAATCCTACTTTCAAGCCAAGAAGCAGAGGTCACCAACCTCCTCTGGGACAACAAGCCGGCTCGTATAGCAATGATTAAACTCTGCCGAACATGGTACGACGGCGGCATAGCTGCCCTGAAAATCCAGACCTACGATTGGGCATCCCAACTAATGGTAATTAATAACTGGCTGCACGCTCCTCACACAGACCCGGCTTATGGACTCGATAGGGTGGGACTGGGAGACGAAGGCCCGTATCGTGCACTATACAACAAACCACAGACACTACTGGGTCCGACGCACCACACGCTCCAGGTATGGTACTCAGTACGTAAAAAACTGGGATGGCACAACAGAATTACACAGGCCACACCACTCTGGGTCACGGACAGGCTAAGTAGGCTGGGCAAGAGTAAAGGATTCCAGCAATGGGATGCTATTGCCATCTCCAGGGTCGGGGACCTGAGGTACGAGGGAAAATACTTATCTTTGACCAACTCCAATCCAAATATGAGATGGCTCCAATGGAAAGAAACCATTATTATCAAATAAAACACACCTTAGAGGCAGCAATCCAGCCCAACACCATTCTACCCGAGGCCTCACCACTAGAGGACAGATTACTTACGGAACATATGGATTAAAAGGCAATTTCTGTGACATACCAGAAAATTATTAACAGTGCGCCTGACCCCATGCTAAAAAACTCTGTAAAAAATGGGTGACAGGCTTGGGAGACCTGGACGATTCAGGCTGGCAGGACGCACTAGCCTCACCTAGGGAGATGGCAATCCCATCTAGACTTTGCCTGATACGACTTAAAATCTTACACAGAGTTTACTACATATGACCGACACTTCACAAAATAGGGAGCTCTGACAATCCACTTTGTTTGAGGGGCTGTGGGGAAATTGGCACATTTTTCCACCCTGTCTGGGAGTGCCCGGCGATAGCGACCTATTGGAAATTAGTAATGCAAAAGATCACACAGTTCAGTGGAAGCCCAGTCCCGTCTGAGCCCAAGCGCTGCCTCCTAAACATATGGGAACCCCCAGGGCCCGATTCACAGAACTAACTTAAGACAAAATCCTAAACTTACTAACATTTTCGTATTCACAGAAGGCACTTACTCAGTTTGGTATTCACAGAAGACACTTACTCATTTCGGTATTCACAGAAGTTAGGAGTCCTAACTTTAGTACTCCTAAATGCCTTCTGTGAATACCGAAAGTCCTAAAGTTAGGATTTTTCTCAGTTTAGGAGTAGTAAAGTTAGGACTCCTAACTTTAGGACTCCTAAATGCCTTCTGTGAATACCGAAAGTCTTAAAATTAGGATTTTTCTCAATTTAGTAGTAGTAAAGTTAGGACTCCTAACTTTAGGACTCCTAAATGCCTTCTGTGAATACCCAAAGTCTTAAAATTAGGATTTTTCTCAGTTTAGTAGTAGTAAAGTTGAGAAAAATCCTAATTTTAAGACTTTCAGTATTCACAGAAGGCATTTAGGAGTCCTAAAGTTAGGAGTCCTAACTTTACTACTACTAAATTCAGGGGGGTATGACACAGCTACTTGGCCCAGGGCAACCCTCTGCCTGAGGTGACATGGTTGAGTCCGCTATACACAACACAATGTAATGTGGTAGGGCCTGGGGCCCTCATGCATGCATACTGCCCACACAGACACACTTCGATAGTTTGTGGGACAGGCTGCAGGCACGTGCGCCCGGCCCCTTTTATTGCCAGGGTCACGTGCCCAGTAACGCCTTTGCTGGATCGGTGTGGGGTGAGTGTAAGCCAGCTCTCATGGAGTGGTTGGTGCTGACAACAACTACAACAGTGATCAGACAATCAGAAGTTCAAAGTTCAAACAGCAAGGGTCCATGACTTGAGCTGCACATAGTTAGTGGCCCTGCATGGACTGCGGCCGGCACAGGCACACTTCCATGGAATGGTGACTTGCAGTGCACTGAGGGAGGGCCACGCAAGCTGAGTGGGTCCTCTTCGATGTCGAAGGTGAATGTCGCGGAGGGTTGCGGGGGACAGTAGAAAGTGTCCTCCTGGGCATGATGCAGAGGGCAGAAGCCAGCAGAAACAGGCAAATGGAGGAGTGGAATTCTACAACCTCATTTTTACCACCAAGTCAGTATCAGCTACTTGATGAGGAAGACAACCCCCAGGCCATAGAATCAGATGTCATCAAAGTTCAAGCAGAGAGAGTTCATGAATGTCGGGGAACAGACTTAGTGGCATCGGAGCTGAAAGGGTATGCAGTTTGCGATGAGGCCGGTACAATGATATAAACTCTGCCATAAATAAATCAAGACTCAGTTCCAAATGTGTGACCTACTTGACCGTAGTGTAGGCCGTAGGCAGCGAACAGCAGGGGCACACAGCCATGTGTTGTTGGCTAAGGTAAATTTTATTTGCACAATTAATTAAAATCATTGCAAAAAACACACTCGGGAGTAAACTTTAAAGATTAAAAGATTAAAAAGAAAAGACAATGTAAAAGTCAATTAGAAACAAAAAGGTTGCAAGTTAAATTAAGAGGGGCGCAGGAATGTCACTAAGGGGAAGGAACTCAAGCTTTGACAAGGGGCAAATTCGGAGAATTGATTTCTGTAATAAACTTAACAAAACGTGCCACCAGCTACGCTGAGTCTCCCCTCATACATGCATCTAGTGCTTCCTGTCAAGTCCTGATATTAAGAGGGAGCCAGATTGGGCGCAGCCAGAAGTTTCTTTGGGCTCGGAGTTTACGACAAATGCACAGGATATGGATAAGATTCTCCTCGTCCTGTTTGCAGAAGCGACATTGGGAGGATGCGTCTTTCCTGTATCCTTGGCCAAACTTGTATGCCATCAGCGGGATTAAACCAAAACGGAATCTCATTAGTTGGAGTTTTATGTGGACTTTCACAGAAGATGCAAGGTAGGACGGAAGGGTTTTCGGGATGTATAATTTAGAAGCCCAGGAACAGTGGGGGAGCTGGTTGACTCATTGCTCATCAAGGTCGTTTGATAGAATTTTTGCTTGCTTGGATAGGAGTTTTGTTTTCGCCTCGATGGGCATCGGGGATAGCCATATGTCTTTTGCTTTGAGGGATTTGAGGCATGACAACAAATATTTATTCCACAATGTTTTTGGGTCGCTGAAGACTAACCATAGGCAGCTCTTTAAGGTATGAGGGCAGGCTTGTTTAGTTTTTAAGCAATAGCTGACGAAGCGAGCACTCATAATCCATCGCTGGGAGGATAGCAAGAATTCTTTTCTGATTTGGGTATTGGCGGTTGAATTGGGCAGACGAAAGACCCTACGATAGCAAGACGATTGCGCTCTGTCCAGCCAAGTGTTCATTTTATCCTTGAAGATTACTGCGCCAAAGGAGATTGTGGGGAGTAGTTTTGCGGTGATCAATTTTGTTAATGGGACTAAGTCCTGGGACTGCAAAGTGCTTTTCGTTCTTAAGAGAGCCCCTTCAAGGCTACGAGCAACAGCCTGCATTTCGGTTATGTGCGCAGTGGATCTCCCTTTATGATCGATCCACACGACCAAGTACATGTAGGCAGTGACAGTTTCCAGTCTCTTCCCTTCGATAAATCACGTGTTTGGGTGAAGGGGACTAGGTTGTTGGTTTCCGCCCACTTAGTAAGTGCAGTTAAGAGAATACTGGCATATGCCTTCCCGTCCACATCTAGGAGGGCTATCATCCGATAGTTGTCGGGATTTGAGCGCGAGCCTTTCTTATGGAAGGGGACGAGAAGTGATCCTTGCCAAGATGCCGGGATGGGGCCGCCCAGTATTGCGGCTTCAAATAGAGGTGTCAGTACCTGGGCCCATTTTCCAGCTGAGGCTTTAAATACTTGAGTCGGAATTCCGTTGGGACCAGGGGCGCCGGCCGAGTGCATATTCTTTATTATTCCAGTTATATCGTCTGTTGAAATATTGGCGGTGGAGATGGTTCCGTCCTGGTTAACTAGTTGATCGAGGATGGTCGTACTATTGGTGAACTGGCCATTCGGTGCTGTATAGAGCAGTTTGACATAGGTCTCCCAATCCGCAGAGGTAATATTAGTTGCGGTAGGGGTTTAATAGCTTTGCTGGCCTTGTTAACCCAGTTCCAAAATTTCCTTTGGTCTTTGGATTTTATAATCTCGAAAGCTGTTACCCAGTGCTGCTCTTCTTCCAGTTTCTTTAGGGAAAAAAGGGCCTTCCTATAGACTTTTCGCGCGGCCATGATGGCCTCCTTCAAAAGTTTATGTTCACTTTCATTATTGACGTTTGTTCGTCGTAGCTTGTTTAATTTACTTTTTGCAGTGATTATGTGTTGTTTTTGCACTGACAGAGTTGTCATAGTTGGAATGTCCTACGGAAGGTTGTTTATGGGTTTTGAGGTGAAGTGATCTCTAAAATTGGTCAGTATAGTTTCCAAAGTGGAAGCCGTCACGTGACTAATACCAGCCAGGGGCCATCTGGTTTTCAATTGCATCCTGGTTGCTTTCAGACCATCAGAGTTTCCTTACATTCTGTAGGCTTGATGCTGTCCCTATCCGATTCGTGTTCGGGCGATGTAGTGGCCCAAGGGCAATACTGCATGTTAAAATAGCATGATCGCTATCGGAGGATGGTGTTACCAAGAATTGGCATACCAGATGGAAAGCCGTAAGCGATATCCATATATAGTCCAGGGTGGCCATTCGGGAGGGGGATACATGAGAATATGCGGCCGGTTGATCTGTGGCAATCCTTCCATTGAGGGTGCGCAGACCAAATGATTCAGTTTTGTTGCCAGTTTCATTCCGTTCACATCCTTTCGGTGGTACTGGGGTTTTATCTCCGGAATTGCCCACGTTACATTAAATGATGTTATTTGAGAGGATTGGATTAGATCAGTTTCCATTAAGTTTGCATTAAAGTCGCCCATTATCAACCACAGATCATTTGGGTATAGAACTTCAAGATTATTTATTTGTGGTAGTATATTACTCAAAGTTGACTCTCGTCTCATTTTTGTTGGATGTAAATAGACGCATCCAAGGATTATTTGTTGCTTTGAGTTCCCCTTTACTTGGCTCTCGATCTCAATGCTAATGAAGATATAATCGCCGACTCCGCTGTGGAGAGTTTCTAGCTACGCTATCAGTGAGTTCTTCACGGCGATCAGCACACCCCCGGATGCATGACCGCCTACTTTAGATGGAGTGGCGGTAGATTCTATTACGGTAAAGTCTTCCCAGATGGTGTTTTCCAAGGTCCAAGTCTCTTGGATAGCGAAGATGTCATAGGTCTTCTGCAGGACTGAAGTTAGTCGTTCTGTTTTCTCCTTTGTTAGTCCTCGAATGTTCCAAGAGCATATGTTTAAATGATGAACCGTCTCCTGAATAGGTTTGTTATATTGCGTGGGTGTCAACACACTACCCTAACGCCTGGGAGAGCCAAGACCAGTCTTGGGATTTGTATGGTTTTAGTATGCATTTGCATGGTCCTCCTGCTATAGAGGCAGTTACTTGGAGTGGATTCTCGATCCATGAAGCTATTTTTGGCTCCTGTCGGAGGCCCCGCAGCATCGGGTATGGCTGTATTAAATGCTTTTCCTGATTTAGGTCTGGTCTGATTTTGGCGGTCATTGTAGCGTATGGGGAGTTTAAAAAGGACGGGTAGTTTGTGAGGGTATAGGGGCTGGCCTGAATGCCCCATTCATTCAGTTATTTTATGTTCTTCATCAACGTTGCCCCCCGTTCTGGATTGAAGAAGGTTACCAATGTGGACTCGTTTCTTTGTCCCGGAACGGGATTTATGAAGGCCACTGTCTCAATGTCCGTTGAGTTTACGCTTTCTAAGCCTGGCAGGTGTAAACATAACTTTAAGATGTTACCTCTATTTAGGATGTCCCATTTTCCCTGGGATTCGTACTCCGGGTATAGCAATATTTTTCTGTGCTGTTGTCGTCCAGGGCGGTGCTCTTGATTTAGCCTGGATGGTACTGGGTGCAACAGAGTCATTGCCCGGGAACTCCGAGTTGTTTTGTGTCGGTTTTATAATTAGTGGGCATGTCCTTCTTGATGGATCACTTCCCATTAGAAGTTCTTGGGGGGAGGGCATCTTATTGCAAGTACTAGCCGCGTCGATGGTTGCTTTGTGGTAATTCTCTGCCTCTTCTAAACGTGGCAATGGAGTTCCCTCAGTGGCTGTTCTTGCTTTTAGACGTAGCTCTTGAGTAGCAGGATTATGTATTTCAACAACTGTGAGAGGGGGGCTTTTGTCAGGAAATTTGGTGGGGTTGTCATATTGCTTCGGGCGATTACCGGGAGACTTGTGATCTGCTAGTGACTGCGCATAGGTTGATGCGGTTTCCAGGTTTTCGGTTTTATCTTTTTGAGGTGCTGCTAATTTTTCGGCCTGGTTAGTCAGGTCAGTGAGTGGCTCGCCCATGTCTGTTCCAAGCCATTGTGTTAGCGCGTTGCCCTTTTTTTTTTGCTTTGTTTAGTTTCTTCAGTTTCTTCTTATTCTTTCTGGATAGGAAGATTCCTGCCTTTGGATCTTGATTGGTCTTAGTTATAGGAATGTGGTGGCTTGGTGAGGTTGATGAACATACTTCAATGATGGGTTGCGTAGTTGTTTTTGCAGCGTTTAGTGTATGCAAGAGGGGATTGATCACAGAGTCCAGAAGTACTAGATAAGGCTGTTCAAGATGGTTATTTAGTGCATCTTTGAGTGGAAGCTGTTCCAATTTTGGGCTGATGTTATTGTTGTTAAAGCGGTTAGAGTTGTTTGAGGTTGGTTCTAATGATCTGTGGGTTTCCAGAATTCGGAGTTGGATAGGAGGAGTGCTAAGACTCTGTTGTCTGGGTTGGGTCTTTAGCCTCAGGTCTTCTATTAGTGTGGACAATATTTCGGGTAATGTTTCAAGTTTTTTTAGTAGAGGTTCACATATGCAACTGCTTTAGACATGATTTAGGTTTGCATTTGCATTTGCAGTTGGTTCCATGCTTGAATTCGCGTCAAGGACATTATTGTGGGCATTATTTTGGGCCACATTCTTTTGAGCTCTTCGTATTAGCGAATTTAGTTGATCTAATTTTGAATCTATTCCCATTATAGAGTCGGCCACTAATTGTAAAATGGAAATCTGGGTGTCGAGTTTATCGGCGTGCATGTGGGCAACACTGTTCAGGGCGCTCAGAGCTCTATTGGTGACTGCCAAAATTGCTTCGATTTTAGGCATTCCTGGGTTGGATTGGGAGACCTCTTGCCCAGAATCCATTGCAGAGAGATTTTTTCCGGTGGGGTTATTATGTTCCGTGGATGAGTTGATAGATATGTTATTTTGTTTCTTTGGATAATTTTTGTTTGGGCTTAAGGTATAGCTTTTTCCCCTCAAATTGTTTTTTTTTAATTCTCTGTTAATTAATTCTCTCTTTACAATTCTTTTCAATGTTTCTTAAGTATTAATTGAATTCTTCTAAACTTAAAAATGTATTCCCTCAAAATATATTTTAATTATTATTACCTGAGTATTAAATTTCTTCAACCATACTCCATTTTCCCTCTTAGAAATCTAGTTTCAAATAATTTTCTATTTTTCAAAATTACTAATACTATACCTTAATATTTAAAAATATATTTTTATTTTATAAATAAACTTTAAAATATTTAATTTTTATTAAATAAACTCTTAATTACTAAAGAAATAATTCCCTCTAATTTAAAAAATTTAATATTACTTGAGTATTAAATTACTTCAACTATACTCCATTTCCCCTCAAAAAGTATTATTTTTTTCATTTTCTGTTAAAAAATTCCCTCTTTAAAAAGTTTTTTAAAATTGTTTCTTAAGTATTAATTTAATTAATCTAAACAAAAGAATTTATACCCTCAAAATATATTTTAATTATATAACTTATATAACTTTTTTTATTAATAACTGAGTATTAAATTACTTCAAACATACTCCATTTACCCTCATAGAAACATATTTATAAAAAACAAAAAAATATATACAATAATACTTAATACTTACGTTGTAAAGGCACTTGCGTTGTAAAGGCACTTGCGCTGTAAAGGCACTTGCGCTGTAAAGGCATGCGTTGTAAAAGGCATGCGTTGTAAAAGTACTTGCATTGTAAAAGTTGCGTTGTAATGGTAGTGCGTTGTAAAAGTTGCGTTGTAAAGGATGTTCCCCTATAGCTACAGTCTTTGGAGCCAGCATTGTGGCTGCTGTTGATTGCTGATGGAACTTTTAGTGTGCTTGCTTTGGTCGCCACCTCGAGCAGATCATTGTGTCTGGGAAAGGCGAAGTCTGGGACCCCGCTGAGAAACGGAGTAGATGTTTGTGACGGGGGATTGAAGCAGTGTGTTTGAGGAGAGGCGTTTAAAGAGCCCTTCAGTAGATTTGTCGCGTCTTCGTGCGCTAGTCCAAATTTGAAAGGCGAGGGCCTCAGAGCTTTGGTTGAAGGGGTGGTCGATGAGACCCAGATTATAGAGTCGTCAATACCACGTGCCGTGCTTTCGTCTTTGTATTTACAGTTTCCGCTTTCTGACTTGGGAGTTAGGCGTTCTTTCTCAGACTCAGAAACGCTGGCTAGGCTCTTGGTGGGTGGCAAAGCAAAAAGAGCTGGCACTGCCGAAGGGCGTAGATTTTCAGGTGATTTGATAGTGCTTAACTGCAATGATTGAAACTCGGGGGGGGCAGGGGTGGTGTCAAATCAGAGGAAAGGTGTCTTGGTGGTGGTTTTTCCAGCTCAGGGGCGGTAGAAATGGCTGGGGTCTTGCATTGAATGATTATTTCGGGATAGAGCGACATCAGGTTGGGGGAAGCTAATAAGGGTGTTGATTGTTGGGGGAATTTTGCATTTGTGTTGCATTGAAGATGAGGGGCAGATTGATTTAATTTGCTGATCCGAAAAAAGTGCTCTCTGATATCGGCGGAGCTATTGATTTTGATTTTTGGAGGGTATTGAGGACGAGCAGGTTGCGTGGGATTAATAGGCATTTTATCACCCTTTAAAAGTCCCAATGAGGGCTTTGAAGGGCTCTCGTCCGCCTCTTCTGTTCGCTCAAGGTGCAATTGGCGGGGAGAAGATTGAGGGCCCGGCCTGCCTCTTGTGGATAAAGCAGCTTAGACTTCTGGCGCTTGGCGGACTTATGGGGACGGTGGGTGTTTTGTAATTGAAGACTGCTCCTAGTGCGCATCGTGACAAAGTAGAGAGGGAACCAGTGTCACTACTAGTTGCTGAAGGTATTAAAGTTGCTGCCCGCAGTTTTTGGGATTTCTGGTGGGTTCTGGTGATTTCTGAAGGTTTCTAATGCTCTAGTGCTCAAGCGCTTTGGAACGGAGCTTGGAGAGGAGTTTTTGTGGGGGACCTGGGCCCTTCAAGTGGGAGGTGAACCGCAGAAGCGAGGTAAAAGCGAGTGGAGCGCACGGGGGCGGGCCTCGGGCAAAGTGGGACCAAGTCAGCCCTGCCTGGCTCACTTGGCAGCTGCCTCTAACGACAACCGCGCTTGTGGTCTCAGGGTCCAGGACTCACCTCACTTTACGACTTGTAGTTTGGCTTGGAGCACAGAGCACAGAGCCTCTAGTGCAGCTAGGGGACACCGGGGGGGCGGGTCCGGGAAATGTCTCAGCAGATTGCGAGGCCCCCGCCGCCACAAGGAGGCACAAGGAACTGGTTACAGCACAGTTGCAGTGGAGTGGAGTGGCGTTCGATGCCACTATCCTCACGCCTCACGCCCTCATGTCCTTGCTCCTGTCCTTGCTCCCGTGGGACCCAGGAGCCTGTAGACCTGTAGACCCATGCACCCGCAGGTCCGGGCTGGGTGGGGCTACCTCTTGTTGCCGCGGTATCGTGGAGGCAGGTAGTGCTTGGCAGTATCCGCAGGAGCTGTAGAGAGCTTTGCGGAGCTTACGAGATAGCTCGGTGGCACGGATACGGTGAAGCCCTGGGCACGGCGGTGATAAGGGAACACAGAGCCGAGGCCAGAGCCGGGTTTGGTATTGCACACCGCCGCTGCTCACCGCCGCCGCTGCTCACTCGCTCCTTGGTCGCTCCTCCTACAGAAGTCACGTCAAAGGATCAAAGGATCACGCAAGGAGGCAGGTTTGTAGGCGTGTTGTTGGCTTGCGATGCACAGAGTTAGTGACACCGGAGCTGAAAGGGGATGCAGTCTGTGATGAGGCCTGTACAATGATATAAACTATGCCACAAATAAATCAAGACTCAGTTCCAAATGTGTGACCCACTTGACCGTAGTGTAGGCCGGAGGCAGCAAACAGCAGGGGCCCACAGCAACGTGCTTTTGGCTTGCGATGCACAGAGTTAGTGACACCAGATCAGTTGTTGGTTGTGTTCGATCACCTCCGTAACGATAATCCTTTTTTCCTCCGGACAGTAACACGTCTTCCTCTTACACATCTCCTTGCGTGAAATGATATGAACTCTGCCATTGAGAAATCAAGACTCAGTTCCAAATGTTTGACCTACTTGACTGTAGTGTAGGCCACGGTGGAGTACTTTAGCAAAAAAGGAGTACTGCGGGCCTGTTTCGCGGCCCGGGGTGCAGCAGGCACACAGGTTTGAAGGCAACACCGCTCACGGCGGTGATGTCGGCCTTGTGGCGGGGTGAGAGGCACCACCCTGGCAGACACTTTGGGCATTCCAGAAGAGAACCACTCCCAGAGCTACATGCTTTTTATTCACACCCCTACGCTGGCCTGGCGTACGCAGGGCCAGCCCACTCTGATCACGTTTACAGGGGGAACATAACAAGCTACATTTCCGCGATCTTCCCCACTGGCTGGGGTGACATGGTTGCATCCACTGTCCACTACACTCCAAACACCAGCAGTGTATGTCGACATGGATATGTGTGTGGAATGCATCCTGTTGTCTGGCAAGCACATCCGCGCCACACTTGGAATTGTGTACATTCTCATTCATGGGTCACTTGCCTCCTTCGCACCTGCCTCTTTCCCACCTCTCCCCACATTCTGCTATTGTGGCACTGAGGTGCCATTCCATCGATGGCTCATGTACATGGCTAGCCCAGGTTACCACAGTAAGTTGTGCTGTCGTGTCTGGTAGGTGGGCATGTAGTTTGGCATGTTGTATGTGAGTTTGTAACGTGTGCATTCCCAGAGTTGTGAGTTGCATGATTGTGGAGTTGGGGTGTGTGGTTATGTTCATTTGGTACTTACCAACGAGCAGTGTATTTCGGTAGGTGCCAACATGAAAGCGCTGGTTGAGGATGCACTGTCGGAAGATGTAGGAATCATGCACACTGCCTGGGTAGTTTGCGACAACATTGATGAAAAGTTCCCGGTGGTCCACTATTGCCTGCACATTGATGGAATGTGTGTACTTTCTGTAGCGGTAATTTTGTGCAGTGTCAGTAGAGGGCACAAGTAGGACATGTGTGCGGTCGATTGCCCCCAACACGTGCGGGAAGCTAGCTATGGCATAGAAGCCTTGCTTGGTCTCCAGCTGTTCTTGCGCAGTGTGGGGGAAGTGAAGGTACTGGGTTACCAAGCTGATGATGGCATCCAAGACAGTTGTGATGAACTTTGATTGGGCTGGCTGTGAGACACCTCCGACTCTGGCAGTTGTTGGTTGGAAGGTACCAGAAGCCAACAGATGCAGCACAGCCAGCAGCTTTGTCTGAGGAGGGATGTTAGTTGTCCACTGTGTGGGTACCATCTGCCTGTGGGCAATGATGTTCAGGATGCGGAGGAGGGTTGTACTTTTGAGCCTGTAGGGGGCAATGACATCCTCTGGTGTTGGGTCTGTGAGGCTGGTGCATTTTCTGAAGGACCACTGTCTTGGTCTGCGCTGCCTCTGTGGTAGTCCGGGGGTGGGGTTGGTGGGCCTGGGAGTGGTGGCAGTGGGTGTTGTTGCCCTCTTGGGGCACCGAGCAGCATGGTCAGAGGCTCCATGTCATCTGTTGTTCTTCAGGTGTGGCTCTGGCCTGGGCTCCTTTTTCTGGTGCAGGTTGTCGTCCGACTGTACACCAGGTAGGAATAGGTGTTAAATTCCTGCTGCTAACGCACCATATCACCTGTTTTGGAATCTTAGCGCATATCTGGCTGGTCGTTTGTGAATGTTGTGGAGGGGTGTTGTCACGGATATCTGCACGGGAACACCTACTCTGTATCTCATTAGCGATAGTTGCCGGTGTCGTCTGTGACGATGTTTTTGGCAGCTGCTATCGCTGGTAAACTGGTGATACCCGCTGTTAGCACCAGCTTGTGAATGGGGCGATAAATTTATCGCCACTTTGGCTGTAATAAAGTGCTGATAACTCTGCGATATGTCCTTGAGAATATGCCCCGAAAAGTCATCTGAGCACAGTTGACCTCAAGTAGGCTTTATTGTTCTCATCCAGACTCAAAAATACTGCATGATCAATGCGCCCATTTCTTTGAGATTCTGGAAATGGCCTGGGAAAGGCTGTAGAAGCATTTCCCAGACTCTCAGAGGCCAGTGGCTGTGGCACCTGCCACGGCTGAATCGCAAAATGCCCCCGGTGTAGACAGTGTGAGGCAGCTGCCCGAGAAAGAGCCGGGGGGACCCCTTTGGAGGGGTGATTCGCAGCAATCAGGTGGGCGACTATACTATGGACAACTAGACGCTTGTCAATTCCAGTTCCTCACAGGGCAGTGCCTCAGAATCAAACAGTAGCTTGGCCCTATTCCCATTGATCAGTCCACAACCTGCTAATGATCTATTAGGCTGATTGTCTGTACTTCTGCATGACCACTCATGTTTGTCTTTTCAGGTGCAATTCAGGTAGGGAAGGCCATTTAACCTAACACGGCATTCCTGGGCAGCATCCAGTGCAGCCTACTGGCATATGCATTTTGCATGGCCATTTATGATACCCATATCCCTAGCTCTGAACATGTCTGGTATTGTATGGTTTCCTATTGCGGTGGCCAGCCCTCTTTGATATCCTCATCTACCTGCATCTGGATGGCCCACAATGGTATCAATGTACATACACGGTAGATGCTGTGCCCTGTGCAGAGATGTTATTACATGCCTGAATAGCAAAGGCACATGGGTTATCATAGTTAATCTGTTATGGTTTGTTTTAATGTTTGGTCAAACGATTAAGAATTGCCGGACCGAGTATTATGGAAATGTTTTTCAATGACATTATCACCTCATACATATGTGGGAGTTACAGGTAAAATATGTGGGAGGGTGGATTCTCCAGTATTTTTTAATGTCAATTATGTTTACTGTAGCTCTTGATTAGAACATAATTACTTGGACTGTACGGGGGCTGGGGTAAGTACACAAAAGGCACAGAATATTGGCCCAATTACATAGGGGCCATGCTCAGATTACATTCATACAAAAGACTCACTTATTGGCTCATAAAGCCCCAAAATTACATAAATGATGGCAAGCCCAATTATTCCATACTGCTTACTCCGCTTACTCGATGGGGTGCTGCGATTTGGCTCTGGGCTGGTGTACCATTCATGGTGCAGGACACTAAGATCAATACACAGGGCCGCTATGTCCAGCTCAGAGGTACACTGAATGGTGCCCCATTGTACTGGGCTGTGTCTATGCGCCCAATACTGACCAGGGCGCTTTCCTTGCTCATCTATCATCCGTCCTAACTAAGTGGGCTTCTTTTCAATGGGTGCTAGGTGGGATCTCAATTCGGTATTAAACTGGTCTCTGGATTGTTCTCACCCCTCCACCCTTCCCCCTTGGCAGGAGCCAGCCAGGCACACCAAGCTCAGCTACTGCAACAGTGGGTTGATGGATGGGGTCTTTTGGACATGTGGTGCAAGTGTAATTTAGGCTTGCTGGAATATTCCTTTTAATCCCACCCACACACACTCCATTTCCATCTCACCTTCCATCCAACATCACACAGCCACGTACCTAGGTAATACCATATCTGGTCACAACCCCTTGGAAATCACTCTGTCATGGGGCAGGGTGCTTGATCCCACCCCAACCTGGTGCTTAGAACCACTTCTTTTGGAAGACTTAGTGTTCAGGGAGACCTAGCTTCGCCCATTGATACCTATTTTTCTGAAAAAACTGGAATAGGTTCTAAGTTCTTCACCCTTGGTGGAATACAAGGCATTTAAAGTGGTGATACGGGATATATCGATAAACACTGTTGTGGGAGCGAGGAAGGAGGTCATCTTGCAATTTACATTACTGGAGAATAGCCTTGGTACCATAGATAGAGCAGCGGCGAAGCACGCGGACACGGCACCTCAACTGCTGGAAGCTAGAATTTCACATGCAGAGCTCTTGGAATGCATCCCAGTGCTGGACTATAAAGGTTATACCCATAAAATTCACACAAAGTGAACAAGTCGGACATACTATTGGCATGCCTGATACAACCCGAACAGTCACCTACCCCAATCAAGGCGATTAACACACCTACCCATGTGCTTGTGGTAACCCAGTTGGGGATCACCACGGCTTTCAGAGACTTTTACTCTGCACTATATACTACCCCCCATCCCCGGACCCAGCGAAGTTAGAAGCATTTCTACATTGCGCAACTTTACCCCGAGTGCAGGGCGCTGATAGGGAGGTCTTAGCTGACCCCATCACATTGGGTGAAATATGCAAGGCAATGATAGAACTAGCCCAAAATAAGACACAGGGTTCCGATGGGGTGCTGGTGGAATTGTATTCCACATTTGCTTACAAACTAGTCCCAGCTCTACAATGCCTCCCTGAAATCTGGCTCCTTACCCCCTTCCACTAAAGAAGCGCTTGTAATATCATTGCTCAAACCCAGTAAATTTCCCACTGAGCCAGCCTCGTATGGGCCATTATCGCTTCTAAACACGTAGTATAAAATACTTAGCAAGATCCTAGCCCGCCTTTTACTCCTGTTACTTCTGCAATTGATCCATACTGACTAATGCGATTTTGTCCCCTGATGCAACACACCCCTGAATATACAGCGGCTATTAGTATAATGGATACTGGTTGAGACCATTATCCATATGCCGGTTGCCTAGCATTGGACATTCAGCACTCAGTTGATACCTTGGGCTGATATTTAATGTTAGCAGCCCTGGGTCGGTATGGGACACATGAAAGCCCCTGGTAAATGGTAACACAGGTACCTTGCTCTAAGGGCTACAGCACTTATTGTACCAACCTTAGAGGTCCTGTACCCTGACACTCACACACTGCCTTTGCAGGGGTGGTGTCAAATCAGAGGAAAGGTGTCTTGGTGGTGGTTTTTCCAGCTCAGGGGCGGTAGAAATGGCTGGGGTCTTGCATTGAATGATTATTTCGGGATAGAGCGACATCAGGTTGGGGGAAGCTAATAAGGGTGTTGATTGTTGGGGGAATTTTGCATTTGTGTTGCATTGAAGATGAGGGGCAGATTGATTTAATTTGCTGATCCGAAAAAAGTGCTCTCTGATATCGGCGGAGCTATTGATTTTGATTTTTGGAGGGTATTGAGGACGAGCAGGTTGCGTGGGATTAATAGGCATTTTATCACCCTTTAAAAGTCCCAATGAGGGCTTTGAAGGGCTCTCGTCCGCCTCTTCTGTTCGCTCAAGGTGCAATTGGCGGGGAGAAGATTGAGGGCCCGGCCTGCCTCTTGTGGATAAAGCAGCTTAGACTTCTGGCGCTTGGCGGACTTATGGGGACGGTGGGTGTTTTGTAATTGAAGACTGCTCCTAGTGCGCATCGTGACAAAGTAGAGAGGGAACCAGTGTCACTACTAGTTGCTGAAGGTATTAAAGTTGCTGCCCGCAGTTTTTGGGATTTCTGGTGGGTTCTGGTGATTTCTGAAGGTTTCTAATGCTCTAGTGCTCAAGCGCTTTGGAACGGAGCTTGGAGAGGAGTTTTTGTGGGGGACCTGGGCCCTTCAAGTGGGAGGTGAACCGCAGAAGCGAGGTAAAAGCGAGTGGAGCGCACGGGGGCGGGCCTCGGGCAAAGTGGGACCAAGTCAGCCCTGCCTGGCTCACTTGGCAGCTGCCTCTAACGACAACCGCGCTTGTGGTCTCAGGGTCCAGGACTCACCTCACTTTACGACTTGTAGTTTGGCTTGGAGCACAGAGCACAGAGCCTCTAGTGCAGCTAGGGGACACCGGGGGGGCGGGTCCGGGAAATGTCTCAGCAGATTGCGAGGCCCCCGCCGCCACAAGGAGGCACAAGGAACTGGTTACAGCACAGTTGCAGTGGAGTGGAGTGGCGTTCGATGCCACTATCCTCACGCCTCACGCCCTCATGTCCTTGCTCCTGTCCTTGCTCCCGTGGGACCCAGGAGCCTGTAGACCTGTAGACCCATGCACCCGCAGGTCCGGGCTGGGTGGGGCTACCTCTTGTTGCCGCGGTATCGTGGAGGCAGGTAGTGCTTGGCAGTATCCGCAGGAGCTGTAGAGAGCTTTGCGGAGCTTACGAGATAGCTCGGTGGCACGGATACGGTGAAGCCCTGGGCACGGCGGTGATAAGGGAACACAGAGCCGAGGCCAGAGCCGGGTTTGGTATTGCACACCGCCGCTGCTCACCGCCGCCGCTGCTCACTCGCTCCTTGGTCGCTCCTCCTACAGAAGTCACGTCAAAGGATCAAAGGATCACGCAAGGAGGCAGGTTTGTAGGCGTGTTGTTGGCTTGCGATGCACAGAGTTAGTGACACCGGAGCTGAAAGGGGATGCAGTCTGTGATGAGGCCTTACAATGATATAAACTATGCCACAAATAAATCAAGACTCAGTTCCAAATGTGTGACCCACTTGACCGTAGTGTAGGCCGGAGGCAGCAAACAGCAGGGGCCCACAGCAACGTGCTTTTGGCTTGCGATGCACAGAGTTAGTGACACCAGATCAGTTGTTGGTTGTGTTCGATCACCTCCGTAACGATAATCCTTTTTTCCTCCGGACAGTAACACGTCTTCCTCTTACACATCTCCTTGCGTGAAATGATATGAACTCTGCCATTGAGAAATCAAGACTCAGTTCCAAATGTTTGACCTACTTGACTGTAGTGTAGGCCACGGTGGAGTACTTTAGCAAAAAAGGAGTACTGCGGGCCTGTTTCGCGGCCCGGGGTGCAGCAGGCACACAGGTTTGAAGGCAACACCGCTCACGGCGGTGATGTCGGCCTTGTGGCGGGGTGAGAGGCACCACCCTGGCAGACACTTTGGGCATTCCAGAAGAGAACCACTCCCAGAGCTACATGCTTTTTATTCACACCCCTACGCTGGCCTGGCGTACGCAGGGCCAGCCCACTCTGATCACGTTTACAGGGGGAACATAACAAGCTACATTTCCGCGATCTTCCCCACTGGCTGGGGTGACATGGTTGCATCCACTGTCCACTACACTCCAAACACCAGCAGTGTATGTCGACATGGATATGTGTGTGGAATGCATCCTGTTGTCTGGCAAGCACATCCGCGCCACACTTGGAATTGTGTACATTCTCATTCATGGGTCACTTGCCTCCTTCGCACCTGCCTCTTTCCCACCTCTCCCCACATTCTGCTATTGTGGCACTGAGGTGCCATTCCATCGATGGCTCATGTACATGGCTAGCCCAGGTTACCACAGTAAGTTGTGCTGTCGTGTCTGGTAGGTGGGCATGTAGTTTGGCATGTTGTATGTGAGTTTGTAACGTGTGCATTCCCAGAGTTGTGAGTTGCATGATTGTGGAGTTGGGGTGTGTGGTTATGTTCATTTGGTACTTACCAACGAGCAGTGTATTTCGGTAGGTGCCAACATGAAAGCGCTGGTTGAGGATGCACTGTCGGAAGATGTAGGAATCATGCACACTGCCTGGGTAGTTTGCGACAACATTGATGAAAAGTTCCCGGTGGTCCACTATTGCCTGCACATTGATGGAATGTGTGTACTTTCTGTAGCGGTAATTTTGTGCAGTGTCAGTAGAGGGCACAAGTAGGACATGTGTGCGGTCGATTGCCCCCAACACGTGCGGGAAGCTAGCTATGGCATAGAAGCCTTGCTTGGTCTCCAGCTGTTCTTGCGCAGTGTGGGGGAAGTGAAGGTACTGGGTTACCAAGCTGATGATGGCATCCAAGACAGTTGTGATGAACTTTGATTGGGCTGGCTGTGAGACACCTCCGACTCTGGCAGTTGTTGGTTGGAAGGTACCAGAAGCCAACAGATGCAGCACAGCCAGCAGCTTTGTCTGAGGAGGGATGTTAGTTGTCCACTGTGTGGGTACCATCTGCCTGTGGGCAATGATGTTCAGGATGCGGAGGAGGGTTGTACTTTTGAGCCTGTAGGGGGCAATGACATCCTCTGGTGTTGGGTCTGTGAGGCTGGTGCATTTTCTGAAGGACCACTGTCTTGGTCTGCGCTGCCTCTGTGGTAGTCCGGGGGTGGGGTTGGTGGGCCTGGGAGTGGTGGCAGTGGGTGTTGTTGCCCTCTTGGGGCACCGAGCAGCATGGTCAGAGGCTCCATGTCATCTGTTGTTCTTCAGGTGTGGCTCTGGCCTGGGCTCCTTTTTCTGGTGCAGGTTGTCGTCCGACTGTACACCAGGTAGGAATAGGTGTTAAATTCCTGCTGCTAACGCACCATATCACCTGTTTTGGAATCTTAGCGCATATCTGGCTGGTCGTTTGTGAATGTTGTGGAGGGGTGTTGTCACGGATATCTGCACGGGAACACCTACTCTGTATCTCATTAGCGATAGTTGCCGGTGTCGTCTGTGACGATGTTTTTGGCAGCTGCTATCGCTGGTAAACTGGTGATACCCGCTGTTAGCACCAGCTTGTGAATGGGGCGATAAATTTATCGCCACTTTGGCTGTAATAAAGTGCTGATAACTCTGCGATATGTCCTTGAGAATATGCCCCGAAAAGTCATCTGAGCACAGTTGACCTCAAGTAGGCTTTATTGTTCTCATCCAGACTCAAAAATACTGCATGATCAATGCGCCCATTTCTTTGAGATTCTGGAAATGGCCTGGGAAAGGCTGTAGAAGCATTTCCCAGACTCTCAGAGGCCAGTGGCTGTGGCACCTGCCACGGCTGAATCGCAAAATGCCCCCGGTGTAGACAGTGTGAGGCAGCTGCCCGAGAAAGAGCCGGGGGGACCCCTTTGGAGGGGTGATTCGCAGCAATCAGGTGGGCGACTATACTATGGACAACTAGACGCTTGTCAATTCCAGTTCCTCACAGGGCAGTGCCTCAGAATCAAACAGTAGCTTGGCCCTATTCCCATTGATCAGTCCACAACCTGCTAATGATCTATTAGGCTGATTGTCTGTACTTCTGCATGACCACTCATGTTTGTCTTTTCAGGTGCAATTCAGGTAGGGAAGGCCATTTAACCTAACACGGCATTCCTGGGCAGCATCCAGTGCAGCCTACTGGCATATGCATTTTGCATGGCCATTTATGATACCCATATCCCTAGCTCTGAACATGTCTGGTATTGTATGGTTTCCTATTGCGGTGGCCAGCCCTCTTTGATATCCTCATCTACCTGCATCTGGATGGCCCACAATGGTATCAATGTACATACACGGTAGATGCTGTGCCCTGTGCAGAGATGTTATTACATGCCTGAATAGCAAAGGCACATGGGTTATCATAGTTAATCTGTTATGGTTTGTTTTAATGTTTGGTCAAACGATTAAGAATTGCCGGACCGAGTATTATGGAAATGTTTTTCAATGACATTATCACCTCATACATATGTGGGAGTTACAGGTAAAATATGTGGGAGGGTGGATTCTCCAGTATTTTTTAATGTCAATTATGTTTACTGTAGCTCTTGATTAGAACATAATTACTTGGACTGTACGGGGGCTGGGGTAAGTACACAAAAGGCACAGAATATTGGCCCAATTACATAGGGGCCATGCTCAGATTACATTCATACAAAAGACTCACTTATTGGCTCATAAAGCCCCAAAATTACATAAATGATGGCAAGCCCAATTATTCCATACTGCTTACTCCGCTTACTCGATGGGGTGCTGCGATTTGGCTCTGGGCTGGTGTACCATTCATGGTGCAGGACACTAAGATCAATACACAGGGCCGCTATGTCCAGCTCAGAGGTACACTGAATGGTGCCCCATTGTACTGGGCTGTGTCTATGCGCCCAATACTGACCAGGGCGCTTTCCTTGCTCATCTATCATCCGTCCTAACTAAGTGGGCTTCTTTTCAATGGGTGCTAGGTGGGATCTCAATTCGGTATTAAACTGGTCTCTGGATTGTTCTCACCCCTCCACCCTTCCCCCTTGGCAGGAGCCAGCCAGGCACACCAAGCTCAGCTACTGCAACAGTGGGTTGATGGATGGGGTCTTTTGGACATGTGGTGCAAGTGTAATTTAGGCTTGCTGGAATATTCCTTTTAATCCCACCCACACACACTCCATTTCCATCTCACCTTCCATCCAACATCACACAGCCACGTACCTAGGTAATACCATATCTGGTCACAACCCCTTGGAAATCACTCTGTCATGGGGCAGGGTGCTTGATCCCACCCCAACCTGGTGCTTAGAACCACTTCTTTTGGAAGACTTAGTGTTCAGGGAGACCTAGCTTCGCCCATTGATACCTATTTTTCTGAAAAAACTGGAATAGGTTCTAAGTTCTTCACCCTTGGTGGAATACAAGGCATTTAAAGTGGTGATACGGGATATATCGATAAACACTGTTGTGGGAGCGAGGAAGGAGGTCATCTTGCAATTTACATTACTGGAGAATAGCCTTGGTACCATAGATAGAGCAGCGGCGAAGCACGCGGACACGGCACCTCAACTGCTGGAAGCTAGAATTTCACATGCAGAGCTCTTGGAATGCATCCCAGTGCTGGACTATAAAGGTTATACCCATAAAATTCACACAAAGTGAACAAGTCGGACATACTATTGGCATGCCTGATACAACCCGAACAGTCACCTACCCCAATCAAGGCGATTAACACACCTACCCATGTGCTTGTGGTAACCCAGTTGGGGATCACCACGGCTTTCAGAGACTTTTACTCTGCACTATATACTACCCCCCATCCCCGGACCCAGCGAAGTTAGAAGCATTTCTACATTGCGCAACTTTACCCCGAGTGCAGGGCGCTGATAGGGAGGTCTTAGCTGACCCCATCACATTGGGTGAAATATGCAAGGCAATGATAGAACTAGCCCAAAATAAGACACAGGGTTCCGATGGGGTGCTGGTGGAATTGTATTCCACATTTGCTTACAAACTAGTCCCAGCTCTACAATGCCTCCCTGAAATCTGGCTCCTTACCCCCTTCCACTAAAGAAGCGCTTGTAATATCATTGCTCAAACCCAGTAAATTTCCCACTGAGCCAGCCTCGTATGGGCCATTATCGCTTCTAAACACGTAGTATAAAATACTTAGCAAGATCCTAGCCCGCCTTTTACTCCTGTTACTTCTGCAATTGATCCATACTGACTAATGCGATTTTGTCCCCTGATGCAACACACCCCTGAATATACAGCGGCTATTAGTATAATGGATACTGGTTGAGACCATTATCCATATGCCGGTTGCCTAGCATTGGACATTCAGCACTCAGTTGATACCTTGGGCTGATATTTAATGTTAGCAGCCCTGGGTCGGTATGGGACACATGAAAGCCCCTGGTAAATGGTAACACAGGTACCTTGCTCTAAGGGCTACAGCACTTATTGTACCAACCTTAGAGGTCCTGTACCCTGACACTCACACACTGCCTTTGCAGGCTGCGTGTCTTGGTGCAGAACAAAGTGAAGAGTCGACATGACACACATCCCTATGTGCAATGCCCACAAAACACTGCCCTGGCATATCAGTCACCCCTCTAGCTGGGTGCCCTATGCCAGTGGTGAGGGTACAGGTGTATGAGCACTGTGCCCCTACATTACCCGGGTCCATTTCTGGGCACTGTAATTGCAGTGCTACTATTAAGAGTACATGGTGCTGGGAGTTTGTCATTAAGAACTCCACAGCACCATAATGTCTGCACTGAAGACTGGGAAATTTGGTATCAAACTTCTCAGCACATTAAACCCACACTGATGCCAGTATGGGATTTAATATAAAATGCACCACAGAGGGCATCTTAGAGATGTCACCTGAAACACGACCAACTACCAGTGACCTCACTGAGTGGTTGCACAGGCTGCCACCACCAGACATGTTTCTGGACCACTGGGTCGAGAGCCTGTTGCTCTCGGGGGCCTGATACTATGCACATCCTGGATGAGGTGCCAAGCCTCCTCCCCCAGGATGGGCAGGGTTCACGAAGGAGAAACTTCAAAGGCATGCCGCCTTTGTGAGCCTCTCCAGACCATTTATTGCTTTCAGCAATGGTCCCCACTGGTTCTACCCCCCACTTTGGGCAGGAGAACTGGCGGGAAAAACAAGCGTAGAAGAGAGGTGTGCCCACCTCTGCCAACTCCACCCCGAATGTGGGGGAGGCAGGGTGAAGCACAACCTCCTGCCCCCCCACTGGAGAGTGGCAGAATAGGGGGTGAACCTCAAAAACCCAGAGGACCTGCCTTCATTCACTTTCCAAGCTGTTTCTCCTGTGAACACTGGACGTGTTCGAACTGCAGCTCCTGGTGCCAGCTAGGAACCACCAATCCAGCCCACTCTGCACCCGCAGAACCCGGCCCAAGTTAGAGTGGAAAAACACGATGAGGAGGTCCCCCCGGAGATCCTGCTCTGAGATCTGTCGAACCCTGACCTGCGTCAAGCCTCCAGACGACGCCTGCAGCCTCAATCCAGAGGACCCCCTACCTTGACCAGAGCGGGTAAGAAAATCCAACATCCAAAGGCACCCCTGCACCCAACACACCATGGCCTTGTGTGTCCAACCCAGTGGTGCCTAACCATCCCTCTACATCCTAACTTACCACTCAAAGTGGCGGTCACTCCTGGAATATCCTCGTCCCCGAGCCAGCAATGTTTCTTTGTCCCAGAGAATCTCCATTGAAATATATAGGGCATCCGGCCTCAAAACAGCACCCTGCACCAGGACGCCCTAGTACCGCTGAGGGTGCCCCTTTTGTGCTAACTTGGTCTCCAACTTGCCCTGAGCTTAACCCTAGGAGCTTTGCTCCCACAACCTCATGGCCTGCTTGCCAGCAGACACCAACCGGAGTCCCCCTATCCTCCGTAGGATAACATTGGGCCTCAACACTCTGCTCCCGGCCGCCCCAGTGCCGCTGAGGGTGCAACAACAGTGCATCACTGACCCTGGAAGACCCCTGAGTCTAACCCCGGAACCCTAAACTCAAAAGACCGATCACTTACCTCAAAACCATTAACTCATTTTTCCTTATAGGATAACATTGACACTTTTTCTCCCAAACAGTTTCTAAGTGTTGATTTTTGAAAACTACAAATATTCATTCAAAATCAGCCGAATAACAAAAATGCATTTTCTCAACTGTTTTAAGGAAATGTCCCAGTGCGGAATCTAAGATCCAGCACTGAGTAAGAAAAAATTTCGATAACATAACTTACCTGCTAAGTGAATTTCCGCCCATAGGATAACATTGGTGATTCTATGTGAAATAGTTTTTGTGTCAACTTTTAAAATGCAATAATATTCTTTAAAAATCGTACCTTTAATCAAAACGCATTTACTCGCCTGTTTTCAGGAAATGTCCCAGGGCTGAATCTAGGATCCAGTCCTGTGTTAGCAAAAGTAATCTGAAAAGTAGTTAACTGCATTTTACTTAAAAAGCCCGTTTAATTGAATGTACCATACCGGCAATGAGTTGCAAACTGCTTGCTTAAAACTGTAACCAAAACCAGTACAAATTACACTGCAATATTGAACTGTGTTCATACAAGTGATTTACTTCTGAAAAGTATTTTTATGCTTACCTGTACCAGGCTTGCTTGGGTCTAGAAATAAAACAATAGTATATTTTTTATGCAAAACAATTGGCTTAGGTGCTCAGTTCTTGAGTGTATGAATTCATTGGCTGACTGAGTGTGATATCAAATGCTTAACACTGTCCACTGATACTATCTTACTGCTCGACCAAGCTACCACTTTAGAGAGTAAGGTTCTATCTAACTTTAACCTCTGCAAAACCTCTGGAGACACTTGGACTCAATACACACTGTACCTCACTTTGGCGCAGTATATATAGAGCAAGTTCCTTACAATGAAAGCATGCTAGAATGACCACAGTGGGCGCCTTGTTTGCTGACGGTGCATGCTGTCACAGACTTTGTGCATACTCATGATCTGCCTGAAAACCCGTTCTTAAGTCATGCCAATATTCCCTGATATAACCGAAAGCGTTGGGCTACAGATGCAGCAAACTCAGCACCCATGAGTTCCTACAGGCGTTACATACGATGGGACAAGGTAGACACCTAATCAGATGTTTTGGGGTTTTTTTAAATTTTGTTTGTTTAAAAAGTTTTCATAACATTAGTAACCAAAAGGTTAGTTTGCATTAGGACATTATTACAAAGCACAATTGCACAGAGCAGCACATCACAACAGTCCATCTATTGGTAATTTTCCGACTACAGTTGGTGATTTAGCAGTAATGATACATTTCTTACATTTCATGAAAAAGGCATTAGTCATCAGGCATATTTGGTAACTAAGCAGTCAATGGGCCCCATATTTCACGTGGCCTAGAAGCACGCGGCAATTCTTCAGCATAGCTGGTAAGTTGATCCCGACAGTACACCATATCCTGTATCCAATTCTTATGTGTTGGTGAGGACCTTCCACCCCAATGAATAAAAACTACTTGTTTCGCTAATAGCAGCGCAATAGCAACCAATTTCCGACTAACACTTTGTACATTTGTAACATTCCCCAATAGACACAATTGTAGCGTACACTCTATTGGCTCATCTATCATTTTTGTCAGAGTGTGTGTGACTTGCATCCAGAATTCATGGACCTTGGGACAGTCTCACGCTAAATGTTTGAAATCCGCATTTGCCGCTCTGCATCTCACACAGCATGCGGATTCCCTCAGGCCATACTTATGTAGCTGTGCAGGCGAATAATACATTTGATGCAAAAATTAAAAAAGGTTTATCCTAATATTCTCATTTGCTGTTATTTGCCCCGTCAACCTGCAGTATGCCTTCCAATCATGGATAGCCAGCGGGTCAGAGAGCATAGCATTCCACTTTTCTAGCGGTACCTCCCCCGTGACCATCGTATCCATTTGTGAAACGTGGTATAAACTTGTGACAAGTTTTGATCTGGTTTGTGTTGTGTAGATTGATTATAATGCCCCCAAGGTTTGCGGTTCCTCAGGAAATTGTGGGCACAATGTATGCAGAGCTCCGCGTAATCTACTACATATGAACATCGTCATTGTAGATCCTTTCCCTTCCGCCACAAGAGTGGAGGCATCTAAGAATTTCCCCTCTTTGTGCACATCCCCCATCCTGTGTATCTCTGCCTTATGCAAAACGTTGAGTGCACCAGTTACCCCCGTCACTGAGATTTCGGCATGGTGCAAGAGGGGCATAGCTGGAGCGTATAGTGGGACTTTCTGTTCTCGTCTCCTGAGCTCTTTCCATGCGTGGACAGTACACTGCACCATATCTATTTCCCCCTTGTCAAATATCGTACTATTATTCACAATCATAGCCTTGAGCGGTATTGGATGCACTGCACCAGCCTCCACTGCAACATGCAGGTTGAAAGCAGGAGCCTGCTGTCAGTAGTAGGCATAATGTGCCTGAGCACATAAATAATATATCTGTAAGTCTGGGCTGTGAACCCACCCTGTCCATACGGAAGCGTTAACAGTTACCACTTCACTCTTGGCTTTTTACCTCCCTAGGTCAATGTGATTAGTAGCGTACGAAGTGTAGCGAAGAAATGCTGTGCTAAGCGGATGGAAATATTTGTGAATAGATATTAAAACTTTGGGAGCACTATCATCTTTATCAGCGCTATTCTATCTGCCAATGATAACAGCAGTTTTATCCATCTAGCGACTTGTTCTTCAAGTCGTGTGATTGTCCTCCCATAATTGGTTTGTATACCCACCTACGGGTTCCTGTGAATCCATATTCCCAGGTATTTTACCGGATCTGTGCTCCATATCCAAGCTCCACCTGCGGTGTGCTCATACTCAAAGGAAGAACGACCGATTTAGAACAGTTACTACCTAGGCCTGAATACCACTCAAAACGCACATACTCCCGGATGAGTTGTTCTAAATGCGCATAGGGTCACAAACATATAGTACCATATCATCAGCATACATGGAGACTGCAAGCGATTGCTGGTAAAAACGCAATGCTGCTTTTGCCTCAAAATGCATGCTAAAGGCTCCAGTACTACTGCAAATAATAATGGCGACAGCGGCACACTTGCCGCGTACCACATTGTATCACAAATGTGTCAGATGTCTGTCCATTTATACGCACTTGCGCAACAGGATCAGTGTAAAGCAATTTGATCCAGTTCATGTAAACAAAGGGCACTCCTATATGATGCAGTACTGCAAACATACATTTACATGAGATAGAGTCAAACACCTTAGCGACATCTAGTAGGACAGCCACCGCAGGTAACGGCTCTAATATATGCAACACTGCAACTATTGTACGCAGGATATGCGACGTGGATTGAGTGGGCACAAACCCTGATTGTCAGGAAGCACCATTACTGGTAACAACAAACGTAGTCTAGTGGCCAACACCTTTGCCAGGATAGAGGTCTGTATGAATCGCAGGTGTCAGGTGTCTTACCAGGCTTCAATAATGTTATGATCAATGCCTCCCGAAGTGTGGCCGGAAGACGCTGTTCTTCATATGCCTACATGTACATCTCATAGAGATAGGGGGCCAGCAAATCAATGTACTCTTTATGAAACTCTGCTGGTAAGCCATCAGTACCTGTAGCTTTCCCATTAGACAACGCAGTGATGGCTTCTCGGATCTCGTCTACCGTTATTTGGTGCATTACAAAATATTGTTGCCCACGTGAAAGCCATACCAGCATTATATCTTCCAGGTATTGTGCCACTTCATCTTCATTTGCTGACTTCCTGCCTGTGTACATAGTTTGGTAATACTGTACAAATGTGCTGAGTATCCCTGGCATGTCGTATGTGTAATATCATCGCCTGAGATCACTTTCACTATGTGTGTTTTGGCCCATGGTTCTGCAATTCTATTGGCTAATGCTTTCCCAGGCCTACCCCCTTCTCCATAGTACCTGGCTTTTCACCTTCTTGACATGTGGCCAACTTCTTGGTTGTTATACTCTGTAACCTTTGATCTAATGTCTGCAAGAATGGTCTTGTCAGCTGTTATTTCATTCTCTCTTTCGAGTTGCCCCAATTCCATTTCAAGCTGATTCATTCTACCTTGCAGCAACTTGAGAACTCCTGCTTGTAGCCCTAGACAGACCCTGTGATTTGTTACCTCAAATGCTTCCCATATCGTACCCATAGTCTGCACTGAACCTATATTGTGTGTAAAGTACTCCGTAATTGCTTCTCTCACCCCTTCATGGAAGACCTAATCCAGCAGCGATGATGACTGTAATCGCCACTGAAATTGCGAAGGTGTGTGCATAGGTATTACCATGATTAGTAAAACGGGAGAATGATCGGACAGTGTTTTCGGTAAATGTTGGACTTTAACAGTCATGACTGATACACATTAGAGTGGCAAGTACCCTCTTTTACCCCAGGGTGCCTCAGCCTCCAGATAGCCAGCAGACCCAAATCCCTCATATCAGCTTGGACCAAGAGCGCTGCCTTTTTGGATGAAACTTCTGCAGAAGTCATATGATCCTCTTTGGGTACTAGGACATTATTTTAGTTACCTCTACAAATAATTGCTGATGGAGGCAGCTTATGTATCTCACCCCACAGTGTCTCATAGAAAATAGAGTTATCTGAATTAGGCCCATAGACGTTTACAATAGTCATCAGACGATGCCAAACACATTCCTGCCCATCTAGCCGCCACTTCCTTCGCTATGCGCTTAGTGAGGTGAGTCTATTGCAACAGAGCTATTTTAACATTGTGCCGATCTAAATAAGCCAAAACCTGCCTTGTTTTCCTAGGATTATTGAGGCCTTTGACATTCCATGTCACCCAGGATACTATATTACCTGTAGTATCTTCCATTGTGTCCATTACCTAGTGCGCCACTATGTGTACCTGCACCATCACGGCTTGTATGCGCTGTTATCCACAACTGTACTGTGCACATCATGCTTTTTCTCCTCTAGAGGTCCCCAACTATCCCACCCACCCACTTAAGCATCCCAGTTATGCTAAGGGTCCCCGCTTTAAACAAAAAACATAACCATGCAACTGCATGTTTCTTATCAAATGGGAATACCTTATCCGGTGTCTGATTATAACCTTTAAGTTAATGTGGGATTTACCCTCTAGAGGGGTCACCAGTAGCCTCCGTACCCCTCTGTTGTTACAAAAAGGGGGGGTCAGGGTAATTATATGAGCCCCCCCACCCAGCTGTTCTAAAATGCATTAGAGTGCATGTAATCCTGGAGTCCCCACACATGTAAAGACCCAAACACAGGATTGGCATTTCCATACCAATGTCACAAACCTGTATACATTAACATAGCGTATGCATCATATCTTAATTAGTATATCTTATAAACAATAATGCGTTCCAACGATGCCCACACGTGCAACAGTTCTCATATTTTCTATGTTTACTAATTCCACTGCCCGGCGCAGTATATAAGTTTAGTCCTCATTGTCTGCATAATCGCCTGCTGCTCTGGACGTCTCCTGCCATTCCACCTGGCGCACAAACTGCATGGCTTCTTTTGGAGAGGTACAAATCATGGCTCTGCCTTTATGCTGTATCCTGAGATGCGCCGGGTATAGCATTGCATACTGGTTTTTCAACGTTTGCTTCTTTTTCTTCACTGGATTAAATTCAGGCCTTGCTTGCTGCACAGCTGTGGTAAAATCCAGGAACAATGCAACCTCTACACCCTGATAGGTTGTAGTTCCTTTTTCCCTGGCCAGTTGGAGCGCAGTGTCGCTATCCTGATAGTTTAGTAGTCTGGCGATTATGGGGTGCGGCGGAGTGCCGGGCACCGGATTGGGCGCCAGGGATCTGTGCACCCGCTCCACAACTAACATGGGTGAAAACGTTACATACCTAACATTTCTTTTAGCCTGGCCTTGACATATAGCTCCATTTTGCCTGTGTTAGTTGATTCAGGCACTCCTGTGATGCGCAGGTTGTTACGTCGGGACCTGGCTTCAAGGTCCTCATTTTTTGCCTGTATCACCGCCAGGAGCTTCTCCATTTGTGTGCAGGACGCACTAACAACCTCCATCTGGTCTTCCGTAGTAGAGATGTGCTGTTCTGCTTCAGTGAGTCGCGAGCCAAGTTTATTGAGCTTCATTGTCATGTTATCCATGCGAAGATTAAGGGTGTCGATTTTACTGTCAATTGATTGCAAGCTGTGCTGCATAGTAAGCATCATACATTCTAATTTACTACTGTTTCCTGCCTCCAGCTCTGGTTCAGTATCTGACGTAACTTGCGGTTGGGATTTAGAAATTCTTCTGGATTCGAATGGGATCTCGGTTTGCGGCTTATCTGTTTTGCCCATTTTTCCTTGATTAGTATATGGTCAGGCTTCCTGGTATTATCACCAGGATTGAGCGTTCGGCTTTGGACAGCAACCCTTCCAGCACACACCGCAGTTGAGAGAACTACATATAATATATATACTCTGGTACAGAAACATGTGTCGTCGTCCCCAATTGCATAACAATTGAGGATAGCTCTATATCCTTTATGCCGCTGGCCAGCGTTGTTATAGTGTCGGCGGTTACTGTGTGCCACCCGGTATTCCTGTCGTGTTTTTTCACAAAATAGTTAATCGCTGTGTATCTTAACTTCCTGGGCTTTGCTATAAAGCTTGCTACCAGAGTACTTACCACCTACACTGCCCCAATCGTCTACAGGGACCTTGACACAGTCTGATCACACCACACAGTCTTTTACATTGAAAGGCAGTGTCTCATGCACTTTAAAACCAACTGTTCTGTGCCTTCACGCTGCTGACGTCATGGACCGCCCTGCTAAAGCCGCGCCCCATGACCTCTGGTTCAACACCATACCTCGCTGTAGTAGCTATACGCTGATGTGAGGCACACCGCTCTACAGCTCAATCGTTGGCGGTTTTCACTGCGTGCCCCCGTTGTGCACCTTATTTAGTTCCGGAGAGCCTCGCCTCAAATACATTATGTCCTGTAGTGTGCAGCTCCAGGCTCGTGTGTCCTTTGTAATTAGCAGAGAGTCGCCAGATATTTTGTACAATGTCAGAGCCTCCACTGCAGCCAGACGTTATACAATTCACCCCGTATGGCACAGAACACATTACTCACTTTTCGGCGGCAGTAACATTCGGAAGAGTCAGTAATTGCAACCGGAGACAAGGGCAGTGCTCTGGCCTCCCCCGCACCTTACTGCTTCGGGCCGCCCAGACCACGATGGCGAAATTGTGCAGTGTTCTATTTTGAATCCAACGCGGCCTAGTATATCCAGTGCAGACAGAAAGTCTCACCGCGGTTTTCCATAGGTCTCTGTCGCACTCTCCTGATTGTACCAGGCTGTAAGCACGGCTCCGCAGCGCTTGATTCAGCAATCCGCCATCTCCTCTAGCGCAGTTAGCACAGTGTCATCCCGGACAGTTGCGGAGGGGTAGCACAGTTTGGATGAACTTTGCCTCACCGAGTCTAACTTTCTGCGATCTTGCAGCCAGCCACGCACCACTCTTCAGGCCCCGTTTCAGTCGTTTGCTCTCCCGTAGTGGTGCGTGCAGCATCCAGGTCCGCTCCCTTGTACTGCAGTCGATTAGGTTTACGGCAGCACTCGCCTCCGCTAATATATGCCGGCGCTGCAGGCGTTTGACCTCATCATCAGTTCTGCAGCCACTGCCATGTTGTGCCTGCCGTGCTCCAATCATCAAAACAGACCTCAGAGTGCAGAGACGGTAGTGCTTTGTTCACCAGCTCATTCCTGGTATGTAGAGGATTGTATATTTAGTCTTTTTCCTGCTGGATGGTGGCGATAGTGTAGGATATTTGTCGGATTATGACCCCGCCCAGCAGAGCAGCACTAATGTGCGACCATCTTGCTTCGGGATCTCTAGCGCCCCCACCTAATCAGATGGTTGTACAGGGGACCAAATAGGAAAAAGATCTGGCCAGGGAGCTCACAGATAAGGAATATACCTGTGTCCTGGAATACCCTAAGGCAATCTTGCGTAACTCACAAGTTAAATTCATGCAACTCTCCACACTTCATAGAGCATATCTCATACCCCTCAGAATGAAAAAAATGTTCCCCATAGTTTCAGCGACATGTCCCTTCTGCCTCATTCAGGAATCTGACCTACTACACATGGTATGGACATGCCTGTACTGTCTGAGTACTGGGGACGTATCTTGACAACCCTAGCTATCAGGTTTACACCATTGGAATACCCCAGGGCAGTGCATTTTGGGATTATACCTGCGACCTACGTGCACGAAGTTCGTGGTGCGCTTCATGAATCTAGCATTATTGCTTGCGAAGTAATTAATTACGAGGAACTGGAAGTCCCCGCTAGCCCCCAGGGTGGATGTATGGTGGGAGGAGGTATTACACTGGGGCCTGGCCGAGAGCAAGGAACTGAGGAGGGAAAAATACAGAGGCCTTTGTAAAATACCCATATCAATGGAATGCAATATGTTATTAGAGGGCTCCAAAAACCAAGACGGGGAACTGTGAGGGGGTGAATTGTACAACATTATCTTGAAACCTACTTGGGTTAGCTTTCTTTTGGGTATGGCTATGACTTCACTGCCACTTACAGTTGGTCTTCTATATATAAGGCATGCCTGCAGCACCCCGTCTTGCCTCTGATTGCAGGATGATCTTTTAACTTCATGACATCTAAATGATAATCTACACCATTATATTCCATGTAGATGGTGTTGTTTCGGCACATCTCCCTCTCTCACTCAGGCTGTTTGATAGGTTACACATCTAAGTTCTGAAATGGGATGGGTGGGGGAGGCGAGGTGTTGCTTTTATTCTTGTTACAATATAGGATACGCCACATGTACCATAAGTCCTGTTCTAATTTTATGAAAGATTGACAAGTTCCTACACTGTCGTATTTCACATGTGCACAACTACCAAATTGATCCCAATGTCACGTCTTGTCCCTGTCTTTGATAAACTCAATAAACTTTGTGGTAAAAAAATGTCTCAATAAACAAGCCTTTTTTCCAAAAAGGCTCACAGCAGTTTGATTCACAAGTACAAAAGAGCGCTGTAAGCATGTTACACTAGACTCGGGCAAAGTCCTCTGTATGGCCATTTGTTTTTCCCTGATGGAAAAGGAGAGGAGGGGAAGACCAATGATGCTCCATCTCTGCCTGAAGATCCTGATATAATGCGTGTTGATTCTTGGGCGGGGTCTCATTTATACAAGTGCCCTGCGCAAGATGTCTGTAGCATGAGAATGCACACATGAACCTGGGACAAGTATGGGACAGTGTTCGCTGCTCGTAGGAGAGCCTGCGTTCAGCGAAAGGGGTTGCTGGACCCCAGCTCAAACTTTTATTTACCCCACCTCTTTTCACAATTCATGCCTTGCATTGTGCATTGCATAGGCACGCTCTTTTAACACTTCCCTACTCTCATGACGGGCTATATTGGACATAATTCTGCGCGTCCACTCTAACTCTGACAAGGTTGGTGGCACCCTCAGTTTTAATTTCCTTGTAGGCACCCAGGTGCCGCTTTGGAGCTGCCTGGCACCTTCCTTCTGGGGGCCATCTTGCTAGAGGACTTGTCCCAGTTTAGCTTTTTAATATTGTTATGTGTTATGCTTACTCCTGTTTTGTGTTGCCTTTGATTTGAGTGAAATGTTTTTGCTGCTCACAGTGGAGCCTGCATTTAGCAAAAGGGGTTGCTGGACTCCAGTTCAAACTTTTATTTTCCCACCTGCTTGCAATCTTCATAGCGCAGCGCTAAGGCATGCCCTTGGACATACCCCTCTCTCACGATGGGCTATATAGGACTATAAATCAACGGGGGACGGAAGAGCCTAATATTTAATGAAGTCCTACTCATTGGCTCCTCCCTGGAAACAGTTCAATTGTTATCAACAAAGGTGTAGTTCCTCTGCCAAGTGAATGCCGACAGTTGCGCCACGTGGCTGGGATACATGTCGCTAGAAGACCTGTAGATCAGATCTTAATGCCCTCACACACCTCAAAGGGTGTCATGCTTCATCATTGGGCAATCCTCTTTTGCCCGGCGCTGCAATGCCTGATGGGCCTGGGGGCTTCTTTAACTGAGATTATTTGATTTGAAGATGCTGTAATGATGAATGCAAGTATGAGATTTTTTTAATGAGTCTAACATAGGCTCTGGAACACAAAAACAATCAATTTAATCAGAGATGAACCCCAAGACTAGGTAACAATAGTGGTACTATCTGGTGGCCCTGAGGTACAGGATAGCTACTAGTCGAGAATGGTCGCAAGTGTCATGAGGTCAACATGTTTTGTGCCATATATGCCCAACCGCCGAGCGGCACTTCATCAGGACTGATAATGTGTGTGTTCCTTGTCGGGGCTACGTGTTCCCTCGCTAGTCGAGGAGGACCTATTAGTGTGTGCCATATCCCCTTCTAGGGTGTCGGTCAGCAATTCCACCTAAGAAAAGGAAAAACAAGAGATGGAAGGAAAACAAGCCACATAAGTAGATGGTGTGCCAATTAGGTGCAAAAGTTAATACAAGTGCAGTAGTGTATTCACAAGTCCTACTGGACGGGGTGACATGTATCTGCTCCCTGTCACTTCCTGTTACAGGAGGTACAGTAGGCATTGGAATTAAAATCAAGAATTACAAATAAAAGATAAAAACAGTTCATGCACAATAGGTAGTCAGAGAACATCTCTATTTGTTGTTAAAATGCTGGCCTTTTCCGTTTCACTTTTAGGGTGCCATATTTCCGGCAGTAAGATAATTTACCTCAATAGAGGTTGGGTAGTGCTTCATGGGTGAATTGGAGGGTCCCGACCACAATAAGGGACACCTTCGGAAGACATAAGGGGAGAAGCACCCGTTGACACCACAAGCAAGCATTCGTTCATCAAGAAACGTAATTGTTGGTGATAGAGCATCCACACTGGTGTTTCTATTGAGTGATGCTCAACATATGAGATATCCCTGCTGTGACTAGTGGTGCCGTCTACAGTGAGGGACTCCCTGACCTACCTATTTGAATGGATATGTGCTTCGGTAACGCAGGACATTCTGGTGATCATTCCTTATGCGGGACATCGAATCATATTTAGAAACCCTCGTTTATATGTACTGGCCCTTATGTGCTATAAGGGCCACACAAACCCGAGCCCAAATTACATGCGTTACCAAGTGACGGAGTTGAGTGTGGAAGAACTCGTCCCACTCCCAAATAACTTACTTGATATTTGGGGCGGACACTGCAGCCAGACCGACCCTCCTCCATCCGACTTGTTTTGCAGGGGCAGTGTGGACGGTGTCCGTGGCTGAGGTCACGTGGGTCACGTCGAAACTCAGAGGCACTCAACAATGCAAGACTGGATGGTAAAAGTGACGGCCATCTTGGAGTGGGTGACATGATATATAGTGTTTGGCAAGGTGTACAGGGAGCGAAAATCAAGCAGTTATGATGTTGGTGTTACCTTGGATGTCTTATCAATTTAATAAGAATTGAAAGTGGAGTAGGTCTTCTATTGGGGACCGTCGCATGGAAGGTACCCGCTATGTGATTGTGGTCAGTGTGGTGGCCATCTTGGAGTGTCATGGGTATAGACTATCTTGATATATGATCTGATTACCCAAAGTGCTGTGAGACTTGCTGAAATAGATTCTGAGATGGAGGAACACAAAGATCATCTAATGCGGCAAAAGGTTGCAAAACTACTGAAAGATATCAAGAAATTTGATAAAGAGAAGGTCTATCCTTACACCAAAGAAGACTTCGAAGCTACAAGGGGAGACGGTTCCTCTGACGGAGGCACCATTGACAGCCTCACACGGTAGGGCTACTTCAGCAGCTCTTCAAGCAACGGCAGTCGCACTAGCTACAGGAATAACCAAGGTCAGCCTTGACAACCAATGTTTGGATATCCAATGGGCTCTTACTTTGGACAACATCCACCATATAATCCGGTATTCCAAATACCCCCACCAATGTACCAATACTACCCGAAGCAACAGCCTCTTTTAGGAAGAGGCCGGGGCAGAGGCAGAAGAAGAGGAGTACACAAAAATGTCCAGTGGCAAGATCAACCAGAGGCGCAGCAACCACAACGCATGGAACTGAGGAGCAAGACCAACAAACAGAGCTAGTGGTTAACCTTTCATCAAAACTATTGACCCCCATAGAACTGAGAGAGGTCTAGGATTCATACCAAGTCTCCAGGAAGATAGTTTTCGACTCCCTAAGGAACTACAAGAGTTCTTCCGAAAAGTGCGACTGAGAGCCTTTTTCCAGGACAAGGAACCTCTTGCTGAGATGGACACAGGCCTAAATGTCCCTTCCAGGTTTATCCTGCATGAAGGTGTGACGCCACACAAGATCCTCACTTTTGAACAAGCTGTGATGCAGGAAAGAGACGGGTTTGAGAACGGGAAACACTTCAACAAATCTCATCCCTAGAAAGGATAGGCGTCAAACAGTTGACGGAAGACGAGTTGATCACAATAAAGCCCGCTGACAAAGGAAGAACAATTGTTATATTAAAAACAACAGATTACAATAAAGAATGCTTGTGACAACTATCAGAGGTAAGACACTATAAACGAATCACCACTGACCTGACTAATTTACTATCGACAAGGATCAAATCCATTGTAAATTTAGCGGAAGCACAGGGTTGGATATCAAAGAATGAAGCTGAATTCCTCGTCATCATGGAACCAAGGACCCAGTATTTTTATATACTTCTGAAAATTCACAAGGGAATACTACCTACCCCGGGCCACCTGATTGTTCCTGGCATCGGCTCACTACTGGAACCCCTCAGCAAATTTTGCGATCACTTCCTGCCACTGCTTGTTAAGAAAATTCCTTCATACCATCAGGTTACCAGAGAGGTTCTGAATTTGATTGCAAGCATAGAAAGGAGTGAGGAGATTAACCTCTTGATTACCTTAGGTGTGGAGACATTATATACAAATATTCCCCAAGAAGCAACTTTGAGAGTCGTGAAGAAGCGCCTACTAGCTGAGAATTGGACCTCACAGACCCCGATTGGCTTTATTATAGACTGTGCCACCATAGCAATGCGAGAAAACTTCTTCCAGATCCAAGTTAACCTATACCACCAGATCCAGGGTACTTCCATGGGAAGAACCTTTGCCCCTAGTCTGGCATGCCTGTACATGGCTGAGTTCAAAAGCATGAATAGCTTGAAGAACTACCCATACTCCGAAAACATCCTGATTTGGCGGCGTTACATAGATGATATTCTTGTCGCTTGGAAGGGAGATGAAACTACTTGCAACTCCTCCTTAACACACTGGACCCTTTCCTTAAGTTCGCATGCACTATCTCCTCCACAGATATCCACTTCCGGGACTTAACCATCACATTGGAAAACGGAGATATATTAACTAACAACTTTAAAAAAACACGAATTCTCCCCCACACTCCAGAGGCTTCGGGGGGATTGGGAGGAGGATGTGGGTACACTGGAGGAGGAGGACTGGAGGAAGGCCAAGGCCGCCCCCGGGGAGCGGCCATAGCGATGCGTCTCCGCCTCATTCAATTTAAATATTTACACAGGGTCTACACTTCACTCGGGTTCGACTGTGGCGGGCGGGATTGATTGCCTCTCCGGAATGTCTTCGATGTGGCAGGGAGGAGGGCACATTCATGCATATTGTCTGGCAGTGTCTGTCACTTGACTGATTTTGGAGGGGGGTATTTTCCTGTCTGTCGGAGGTCTTGGGGTGGGAACTCCCATGTACGCCACAGTTCACCCTGCTCCATGTCATGGAAGGGATAGGGGGTAATGTTTATAAAAGACATCTTATGCAACTGGGCCTCACATTGGTAAAACACAATATAGCCAGGGCGTGGAAGGATCCTCGGTGGCAGCATAAAAAAATGGCCTGGACTTTTGCATGGTGCTGGAACAGCCAATCTTTGTTGCCAGGGGATGCCCACGTAAGCATTACAAAATATGGAAACGGTGGGCGGATTATCGGGGTCTGTGGCTGGAGCCTCCCATTGTTGCGGACGATCTTCCAGTGGGGTAATGGTGGGGTCCCACGGGCTTGTTCTGGTACAGGGTGGGGGGAGTCTGGGGGGTGTGTGTACATATTCTGATACTCTTTTGTTCTATATATACTGCTCATGGACTGGACTCAGTGGACTTGGTGCGACTCTGGGGGTGGCGTGGGGAGGGAGTTGGGGGGGTCTTAGTATCCTTCTTGATACACTATGTCATGTATTTTGATTTTTTCTCCAAAAAGGTCAATTGCTTCCTTGCTTATGTAAAATTTGATACTGCAGTTGTCTATGGGGTACATAGCCCTGCAACATATGTGCAATTTGACAATAAAATTTGTTTTAAAAAAAAACACGGATTGCAGCACACTACCGCACTATGGAAATCACCACCCCAAGGCATTATGGGACAACCTCCCCTTCGGTCAATTTTTGAGGCTGCTCAGAAATTGCAATACCATCTCTAGTTTCAAGAAGGAAGTATCCTCACTGAGCAAGAACCTGAAACCCGCATTTACCCAACATCGGTTATAAAGAGGTCCTGCAAGAGAGCACTCAACAACAACTGAGAGGCACTGCTGGAACCCAAACATAAAGAAGAGGAAGACATCATCACATGTGTAACCACTTACACACCTGAGTCCAACAGGATACAGGGAGTGATTAGGAAACACTGCAAAATCGTCCAATCTGGCAACCTGGACAGTCCAATGCCCCGCTTCGCTATGAAACGAACGAGCAACTTACAAGACTTGTTGGTTCACACACGCCCACTTGTGAGACCTAAACAAATACAAAGAACACTTTGGAACTCAACCCCAGTAAAGGGGCATTAGCCCTGCGGTCAATGAGGGGTTTACTGCCTGACCAAACATACAAAAGAAGTGACCCTCAGAAATAACCAGATCTGGACACAACAAACTCACACTAACTGTAATACCAAGAACTGCATTTATTTAATTGAATGCCCGTATCCACTAAGGTGCGTCGGGATGACTACTCATCCAGTAAAAAACCTAGGATCATTGAACACCGGAGTAACATCAGATGCCAGAAAAACACCACCAAAATGAGTATACACTTTATAACTCACCAACACATGGCAGATGAAATGTACTGGACAGTATTAGAAACCTACAGGGTACTGGCTCCTACCCACAAACATATACAATTAAGGGGCTGGAGTCTCACACCACTTTGCGTAATCAGATCATATATCCAGATAATCTACACCCATGACACCCCAAGATGGCCACCACAGTAACCACATTCACATAGCGGGTGCCTTCCATACGATGGTCCCCATTAGAAGATCTACTCTGCTTTCAATTCTTATTAAATTGATAATACATTTAAGGTAGCGCCAACATCATAACCACTTGATTTTCACTCCCTGTACACCTTGCCATACACTGTATATAATGTCACCCACTCCAAGATGGCTGCTACGTTTACCATCCAGCCTTGCGTTGTCGAGTGCCTCTGGGATTTGATGTGACCCATGTGACCACTGCTACATAGACACTGACACCTCCACACCGCCTCTGCAATCCAAGTTGGATGGAGGAGGGTAGGTCTGAAGGCAGTGTCCGGTCCAACTATACAGTAAGTTATGCGGGGAGTGGGACGAGTTCCTCCACACTCAACTCCGTCACTTGGTAACACATGTTAATTCGGCTCTGGGTTTGTGTGGCCCTTATAGCAAGGGAAGTTAGCCAGAACCAGTACATAAAAGACGGTTTCAAAATATGACCCGATTTACCGCATAAGCGTTGATCACCAGAATATCCTGCGTTACCCAAGCACATACCATTTCAATTAAGTAGGTCAGGCAGGCCCTCACTATAGATAGCTCCACTACGCACAGCAGGGATATCCTCATATGTCGAGCATCACTCAAAAGAAACATCAGTGTGGATGCTCTATCGCCAACGATTACTTTTCTTGATGAAAGAATGCTTGCATGTGGTGTCAACGTGTGCTTCTCCTCTTATCTCTCCCAAAGATGTCCCTTATTGTGGTCGGGACCCTCCAATTCACTATGAAGCACTACCCAACCTATACTGAGGTACGTTACCTTACTGCCAGAAACATGGCACCCTAAAAGTTAAATGGAAAAGGCCAGAATTTTAACAACAAATAAAGATGTCCTCTGACTACCTGTTACGAATAAGCAGTTTTTAACTTTTATTCGTAATACTTGATTTCAATTCCAATGCCTACTGTAGCTCTTGTGACAGGAAGTGACGACCGTACTGAAACACATAGCAGATACACGTCACCCCATCCAGTAGGACTTGTGAATACACTACTGTACTTGTATTAACTTTTGCACCTAATTGGCACACCATGTACTTATGTCGCTTGTTTTCCTTCCACCTCTTGTTTTTCCTTTTCTTAGGTGGTATTGCTGACCGGCACCGTAGTAGGGGATACCGGCACACACTACTAGGTCCTCCTTGACTAGTGAAGGGACACATAGCCCCTACAGGGGACACACTGATTATCGGTCGTGATGAAGTGCCGCCCAGCGGTTGGGCATATATGGCACGAAACATGTTGACCTCATGTCACATGCGACCATTCTCGACTAGTAGCTATCCTGGTATCTAGGACCTCAAGATAGCACCACTGCTTTTGCCTAGTCTTGGGGCCCATCTCTGATTAAATTGATTGTTCTTGGGTTCCAAAGCTTACTTTAAAGTCACCATTCACCCATTAGACTCAGTAAAAAAACTCCTACTTACATTTATCCTTACGGCATCTTCAGATCAAAAGGTCTCCGATAAAGGAGCCCCCAGGACCGTCGGGCATTGCCGCGCCGGCCAGACATGGAGCGTCCAATGATGAAGCATGACACCCTAACAGGTGTGTGAGGGCATTAAGATCTGATCTACAGATCTCCTAGAGACACGTACCCCAGCCATGTGGCACAACAGTCTACGTCCACTTGGCAGAAGAACTACCCATTTGTTGATTATTGTGCTATATAGGACATCATACAGCACGTCTGCGCCACTGGCACACCTAAAGCAAGCCCGTTTGGGCCCATCTGCACCTGCACCGTGCCCAGCGCCTATCCTCCTGGTCAATCGGATACCCAATTTATTCTAGAGATCTTCTGCTAACAACTAAGCCACCAGGTCAGGTTTTAACCTGTCCATTATTGTGCCCTTCTTCTGTTTCTGACATAATTCAGCTTACCCTTGAGGTCTGTAAAATGAGATTTAGTAATCTGAACTCTTGTGGTAAAGGGGATGGGGCATCGCGAAGTGTGAGATGAATGAGGAAGCCTCACCCATTAGTCCTAATATTTGATGTGGCCTGCTGAATGATAGGTCCTTGATGAAACATAATTTTAAATTTGCAGAGTAAATGGACTCTCAGCAGTCAGACCTGGTATTCGTAACTAAAACCTGGGCTGACAATGCATCAGGTACCGATCTTATTGCAGCAGTTCCTTTCGGACATACCCCATGAGAAGAGTGGTGGTTTAGCAATCATTTACCATGATTTATTTGCCACCACCTTTACCTCCATCTGCGTCATCAGAGGGGTTTGAAGCGCTCTTGTTCAACACAGAACCCACTAAAGCACAGTCCTTCACTGGCCTTCTGGTTTATCACCCTCCTGGGCCCAGAGCGGCCTTCCCACTGGATATTAGTTCACTTCTGGAATTGTCCATCCAGAAAGCAGATTTTTCAATCTTGGGCAATTATAATTTTTATCTTGAAAATCAGTTTTTCCCACACACAGTGCTAATAATAGACATTTTATCTTGTTTCGGACTTTCTCAGATTGTTGCTTACTCGACTAATCAGGCTGAGCCCACAGTTAATGGGCTATTCAGGAACAATCGCTTCATTACTAGTATACATACTGTCCCTCTGAAGTGGTCCATCCACCATGCTTTACTTTGGGAAATAATGCCTTCATGCAGAAGCCTTCCCACATAGACAACTAGAATCATACGAGTCTCCTCCCAAGCATGGATTAAGGTGTAGGCTTCAGATCTAAAACTTCTCTTAGCTGGAGCTCAGATTTCGGCAAGCTATGCGGGCTGGTTAAATTCGGCACTTAATGCACTTCCCCCTGCAAAAGCTAAAGCGTATAAGGAGTCAAAATTCTCTCAACCATGGTTTAATGAGGCACTCAGGACAGCAAAACAAGTCAAGAACGCAAGTGGAGGAGAGCCTATGGCTTGAGAGGGAAAGAAAGCACAGTGAATTGCTAAGAATAAAAAGTTCACCTTGACCTCCAAATCAGTTTACTATCTTGAAAACAAATGAAATCAGCCAGTAGATCTAACAAAGCACTTTTTCAAACTGTAAGTAAACTTACATTGACAACCACCAGTATAACTAAAGCCGTCATTAGTCAGGAGTTCTGACATTCTCTAGCTGGTTTCTTTCAGGAGAAAGCTACGTTGATTTTCAACAGGTTTTCCACAAGTTGCACTGGTAAAAATAAGATCAAGGTATTAGCTGATGGAAACTCTGGAAAGTCCATCTTTAATACATTCTAAACTCTCACAGTAGAGGAATTAAAATCAAACATTACTACCACAATAGCAGGATCTCCCCAGAGCCCCTGGCCATCCAAAGTACTGCATTTAGTGCCCGAAGTAGTGGCTATTTATTTGACCAAGATATTTAATGCCATGCTTAATGAAGGATACATTCTCACTGATCACTGGATCAAAACAACTACTGACCTATATTCTGACTTCCATTGCCGGCCAAACTGGTGAAGAAGGTCAAGAACCTGCAGATGGCTGCCTTCATAGAGAACAATCATCATCTGGATGACACTCAATTTGGTTTTAGGCAAAATTACAGCACCAAATCTACCCTGACAGTGGCGTCAGAGGAAATCAGGTCTTCCTTAGATAAGGGCAGCAATGCAGCCCTTATCTTACTAGATCTATCAATCAATCAATCAATCAAAAAATCAACAAGTCTTCTAAAGCAAGGCTTGTCACCCCGAGAGGTCTCCAGGTGCTGGGGTACTGCAAGCCATTTCGGAGAGCCATGTTAGTCAAACAGCCAAGTCTTGGGTTTCGTCCTGAAGTCTTTACGCATTGGGGAGGCACGTAGGTGAAGGAGTAATGTCGTTCCAAGACCTGGTGGTGAGGAAGGAGAAGGAACGTCCTCAGCAGCGGCTTCGTCGGATGCAGGGAATGTGGGCAAGATCTAGGGCGGAGGAACAGGTACTCTTGCCGGTCAGCGAAACGTCAGATGGTTGTTGATATAGTCGGGTACAGATTTGTGGGGGGATTTGTAGGCATGAGTGAGGAGTTTAAAGCAGTATCTTTCCTGGACAGTTACCCAGTGGAGAGCTTTGAGGAGAGATGCCCGTTCTTTTGGGGAGGTTGAGGATGAGACTTAATGCTGTATTCTGGATGGTTTGGAGGCACTTTTGGAGCTGTTTGGTGGCTCCGGTGTTACAGTAGTTAAGTTGGCTTGAGATAAGAGCATGAGTGACTGTTTTCCTGGATGATGTGGGGAGCCACCTGAAGATCTTGTGGGGCATATGCAGGGTGTGGAAGCAGGCAGAGGTGACAGAGTTGATCTGATGTTTCATGGTTAGTTGCCTTCCCACAAAAATTAAATGGTTGTATGCTCAGTTGGTGGGGGGTGGGAGAGGCGCAGATTACCGTGGGCCACCACATGTCATCCCTTTGAAATAGTCAATCATGACTTTCTGATTGACTGTGTGCAAGAGTCTAGGATTTGAAGGTGTGGCGCTGGATCTGCTGCGCTCATTTCTTACAGATCGGGTTCAATCTGTATGCTTTAATGGTTTTACATCTGTGCCCTATTCCCTGCCTTGCAGGTATTCCCAGGGCTCGTCGTTGAGTCCAGCGCTGTTCAACCTCTACGTCACCACTCTGGCCACTTTGATTAAATCTTTCAGACTATCATTAGTGCCTTATGCTGATGAAATTCAGTGGTGTCACTTTCCAAAAACTGCGCCAACATGAATGATTCATTTCTGAACTCCATGAGTGCAGTCAGTAAATGGATGGACAGTAATTGCCTTAAACTGAATTCCTCCAAGACAGAGGTTATCCTGTTTGGAACTAATACATCCTTCTGGTCTCCTGTATGGTGGCCTGATGACCTGGGCAGTCCTCCTACACCAGTAGACGAAGTCAGAAGTCTTGGAGTTATGAAGTTTGATAAACTTAATTTTAAATCCCAAAATAACAAGGTCACATCAACCTCCTGTCACGTCCTTCACACCATCAATAAAATAGCAAATGTATTCCCTCTGATCTTTTAAAAACTGTGGTCATCGCTTTAGTCTTATCCAGACTAGATTATTGCAATGGTCTGTACCAAAATCTTCCAAAAGGCTCTTTGAATAGATTGCAAATTATACAAAATGCAGCTGCTTGTTTTTTATTGAATGTCTGTAGATTCCCCTCTGCATCATCTGCCATCGGCAGGTTGAACTGGCAGCCTGTGAAGCAGCGGGTTGCTTTTAAGGCCTTAGGCTTTGACTTCAAGACACTTTATAGTCAAGGTCCTGCCTATCTGAAGGAGAAATTGAGATGGTATTTGCAGAGTGGCCCTCCACTCCAGCTCAGCCAAGATTCTAGTTGTGAATTCCTTTAAATGCTCCTCCTGGGGAGGCAGAAGTTTCATCACTTGCACTGCTTTGAACTGGAATAGACTCCCATGGGACCTTAAATCTGCTTCTTCTTTATCTTCATTTAGGAAGTTATTAAAAATATGGCTTTTCTGTCAATATAGGCTTAGGACCCCTATGACCATGTCACTTTAGTGCCAAGACATCACCGGTAATTTTTGCGCTCAATAATTATATCATTCACTCATTCACAAGTCGTTTCAGAATTGGGGTTGCCAGATATCCTAATGAAGAAAAGGAGAGATGCTACACGAAGTCCAGTGCATTCCAGTACTTTAAGTACCAACCAAATAGGTCTTGCAATGTTAGCCCTCTAAACTATTGGGTGCACAAAAGGGGAATCGAAGGCGCCAGGGCAATTTCAAATCAAAGGCACCGGGACAATGGCTGTCACGGTGACCGTGGTCATGACAGATCCAGTAGCATTTGATGGCAAATCTTTACATGCTGCCCTAGTGCTCAGAGATAAAACCTGGTGTATACCGGCTCTAGGAAAATTACAAAAAAGATTTTTACTTGTTTTGCCATGAAAAATAAGGGTGCACATTATCCACATTATCTCATCCAAAAATATGGTGTAGTGAAACAATATGTAGCCTATTTCTCTGCCATATTTGATCATGGAGCCAAGGCAATTGCTGGATGTTTAAAATTGATAACAGCAGTTTGTCTTTCAAATTAGCAAAGCGAGGGGGTTGTGATGGGTTATACAGTTATTGTGTTAGTCCCTCATTGATTGGAGATCTTTCTGGCTAGTATTCAAACTCAGGGGCAGATTTACAAGAAAGTGACGCATCTCTTGAGATGTGGATGGACAGATGCGTCAGAAATTCTGACGCATCTGTTGACGGAAAAGTCAGGCATTGCTGGAGTCGTGTCGCAAGCACGATGCAACTCCAGCAATGCGGGTTGCGGCCTAGTCCCAATACACTGCGTCACTCCTTACGCCTGCTTCAAGCAGGCGTAAGGTTTTGACGCAGTGGCGTCCTAAAAGTCATGCAGTGAAATCTTGTAGATTTCACTGCATCACTTTTACGAGGCTTCCCTGCGCGGGAATGCTTACCCTGCATACATTATACCTGACGCGCAGGGCTTTACAGCGTAAAGCATCTCCCTAAATGTGTCACTTTGTAAATGGGCCGCAACTTTTACGCCGCTGCTGCGTCACAAAAGTGGTGCAATGATGGTGCAAAAGTGATGCAAGGGGCTTGTAAATCTGCCTCTCAGTATTTGGCAAACAGCTGACTAAATAAATATGAACAAATAACCCTGGGGGTAGCGCCTATTTCAACCAAAAGATGCAATACCCTGAATCTTGCAATGCTTTTACCAATTGCAGACAGAGACAGTGATAATAAAGTTGGTGATCACAATTCTATTGATGTTACAGTGCACAAGACCAGACATATAGGACATAGGACTTCCCCTTGAACTGGCACATTTTATTTGTCGACGGTCTACACCATATTGAATATAATGGAAGTATTATACTTGTGTAATGTAATTGCAGCACAAGTAGCAGATCCGACTGCAATACTAAGAACATGCTGCTTATCCAATGGATTGAATGTTACAATCTACACTGACAGATAGTATGGTTCATGATTTCAGACAGTTGTGGTCAGAAAGGGATTTCATGACATCTTCTGTTATACCCCTATCAGAAAAGGGCCTCCGATTTTGAGCTTATTGAATGCATCACAACTAGCTAAGAAATTTTCAGTTAAGTATGCTGCTAACAAAAGTGGAGATGATATGGTAAGTTTAGGCAATAAGTACGCGGATCAAGTGGTAAAGTACTGTGCTTTTGAGTCTGCTACATTTGTCAAAAGAACAACGTAATATTGACCTTTGTTCAAACACTGAGTGAGCTTACAACTCTCCAAGACAAGGCACCAGAAGATAAATGGAAGAAATGGGAAACAGTAGGTTGCACAAAAGATCATAATGAGGTTTAGATAACAATTGAAAAGCAGTATATCTTGCCCAATTCAATGTTATCACCAATATCTAGGCTAATACATGGTCCTACACATATTGGTTCTGATGCCATGGTCAGACTTTTCAGTAAATACTAGTTAAATCCACACTTTAGAACTATAGCAGAATGTCTACGTCAACGTTGTGTTACTTACCAGCAGTTAAATGGTGGGAAGAAAACATAGGTGACAATGAGTCACATAGGAAAGTCTTAGGGCACATTCCCTAGAGTTCATATAGACTTTGTCAAAATGCTTCTTCACATAAGTTGAGGTACATTTAAGAGATTGTGTGTCCATTTTCTAGGTGGATCGAGGCCTCCCCAACAAGTCGATGTGACAGTATGACAGTAGGTAGCTAATATTGAGGGAGTTCATCCTAAGATTTGGTATACCAACTTCTTTTGAATCAGATAAAGGGACACACTTTAAAAGTGAGATCATGAAATTACTGCGCGCATCTTTACAAACTGAGCAAAGGTTCCATTATAGTTATAGACCCGATGCATCAGCAATAGTGAGACAAGTCAATGACACATTGAAGTCAAAGCTATCACACGTATGTGCCTATTCATCAATAAAGTGACTAGATGCTCTTCCACTTATGCTACGCCAGTTAATAGTGAGACAAGTCAATGACACATTGAAGTCAAAGCTATCACACGTATGTGCCTATACATCAATAAAGTGACTAGATGCTCTTCCACTTATGCTACGCCAGTTAAAAATACAGGACATTCTCCTCATGAGGTGTTGATGAGGAGAGAAATGTGAATTCCTTAAGCTGCACTTGTGAATATAAGTGATGACACTGCATAGGCCTAGCTAATGTGGTACACTCCATCTCTCATTGGGTAAGCTTGGCAACACCATTGGCAAAGGAAGAATTCCCCCCTTGTCTCCAACCCGGCAATTGGTTAATGTTGAAGAATCAGTTCATAAATCCTGCCTAGAGCCAAAGTGCAAAGGTCCCCATCAGTCCATATGGAAACCACAAATATAATTTACCAAAGCTTTGAGAGATTTTACAGGTCCAGGTCAGAGAGCTGATGTAGAGGTTAAGGAATTTGTGATTGAACTTGATAACTGGATATTAAAAGCTTTTGATTCCATCGTGCCAGTGAAAGTAAAAGTCAATAGAAGGAGACATCCTTCCTCCCCCTGGCATTCTCTGGAGTTATGGAAGGCGAGAAAGCTCTGTAAAAAGCTGGAAAACATTTGGCCCTTAGCTTATGTGGAAGAAGATGCCAGTAAATATAAAGCAGACTTGAAAACGTATAAGAAACGTTGTAGTTTAACAAAAAAGTCATAGTAGGTAAAATAATCTCAGAAGCTATTCATTCAGACCGAGAGAGTTTAGAATAGAAAAAGACTTATGCTTTCCAACTTCATCTAAAACTGAGATGGCGGCCTCTACAGAACTTTGAGACTCTATTGCAATTTGTTTGCAGAAACAAATAAGCAACATTGGAAAAGATTTCCTTTGGGGAAAAAAAGTAGGGGGAGTTACCAGTGAACCCTCTGATACCTTCACACGTGTTACTGACTGATTTTGAGCCCATAACAGAATAGGCAGTGAGTATCTCAGTTACAACAATTGAATCATTTTCCCCATTTGACCCATGTTCTTCTTCTTACTATCAGTTAGCAATGGATACCCTATCTCTGTCTATTACAAATCTATTTAATCTCGCTATCAGTTTGGAAGTCTGCCCTCAACAATGAAAAAATATCCAAATATGAGCTATCTTAAAGAAATTCTCTAGACCCAAGACAATATTCTAATTATAGTCCAATTTCAAGATTGTCATTTATTGCTAATATTTTAGAAAATTAAATTGGTAGACATTGGAAGAATCATCTGGAGATTAATAATGTACTTGACATAGCACAAGTTGGTTTTAAACCAATGCACTCCACAGAAACTGCATTGGCCTCAGTTGTAGAAACCATTAGATAGTGGAGGCAGTGCAGTGCTGATTCTACTGGATCTTAGCACTGCATTTGATAGAGTATCCCACAGTATAATACCCCAAAGACTAAAGACCTCAGGAATGCAAGGAAAAGTTCTGGAGTGGTTCCGAGCTTAATATTTTCAAAGGTGGAATGGCTTCTAATGGCTTCAAAAGAAATATTGCTGCATTTGGGTGTACCGTAAGGATCCATCTTAAGGTGCCCTTTGTTTAACCTAGACATTTCCCCTCTAGCAGCACTTATAAAATGTTTTTGTCTCTTTCTTATGTTCTACGGGATGAAGTAAAAACTACATCATAACTCCATAACTGTTTTTCATTGGTGATGAAATGGATAAACATTTATGCTTTTAAGTTAAATGGTCATAAGACAGAACTAGCTTGAGAAACAACCTGAGGTGCTCCATTCTTGCTTAAGAGAGGTGTTCGATTGGATGTCCAGGTCATCGCTCAAATTGAACGGATCAAAAACAGAGCTGATGATCCTGGGCCAGTCCAGTTTTGCCCTCTCGGCGAGCAGCTGGCCCAATTGTATGGGCACCCTGCCAGACCCAAAGGAGGAGATTAAGAGCCTGGGGGTCTGGCTGGAGCCGGATCTGTCCTTTAGGACACACGCCAAGAAGACCGCTGGCGTGTGTTATGGAATGCTCCGGTCGGCCCGCAAGGTTCTCCCCCTGCTGCCAGAACTCTCCCGGAAGCTGTTAGTCCAAGGCTTAATCATCTCTCGCCTGGACTACAGTAATGCACTCTTTCTCGGAGCGCCAGAGTCAACGTTTAAGATCCTGCAACAAGTGCAGAACGCAGCAGCAAGGCTGCTGCGGAACGTTCCGGCCAGGCAGTCAGCCAGGCCTGCTTTAAAAGAACTCCATTGGCTCCCTGTTAGGGAGAGAGTTACTTTTAAGGCCCTCTGCATCGCCCATAAGAGCATACAGGGGCAAGGACCAGCTATCCTGAAGAACATGATCCGGCCCTATAAGCCCACAAGAGCTTTACGCTCCGAAAATAAACATCTCCTTCAGACAAAGAGAATTAGGAGAGCCCGTTCAGGGGGCAGGAGTTTCTCTGTCCTCACAGCGCGCGCCTGGAACTCCCTCCCGCTCGCACTACGCTCCGAACCTAATCTTCTCAGATTCCGAAAGCATCTGAAAACGCATCTCTTTCCAGAATAAACACAGCTTCTCTTCTTCCATTAGTTGCCTGCCCTTGGTTCTATAAGCGCTGGGATGCCCCTGGGTAACCGTGCGCGGTATAAAATTCAATAATAATAATAATAATAATAACTATTGTGTTTTGGCTAACAACCGATTTTCAACACTTTTAAATTGGTGGCCTTCTGACTTGGTTAATCCTCCCACTCCAGTAAGGCATATTAGGAATTTGGAAACAACAATTGATAATAACCTGAATTTGAATATACAGATAAATGAAGTATCTGAATCATGCTTTCTGAAGAGGTTAGGTAAAATTCTTCCGATACTGCGTAAAAAGATCCACAAGAAAGCAGTCCAAGCAACCATTGTATCAAGGCTTGGTTATTGCAATGCTCTGCATTTAGGATTACCAATTACATCTACAATTAAAATTAATTACAAAGAATCCAGAACCAGGGTGTGACCACGAGTCAGTATCCCCATACCAAAAGCCTTACATTGGCTGCCCGTAATAAAATATTTCAATTCAAGGTTGCTCGTATGGCCCACAAAGCATACTATAAGTTGGACCCAGAAGTTGTAGCTGAAAAATATAAGGCCTATCTGCCCAATCATTCACCACAATCTATAGATGCTTAATTTTTACGGTTCCTTGGATAAAGCGGATTTAAAATGGGGGCAGAGCCTTTTCGTTTTTGCCCCCCCCCCCAGACTGTGGAATGCCCTCCTTTCTCACTTAAGTAGGAAGATAAATCTTTTAAAATTCCACAAATGATTGAAAACATGGCTATTTCAACAATTTTGAGCCATAGGTCCTTGGTCCTTCCAGTCTAATAGCACCAGGATACCCTATTTAGGGTAGTAGTTGCACTTTACAAATCCATTCATCATCATCATCATCACCATCATTATCTTTGTGACTAATACTGCTGTGAAATGTGCAGGCTTACCACGCATTTCACACAAAAAAGTGAATCATGCGTACGGAGAAGTGGTGACAAGAACCACTGACTCATAGAGTACAACTCAAGTTCTCTGTGTGGACCCAGAGTGTTGTGAACAACAATAAAGAGGAAATCTAAAAAATCAAATTCAAAATCAGAGAGTGAGACTGAAAATGTAAGTTTCAAACCCTCCCTGAAGTAAATCAGTTTGCAGTTAAAATAGAGAATCAAAGTGTCTCAGAATGAAACATGAACTAAGTGGCAAGTAAAGATGAAGATGCAGCTGTGGTCATAACTGGATCTGAAGAACGAACCATGAATTAAGAATTTAAATGGCCTGAGACAGTTAGAGAAAGAAAAAGAATGTTAAAGAAAGTCCAAAGACCAGAAACAATTGAAGAAAAGTCAGAGCACCTAGAGGTTGACTTTAAAGGCAGCCAGTAGTCAAGAGGTCAACAACAGTAAGAGTACCAAATAAAAAGTATGCAGCTCCTGAATGGTTTATTTGACTTGCACCAAGCCAGATGTTGAAGTCATCAGATTTACAGATTGCCAATTTTCTGGTAAAAAGCCTCCATTAATTAGATCCTTAATGGCTTTTTGATGGATTATTAAACTGAATTTTTAAATATTCAATATTTCTCCTTCTTGAAACATTCACAGTATTCATAGTTGGAGCAGATTTCTTTTTTTCTACCTTAGGTATGCAGTTGAAGATAATAGAGTTTTCATGAACATACATTGAGTTTATGCACTGAGCCAATTATCTGAATTTGATATGTGATTTTGCAACTTAAAATATAGTAGTTTGATTTTTGTTTTGCTTTTAGAATTATTCCTAGAAGACGTATGGCAATTAACTAGCAAAAGTGCTGCTCATTTTTCAAAACAGTTTTAATAATTCTATTTTTTAATTATGTTAGTTGGCTTACTGATAAGCTTGATTTCGCCAGTTGGATATGTCTTACCTCGAATTGAAAATGTTGTGTTAACACTATACATAATAGTATATGAGAAATAAAGTTTACCCAGAGGGAAAAATCTATAGGCAACTTTACGGACAATGTATATTCTATTGTGTAAGCAGAATATACTGAGATTATGAAAACATTTTGTCCTGCTTCTGTTTCAGTGGGTGTAACATATTTGAATCTTGCTTTGGCTTATTGTTTATCCTGCAATGTTTTTGTTATCATTCTTTGTGATCAATAATAAGAATGTAATGACGACCCAGCAATGCAGTCTATCTGTATTTAAAAGTAGCACTAGTCCATAAGCACCCCAAAGAGTTGATGAAGCACTCCAAAAAGTCGAAAAAGGTTAAGTTTCAATCTCCTTATTGTTAAATAATGCTAATAAATCCTTTTGTCCATAAACCATTTCTTGTCCCAATCTGCACTTTCTCAAGGCTATATATAGTAAACATATATCAATACATATCATATAAAAAGAATTAAAAACAGGTACATAAGTCACTGTCACTCTACCACTGAACATGAAAGCTAGCCTCCAACTATATTTCCATCATATCAGTTTTTACAAATTCCATCTACAAATACAATACATCTATGAAGTGCTGAAATTGTATTTGGAAGAAATCTCAAGATGATGAGCCAATAGAACTTGTTGAAAAGAGTGAGTGTGATCAGCTATGTGGTTGATGATAAGTATCTGACTAATGAAGGACCAATAGTTAGAGGAATATATTATGTCTGTGGCAAACTTGCTTACATTAACCACCCACTTCATTGGGAGGGAAGCTGTTATCTTGCTTTAGTATGTCCTCGTGTTTATCATGTGAGATGAGATGAGTGAAAAGGATGATGTTGTTGTTAGAAGGGTGAAACATGGTTTCAGACATGTTCTGATGGATGTTTGGTACTTTGAAACCTCCTATTGGTGTGTTGCCGTGAATGATGTTAAAATAATAGAGTTGTCTCCATTTGTGGATTTTTTGGCTACTTACACTGCAAGTACATTTACTCAAATGTATGAATAGTTAATGGCTATGAGAGTTTTTCTGTGGCAAATTCTCCTTGCTTTGGATATTCTTCTTATAAAAGAGGGTGAAGCCTGTTGTATATTGAGGGTTCAACATTGCTGTACTTTATACCTAATAATATTAAGCTAATTAATAATTATATAAGTAACATTTCTTATATTGTGCATGAGGCAAAGCATCTTGATGGTTTTTAGGAGACAGTTAGCTCATTGTTTACAGCGATAGGAAATGAACTTACTCAGTTTGGTGAGTGGTTTGACGATATAGTTGGAAGCATTACTCAGAAAGTCCTCAACCCATTAATAATCCTTCTTCTTTGTGTAATCAATTTCATACTTTTAACAACATTTTAGATTGTTTAAGAAGAGTCTAAATCGTGGGTGTGAAAAGAAGGTGCTGGCAAAAAGAAAAAATGAAGAGAAATGAATTTGAAGTGGAGAACATTAAGGCACATCCTACGACAATATTAAAATGTGAATTGAGCTGCAAGAAGATGAAGATTATGGAAACTTTGTTGTAATTTGATTCAGTTAAAAGAGTCTGATTTGTGATGATTTGTTCATCATCTGAGGTGGGATTTCAGAAAGATATTTCTAATTAATAAGTAATATTTGCTTGGTGCCCTGAATGATTTGGATTTGTAATGAATTTGCTGCACTCAACAGAACAGTTTTTTTTCCTTACGTAGGCTAAACTGGGCCCTAACTACAATTTGGAATTCTAAACATGGATGTGTTTTAGCTTCCTCACTCTTCACACGAAGTACAATATGTAAATGTAAAATGCTTGTGATGCTGGTTTTTTCCTGTCAATAATATGTTGGATCTTGGTAATCTCCAGAAGAAACTTTTCCTCTCAAATGAGACTGTTTAAAGTTATTTCTGCATGAAGCACAGTGAGGCCATTCATTCAATAAGTCTTTCATTGTTTAGTACTATCACATCTAATGTAATTATAGCAAATGGGGACGCATTATTATTCCTTTAGGGGGTGGTATTATGCGTTGTTGTATTGTATTGTGAACTGTGAACCATTTTGCTCACTTCCTGTGGACTGTATGATTTTGCTGTGTGTTAAACCTTGCATCCTTGGCGTGGTTCCCCCTAACTTTTTCTCTTCAGACGTCCTGTTTTTGTTGACTTCGTTTTTGCTGGCCTTAGGATTCTGCCGCTTTACCACTGCTAACCAGTGCTAAATCATTGGTACTCTTTCCCTAATACATGGTAACAATGGCTCATACTCAATTCGCATATTTAATTTTACTTATGTGGCGGTGCAATGGTGGTCTAACCACCCTAGTTGTAATAGGGCGGTCAGACTGCCGGTGTAGCTGTGGGTGTACTGCCACCGCCCTGCCCCCATGAGTCTGGTGGTCCATATGGTTGTATTGTTTGACCTGTGCTAGGTTAGAGTTCCTCTGTTTCGTGTTTTGAAATACTGTGTTTGTGTTTCTGGCACACATGTAATGGGAGTCTAAGTCATTAGCGAGACAATTAATGAATGACTAGTGGTCTTATTTGGTTTTTGAAGTATAGTTACTATTAAGTTAATGCAGTTTCTGCAAACATTTAACAGGACATTTATTCTCCTATTAATGAAGGAGTCAAGGACCAGATGATGTGAAAGCCTCTCACATTCCCTTCTTGATTGCTTGAGGCAATTCCAGTAATCACAGTGCCACCCTGCACTTAACATAATCTAAAAGGTGACAGGTGTCTTTTTAAGGGCGTCTTAGTTAGGAGGAAAAAGTCCAAAAGGGCAGAAAAATACTCTTGGGCAATCTCTATAACTCTTGATTGAAAATAGCGATCATGAAAGGAGTTTATAAGCAATTCACCAAAAACACCCTGGATCAGTGTTGAGAAAGAATGCAATATAAGTCTATCAGAACTAGATATCTTGGTAGAAATCCAGGTGAAAATAATAGGAAAAATGAGGGATAATGAAGGCTAACTAGGGCACTGAAGGGAACACAAAATAGTGGAACAAATGCATTGTGATACATCCATCTCAGGGCCAAACCTCCTTATATATGGTCAGTGCAGGAGACGACATCACAGGAAATAGGCTAGCACCATCTTGGTGTGGTAACTTTAAACAACAAATACTGGAAAGGCAATCATCCTGCCTAGATAGGAGTAATCTTAAGGCAAGCCAAACCAGATCCTTTAGAGGATTGAAGTATTTCAATTTGGTGAAAAAGAACCGCTTTTTAACATGCTGCTTCTCCTTCATGCTTCCATGCTCTGCCCACCATATTCCTGGCAGATACTCTATGGAAGTTGCAAAATATTTCTCAGAGCAAATGTGGAGATTCCAACCCTACAGCACTGACATGGAGTAAGCACCTTATACTAGAGATGCACTGCCTTCTCTTTCCGGGATGTGAAGTCCAGCTACCAGAGTGCTGCCTCTGGTAAGTCACCTGTCCTAACAGTATGGCACCCTCCTAAAGTTGCAGGCTATCAGGATGTTGATGACAAAATGACAAACAGTCAGACATGGGCATGAACTACTAAAGCTTCCAAGCAGCACCCCCTGGATAGATAGTTGTTCCACTGAGAGACATTTGGGCTAATCTAAAAAATAAAAGTAAAGAATTGCATGTTTCTGAAACCTAATATTCTGGGTGTCCTTAAACCATATGTGGTGATGGTTCTGAAGATAATCGGTGACAAACATCAAGAACATAAGGTTTCAGTTGTGCAGAATGAAAGGCTGGATGAATTATCCAACTGCAAGAAAACTTCAGATGAAAGGGTACAGGATTACTTTGATGATTGATGACAAATGGGCCACAATATCAGGGTTAAAACTTAATTGGCAATGAATGAACACAAAGGAAGTGAGTAGATAACCAAACCATAACATCAGGAGCACAAGAAGAAGAATTTGAACTTGACTTGGCCTCATGTTCTCTCATCTTGATTTGAGAATGACCAGCTGAGCCCCTGACTTCTTGACATACGTTTGACCTAGACGACACATGTTTCTTGTAGCAGTTGTAGTGTAGCTCCTATTTTCCCAATAGGCTCTGCGCATTGGAATAGTACCTACAGCAGTAAAGGCCTAGGCCAGACGTTAACTAGGTCTACTACTGTCGATACTAGACTTAATTTTTGGGTTTGCCAGCTAAGCTCAGAGTTCGCTAGAAACTTTCTCGAATGTCAAGGAAGGAATTAACTCCCCTGATTAGACAAGAAGGGATTTAGTTTCTGACAACCATAGAACATGACAACTTTGCTCTCCCCTAATCAAGAGTCAATCTCCAGAGTCGTGTGAGCACAAGGCAATTATTTTACTCAGTCAGTACGTGCATTCTTAGTCTCATCAGAATGTAGAGAAAAAGGAAGAGACGGGCGTGTTCAATAAAAGATGTTATTTATTGATCAGTCTCTTTTCTCGTACAAGAGAAATGGATCGATATTATTGCAATACTTATAGTTAAGTAAAGTGCATACATTAAAAGCAATAGTATGAAATAATACTGTAAAAACATTGATATGGTTTCTGAGCCATATGATGTTTAAAATGATTAAAATATATTTACATACACATATACATTTGACTAAACGTACTCAACTGGTGTTTCTAAATACGCCTACCCCGTGTACCTGACCTAAGTCTAATACGTGGGCGGGAATAGAAAGTTACAGTTTAAGTTAAGTTTGTTTTTGCCAAGTGAATAACTAAAGAATTCTCTAGGAGGGGTTATTCAGTTCTGTACCTGGAATTTAGGATGAGTGAGGAATGGTATCTCTTTCTCTGCTCTCGATATTCCAGGCTGCCTGCGAGGGCTACCCGGAAGCGCCGGTGCTGGGTCTCTCGGCTTGAGATAGCAGCGCGTCTCTCAGCGCGTCAGGAAGGCGGGGCTGCTGCCTGCGGGGTCTGCTTCTGCTCTCGGCTTCGGCAAGTATGGCTGCTCCGTCTTGTCACCACGCGTGTGTTTGCATAGGGCAAGGTCGGCAATATTTATACCTTAAAGGTGCCGGGATTGACGTAAGGATGGACATAGGTACGTCAATAAAGATGTCATACGACTTGCTCGTTAGCACATTCTTTACTAAAGTTCTCTGTGAAATCAAAACAATGGCCGCACGGATTATCCAGGTTGTCATAGGTTTGATTTGTTATGAGAACGTCGTATGCCTTATCAGGGGCTGGAGGAATGTCGCTTGTCTAATTAGATCTCAAGCGTTATGACCTAATCAGATAACACGTTCCTGTGCCGTAGTGTGACTGCGTCAGATAACGGTATCTGCATCATGGGGGATTTCTTGCCTCATGGGCTGACTGTTAGTTGACTAGCTAGGTAGTTTAACCAGAATAGGGTCAGGAATAGGGGGATCGATTCAGAACCTATAGAAATACACGACACCCACTCCACGCTAACTATGGTCATATCTACTAATCTATGCATAGTATAACATAGTACAACATACTATAGAGTATAGTGTATACCTTACCACCCCAAAATACATAAATGCATTTCGAAATTTTCAAGTATACTGAAAAATTGCAGTCATATATATTGTATGCACTTAAGCTATGAATTAAATGCAAAAGTAAACACGCATTTTATGCATTATTGCTTGTTGGTATATGAGAAATGCACATGAAATGGCTCCTAATATGGCTATACAGAAAAAAAGTCGAAACCATTTCATCACATAAAATATATTGTGAACATACCAGCGGGCAGCTAAAGTCTATATAAAGTCTATAAAGTATCTAAAAAAATAGAAATCTTAGTTCTCTAGGAATAGTTTCTTACTTTAAGCAGAAGATCAGTGTCCCGGGAAAAAAAATATATAGAAAAATATTTTAGGGGCTTGCTGAAAAAAGTTGCTGTCCGTGAACTGGATTGTAATTGTTCATGTGACTTTATTTTTAAAGTTGAAGGCCGAATTCAGGGAACGCCGTGTGCGAGTTTACTCAAAAGTCTCTATTTCTGTTCCGGAGAGAACATCATATCATTCAGGCTTTCGAAAAAACTGTCAACAGCTTCATGGGAAAGTTCCTCTAAGTCGGAAATAGGGGTAACCATGCATTCGTGCGCATGATTGTCTCCATTGACATTCTGATTTGCATTGCTGACAGAAGGTCGTACCTGTTCGATGCTGCTTTCATCTTGAACTTCACTACTCTTCAATCGCAGTGGTGAAGATTCCAGGAATGCCGTCATCAGAATTGGCAGCCTTTGAGGGCAGCACAGTGCGTGAACCTTGGTAGGAACCAGCAGTGTATCTGCATCCACCGGCGCATCCGATTGTAGCGTCAGACAGGTGTCTAACACGCATTCTTCTCCGCATAGCAGACACCTTAGTACAGGTAAAACACACCTTTGCCACATTGGTCGAAATGATAGAAACCAAGTCATGTTTAGGTCTCTAAGCCGGGAGAGTCCCAGGATTTTTGATATCCGGTCCCGGTATCCAATGGCTAGGATCGTATCTTCCATTGTCGCGAGAGTTTGATCTGTGACATGGGTTGCCATAACGAAAAATAAGGACTAGGAATAGGATTCCTGCAATTAGTCCCAGGATCAGGGGAAGTCCGCCAAAAATCGAATGGACGAAATCTGGAAAAATACCCAGTATGGCTTTGAATGGTGTTAATGCCATCGAAAATACTGTCTTAAATACCTTTGAGACCCCAGTGGTATCAGAAATATTTAAGACTTCGCTCAGGATTTCCACAAAATGTACGGGGGAATTAGTTGATAATAATGTATGTATCTCTGCAGTCGTCCTTGCGACTTGTAGATCATACGTTTCTTTAGATGACGTGAGCCTTGTAGGCGTCTGAAGAAGCACTGTTTTCATTCTGCTTAAAGTGTCTATTCGAATAGAAGTAATTTTCAAACTGGGCCATGCCCTCGCCTCCCTGTCTGGAAAGGAGCTGGGGAACAAAGAACGTCCACAGCACTTGACCTTCGCTGTCGTAGTGACGAGATAAGGAGTCCCGGGCATAAGACTGCAACATCTGCGGTCTACAATAAGAATGTAACTCCCATTATAGAGTCTTTGAAAGAATGGTTCTATTTCAGTTGCAGGTGCGCCTTGCTGGTGACATGAAAGGTTGTATGAATTCCCTTCACAGGCTCCGTGCAAACTAATACCGTTACATAGAAGCGTGCCGCTTAGTGACATAGCACAATTGTTGCCACTAAGATACACTTTCTGTCCTTTATTACTGATACATGCATGTGAATAGGGCAGGTTCCGTGTTGTTTTAAGGTACCCCTTTCCCAATTTCTCGTACATGCCAGCCTGTATATATTTTTGGCAGTATTGAAACCTGAAGGTTGAGATTGGAATATTTATGATTCCGTGGATTATCCATTCACTGACAGGTCGTTCTGACATTGTCATTGGTAATCTTTCTAGTTTTTCAATGCTCAAGATTGTATAATCAGCACCCTTCTGCGCCATACCGATTTGTCTATCAGTAAGGTTAAAGATTTGGAGTAGTGACGTTGTGTTGATTAAACGCCAAGGCACGTAGCCTGAACGCAGATTTTGTAACGTCCAGCCAAGCTGTACAATAGAACGCAATTGTGACTGACCATGTTGTAATAACAGTAAGTCTTGCGATAATATATCGATTGCTGAAGACACAATGCTGTCCAATGAAAAAATTCTGGAGGACAGAGTCATTAACCCATTGTCCACTACAGAAAGTGATTTTTCCAAATTAATACGGTCAATTTCCCGTATTCTTTCTGCTGTCTCAATTTGAGTAACCTTCCAGGCCTCATTGTATGCTGCATATACAGAGGCTGCTATGAAACGCTTTTGACGCTGTTTGCGTGGTCCCAGTATGAAATCACGCAAGTCAGCACCATCAGTAAGTAAAGTTAGGTGTTGCTTAATTTCAGGCAGTGTGGAAGTTTGTAGCCATTGAAGGCATAATTTGCCCACACTGTAGGTTGTTATTATCCCTGGGTGATGTCTTTGGGGATATCTAGGGTCTGGCCTGGTCATTTTGAAACCCTGTGTTTTATTCAGGAATCTATCTTGACAGTTATTTGTATCTGTGGGCCAGATCAACCATTGTTTCCAATCAGGATGTGTTCTGTTTTGGTTAAGTATATGGTTTATGTCTATTTCTTCATCTGTATCAGAGTTATTGCTAAACATTGTTGGCTTTGGAATAGACAGGTTATTTAAATCTTTGATTTTGGCTAAGCCAAGACAGGTAGTTTGTTGAACAGTGTCATTTAAAAATATCATTTGTTCTGGGATCATGCAGGCTCTAAACAAAGCTTCTAAACCCTGTACTTGCCATTCTTTCGTCCCCCAAACACTTTTCAAATCAACATTTTTGTCCCAATAATCGAATCCAAAAGTATTCATTTTTTCAAAGAATGAGTCAGAATAAATCCATTTTGTGTTGGTTATCATGGTTTTGGTCCCTGTCTTGTTTGACAATTTAAAATAAAATGTTTCCGCATTACTTGTGTTAAAACCTGAAAAATATGAATATTTGCCATACACGGTTCTTGAGCTCCCTTTTGGAGGTGTAGCACAATGTTCCCATTGATTAAAATTTAAAACATTTCTAGGTTGTGCAGATTTATGCAAGAAATGGTTACCATAATGGTTATAGCAGTACATGCTGTCATAATTTGTAGAACCCTGCAAATAATCATGTTTTGTAAATTTAGCAGACATTACTAAGTCAGACATCATATTGTTAATACTTTCAAAGTCCCAATCATCAGCAAATGAGTTTGGTTATGCAAAGTCACTCAAGGAGATCTTGATTTGGTGTGGATATTTCAGGATCTCGACCGGACCATAAATTTCATAGTCAGTGTTGTCCCAGGCTACCCCACCAGGTATTGGAATTGCTGTGAAGTTGGCTGAAGAAAGTTCTGAAGAAAGTTCTCGTTTCTCGACGTGTGAAGATGTGTGTGGTTTGAGGACCAAGTTGATGTTCTGACTTGCTGTGTCCATTTTAGCATATTTTCCCTCAATGAAGCGTCCCAAGGTAAATACCATGATGAGCCAAAGTATGAGGATAAATGCACCAAAACCCACCCAAAATTCAATCCATGGAGAAATCAGATATGTTTCTTTTAGTTGTTTCAAAAGTTCCTTTGCTTTGTCTTTAAAGGATTTTGGTGATGGCTGTGTCTTTTGTTCACTGAAGCCGTCAGAGGAATCATCGAAGTTGATGAAGTAACCAGATGCAGTTCTATCAATTGTTCCAATTGGTTCAGGATTTTTGTTTTTTGCATTTTCACTTGGTACTTCAGTATAGATTGGTGTGTCTCTGCTAAATGTTTTTATTTGGGTTTTCAGAGGTCTTAGTTCTATTGCATTGTTGCATAGTCCTTGTTGTTCTTCTGTAGGCGTTTCGAATGTGATGAGCCTTTTTGATAGAACCTCTGTACTGGTAGCAAACCTTGGTGTTCTGCTACTTATTGGGAGTCCACTTGGCCTACTGTTTGTTATCGGCCACATGTTGTGGTTTTACCAGGTCGATGGATACAACTCGGTTCTCCTTTTTTCCAGCAAGTGGCGGTAGTACAACTGATCTTGTCCCGTTGACAGACAAGACAGGAACTGCTTTTCTGTAAGAAGGCCCAAATTCCTTCTTTACCGCGATCTTCTCCCTGACTAGATCCCCGACTTTTGGAATCCAGACAGGTCTTGCTGGGACAGGTGGTGAATCTTCAGTGGTCGTTGGCTGTTGTTTCAACTGTATGTTGCTCAGGTCTTTTCTTGTTTTGTTTAAGTCCTGCAAAATAGCCAAACGGTCTTTGACATCAAAGCTTTTTTCTGTTACCACTGAAGTCTGACTATCAAGGTCAGAGATCAACATCCTAGTTCCGAATAATAATTCGTACGGACTGAATCCCTTCAGAGAATTTCTTGGCAAGTTATTTAGACTACGTTGGACACTTATTAGATGTTTGACCCACCCAGCTCCCGAACCTAATACCTTTGCCGTTATAGATTGCTTTATGTCACGGTTTTTTCTTTCAACAATTCCGTTCCCCTCAGGGTGAAATGGACAAGAGTACCGCAATTGCACGCCCATGCTGACCATGGCCTCCTTATAAGCCCGAGAGCTAAAAGCAGGACCATTGTCCGAATGCAGAATGCCAATTGCGTATGTGCCGATAAAGACCCGCAAATCTTTTATAACAGTTCTGGCGTCAGCCGTTCGCTGGGGCCACATCCATATGAATCTCGTGCATGAGTCCACTGTGACCAAGATATATTTATAGTTACCGTCCCTTTGTAAGGGACCGCAGTGGTCTAGATAAACACAGGCTAATGGTTTATCCGAGATTAGAAGGGGCGTCTGTGCTGGACGTCTCACAGTTGATACTTTCATTTTTTGACATATTTCACATGCTAGAACATAGTTCCTTGTTTGTCTTCTCATTTGCGGCCACCAGTATCTCTGTTTTAATAATGATACTGTGGCTGAGACGCCAGCATGGGTAGAAGCAAGCCCTTCGTGTGCCGCTATTATTAGTCCTAATCTGTGTTCCATGTTTGGAATTGCCCTATCCCCCACTCCAGGGATTTGAGCAAAAGGAACATTGTTTTCATCTGTTATGTATGAGTACTTTAATGGAAAGCCTTTAGGGAGTGGTTCTATCGAATCCTTTTCAGAAGCGCTGACAGCTTGTAATATTTCGCTGTCTATTTTTGTTTTTGACCGGGTGATGGCAGCTACGGAAGCCGTTTGCACAGCTGCCTTCGCGGCCTCATCAGCCAATGAATTCCCTGCAACGTGAACGCCATCACGTTGATGACTCAGTGTATGTATCACGTGAGTCTTTGGTAGTTCTTTTTGTAAAAGAGCTACTTGTTCCCATAGCATTTTATGCTTGATTGTGCCTCCTTTCGCATCCTTGAAACCATTTTGAAGCCAGATCTGCAAGTATTCATTATAAGATTGAACGCAATAATACGAATCGCACACTATGAGTGTGGGGAATTCTCGATCGGTATTTTCAAGCGCCATCTTGAATGCTAGCAATTCAGCTCGCTGAGCTGTGCAATCTCCTAGAGATTGGGTCTTAGTTAGGGTTGGTTTAAATTTCCCTTCGTGCCAACGACCTTTAACAATCGCGCACGCAGCACTGTAAGCTTGTTTACCCCCTACTGCGGGTTGTGCTGATCCGTCTGTATATATTATACAGCCGTATTGGTCTAGAGGCAGAATTTCGGTTGGCAGAGGACATTCGAATTCATATTGTAGAAATTCTTGTGTTTTTAAGTAAGGATCAAATTCGTACACCACGTCTGTTGCAGCAAGAGAGTTAGCCCATTGTATCCATCTCGGATGGAGTGCTTTCGCATTTGGAATGCTTGCCTTTGTTACCGCCTCTAAGGCTGGTATTGGTGTCACGATTATTATTCGTTTACCTTGTGCCAGGGCTCGTTCTTTTGCTATAGCTGTCTGTGTTGCTGTAAGAATTTTTTCCGTTGGGCTAAATTTCATTTCAGCCTTAGTGTACAAGTGCGATTTAAATGCAATTGGTACCTTATCTCCCTCATTAGAGGTTAGGTATGTGAATCCGCATCTCCCTGGGATGACTCGGATCACAAGGTTGCGTGTATTATCACGGGTTTCTAATTTTGTTTTAATTAGCATGTCTGTTTGTAAGGATCTCAAAATTTCTGTGTGTGCTTGAGTCCAACTGGATCTTTTAAAGTCTGGTTTAATTAGATCATAAAGGGGTTTGACCCTTTCTGCGTAATTTGCAATATATGTTCTTCCGAAATTTAGGAAGCCTAGAATTGACTGTAGGTTTTTTTGTGTTTTAGGAGCTTGGATTACGGCACATTTCTCTAGGAAATTGTCTGCCAGGCTTTTACCTTCACTTGATAACTCATATCCTAAGAATAGGACCGTCAGATGGGCAATTCTGGATTTTTTGAAGTTGAATTTGTAACCCTCTGCAGCGAAACCAAGTATTATGGTGTTCACTCTTTTCAAGTGAGTCTCCAAGTCATCATCTGTTAAGTAAATGTCATCGACATAAGATAATGCTTCATCATCATATTGTTGTAGTAATTCTGTTACTCTCGCTGAGAATACCCCCGGGCTATTCTTGTACCCCTGGGCTAACCGACAGAATTGTTTTTGAGTGCCATTTACTGAGAATGCAGTTAAATATCTGCTCTCTGGTGCTATGTTTTGACAAAAGAATCCGTTGGAGATGTCCAAGGTTGTTTTGTATTTTTTGCGCACTATGTTATTCATTAGTGCAGCACTGTGTGAGTTTTGCACTGCAAAAGTTTTGCAACATGTGTTAAGGTGTCGGTAATCCAAAACTAGACGGTACGAATTGTCTGGTTTGGAGACCGGAAACAAAGGATTGTTCATTTGTGAGGTGCAAGTTTCAATCACCCCCTGGTATTCTAGTTGATCTAGTATTTCATTTACTTGTTTTTTAGCTTCTTGCTTAATTAGGTACTGCCTTTGTGCAGTAGGTTGTGATTTTAACTGGATTTTGTGAGGAGGAGAATCCTCATCCCATCCTACATGATTTTTATATAAAGCAGGTGCTAAGGCCACTGCCCACTTTCTAGCAAGTGTATATTTTTTATGAATCGGTATTTGATTCGAGAAGGCAGGCATAATTACTTCTTCGCCATGAGGGCACTCCCTGACAAACTCTGGTGGCCAGTCTTTTTCAGCTAGAAGGATGTCATAGCCTTTGGATAGGTTATCCCAAAATAGTCCCCTTATTTTCCTAGTCTTATCTCCCTCTATACGTAATGTTATCTCGTATATTTTGTGGGGCTTGCTAACTCTGGTATCTGCAGTTTCCACTTGAAGATATTCATTCGTGTCCACTGTCTCCAGATGATTCATCAGGACTTTGCGAGCTATGCTCACCTCTGCTGCGCTGTCTAGCATTGTCTGAGCCCATTCTCCGTTTTTCAGCTGTGTCCTCAGTATTCTCGGCATTGTTAACTACCTTGATACTGGCTACCTTCTTTTTGGGAAATTGTAATTTCTTTTTCAGTTGAGCAGGTTCCTTGTCTTTGGACTTGGCGTGCTCTTCTGATCGTCCTCTTCTTTCCGATTTCTGCGAGGAAGTCTGAAAAGATTGAGAGGGACGTGTATCAATGTCTTGATATCTATCAGGTTTTTTAATATTATCCCTATTTCTAAGGTTATATCTATTCCCAGAGGGTTCACTCTGGGGTGACCTTTGTCTCGGGTTTGGAGATTTCTCTCTTCGCCTAGGAGACCTTCCTCTGGACTGGAATTTCTTTTCTTTAGGATTGGATTGTTTGTTTCCATCCCAGTTCTTTTTTGGTGAATTATTATTATTAAAAAATATTTTTTCTGGACTTGTAGTCAGTTGCGGTTTTACTGGTATTCCACCTAGACTATCTCTGCCTAGTTCTTCATAGGATTTTTCTATGATTCTGGCAATTTCAGCTGGTTGGTCTGCTATATCTGTCTCTTTTAACCTCTGGCGGATCGCCACGTTTGCTGCTTCACCCTTTATATTGGCTAGTAATATAGCCGAGACCTGCTTGAAGTCTTTTAGTAATTTCATACCAAGAGTTAAAGCAGGTTCTGGACCGTATTCATCTTGTATTTGTTTTAGCACATCTGGTATTACCGAAATGGATGGAACACCGTGCGTTTTTGTGTAGATGGAAGCAAAGACTGTACCCCAAGTGTCACAGTCCTCAATGTGTGGTGCGATTCCCATTGGGAGACATATAGTCAGAATTCTGTGTTTTTCTAATGGGGTGGTGTCAGGAAACACCGCCTCTATTTGGGTAATTTTCTGTGCCAACCAGAATGGTATTTGTTCCCGTTTAGCTGGAACGTTACCTAGGCAGGATTGGATGTTCTGTGGTGTAATTTTATTTGTGTTCCCCTGGTGAGGGGTCAGCTGTGGAAGTTTAATCGCTGGCTGAATTGTTGAAGTCCGCATTAAATACTGAACTAATTGTCTGTGAATTTTTAGTAGTTGTTTTAGCTGTATTAGCAGCTCTGCTGCAGGCATTCTTTCGATGTCTGGATATGGTGTGTATCCGGCTAGGACCGGCCACGTTGCTCCTGGTCTTCCTAAAGGACCGAGCCTTGTAATGTGATTATTATGTTTTAGGGCGCCATCAAATAAGAGCAAATGCTCTTGGAATTTGAGTGGTACTTCCACCTCCTCGAAAGGAGTGTACTCATTAGGAGGTTCCTCTACTTTGTAATAGTGGAAGTACTTTGTTATAGTATTAGCTGCTGGAAAATGTATCCATGTATAGTATACCTCTGTCTGCCGATATTCGTGTGCCTCGATTACGAATATGACTGTGCCACCTCTAGGTGTCAGTCCATTTTCTATAAGTTTTAAGGTTATAGATCTCCTTTTGGCGACCGGAATGAGTATTATATCCGCGTCTGCTGCTTGCATGGTAGCATCAGCATCTGCTATTTCAGTAGCTAATCTAGTAACCTCTCGTTCTTCATCGCTGTCCATTTTGCTGACAGGATGGTATTATGTTTATTTGTAGATCAGGTTTCTTTATGGAAACAGAGATTAGATGCACAATATTTTGGAACTGTTTTATCCTTCAACGTTGACTAGACCAAGAACCATACATAGGAGTTCCCTCCTGCGAGGTTTTGGAGGATATTATAACCTTTCACCCACTCCAGACGTCTTTGGAGTATTTGGGAAAAGGGGTCTGAGTGAGAAAGCACGACTGAGTTACTCTAAATGTCTTACGTTAGTTTTATCGCCCTTTCCAAACGCGTTGGGCGCCATGTAGTGTAGCTCCTATTTTCCCAATAGGCTCTGCGCATTGGAATAGTACCTACAGCAGTAAAGGCCTAGGCCAGACGTTAACTAGGTCTACTACTGTCGATACTAGACTTAATTTTTGGGTTTGCCAGCTAAGCTCAGAGTTCGCTAGAAACTTTCTCGAATGTTCAAGGAAGGAATTAACTCCCCTGATTAGACAAGAAGGGATTTAGTTTCTGACAACCATAGAACATGACAACTTTGCTCTCCCCTAATCAAGAGTCAATCTCCAGAGTCGTGTGAGCACAAGGCAATTATTTTACTCAGTCAGTACGTGCATTCTTAGTCTCATCAGAATGTAGAGAAAAAGGAAGAGACGGGCGTGTTCAATAAAAGATGTTATTTATTGATCAGTCTCTTTTCTCGTACAAGAGAAATGGATCGATATTATTGCAATACTTATAGTTAAGTAAAGTGCATACATTAAAAGCAATAGTATGAAATAATACTGTAAAAACATTGATATGGTTTCTGAGCCATATGATGTTTAAAATGATTAAAATATATTTACATACACATATACATTTGACTAAACGTACTCAACTGGTGTTTCTAAATACGCCTACCCCGTGTACCTGACCTAAGTCTAATACGTGGGCGGGAATAGAAAGTTACAGTTTAAGTTAAGTTTGTTTTTGCCAAGTGAATAACTAAAGAATTCTCTAGGAGGGGTTATTCAGTTCTGTACCTGGAATTTAGGATGAGTGAGGAATGGTATCTCTTTCTCTGCTCTCGATATTCCAGGCTGCCTGCGAGGGCTACCCGGAAGCGCCGGTGCTGGGTCTCTCGGCTTGAGATAGCAGCGCGTCTCTCAGCGCGTCAGGAAGGCGGGGCTGCTGCCTGCGGGGTCTGCTTCTGCTCTCGGCTTCGGCAAGTATGGCTGCTCCGTCTTGTCACCACGCGTGTGTTTGCATAGGGCAAGGTCGGCAATATTTATACCTTAAAGGTGCCGGGATTGACGTAAGGATGGACATAGGTACGTCAATAAAGATGTCATACGACTTGCTCGTTAGCACATTCTTTACTAAAGTTCTCTGTGAAATCAAAACAATGGCCGCACGGATTATCCAGGTTGTCATAGGTTTGATTTGTTATGAGAACGTCGTATGCCTTATCAGGGGCTGGAGGAATGTCGCTTGTCTAATTAGATCTCAAGCGTTATGACCTAATCAGATAACACGTTCCTGTGCCGTAGTGTGACTGCGTCAGATAATGGTATCTGCATCATGGGGGATTTCTTGCCTCATGGGCTGACTGTTAGTTGACTAGCTAGGTAGTTTAACCAGAATAGGGTCAGGAATAGGGGGATCGATTCAGAACCTATAGAAATACACGACACAGTCTTCATATGTGCAAGTATTCTTCCACAGTCGAGGTCTCCCCTTTTAAGCTCCGAAAATCAGGAGGACCGTTTTGTTCTATGAGGGTCGGACTCTGGCTCATAGATACTGATTTGGTATGGTGACTCAATCCCTACATGCTCATGTTCCATAGTCCCAAACATAGTTCTGTTCTCAAGCAGAATGCCTGCAACATTGCGACACCAACGTTTTGGTCAGATACTTACTGGCGGGAACCCTGAGTAGTGCCTGTGCTTGTCCACAACACCCTCATACCTTTTAGTGGCAACATCCTTGGTGTTAAGGGTGTATCCTCCACAGTTTGTAGGGAACACCTAGCTCTGTTGGTTTTTCAAACTTGAATATTGACCCAGTTTGTGCAACACTTTGAATCCATTATTAATTAATTATGGCGCAACCTGTTGCTATTGCAGCTATCAGCCGACCGACAGTCCATGCGCATTTGAGACACCTTGGAGTCCCTAATGTGAGAGTTTCGGTAACCTTCGTAGTTGGAGCAGACGCAGCATTCCACTTTGAAGTTTTTTATTCTTGAGTCACATTTCCAGCTGTGGATGGTAACACTAATACCTTTCATACATACACTATCCCACAAGCACATGCTGCATACAGACCTTATGCGCATACTGCAATTCCTCTAAGGCTAGGAGCACCAGACTTGGTTTAATGGAGCCCTTCCCCATGTCCCTGGGCCACTTCGTATGGGTTGTCTCAACAATGAGGGGGCTACTTGACCAGAATTAGCTGGGTATACACCATACCCTGATTTAGTTACTCTGAATCTCTTGCAAACCCAAGGTTTGTACGATGTCCTCGTCATCTTACACAGAGGTCTAACTCCATTTATTTTGTGTACATTATTAGCTGGTCCAGCTAGACTTGACCTGCATGTGCAAGCCCAGTTGCCTGCAGCACCTGTTATGAGTCCTGTGATTATTCATTCAGTTATGGGCAAACAGCATACTGATTATGACGTAATACCATTTTGGATTTCCCCAAAAATGGATGAACTTGAACCTGTGTTTCCCGTTACAGGACCACAAGACAAGCATAGAATTTTAACTATGTGCTTACCCTCTGGACTGGTTCCCACACTATTTGACTGCAACACCTGGGGGACTATTTATGCCACTGTCTATACTCTTTGTCATGGTACTCCCTTGTTGGCCCTTCTACCCAATGTTCTCAAACAAATACAGAATGAGCATGGGGCAGTTCCTTGACTCGATTTGGGGATGAAACTAATAGGTAATTTCCCCATCATCTGCAAAATTACCCTTTCTAATGTTAAAGGTGAACCAGCATCTTTGGTTATACAACAGAGATTTGTACGCCACAGCACTGCACTTCACACCGCAACCCCGATGCCTGCTGATGCCGGCGCTCCGGACTTCAAATGGGAGGAGTTTGATCTCCAACGCTTGTGACTTGAAGGGCCAGATGACTCCTACACCGACCTCTGGAATCAACGCCTGCTAATCCCAGCCCTTTGGAGCACAATGAGAGGTAGCTGCTGAGCTGCATTTCTAGAAGTACTGCTTTGCGGGTCTTCCGAACACCGTAGCTGGTCTGCAATGAAGCCGGAACTGTTTGGATTTGTGGTTCATTACACCGTGATACCCCCAGATGGACCTATTGACTTCAAGCAACTGTATTTTAAGTCCGTTTTTGCTTGCTGATATTCCTAAGAACTGTATGGTGGATTTTTATTGTTTTTGGTCTTGTTTTGCACAGATAAAATACCGGATATTTTTCACAAACTGGTGTGGTGTTCTTTTGTAGTGTTTTTAATGTATTACTGTTGGTTATGTGCAAATGCTTCAAACACTGCCTCTGAGATAAGCCTGACTGCTCGTGCCAAGCTACCAAGTGGGTGAGCAGGGGTTATTTCATTGGTGCATCCCCCTTACCCTCACTAGAAATAAAGGTCCCTACTTGGACTGGTTAACAATCTGCCCACTAGAGACTTCCATTTCTAAAAATGACTATTTACATTTTTGGCGAAAAAATTAGTTCAGAGATTCAAAGGGTAGCACAATCAAGCACACACCTTTTGGGTTAAAGTGGCAGATCTTAGGTTGCCACAAACTCATGACATACATACATTGAGTCATCAACATGTGGGAGCACGTGCTGTAGGAGATTCTCTGGCTGATGAAGCAGCCAAATATGCAGTAGCCACAGCTAAAATTATGGCAGTCACATGCTCTAAAACTCGTATCGATAAATGATATCTTGTCTGCCATGAATACACTTAAAAACTGCATCACTTCAGCAAAGGGCTTACCTCCTAAATACTCTTTTCACTTAAATGACCAAAAATGACCTTTTACAACTATTCCTGGGGTTGGCAATTGTTTGATTCCCAACAAAGACCGCAGCCATGCTTTGATTGTTGCCGCACATGAAGGTGTGGCTTTCGCTCATCTGCCACTATTTCACTCTCTTACAGTAACTCTATTGGTGGCAAGGCTTATACCAACAGACTAGAAAATATGTCCTGTGTTGTGACATTTGTCAGCAAATTAAAAGCTCCACTGTGTCTCGTCCACCGCAGACACATCTATTAATTTCCAATAACTCTTTTGCTGTATTTACTGCGATCATTGTGGTCCACTGATTTTGGATACTGCATTCAAATTTATCTTGGTTAAAGCTGATTCTTGCTCTAGATTCCTCTGGGTTTGGCCACGGTGCTTGGCTGAGGCTCGAACTGTTTTTAAAGGCCTGCAAGTATTTATCAGGACTCATGCAAGCACTGTGCTCCCCGCAGACCAGGGTCCGGCTTTCATCTCTAAAGCATTCTGTGATTCAATGACGTCCATGGGTGTACAGGTGCATTTTTCTTCTCTATATAGGCCAGAGAGAAATTCTGTTGTGGAAAGAATGAACTATGACTTACAGGAGTCCTTAATAGCTAGAGTATTAGGTACAGGGTGTGGTTGAAGTACAAACAATGGTTTCCAGCTGGCTTCTGAAAGTTGGAGATCTGGTTAGCGAGAAGGTGGTGATTACCAAGGAATTCAGCCCAATGCACCGTGCTCCTGTTGTAGTGCTTGGCATACAGGGTACACAAACTGTCATCTTGCCTTCACTTCCAGGTTCTAAAGACAAATGCTTTGTTTCCATAAACATGTCAAACTACACCATGTGGCTGATGCTCCATAGTATCATGAAGTGTTTATACACTTCCTCCAGACTTTCCTTTGTAGCCCATGAACACCACCGTAGCTAATTCTCCCTGGCTGATGGGGGAGGGGGGCTGAGTACTCATCCAACAAACTGACAGAAATTATAACTGTTTCTACTATTGTGTCTTCTACAGCGGATGTCATTTATACGGATCCTTCAATGCTAAATTCTTCCCAATCTGATTTTCTGAGTCCTACTGCTGTGCCACAGCCCCCAGTTTTCCAGGCTGAGTACCTCCGGATACTATATGGATCAAGATGATTTTACTTCAGACAGTTCTGTTTTGCACGGATTTGTATTTTTATTTCACAGTTGAAACGCACATATCTAGTCCCACCTTGGATTTATGTGTGGATAATACTCTCCCTAGTTTTTTTGTTCATGTTGATTGGATTTGTGGCAGTTTTTTCCTGTTAATCAACGGTCATTACCTCCCGGAACATTCTGCCATGGAACTGGTCAATGGGATGTTGCCCCCGATTCTTCTTTGCATAAACTGAAAGAGACTTATCCCTCGCTAACCTTTCAACAGTTCCAGTGACTGAAGGGATTATTTGAGATAAAATTCCTTTTGAAATATTTGGCCCTACAGAGACCTTGCAGATACCATATATGTTCAAAGTTTCTATGGGTGATGTAATATCACCTGGGTTACATTCGGATGAATTAGGATGTTGACACTGTAAATTCTATGCTTTCAGAGCTGGTGTATTATACTGTTTTTGAATCAGAGGATCTATATATTAATTCGGCTAACTATGCCAATATGTTTTGTTATCATCATTATGGACATCATTTCCTGTACAGAACCAGTAGTCAGCGTCTACAATATAATTATACACAATGGGAACATTGTCAAACTCCCCCACCAGGGAGCTCCACAAAGCCAAGAAACAAGTTAATGTATTTTACAGTATATGACACTTACAAAAATATATGCTGACACAGACCAAGCTAAAATATACAGCTTTATTTGGCAACTAATTGGCTCTTAAAGGCTATGAATATTGGAAGGGTACGATTGATTTGAAATCAATTTGGGGAACAAAATCTTAACAGTTTTAGGGAACGGAAAGCTTATCTTGAGCTGTTTTTTTTTTCAAAAACCTTTATTGATTGTATGCACAGTGTTACAATGTAAGGGAGAGATATATCACATTCCAATTATAGATGTCTTTGACGCATATAGTACAATTTCACGTGCTTTCATGTATACAATCCAAACTTACTCCCACCCCATTTATCCCATAGTCAATTCTATTCAAGGAACATATAAAACATAACTGTCCATTCCCAGGTCTTTCCAGTCATATATGCAAATGTAAGCATAGTGAAGTGCTATGCTGTATTTGAAGTCACCACACTCCTTTGGAACCAAGCGTTATAAATACTGAGCACACATTATCCCGCCACTCCTCTTCCCCTCCCCTGGTGAGTGCAGCACTGAGGATCTCGTCGTTCCCAGCTCTCCACCAGGACACCTCAGCATTCCGCTGTGTTAATACATGCCTCTTAAGAATGCTCCTGTGAGGTTTGGGAGCATGATCCCGCCCCCGGTGTGTCTTCCTCCTCCTCCCTAGCTGCCTCTTGTGCAAGTAGGTACGTTGTGAGAGGGCTCCAAATATCCTTAGGGCGTGATTTGACGGGAAGCATGTCTGCGTAGTGTTGCATGTGATCCTGCCATGTGGACATGGTATGTATCCAGTCCTTAAATTTCGGAGCCCTGCCTCTCCCCCACCGAATCGCCACCTGACGCTTTGCTAACAGTAATCCCATCGCTATAAACTTCTTATGTATCGTCTAGATTCCCTGGGTCAAGCCCAGGAGAGCCATGAGGGGACACGGTTCTATCTGGGTACCTAACATGGTCGATAATCCCTGAATTTTTTTTATCCAGTATGCCATCACCTGGGGGCACCTCTACGCTAAGTGGAAAAATCCTGCGTCTTGCTGGCGGCAACGAGTACATGCATCACTGTCCTGAAGGCGGAACCTGTAGAGCCTAGCCGAGGTGTGGTACAGGCGGTGCAGAAACTTAAAGTGGATGAGGCGTAACCTATTATTGCTAGTCACTGCCTCCGTTTGTGAACAACCAAGTTCCCACTGGTCATCAGTCAGAGTAACATTTAAATCAGTATCCCATTCCTGTCTAGCTTGTGTCTGGCTGGGGACGGTGAACCGCGCGCATGGCCATAAAGGAGAGATATGGTATGCTGGGGGTTATCTGCCTGCAATATGGCATGTAATGGGACTAATGTTTCAGGTTCAATCGGAAAATCACGAGCTGCAGCTTTCATGCTCCGCTGAAGATGGGTGTACATGAATGTGTCCATTGTCGTCAGGTCATAAGATTAAAAAAATGTGTCTTTGGTGCGGAACTGCCCTCCCACATAGAGATTCCCCCAGGTGCTGTATTTAAGTTTCTCAAGCATCTTGCAGCAGATCCCTTCATAGGTGACTTGCAAGAGAGGGTTGCGCTGTAGGGTCATCTTGGGTGAGTATAACATGGGTATCTCTAGCCTGCGAGCTATATGCTACCCCGCCAGTATAGTGCAGTCCACGGTGGACGAGTCGCGCTCACGTTTCTTCACAGCTGTGAAGAGATAGCCAGGGCCATATAACCATCCTCCACTGCTAAATGGGGCATAAAAGATGGGGGATGAAACCAGTACGTGGCAAAATGAGCCTGTGCACAGTGGTAGTATAACTCAAAATTAGGGACATCATACCCTCCCTGATGGTATGGCAGTGTTAAGGTGGTGAGGTTCAGCCTTGCCTGTTTCCCGCCCCATATAAGCCTCGTAAGTTGCGAATTAAACGTTTTGAAAAAAAAGGCCCCATGGTGATAAGGTATGTTAATAAAAAGGTACAATAATTTGGGGAGCAGGACCATTTTAATTAAAGAGATCCTCCCTGCCATGGAGAGTAGAAGGCGCAGCCATTTTGTTATGGTGTCCGTGATTTTATCTATTGTTGTGCCATGATTGAGCCGCATGAGCGCATCTCGATCTCTAGTGATACGTATGCCCAGATATTTCACCTCGTCTTCTTCCCAAACCAGTGGGTAATCCAGCTGGTGCTGCGGAGTATTATCGGTAAGGGGGAAGATTGCAGATTTAGACCAGTTAATTTGCACCCTGGAAATGGCTCCAAATTTAGTTATCTCTCGAAGTATAGGGTTTAAATTATCTTTGGGTTTATGAATATATAGCGTCATGTCATCTGCATATAGGGAGATGAGTAGTTGCCGAGATGGGTAAATTAGCGCTCTATTATTATGATGTTGTCGAAGTTTAGCGGCTAAGGGCTCGATGGCAAGGGCAAATAATATGGGAGACAGGGGGCAGCCCTGCCGTGTACCTCTGGACACAGGGAAAGGAGTAGACTTAGTCCCGTTCAGGAGCACTGAGGCCAGCGGGCGAGTATATAATAATTGGATCCACTGGAGGAAGGCAGTAGGCATCCCCATATACCCTAGCGTGCCCATCAGGGAGTCCCCCTCCAGGGAGTCAAACACTTTGGTAGTGTCAAGGAATACAGCCACCGCCGAGCACCTCGGATCAATGTCCTGCATTACCGCAGCCAAGGTGCGGAGATTATGTAATGTGGCCCTGTTTGGAATGAAGCCAGCCTGGTCGGGTAGCGCCAGGTGTTGCATTAGCAGGTTGAGCCGGGTCGCCAAAACCTTAGCTAGTATCTTGGTATCTTGGTATCGCAATTTAAGAGAGAAAGGACGGTATGAATCACAACAGTGTGAGGGTTTCCCCGGCTTTAATAAGGACATTATAAGTGCCTCTCGCATCATCATGGGTAGACCGCCCCCCTCTAGCACTGCGTAATACACCTCTTTCAAAATCGGGGCCAGCACGGTGACGTATGTTTTATAAAATTCTATTGGTAGTCCGTCAGACCCCGGAGCACGCCCAGACTTAATCTGCATAATAGCTTCCGTTATTTCGTCAAGCTCTAAATCCAAACTGAGAAATTTCCTTTGGGTGTCTCCCAACCAGATTAGGGCAGTGTCTTCGAAGTAGTCAGGCAGGTCTAGAGGGGTGCCTCTGTGGGAAGAGTATAGGCCACCATAGTAGTCTCTGAGCGTACGTAATTGGTCAGGGAGATTTCTATGTATGTCGCCTTGCGCATCTTGCAGTTGCATCACATAATTAGAGAATCAAGTTGAGTGGACCGCAGCTGCCAGAGCCTTTCCTGGGCGATCTCCTTCGCCATAAACCTTCACTATGTGGTGTTTCCCCCAAACTTTGCACTCTCTGTCAGCCAGTTCTTCATATTCTGTAAGTTTACTGCGTATGGTGGCTCTGACACCATTCGCGTCAGGATCTGAGCTCAGTTGCTCTCCAATTGTTTAAGTTCTCTTTCTAGTGTGGACAAGATAGTACGCAGTGACTTGAGTATACCCCCACCTTTGGATATGCACCAGCTCCTAATGGTGACCTCGAATGCTTCCCAAACAGTCGTGATACAGGGAACGGAGTCTAGATTACGGTCAAAGAAATCCCTGTTGTCTTGTTCTAGCTCAGTTCTGAACACCGCATCCTGAAGGTGCAGCGGGTTGAGGCGCCAATTATTATATGGGGAGTGATTGAGGGGTGCATGTAACTCAACTACGACCGGGGAATGATCAGAGTGAGTGCGTGCTAAGTGGGTCGCTCGTCCCAGCCAATGAGCTATGCCTTTGGAGACGAATAAATAATCCAGCCTGGCCCGGGTGGAGTAGAATGCCGAGAAATGTGTTCCCTCCCGCTGCGTGGGATGTAGATGCCTTCAGGAGTCAAGTAAGTAGTTCTCATCGACAATGTCACGCAGCAATTTCTGGGTGGTCGTGTGATGTGCTGGGGAGTCTCGGGATCTAGCCATACTGGGGTACATAACAGTATTAAAATCCCCACCCCAGATAATGTAGGTGGATCCTATCTCCTGAATTTTGCTCCATAGACGGAGGTGGGTCTCTGAGTTATCTGTATTGGGCCCATAGTAATTAGCGAAGGTTACATCATGGGAGTGAAGTCTGCCCCAAAGTAAGCAGAATCTGCCTTCTGCATCAGCTTCCGAGCCACTGGAAATGAATACAACCCCTTTTTCTACGAATATGGCCACCCCCCGGGAATATGTAGAGTATGACACAAAACTGCGGTGTGCTGCCCATCTCGAGGCGAATTGGGGAGCTGTGTTGGAACTCATATGTGTCTCCTGCAACATAGCCACTGTAATGCGGTGCCTGTCGAGGTAACCTAGAATCTGCCGCTTTTTCCTAGGGTCATTTAGACCTCGTATATTCCATGATGCAACAGTGATACTATTGATGCCTCGTGTGTCGTCAGCCATTATACCATGTGTGACATTCAACATAAATCGGTGCGGTGACAATCCCTGTGGACTAGACAAGCTGTAGTGTAGTAACAGGCAAATAGCATCCCCCCACCCACACCGGCTCCCCCAACTTGCCGGATACAGGTCCCTCCCTCTCCAAATGCCCCAACTTAATGGAACTACTTGTTATCCCCATAAACGTAACTTCTCGGGGATCGCCCTCTCGGGTACACGCTAGGGGCTCACGACCTGCCCACTTCCCTCCATACTCTCACCCACCCACTGCACCACCTGTTGGCAGGCAGTCACGGCGGAACGGAGGCAAGTAGCCAAACCAGATATCATACCAAATAGTACGTATAGTAATACATCATGAATGTAGTTTGTTTCGCCTTTAGTCGAGCAATAGTTAGAGTTCCAACAAACATCTCTGTTCAGTACACATTTCAGTTAGGGTCCGATCCAGGCATCGGGAATCTGCGATCTCTTGTTTCTGACTCTGCAGTAGCGGCGATGGCGTCGAAGGTAATCTTCAGCTTGCTGTGGAGTTGAGAAGAAGTGCTGTGATCCATGATGAGTGGTCTTCAACTTCGCCAGGTACAACATGGCGTAGGGAATTTTCTGCTACTGTAGTTGTTTCCTAACTGTTGCAAACTTTCGCCTGGCGTCCTGTACCGTCTGCGTAAAGTCTGGGAAGAAGGAAAACGTTGTGTTTTAATGGTGCACCTGACGCTTCTCCCGGGCAAGGCATAGCACTGCATCCCTGTCGCGATAGTTTAAAAAGCGGGCTATCACAGGGCGTGGCGCTGCCCCCGGAGGCGGGCAGGCAGCAAGAGTTCTATGGGCCCTTTCAACTGTTAGATGCGCTGAGAAAGCCTCTCTGCCAAAGAGATCCACTACCAGTTTCTCAATAAAGTCCTCCATATGCCCCGTGACTGTAGTTTCCGCTAGGCCAAGAATGTGTACATTGTTGCTTCGGGAACGCGCCTCCAAATCCTCATTTTTATCGGCAATTATTTTAAGCAGTTTGTCCATCTGCGACATCTGGTTTTTGCTTGTTGTGGCGCCATCCTCCAGAACGGATACTCTAGACTCTGCCTCCTTGAGGCGCTGTTCATGTTGCTTCATCTTAGTGACCACTGAGTCCATCCCAGCGTTCATCGTGTCCATTTTGGCATCGATAGATGTAAGACTCTGCTGCATGCCAAGCAGGATCACCTTCCAATCTTCTTCAGGCGATTCCGCATTGTCTGTGTCTTCCTGTTCCTCAGTGCGCGATTTGGGGGTCTTGCGCGCCTCAAACGGAAATTTGGTCTGCTTGGCCTCTGAGCGACCCATGGTAGCGTCTGTTGAGCAAAAAAAGGGGGGTCAGCGTAACTTCCAGTAGTACTGATGTTCTTTAGTCAAATATTAGGGAGATAAGACTGTAGGGCCACGGGAGCTTAGAGCTGTCCACATCCGCGGACGAGGCAATGGTGATAGCGGTAGCACAGCGGCGCAAGATGTCATGCATACAGAACCCACCAACACCACAACTCCCCGCTGCACTCAATAGGGGCATAGAACGAGAGCAGGGTCCCCAATTCACAAGCACTGGCGTCTGGAGGCGAGGCGAGGAGGGCACAGAAATAGTCCAGAGAAGGCACCCCACACTCTCCGCAATACTCCCGGGCCCAAACCTAGCTATGGGTATGCATCCTTCTGCTACACACAGTCCTCACCAGTCCCCCATGGGCGGCACACTCAGCGTCCATAAATGAGGTGCCTCTGACAGCGCACCAAGGCAAGAGACGAACAGTTTACTCACTATTTGGGCTGGGGATGTAGGAGCCGACGCTGGGCTGGTAGAGATCATTACAGGCAGCAAGTGAGATGGCCGGCAGTGTTTAGGCGCTAATCGCTGCAATTTACAAAATGGCGGCCGTCACTCTCATTGGGTCCAGAGCAGCGTGGGCGATCACAGATAGGGCCAGTCATGATGCAGCCATCACGAGTGTAGGAACCGGGCGGCGCCCCGGACCGGAAAGGGCATTGTGAAATACTTCTGTGCAGCCCCCCAGTGTCTCCTGTAGTCTGGTGGCCGCACTTGTCAGTATTGCAAGGTCGTGCCGCACCTCCATTCCGCTGCGCGACCACTGTCCCAAAACATCAGAATTGGGTGCAAGTGAGCTCCGCGCCGCTGCACTCACCTCTGGAGCCCCCGCTCGCCGCCGCTCCCAGCCGGCGTCCCGATGCAGTGACTCCTCTCTGTGTGTGACTGCCCGTCACCCCGGTCCAGAAGCCCGCACAGCCGCGATGATTCCTGGGTGGGCGGGCGGCCTGTCACAGGGCACCATGGGCTACACACCGCTCTCCGCCTCCAGCGTCAGTCCGCCCCCTCACCTCCGCAATTCAGGCGATGGTCACAAGTTTGATATCAGCGGCATCAGCAGGAAAAGCCGGTTCGCATGGTGGACTCTAAAGTTCCTATCGGTGATGCAGGATAGGCTTTATGAAGAGTCTCTGGCTCGGTTGGGCTGGAGCCTCACAGGCGCGCTGCCATTTTGGTCATTGCACGGTGTTCGGAAGACCCGTTATTTCATTGGTGCATCCCCCTTACCCTCACTAGAAAGAAGGGTCCCTACTTGGACTGGTTAACAATCTGCCCACTAGAGACCTCCATTTCTAAAAATGACTATTTACATTTTTGGCAAAAAAATTAGTTCAGAGATTCAAAGGGTAGCACAATCAAGCACAAACCTTTTGGGTTAAAGTGGCAGATCTTAGGTTGCCACAAACTCATGACATACATACATTGAGTCATCAACATGTGGGAGCACGTGCTGTAGGAGATTCTCTGGCTGATGAAGCAGCCAAATATGCAGTAGCCACAGCTAAAATTACGGCAGTCACATGCTCTAAAACTCGTATCGATAAATGATATCTTGTCTGCCATGAATACACTTAAAAACTGCATCACTTCAGCAAAGGGCTTACCTCCTAAATACTCTTTTCACTTAAATGACCAAAAATGACTTTTTACAACTATTCCTGGGGTTGGCAATTGTTTGATTCCCAACAAAGACCGCAGCCATGCTTTGATTGTTGCCGCACATGAAGGTGTGGCTTTTGCTCATCTGCCACTATTTCACTCTCTTACAGTAACTCTATTGGTGGCAAGGCTTATACCAACAGACTAGAAAATATGTCCTGTGTTGTGACATTTGTCAGCAAATTAAAAGCTCCACTGTGTCTCGTCCACCGCAGACACATCTATTAATTTCCAATAACTCTTTTGCTGTATTTACTGCGATCATTGTGGTCCACTGATTTTGGATACTGCATTCAAATTTATCTTGGTTAAAGCTGATTCTTGCTCTAGATTCCTCTGGGTTTGGCCTCAGTGCTTGGCTGAGGCTCGAACTGTTTTTAAAGGCCTGCAAGTATTTATCAGGACTCATGCAAGCACTGTGCTCCCCGCAGACCAGGGTCCGGCTTTCATCTCTAAAGCATTCTGTGATTCAATGACGTCCATGGGTGTACAGGTGCCAGAGAGAAATTCTGTTGTGGAAAGAATGAACTATGACTTACAGGAGTCCTTAATAGCTAGAGTATTAGGTACAGGGTGTGGTTGAAGTACAAACAATGGTTTCCAGCTGGCTTCTGAAAGTTGGAGATCTGGTTAGCGAGAAGGTGGTGATTACCAAGGAATTCAGCCCAATGTACCGTGCTCCTGTTGTAGTGCTTGGCATACAGGGTACACAAACTGTCATCTTGCCATCAATTCCAGGTTCTAAAGACAAATGCTTTGTCTCCATAAACATGTCAAACTACACCGTGTGGCTGATGCTCCATAGTATGTCATGAAGTGTTTATACACTTCCTCCAGACTTTCCTTTGTAGCCCATGAACACCACCGTAGCTAATTCTCCCTGGCTGATGGGGGAGGGGGGCTGAGTACTCATCCAACAAACTGACAGGAATTATAACTGTTTCTACTATTGTGTCTTCTACAGCGGATGTCATTTATACGGATCCTTCAATGCTAAATTCTTCCCAATCTGATTTTCTGAGTCCTACTGCTGTGCCACAGCCCCCAGTTTTCCAGGCTGAGTACCTCCGGATACTATATGGATTAAGATGATTTTACTTCAGACAGTTCTGTTTTGCACGGATTTGTATTTTTATTTCACAGTTGAAACGCACTTATCTAGTCCCACCTTGGATATATGTGTGGATAATACTCTCCCTAGTTTTTTTGTTTATGTTGATTGGATTTGTGGCAGTTTTTTCCTGTTAATCAACGGTCATTACCTCCCGGAACATTCTGCCATGGAACTGGTCAATGGGATGTTGCCCCCGATTCTTCTTTGCATAAACTGAAAGAGACTTATCCCTCGCTAACCTTTCAACAGTTCCAGTGACTGAAGGGATTATTTGAGATAAAATTCCTTTTGAAATATTTGGCCCTACAGAGACCTTGCAGATACCATATATGTTCAAAGTTTCTATGGGTGATGTAATATCACCTGGGTTACATTCGGATGAATTAGGATGTTGATACTGTAAATTCTATGCTTTCAGAGCTGGTGTATTATACTGTTTTTGAATCAGAGGATCTATATATTAATTCGGCTAACTATGCCAATATGTTTTGTTATCATCATTATGGACATCATTTCCTGTACAGAACCAGTAGTCAGCGTCTACATTATAATTATACACAATGGGAACATTGTCAAACTCCCCCACCAGGGAGCTCCACAAAGCCAAGAAACAAGTTCATGTATTTTACAGTATATGACACTTACAAAAATATATGCTGACACAGACCAAGCTAAAATATACAGCTTTATTTGGCAACTAATTAGCTCTTAAAGGCTATGAATATTGGAAGGGTACGATTGATTTGAAATCAATTTGGGGAACAAAATCTTAACAGTTTTAGGGAACGGAAAGCTTATTTTGAGCTGTTTTTTTTTTCAAAAACCTTTATTGATTGTATGCACAGTGTTACAATGTAAGGGAGAGATATATCACATTCCAATTATAGATGTCTTTGACGCATATAGTACAATTTCACGTGCTTTCATGTATACAATCCAAACTTACTCCCACCCCATTTATCCCATAGTCAATTCTATTCAAGGAACATATAAAACAGAACTGTCCATTCCCAGGTCTTTTTCAGTCATATATGCAAATGTAAGCATAGTGAAGTGCTATGCTGTATTTGAAGTCACCACACTCCTTTGGAACCAAGCATTATAAATACTGAGCACACATTATCCCGCCACTCCTCTTCCCCTCCCCTGGTGAGTGCAGCACTGAGGATCTCGTCGTTCCCAGCTCTCCACCAGAACACCTCAGCATTCCGCTGTGTTAATACATGCCTCTTAAGAATGCTCCTGTGAGGTTTGGGAGCATGATCCCGCCCCGGTGTGTCTTCCTCCTCCTCCCTAGCTGCCTCTTGTGCAAGTAGGTACGTTGTGAGAGGGCTCCAAATATCCTTAGGGCGTGATTTGACGGGAAGCATGTCTGGCTTGTATGTGTACCCAGCTATCTAGAGAATACAGAATCGTAACGCTGAGTGCCCACATTATATGAGACCGTGCTCAGTGTCAACCTTGTTCAATAACTTGCATCATATGTTATGAGAAAGCTATCACATAGAGACTTTCCTGAACCTTTGTCTTGTCGTGATTGTGCACTGGGAAAATTGTTGGCTATCTTGGGTTTCAGGGAGAAATCGTGAATTTCCTTCTCCTTGGGGCCTTCTGGTTCTCTGCTCCTCAGCAAGTATTGTGGAGCCTTTTTAAGACTCCATCTAGACAGTCTGTAGCTGTAGTGAGTGAGTGCTTGTAGTGTCAACGCTTCGTCCATCATTTCCTTTGGTTTTGCTTTGTTCGCCATAAATTGGCAGGGTATGCTCAGACGTGAGTCCCTTGCTCACTTTGCCACTGGATTCAAGCAAGCCCGGCTGAAGATGGCTGCAATGCCATAAACCGGTCCTGGGAAGCTTGTTTCCGGTCCAGGGAAGGCATGGCTTGGCAGTTCGGGCTGGACTGTTCCCATGAGGCACAGGGTCAGACTGATTTGCTTATGGCCATGTCTGAAACGGGGTGGCAGAGTGGGCTAAAGAATGGTGATGGATTAAACCCAGATCAGTTGACTGGGGGTGAGTGCTTGTATTGTCAACACTCCGTCCATCATTTCCTTTGGTTTTGCTTTGTTCACCATAAATTGGCAGGGTATGCTCAGACGTGAGTCCCTTGCTCACTTTGCCACTGGATTCAAGCAAGCCCGGCTGAAGACGGCTGCAATGCCATAAACCGGTCCTGGGAAGCTTGTTTCCGGTCCAGGGAAGGCATGGCTTGGCAGTTCGGGCTGGACTGTTCCCATGAGGCACAGGGTCAGACTGATTTGGATATGGCCATGTCCGAACTGGGGTGGCAGAGTGGGCTAAAGAATGGTGATGGATTAAACCCAGATCAGTTGACTGGGGGTGAGTGCTTGTATTGTCAACGCTCCGTCCATCATTTCCTTTGGTTTTGCTTTGTTCGCCATAAGTTGGCAGGGTATGCTCAGACGTGAGTCCCTTGCTTACTTTGCCACTGGATTCAAGCAAGCCCGGCTGAAGACGGCTGCAAAGCCAGAAACTGGTCCTGGGAAGCTTGTTTCCGGTCCAGGGAAGGCATGGCTTGGCAGTTCGGGCTGGACTGTTCCCATGAGGCACAGGGTCAGACTGATTTGCATATGGCCATGTCTGAACTGGGGTGGCAGAGTGGGCTAAAGAATGGTGATGGATTAAACCCAGATCAGTTGACTGGGGGTGAGTGCTTGTATTGTCAACGCTCCCTCCATCATTTCCTTTGGTTTTGCTTTGTTCTCAATAAGTTGGCAGTCTATGCTCAGACGTGAGTCCCTTGCTCACTTTGCCACTGGATTCAAGCAAGCCCGGCTGAAGACGGCTGCAATGCCAGAAACCGGTCCTGGGAAGCTTGTTTCCGGTCTAGGGAAGGCATGGCTTGGCAGTTCGGACTGGACTGTTCCCATGAGGCACAGGGTCAGACTGATTTGCATATGGCCATGTCTGAACAGGGGTGGCAGAGTGGGCTAAAGAATGGTGATGGATTAAACACAGATCAGTTGACTGGGGGTGAGTGCTTGTATTGTCAATGCTCCGTCCATCATTTCCTTTGGTGTAGCTGTACTCCTTGCCTTAACCTCAAGTTTCTCTCTTTACAGCTCTCCTTCCCTGCAGTACCCTCATTAATCATACCTCCCCTTATCTGGTCCCTCTGAAACTCTGGTGTACTAAGCAGCAGAATCAGAGCTACCAGAAGGTGGGCCTTTTGAGGATACTGCTCCCAAGCAACCACACCTTAACAGCTCCCGACAAGAGCCTCGATTCAACCTGTGTATAAACACATTGAAAAATCTAGTAAATTACTTTCCTGGTTGGCCACCAAAAGTGTGGCTTTGAGAGTGGTCCCAGAGATTGAAGATCACATGGGCGTCCGGAGATGCATGGCCACTGACATAGCTGCAAGCTTTGCAGACTACTACAGTGACTTGTATGCCATGGGCCCTCTGCTCTGCGAAGTTTGGTCTAGTCCCATACTGCCTAATACTTCACTCCCATCCCTCTCTCCATCGCGAAGTGAAGATCTTGACTCCCTACTTATGCTGGAGGAGGTTGGCGATGCCTGCACAGACTTCAAAGCGGGCAAGATGTCTGGACAGCAACCCAAACGAGTACTATCACAGGTACCGCAAGCTGTTGGTTCCCTGATTACTGGACCTTTACCTAGAAGCAGCAACTAACAAGATGTTTCATAAAAGCCTAGATTTGTCAACCATTGTGGTTGTGCATAAAGCAGAATGACCTGCCAACCCTTGTGCCTTGTAGAGGCCTATCTCCTTAACTAATACTGAATTCAAGATATATGCCAAAGCTCTGGCTTGCTGACTCTTGAGACGACTTCAGATTTCATCCACCCGGATCAGTGTAGCTTTATGCCAGGTTGCAGTACCCCTCACTGTCTTAGGCAGCTCCATCTTGCGTTGGCATGTAAGTCTGAACTACCCGACACATGTACCCTTACTTCTCATAAACTTCGAAAAGGTGTTTGACTCCATCCATTGGTCCTCTCCGAATTAAGTCCTGGAACCTATGGGCTTCAGCCCTGGATTCTGCGGATACATCAGCCTCCTCTATGTGACAGTAGAGGCGCAAGTTCACATCAAGGGCACACTATCAGAGTCATTCACGTTGTGAGGGCAAATAAAAGTTGGGTAGGCCCTTGCTACTGGCACTGATGTTCACAATCACAGTTTTGAGGCTGAGAATAAAGCAACATATGAATTTTGTTGACTTCTGCACATACCTTTAGGGACAGATTAAAGTATATTGGTAAACAGAACGACAAATGTTGAGGGGCAGATTTATGATGACTGGCGCATCCCCAGGGATGCGCCAGTCATCCTGCGCTGCTGCTCCGCCACCCATGGTGCGCCGCATTTACAATGCGGCGCACCATGGGGCAAAAACGGCACAGATGCGTGACGCATCTGTGCCGTAAAGGTGGCGCATTGCTGGAGCTGCGTCGCAAGCGCGACGCAGCTCCAGCAAGGCTCGGGGGTGCACCATCTCCACAATGCTGCGTCAAGACCTACGCCTGCTTCAAGCAGGCGCAGGGTTTTGACGCAGCATTGTCCTGAAAGTGACTGAGTGAAATCTCATAGATTTCACTCAGCCACTTTTAGGAGGCGTTCCTGCGCAGGAACGCCCCCCCCTGCGCAGGAACGTCTCCTTATGGCGCAGGGCTTTACAACGTGACGCATCTCCTAGATGCGTCACGTTGTAAATAGGGCGCATTATTTGCGCCGCCGTTGCGTCAAATAAAGTGACGCACCGGCGGCGCAAGGCCTTCATAAATCTGCCCCATAGTCTTTTGTTTCTGTATGTATGTATAAACCAACAGATATTCACATGTAAACTGTAGACTGGAAGACAGAGAGAATGGCACCTGGTATCTAACAGACATTCATCAAGGCACTTAGCATAACTATATCAACAGGAGTCATGCTTAAGCCATAGCAAACGCCCTATTTGTAACTGATGCTGGAATCACTTGTTTGCCTGCACTCTGGGTCGCTGCAACGTACCATGCATTAGTATGACACTGAGTAGACCAGTAATTGATCAGAGGAGGGCCGAATATTGGTCGGGCGCTAACCTCGAGGGTCGCTGTATTTTTAAATATCTTTCGGCAAAAGCACCTGCTGGAGAGTTCCTCGTGCGTCCACCAATAAAAAAGCCAAAATAAGTCTGGTGACTAAAGTACCTGCTAGAGAGATCAGAATTTTGTATAGCAGTTTTGACTCATCATAAATTAGCTAAGAGGGTTAATGTGCCTGCTGCAAAGCACGTGTAGCTTGCAAATCACAGAATTGTATTTTAAGTAGGTGGCTCAGTCGCTTACTGCTTTTGTCAAAGAAATCATTCTGTTACAGTAAGTTACAATCTTTTCTGATACAGCACAGTGAGCGAGAAACTGGCATCAACGAACTGCATTCAAACTGCAAGGCAGAGTTTTAGACACTTATGCTTTTCCACAGTCTTTGATTGCTAAAACGTGTTAATAATTTGGGTAGAAATACATTCTTATTAGGAGTGCCAACCCAAGCACTGTGTTACATTTAAAATCCTGAGTTTGTGCTTCTCCAGACTAAGCACTCTTAAAATATTCAGCATACCCAAACGGATAAAACGTGACTTCTACACCTTATATTCCTCATTGTTTTATGAAACATTTCCTATTAAATGATTTACTCTCTTAGTATCTTTATTTCGATCAATTAGATCATAAAAGATTACATCCAGAATTGAAAAGCGCAATTAATCATTACAAATCCATCGAGCATGAATTAAAAGAGGACAATGCAGTTTTCATCCTAATATACAGATTCAGGCTGTTACTATTGTTTACCTATTTACACATTTACATGATTCATGGGGGCAAATGTACAAGGGGATTTTTTTGACATTCCGGCGGTGCAGTGCCCTGCACTATATTTACAAAGAAGGGTTAAGCGACTTTGCATGGTTTAACTCCACTTTGTAAATGCAGTACCCTTTCACGTTGGTCTCTGCGTGAAAAGGACGTGCAGTGGGTGTTGCTGTGGGCGTTCCTCCACAACACCCATTGCTTTTTGACTCTGCCCCAGGTTTACAAGGATATGTAAATCTGAGGCTGCACCAAAAACTAATGTCATGCTAAAGCAGTCATCAGACGGCACAACAAGGAGAAATACTTTTATTAAATGACGCAGCAAAGCACTGCAAAATTTGCCACACCACCACCCTGCGCCATTTCCTTGTAAATATGCCCCATCGTCTCTGTAAAATGTGTGTGACATAAAGTTTTTTGACACCGTACATTGGTAGGAGTCTCGCTATAAAAGAAATTGTGTACACAAGAGGAGCTATGAAGAGATGCGTGGCGCACTTGGAGGGTGGTAGTGAGGATATTCTTGGAGAAGGAAGGGGCAGATTTATGAAGGCCTTGCGCCACGTTTACGCCGCTGTTGCGTCACGCAAGGCGGCGTAAATGTGGCGCATCCCTACGAACGATTTACAACGTGACGCATCTAGGCAGATGCGTCACGTTGTAAAGCCCTGCGCCGCTTGTGGGTGTTCCGGCGCAGGGTAGGCGTTCCGGGGCAGGTGCGCCTCGCAAAAGTAGCTGAGTGAAATCTATAAGATTTCACTCAGTCACTTTCATGCCAATGCTGCGTCAAAAGCCTGCGCCTGCTTGAAGCAGGCGTAGGTCTTGATGCAGCATTGGTCAGATAGGGCACCCCCGAGCCTTGCTGGAGCTGCGTCGCGCTTGCGACGCAACTCCAGCAATGCGCCGCCTTTACGGCACAGATGCGTCACGCATCTGTGCCGTTTTTGCCCCATGGTGCGCCGCATTGTAAAATGCGGCGCACCATGAGTGGCGGAGCTGTGGCGCACTGTGCGCACATTAACTGGCGCATCCCTGGGGATGCGCCAGTTAACATAAATCTGCCCCGAAGTCTTTAGGGGGCGCCAAGAAAGATTGTCGCACCGCGAGCAGCCAGTGCTAAAGCTGGTTCAGAGATAGCTAATGAACTAATCAGGGCAGATTAATCAGGCACATTGGGGGGCAGATTAAGATGCAAGCTAATGAGAGAGGGAGGCTAGGATAGAGACATAAGAGATCACATTTTCAAAAAGCTAAATTGCTGTCAAAGCTCGCTTTTAACGAGGATACCCCTCAATGGACTGTAACTATACCCACATTTTTTGCCTGACGCTTGTAATGTTTCAGTACATCAGTTGTAATTCAATGGAACATTAATTCGGTTCCTTGCGCGCTCATATAGTCAAGGAAGTTCCCATCAAATGACCTTCACCGCAGTTTTGTAGATTTGAGGTGTATGAGATTTTTAGAGACGTTTCTTTTTAGTGAAACAGAGAGAAGCAAAAAAAGTGAACTGAAACAAAAATGTTTAATTAACATACTGTTTCTAGGCTAACAGAGTTTCCTTTAAAAAGAAAGGATTGAATATTCATGAACATGCACGACTTCCCTCGGCCTTCCAGCACTGTTTGGAGCATAAAAATGTGTTATTTATAAAAGTCATCCAATACCTCATCATCTTGATACTTAATTCGTCTGCTTGTGGCCAGTCTATCGGTGGGTAGCTGCGCCTTGCAGCCCTATTCTGCCTACGTTTAATGGCTTCTAGGGCGCGCCTTGTCACTGGAAGAAAGAACCCCCGCAGTGTGTGAAATCAGTGTGGATGAAAAAGCTTCCTTTGACATTGTATTGTAATTGTGCAAGCCTCCCCACTTTCTTTCATTTTCTCTTTGGAGATATCGGCGCTTCCTGCTTATACACTGCAGGTCAGATAGCATTAATCTCTGCCGAGGAGACAGAGTGAATCTTTGAAATGCGTGGATTAGTGCGGTGGGTGAACTCAAGATCTTCCATGCTGCTTTCAGTTGCCTGCCACTTCGATCCTGACTACTTCCTCCTTTTAACCTCTGCTCCGTTTAATTCTGCAAACCTTTGTAAAGCAAGCTGACCTGTTAGCTCCTGTATAGAAACCTTACTAGTACATAAATACTAAGAAAAAAAGCATTTTCATTGGTGTTCTGAATACATGTTCATTTTGTTCTTTATTGAAAGCAGAAAGGTGTCAAGGGAGGTTTATTTTAAATATTCACGATAAACCTAAAACCACTAATTCTGAGGTTTTTGAGCATTTATTCTGCTTAGTTTTGGCACTTCAAAATGACATTCATAACTCAATTGAACATGTCTTTTGAAAGGAAGCACCACTTTAGTAAATCACACATTTGCAACACATTTGTATGCGTGATTTAGAACCATTTCTTTTGTGAGACAATAAATACAACACATGCATAATACGAAAACGTTATTTGTGACAAAAATATAGACAGCAAACCAATGATCACAAGGCAAACATCGATAAATTATGTGTGCCAACCTGAAATTAAACCTGTCCTGCATTTGCACTGAAAACACATTCTCATTCAAAGACACATGTCTACTGTCCTGCCTGTGGGAGGGTGTGATGCATATTCAGTCCCCTCATAGCACACCCAGTTCTACAGGTGTGCCACAAGGGGATTGAATAGAAATGATTTCCCTCCTCTTTCTAGGCTGTCAACACCCTTAAGTAGGATATGCAACCCCAACCTCCCTCCCACAGGCAGGACAGTAGACATGTGTCTTTCAATGAGAAATTGTCCGCCTTTTGTTTTCAGTGCAAATGCTGGACTGGTGTTTCCTTTTAAAAGAAATGTTCAATTGATTTATGAATGCCTTTTTGAAGTATCAAAACTAAGCAGAATAAATGCTCAAAAACCTCAGAATTAGTGGTCTTAGGTTTATTGCGGATATTTAAAAGAAACCTCCCTTGACACCTTTCTTTGACTTCAATATTTGGGTGGTCCAGTCTGGGGAGTACAGAACCCAAGCCTTCCCTGTTTTCACTTTGTTCTTTAAACATGGCTGGGCTCTTTTCAGGCTTTACTGCTCATAAACACAGAGCAAAACTCTGGGATGTTGTTGACACTGAAACATGCAATATGCCTTAAATTTTGGCTTAAAACTCTAGATTTGGATTTCAACTTTTGGTTCCAAAATACAGTTGTCACCCAGAGAAACATCTTTTTGTGTAAATAAAGTGCAAATATTATATCACCTCATCTTCAGTTTTATGTAGCACAACATATGTAATTGTTGGTTCTTTGGGTGCTTGACGTGCGTTTTTGGTTATATGTTCTCTTGTTGGATGGTGCTCCAATTGGGCGATGAGTTTGGCAACCGTACACAAAACCCCTGCATGTTTATCTTCATTCAGGATATCAGACAGTCCCCTGTCCTTAGAAAGAGTAACTGCCTCCATCGGTATTTGTGTATTCTTTCCTACCCCCTTTTATTCATGTAGACTATATGATGGCCCGAGCTTCCTGTCTCCGTTATTTCTCTGCTAGCTGTGGCTCACTGCGGTGGATTTTGTTGCCAGGCGGTTGAGTCCATGGCCTTCCTCTCACCAGTGCTTGTTTGTGGACTATGTTATATTTGTCAGTGTGACCTAATCTCAGAAGTGGATGTCTTGTGGGAATAGAGTGGTTGGTGCCTTGTGGAAAGAGAGTGAAAGCCTGATGTGCAGTGTGGCAGATGGTTACTCTGTCACAAATGTGAGGGATCTCCTGTTTGCTTCATTACAAGTGCATTATATACTAATGCACTTGTAATAAGGCGAAGTGATATCCGTCATGTTTTGTAACAGAGTACCTGTCTGCCAAACTCGAAATCAGGCACTGAGTTCTCAACCTGGAAAACAAGCTTGAATAGAGAATGCTAAATACGCATAAAAGTGTAACTTCTGACCTCTACATGAGCAAAATGTTTTTAATAAATGAAATGTTTTCTTTTCATTAAATACAACATTTTCGATTTTAGATAGAAATTGTTTAGAAATTGATATCAGTTTTTCGTACATATGTGGAAAAGCAAGCCTGAAGGAAGTGGACTCCACATGAAAGCATGGTTGATATTATTTTGAAGATAACATGACATTGCAGTCCATAGACTATTGTATTTGTGTGAGAAGATGAGGAATGATCCTGTTTACAGGAGAATATCAAACGCTAATTGGCTGACGGCGGACAAGAAGAGTAACTTGTTACAAAGTCATGAAATGTGAAGTCTATAATAATTGGTTTTCCAAGAGTAGGTTAACACTTTTTCCCATTCAAATCACACACTGTTTATCCACACTCTTTCCCCATTCTTTCCACACATTACCCAGACTCTGACTCTATCTCATATTGCTTTGAGAGTGACTCTACTGAGTTTGTTGAACTCTTTATAGGAAGTACGGCTTTGATATTTTTTATCCTTTTCATCTGATTTAAATGAGGAAGCTTTAATCTTTTCTCCCACTTTTTCTCAAATTGGAACTCTTTATGGGTTCTGACTAACTTCATTTTCAAACTGATTCTTAGAATAGGGATTTATTCCTTTGTGTAAGGCTCTTATTAAATGATTGATTAACCAATATTAATTTTTATAATTCAGTCATTTATTGACTACTGAGATTAATCTGAATTTAATTTGTGCTTTGCAATAAAGATGAGCTACTAAAAGATTTGATTAATAAAACCTTTAAATCTTTACAAACTCTTGCTACTGACTACGAATTAAAATAGTTATTGTGATTATTATTTGATGCATTGCTTGAATGCTCTTCTTCTCTAAAGAATGGCAAAGATCCATCGCAGGGAGAGTGTGTTGTATAGCGTTTTAGGACCCTAGTGTAATTTTACCGATTGATGCCCTTTTATAGGTATGAAATACCGTATCCTTATATAGGCATGGAAATCACAACCATATTAAGACATAGCTCAAGTAGTCTTAATACGGCTTGGCTACTTCCACTAGTTCCGAAAATCTACAACGATTTCTTGGAAAAACCCGCCTTCAGCAGTCAGGGACTTCCCCCTGCATGAATATTAAGTTATCCAAGAAATCATGGAGTTTTCAGTGAATTAAGTCTCTGATGACGTTATTATGTCCAATCTTACGTCAAACTCGGCACCTTCAAGGTATAAATATGCCCACACTTGTCCAACCAAACACACAGTGGTTTGGAGCAGTTCGACTATCTACTTGCCCGACGCGCCCTGCTGCAGCAAGTGCCGAAGGAAGCCGACCCTCCAGCTGATGCACTGAGAAACGCTGTACTTTCTCCTGCCGAGAAATCCAGCTCCAGTGTTTCCAGGCTACCCTTGCGGGTTGCTGGGAAATAGAGTCCTGAGAGAGAGATACAAGACCTCCTACATTCTAAAACCAAGGTACGGAGCTGATTAGACCCTAAGAGAATTCTTGGAATAGATTCTTGGCAAATAATACTGAAACTAAGCTACACCTCACTTACTTCTTCCCTTGTACTAGAGCTAGGTTAGGTACACCGGGGTAGGCGTATTTTAGAAGCACCAGTTGAGTACTTTTAGTCATTATTTATCACTGTATGTATTTTATGCATTTTAGGTATCTTATGGCTTAGAAACCATATCATGCTTTTACAGTACTATTTTATAATACTCTTTGTATTATATGCTCTGTACTTTACAGCAAGTATTACGATTGCAGCAGTTCATTTCTTATGCTTGAGAAAGAAGACTGTTCAATAAATACCCTTTTTATTGAAAACGCCCTTCTCTTTATTTCTCTGCACCTCTGGTGAAACAAAGCATGCACGATTGACTGAGTGAAATAACTATCTATTGTTTCCGCGACTCTAGAGATATATTTCTTATTCTTGGGGAACAAAGTTGTCATGTTTTAAGCGGTTGTCTGAAACGAATCCGTTCTTGTTTATTCGAGAAAGTTTCGAGTGACCTTTGAGCTAGCTGGCACACACACAATTAAGTTTAGTATATTTGGTAGAGACCTAGTTGACTTCAGTCCTACGTCTAAACTACAGGATACACTATTCCAATGCGCAGAGCCTTTTGGGAATATAGGAACTACACTACATGGCGCCCGACGTTTGGTAAGGCGATAATTTAACGCTAGATACTAGAGTAACTCAGTCGTGCTTTTCACATAGACCCCTGGAGTGGGTTAAAGGATAAAATATCCACTTTAAACTGAATAGGACGGAAAAATCCTGTGTATTCGTTTTTAGTTTGTTCAACGTTGAAGGATACAGTGTTCCAAAATATTGTGCACCTAATCTTTGTTTCCTTGAAAACTTGTTCTGCAAACTTTCATTAAACAATGCCGGATAACGGCGACAATAACGCAACCGGTGGAGCTGCAGTAAATGCAACCCAGCCGGGTGTAAACGTTACAGGGTTTAGTGAAGAAGACGATGATGCTATAATCATCCCGGAAAACTTAAGGAAAATCATAGCTATAACACTTATAGAAAATGGTCTATCACCCAGAGGTGGTAGAGTTATATTTGTCATAGAGGCACATGAATATCGGCAGACAGAGGTATTCTATTCATGGATTATCTTTCCACAAGCAAATCCAACAACACATGTGTTCCACTACTACAAAGAAGAGGAACCTCCAGCGGAATACGTTCCTTTCGAGGACGTTGAAATTCCACTAACTTACCAAGAGCATCAGCTCTGGTTTAAAGGCGCCCTACAACATCAAAATCACGTTACCAGGCTCGGTCCACTAGGTAGACCAGGAGCAACAAGGCCGGTACTAGCCAGCTATACACCACATCCTGACATTGAAACAAGGACAGCTCCTGAATTGTTTGCTCAACTAAAACAGCTGATTAAAATACACAGGCAGTTGGTTCGATATGTCATGCGGACTTTAACAGTCCAACCAGCTGTATGAATTCCACAGCACACCCCTCACCAGGGGAATACAAACAAAATTACACCACAGACTATACAGTTAGTCATTGGTAAATTGCCCGCAAAACTAGAACAAATTCCGTTCTGGTTAGCACAAAAAATTGCTCAAATAGAGGCAGTATTCCCTGATAGTACACCTCATGAGAAACACAGGATTCTGACAATCTGTTTACCAATGGGGATTGCACCACATGTAGATGACTTTGACACTTGGGGTACAGTCTTTGCTTCAATCTACACAAAAACACATGGTGTACCGTCTATGGCGGTAATACCAGACGTTCTAAGACATTCAAAATTAATACGGTCCAGAACCGGCCTTAAATCTGGGTATGAAATTACTGAAGGATGTCAAACAAGTCTCGGCTATACTATTAGCCAACATTAAAGGTGAAGCAGCATCAGTGGCGATCCGCCAAAAACTAAAAGAAACTGATATTACTGAGCAACCGTATGAGCGTGCCAGAATTATTGAAAAATCCTATGAAGAACTAGGTAGAGATAGTTTGGGTGGGAAACCATTAAAACCCAAACTAACTGAAAATCCAGAAAAGGTTTTTATTAAAAATAATCTCACTACTCCTAAGAAGAAGTGGGAAAACACCAAACAGACACTTCCTAAAGAGAAGCGTTCCCAGTCCAGAGGAAGGTCTCCTCAGCAGGAGCCCTCCGAAAAAAGGTACAACCTTAGAAATAGGGATAATTTGAGAAAACCTAATAGATATCAAGATAATGATACACGTTCCTCTCCTACCATTCAGACTTCCTCGCAGAAATCCGAAAGAAGAGGACGTTCAGAACAAAAAGAAGAACGAGTGAAGTCCAAAGATGAACAGCACGTTCCAAAAAATAAGGAAAGCCAATTTCCAAAAAAGAAGGTAGCAAGTCTAAAGATCAGACATGCCGAGGATCTTGAGGACACAACTCAAGAACGGGGAGTGGGCCCAAACAATGCTAGACAGCGCAGCAGAGGTAACCATAGCTCGCAAGATCCTGAAGGATCATCTGGAGACAGTGGACTTGAATGAAAGCATTCAAGTTGGAACTGCAGATACCACGGTTAGTGTACCACATAAGTTATATGAAGTAACACTCCGGATGGAGGGTGACAAACCAAGAAAAATCAGAGCACTCTTTTGGGAGAAGCTCTCTAAGGGTTATGACATCCTACTAGCTGAACAAGACTGGCCACCTGAATTTTTCAGGGAGTGCCCACATGGCGAAGATATAATTATGCCAGTGTTCTCAAATCACAATCCAATTCATAAAAAATACACATATGCTAGGAAATGGGCTGTAGCCCAGGCCCCAGCACTATACAAAAATCATGTAGGATATGATGAGGATTTCCCTCACCATAAAATCCAGTTGAAAACTCAACCAACAATGCAAAGGCAATATCCTGTAAAACAGGAAGCTAAACAACAGGTCAGGGAGATTTTAAATCAACTTGAATACCAAGGGGTGATTGTAACATGCAATTCATCAATGAACAATCCTTTGTTTCCTGTCTCCAAACCAGACAATTCATATCGTCTAGTTTTGGATCACAGACATCTAAACTCTTGTTGCAAAACTTTTGCAGTACAAAACGCACATAGTGCAGCACTGATGAATAACATTGTGCGCAAAAAATATAAAACTACATTAGGTATCTCAAATGGTTTCTTTTGTCAAAACATTGCACCTGAAAGCAGGTATTTGACCGCTTTCTCCATAATAGGGGCACAGCGACAATTTTGCCGTCTCCCCCAGGGATTCAAGAATAGTCCAGGGTTATTTTCTGCCAGAGTAACGGAGTTACTACAAATGTACGATGATGAGGCATTATCCTATGTCGATGACATCTATCTGACAGATGATGATTTAGTTGTGCACTTGAAAAGAGTGAACACCATAATACTTGGGTTCGCCTCTAAAGGGTACAAATTCAATTTTAAGAAATCACGAATTGCCCACCTCAACGTCCTATTTTTGGGATATGAGTTATCAAGTGAAGGCAAAAGCCTAGCAGCAAACTTTTTAGAGAAATATGCGTTGCTCCAACCTCTAAAAACGCTGAAAAACGTACAATCAAGTCTAGGTTTCCTGAATTTTGGAAGAACTTATGTTCTAAATTATGCAGAAAGGGTTAAACCTCTCTACGAACTAATCAAACCTGATTTCAAACCTACAAATTGGACACAAAAACACACAGAAAGTTTACGTTCAGTACAAACAGACATGTTAGCAAAAACACGGGTACAAACACGCGACAACGTGCGCAACCTAGTGATCCGAATCATCTCAGGGAGATGCGGATTCACATACCTAACATTTAACAAAGGTGAAACGGTACCAATAGCATACAAGTCACACTTGTACACACAAGCTGAAATGAAATTCACTTCAACAGAAAAGATACTGACAGCGGTTCAGACTGCAGTAGCAAAAGAAAGAGCCCTGGCACAGGGTAAACGCATAAAAATCGTTACACCTGTACCTGCCTTAGAGGCAGTGGAAAAGGCAAGCATTCCAAATGCTAAAGCTTTACATCAGAGATGGATACAATGGGTTAATTCTCTTGCTGCAACAGACGTTGAGTACGTTATTGACCCATACTTGAAGACACAATAATTTCTACAATACGAATTAGAATGTCCTCTGCTGACTGAAATACGGCCACTTGAACATTACGGCTGTATAATATATACAGACGGATCAGCACAACCCGCAATTGGGGGTAGACAAGCCTATAGTGCTGCGTGCAAGATTGTTAACGGTCGCTGGCGCGAAGGTAAATTTAGACCAATGGTCACTAAAACTCAATCACTCGGAGACTGTACAGCTCAGCGAGCTGAGCTACAGGCTTTCAAGATGGTGCTTGAAAATACTGATCGCAAATTCCCCACACTCATAGTGTGCGATTCATATTACTGCGCCCAATCTTATAATGAATATCTGCAGGAACTGGGTTCAAAATGGTTTCAAAGACGCTAAAGGTGGGACAATTAAGCATAAACAGCTATGGGAACAAGGAGTTCTTTTGCAAAAAAGAACTACAAAAGACTCACGTGATTCATACACTGAGTCATCATCGTGATGGCGTTCACGTTGAAGGGAATTCATTAGCTGATGAGGCTGCGAAGGCAGCTGTGCAAACAGCTTCCGTAGCTGCAATCACTCGGTCAAAAACGAAAATGGACGGTGAAACAATGCTAGCAGTCAAAGCCTCAATGGAAGGTAGCTATGCAGCGTTACCTCTAAACTATCCACTCACGTATACAAACATAATTGATGCAAACAACGTTCCTTTTGCTTGAATCCCTGGAGTGGGGACAAAGAAATCCCAAACAGGAACCAGAGAGGTGCTTTGGTTCACGAAGCACATATGGGAGAGGGTCTAAGACATCGAGGGATCTTAGAATCTCTAATAGAATTAGAAGAGATGTATTGGTGGCCGGGAATGAGTGTCGAAGTTTACAAATTCGGAATTAACTGTGACACCTGTTACAAAGATCATAGCTTCAAAAACCACCAGGTACCTGACTACAGTATAGCCAGCCCAGTCCAGACACCATTGTTAGACAGCATCAGGCTTTCTACACACAGACATCGCCATAGACGTACGCGGTCCCACAAATATTAAGAAAAGATTTATTTGGATGTGGCCCCAGCGCTCGGCTGACACCAGAACTGTTATAAAAGATTTGCGAGTCTTTATCGGCACATACGCACTCGGAACTCTACATTCTGACCAGGGTCCTGCGTTTAACTCTAGAGCTTACAAGGAGGCCATGGCCAGCTTGGGCGTTTCATTGCGATTTTTGGAGTCCTTCCATCCTGAGGGAAATGCGGTAGTGGAAAGAAAAAAAAGTGACATAAAGCAATCTATAACAGCTAGGGTATTAGGTTTGGGTCACGGGTGGGTCAAACATATAAATAGTGTCCAAAGAAGTCTTAATAATCTGCCAAGAAATTCTCTAGGAGGAATCACTCCATATGAAATATTATTTGGTACTAGAATGCTTATCCAGGACCTTGATTGTCACACTTCAGTGGTGGAACAGAAACCCTTTGATATCAAAGACTGTTTGGCTGTTTTACAGGATTTAAATGAAACAAGAAGTCTGAGTAACACAACACAAAAGCCGACGACCACTGAAGAAAAGCCACCTGTCCCAGCAAGACCTGTCTGGATTTCAAAGATTGGGGATCTAGTCAGGGAAAATATCGCGGTGAAGAAGGAATTTGGGCCTTCTTATAGAAAAGCAGTACCTGTCTTAGCAATTCTAGGAACAAGATCAGTGTTACTACCGCCACTTGCTGGTAAAAGAGAGAACAGAACAGTATCAATTGACCTGGTAAAACCACATCATGTGGCTGATAATAAGTAGTAGGCCCAGTGGACTCCCAAGAAGTAGCAGATGACCAAATCTGGCTACTATTCAAGAGGTTCAAACGGAAAGACTTATCACCTTTGATAAACCTACAGTGAGAAAAGAAGGACTAAGCAACAAAGCTATGGAACTCGTCCCTCTTGATACCCAAATATCAGTTTGTCAAGAAACTCCTGTCTACAATGATGTAGGATCTGACTATACTAATATGACAACGGAGGAAACAGCTCCAGTGATTTCAAAGAATCCGGATGCGATACCAACAATTGACAGAACTGCCTCTGGCTATTTTATCAACTTCGATAACTTTTCTGAGGATCCCATTGAACCTGAAACAATGCCAGTTAATAAAACTTTCAAAGAAAAAATAACAGAACTCTATGATCAACTTGAGAAAACATATCTGATTTTGCCATGGGTTGAATTTTGGATAGGATTAGGTCTACTTTTTCTACTAATCTGGCTCATTCTGGTTTTAAGTTTGGGACGAATGATAGATGGAAAATACAGTACAATGGACACAGCAAGTAAAAACATCAACTTACTCCTGCAACCTTACAAATCATCTCATCGTGAGCGAAGAGACCTGTCATCAGTGAACATCACAGCCGTTCCTATACCTGGTGGTATAGCATGAGACTCAACTGACTATGACATTTTGGGCCCGGTGGAACTATTGAAAATTCCACACCAGTTCAAGGTTTCTTTAAGTGATTTTGTTTCATCAAGCACCTTTTCAGATGATTGGGACTTTGAAACTGTTAATAATATGATGTCAGACTTAGAAATGTCAGCAAAATTTAAAAAACATGAACACTTTGAAGGTTCAACAAGTTATGAAGAACTGTATTGTTACAATCATTTTGGTCACCATTATTTGCACAAATCTGTAAATCCTAGAAAAGTTTTTTCTTATAATCAATGGGAACATTGTCCAATGCCACCAAAAGGCAGCTCTAAAACATTTTAGGAGAAATTTCTTTACAGGTTTTAATGTGACAAATCCAGAAACGTTTTATTTTAAAAATATAAATAAGACAGGAATGAAAACCATGTTGACCAATACTAAACAAATTTATTCTGCAAGCTTTTATGCTCAACTGTCTACATTAGGTTTTAACTTTTGGAAAGACAACATTGAGACAAAAACTGTCTAGGGCACAAAAGAATGGCAGGTGCAGGGTTCAGAAGCCTTGTTCTGAGCCTGCATTATACCAGAACAAATCATATTTTTGAAAGACACCGTTCAACAAACATCATGTCGGGGCTTAGCTAAGATAAAAGATTTAAACAAACCGTCCATACCTAAGGCCACACCTGACAGTAATGGCACTGCAGATGAGGAGGTAGATGTAAAACAGATTTTAAAACACAACAGAACCAATCCTGATTGGAAACAATGGTTAATCTGGCCCATAGACATGAATAACTGTCAAAATAGATTCCTGAACAAAACACAGGGATTCAAAATGAATAGGCCAGATCCAAGGTACTCCCAGAGACAACATCCAGGCATAGTCACCACATACAGTGGAAAATGTTGCCTTGATTGGCTACAGAAATCCACACTCCCAGAAATTAAAAAACACTTAACTTTACTTAAAAAAGACGTTGATTTCTTACTCGGGCCTCGTAAACAACGACAAAAACGTTTCATATACGCCGGTATATACGCTGCGTACAACAAAGCTTGGAAAATAACGCAAATAGAAACTGCAGAAAAAATACGAGAAATTGATCGTATTAATTTAGAGAAAGCACTCTCTGTAGTGGACGACAATGGGTTAACGACTCTGTCCTCCAGAATGTATTCTTTGGACAGCAATGTATCATCTGCCATTGACATAATAGAACAGGATTTGCTAATGTTACAACATGGCCAGTCTCAATTGCGTTCTATAATGCTACTAGGCTGGACGTTGCAAAATCTCCGTTCAGGCTATGTGCCATGGCGTCTAATCAATACCACGTCATTGTTTACTGTCCTTAACCTTACAGATAAACAAATCTCTTTGGCACAAAGAGGAGCAGCCTATACGGTGCTGAGCATTGAAAAACTGGAAAGATTACCATTGACAGTTTCTGAGAAACCTGTCATTGAATGGATAATACATGGCACCATCTCAATACCAGTGACGATTTTCCAATTTCAGTATTGTCTACAGCACATACCAATAGGCCTGTATGAAAGGTTGGGTAAAGGATACATTAAGTCAACCTGGAATTTACCATATACACACAAATGTTGGAGTGGGGGGAAGGAGGTATTTCTTAGCACAAAGAACTGTAAAAACTCACTAAGCGGTACACTTTTATGTGAAGATATTAATTTACATGGAGCCTGCGAAGGTTCTTTAATTAACCTTTCCTGCCACATGCACGGTACTCCAGCGGCCGTGATAGAACCAATTTTTAGGCAGCTTTCCAATGGGAGCTACATTATGCTCAACTATCACAGCTGTTGTGGTATGTTGCCAGGAAGAGCCTCTCTGATTAGTGTGCCAGCCAGGGTCACTTGTTGTATGCAAGTATTGCATCCAAAGACTACTACAGACAGGGAGACGGAGTTATGGCCTTTACTGAATATCTCTTCTATACGAATTGATACTTTAAGCAGAATGAAAGCCATTCTTTTACAAAAAACTGTGCCACTGACCTCGTCTAGAGAAACGTATGATCTGCAAGTTGCAAGGACTTCTGCAGAGATACATGTATTATTATCAACAAACTGCCCAGTACATTTCGCAGAAATGTTGTCAAATCTTAAACATGTCTGATTCCAGTGGCATCGCACATGTATTTAGGGCGATCTTTTCAGGACTGTTAACACCATTCAAAGCAGTCCTCTGCATTTTTCCAAATTTCGTGCACTCCGTGTTCAGCGGTCTGTCTCTCATTTTGGGACTCATAGCAGGAATTCTATTTTTATTTCTCCTGCTCCGATATGGCAAGTCCAGTCACCAACGATACCCAGACTACCATGGAACAAGCTCTCCTTGCCATGCGGTATCTTGACAGAATTACACAGATTCTTGGCTTGGCTCGTTTAAGAGATCTGAATACCACTTGGTTCCTTTCATTCAGACCAATCTGGCAAGATTGCAACTTACCTGTTATACGATGCCTGCTTTGCCGAGAAGAACGCGTGTTAGACATCTGTCTTGCACTTCCATCAGCACTGCCAACGGATGTTGACGCCTTGCTAGGTCCGGTAACGACTCATGCATCGTGTTGCCCCCAACGGCTGCCAATCCTGATGACGGCATTCATTGAGATCTCACCAGCAAATCCAGCTCTTGGTGAGGTACGTGGAACAACAGGCACACAGTTACAATCTACATCGAACATTGCTAATGCGACTGACGCTGACGGCGATGTTTCACATCTATGCATATTTGATCTACTTGATGAAGTAGTTCCACTTTCACCAACTATGGTAGACGGTTTCTTTGCCAGCTTAGATGATTTGCTGTTTTCTCCCGACACCGAGAATAACTTTTGAAAGTGCACACAGCGTTCCATGAACTCTGAAATTCGGCCTTCGGTTTTTCAAAACAAACCCTCTAACTTGGGAACTCTAAGTTTCTACAATCTACATTTGAAAACTTCTTCTCTTCATCCCAGAATAAACCCTTTTCACTTGGCACAAAGTAATCTGCTTAAAGTAGAACTATTCTTAGAGAACAAGAGATTCATTTGATACTTCCTATAGACAAATATTTGGCATTATTTCATAAAAACTTTAACTGTTTATATATTATGCTATGGAATGGTCCCAACCTTTTTCTTCTGTAAATTTGGAGCCATTTCACAACTGTCATTTCATGTTTCATTTAGATAGCATTTCTTAATGACAGCGATTGCTTGTAAAATGCATACAAGACAAATACGCATGTATGTGTATAAACCATGTTTAATGCATTTAATGTATTTTGGGTGGGATATGGACACATGCTTTAGTTATGTTTCTTATGCTTATAGATTTAGTAATATTAGACATAATACGTGAAGTGGGTGTTGTATAGGGTTTTAGGACCCTAGTGTAATTTTCCCGATTGATGCCCTTATATAGGTATGAAAAACTGTATCCTTATATAGGCATAGAAATCACAACCATATTAAGACATAGCTCAAGTAGTCCTAATACGGCTTGGCTACTTCCACTAGTTCCGAAAATCTGCAACGATTCCTTGGAAAAACCCGCCTTCAGCAGTCAGGGACTTCCCCCTGCATGAATATTAAGTTATCCAAGAAATCATGGAATTTTCAGAGAATTAAGTCTCTGATGACGTTATTATGTCCAATCTTGCTTCAAACTCGGCACCTTCAAGGTATAAATATGCCCACACTTGTCCAAACAAACACACAGTGGTTTGGAGCAGTTCAACTATCGACTTGCCCGACGCGCCCTGCTGCAGCCAGAGCCGCAGGAAGCCGACCCTCCAGCTGACGCACTGAGAGACGCTGTACTTTCTCCTGCCGAGAAATCCAGCTCCAGTGTTTCCAGGCTACCCTTGCGGGTTGCTGGGAAATCGAGTCCCGAGAGAGAGATACAATACCTCCTACATTCTAAAACTAAGGTACGGAGCTGATTAGACCCGAAGAGAATTCTTGGAAAAGATTCTTTTTTTTTAATTTTTTTTATAAACCTTTATTAGTACAGAAAGGATATACAAAGCAGGGCCTACAACCGATCCGGCCGGCCACGATACGATAAGCAATCAAAGAGTCCTAATGAAAAGTCACAGAATCAGACGTAAAGAGGTGCGTTCAATACAATCGTAAAAAGGGGGGGAGGTAAGAGGATCTAGACGGCCAGCAATCAGGAACTAAATAAGGTTAATTTTATATTATAGCAATAAGGCGTATGACAGGCTCAGCGACAACAAAGAAGTATCCGGATTCCCAAAACAGATCATTAGCAACAAAAGGAGAAAGGGCAGCAATGCAGAAGTGTCAGCACTGTAGACATCGGTATAAAAACAGATGTGGTGAACACAAATCAATATGCAAATAGTAACAACTTTGCATTCCCACCACCCAGTAGCACATTGGATACGGAACAGGGGGGCCGGAATAGCGACAGCAACAAAACTAGCCCGTCATACTAACCTTGGGAGAGAAGGAAAAGGGGAGGAGGGGAGAGGGGAAAGGAAAGAGGAAAGGGAAGGAAAACACAGACTAAAAGAGAAGAATGCCGCGCTGAAACAGGCGCCCCGTAGCGAAGAACATATAAAAGAACAGGAATAGCAGCAGCGAAGAGGGCATGGGAGTCGCTATGGAAAGCAGCAGAACTATAAAAGAAGAGCAGCGATGTTACAGACCCCACCCTAATCATACCACGGAAGGCAAGGACAGACGCGGCACTCTCATAAAGATACACAAAAGGGCCATAGAACTGAGAAAAATAAAACATCAAAGAAGACCCAACCCACCCATCCCACCCGGCACCCCTGCAGAAGGCTACGGCCTACCCTCCAAACAGCGCGCCTGTCGCCCTAAACCAGAACCCGAAATGTAGTAGAGACAAGAGAGAAAAGGAAGAAAAAGACAAAAAGAAGATATGAAAACAAGGTAGTAAATAGGAGGGAGGAGCATGAGGGCAGAAATAAATACGGTCGGCCACAGCCCTCCGCCCAACCATACAATCATAATACGTGTGCACCAGAACGACACGAACTCGAGCGCCACAGAACTTACAGAGGGGTCTCCCATAGCACTATGGATATGAGCCACGTCGTCACGAATCCGTATACCAATAATCCAACGGGAGCCATGCATCTTACCCCAGTCCCTTCTTCACCGCAATTACCACCCACCAAATAACAGTGTGAAGTGAGCAACACGATGCGAGGCAAGCACACAAATGAAAAAAATTACAAGAAAGACGCAGGTCAGAGAGGTCAATCAATAAGCAAGTGAACAAAAGGTCAAATAGGCAGTTCAAATGTCTCAATAACAGCAACAGGGGCAGTAAAGCACAAGAGTTCAGTCCCGCAGATCGAAAAGGCGGGGGTATGCCAGCAAAATAGAAACAAGACCTCATCAAGGCAGAAACAAGCATCAGTCCGCCATTTTTCTCAGGCACCCGGGGATGATCGGGCCTCCGCACGACATCCAAGTCCCCAATTTCCAGACATCTTAGAGCAGGAGGTTCCAAAGCCGTCGGCCTGTAAATCCGTCGATGGACAGTAGCAGCATCCTTCGGAGCCACCGAGGGGGGCGAGGCAATGGCATCTCCAAGGCAAGAGGGGACCATGAAGAAGCGTCCACCCAAGATGGCGGCGGATCGCAACGAGTCTCCAGGAGCACCGGGGGCCAAGGTCGCGTGCAGAGATCGCAAAGCATCAAGAACGTCGCCAATCGTAGGCTCACGCCCACATGACCCTGCTCCCGTGCAATCCAGCAACCGGAGACCGCCATCAAGAGGAAATCCACATCTCAGGTCACCGGCAGCCATTTTGTAGAATCAGCCCCCTCACTTCTCCCTGCCACTCCCGGAGCAGTCCACAAATGTAGGACTTTACAGATGTCCGGGGGGTCCCAGTAACGGCCGCTTTGGTGCAGAAAGGAGAGCCGCCCGAGGCAGAGGGTCACCTATACGAGAGCTGGCGCTCCTCAAAGGTAGAGCCCGAGCGCGAGGGTCCAGGGTCGATGGACGGAGCAGCGGCGGGGGGACCCCTTCACACGGTCAGTCCACGGAGCATCGCGCCCCGCACAAGCCACACGGCCGCCAAGGTAGGCCCGGTTCAGGGTCACCGGGAAGTTCTCACAGTGGCTCTCTCCAGTGGTGCAGTCTCTCGGCCGGGGCCGACGGTTACCGCAACGCCGGGCCGGATCCAATAGGCGATGCCCCGGTCCCAGCTCTACGAAGGCCCCGGTCCCCTCGGGGGGCACAGCTCCGGAACCACTGCAAGCCGGAGCCTCCAGGTCAAACGGTGAGTGAGAGCGAAATGTTGCGTTTCTATTTCTTCGAAAATATGTTGTCTCTGGGCAGGATATGCAGCAGGATATGTGAGTCAGGACGGAGGGCTGACGGAGCCGAGCTATAAGGCGACCATTTCGCTCGCGAGCTTGGCTCCTCCTCCCTTGGAATAGATTCTTGGCAAATAATACTGAAACTAAGCTACACCTCACTTACTTCTTCTCTTGTACTAGACCTAGGTTAGGTACACCGGGGTAGGTGTATTTTAGAAGCACCAGTTGAGTACTTTTAGTCATTATTTATCAATGTATGTATTTTTTGCATTTTAGGTATCTTATGGCTTAGAAACCATATCATGTTTTTGCAGTACTGTTTTATAATACTCTTCGTTTTATATGCTCTGTACTTTACAGCAAGTATTACGATTGCAGCAGTTCATTTCTTATGCTTGAGAAAGAAGACTGTTCAATAAATACCCATTTTATTGAAAACGCCCGTCTCTCTATTTCTCTGCACCTCTGGTAAAACGAAGCATGCACGATTGACTGAGTGAAATAACTATCTATTGTTTCCGCGACTCTAGAGATATAATTCTCATTCTTGGGGAACAAAGTTGTCATGTTTTAAGCGGTTGTCAGAAACTAATTCCTTCTTGTTTATTCGAGAAAGTTTCTAGTGACCTTTGAGCTAGCTGGCACACACACAATTAAGTTTAGTATATTCGGTAGAGACCTAGTTGACTTCAATCCTACGTCTAAACTACAGGATACACTATTCCAATACGCAGAGCCTATTGAGAATATAGGAACTACTCTACAAGTGAGCAGGGGGGGCTAGCCCTGATGGCGGAAAAATTGTGTCATTTATCCCTGTTTCTGCTTTAACAGTACCCGTCTGCCAAACTTGAAATCAGGCACTGAGTCTCACTCGTGATGTTGAAGAGTGAACAGTCCATGGGGCAGCATCCCCCGAAGCCTGGTGGATTACTTTTTATCGTCCTGTTGTGTACTATCTCTTACATGAGGGGTGTTAATGAAGGGTCTGAGTAGTGATGGCGTAAAGGTTGTGAGAGATTTAGCCTGATGGAGAAATGGGATATATCTTGAGGATATTCCTGGTTTCCTAATGTTTAAGAACCAGAGCAGTACCATTGGTTTGGGGATATTTGTAAGAGTAACGGTAGTGTTAAGTAGTGATAGATTTACTCTGTTGTGTGAAAGAGTGGTGATATGTGTTGGTTGACTAGATTGACTGTGTAGAGATAGAATTGAGAGCTGACAGTGGAGACTGTTGTTGAGTTATAAGAAATGTATTGGCATACTTGTTCACCCATTCCCGAGAACTGTGGCAGAGCTTAGAAATATCAAAGGTGACATTGCAGGTGTTCCTTTCTAGCTATAAAACAGGATATTTCAGTTGACGTTGCCTCCCAAGGTTCCTTATCTCTCCAGGTAGCTTGACTGGAAAGCCAAGGTAAACTCAAAGAAGGTAGTATCAGATATAGGCGAGGTACAGTGTAACACAATATTTTCAGTTGCAATAAAGATGGAATTTCCAGCCAAGGTTTTTTTGGTTAAATGTGCAACACTTTAATAAGACCTCAACATAGATACCAATATGTATAGAGAAAATAATGAACAAACACAAATTGAGTAAAAGATTCAAATGAGATAAGATAATGTAGCTCCAAAACGAAACACTTGTGGCACACAATATGCACTGTTTATGAACACATTGCTCTTTTTACTAGAACAAGAATAGATTTGAGTGTGATCCCCCTGCCAAAACAAAGTAACTAAACATTTCTAGTTGAAAACTTGCAATAGCTTTGAATATAAATGGTGCCTGTAGATGAAGAAAACACAATTCTAGAACAGTGGATTGAGGAGAGATCTAGCTACAGATGGGAGGCAGATCTCTGTCTTAACAACAGGGGCAATCAAAGTGTGAAACTATAGAGGAGCTCTTTTTGAAGGATGTTTATTGAATGTATGTTTTTTATTGGTGGATTGATTAAGGTGTACTGTCTATTGCTGTTTCCCTTGGAGTGGCCGTTGTACCCGGGAAGAGTAGGCATATAGTATCTTAATCTATTATATTCACATCAGTATTTCAAGGAACAGTCAACTTTTGACTAGTGTACTTCTGCGGAAAAAAACAACATAGTTGTGTTGATTTTTTAAACCATATTGATCATGTTTTGTCAATCATTAACATGAACGATAGCAGCTGCGTAAATTAGCACTTGCACAAAACATCAGAATGTCAGAGGGCAGTTACATTCATGGAAAGTCCCTATGCGGCGTGGTTTTGTGCATACATATTTGCGTGACTTCAGGGAATAGTGCGCTCTAATGTCTTTGTCTGTAGCCCGACTAGGCCACACGGATTACCCTCCAATAGAAATGTCCAGTGCCCCACCCAGTGTAGCCGCATACCAACAATAAACAGTGCTCAAATTAGAGAATTACCATACATCAATTTGCTGTGTGATATTTCAGAGGTGTTAGATTGGGCGAGGGTCTCCCCAGTCACTATTGTCGTGCTCTCGGAGGTAAGATATCAGCGGTTCAGAATTATCCTTGGGGCGGTAAGCAGCTGGCAACAGTTCTGCATAGGTTGTTACTTGGTCTTTGCTATATACAAAGTCATGAAGCCAGTCTTTGAATTCGGGAGCCTTCCCCCTGCCCCATTTACAGGCCACCTTCCACTTAGCCAGAAGCAGGCCCAGGGGTGGTGAACTTTCTATGTGCCATAGCAATGTCTGCTGTATACCCCATCAGTGCCAGTAGGGGAGAGAATGTGAGGGCCTGCAACCATCTCAGATAGTGCTTCCAGAACCTCCAGCCAGTATCCTTGGACTTGAGTGCAATTCCATGCCAAATGTAGGAAATCAGCCCCTTCCCGGTGGCACCTGAGACATCGGTCATCATCTTGTAGTTTGTATTTGCGCAGCAATGTGGGTGTATAGTAAGTTCGCTATAAAAACTTGAAATGTATGATGCGTAGCCAGCTGCTAGCTGTAATTTCTGCAGTCTGCATGCAGCAGAAGTTCCACTGCTCATCTGTCAAGGGGGAATCCAGGTCCCGCTTCCACGCAGCCCTGGTGCCTGGTGGTGGATGCGCTTTTTCTAACAGCACCGCCCGGTAGATACAGGACACCGCGTGTGAGGGGTTGGACATTTTTAATGTGCTATGCAATACCTCCAGTGTGACCGGTTCCTGCGGAAAGCACAGTGTGTTAGCCGGTATTTCATGTTTAAGCCTTATGTAAAGGAATGTCTCTACAGGGGTAACTCTCTCACCTGTCAATAGCTCCTTTTGGTCTTCAAACCGACCCTCCTTGTACAGATCCCCCCATGTGTGCAATCCCCTTTTGCGCAGCATGTCCCGACATACTGCTTCCTGTGTAACTCGGGCGTGTGAGAGGTGTGGCAGTGATACAAGAGGGGAGTAAAGTAGGGCCTTACCCATTGCCTTAGTCAAGCGCTTCCAGGCATAGTTGGTGCAGGAGACTGTGGTGCGATACCTTCTCGCCTGGGATATGCGTCCCCAGCAGGGAGGTTAGGGGTGTAGGCGCCATGTAACCTTACTCTATTGCCAGGTGCGGCTTGTAAGGTGGCGGGTGGAGCCAGCAAATTGTGTAGTGGGCATGAGCACTTAGATAGTATAGCTCCATGTCCAGAGCCTCAAATCCTCCCCTAGAGAACGGCTGTGTCATACGTTGCCAACTTAGGCGGGGTTGCCTCCCGCCCCAGGCTAGCTTGATGACCAAGGAGCGAAGGGTATTAAATACACTGTGCCCTGGGTAATAAGGTATATTAATAAATAAGTAGAGTAGCTTGGGGAGGATGTTCATCTTCATCAGGGCCACCCTGCCTGCTAAGGAGAGTGGAAGGGTAATCCAGCGGCTATCTATGTGCCAATCGTGTCAATCGCAGCCCCATATTTTGACCTAAGTGTCTCTTCAGGGTGTCTGGTGACAGCCACCTCCAGATATTTGATTTCGTCATCGCACCAGTGCAGCGGATACTCAGGGGTGAATCTAGGTGTGTTAGGGGTGAGTGGAAATAACTGCGATTTGTTCCAATTCAACTTTATCCCAGACAGATGGCCAAACCTAATGAATTCCCTCAAGATGGGATTAAGGCTAACACTAGGCTCACAGAGGTATAAGGTGATATCGTCCGCATACAATGATATTAGGATTTGATGACCCAAAAAACGACAGCATAGGCATTGTAAATCACATTCTATAGGGATATTGCCCCATAACTCGTTCCAATCTTAAGTAAAGAATAAGGCATGGAGGGGGAGGCACGAGGTGCTAATTTCAGCACTAGCCATATAAAAAAAACAATAATTCACATCTCATACAATGTGTATAACATTCGTGGGGGGAATTCTCTCTGGGAGTACATGCCAGAGAGGCCATCAGGGCACCTCGCAAGTGTGAGGGAGCCCGAAAGAACAGTGTCACAATAGCCGCCCAGGGCAGAGTCACTTGGAATAGTGTCTCAGTGGTGCAGGTTGAGCTCCATAGTTCTCGGGCAGTATTTGTCACACCCCAATCGTAGTTGTATCAAGAAGAACAATCTTACCGGTTCGAAGCGGCGGCGTTGGTCCCCTCGGAGACAGCTTTACAGCTCCTCCTGGGCAGGCAAGGAGTGGCCGGAGCTAGTCTCGTCAGCCAGAGAAGTGGGCGATTGCCTCGTGCAGGTCTTCAAGAAATCTTGAATATGCTAAGGGCTGGTGAAGATATGCGTCTTACCTCGGTGCTGAACGCACAGCCTTGCCGGACAGAGCATGGCATGGAGGATGCCAGCCTGCTGAAGCTTCTTCCTTGCTGGGAGGAATTTCTTCCGTGCCTCCTGTACTGCCATGGTGAAGTCAAGGTAGAGCGCAACTTTTACTCCTTCATAGACCAGGTCATGTTTCTCACACGCGGGCCTGAGGGCGGTGTCCCGGTCTTCGTAGTTGAGGATACGAGCCAGGCGGCGGCCTCGCCATGAGCGATCTGTGGTCACGTTTGACTATTAGTACCTTAGAGAAGGCATCAATTCCAAAGAGACCCAGGAGCATTCTCTCGACATAGTCCTCCATGCGGCCAGTGGCCGTAGACTTCGGGACATCCACAATGCGCAGGTTATTTCTGGCGAAGCACGCTTCAAGGTCCTCGTTTTTGGCCACTTTGACTGGAAGAAGTTTCTCCATGCCTTGCAGTTTTGTGCTGCTAGTACCAGTGGCGTCCTTGAGTAGGGATATGCATTGTTCGGTCTCGGATATTCAGCCATCGTGTTTTTCCAATTTTTGCGCAAGGTAGTCCATGTGTTCATAGAGTCCATCTTGGATTCGATGGCAGTCAGGCTTTGTTGTATCATGAGAATGATAGCTTTGAAGTCCTCCTCCTGCGTTGGGGTAGAGGGAGGCGGGCAGTCTATGCATTGCATCTCCGCATAGTCGCTAGGGGTTTGTTTCCATATCAAGATCTGCAGTTTTCCTTGCTTGCCTCCGGTGCGGCCCATCATTTGCCTCTCCCCTTTAGGGTGCTCCTCGAGTGGCACTCAGTGCTCAGAACCAATCTTCAGCAGTAGCAGGGTGAGGACAGCGAGGATTAAAAGGAAATGTTAGCAGGACCTTCATTTCTCAATTCACCAGGGACCTAGTGATATCCCACTTGTTCCCCCTCCGCATGTAATAGTGAGTGCCCTTGCGGTTCTGAGGTACCCAGCTCACACTACCTTCTGCTAGTGTCACACATCTGTTCAGTGTGAGAAATAGGGGTCCAATGCAGTCTATCAGCAGCGTATGCCCTCACCTCTATCTGGAAATAGTAGTGTGGTGGGGATAGATTTGTCTTTTCAGCCAATATGGGCAACACTGGCCTATGCCACGACTCGCCTCCACATACACCAGTGCGCGCCGCACGGTGCAGCCTGTTTCAGACTGGCAGCGCTCAGGGGCCACACATATGCCCTCCACTTGCAGTGCCCGGCGCATTCACAATGACTTCAGGAGGGGCCTGCGTCCACTGTGGTGCCGTTCCCCGGTCCTTTCAGCGCCTTCCGTGGGAGTCCGGAGTCGCACTCTGGCTCAAGGATTACTCACTTGCCTCCAGAGTTGAAGCAGTCTAAACCCAGAGCTGCGGCACAGCCGCGGACAGTCTGTGCAGCCGGGGTATGGTACCAGATCACTCCTCAGGTCCCCAAGGCTCTCAGGCTCGTCTGGTAGTCACTCTTGATAGCACGGCTTGCAGGCTGTGGTACAGATCACAGGAGCGCGGCGTCGAGGCCGCGGGCGACACTGTGCGGCTCTGATCAGTCATCCGGCCTACACCTCCCACTTAGTGCTGACAATATTGTTGACCGCACCGGGCCCCGTCCACAATTTCCCTCAGCGAGTACCAGTGCTCAGCATCCGCATTAGGACACGGCCCAGAACTCCCACTCACAGACCAGAGACAGCGACAGTCCAGGCCTCAGGCATCAGAGTGCGGTCGCCCACCATCTTGCAGTCCGCCACATAAACACAGGCCGGAGTCAAGAATGAGCCGCTGTAATTGCGGTTGTGCCTCAGCAGCTGCTTCAAAGCAGCACCTTAGCCGCTTGTTATGTTTATGGACCGCATTCTTCGGGTTTGGGGGGTATAGCTGCTCCTTGTGTGAAGTATGCTGCAGGATTGTGTTTCTAGGCTGACAGAGCCTCCCTAGGGTGCGCCCATCTTGTCCACCAGCTCTCTAGCGGCCCCTGATTTGGGTTTTGGTTCATTGCACCTAGTAGTTTGCATATCCTAGACAGGTGGCACCGGAGATACTTACCAGCTTTTGTCTGTAGAAGTCTCGCTTTGCCAGCATTAGTGTTAACCCCTGCTACTCACTTCGGAAGGGATGGATTTTGCTGTTGTTTTAGAGAAGTATATCTCAAAATATATCGGGGTTCACACAAATTACCCTCCTCTACCTGGGTGAGGTACTCACAAAGGGAAAAAACAGCTGGCAAGGAGGAACAGATATATGTAAATCTATTTCAACATAGGGAACTGTATATTACCCTATTCACAGTATAAAATCCTGTTGTTAGTTCAGTGATCTTAGTTCAAAAGAATCACATCCCACAGACACATTTTTACGAATTTCAGTTATCGTTTTTAGTTATCATTGTAATGATTATTTTGTCATCAATTTTTGATATATTTTTTTTAATATAAACCTTTTATACAAACGTATATACACTTATACAAAAAAATACAGAAAAAATACACATTCCAAACACAATTCGTAAATTCTTTCTACCCCTTAGATAGAAAAAGCAGTGTTCGCCTATTAGATAAAGGAGATCCACTTTGATGTTGTCAAATCTGCACACGAGGAGATTACCCCTCTATAAGTCGTAATTCAGAAATGTGCAATCACTGGTCAGAAAAATATATCAATTGTTCAGAGCCTCATATCAAAGAGTGTCGAAGCGTGCGCGTTTCGGCCTTGTAATCCTTCTTGGCCTCCTCAGGACAAGGGTAAGGAAACTTGTAGAGAAACTCTAGTTGCCCTTCAGTCGGGGCCCAGTACACACTGGCCACAACCATCCCGGGAATCTCACGCCATTACATCTTTTAAGTTCCAAAATACTTCATGTAATGCCCCTTAGTTTCTCAAATGGCCACAACGGGCTAATGGCGGTGTTTCCCGCTGTCTGCACTTGACAACGTGCGTGTGATCACCGTTCTCCATTAGGTCCACTGGTCTCTTTCGCTTTCTCTTTCCCGTTGTTTTAGAGAAGATCAGGAGCTTGGCATCACATAAATTATAATCACAATCACTAATTAAGTTTTAGTCAATAATGAAGGATTGGTATGAGCTAAAGGGTTTTATCAATTAAAGCTTTTGGTAAACTATCTCTTTTAGAACACAAGTTAAGTTGTATTATTCTTTATCATCAATATATGAACAGAAATTGAAAACTAATATTAGTAAACCTGATCATATAAAAAATGCATTAAAGTACAATCCATAAAGAAGAGGATCCCTATTCTAAGAATTGGTTGAAAATGGAGTCAGTCAGAGCCATAAAGAGTTATAGTTCGAGAGAGTGAAAACAGTATGAAGCATTAGCATTAAAGTCAGCTCAAATCTTTAAAAAAATATAGCAAAGCAGACCGGCCCATAAAGAGAGGTTCAAGACAATGATTAGAATCTCAAAGGAAGTAGCATAAAGTGTGAATCTGGGTGAAGGTCTCTGGAAAAGGAAAGTATCTGGTTCTGAGAGTTAACCTACTCTAGGAACATGCACTAATATAGAGAACACATTTTAGCAATGTAGCAGTTTCTGGTCTCCTTCCTTCTTCAGCCAGCCAATCAGCATTTGATGCTTTCCTGGGAATGGGATCACTCCTTGCTTTCTCACAAAAATAATACTATAGTCCACAGACAGCAATGTTAGGTTTGCAACTTAAGTTGTATCAGTCCTAAATTCATGTGGGCCATTCTTCCATTCAGGTCTCCTTGCTCACGTATAAAGTAAATAGTTCGGGGTGATGTCAGTGGTATAGGTGATAGGTTGTAGTCGCTGTCGGGTATTAACACTCGCTATTTGTTCAAATCTCATCAAATATTGTTGGTGGTGCTTCAGGGTTAGAGAGAACCACCTGCCTCCCTAAATCTCTGTGGTAAACCAGCAGACTATAGTGAAAGCATACCCAAGCACACGTGAAATCAAAGAAACATTCTTGCCTCACCCCGGTAACTTGCACACGAGTTACCGGTGTGAGGCAACAAGACGCGAGGGAGCTCCCACTAAACAAAAGACAAGAATTGGAATACAGACTATGGGATGGGACCCTAAGCAATTGCATTTTGGATACTGGATCTAATTATTTTCTCCTCACGCCACATGGAATATGTGGCCTGGAATTATCGCCACATAAAAAAATATATTGCTAAGAATACGTGCAGCCGTGAACAAGTCGCATGTACTAAATTACAAGAGGCGACGAAACACGTGTTGGCTTGGAAAACCTGAACAACTGACATCAGGAGGACTGATTAAAAAGAAAAAGAGAGAAAGAAAAAAAGTTCATTGATTTGTTTATTTTGTTTTGTGCTTCTACTAAAACTCTGAAAAGAATGTTTCTTTGATTTCATGTGTGCTTGGGTATGCTTTCACTCACGTATAAAGTACGTGGGATATTCTCAAGAATGTGTGATTATTACCGCAAAATTAGCTTAATGCAACTCTTCACATCGCAGTCTATCATGGGAAAATAACGCTGTGTCAACATGGTATTCTCAACGCAGTGGCACCATGCGATAGTCTCACGATAACGCATCAAATGACCACAGTAAAATCAACACAACGCCGCAATAATGCGAAACACGAATTAAAAAAAAGTGGTGATGCCCCAAACCGCGATACATACATCAGCGATAACCAGTGACAGGCCTGCAATTCCCACGCGTCATGCGGGAAAATGCACCAGAAAAGCAGTGGGAAAAAAATGGTGAGATGACAAAGTACGAGTACAACCCCACATCCGTGATGTAGAACAAATGTCCACTGTCCCGCAACGTAATACACATTGATGTGGCACATTTGCTACATGCAGTACATGTAGTACATGTCATACAAGAAACACTAAGTCACACATATCACACACCAATCTACCAGTGAGCCACCTCACAAACAGTCACAATAGACATTGACTTGCAGTCTGCATGTAAACTGCACCAATGCAGAAACATACATGGAACACACTCTGAAACCGCATCTCCCCTTCAAATTGCAGAGGGACAATCTACACCTCCTGCACACATGTGTCATGTCCATGATCAATCAAGTGTGAATGCATGGACAAATGCAGGGGCAGTGACTCCCCCTTGCATACATATTGCTCATGGTGTGGGACATGAGTCACAGGGTGCATTCCTGCACCATGGTGGTACATAATTGACCCCAAAAGAAGCCCCAAATGACAGCCTATATGTAATGATTCAGGACACATGTGAAACGCCGAAGAGTGGGATTCAGTACTATGTTTGACTCACAGAACTGGCAGTTCGAATACATGACACCCTAAACAGCATCTCCGTACAGAGGTGACACACCCACCATCTATCATCAAATTATGAAAGCGTTAGCACGACATGTCGCACTTACACTTGCCTGAGTGATGTGCCTATACAGATGAGTGACATGCACTCAGGGAATGTGTCTTGGAATGCATTTATTTGCACATGCTGTGACTGTGGCCATTTTGTGCTGTCCCATGATTGCTAAGGACTGACACAATGTGATGTGCTCATGTGCAGAAATTGTCAATGCTGGTGTTCCAATGGGCTATCCCTGCTGCAGCTGCAGTGGGGTGTGGTCCACCTGCCTCATCTTCCTCTCCATCATCCGGTGCATCTGCCACTTGTATCCATGGATATGAAACAACAATGGTCCTCGATATATCTTCAAAAATCAATAAATGTGTTACTCATTATTCATATATCAGGGAAATTAATTCACAACAGTGAGCACAAGATATCACTATTTAGAAAAGCCAGTATTACATCTCAATATGTGGTACCCAACATGCTCCAAAAGACAACCAATCTCTTTTGTCAGTAAATGTATTTCCAATTTATTTACAACATTCATAAGAAGCAATTAGATGGAAGAAGGACTACAAGAGTGCAGTAAGAACAAGAGAGGGTGCTCAAGTGAATTGAAAGGAAAAAAAGCTCAAGAGGCAAAGGTCAAGTTTATATACAATTCAAAAGTTAAACAAAATACAAAAAGCCTACCCACACAAGTCTATATACAATGATGATTTAGACAAGGAGGGGAGGGAAACATCAAGGATAGGGTGTAGGCCTCAAAGCAAGGAGGTAAAAACCGTCGACGTTTCGACCCTTGCGCAAAAAGGGGGAATTTTGTGACTCTGCTGCGGGTCTTCTTCAGGACTGATGGGGAAGGGGAGGCAAATGTAGAGTAACAGGACCTACAAGGTAATTTAAAATAATGTAACTTACCGCTGTGGTTGAACCAATTCAAACTGAATGAATAAATGGTTGGGTACTTTACCAAGATCTGGTGATAAGCAAGTCGCGTCCCAGCACTATATGAATGAGGGCAACCTAGGTGGTAAAGAGAAAACGAGAAAACTGGCTAAGTGCCCATTTCTTCATGGCACAATGTTGCATACCCTGTCTATCTCTCTATAAGGGTAATTAAATGAGCACTCACCCGTCAATGTGGTGCACAAAGGTAATCCATTTTTGATTCAGGATGTATATTCCATTAAAATTAAGGAACGAATTCCAATGTTAATCTGAGTACAAAAAATGGAAGAAACATGTAACCTCAGGAGAAACGAACTAGTGCAAGTTGACTAATTGCGCATTAGCTAGAACAAACACAAAGGGTAACGGTCATGACTGAAGTTTAATAACTACACTTACCCAGAGTGTAGTGCAAAACAGGAAATGAAGTCAGAAGGACGCGTTACTATTATTCGTCCTGTCATGAAAAAGAAAGGGAGTTTTTGAAAAGATATTGCGTAGGTCTCTCAAATATCGCAATGACCGGTTTTGTATCCAGGGGGCACGCACCGTGCACATATGTTGTGTAACACACAAGATGCAACGACCATCTTGCACATGATTTCTGGGCTGTAAAGGAGCCTATCACCTGTGATGTCCAGGTACCTGAAACGTGACTTCAACACGCCGAATGTGCTTTCTACGATGCCCCTGGTGCGTTTCTGGGCTGCATTGTACAGCCTCTAGGCCTGTGTGTTCGGGGCTTGGAGGGGTGTCATCATCCAAGCGCAGAGTACATATCCTGGATCACCTGTGACAGTGCAGAGAGACATAAGTCAATATTTCGTTCTGCATGATGTGTTGGCAGGCTCACTGGTAGATTGGTGTGTGATATGTGTGACTTATTGATTCTTGTGTGACATGTACTGCATGTAGCAAATGTGCTGCATAAATGTGTATTACGTAGCCTCATTGCTGCTCCTCCTTCCCCGGTCCTATTTTCAATTGTGCTCAGTTGCATCACTTGCACTCCCACGGCACACCGTTGACATGACTGTATGCGCATGTCCACAAGCCTGACAACGACACTGTGATGTTGTGCGCTGAAGGTGGGCGACCACGTGTGTGTAGGCCTATGGTAAGGATAGGGAGGACACAGATGTAGAGTTCATGCCTAGCTGAACTCGCAATGCAGTTGAGGGTAGACCTTTGGCTTATGCTGCGGGAATAGCGACACACACAACAGTTGGCATGTATGATCCCAGACCCCAAGCGGGCTTGCGCTCCCCCAATTACCCCTTCAGCCAAACCCGCACTCCGGGGGCATGCTACATAGCAACATTGTCCATTGCAGGACGGGTGGCGCCGACACTACAACAGAGACACACGCATTAGTTACTTCTTTTGCAAGGCCAAAACGTAACCACGTCCAGAGCCCCGGGTTGATGAACCGCACCCCTACGCTGGACTGTTGTACGCCAGTCCACTCCGCTTACACTCACAGGGAGGTACGACACAGCTACATGGCCCACGTCTACCCCACCACCTGAGGTGACATGTTTGTGTCAGCTGTACACAGAACAATGTAATGTGGCAGGGCCCAGGGCCCTCATGCATAGATACTGACCACACAGACACAATTAGATAGTTTGTGGGACTGGCTACGGGCACGTGCGCCCAGCTCTTTTTATTGCCAGGGTCACATGTCCAGTGACACATGTGCTGGATGTGTGTGGGGTCAGTGTAAGCCACCCCTCAGGGGCTGGTTGGTGCTGGCAACAACTACAACAGTGATCAGACAATCAGAAGTACAAAGTTCAAACAGCAAGGGTCCATTACTTCAGCAGCACAGAGTTAGTGGCCCCGGAAGCACTGCGGCCGGCACAGGCACACCACCACAGGACAGGGACTTGCGGTGCACTGAGGTAGGGCCACACAAGCTGAGCGGGTCCTTGTCGATGTCGAAGGTGAATGTAGCGGGGGGTTGCAAGGGACAGTGGAAGGTGTCCTTCAGGGCATGATGCAGAGGGCAGAAGCCGGCAGGAGGCGGCAAATAGAGGAGTGGAATGGTACAGCCTCGTTTTCGCCACCAAGTTAGTATCACCTACATGATGATGAAGACAACCCCCAGTTGATAGACTCAGTCGCCACCACATTTCAACCAGAAAGTGTCCATCAATGTCAGAGCACAGACTTAGTGGCACCGGAGCTGAAAGGGGATGCAGTCTGCAATCAGGCCAGTACAATAATATAAACTCTGCCATAAATAAATCAAGACTTAGTTCCAAATGTGTGACCTACGCGACTGCAGTGTAGGCCGGAGGCAGCGGTCAGCGGGGGCCAACAGCCACTTATCGTTGGCTCGCGATGCACAGAGTTAGTGGCACTAGAGTAGTTCTTGGCATTGTTTGATCACCTCAGGAAGGATGATCCTTTTTTGCTCCGGACTCAAATGCGTCTTCCTCTTACACCTCTCCTTGCGTGCAATGATATTAACTCTGCCATTCAGAAATCAAGACTCAGTTCCAAATGTGTGACCTACTGGACTGCAGTGTGGGCTGAAGACAGTAGTCAGCGAGGGACCACAGACATGTGTGGTTGGAATACTATACACAGACTTGGTGGCACCACATCTAGGGAGTACAGTGATATCAAACGTCCCATGAACATATGAACTCGACCATCAGGATATTAAAGACTCAGTTCCAAATATGTGACCTACTTGACTGTAGTGTAGGCCGGAGGCAGCGGTGGAATACGTCAATGGGAAAGGAGTACTGTGGGCAGGTGTCGCGGAGGCCGTGATGGTCAGAGAAGGCTGCCAAGGTCGCGGGCCTCTGGCGGTTTGGCGCTTGCACCGGCATGTGGTGGGCCCTCTTTGACACACGCCAGTGTCATCAAGTGAGCAGTGAGGCCTGGGTGCGCAGGGGCGGCCAAGACGGGTTCGGGCAGCAGCGGCCAAGGGTGCAGCAGGCGCACAGGATTGCAGGCAACACCGCTCACGGCATCGGCTTTGTGGCAGGGTGAGAGGCGCTGCCCTGGCAGACACGTTGGGCATTCCAGGTGAGAACCACACCCAGAGCTATGTTCTTTTTATTCACACTCTTACGGTGGCCTGGCATACGCCGGGCCAGCTCACTCCGCTCATGCTTACAGGGGGGGACATAACAAGCTACATTTCCGCGATCTTCCCCACTGGCTGGGGTAACATGGTTGCATCCACTGTCCACTACACTCCAAACACCAGCAGTATATGTCGACATGGATATGTCTGTGGTTCGCATATTGCAGTCTGTCCAGCACATCTACACCACACTTGGCATTGTGTACATTTTCATTCATGGGTCACTTGCCTCCTTCGCACATGCCTGGCTCCCACCTCTCCCCAAATTCTGCTATTTTGTGGCTGAGGTGCCATGCCATTGATGGCTTATGTACATGGCTAGCCCAGGTTACCACAGTAAGTTGAGCTGTCATGTCTGGTGGTTGGGCATGTTGTTTGGCATGTTGTATGTGGGTTTGTAACGTGTGCATTACCAGAGTTGTGAGCTGCACGAATGTGGAGTTGGGGTGTGTGGTGTGTTCATTTGGTACTTACCAACGGGCAGAGCATGTCCGTAGGTGCCATCCTGGAAGCTCTGTTTGATGATGGACTGTCAGAATATGTAGGTATCATGCACACTGCCTGAGTAGTTGGCGACGATATTGGTGAAGAGTCCTCGGTGGTCCACTGTTGCGTGCACACTCATGGAATGCGTGTGCTTTCCGTTGCTGTAATTGTGTGCAGTGACTGCAGGGTGTAAAAGTGGGACATGTGTGCAGTCAATTGCCCCTAACACGTGCAGGAAGCCAGCTATGGCGTAGGAGCCTTGCTTAGTCTCCAGCTGTTCCTGCGCAGTGTAGGGGAAGTGAAGGTGCTGGGGAACCAAGCTGATGATGGCATCCAGAGAAGTTGTGATGAACTTTGATAGGGCTGGCAGTGGGACTCCTCCGACTCTGGCAGTTGTTGGTTGGAAGGTACCAGAGGCCAACAGATTCAGCACAGCCAGCAGCTTTGTCTGAGGAGGGATGTTAGTTGTCAGCTGAGTTGGTACCATCAGCTTATGGGCAATGATGTTCAGGATGCAGAGGATGGTTGTATTTCTGAGCCTGTAGTGCGCAATGACAACCTCTGGTGTTGGGTCTGTGAGGCTGGTGCTTTTTCTGTAGGACCGCTGTCTTGGTCTGCGCTCCCTCTGTGATAGTCCAGGGGGGCTGGGGAGGACCTGGGTGGGAGGAGGGCCTGGGGTGGTGGCAGTGGGTGTTGTTGCCCTCTAGGGACTCCGGGCTGCATGATCAGTAGCTCCATGGCATCTGTTGTTCTTCAGGTGTCGCTCTGGGCTGGGTTCCCTTTTCTGGTTCAGGTTGTCGTCCGACTTTACACCAGTCACAGGAACCTGGATTGGTGAAACTGTTTTTTGGTCTTCACCCCTCTCTTCTCTTCACTGCTATGCCTCTTGCTGTATTGCTCCACCTTGTGACGACTCAGTCACCGATGCTCTTGGTTCTGGCTCATAGAACACTATCTCTTTGTATGGACTTCTTACTTTCTGAGTATGCGACAAGTACCCAGCTTAGTGATCCGGCACACTTAACAGCAGTGTTCATGATGAGAATAACCTGGTAGGGGCCTTTCCATCTCGATTGCAATCATTAACTCCAAACATGCTTCTTAAATAACACCCAGTCACCGGGACTAAGGTTGTGGCACTATTCTTGATGTGGACTAGGGGTGACAGTTTCAGCCTGGTGAGACAAAGAACCCACCACATCAGCCAATTCTTTGCAGTAGTTAAATATCATGTAGTCTGTGATGGTCACAAGTGCGCATGCAGGTACAGTAGGCAGTCTCATTGCATGCCCCATCAAGATCTCATGGAGAGATTACCCTGTCTTCCTGCCAGACTCATCGACACCAAAGGCAAAGCATCTGGCCATTTAATTGATATGGAAGCACAAACTTTTGCCAATCAGGACTTTACGGTTCAGATGAGCTGTTCAACAACTCCAGAGGCTTCTGGTCTATAACTACAGTGTAATCTTTGCTCAATCTGTAATGCTGCACAAATCATTCTTAGGACTTCTTTATTGAAATGAGTCCCACAATTTGACTCCAGAGAAACTGGTAATCCGTACCTAGGTATCAACTCCGTCAACATCAATTTAGCTACAGTGAGACTTTCAATTATCCATGTTGGGAATGCTTCCACCCATGGAGAGAAAATGCAAACTATAACCAGGACATTTCTCAAACCGTTACAAACAGGCATCTCCATAAAGTATTTTTGCATTCTGTTGAAGAGTCCACCTGATCCCCGTATGTGACTAAGTATTACTGGTGTTCTTTTCCTTGCATTTATCTGTTGACATGTCATAAAACAATGGCACAATTCTTCTGCAAACATCCTAAATCTGTGATCAAGCCAATTCTGTCTAAATAGTCTCACCATTGCATCTCTTCCTAGATGTGTTGTACCATGCAAGTACTGTGTCATTGGAAACAATAAACTATCTAGCAACACTAGTCTTCCATGCGCTGACATCCAAATGTCATTTGAATTTTTCTCACATCCTGTCCCGATTCAACCTTGCTGTTCTGCTTCTGAAACATCTTCCTACAATCTTTTGTGGTCATCCCATGTATCAGCCACTGACAACAACATTGAGGAAATAGTGTCCTCTTCAGACTCATTTGTGTAAGCCCCATTAAATGTGCAGGCCACAAGTGCAACAATATTGTGCAACTTCATCATTTTCAACTGTGACGTATTCATTGCCACTCCTGTGAGCGACACATTTAGCAACCGCAACTTCTGTTTGCTTTTGAAATGCCTTGAGCAACATTCTTACATGTTTCCCATTCCTAATTGGGGTTCCAGACGAGGTCATAAAACCTCTTTGTGACCAAAACTCTCCAAAGTCATGGACCATACCAAAGCAATTTGACTATCTGTAAATATTGTCACTCTCAATTGAGCTAGTAAACTGGAAGCCCTTGAAAGGGCAATTAATTCTGCAACTTGTGCTGAGGTAACATCTCAAAGCCATGAACATCTACAACTTCTTGAATTGTAAAGATAGCGTAAGCTGCTCTCAAGGTGCTTCATTGTTTCTCATACATTAGTCATTGACAGAAATTACATAATCAGGCTCAATCAAATGTTCATCTTTTATGTCTGGCCGTGGCTTGGTGCTTAAATCTGTGGCATCTAGACAATCATGCTCAACTTCATCTCCATTGAAATCCTCATTCACAGGCAACAGTTTTGATGGACGTTTTAAAACAATAATCTCTGCAGCCAGAATTTGCTGCTAGTATTTTGTTAGTATACTATTGGTCATGTACTGGGGTTTTATTCTGATGAGCAAATTCTCTACAGAATGAGGGACCATAACAGTTAAAGGATGTCCCATCACTATGCTCTCACATCTCTCAATACTGACTCATACTGCTGCCACATATTTAAGGTAGACATGCAAACCAGTGGCTAAAGGGTCAAATATAGTAAAAGAATAAGCCAAAAGTGTTCTTGTATCGATTTGCATCTGAGTAAGCACTGAGAGAGGGCAGCCCTTCCTCTCACTGCAAAACAATAAGAACCTCTTACTGTAATCAGCCATTCGTAATACTGGGCAAGACAGAGACTTTCTCTTAGCTCTAGGAAAGCTTCCATGGAAGTAGTTCAGGCACAACATCTTTGTGTGTCAGCCTCAGTAAATCCTTACCCACTAGATAAAAGTTCAATATCCACTGTCTATATTAGCCAACTATTCCCTAAAACATTCTCACGTCTCTCTGTGTTCTGGGCGGATTTATTTGCAGGACAGTCTCAACTCTCTCTGGTGACACTTTTCTTGCTCTTTTCTTGATATGTCCCAAGTATTAGACCTGTTTTTGGCAATATCGCAGTTTACCTGGAGACACTGTATGTCTGTTCTCAGCCAGGTAATTTAATAATACAGTTGTATCCTGTCTGCAAGCTTCTCGTGTATCTGATGCCACAAGTAGGTCGTCAATATACTGCACGAGAACTGAACTGTAAGGCATCTACAGAGATTTAAAATTCTATTTCAAGATCTGGTTGAAATTGGACGGGCTCTCTGTATAGTCTTGTGGAACTCCACACCATACCAAAACTCTCTCTTTGAACACAAAAGAGAACAAGAACCGGCTGCCTTCATGCAATAGAACAGGAAAAAAAAGCCTGACACAGTTCCACAACAGTTAACCATTCTGTGATGCACAGAATTTGGAAAAGAATGGTGGCTGGATTCAGTACCATGGGATGCTGTTCATCTTTCGAATACCCCTGCACAGTCTGATATTTACCATTAGGTTTCTTTAAACCCATGAATAGAGAGTTGCAAGGACTTCCTATAATTTCTTTTAAAATCCCTTTTCCCACAATGTCTTCAATTTCTGATGCTATTCCTGCAACTGTTTCTGGGGCCAAATTAGATGGTGGTGTCCTCGGATACACAGTGTTTGGTATTACTGTGACTCGTACAGGTTCTACACCTCTAATCAGTCTGAAATCTTTTTTTTTTAATGTCCCATATTTCTAGGTTCACAGTTCTCTTTCAATCAGGAGGCAAGTGTTCAACTGTCCTCACTGGATACAATCCTACATCTGTGTCTCGTCTAGTCATTTTAAATTCAATATCTTTATCATGTGGTTGTAATTCAGCACCATACGGCGTACAATAAATATTGCCATTTAATTTCCGCAATAAATCTTTTCCTAACAGGTTTACAGGACTGGAATCAAAAACAATGAATTGATGATTTTCTTGAAATGAACTCATTTTTACCTGGACTTTTTCTGAAACTTGGTTTGTTATTTGGTTATTAAAAACCCTTTAACTTGGATCTTCTTTCCCAATAGGTGTAGGTCTGGGATTTCCGCTGTTATAACAGTGGATCATACAGCACTTGTGTTTATCAAAAATGAAACTTGGTAGCCATTACCTTCTCCTTCGACAAATGGTCCAATTTGGTCTACCTACAAGACTATACCAAGCACGCAATCTTCCTCACCCCTCATGCACCGTCATTGTGAAATATTGAAGCCAAACTGTCATCATCTAGCACTGTGAACTGTTGAAATGGATTCAGATATTGGTTCTGAAATGGGTTTACATTTGTTTTGGGCCTCCGATTCCTATTAACTCTAGGGTTTCCCATATTCTGTGGGACCATCTGGGCTTGTAGAACCTACTTCATTGGAACCTGTTTCTGCATTGGCATTTGTATTTTCTGACCTGGTGCATTTTGCATCTGATTTCCTCTTTGCCTTTAACTATTTCTGCTAATTCTATCTGCATTAAGTCTACACTCACTATTTAAATGCCTGATCTTATTACAGAGGTGACAAGGGGTTATTTTCTTCAGTGTTGAATCATTGACACCAGAGTTCGGATCAATCGTAAGACCTCTACCCTGTGAAACACCAAATCCTCCTTGAACTCCTTGAGTCTGCACTCAACCACCTTGCATTTCACACTGAATTCCTGCAAATGACTGATTCTGAATACCTTTCTTAGCAATCTTCATCTGGGCTAACATGAATTTCTCCTAAGGCTTTTTTCTGTTTCCTCTCTTGTTCGTTGTTGCAATACTTTGCATACCTCAGGATCTCATCCAGTGATTCTCTCTGTCACACTCTGTTGTGTGTGCATGCTAATCTCTGGTCTTAAACCAAGAACAAACTGAGACACAAAAGATCCCATATCACTCGGTTCGGGATATTCTCATCTACTGTGTTGTAGAAAACACCTCATGCAATCACTCATAGTAGTCATGCACTTATTCCTTTGGCTCTTGTGAGGTTCTTTTAATCTTTACCCAATAAATATCTTTTGGAGGAACCTTGCCTTTCAGAAATGTAATCACAGCATCATATTTCTCCATAACCCCAGGAGACAGTGCATTAGTGTGTGCATCTCCCGTTGGTGCTGCACGTGGCCATTGTACAGCAATTTTACATTTTGCCCACAAATCATTTGGCACTACTATATCAAAGACTTTATTCAAATCAATCTCCAGCACTTTTGCATTGTTAACAAATCTGTCAACTTGCATGTGCCACTGTACAGGCTTCTCTCTCAATTTTGGAAAATTATTCATGAATACTGCAAGATTGCCTCTGCTCCAAGGTACATGAACATACCCTCCACCTGGAATTTCTCACAATGGATAAGCTGAAGCGTCTCGTTCATCTGTCGGTGGCTTATTATTTTCTTCTACTGCCTCTCATTGTTTCTTTTTCTTTCAATTTTTCTTTGCCCATTTGCGCTATAATTTGTCAAACTCACTCCATCTATGTACGCATTGCACTAATTCAGTGATGTGTAATTGCATTCCTGAGGAACGCATTATCTTAATAGCTTCATCATTTAATTGTACCCTGACACTTTTCTGAAATGGGACACTTTTTGAAACAACGACTTCATATTATCTGGCTAATTCTGTCAATGCTCCGTCCTTCACCACCCCCTTTTGTACCACTTTGTTCGCCATAAGTTGGCAGGGTATGCTCAGACGTGAGTCCCTTGCTCACTTTGCCACTGGATTCAAGCTAGCCGGGCTGAAGACGGCTGAAATGCCAGAAACCGGTCCTCGGAAGCTTGTTTCCAGTCCAGGGAAGGCAAGGCTTGGCAGTTCGGGCTGGACTGTTCCCATGAGGCACAGGGTCAGACTAATTTGCATATGACCATGTCTGAACTGGGGTGGCAGAGTGGGCTAAAGAACGGTGATGGATTAAACCCAGATCTGTTGACTGGGTGTGAGTGTTTGATTGGTTCAGATGCTCCGTCCATCACCACCCCCTTTTGTACCACTTTGTTCGCCATAAGTTGGCAGGGTATGCTCAGACGTGAGTCCCTTGCTCACTTTGCCACTGGATTCAAGCAAGCCGGGCTGAAGACGGCTGAAATGCCAGAAACCGGTCCTCGGAAGCTTGTTTCTGGTCCAGGGAAGGCATGGCTTGGCAATTCGGGTTGGACTGTTCCTATGAGGCACAGGGTCAGACTGATTTGCATATGGCTATGTCTGAACTGGGGTGGCAGAGTGGGCTAAAGAACGGTGATGGATTAAACCCAGATCTGTTGACTGGGTGTGAGTGTTTGATTGGTCCAGATGCTCCGTCCATCACCACCCCCTTTTGTACCACTTTGTTCGCCATAAGTTGGCAGGGTATGCTCAGACGTGAGTCCCTTGCTCACTTTGCCACTGGATTCAAGCAAGCCGGGCTGAAGACGGCTGAAATGCCAGAAACCGGTCCTCGGAAGCTTGTTTCCGGTCCAGGGAAGGCATGGCTTGGCAGTTTGGGCTGGACTATTCCCATGAGGCACAGGGTCAGACTGATTTGCATATGGCCATGTCTGAACTGGGGTGGCAGAGTGGGCTAAAGAACGGTGATGGATTAAACCCAGATCTGTTGACTGGGTGTGAGTGTTTGATTGGTTCAGATGCTCCGTCCTACACCACCCCCTTTTGTACCACTTAATTCTGTCAATTTATCATGTGTAGTTACAGCACGTAATGTAATTCCTTTGATCAAATATATCAGCTCTTTTTGGTACTGATTTACATGTTCAAGTTCTAAAATCCTCTGATTATTTTTCTAATTCTATTTTTAATCTCTGGACATGTATTGGTCTCTCCTTCTCTGTATGCTGTGCAGTAGGACACTGACTTTCTGTCTTTTTATTCTCTGTCATTTCTTCAAACCATGGGGGAAAATCCCATCTTCAAATAGGTTGGTCTCACCCTGTGCTATTGGTGTTGCAAAGACAATCTTTCTCCTGATGATTGAACTGATTGCGATGGTGTCCAGGCAACAATCAGTGAATTATGTGATGTCGGCATAAACCCTGTCACAGCTGCTCCTCCAATCACTCCCTGAACTACTGCATTCAAGACAACATTAATAGGAGCCGTTGTTGTGTGAATCTGTAATGGCTGTGCTGTTACCCTACTAACAGTTGCTGGTGCAGTTATAATAGAAGCAGTAATAGCTGGGATCATCACTGTAGGAATATTCTCAATTAATGCAGGCACAACATTAGCTATAACTTGCAGCATAACAGGCCTGTGACATCTGAAGCGGACCTTCAATTTGAATCGAATTCAGGTCAAGAGGGGGTAAAGCCACTCACATGCGAAGTTGAAGTACTTTCAGTATTTGTTACAGGGGCCACATAAGGTGGTGGACGCGCAGCTAACAATGTATTCATAATTTCATCCCCTGAGTCACTCTTGCTATCGGATTTCTTTGCAGTACCCTCATCATCTATTTCCTGTGTCTCATACTTTTTCAGTTTCTCTGGTTTTTCATAGTAATAGCTGGATACAGTCTAGTCCCTTCCTCCATCTCTGTTGTTCCTTATCCCATCGGGCATCTGCATAATTATGCACCACTCTTTTAGTTTAGTTCTGATATTTCTCTTTCTCCTTGGCATAGTTTTTCTCACAACCTTTCAATTACTCTCAGTTCAAATGTACCATGTCTTGAAAAACCTCAAAGGACCCTCATTTTCGAGGATCTTCACCATTGACGAAGCCACAGACATGAATGCAAACCTATATTCGTTGTCATGTAATGTGCTCGTGTACCCTCGGGAGGGGCCTCTTCATCTTCCTGTACCAGAATTGCTACATCACCTTTCACAAGATTCTTAAAACCTTTAAAACATTTCATGATTTAGGATTATTCAACAAACAGCAAGTAATAATTCAAATTTCTAAATGTTTTGAATCTATTCCATAAACGTCAGATTTCTTTTCTCCAATCCTGTTACACCTTTAATACTTGAAGACTCATTAACCAATCTCAATGCGGCAATTGACCTATAGCAGCGCAGCACTTCATGTTGTCTTCAACTAATAGCAACGCGACAATACGTCAACCAACCAATCTCAGCGCGGTACACAATGCTGTACGATCTCACTTCTTTTTGTAGCGGCTCACCCTCCTTTACAATTTCACTTGTATACACAATTTTACAACTCTAAGAAAAAGTGAATGAACAATCAGTGTCTGCTCCTCTAAATGAACACAAAAAGTAATTCAACAATTGGAATATTAAGGTTTTAACACCCTCCAACTTTTTCACACAAAAAGAATTTTCACGCACACAAATGAAATCTCGACTAGCGGGAAATTACTTTTATCAATGTAGCTTCACCTTTTGCACAATTATGTTCTTCCTACGCCAATCGTTATTAGTACAACCACAACAGTTCATTATAATCCCTATCTTAATTGTGTAGACCACAGTACCTCACTTCCTACATCACAAATCTTTAGCAGACAAGAAAACCATAACAAGTGTATTCTAAACTTATACGATATTCCTGGGATCTTAGGTTATATTGAGCCTGATAACCTCTAACTTCTCCAGCTTCTTCACAAAATGCACATAAACATCACCAATTCATTCGACCCTCTTCTTCTTCAAAATGTAAACAAAATTAACGATAACAACAACTGTGATGCATAACCCTATTAATACTCACACCTTCAATACAGGAACCAGCTTTGAAATCACACCTTGTCAGTCTTCAAATTCTGGGCTTTGGGCTTTGGGCTATGGGACTCAGGCATTACTCTAATTCAGGGTAATTATTTATAGCTCCTCTTTTCATAACGTAAACCTTCTCTCTAATACTAAGACTTCGGGAGTTTAAAAAGTCTCGTTTTACCAGCATTAGGGCTAACCCCTCCTGCTCACTTCCGAAGCAATGGATCTTTGCTGTGGTTTTAGAGAGGATCAGGAGCTCTACATCACATACATTATAAACCCAATCAGAAATCAAATTTGGTATGAATTTCAGGGTTTTATTAATTAAATATGTTAGTAAATCATACTCATTAGATCACACGTTAATTTATATTAATCTTAATCATCAATATATGAACAGAAATCGAAAATCAATATTAGTTAAACAGATCGTATCAAAAATGCATGAAAGCGCTTTCCATACATGAGAAAATCACTATTCTAAGAATCGGGTGAAAATGGACTCAGAACCCATGAAGAGTTCTAGTTTGAGAGAGTGAGAAAAGAATGAAGCTTTAGCCTTAAATTTACCTCATATTGATCAAACATATAATAAAGCAGAACTTCCCAAAAAGAAAGATAGTAGCATATGGTCTGGATCTGGATATACAATAGTCCACAGACGGCAATGTTAGGTTTGCAACTTTATTTGTATCAGTCCTAAGTTCATGTGGGTCATTCTCCCATTCAGGTCTACTTTCCTACATATAAAATACATTTCTATACTTCAAATATATCAAGTTTCTTCACAAACGTCTACGTAGAAGTTGAGACACCAATATAATGATAAAGAAGACATTTAGCACAAAATTCATTCATATTCTTTGAAAATTGTTTTATCTTCAATATATGAACTCTTAATTTCTCCATTAACACGTTGAATGCTATGGGAATTCCCCTGCTGTGCTGGGAGTCCTGGATCTTCATGCTTTCATGACGAGCTGGGCTCGTCATCAGCGTGCGAGGAGGCTACTTCATGACGAGCCCAGCTCGTCATGAGCGTGGGTGGGGTTAAAGACTAATTCCTGATCAGTTGTTAACAGTGATCTTAGAGTAAGTAGAAACATTCTGTGGAAATATATGAACATATTTATGCAACTATTGACAAAAATGAAAAACATGTTCACGGAAAGGTAAAGAAATAAACATTGTATGCACATTTAGCTTTTCTAGTCAAATCAGCTTGTTAAGCAATGTTTCTTTAGCCATTTGAGGCCTAGTACAAACAAATATGATGGCCTATTGAATTTTACGCATTTAAATGAACTATTTTCTTGAAAGATTACACATTAATTCTGCACATTATTATAAACTGATTATTTTTCCTATTATTATTATCATCGTTTTTTTAAAATAGCAGCTACAATGTCTACGGTCGTTATTGCAGTCAATGTATATCAGGTGTACGACTATCTATGTTCCTTAAAAAAATTGGCATTGTTAATATGTCTGACTGCAATATGCCCTTAAACAGACACACATATCTCTTTGCACTCAAACAGGTGCCGCCCAGACGCACACACTCGCACCTCTCACTCTGCATCACAAAGGCATGCTTCTCACTCTGCCCACCTTTCAGCCAGTAGTCAGACAGGTGACTTGTACTGTACTAAGCAAACACAAGCAGATTATGGACGGTGCACTGAAACCTTTCAGACACTCACCCCCAGTCACAGATCTGGGTTGAATCTATCATCGTTCTTTAGCTCACTTCGCCACCTCAGTTCAGTCACAGCTATATGGAAATCAGTCTTGACCCTGTGCCTCATGGGAACAGTCCAGCCCGAATTGTCAAGTCATGTCTTCCCTGTACCGGAGAAAAGCATCCTGGGGCCGGTTTCAGGCTAACAGCCATCATCACCCAGGCTAGCTTGAAAACAGTGGAAAAGTGAGCAAGGGACCCATGTCTGGGCATACCCTGGCAACTTAGTGCAAACAAAGCAAACACAAGGAGATGATGGACGGAGCGCTGAAACATTTCAGACACTCACTCCCAGTCATAGATCTGGGTTGAATTCATCATTGTTCTTTAGCTCACTTCGCCATTCCAGTTCAGACACGTCTTCCCTGGACCGGTAAAAAGCATCCTGGGGCCGGTTTCAGGCTAAAAGCTCTAATCAGCCAGGCTAGCTTGAATCCAGTGGAAAAATGAGAAAGGGACACCCGTCTGAGCTTATCCAGCCAAATTAGGGCGAACAAAGCAAACACAAGGAGATGATGGACGGAGCGTCGAAACTTTTCAGACGCTGAAGTAGTCACAGATCTGGGTTGAATCCATCAACATTCGTTAGCTCACTTCGCCACCCCAGTTCAGACACAGCTATATGCTAATCAGTCTTGACCCTGTGCCTCATGGGAACAGTCCAGCCCAAACTGCCAAGCCATTTCTTCCCTGCACTGGAAACAAGCATCCTGTGACCAGTTTTTGGCTAACAACTGACCTATACTGTACTCACAAAAGACAAAGATCAACCCAAATTCCTACAGACATAACCCTTACCAGTCACACACAGCCACAATGAACATGCACTACCAAACCACTCACCAGGAAAAGCTAAAGTTTGGCCCTGATGGGTTCTTGAGGTGTAGTCTGAGAACGTGATGCCGGATTCACAACTGAATGCCCCCAAAGTCACGCACTGTGCAGTAGTTAGAAAAAGCCCTTTTTATTATAAAGTGACGGCACAACACAAGTCAATGAGGGTTGATGAAGAAAAGAGCGTTGCTGCCTGCTCTGTAATGCAAGTTTGATCCAGGTGGCGCCAGATTTTGCAAAGCATCTCTGTTGCACAACAATGATACAGACGAGCTGGAGACATCACACCAACAAATCACCTTCTTGCCTCTTTCCCTAGTAGGACGCAATGCCCTTTTTAAAATGTTGGTTCTCCCGCGCTTTTTATACATTCTGCATAACTGTCCGAATCGAGTCCCGGATTCCTATTTTAAAGCAGTGGAGAGTGAGGTCCGAACACTGCTGTTTTACGGCAGGGCCCCCAGGGTGACAATGAAGAAACTAACAGAAGGCTGGTATGATGGAGGTATAGCATTGCCAGACCTACAACTCTATTATTGGGCAGCGCAGCTGGTGGCTGTTAATCATTGGTTGTATTGCCCCCCTACTGACCCGGCATATGCTCTCAACAGGTACCAAACAGACCGCTCGGGTTATTTGGGGGCCCTGTACTTACGAGATAGGAAGAAGGGGAAGAAATATGTTCGGCCCACTTCCCACACACTGGAAATATGGCACAATGCAAACTCTTGCTTGGTGTGGGTGGGCATCCTCTCTACAGTGACGCCATTATGGTATGCCCAGAAACTGGGCATGTGCTACCAGCCTGGGTTCAACAAATGGGACATGATTGGTATTTCAGTTGTAAAAGACTTGGTTAAAAAGGGTGCAATACTTACATTTGGGGAACTCCAGAGTCAATATCAACTGAATCAAGGGGAAGCATATAGGTACCTGCAAATAGGACATGCACTACAAGCAGCCTTTTCGAACTTTGCGGACATACCAGAATCTTCACCACTGGAAAATCGCTTGCTAGATGGGCCTCTACACTCCAAAGCCATATCCATGACATATAAAAAACGTAGCAATAACCTGCTAGATACCTTTAGTAAGCTGAGGGAGAAGTGGCAGGAAGACTTGGGTCCTATTGATGACGAAGATTGGCAACTGGCTCATATGTCCCCTAGGGAAGAGGCCATCACACTTAGATTCAGGCTGATACAACTCAGGATTCTCCACCGATCATACATGACCTGGAACATCTTGGCAAAACTGGGATCTAGACCGTATGACCTTTGCTTGAGGGGCTGCCAACAACAGGCCACCTTCCACCATACCATCTGGAGTTGCCCAGCCATCCGTAACTTCTGGGAAGAAGCCACATATCACATGCAGACAACTTTGGGGAAGGAAGTGGTCCTGACACCACAACTGGGGCTACTGAACATCTGGGCCGCAACTGACCTCACTGACATTGAACAACAGCTAACAACACTAGGATATACACCGGCTAAGCAGGAACTGGCGAGACCATGGGGAGGTGCCAATCCACCCTCCACTACCATAAGGGTGAAAGAATTAGATAGGTGCATGATGGCGGAGACAGAGGTTTTTGTGGCCAGGGGTTGCCCCAGAAATGGGATAGGAAATGGTCCAAATGGAATGTGTATCATGGAGACATTTGTGTGTCCCCAATGTTGGAATTAGAAATACGCAGAAATGCAGACTGACATGGGGTTGATTGATGTGTATTTGATGATGAATTATATAGGAAATATGATATGAGTAACTTCGAAATCTGTTGTTTAATAATATCTGTATACTAGCCACTGAAATCAATAAAAACATTTATTAAAACAAAAAGAATCACCTTCTTCTTAAGAAGCAACACATCAGTGAACCCGAGGCTAAAATAGGCAAAGGCTGGGGATTGCCGTTGGACATCTGCAGTCCTAATGGAGGTGGGATGCAAAACCAGAACAAGGAGCATTGTTGAAGGGTTGGGGTAAGGAAGCATCACTGACCAGGTTATGATGCAAGTATAGCCAGAGGTGTGCACACATTGCTTTGTGCCTAAGTTAGAAATTGGGTTGTGGGTTGACTGGGGTGTGAGCCCTGGTCAAGCAGCAACCACAGCTCCTGTACTTGTTTGCGGCACCTGCCTGCGGCGCTCCGGAAAAGGGGTTCTTTCTTGAGTTGAATGATATTCTCCTAACTTTATACTGGGGGATGTTGCTGCGTCGGGTGGCACTATGGAAATTGAATTTGCCGGTAGAGGAGGGTAGACTAGCAGCACCGGATTTTGACATTTATTATCTGGCGGCACAGTTACAATAGGTGGATTGCGATCAGTGCTTTGGGATCAAGTGGCCCATCGGAAACATGGACTGCCAATCAAACATCTTTTGATTAGCATCTTATTGAAACCTAGCCCTGTCTCCATGGTACATGATAAGAATGTGCTTGTCAGGACAGAGCGCTATATTTTGGCACGGGCATTATAAAGAACACATACCAGGGTTCTATACATTAGCAATCTCACGATGAAGGTCCCTCGGCATTGGCAGCACTGGGGAGTCAGTTAAGCCTGCACCGGTAGGTGGAGGCAGGACTCACTGTACTGCTCGATTTGTTTGTGGGGAGGTGAGGCTTGTTCCTTTTTAGAGTTGAGAGAGACATACAACATTCCGGTGGGACACTTCCTGCTACATGGGACTTTGCTAGACAGAATCCGTGCATGGTGGGGACGTGGTACTGCGGAACCTCCCAGGACACGAGTGTCTGCATTGGTTATTCCTCTTTACGGGTCAAATGAGGACGGTCACCTTACTTTATACAGCTTTATTGAAATGGGCTCAACTGGACTTAGCACTGGGAGGAGGACTTAGGCTCACTGCTAGCTGACAAGGCTTGGAGGACTCTGGAGCTTACCCACAAGGTGCCAAGAGATGCTCGCCTTAAACTCATTCAGTTTTATTACCTGCATAGGATGCACCTCACCGTCCTGATGCCTATTTTATTTTTATTTTATTTTATGTGCTTCTATAGCGCATGAATAGACCCCCGTAGGGGTATCTCCGCGCTTTGCCATACAGAAGGAGCGTGTACTGTACCAGGTCATTGCAGAATTACTGGGGCATAGGGAAGGATTAACTACTGTTAAAAAGATGAGTTTTAAGGGATTTACGGAAGAACAAGTGGTTGGTTATTTGTTTTAATGTAAGGGGAAGGGAGTTCCAGAGAGCTGGTCCAGTATGAGCCAGAGCACGGCCTCCTTGTCGGGATTTCTTTATTTTGGGAATTTGTAGTAGCTGCAGGTTACTGGAGCGTAGTGAGCGGCCTGGGACATAGGGTGTGAAGGCTTTTGTAAGGTATTTTGGGCCATTTCCTGACAAGCATTTATGTATAGTACATAAGATTTTAAACTTAGTGTGTTGCCGCACTGGTAACCAATGAAGTTCAGCCAGTAGAGGGCGGAAGGGGGTCCTAGATGGTACGTTAAGGACTAGCCTCGGCGCCGTATTTTGGACTACTTGTAGTTTGTTAAGTTGGCCTTCATTGGTGGATAATAGAAGGCCATTGCAGTAGTCCAATCTGCTGATCACTAGTGCCTGGACTAGGGTTTTTCTATGGTTATCAGAGAGATAGGGAAACACCCTTCGCAGTAGTCCAATGGCCCTGAAGCATGTGCCGGCAACTTGGTTGACATGATCTTTAAATGTCAGGGATTGATCGAATAACACTCCCAAGTTTTTCACGGTCTGTTTTGGAATGGGAGCTGGTCCCAGTTCTAAGGGCCACCACTCATCAGACCATAGTGTCACTGCATCTCCAAACAATAATACCTCAGTTTTGGCCACGTTACATTGGAGGCAGTTCTCGGCCATCCACTTTGCGACTGCCCTCATGCCGTCTGCAAAAGATTTTTTCAGGGCTGGTGTTAAAGTTTTAAATGGGAATAGAAGTTGGGTGTCGTCGGCGTAGGACACCGGGGTAAACCCGAAGGATCTCACTAGGTCGGCCAGGGGGGCCACATACACATTGAACAATGTGGGGCTTAGGCATGAGCCCTGTGGCACTCCCCTGGTGAGCTCTCTAGAGGTGGATTTATGGGAGCCCATCCTGACTTCTTGAGAGCGGTCGGAGAGAAAACTCTCCAACCAAGACAGAGCTGTCCCTCCCAGTCCCACATCCCTCAGACGGTCGAGAAGCACTTCGTGAGACACCGTATCGAAAGCAGCGGATAGATCCAACAGCACCAGAATCATTGACCCCCCGCCGTCCAGTGTCATCCTGATGTTATTGGTCACTGCTAGTAGGGCTGATTCGGTGCTGTGGTTAGGCCTGAACCCAGATTGTGAGGGGTCCAGGCCTTCCGTTGCCTCGATATGGTTTGATAGGTGGGTGTTCACGTGCTTCTCTGTCATCTTACCGATGTAGGGTAGGCGGGAAATGGGCCGGAGGTTGGAAAGATCTGTCCAGGGGGAGGCCGCTTTTTTCCTAATTGGGTTTACCACCGCTATCTTCCATTCCCTAGGGACTTGCCCCTTAGCCAGTGAGGTATTCATAACCGCCTGGATAGAGGGTCCCAAGAGGGTAAACAAAGGGGCCACCATTTTGGCAGGGAGGTAGTCGTTGGGAGAGCCAGTTTTTATGTGATTGATCAGAGGTAGAAGATCTTGATCGCTGACTGATGGAATGGTGAGTAGGGGGTTTATATTCTGTGAAGGTGGACTTTTTGGGAGGGAGGTCGTAGTGATAGAGCGCGCGAGGCCACCCGACCAACAGTTTTCGCCGTTTCCGGCTTCAGGGCCCATATACTTTTCAAATCACCATATACATCGATCAGGTGACTTCACGAGCTCTATCAGGTTGGTGTGTGTGTGTTCCCTGCTACCAAATTTCGGTGCACCCGACTTACCATCCACCGATGCGGGTGCCTAATGACCACAATGAATCAGGGAGCTAGCTGTAAAGGAAAGGCAGCAAAATACAAACCCAACCAATAACCTTCAAATACTGTTTAAATGACCACGGACAACTGGAAGTTTTAAAATGTTTATCTAAAGTTCATTATTTTCTTGCATGAGGTACAATAAAACAAGGCAATCAATAATCAAGATAATGTAAATCACATATGCATAAAGAAATAATGACAGAGTAATCATCAAAGTACTAATAAAATGTAACGAGAAAAGATACTATATAAGTCAGTATTATCTAGACAGTGATAGACTAAGTGTGTGTGACTATAGAAGAACTTATAATGAATAACACGCTTCACTTAAGGTGAAAGGGCCTTTGAACAACCTAGGCAACGAAGTTCTAGACCATATCAGGAAATGACACACTGCTATGCAAATTATGATTTCTAACAAATGAGAAGACATAGGAATAAACTTTATGGAAAAATATAAATGACTTTCAATAGTTGCGGAAAGGCATGGAAAATATAACATATGCAATGTTGACTTTATTTAAGCAAAAGTTAGAAATTCAGAAGGTGCAAGAATTTCAAGAGGTTCAGAGTGATATTTACCTAGAAAAGGTGTGGAAACCAAACCCTGGCCACGGGTCAGTTAAGGACAGGAAACCCTCAAGGAAGGATACCCCTCAAAGGACAGCAGGTGCAGAATGGACACCCAGGATAGGACAGGATACCCTCGGAATAGGAATCAGGACAGGACCCTCAGGACAGGACAGCAAACCCTCAGGACAGGACCCTCTTCAGGACAGGACCGGAACCCACAGTTCGGAAGCAACGCCTGCGCTCCACCCGCTCTGCAGCTATCGATCAAGACCCCGATTGGGTCAACGAACTCCCAGTTAAGTGCCTTGCCAGCACTTTAAGGTTCAGTAAAACCTTAGTCTATGGTCAAATTCGGACAGAGTGCTCCGCAGCGCTCTGTATCTTCGGTCACCTATTGAGTGCGTTGGGTCAGTGACAGGTCAGCTAAACCAGACAAGTCGGACGGTTCACTAGGTGAACCCAGGGTAGATATACAGTTTGGGGACAGTGTACCACCCCCCAATGTTGCAAAGTGTCAGAATCCCTCAATTTCAATTGGTCCTAAGGTAGGGTTTGGGTAACACACCAATCACAATACACGATTTGAAGCCTTCATTTACATATTTGGGTACCGCCTAGCAGATTTGGGGTTCCCATGAGCTAACAGTAGCGCAACATTACAATGTATCATATAAGGAGCCACATTCGCTGTTCTCGCAGGGCAGAGGTGACTTTCTCAGGAGCATCTCGCCCATCACTGCCAGCTGGCTATGTTCCATCAGCCAAGGTCCCTCGTGCTGCCGAATGTCGCACAGGCGCAGAAGGGACCTCCAATATGGCTCTCCTCTCACTCAGACCCCCATTTCCCGCGGTACATGAAAAGTAAGCGAAAACAAATTAATACATAATAATGTCATTATGAAAAACACATCACAGGGTTGGTACTTTTAACTCATCATCAAGAAATAAACTTATGCAATTAAATGTTAGCTACATTGAGACGGACACAAGAGCAGTGGCACGAGCTGTACCACATGATAAGCACAGCTATGAATTACGCATGCGCATAACTTTCCCTCCACTTCTGTAGACGCGTCAGGACACGTGAGTGTGGCTGACGCATGCGCAGTAACTAAAATACAAGCGGCGGCCATTTTAGGGGACACGAGTAATTATTTTAGTAAAACACATGTGCAAGCTTCACGGTCTTTCTCCAAACTAAATATAAATGTTAGTAAAACATACACGGGTTACCTTGTTACACATAAACGAGGTTCTTGATTTCGGCAAGCCGCAAAATATGCAAAGCTTTGCTTCATCAATCCCCTCTTTGATGATATCTACTATCATCACAAATTATACTGGAACCAGATGCCAACTTTCTTTCACACTTTATAAAGTTCTATTTCTTCCAGCAACCGCTCTAACTTTTCTCTTTCAGTTTTAGCAGGGTGAGAAGTTTTCACCTTTTTGTATATCTGATCATTCACTTCCTCTAATTCAATCTCATCCACACTTCGTTTCACTCCTCTTGCATTTACCTCATGCTTTTTGGTGCGCTTGCGGTATTTACAGCATAAGAAAATGGAAAGTATAATAAGACCTATAATACCAATTGGCATCAGAATTTTGAATAATAAGCTTTTACCTATGCTAGCAAGCCAATGACCTACATTTGAGAGACCATCTACCAGTCTCTTCCAGGCACTATCAACCTCGAGTGGTTTGAGTTCCTTTGCCAAATTAGTAATGTTTTTCACATATCTTTTGATCTGTACACTTTTATCCGGAATATAAGTGCAACAATGTTGCGCCTTCAACATCCGGCAGACTCCGCCCTCTTTCGCTAATAAGGTGTCAAGAGCAAGTCGATTTTGTAAAACCATTGATCTGATCGCAACCATTTCGGTATTTACCAGCAGAAATCCATGAGCTGTTTCAGTAGACAGCACATCTACTATAGTAGACAATTTGCAAATTCTGTGAGTGTTCAGAACCACTCCCACTCCAGGTATCAGTGCACTGAAAATACTACCCATAATTTCACCTATACTTTCTCTTTTACTACGCACTAAGCCATTAGTATCTTCATTGCTTCCAGCTTTTCCATTCACATGGTATATTTTCGGGAAAACAATGCCAAAGTAGCAGCTCCCATACCAGTGATCCGGCAATTTGAAATAAGCCTTGTCCCCACAAATATAATAAATTCCAGGAAACACAGGCTCTGACCCATTTTTGAAACCCCAACCTCCAATTACCTTGTAATTATGTTCGCATTCACTGGAACCAATGAAAACATTATTATAATAGCTAGTCTTCTCGCGGTGAAGACATAGCTTGCCTTTCTTTTCAAAATCCAGCAACAGAGCAGGACCCGCTCCACCAGATGAGGTGCCTTCCATGTTTTCTGCCCACTTTGGCTTTTTCTGACTTTCGTCATTAGCCTTCTTCTGAATTTTAATTCTCCTTTTCTCTGCCATGTTCAGGAACATCTTTTCCTGCTCACGCAAAGAACAAGTCAAGTTATCTCTGTGTGCGTCTGCTATGTCAATGTTCCCTATAGTCAGAAAGTAGTCTCCCATATATCTTATGGTGTCAGTTTTGGTATGTACAGGATTCAAGTTCCCACGTATAGGAAGTTCAGAAAAGATCACGTCATTGTTAGAGTAATAATACTGTAACGGTCCCCTTTTGTAAAATAAACTAGCTAAAATGCTACAGGAAATTCCATATGTCAATGGCAGATGATGGTATGTCACGCCTTCAGCCACCGAAGTAGGTAGCTTCATGCAGACATAGCAATCTTCAATTTCCATAGTTTCTACATAGTGTATTAACAAGTTTGCGAAAACATTCAAATGTGTCCTGTTTTTCATTCCATGGTAATGTAGTCCTTTCTCATCTGATGCTTCTAAGTCTCGTTTAGTTTGTCTCAATGCTCTCTCATGTCTTTCTACACTCTGTGTTGTCAGCTCCTCATTGTCAGTATTTACAACTTCAGTAGGGACAATGTTAGTATCTTTACTTACAGCAAAGGGAATGAAAATTGTTAATCCTATCCAGATAACTATCAGCACTACTACACTACATATACACACCTTGCAACACGTCTTAAAACGGCTGCAACTAGGACTACCATTCACTGTTGAATCAGACATTTTAGCTCAGAAGGAGTGTTCTCACCCCTCTTTTTTACTTTTTACACAACTAGCTTACTTTGTGCAAATTCACGGTGGTTCGTCTTCCTCTTCAGCTGAGTACTCTGGGACAGGTTCTCCGTCGCTCACGTCAGTTATATCAAGATCTTCAAGTTCTTCCAAAACCAGTGTCCATTCAGGAGACTTGTACTTTTTGTTTTGTCTTTTTATTCGCTCACTCCTTCTTTTGGAAGAGTCTTCTTCTTGTTCTGCTATTCGAGCACTTCTTCTTGCTTCTGCACGTTTTTCTTCCACTGTCTTTATCCTTAGTCTCAGTCTTTTTACAAACCTAGGCTCAAGGTTGTTTCTTTTCTTTAGTCTCTTAGTCGGTACTTGGACTTCACTTTCTTTTCTTATTCTCTTGTTCTCTTTATCTTGTGGTAATTCTTCTCCACTTTCTTCTTCTACTTCCCTTATCTGACTAGTTCCAGGGCTAGCATCAAATTTTTCTGCCTGGTTGCTAATCTGGCCTTGTTCAGGAATATTTTGTTTTTGGCTTTCGATTGTCTCTGTTTCTGTTCCTGTTTCTGTTTCCTGAACCCGTTTTTCTAACCCTATCTGATCCTGTTCAAGCACTTCGATCTCTTGATTTTCTTCTGCTCGAACTATTACTCTATGTCTAGTCTGTCCCTTATCCACATCAGGAGTTAGCGGAGGAGTATCAAACACTTGCTCTGTATCCTGCACTTGTTCAGTATCGGGTACTTGTTCAGTATCGGGTATTTGTTCAGTCTTACTCACTGGATCTGTATCAATCACGTGCTCTGTCCCTGTCTGACCTTCTCCTTCCTCAGTTTTGATTTGAATCTCAAGTGGCTGAGGATCTTCGCCTGTGCCTTGCTTTTCCTGACTAGTCCACTCTCTACCTTCACTAAGTCGTTCTCTTGTTCTGATAGGATCTTCGGTCAGATCAATCATCGGTATCCATTCTTCTGGCCATATGCTTGGCAGCTCGTCTTCAGCTACTCCTGGCTCAGTTTCCTGGACCTCTTCAGCAGGCTGGGTTCTTGGCAGTTCGCAGTCAACTACTCCTGGGCCAACGTCTGCTGTTCCTGCAACCTGACTGGTGCTGGGCTGCTCGTTGTCAGTTGCTACTGGTCTGACTTCTTCAGGGTCCTCTGCTGGTTGCCCTGGTTCTTCAAATCCTTTGTCTGGCAATACCTTCTGGGTGTGTCCGGCATGGATCCACTGGGGAACACCTGCGACTTTCACTGCAGTGGTTGTCACCAGGATTACTTGGCGTTTCTTTCCCCACCTTGGTGCCAGACAGCTTGATCGAGTGTGCTTCTTTATTTTGACCCAGTCTCCTGGAACCAAGTTGTGGAGAGGAGTCGTTGGATTAAGGATGCCGTCGTCTCCAATCTGGCGAGAGATAGAACGCACTTGGTCACCCAATCTTCTGCAGTATTCAAGCACCAAATCATCAGTAATACTCAACAGTTTGCTTCCTGGCACCCATGCTTGTCTCATCACTCTTCCCATAATGATTTCATGGGGACTTAGGCCTGTCTTGCGGTCTGGAACACTTCTCAGTCCCATCAGGACCAGGGGCAGGGCCTTCACCCAGTTCATGCCAGTAGCATCTGTCAGCTTTGCTAGTCTGTTTTTGATAGTTCCATTTACTTGTTCCACTATTCCAGAAGCCTCTGGGTGGTATGCACAATGGAGTTTCTGCCTTATTCCAAAGGCCTTACAGAGTTCAGCCAGTATGTCATTCTGGAAATGTCCACCCTTATCTGATTCAATAATGCATGGTATTCCGAACCTAGGTATCAGTTCTTTTAGTAAACACTTCGCTACTGTCAGTGCGTCACTTTTGGGAGTAGGGTAAGCTTCTACCCATTTCGAAAATACGCACACAATGACAAGGACATATCTCTTTCTTTCACAAAGGGGCATGGTGATGAAATCAATCTGTATTTTTATAAAGGGACCCCCTGACCTCCCAATCTTGCTCAGTTCAACCATTGTCCTTTTGCCTGGGTTCATCTGTTGACATGACAGGCACCTCTGGCAGAGGGACTCTGCTACCTTCCTGAACTTTTTACTGTACCAAGTCTGTTGAAAGACCAGAATCATGGCATCCCTACCAATGTGTGATCCTTCATGTATTAATCTTGCCATTGTGCCAAGCAAGTGTCGGGGTAACACAGGCATACCAGTTGGGCCCAAAATCACACCATCCACACGCCTCGGTCTACAGCCATCCTCCTTCCATTTTTCTCTTTCTTGCCAAGGAGCCGACTCCTGCCACTCTCTCACCTCATCCCATGTAGGCACTTCCTCAAACACCTGAAGCTGGCAGCTGGTTCCTGGCCCCCCTCGTTTTGGATTTACAATATACCGATCTTTGGCACACCATTGAGCCACTCGATCAGCATAATCGTTTCCCAGAGATACTCTGTCCATGCTCCTTTGATGAGCAGTACATTTTACCACTGCCAGTTCTTTGGGCAACTGGATGGCCTCTAAAAGGTCATGAACAACTTTTGCATTCCGAATGGGAGTACCTGAGGAAGTCATGAATTCCCTCTGCAGCCATAATTGGCCAAAGTCATGCACAACGCCATAACAGTACTGACTGTCAGTATACACTGTTATGCGTAAGTCCTTCCCAATTTTGCAAGCCATTATCATGGCTATCAATTCGGCTACTTGTGCAGACTTGATGTTATATAGGTAACCTGCTTGTTCAATTTTTGTGAAAGACACTACTGCATAAGCAGCACTCAAGCCTCCTAATTCATGTCTTAGACAGGAACCATCCACAAATAGTTCTTTATCATGCTCAGGCAATGGTACTTCTTTTATGTCTGGGCGTGGCTTGGTACTGAACTCTGTCAGATCAATACAATCATGTTCATCATCATCCCCACCCTCCATTTCCAAGGGGTCGGGGAGTAAGGTGGCAGGGTTCAGAATACCGCACCTAACAATGCTTACATTTGCTGCACCCACAAGAATCCTCTCGTATTTAGTCAGCCGACTAGGGGTGAGATACTGTGTTTTAGTTCTGGTCAATAAGATTACCACTCCATGTGAAACATACACGGTCACAGGATGTCCCATGACAATGGACTCACTCTGTTCCAAACTTGCACAGGTAGCAGCTACTGCTTTCAGACAGCCTGGTAACCCAGCAGCTACTGGGTCCAGTGTGGCAGAGAAATAGGCCACAGGCCTCCTGGTTGTGCCATGTTCTTGAGTCAGGACTGACAATGCGCAATTATCGCGAGTGTCACAGAATAGTGCAAACTCTTTGGAATAATCTGGCATTCCCAACGCAGGGGCTGTACACAGACAGTTTTTCAATCTTGTGAAAGCCATTAGACTTTCATCGTCCCACTGTACAACATCTGGCATTCCTCTCGTGGTCATTTTTATCAAGGGCCTGGCTAAGGCTGCAAATCCCAGAATCCACTGCCTGCAGTACCCTAATACACCCAGGAACATTCTGACTTCTTTTTGAGTACGGGGCAACTGCATCTTTTGAATTATTCTCACTCTTTCTGAAGTGACTTTTCTGACACCCTTTTCTATCTGGTGTCCTAGATATTTCACTGATTTTGCACAGAACTGTAGTTTGTCAGGGGCCACTTTATGCCCTTTTTCACACAGATGATTTAGGAGGGCAATGGTGTCAACTACACAGTCCCTGTGACTTTTAGACGCCAGTAGAAGGTCGTCTATGTACTGTACTAACACAGAGTTCCCAGGTAAGATCAAAGTCTCTAGACATTTTTTCAAGATCTGATTAAAGATAGAGGGGCTCTCTGTATACCCTTGAGGGACCCGGTTCCAACAATACACGTGACCCTCGAAGGCAAATGAGAAAAGAAATTTGCTGTCGGGGTGCAGGGGTATCGAAAAGAATGCATGACATAAATCAATCACAGTGAACCATTCAGCATCCCAAGGAATCTGGTACAATATCACTGCAGGGTTTGGGACAATAGAGCAGCAAGGAACTACAATTTTGTTAACCTTTCTCAGGTCCTGCACTACCCTATACTTGCCACTAGGCTTTTTGATGCCCATAATCGGTGAGTTGCATGGGCTGCTCATCACTTCCTGTATGATGTTTCCTTCCAATAATTTTTGTATTTCCAGAGTGACACCTGCTTTCACCTCAGCATTCATTCGGTAGGGCCTAGTGTTAGGATATACTGCATTGTCTTTGATGGCTATTTGTATGGGGTCCACATCTTTCATCAACCCCACATCCTTTCCAGTGAAATCCCACACCTCTGGCTTTACGGCTTCCTGTAGTTCTTGGGGCAAGTCCTGCAGGGTCAATCTTTTAATTTCTGAGTCAGGTCTAAGCAACAATAATTTATAAATGCCGTCTTCATCTGGGGTCTGTATTTCAACACCTTTTGGTGTGCAAAAGATGGTACAGTTCATTTTGCACAGCAAATCACGTCCCAGTAAATTTACTGGACTGGTGTCACAGACGACAAATCTATGCATCTGTTTAAAATTTCCAATTGAAATCTCCATTGGTTCGGTAACAGGAGTACTAATCAATTGATTAGATACACCTACTACTTGGATATTTTCTCCCGAGAGGGGTAGGTTTGGAACGTCCACTGTTCTTACAGTAGAACGGGTAGCGCCAGTGTCCAACAGAAAGGTGACATCATTTCCGTCAACCTTTCCTTCAATATATGGTCCAGACTGGTCTACCGGCAAGGAAGCGCCAAGTACGCACTCCTCGTCCTCCCCTCTCAGGCCCCGTCAGTCCTGATCATTACAAAGGAAGGTATCATTCAGCAGATACTGCGAAGTTGCTGTATTTCTGTTCTCCCCGCTTTCCCAAACCTCTATCTCTTCATTTTCTGCCTGTCTTCCCCTGTATACCTGTTTGGGTGCTCGAGGCACCTGAACTGTTTTTACCTGGGGTTGAGTCTTTCTTGGTCTTTCTTTCTGCGTCTGTGGAATTAAATCAGGAGTTGTCTCATTAACATCGACTAATTGGGGACACTCGTTTCGCCAGTGTCCAATTTCGCCGCACTGATGGCAGGGAAATTTTTTCATAGCCTCTTCCCTGCTAAATTTGGGCCGGGGCTTTCCTCCACCCCCTCCCCCAGGACTTTTGTTCTCAGCATTTTTAACCATGTTACTCAATTGTTTTTCCTGTTGTTCTGCGAGCTTCACCTGAGCCCACATAACCTTCTCCTTAAGGGCCTTTTTCTTTTCTGCCATCTCGTCCTCGCAGTACTTAGCGTACCGCAGGACCTCATCCATTTTCTTAGTATGCCAACAGATTTTATTATCTTTTATCCACTGACAAATTTCAGGTCTTAAACCATTTACAAACCTGTAAATAAAGTGCGTCATATCCTTCAGGTCGATGTTGTCAATACCACTGTATGTTTTAAATACCTGCAATAACCTCTCATAGAAGGAGTGCACTGTCTCGTCCCTTTCCTGTGTCGTTCTATCTATTTTTGTCCAATCAGTTTCCTTTGCGGGCACCTTTTCTTTCAAATGCTGAATTACCTGCTCATACTTTCGCATGACATCCTTTGATGGCTCTCCAGTTTCCTTGTTTCTGGGATACTCTTCACTGGGCCAATCTATGGCTATTTTACACTGGGTCCATAAATCTACCGGAACCACAATGTCGAAAAACCCATCCAGGTCTTTCCACAGACATTTCTGTACCTTCACGAACCTCTCCACCTGCCGGTACCAGTCAACTGGTTTCTCTCGTAATTTTGGAAAATCGTTCGTGAAGGACACAATATCCTGCCTAGACCAGGGGACATGCACATATTTCCCCCCTGGAACTTCGCGCATGGGGCATAACTGCTCAGGTTTTTCTACCTCTCTTAAAGCAAACTCGGGAGTCACTTGTCGGGAGCGAACCTCTTCCCTCTTTTTCGCCCACCTGCTTCTCCATTTTTCCACATCTCCCCATTTCTGCAGTACCCCCAGTAACTCTTTAATCTGCAACTTCTTCCCTGCCACATTCAGGTGTTCTATATCTTTGTCTGAGAAGTCTGCTCTGTACGGTTTCTGTAAGGGCTTGGATTTGGAGATATCTACCCCCATACTAACTGCTGTTTCGGTCAGTTTTTCATGGAGCACTCTGGTGTTCCTTGTAAAGCTTTTACATATGAACGACAATTCTTCTTCAGAGTAGGTATTCAATCGATCCAACCCCACATTTCCTGCCATTAATTCTTCTATTTCGACCCTCAGCTTGTAGAGATCTAAAGGCTTTGTTTGCGGAGTCTGCTTCTCTAATTCACGACTCCAACTCTCAATTTCATCCGGAGTTACCAGAGAGACATTCCTAGTACCTGTTGCTGTCTCTAATTTAATTTCTTTTGTATTAAAAGGGTTATACCTCTGCTGTATTCCCTTTCCAGTCTGTTTGTTTGGCAATTCCAAGAATGCAACTTCAGACTCACACTCACTGGACTGATCATCTATGATGATTGGTTCCTGTCTCGGGGTTGCTATGACTGGGGTCATGACTGGAGTAATCGGATTTCCCTGACCATTTCCGTATAACGGGACCACCGGTCCAATAGTTACTGGAATAGTCAATGCCTCAGGACTGGTATTTATCTGAGAAATTTTCTGAATTATTTCTGTTCTTTGTCTAGCTAGAGCCTCTTGCTCTTTTTCCACTAGTACCCTTCTTAGAGTTGTGTCATGTAATATCTGTGGGGTCAATGGAGGAGTAAAACTCGGGGCAGTAGGATGTGTTTCACTTGGTCCTCCCCCATAATTTGGTTTCGGGAATAAAGTTCCAGTATTAAAGGACCTGCGCTCTTCCCTATATGGAGGTTGAACAAAAGGCAGTCCTGAATTCGAGGGTTTCTCTTCGCTTTCATACAAGGGTCTGGGAAAAAAGGTTTTTGTACGTGAATATTTTTCTTCCTGACTTGCGGGCACTTTGGGATATATGTCCCTTGTTTCCGTCAGTTCGGGTTTTTCAGGATAGGGCAATACTTGACCACCCCCTCCCAGTCCCAGGGACCTGTCTTCTTCCTTTAGGAAGGGGCGTCGGGGAACATCTCCTACACTGGAAGGTCGGGTTCCCTCATTGTAAGGTGGCGGACTTCTGGTACAGATGTCATCTATTAGTTCATCATCTGAATCCCCCAGGGCCCCCCAATGCTTACATTTTTCAGTACTTTTCTCACCCGCTCCAACGTTATGACATGCCGGCATCATGGGAAACAGACCCTCAACAATCATGCTCTGTCTCCACTGTTTCATCCTTTTATCCCTGGACTCCTGTTTCTGCCTGGGGTACCACTTGGTCAAACCCTTGTCCATTCGGGGTCTTTCTCTTTCAAAAGCCTCAATCTCCCATTCCTCTAATGCCTCATACTGCGTTAGTCTTGGCCTGGGATGCAGTTCATTCATTCGGGTTCTTAAATTAAATAAGATCCTACCATTGAAAGTACCATCTAACGGAAAAGCCAATACTCCGTCATCTTTTGTGTACTTCACCCAATTCTCCAGCCACACACAGGTATTGTACCCTCGGTCAAACATCATGAATGAGGCGGGAGTATTGGGTGCTGGGACAAGAACACCTTCCCTAGATTTAATCGGTTTGTCCGTTTTAAAATAATTTTTCACCTTACTTACAAGGGACATTTTTCTCTTGGTTCCGTACATAATATCGTATCTATTAGCCTTCCACTGATCCCTTTCAAACCCTAGATGCCTTGGATCAGGTCGAGTCTCTGTAGTCTGCGAGTGCCACATACGACTTCTGCGCTAACTTTGTTTACAAACTACCTCCAATCAGAATATGCTTTCAGAAAATTCGTGCAACCAATGGGTGCGCGACACAAAATAAGCTCCGCCAATGGGTGCGCGGCCCCTTCGTGAGACAGTTCCCACGCTCCGGCGCTCACCCCTCCTTTACAATTCCAGCTCCGCTATCCGCCCGCTGCTTCTACCAATCCCAGCGCGGCACAGAGTGACGTCAGAGGCGCTTCGCGACTGACTCCCTCCCTTCACAAGGTAACGGAAACTTTCTTTCTTTTAAAGTGCTCAGTGCTTGGTTATTTTACAACAAATACACATTCGCCACAGTGCTCAAGTGCCTAGATAGAGTAAGAATTCTTTTACAGCAAGTAAACTACTTCCATTTACTTTTCACTCGCTGCGGGCAGATCTCTTCCGCCTACCCTTCACTCTAGCATCGGTGAACCTGTTATTCCCCTAAACTCATCCACTTCTTTCCGGGATATATTCCGAGTTTAAGGTTTCTCAGCGGACCCCTCTGCTTTCACGCTAGCTCCGAGGAACCTGCTACTCTTCCGATGTGACCCTTACTAGGTTACGCCACTATGGGAATTTTGCCAATGAACCCCGTTACTGTCATTTATTCACACATGTATTCAGAAAACCCTAGTTAGTGCTTCCCGGTTATCCTAACCTGCACCTAACTTTCCTCGAACCTGTGACCTCAGGACAATGGATTCTATTCACCACTTGCCCTTTCAATTCCCCGGGGAGTTCGGACAACACTTAACTAGACGATTGACAATTGCATGGATTAGTACATATAACAATATAAGAACAAGAATAATGGCAATACAGTAATTCATGAATTTCAGCAGCGTATTCACAAGAGAGTGATCAGTTCCCTCAGAACAGCCGTTCTTATAGCAGCATTAATATAATAGCAGCTTCCGACTTAACTAGTCCAACTAATCCCTGCCTTACTCTCAACTAGTCCCTAACCATCCTCTAGCTACCAGAAAACTGATAGAGCGCGCGAGGCCACCCGACCAACAGTTTTCGCCGTTTCCGGCTTCAGGGCCCATATACTTTTCAAATCACCATATACATCGATCAGGTGACTTCACGAGCTCTATCAGGTTGGTGTGTGTGTGTTCCCTGCTACCAAATTTCGGTGCACCCGACTTACCATCCACCGATGCGGGTGCCTAATGACCACAATGAATCAGGGAGCTAGCTGTAAAGGAAAGGCAGCAAAATACAAACCCAACCAATAACCTTCAAATACTGTTTAAATGACCACGGACAACTGGAAGTTTTAAAATGTTTATCTAAAGTTCATTATTTTCTTGCATGAGGTACAATAAAACAAGGCAATCAATAATAAGCATGAGCGCAAAATCCGCTCCGATCGCGGATTTTGCGGATTTTCGGTAAATCCGCGATCCGCGAACTCTCGCGAATTTACCGAGAATCCGCAATCCGCGATCGGAGCGGATTTTGCGGTCAAAAGTTCAAGCCTGCATAATTTACGATGGCGCCGGCAAGCTGCCAGCGCCATCCTCAAATGGTTACTTAATTAGCTTCGACAGGAAGCTCTAACAGATAAGATAAAGCAGGGGCTGGAGCGCCTGCTTTATTGTATCAGTTGGAGCTTCCTGTTGAAGCTAATTAAGTAACTTTTGCAGGATGGCGCTGGCAGCTTGCCGGCGCCATCGTAAATTATTTACATGGTGTGTCTTCTTGAATAAATATGTGCCCTAGTTGAAGCTTAAATTCAGTGACTCATTCATTAGCCCAAAAATAATCGTGAGCGTTCTGGAGGCTGGGCAGGTGTGCCTTGTTCCCAAATATACCATGGGAAATCCGCTGTGATGCTGGCCAGAGGCATTTGCATCTTTGGCTTTCACGTGCGCAATACCCCTGCTGTTCCTGTGACCAGGGGCTTCTGTCTCTTAATCTGCTGCTCTGATCGGTCTCTGACCTTTTGTATACACACAAGGGGCATGTGCGCTCGCATGGAAGCCCCGTCCGTTTGGCCCCACCCACACACTCGAGGTGTGCACCCGCCCGTCTTCCCGCCATTTACCCACTATGATGGACATTTCACTCAAGGGACCCCTGCGCACTTCGGCGCGATTGCATAGTAGTAACACACACTTGGTCGCTGGAACTAGTTGAAGCGCAAATGCAGTGACTCATTCATCAGCCCAAAAAAAATCGTGAGCGTTGGGAGGCTGGGCAGATGTGCCTTCTTCCCAAATATACCATCGGAAATCCGCTGTGATGCAGGCCAGAGGCATTTGCATCTTTGGCTTTCACGTGTGCAATCCCCCTGCTGTTCCTGTGACCAGGGGCTTCTGTCTCTTAATCTGCTGCTCTGATCGGTCTCTGACCTTTTGTATACACAAGAGGCATGTGCGCTCGCATGGAAGCCCCGTCCGTTTGGCCCCGCCCACACACTCGAGGAAGCCCCGCCCCCAAATCCGCCGATCCGCAAAATCCGCGGATTTTGCGGATCCACGATCCGTGAATCCGCAAATTCGTGAATCGTGGATCCGCAAAATCCGCCCATGCTTAATCAATAATCAAGATAATGTAAATCACATATGCATAAAGAAATAATGACAGAGTAATCATCAAAGTACTAATAAAATGTAACGAGAAAAGATACTATATAAGTCAGTATTATCTAGACAGTGATAGACTAAGTGTGTGTGACTATAGAAGAACTTATAATGAATAACACGCTTCACTTAAGGTGAAAGGGCCTTTGAACAACCTAGGCAACGAAGTTCTAGACCATATCAGGAAATGACACACTGCTATGCAAATTATGATTTCTAACAAATGAGAAGACATAGGAATAAACTTTATGGAAAAATATAAATGACTTTCAATAGTTGCGGAAAGGCATGGAAAATATAACATATGCAATGTTGACTTTATTTAAGCAAAAGTTAGAAATTCAGAAGGTGCAAGAATTTCAAGAGGTTCAGAGTGATATTTACCTAGAAAAGGTGTGGAAACCAAACCCTGGCCACGGGTCAGTTAAGGACAGGAAACCCTCAAGGAAGGATACCCCTCAAAGGACAGCAGGTGCAGAATGGACACCCAGGATAGGACAGGATACCCTCGGAATAGGAATCAGGACAGGACCCTCAGGACAGGACAGCAAACCCTCAGGACAGGACCCTCTTCAGGACAGGACCGGAACCCACAGTTCGGAAGCAACGCCTGCGCTCCACCCGCTCTGCAGCTATCGATCAAGACCCCGATTGGGTCAACGAACTCCCAGTTAAGTGCCTTGCCAGCACTTTAAGGTTCAGTAAAACCTTAGTCTATGGTCAAATTCGGACAGAGTGCTCCGCAGCGCTCTGTATCTTCGGTCACCTATTGAGTGCGTTGGGTCAGTGACAGGTCAGCTAAACCAGACAAGTCGGACGGTTCACTAGGTGAACCCAGGGTAGATATACAGTTTGGGGACAGTGTACCACCCCCCAATGTTGCAAAGTGTCAGAATCCCTCAATTTCAATTGGTCCTAAGGTAGGGTTTGGGTAACACACCAATCACAATACACGATTTGAAGCCTTCATTTACATATTTGGGTACCGCCTAGCAGATTTGGGGTTCCCATGAGCTAACAGTAGCGCAACATTACAATGTATCATATAAGGAGCCACATTCGCTGTTCTCGCAGGGCAGAGGTGACTTTCTCAGGAGCATCTCGCCCATCACTGCCAGCTGGCTATGTTCCATCAGCCAAGGTCCCTCGTGCTGCCGAATGTCGCACAGGCGCAGAAGGGACCTCCAATATGGCTCTCCTCTCACTCAGACCCCCATTTCCCGCGGTACATGAAAAGTAAGCGAAAACAAATTAATACATAATAATGTCATTATGAAAAACACATCACAGGGTTGGTACTTTTAACTCATCATCAAGAAATAAACTTATGCAATTAAATGTTAGCTACATTGAGACGGACACAAGAGCAGTGGCACGAGCTGTACCACATGATAAGCACAGCTATGAATTACGCATGCGCATAACTTTCCCTCCACTTCTGTAGACGCGTCAGGACACGTGAGTGTGGCTGACGCATGCGCAGTAACTAAAATACAAGCGGCGGCCATTTTAGGGGACACGAGTAATTATTTTAGTAAAACACATGTGCAAGCTTCACGGTCTTTCTCCAAACTAAATATAAATGTTAGTAAAACATACACGGGTTACCTTGTTACACATAAACGAGGTTCTTGATTTCGGCAAGCCGCAAAATATGCAAAGCTTTGCTTCATCAGTAGTACCTAAATCCCTTGAAGCCACGATTTTGTTGTAGATGAGATTGATTTTGTCCTCAAAGAATGAAGAAATCTCATCACACAGTTCTTGTGTTATATCATCGGAGCTCTCAGTTGCTAAGGGTTTTACGAAGCTCTGCAGGATTTTAAACAATTCCCGTGAGCAATTACCTGCCTCTGCCAATTGTAAAGAGATATTATCTTTCCTTGCTTTCTTGGTGTTTTTATAATAGCTAGATTGGGCCTCTAGAAATATTTCCTTTTGCTCTGCATTTTTAGATGACCTCCAAGCTTTTTCCAATCGCCTACATTTCTGTTTTTCTTTCCTGAGGTCGGGGGTATACCATTTTTCCTGTTTGGTGGGAGGAAACTGCTTGTGTAGTTTCAGGGGGGCCAAGGTGTCGATTGCAAGTTTAAGTGAATTATTAAACTTCTCTAATGCTGACTCTGCTGAGTCAGCTTCTGTAAATAGCGGTTGTTTCCAGGTTTCACGCAATTTTCCTACAGATATTTTATGCCATTGGCGGCGGAGAATTGGCGGGAGCGATGTTCTGTGCGGTTGCTTAGTCGATTTTGTCAGGAGGAACTCAACTAAAAAGTGGTCTGACCAGCAGACTTCTTTGGCAGGGGAGCATCTGGTTTTGAGGTTGTTGGTGAATATAGAGTCCAGGGTGTGGCCTCCTATATGTGTTGCACCTTTATTTATTGCCACTAGTCCAAGATTAGACAAGTCAGCCATTAGTTGAATTGTTTCGGGGAGTGATGGATTATCCATGTGTATGTTAAAATCCCCGAGGAGGATAAAATCCTCCTTGGCTTTAATGTGAGGGGCTAGTAGCTCCAGAAGGGACAGAGAAAAGGCAGGGTTGAGAGTTGGTGGGCGATACACCAGTGCGCCTCTCCAGGAGATATTTCCTGACAGGTTGATTTTGAAGGCCATAATTTCCAGTAAAGGACAGCATCTTTGTTCTAAGATTGTAACCTTATATATGTCCTTAAATATAATGGCTAAACCCCCACCTGTTTTGTTTGGCCGATCTACGTGTACGATCTTGTAGCCTGAGGGGACCCCTAGTGTGATCGCTGTTATCGTGTGGGGTTTCAGCCATGTTTCGGTAAAGAAACATATATCAGGCTGATTAGAAAAGATAAGGTCCCAGATCTGTAATTGATGCTTTGGGAGGGATCGTACATTTAAAAGAAGGCATTTAAATTCCGTAGGGAGTATAGTTTTGGAAGTATTGTCATAATTGACATGCCTAGTCTCAACTGACTGAAACCGACATTGCAGGCACGAGAAACAGCCCTCAAGCTGGTTACTGGGTATCCGGGTAATACAGGTCCCAGTGGGTTGTAACTGCCGGAGGGTTTCAGGGGAGTAGGCAGTGTGTCTCGTACCTATGGTGATGGAATCCATGGTGGTAGCGCACATAGCCCCTATGCCTCGTACTGTCACGGACGGGCGCAGACGGGCAGGTCTTTGGCTGGTCTTCGGCGACGCTTCGGCGCCGCTGCACGCGATCGCTGCGCGCGATCGCTGCGCGCGATCGCTGCGCGCCTGAGGGGGGCGATGGCTAAATAGGCCCTCGATGAGCATTCACTAGAGCGCTAACCGCTCGTGAGGTGCCCCCGCAGGAAGTGTCTGGCTCTCCCTGACCCGCACTCCGCGCAACGGTACTAGCCACCCCGTCGGAACGGGGCGGGGCAGGAGAAAAGACGAGCACAGACTTCACAATCTACAGTAAGTGTTCCCCCCCCTTGCACTCAGGGTAGGGGCAATGATGTAAATCACACTAAGCAGCAGATGTGGCAATATTACAGTGCGTGATACTTTCCAGTGAAATGCGTGTCTTTAAAATGTGAGTGCACCAGTTAAAACATCGTTTTTAACATCAACAATGATTTTAAAATTAGCAGGCAAATCACAGTTCTACATTCATAGCAATTAAATGCAGCGCGAGGCACAGTCGAGTTACCTTCCACAGGCTCAGCGGAATGGAGACTCTGCCACCGTCTCCTATCCGCAGCTAGCAGATGTCAGGGCTCCGCCTAAATAGGCCCTCGATGAGCATTCACTAGAGCGCTAACCGCTCGTGAGGTGCCCCCGCAGGAAGTGTCTGGCTCTCCCTGACCCGCCCTCCGCGCAACGGTACTAGCTACCGCGTCGGAACGGGGCGGGGCAGGAGAAAAGACGAGCACAGACTTCACAATCTACAGTAAGTGTTCCCCCCCCTTGCACTCAGGGTAGGGGCAATGATGTAAATCACACTAAGCAGCAGACGTGGCAATATTACAGTGCGTGATACTTTCCAGTGAAATGCGTGTCTTTAAAATGTGAGTGCACCAGTTAAAACATCGTTTTTAACATCAACAATGATTTTAAAATTAGCAGGCAAATCACAGTTCTACATTCATAGCAATTAAATGCAGCGCGAGGCACAGTCGAGTTACCTTCCACCGGCTGAGCGGAATGGAGACTCTGCCACCGTCTCCTATCCTATATGCAATGTTCCCTAGTGCAGCCTCGACAGGCCCTCGATGCCATGTGGACAATGCAGGAATCTACCATATGGTGTGGTCCTGTCTGAATTTGACAATGTATTGGGCTACTGTATTACTAGTTATCTGCTTAGCTATGGATAGGAACTTCGATTGTACTCTACAATTGTGTTTGCTGGGCATGCATAGTTGCATTGTGGTCCAAAAGGGGGCGGACAGATTCATGGATCTGGCACTTGCCCGCAGACAGCTGTCATAAAGCTGTAAATTAGCCGATGGCCCTGATATATATATATATATATATATATATATATATAGGCTGGTGAAGTGGGAGGATTGTGAGAGAGAAGCTATTCAGAAAGAAGAAACTAGGGGAGTGCCGCTTCCAGCCCTCTGCAGCCTATGAGTTTGGGGGCACTTCAGTTACCAGCTGCATTTGCGGCCGGAGCCACTTGCATCATTCCCAAGCGTTTGGAGGTGCTTCAAAATCGAGCATGGGTTCCCGCAGCGAGGGACGCGTACGGGCGTGGCAAAGCCCTGGTGAAGGGTGGGCCCGTCCACGCCCAGAGGAGCCCAGAGGAGACCGGGCTGGCCCCACCCCCTCTGACATTGCATGGATGGTTAAGGCTCTAAAATGGTAAAAAAAGAACGCCGCCAGTTTGGGGAGAAGGAAAGCAGCACAAACATCGACTGAGGAGGTACATTTTACATATCTGGACAGTTTTTTTGACAAAAGTCTCTTCCGCCATAGCAATTGACCAAGCAGAGAGGAGATTATCACTGGGTACTGACAGTGTATCAAATAAGGATATTCCATCTAGCACGATTGCCGAGAGTCAGGTATCAAATGTGTTGGGGACAGGCGGGGATGTGGTGAGCCCTTCTTTACTTCCATCTATGCAGAGGTACCACCCTCGGCACCAAGTTCTTGCCCACTTCCACCAGAGGTGCTAATTTGATTGGATGCGGCACATGTGCTAAAGAGAAAAAGGGGCCCCTTGAAAAACCCACTGCCAAACACCTTAAAGAGACCCTGAAAAAGCCAAAACACTTTAGAAAGGGTAACAGTAATATGAAAAAAACGTAAGAAGAGCCCGTCGCCCCATGTATGGCCCTGAATATGGATGCGCTTTTGGAAAAATGTAAGGGACTCCTAGCTCCCATAATTCAGCAGCTAGAATCAATTGAAAAAGCAATAAGGGAATTATCAACTCTAAGATGTATCCCTCAGGGAGAGGGTGTGACTATGGAAAATGGCAAAGGGCAGTCGCAAAATTATATAGAAGGTGCGCTTAGTGAAAACATGCATGAAGCAATACAACAAACTCAAACTCATGGTGTGCCCATGCAGCCTGGATGTCGGTGTGGGGCACTGTCCCTTACAATCCATAAGCCCCTTTTGAGACCCAAAATCAAGGCCCAGTGACAGTGCCTTATTTACACTCCGCTCCAATGCTATGGCTCAGGAGACGTTAGGTTTAAGGGTTGAGGTCCCTAATCTCTCACAAAGGTTGGATGAAATGCCAAGGCTAGATCTCCCCCCAGATGCCTGTCCCTATGTAGTCATTTTAGCAAACACCCCAACTCTAAAAAAAGATCAAACAGAAACCACCATTCAATTAATTCACAAAGCATGCCATTGGATCAACAAAACTGAGAACTATTGTAATATCCTAATGGTGCGCAGAGTATCTTGGTTTGGAAAGCAACCTAAATCTATTGCAGGGGACTGTGTGTCCTTAACTCTAAAATCCCCAGTTATAGCCAAAAACCTATTACAATTGTTACCCAACAATCCTTCTGAGCGTACTCAAATATTTGTATTACCCCTTGGTTTCTTTTATAAACTGCCATTGTGCCGTTTTGGCACAAGTGGAAATGTGGCTCAAAATTCAACCTCTAACAGAGTGAGGTCCCAATCACATTTATATCGGTATACAACCTTTACAACGCAACTTTTACAACGACCTACCATTACCACGCATTTTTTACAACGCAGGATCCATTACAACGCATACCATTACAACGCATGTATTTACAACGCAGGTACCTTTACAACGCATACCATTACAACGTAAGTATTGGTAAGTATATCATTTTATTAAAAATATTATAAGTTTGGGTTTTTGGGTAAAGGGGTATTTTTAGGGTTCAGGGTCAGTTTTCAGTTTTTGGGTAAAGGGGTATTTTTAGAGTTTAGGGTCAGTTTTCAGTTTTTGGGTAAAGGGGTATTTTTAGGGTTCAGGGTCAGTTTTCAGTTTTTGGGTAAAGGGGTATTTTTAGGGTTCAGGGTCAGTTTTCAGTTTTTGGGTAAAGGGGTATTTTTAGGGTTCAGGGTCAGTTTTCAGTTTTTGGGTAAAGGGGTATTTTTAGGGTTCAGGGTCAGTTTTCAGTTTTTGGGTAAAGGGGTATTTTTAGGGTTCAGGGTCAGTTTTCAGTTTTTGGGTAAAAGGGTATTTTTAGGGTTCAGGGTCAGTTTTCAGTTTTTGGGTAAAGGGGTATTTTTAGGGTTCAGGGTCAGTTTTCAGTTTTTGGGTAAAGGGGTATTTTTAGGGTTCAGGGTCAGTTTTCAGTTTTTGGGTAAAGGGGTATTTTTAGGGTTCAGGGTCAGTTTTCAGTTTTTGGGTAAAGGGGTATTTTTAGGGTTCAGGGTCAGTTTTCAGTTTTTGGGTAAAGGGGTATTTTTAGGGTTCAGGTTTAGTTTTGGGTTTTTGGGGTACAGGGGTATTTTTAGGGTTCAGGGTCAGTTTTGGGTTTTTGGGTAAAGGGGTATTTTTAGGGTTTAGGGTCAGTTTTGGGTTTTTGGGTAAAGGGGTATTTTTAGGGTTCAGGGTCAGTTTTGGGTTTTTGGGTAAAGGGGTATTTTTAGGGTTCAGGGTCAGTTTTGGGTTTTTGGGTAAAGGGGTACAGGGTAAAAAGTAAATATAATTAAATTTAAATTACATTAAATTAAATTGATTAAATTAAATTAAATTACATTAATTTAATTAAATTAAATTAATTAAATTAAATTAAATTACATTATATTAATTTTAATTAAATTACATTTTAAAAAATATTATATACTTACCAATACTTACGTTGTAATGGTATGCGTTGTAAAGGTACCTGCGTTGTAAATACATGCGTTGTAATGGTATGCGTTGTAATGGATCCTGCGTTGTAAAAAATGCGTGGTAATGGTAGGCGTGGTAAAAGTATGCGTTGTAACGTCATACATCCATTTATATCATGGAGGAGATACTACAGCCTTACTACCGACTTCAAATCATTTTATGGCATCGACGGATATGGAGGCCTCCGACTTACTGTGTAATAGGGAGGAAGTTCAGAATGTAGTGGGGGTTGGGTTTTGGGAAGGTTTGGTTGCTAAAGTACCCCCACCAAGGATATGAATACATTCATAGCCATCACATGGAACATTGCAGGACTGGGGCAGAAATTGTTGAATCAGGATTGACTAAAATATATTTGTACCTTCGACTTAATATATCTGCAAGAGACCTGGGCAGGGGGCCCTGTCTGCATGGATGGATATAGGTCATACCACATCCCTGCAATTGCTTCAACTGCTGGAATGGCGAAGGGCGGCATTGTGACTTTTTTTAAAATACTTTGAGATTTGAAGTTTTATCTTCCTATAATGAGTGTCAATATTTTAATATGTTACACCTTAAAGGTCCTGATGGTAATACTATTTTATTGATTATTTTTTATAATAATTCATTAGGGAGCGAAATGTTTAAGGTAGTTACAACAGTGGAGGAAAATATGAATAGGATAATAGGCTCAAGCAAGAAAGACCCAAAGGTGCTTTGGATAGATTTTAACGTACACCCTTGTGCTGCTGTATTAACCCCGAACTGTGGCCTTGTAAAGAGGATGAGGGACCAAACATTCACTTTACCCATAACCCCTATGGGACGACCTAAATAAACTTATTTTTATAAAAGACCTGGAGGTTATGTACTCACGAACGGAATCTACAGATCTCCCGGTAGAAACTTTATGTTCCTCCTCACATTGTTCCTCTAAAGATTTTATAATAGCCTTAGCTAGATTGGGTGAAAACCTTAACAATAGGAAAGTTAAATTCTTGGGTTTTAGTGACCACACAGCTATAACCTGGCATATGAATTGGCCAGGTATTTACGGAACCAACTTTTCACATTTAAAACCCACTATAGTAAAAAAAAAATGGGATAACACTTAAGTGGGGGTGCATTGATAGGATTGTTCTCATTCCCCAGGTAGTCTCAAATACAATGAACTAAATAGAATTATGTCTTGACCCAAATCAGGACGCAGGGTTCACTATTGAGGCATTTGAAACCATTTTGCGAGAGGTGAAAAGGAATCTCTGTAAGAGTGGTGGGACATGCAAACCTAAGGGACCGAAATGGTTCGATCGTGAGTGCACTAAAGCACTTTCTGATCTACACCGATCACTCAAGATTATACCAAAGGGTCCCCTACTTGTGAAACAGGCCCGTCGAAGTTATTCGGTGGCGAGGAAGAACAGGTTAAAAATACTGAAAGAAGAAGCCTGGGATAAATTACTGGTTGCATAAATCACAAATAATGTAAGGGATTTTTGGTTAATGATCAATGCCCCATTGTTAAAATCGGATTCTGAGCATAACTTGGACACGCATGTGGACGAGGACTCTTGGGTGGCGCACTTTAATAACATTTTTAACTTCCCACCAGTTAGAGTCCAGGGTTTACGAACGTAGAGCTTGTCCCATCATCTAGTTTTGGTCTTACCTTTGATAACTGGGAGGAATGTGCTGCACTGGAACAAAGTACCAGTAATAAGGCACCTGGTTTTGATGGTGCTCCAATAGATTTTTTTACAGACTGCCCTGACCAATGGAGTTCTCTGCTTACTAATACTTTTAATGCTATAGCAAGAGGGACCTCCCGCCACCTGGCTTAAAGCCATTTTAGTTCCAATTTTAAAAAAAGGAGACGAGCAAGACCCTAGGAATAATAGACCAATTTCTCTTGTAGATAGCCAGCTAAATTATTGGGGAGAGTACTATTAAATAGATTGGAGACATGGGCATTGACAAATAATATCCTGATCCCGCAACAATACGGTTTCAGAAAAGGGAGAGGCACTCAAGATCAGATCCTGAACTTGAGCCTGCTTATAGCAAAGTATACCCACGCAAAGCAAGGCAATTTATACCTGGCCTTCATGGACCGTAGCGCGGCCTATGATTGTGTATCTCACCCAGAGCTTTGGTGAATTATGAGGGAAATGGGAGTAGACCAGGCAGTGATTACCTTTATTAGACAACTGTATTCAAAAGTTGTAGCATGTGTTCGGTATGGGCCACAGGGAGAATGCACTAGGTGGTTTCCTGTAACGAGAGGAGTTCGTCAATGGTGCATTCTCGCCCCTTTTTTGTTCTCGCTGTATACTAGTACGGTGGAGTCTAAATTACTAGAATCAGCTTTATATGTGCCTAGAATAAGGAAGTTGCACATCCCAATTTTACTATATGCAGATGATGCAGTTTTAATCATGCGCACGGAAGAACCCTTCAGAAAATGTTAAACACTTATGTGGATTTTGTGAAAGGTTTGGATCTTCATACAAATGAATCCAAGTCATTTGTTTTAATTGCAGGGCAAAAGCTGAGTAAACCACCATCGTTTTTTTTATCTCTAATCGCAAAGTGACACAGACGGAGTCTTTTTCATATTTGGGAGTCACTTTTGACTTTAAGGCATTCTGGAGGAGTATGGTAGAGAACCTTGGGATCATGATGGAAAAGAGCACAAATGCTTTATGCTTATTTTCAAAAAAGATGAGAACAAGAAACCAGGATATTTTAAGAAAGGTTTATGGGGTTAAATCTAGGGCAGGAGCTACCTATGGCACAGGGGTTTACAGCCATATTAATGCAAAGAGGATACAAACAACAGAGGATTTGTTTTTGGAAATCAATGATGAGTCTCCCCATTGGCTGTTCCAATTTTAATTTACATGACGAATTAAGCATCCCCTACATAATTGATTGGATAAACGTTGCACCCATTCTCCTATGGCACTCAGTATGGTGTAGAGACACAGTATCACTTACCCAACAAATAATACAAGACTGCCTATCCATTGAACACAAAGAGAACATCCTATGATTAAAGTATGTGAAAGATACTTTATACACTCTTGATCTAGGGAGCTTAGTTGTATCCCCAGAAAAATGTGGCTGTCTCAAAAAAAGCATTAAATACCTGTTTCATAACCACTGCTAATGAAAGGAGATTGAATGTACATCGTAACAAACCTATCATTAGAGAATATATTGAAGGTCCGTTGCAGGTTGAGGAGATATACCCTTATCTGGAATATGTAACACTCCCACGGCACAGATTTATTTTGCTAAGGTTTCGGCCTAATTATATTCCTTGCATGTTGGGCCACCCTGCTGGTATCTTTTCCCCTAATGATCTCCTCTGTTGCCCATGTGATGACACTTCACGACAGTCTGATTTGCACATTTTCTTTTTCTGTAAATTTTATTGTAATCAATGGAAAAGGTTTTTAATCCTGCTTTTACATAAGTATAATTTTAGACAATGTCGTCTGGCCCTGAACTTTTTACGTATGTTGCCTGGCCCCCTAACCTGTTACAGTGTTGCCTCCTTTTTATGTACGTGTCTGAAAACCAGGAAATCATTTATTGATTGATATTGATCAATTGCTTATGTTTATTATTTTTAACTGTGATGTATATTTGTACTTTTATGATTAATTTTGTATTAATCAAATAAAGTAATTTGGATTGATTGCCTAGGGATTCGATACTGCCAGTTTGGGCCGTTATAGTGGCCTGCCCCAGATTAGATGCCATAGGACAGATTATGGCTGGTGAGGCGCCCTTTGGTGTGCCATCCGCGGCTGCTGGGACACTAGTGCCGCCCCCATCCAAAGGGCATCTACTTGAACTCTCAGAGCCTTAACTGTATGACTGACTCTGGTCTGATTGTTGGATATGGATTGGATAACAGTAGCGAGGAATGCTTGAGTGCTGAAATGGAGATATACTTGTGCTTCATTTTTGTTGTCCATGCATGTTTATCGAGGCCTCTATGCCGGCCTTCATCTACTATGCCATATTGATGTTTGTTATGTCACATGATGCTCCTGTTTTGAATGTTCCCTTATTGGTTCCCTATCCGACAGCCCGCACGAGCACCACTGTGCTTTGTAAAATAGTATGTTTGTTTACCAAAAATGAAATACAAATATTTACACAAAAATAAAAAGGATATCAGGCTTAACAAAGGTTGATATCACAAATCTCACTAGTCGTGATCAACTGAATTTCCAAGAAGTTGCATGGGTTCACTTATAAAAATTGATGGAGTTGGCCCTTAAATGTGAGGGCAGCTCGTCGCCATTGTTATTTACATAAAAAGCACTTGAGCAGAGTTTCTTTCCACGCTTTTATTCTTCCATCAACAATGAGGCAGACAGACAGGGATGAGCTTGCAGTCACAACGATGACTGAACTCCAACTGCCCATCTTACTCCCGTTATATGAAATAGTGGCACTCTAAGAATGCCGGCAGAACAAGACCACACAACCTTCATTATATTTTGTTTTATTACTCCAAACAGAGTATAGCGCTGTTAACCAAAGTACTTTACAAAATGTAATGAAATGGTAAATTATAAGTAAGCAATGATTTTAAGAAAAGATACAACAAAATGGGAAACAGACTGAAAGAAGTATCAAAACTAAAAGAAGGAAACATCACATTAATAATAGTACACATGCAGCAGTCTTATAAGTAAAAGGCTCAAATGAAATACAACTAAAATTCAAACTTTCAAACTCACTTCCGCAGGAGAGTGGCGGTCCCACAAACCAGCAACATCCACAAACCACGACAGATGAAGTCGGCTCCGAAGCAAAGCAGATGCAACAGCCAGCCATAGCAGGTAAGAAATACCAATGAGATGATAATAGTGGACCAAAGGTGAAAACCCTTGAATAGATCCCGATTGTTATAAACCATAGGCTACAGATAAGGCCTCAGGAACCAGCTCCATGGAGTGCCCCATAGCACCAAAAGGATGACCATGTGCTTGGAACCGAAGGAGGACAACAATGGAGAAGGTAGAGATTGTATGGGGGTGGACGCAGACCCCTGGTGGACGCCCAGGGAAGAGAGGTGCCCATGCAATCTGATATCCATGAAACATGGATACCAGACCACATTCAGGAAATGCAATGAGACTCCGCACAGTTTTCCAACAGCTCCTTAACCAGACTGTGCCCAGGAAACACAATGAGACTTTACACAGTTTTCCAACATTCCAGAACCAACGACAGTGACACTGCAACAAGGGACAGGACAGAAACAGCGACCCCTCCCTGCAGCTTGAACTGCTACAAGCTATTTTCTATATCACGGGTACACGCCATCATCCATTCTCTGAGAAAGAAGGATCAGGAAGAGGTGAGGAGAGGCCAATGCTAGGTGCACCAGCACCTACACAGTCCCTACATCTGTGCCCTGGATAGCTCTCTGCAGAATAAATCTGCTGTGTAGTAGTTAAGGGCCTTCTTTCCAGCATCCTTCCACTGCACGTCAGCCAAGGTGGCAATGGGGGCAGCAGAGCTGGTCTTGACTTGAGAGGAGGCTGTTTGCCCTAAGAACCAAAACTGGAACTGAGAGATCTTTTACAGTCTTTTAAAGGCTGTGAGCATATTGGACACTGGCCAGACAGAATTTCTGGAACACTGACCTGGGGCTGTCGCCCCATATTCATACCAAGCTAGTCGACTAGAAATTGATATTTTCCCAACCTCATCTGTTGAAGGGTGTCTGATTTTTACCGGAAGTGGGTTTCACCTAGCTACACATCCACAGATTGTTGTTCTGTAAATGTTGCACAGAGAAGAGCTGAGCCAGGTGTTCCCTGGCAAGAGTTTGCTCAGACAAATGACACGAACGTTGCTGGGCATCCTTCACCTGACTGATACACAAGAATATCTGTGCACGCCTTGGGGGAGGAATGGAGCAGCAATAGAGAGTTCCCTTTCATTTCCCTCCTTCCTTCGACAGGAGGAGCTTGGTCCATTGCATAGGAGTTCAGAGATATTCTTGTGACTTCCTCCAACTACATCCTCAATATTTTGAAAAATTCGTACCCAGGACATCCAAGACGGATCGTGGGTCAGTGCAGTCACACGTGTAGGCACAGCCAGTATTCTCATCCTTCCCACAACACAATGCAAACATAAATGCATTCTTTTAGCAGGAGAGGCCAATAGGCCACTATCCCTATTTAGTAAACAGGAAAAAGTCTTGCAACGACTACTGGGAATATCTCTGCCACCACTGCCAGTATTTCCTAGTCCCTTGAGAAGACATTAGTCATTAACAACCAAGAAGGGTGGGCTTGGTGCACCCTTCAAAGACCATAGAGCCGCACTCTGTGTCTCACATCCTATCACACAACCTCAGGGTCCACACATGATTCTGATGTGCCCTCAAGTAGGCGGTACAAAAGGCACAGACATTTGCAAAAAATAAGGCATGCAGGTGACATGCCTGCGCACTCCTCAAAATCTTTGTCCAGGGCATGGGCTAAAAGTGAAGAGCTGGGGCAAGAGAACACTGTGAGTTGCTGCCAAATGTTAGGACAATTCTATCCATGCTAACGTTGTTGCAGATCCTATTTTACAAATGTAAAACCACTGCTGACTCGTAAAAGATAGTTTTTCACTCGTAAAAACATTTTCAACATGAAGATTTGTGTAGGAATAAGCAAGCCTTCTCCCAAGGGCAGGAAGTGGGGCTCCATGGTTGGTTTGCACTTAAAGTTTGTGGACACCCACAAAAGACCCTGTTTATTCACAAACACCTTTCTGAGCACCAGCCCTGGAAATGGTTCGATATGTACTGCTCTGAAGGGCAGAAGTAAATGCCTTTACGGGATGAGAACAGGCACAAAAAAAGTGGTGGGTTTTTAGGGAAAGAGGTACACCGTATAGCAATATTTTTACCCAGTGGACTAAAAGACAGGAAAAAATGCATGTGGAGGATTACTGATATAACTCTATCTGCCTGAGGCTTTCAGAGTTACTGTTTAAAAACTTTACAATACAATTCATAAATATACAAGCATGCAACTGCAGGACGAATGTTTGCAATTTTTTGTACAACAACGGGCCTATTGATTTATCTGGTAAAACCTCACCTACAAAACAGTTACTACACTGCATTGACACGGAATTTTGCGCAGAGCCTGAAGTTAACATCCACTGCCCGTACGAACTCTTACATAATAGAAATGCTTCGGCATACTGTTGTAACTTTAATCTCTATCCATCCTTTCCCAGGCCATGTTTTGTCCTATTGTATATCTTTTGTCACTCTCTATTCCATCAAGAATATATTCACATATTGTTGCTTGATCTCGGCTTGCAATCGCCTCCAAGATTCATGTTTTAGTCAAGAACTTTTTGCAGCAGTCGAATACTCCCCAATTGGTCACTGGCTTACACTTCTTTCAATTATCTGGTACTTATCGGTGGTCAGTTTTAAAAATGAAAAACAACATGAGATACGTTTGTCTAAAAAGTAAGGAATAAAAAAAGTAAGGAATAACCTTACGGGTGTTATCAATTTAACTTGTCATTTCACATTCTGTCCAAAGCTGGCCACACATTAGGAATAGAGAATGACCAGAAACTAGACCTTAAAGCATCGTTTTTTAATGAAGCTTAGCCATTATACTGGAATTCCTTTTTTTAGAGGAAGTGTCTGAACCATTTATTGTTCGTTTCAAAATTCCACAGTTGTTTTTGCCCATTCAAAACTCAGCAAAGCACATCCTTTTCTAACTGTTGTCAATCTAGCCCATAGCATGTAGAACTTTTGTTTTGTAAAAGCCTTTTGCAGTTTAAAGAAGTATGCGAAAAGGCCCTTTGATGTATGGGGTTAGATTCCATCATGCCACTTTTTAGACAGATGGAATGCGATCAATAGTTGTAACCCTGGTTCACACCACACACACTGACTGCCACTCACACCAAAGCAAAGCTACTTGTGATCAGTCCTTGAAGGGCTTTCTTTTACCCCACATTTCTAGCCTATGGGCCTCCCTATCCAGCAACGCCTGTCCCGCGCGTCCATACTCTGTTGTCAAGACTTACAAGTGGCAATACACCGAATGTTGAAACCGGCATGAAAGCAAGTATCCCTTCCACTGTTGTCTTAGTTCACAGAGAAACAAGCGCAGTAAAATTAATCTTGGAATGTTTTTGCTCTCTGCAAAATCTGTATGGTGTTGAAGCTTTAACAATTCCAAACCTTAATGAACAATAAAAAAATAAACACATTTAAAAACAAGCTAAGTAGAATAGTCTTGCATTGTGCATGTTTTCAATCTCTAGGGGATGTGACTTAACTTCCGGCTCCGGAAACTCGGTAATCCTGGCCTTGACTGAAACGTGTGTGATTCTGGGTAAATCCTTTAACCGGCACCCTCCCTTGATGAAGCGTGTGGGCTTCTGGGTAAATCATTTAACATAAAAAATGTTTTTTTTGTTAAATGATTTACCCAGCATCGCACACGCTTTTGTAGATTATGTCATAAAGTTACTGTAAGCAACTTTACAACAATATTTTATGTTCCAACTTCCAGCTATTTAGTAGAGACTTCTTTAGCCGGGAGGAAGGAGACGTCTGCATTGAAGGGAATGCAAGAATTATATACACTGGAAACAAATCACGCACACCTGTCACCCATTCCATTTCAACATTCTAAATACTGGCCACACTACTGACTCTCTTTCTCCTCTTCATCTTTCATATCCTGTAGTGACCACATTCTTCAGGAAAATGCAGACCCCCTTTTTAAAGAGGAAGAGAAATTCACTGAGAAGGATACAGTCCTTGTAGTTACATTTGCGGTGAGGCACTATAAACTACTACATGGGCTACCTCCATTCAACCTTAGTGGAATACAGAAGGCAGCATTATGGCAGGAAGTGACAGACTCTGTCAATGCATTGAGTGAGGAGGCACACACTACAGGGGATATTTAAAAGTAGTGACAAGAAAAAAAGAGGAGAAGGCGGGTTGTTCTCCAGGATTCAGATGGCGCAGGCTCTCCCTGGAGGGGCAACTGGATCCCATTGCCATCTCAGACCCCTCATAAAGATTGTACTTTCCACAATGTGTCCCACCTGCTAAACAGACTGTATCTTTAGGAGAACACTAATGTGGGGCCAGGTAAGATTGTAAACCTCTCTCCCTTATTAAAAATATAACCACACTCAATCATGTGTATCAGGCCTTACTCCGCAACAACATTATGAAGCATGCATCACACATATGCCCTTAAAAAACAGCTTCTACACATACCCTATAAATACCAAGATGTAGGAGTACATATCATTAATTTGTACTCTTTCATACAGCCCTTCTTTTGAGTAGATTGGTTGCTTAGGCTGGGAAGCGAATAACTCCAAATGCAGCAAGGCAACAGATTGCGCAGATCTCTCAATGCGAACCAACTACACACACAGGTATGTACTTATGTTACCAATGTCATTGCCACCCAATAAGGGATTTCCATTACTTGGTTTGTTATACCCTAAGACTATATTTTACATTGAGTTATTTAATGACTTATAATTACAGTCAAATCTTACCTTACCATTTACATTGTTAAACTATTATATACTCATTCACTTTCCTTTTCCACTTTTAAGGCCCCGTGTTGTTGTCCCATCCACTAACCTGCCACAACATATATTTCTGCTCCCCACGTTACACCAAAACCCGTACTGGCACCCCAGAGATTATGAATATTAGAGATTTGCAAGTTAAATATCTGCTCTTTTGAGTTTAACCTATCTCTTTATTTGTTACTGACAGGGTAACTTTATGTATAGTGTCACACATCCCAATTTAAAACCTGATCACTATGTAATGCAACTGCTGATTAAGTTATAATTTGTCCTATAAAATTGCCCTTAGACATGGCATTGTAAGGGGAGCACTTCAAGTTCTTTTAGGCCTTGCCTGAACTTGCAGGAACATAATCTTTATAGGTCTTAAACTTTGTATTTAAACTTTCAAAATATCATCACCTTGTATTTCTTAGGATGGCATATTCCTCTATATTTGTCTATCCTGCCAGCTTCTGTCATACAGTAGCCCCTGGTGTCCACGTTACAAATAGCTACACCAAGTGGAATTCTGGCAGCAGCAATTAGGTCCTCTGCCATTTGTCTGTCCGGTAACTCCGGGAACCTCTGATGTTCCCTTCTACAGCTCATCATTATTTTTTCACTAACTTATTTTTTTGTAATGTTAATTTTTTATAGAAAGTTAAACGTGTTTTAGTTGGTGTTGATTGTTTTCATTTCATGTATTTATTTCTAATGTGTCAGCATTTTTGGTCGAGTAATTTTTTAGTAGATGAATAAATCACGATGGAGCGGTATAAGCTTTCTCTATCTTGGTATTAATGTATGAAGTTCTCTTCCTCCACCCTTAAGATTTCAACCTAGCCATCCCCATTTCAGAAAACGATTAAAAACATAGCTGTTTGCTCCGCCTGGGAATTAGTCAAGCATTTTCCATTCACACCTGCTGTTTCTAAGTAGCTCCTTCAGTGCTAAGACACTGTGCGCTCTTTACAAACGTTTTACTTACTTACTTATAGTTTGTCAATGATAATTGAACTTCTCTCTATAGCTGCTGGATCACGAGATACCCTAGCAACAGCAACTACGAGGACACTGGTTAAACAGCTGACATCACCGGGTCGTCTAGAAATTAAACGTTTGTGGCTCGATCTGGTATTGTTGAGCTATATTAACCCAAGGAATGGATCAACCCTTAACTTCATGTTTATTTATGTTCACATGATATTACATTTATTATGTTGTTTTAAGAATAATATCAATTAATGTAGTGTGTGCAACCTTTGACAGAAAACTGTTCAAATGTTTAAATCTTCTTCTCACAGGTACTGGGGACATTGTGCCAGATGGTGATGCTGAACCATCTACGAGTGGAGGAGAAAATCCAGCCCTCCTTCAAGAAAGTATCTCAGCGACTTACCACTCAAGAAGAGGAGGAGTAGGAGTTGTTTGATGAAGAGAAAGCCATGTTGCCCCAACATAACACATCTCCAAGAAGACTACTTCAAGGCTGGGCAGAACTCTTCCTCTAAAATCACTTCTGAGGATTGCAGGTCCCCAGCCATCAGCTAAGCAGCCACAGATGCTTGCTCTGCCTATGCAAGACTCACCTGCATACAGCCCTCAACTAGCAGGTATCTCTTTAGAATCTATCTCCTAAATACTCCTCCCATGAAGGTGGACCTCCAGTCTTCTATCATTCATCTCCATGGTGGTCAACCTGCTGGCCATGTCACATCGCCATAGATGCAGTAGGGTGGAGGCAGCCATGGCCTAATCCTGCTCCCTTGTTCCAGCAACAATCGACTCTGCAGGAGGATATTCATGCAAAGGAGACTAATTTCCATGAGATAGCTGTTGCCCTTTAAGTAGTCCCTCAGATAAATGACAGGCAGACCCATGCCTTGAATAGCACTGTGAAAAGATACAGATATGGCAGAGATCCACCGAGAACATCTTTAAAGTTTGAGGGAAGAGAGTGTAGGCAACATTCCTTGACCATAAAGATGATAGAAGCAATAAACAAAACATGCCAACGTCATTCTTCACAGTGAACACAGGCACAATATTCTACAGATACAACTCAACCTAGGCAAGACGAACCACCTACCAATCTACCACTTCTGCTACACTCACTTAAAAAAATTGAACAATGAAATACTCTTTATATTAAAAATATCTGTGTCTATTTTTCATCTATGTTCAATTTTTGATTTAGATATTACTACGTACAAAGTTGTTATTTATGTTATATTCTTTGTTGATATTCAAAGTGTATTGCAATTAAAATTCTGAAATTATATTGGAAGCATCCTCAAAATTAGGAAAAATAATATTTTCATGACATACAGTGGATTCACCCCTTGGATGCGAATGACGGCCATGGCGCTCCTGTTCAGATGACGGAACCGTTCAATCATAGCTCATAGACACAGCCATAGCCATAGCCCCCTTAGGCCACCTATTCCCACCCCCAACCAGGGGTGGCAGTGGAAGGGCTTCCGCTGCAACCCTCGAGCTCCCAGCCAGCATCTGATGACTTAAGCAGGCGCACACCGCACCGACATCATTAGAAGCTGCCGGAACGCTCTGGAAGCCATTTGCTTCCAACTTGTCAAAGGAGGAGGTACGTTTCTCTTCCTGGGGTGTGGGGTTAGGGGAGTGCACAGAGGCTTCAGGGGAAAGGAACAAGTTTTTCTTTTCCCTCAATGTCTCATTACACTGCATCCCACTGCACGATCGAGGCTGGGGCCCCGTTTGTACAGCAGGAATTTTTTGATGTTTCCTAATTATTGCTTTTGGGAGCAAAGGTAGCTGGACGTAAATGTATGACTGTTTCTACCCCCCTGGGTGGCAGATTGGCCATATAGTTTTAGACAGATCTGTCCCCAAGGTGAGGCAGAAGCCCACTAGACAACCAGGGATTGTTTTAGTTTCAGATTGTTGTGTTTGGGGCACAGTGCTTTGGGCAAGGGTTGCTCCGTTGTAGGGGGTAAATGTTTTGGCCCCTTTGGGGGCAGATAATCCATATATTTTTAGGATGATCCGTCCCCAAGGGGGAGGGGGAGAGGGGCAGAAGCAACAAGACCACCAGTATTTTTTCTATTTACAGATTGTTGTTTTTGGGGAGTGGTTCCTTAGGCAGGGTCGCTCCCCTTTAGGGGGGAAATTATTTCACTGTTTCCGCCTCCCCTTTGGGGTAGATCAGCCATATTTTTAGGCCCAAGCAACTAGGCACCAGGGAAATATTGATTTGTTGATTTTGGAGAGAGGCTCCTTGGGCAAGGGTGTGTTTATTGACTGCTTCTGCAACACTTTGGGGAAAATAGGCCATATTCTTAGGCCTGGTTGTCCTCAAGGGGGGCAGAAAACCATTAGGGGCCAGGGAAAGCTTCTATGTGTGTGATCTGGAATTTGGCCGAAGGCAGGTGTTTACTTGGTGTGCGTGAGCTAGCGCTTGGCTGGCGGTGTGTGTGGACTGGCGCTTGGCTGGCGGATGCGTGTAGTGGCACTTCGCTGGTGGTGTGTGTGGAGTGGTGCTTGGTTGATGGTGTGCGTGAAGTGCTGCTTGGCTGGCAGTGTCCGTGGACTGGCATTTGGCTGACTGTGTGTGTGGCTGGCATTTGAATTGTGATGGGCAGACTTCATAGTGTTTTATAATGTTGGCTATTGTTAGATTTGGGGGGTCTCTAGTTGGCAAAGGTAGGTACCTTTGACCAAATAGGGACCCTTGCGTCTAGTCAAAGTAAGGGGTACACTCCTAAAATAACCCCTGCTCACCCCCTTGGTAGCTTTGCACGAGCAGGCAGGCTTATCTCAGAGGCAGTGTGTAAAGCATTTGTGAACACATACAGTAACCCTGTGACAGATGGACACCACACAAGTTGTAGTATAAAAATAAGTATCTTTATATAGACTTAACACAAGACCACAAAAGACAAAAATCCACAATACTATACTTTAAAAATGGTAGAAATAGCTTAGTTCTCTTTAGATGTAAAATGCAACACTTTGAGTTCAATGTACCTTTGGATGCGCAACACAAGACAACAAAAAAGTGTTGCAAGGAAGGTGATGCGTTCGGTTCCTTACACGCAAGAACGATGATGCCTCGGGTCCGTACTACTGCGTAGGGGATGCATCGGTTTCTTGTCCGCGTGGGGAGGTGATGCGTCGGTTTCTTACTGCGCTTCTGTGTCGATGCGACCAGCAGCGCCGTGATGCGAGGAAGATCCGGTGCAAGGAAACAAAATGGCGTCTTCTTCTTGATGCAACAACGATGCGTACACACCCGACGGCCGTGCGGCGACTCAACGATTCTTCTGAGCCGCGACAGGCCCTGCAACATGCTTCTCCGGTGATGCGATGGCATCTGCTGCGGCGTCGTCACTCTTCTCCGGTGATGCGAGGCGCTTCGGGTGATGCTATGGAGACAGTGGCAGCGCCAGCACGTCTCTCCGGTGATGCACCGGCATCTACTGCGACACTCCGCTCTGGTGATGCGATGACAACGGCTGCAACTGCAACACGCTTCTTAGCCAATTTTTGATCCATCTGTCCATTATCTCAGGCCCCACCATGCTAACCCCAGGGGAACCCTTCTCCTCACCTGTGGACACCATCTGTGCAGCACCTAACCTCAGCTTGCTCACAGGTGTGTCCCAACAGACAGACAGCAAGCCAAGTGGCCACTGACAGTAGTCAGTGATGAGACCCAGGCTTTATGCCTCTCAGGGCTCTCAAACCTCTGTGGCATCAGAGAGTGGGGGCAGTAGAGTGGGCTATGAAAACACCTTAGCCCACTCTTGCTGGGCAGAAATTGAACAGCAAGCGAGAAAATAATTCCATCGTCAGCATACTAAAAGAATCACTTGCAGACCTACACCTTGAAGAGGCCTGGCATACAATCACCTCCTATTCCGTGTTAAAAAAAGTGGCAAACACGGCAGCGAAACAAAGGTCTATGTTAATGGATAAAACTGGATTTGCAACAAAAAGAACATACATGGGCAGTGATTCAATCGTATCAGACACTGAAACCACAACAATACTTGTCAGAACACTTCTCACACCACAAAAAGCACTACCTGACGATGCTATGGTTGGGCCACTTCCCCACGAAGGATCTGACCCTGAAAAGGACACGCACATGGCCGACGAAAGAATGCAGACTGTGCGGAAAGGGAGATGAGACACTACTTCACCTTCTATGCATCTGCCCCTCGCTTTTAGAAAGCTGGAAAATCATCCTTCGTGAGTTTTTTAGGAAAAAACAATTAAGGACATACAGAGCTGCTTTCATAGAAAGTCTGGGAGGCCTGTCAGTGCACCGGTCCTGCAAAGCTATTAAGTTTTAGGAAATGGCAGCCAAAGAACTAGATAAATCACAAGAATCAACGTGAGTGGTCCTCACAAGACAGACTGACTGGACCTCACCTTTTCATGCACTAATTTTTGATCGTTTCTCAACGAAATATCCTAGCACTTTAATACCGCACTGATTATAAACATAACATTTCTTATTTTAAATGTTAACGGGGATTGAGTAATGACAAGTGTTTTTTTAGCTCTTTGCATCTTTCAAATCATTGCTTTTAATTACTGTGTATATTGTGTTTTTACAATCTTTTACGATTTCTTTTATGAAATTAAATAAAAATATCATTGATTGACTGACTGACAGTAGCCCAGGTACTTGGCACCCTTTGTCCACTCTCCCTCCTGTCAGGTCAGGTAAGACATCATGACACTGACCCACCAGCCCCGGACCTTTACCCGGTGGCTGGACAAGAGACTGGGGTGGGCTCTTCCACACCTGGTCCTCCTCCTCAGGGCTCTGCACCCTCCCACTTGGAGTGGTACCCCCTTCCAGAACTATCAGGGGGCCTGTAGCAGGTGTCCTGCACAATTCGCCCACCAGTTCAGGGGTACTATCCTGCAACTAAGCTTCCAGGTCAGGGGGGACACCCTGAACCTGGCCCTCCAGCCTAGGGTCTAAACCCTCCAGTTGAACCGGGGTCAGAGGCGAGGACTCCCTCCCTCTGCACCCCCTTCCAGAGTACTGCACCCTCCCATCAGGGTTGGTACCCCCAGAAGACCAACCGGTCAGGACACTGTTTACAGTTGTCCCACCCTCCAGGTCAGACAACACCTGAACCTGGCTTCCTAACCCAGGGACCAACCCCTGTGGTTGAACACTTGCCTGGCGCACCAGGACTTCATTGGGAGCACATATGCCCCCCCAGGGGTGACACATAACTTATGTGTCGTGTGATAGTCTGCCTGGCACAGATCTCCCAACCCCTATCCATCTGACAGTGCATGAAGATCCCCCAGGACAGAAGTGGTGTCACCATGGTCACTCCTTGGTGACCCTGACCTTCAGGCTGGCTCCTGACCCACTGGTTCTTCCACGGGGACATTTTCCCCCTCTTACCTCCCAATCTGGACTTCTACACCCTCCACTTAGGAATGGCACTACCAGACACCAGAACTGATGGAGGCCTGCTTACAGACACTCCCAGTTCACCAGACACTAGGGGATCTCCTTCAACGGGCGGACCATCAGGACAGCCAAGCTCCCCACATGGTGTTCCCTTAAAGAATCATCCAGGCCCTGAGACTGGGTTTCAGGCACCTTGAAACACGCAGCCCCACACTCACTCCGTCTCCACTGAGGAAGGACGTGAGCCCCTACACCCCTCCCCCTAAAACGGGACCTAGCTGGGCTACTCTGAACCACTTCCACCACTCTGTGTTGGAAGATACCGGAGTCTTAGGAGCAGTCCCCAATGTCTCTCCAGACCCTCTGGAATCCACCAGAAGGTCTGCCTTCAATGTGGGGTCAGAGAACTCACTCTCCAACAGGTGTTGGTATAGCTCTGGAAAACAGGGACTTACAATTTGCTCCCCCACAATTGGATCGCACAGCCCCTACAAGGGTTAACCAAACTACCCTTCACCTCTCCATCCAGTGCCTCGCACACATACTCCACACCACTCTCTTGAGATTGGCCAGACAGTATCTGACTGTCTCCGTTACTCAACCCACACTCTTCTGGCCGGTCTTCACAGTCGCATACCAGGACTTCAACCTTGGGGGAACCCCTCTCCCTGCACCTCTCATCTAGAGTCAGTAGAGTGTCCCTCCCACCACTAGGACCATGAACCCCTGCGTCAGTTTCCCCATTCTCCTCAGGGACTCTGCGCACTACTGGAGCTACCTTATGTCCTTGAACCTCCTGGTGTACGTTAACCCCCCCCTTCAAGTCAGGTACCACATCTCTGGGTGTATGTACTGCTCCCTCAGCACTAGAAAATTAAATGTTGCTGCCACCATTTGAGCTGGATTACAACTCAGCAAAGCTAACTTCCTGAGCTACACACATGTCTTTTTTTTAGCTGAGACACTCATGGCCTTAAGCCTCTCGAGCTCCAAATCAAGCTCCCTCATTCTCAATCTCAAGAAATAGCTTAGTTCTCTTTTGATGTAAAAACACTTTGAGTTCAATGTACCTTTGGATGCGCAACACAAGACAACAAAAGTGTTGCAGGGAAGGTGATGCGTTCGGTTCCTTATACGCAAAAACGGTGATGCCTCGGGTCCGTACTGCTGCGTAGGGGATGCATCGGTTCTTGTCTGCATGGGGAGGTGATGCGTCTGTTTCTTACTGCGCTTCCGTGGCGATGCACCCAGCAGCGCCGTGATACGATGAAGATCCGGTGCAATGAAACAAAATGGCATCTTCTTCCTGATGCGACAACAATGCGTGCACACCTGACGGCCGTGCGCCGACTCAATTATTCTTCTGAGCCACGATAGGCCATGCGACCCGCTACTCCCGTGATGCGACGGCATCTGCTGCGACGGCGACACTGTTTTCCGGTGATGAAAGGCTCTTCGGGTGATGCTATGGCAATAGTGGTGGCACGCCTCTCCGACGCGACAGCGTCTGCTGCAATGGCGACACTCTACTCCGGTGATGCGATGACAATGGCTACGGTGTCAACCAGCTTCTTGATCTAGAGTCGCGCTTCCAGCTCCCAGCAACACGCAGTCTTTCAGAAGGCCCAGCTCAACAGCAGGCACTTCAATTCCCAGCAAGGGAAGGCAGGGGAGGTGGTTGGTGAAGTCTGTTGTCCCTGAGACTTCAGCAGGAGGCAAGCTCTATCTCAAGCCCTTGGAGATCCTTTACAAGTTGATTTGAAAGTAGCACAAAGTCCTTTCTCCATTCTTTGGCAGTCAGGCAACCACTGCAGGCCCATCTCGCAAACAGCACTCAGCTTAGGGATAGTCTCCTCCTCAGTTTCTCTGGTTCCTCTCCTCAGCAAAGGTTCTTCTTGTTTTCCAAAAGTCATCTAAAGTTCTTGGGTCTGGGTCGCAATATTTATACTAGCAAATCCTTTGTCCTCTGAAGGCAGAGGGTCCTGTACCCAGTCCAAACCAGTTCTGTGCAGTCCTGGAGCACTTTGTTGACAAGACTCCTTTTTTCCTTTGACAGTGTGGGCCAGGGACCTCAGACGCACCACAGGAGATAGAGCCAGCAATATGGAAGGCAGGCACAGCCATATTCAGGTCCCAGGTGCCACTCCTCTTACCCATCTACATGCAGATAGCTCTATTCAGCCCTGTGCTGACTCACCCTGTCTCCTGGAATCCCCCAGCCCCTGTCACTCAAACTCCAGACAACGAATACACAACCTAGCAGAGGCAGGCTTGGACAGTTAAACATATTTTCTAAAAGTGATATTTTCAAACATAGAATGTTAAAACCAACTTCCCTAAAAGATGTATTGTCTCATTCTGAGCTCAGAAATAAAGAAGGCTCTGGACTACCAAAGTCTAAACACGGTGCACAGCTTAAAGGACAACTATCTGTCGTCTCCACATTTATATATGCAAAATTTAAAAAAAAGACAGTAAACCAAATTAAATCGGCTGTTCGTTCAAAACTGTATTCATTGTTTTATGAGAAGATTTCGAAAGAGAAAAATAACATATACATAGTCATGAATGGTCAACAATTTGAACGCAAAGTATCTGATATATTTCATTTGGTTTTGGAGTTTCGCTAAAAAACAGAAAGCAAAGGTAAATACTGATTAAAGTAAACGAAAATCCCAATGCATTTCGGGTTCCAACATATGAATCCTTCGTCTGAGCTCAGGCATACTAAACTCTAATTTCTACTTCGTTCCGTGAGTCAGTTAGCATTATAAGATGTTATAATCAAACTACCCATACCGGCCTACGGGGAACAGGTAACCTTGCAATACTGAAAAACGAAAATGGCTGTAATTCACTATCAGGACATGCCACACACACCAGGGCATGTCCTACCTTATACTTACAATGCACCCTGCCCATGGGCCTACCATAGGGGTGACTAATATGCAGAAATGGGAAAGTTTAGGGACTGGCAAGTGGGTGCACTTGCCCAGTCAACATGGCAGTATCAGACTGCACACAGCCTCTGCAATGGCAGACCTGAGACACACTTTACAGGCTGCTTCTGTGGGTGGCACAACCTGTGCTGCAAGCCCACCAGTAGCATTTACTTTACCAGCCCTGGGCATCCGAAGTGCACTGTACTAGGGTCTGACAGTAAATCAAAAAAGCCAATCATGGAGTCACTAATTCATACATCAATTTACAGGTCGGGAGGAAGGCAAAAAGTTCAGGGATTACCCTGCAAAAAGGGCCAAGTCCAACAGCTATTTTACTTCTTGTCATCATTTGTGATTGTAATGTTTATCTTCTTTTTGATCTACTGCAAAGCTTTTGTTCTTCTTTGGTGTGACTTGTGTTTGCAGTTTTGGCACTGGTAGATGTTCAGTGTGTGTAGTTGGAAGTGTGTGGTAAGAAAATGTTTTTTATACTGTTTATTCCAAGTAAGTATTATTGCCCTGCATGAATGCACTTGTTTTGGAAATACAGTAATAATAGCAGCATCATTAGCATCTGTTTGATTGTGTGTGAAATTCTCCTTGTATTTGTGTACAATGTGTATTGTGTTGTCTTGTGTGTAATTTTCGTTCGTTTTTCCTTTCTAGTGGGATATCGTTGGAGCTTGGGGTGTCTGTGAAGTGTAGGTGCTGGTGAGTTTAGCTGTTGCTGGCAAGTAAGTGGTACTGTTTTACAGTATATAGGTCTTTCTGTGCTTTGTATTGATTGACTTTTCATTGCAATTGTTATATGCCAATAGTTTTACTTTTTGTTCTATAAAGGCACACTTTGTTTAGTCGCTATTTTACACAGTGTTAGGTATTGTTGACTTGTTTGTCAAGTAAATGTTATTTGTAAGTATTATGGCTAGCCGCACTATGACCACTCAGTGGGCTGTTGCTATGCTTTTCAAGTCTTCCTCCGACCAAGATTATGAGACTGACTGCGCATCTGAGGCAGAGGAGAAAGGCCAGGATTCTGGCAGTGAATTTTCTGCCCAAGAGGAATCATCTGATGATGAAGCAACTCCCGGTGCAGAGGAAGTGCCTCTCTTAGAGGAAGACACTGATGTGCTGGATTGCAGTCTGGGGCTGAATGGTTTCTCAGTGAAAGAACTGGACTCTGGGTTGCCCTAAACATGGTGCAGCGGGCGTTGCCAACCTTTGGTGGTGTTGCAGGGTGTAGAGTGAATACTGAAAACGTTTTGCCTTTAAATTTCTTTCAGTTGTTTATGGATGATGTATTTCAGGGACTAATCTGAAGTGGTTTGTCGCAATTATGGACCTACACTCAGCAGACACGAGACACAAATCGAACAGTAACTAATGCTCCACCTGGGTATGGCTGGGTAGATAGCTATTATAAAAATTATTGTACTACCTCGCTTTTTATATATATATTTTTAAATATCCCCATTGCCCTTTCTAATAATTTCTTTACTTCCTTATGCAGTCTACTCATTCGATTAGTATGGGTTGGCTCTTGGCTCCACATTCGCTGGGAGATTCTGACGATCCCCTATGGACACACTGGTTTTTGAGTCCCTGAATTTCGGTTATATTTTTACGTAGCTCAGGCCCGTTATGCTTACCACTGGTATCATCCAGACGCCTGCCTACCGTTCCTCAAGACTGAAGGTGGCCAATTGCCATACCTACTGATGTCCTGTGTATTGCCTCAGGGTCTCTCACAAGACCTGAACATTATACAGGCGCTCGCTACGACTAACTGGGCCTTGCCTAAACTTCTACGATATCTTGGGGGCGACACTCTTATATTCTCTGCATCTTCCACTGATAGAGAAACCCTTCCTCCCACTCACTTTGGAATGACTGGAATGACTAATGCAGCGCTCTCTTTGTGCACATGGTTTACAGACCGCGGGTGATCTGTACACAGATGGCATACCCAAGCATCTGCCAAGTTCCAGTATGACCAAACGGGACAGCTTACGACTATGGAGAGATTGATATTTCACCGGTAACATAGTACACTGAGAGGGGGAAGATGGCGGCTGAGTAGAACGCTCAGTCGGAGAGCTCCTGAACCTGACTCCTCTGACATGAGGAAAACGCGATGAAATGCGGTGAAATATAAAAAACAAACGAACTTTACAGGAACGCTGCAGTATTAAGAAAGAAATAAAGCGATCTGCTTTTCCAGCAAAAGGAATGCGAGTGCAACGCGCCCCTCGCTCGATCTCAAGCATTACAGCCGAGGACGACGTGGGAACAAGCAAAAGCAGGCACGGGAGATGTTAACCCACCTCGAGGCAGAATACAGTGAGGCGCTGGTGAAGGGCGGCATAAACGGTGTAACCGCCACAGAGTTGGTCGTTGTGTTTAAAGTCCCTCGAAGCTCCGAGAGTGTGCAGAGCGAGGAGAGCAACGGGTCCGCCGTCATACATCCGGGGAGTCCAGGGAATCATCCAGGGAACCGAGACGGTATTTGGGCAGTAGCCGCCAGAGCAAAAGCAGCAGCAGGCAAAGCAGCCGGGAGAGTTTGGTATCTCTTCCGGGGTGTGAGCAGTCGAGCCTTACCAAACGAAGTGAGTTCAGGGCTTGGCTTCCGGACAGAGAGAGGCAGAGCCTCAGCAGTCTGCGCAGTCCCAGGAGAGGAACACACAAGTTGGAAACACACTCGAGGCGACCCAGGAAGCATTAGCACAAAAGATAAGTGGCTCAGACCTCTCAACACTGCGGAGATAAAGGCTGTTAATCTAACTTGTAAAATAAACGCTGTCAGACCAGAGAAAGTCAATACACTGACTCATATGAGTGCTGGGTTAAAAGGCACAGAGGGAGATGTGAGGGGGTGCACCAAGTCCTCTGAACAAACTGAAAGCTTGGAAAGATTAGAGCCCTGCACTGAAAATAAACTGGGCGCTATACCAGAGAGACAAGAGAGGAAAGTAATTTCAAACTATAGCCTGCGAAATAGAGCCTTCCTAAGCCAGGAACAATATCCGAAAGGAATTTCTCCTAGAGAGATAAAAAAGAGAGTTAGAAAGCCACCTAAAGAGAGATAAAAAAAAAACACTGACACTGAAAAAGAAATAAATTCAACGAAAAATAAACCTGATCTACTGCAGAAAAGAAACGTTAAAATAACACCTTCGTTAAGGACATACTTTAAAGTCCAGTCTAAACAAGACCTTCATACCAAAGAGGTGTGTACACAAATTATACCTGAAAACCTAACCCCAAGTCCAATTCTAACACAGCCTAACACTGTATCGCCCCTGACAGCACCTATCTGCTTGGTTCACGAGAAAGTATCTCCAGTTAGCTGCAAGAATAAAACGCAAAGTAAGGCTGAGACTGGAGAAGAAGAAATTAAAGAGGCAGAAATAGAGGTAGGTACCAACCTTCTAGTAGGTATCATGGCCACTGGGGTGACTAAGGGTGTTGGAAACCTAGAGGAAAGAGAAGAAATAGTAGGCAATAGGAATGGGTTGCTCGAGAATGAGGCTGAGACTGAATTACAAGTGACAGGTCAAAGTATCCGGGAAAATCAGACAGATAGACCTCTTGAGACTGACTTACAAGAAACAGGACATAGTATCCCGGGAAATCAGACGGATAGGCTTCTTGAAAAAATATGGATAGACATGAGAGAAAAATTCACCATATCAGAAGCCAAGCAGGATAAAATACAAGAAGTATGCGAGAAACTGGACAACAAACTCAATGAGCTGGGAGACAGAGTGACTGCCATAGAAAGTGAAGTTGGCACCCTAAGTAAAAAAGTGGAGAAAAATCAAAAAGACATAAACTCTCTGAGGCAGGATAACAAAACATTGCACGAGAAGATGGAATCGCTCGAGAATCAAGCAAGAAAAAATAACATAAGGATCTTAAATGTGCCGGAAAATCAAGAGGGATCTGATATCAAAAAATATGTGGTGGAACTACTCTTAGAACATTTCCCATGGGCAGACAGAGCACAGCTTGAAGAAGATATACAAAGGACACATAGGGATCCTTTTAGCAAAAATAAAGAGAGGAAAACACCAAGGAAAATTCTCGTAAATTTCAAAACCTACGTGCTAAAAGAAAAAATCCTGGGAGAGGGATTGAAAAAAGGCAACTTCAACAAAGAGAACTGGTCTTTTAAAATTAGATCGGACATGTCTAAAGCTTCACAGACCAGACAATGGGAGCTAGGGAACCTAATGCCAGAATTACAGCAACTTGGTGCAACTGTGCAGATGAAGTTCCCTCCGTCATTAAGGATAATGTGGAGGAATAAAATGCGAAATATACGGGACCCAGAGGAAGTAAAATCTCTCCTGGACTTAATACGAGAAGAAATTATGTCGAAAGAGTTAGGAAGGTAAAGAGAAATGCTATTAACATATGTAGCTCTCGTTTAAACAATGATATAGGTCGCTGCAGAACTACAGATACAATAAAGAGTACAATAAAGACATTAAGGACGTGTCAAGAGTCAGGGGGAAGAGGAGCCATAAAGGGTTAAGGAATAACCCTAAGAAAAGAAGAAGGAGGCTTCCCCAGGGAGGGTGAAAATAAAACACTAAAAGAAAACACAAAAAAATATTTAGTTCAGAAAAAGGGTGGGGAGCAAAATAGGGAAAAAATAGAAAAAAAAATCCTCAAACGTCAGGGAATGGAAAAGGGGTTGCCTTTTATATACAATGAAATAAACAGTATCCGGGCCGGGGAAGCGATAATGAGAAACAGAGCAGAAGGGGGATATGACTACGAGTAAAAATGTTAAAATCCTCTCCTGGAACGTTAATGGAATGAGAACCAAAAGTAGAAGGAATAGGATTTTAGAATACCTTAAAACATCAGAGTGTGAAATTATTATATTACAGGAAACACACTTGCTAAAAGAGGAGTGGGCCCAAATAATGAAGAACTTACGATGGGTAGATAGATATATATGCACCACACAAGATTGTAATATCAAAGGGATTGGGATAATAATAAAAAAATCACTCAAGGCCACAGTAGAATCGGAAGAACTAGACAACAAGGGGAGATGGGCAATAGTAAAAATAAGGATCGAAAATAATTATTATACAATAGCAGGATACTATGGCCCTAACTTAGATGATGCAGAACCCTTACAAAAGTTATACTCACATCTATTATCAGCCACTAGCCCAATAATCCTGGGAGGCGATTTTAACCTTATAATGGACCCTAAAATCGACAGGTTCCCCCCAGGAAGGCAGGCAAGCCTACCTAGAATGAGAGAATGGATTAAAATATACAAAAGGGACCTAGAACTAATAGATATTTGGAGAGCGAAAGGGGAGAAAACCCAACCTTTCACGTTGCATAACAAAAAATTAGGGCATAGGTCAAGAATCGACTACTTCCTCATAGATAAAGATCTGTCAGAAAAAGTTAAAAACTAAGGGGTCGATCAGGATGGCGGACGGAAGAGCCACCGCGGCCCTGGAGTAGGCGGAAAAAGCCTTTTCCGTGTCCGCCTGCCGCGGATACTCCGTCCGCCATATCAGGATAGGAAAACGTGTCAAATTTCCGTCCGCGACGGAAAAACACGCTCCGCCGGCCAACTACACACGACCACGCGGCAGACGGAACACATCCGGACGCTCCGCCGTACGCACTGACGTCGAAGACCGTCCCCCAAATCAAGATGGCGGAAAACACACATAAAACCGCTGCGGAAAAACAACCTGTCTTAACACGGCGGAATCCCCACAGCGAACATAGGTGACACAGCCGAGATACCCACCGCAAGCTGACCACCACCATGGACCCGGCGCTACACGCTTTCCCGATGCTCTTCGCGATCCACCACGTCCTAGTCATGGCCTACTATGGACGACGACGCAGGTAAGGTACAAACCATTGGCTGTCTGGAGGGGAATACCAGCAAGGGACGTGACGTAGGGAGGGGGAGTGTCATGTTACCGAAACCACTGATGAGAAGCATATACGAATACACATTTGCAGTACGCAAGCAGGAATGACAACGACAGACCACGAGACTTGATAGACTACCTTTATTGTCAAATAATAGGGGTCAAATCACAGTGTATGCGTGAACATGGGTAAAGTGGGCACCAGAGCAGGTACAACATAGCAGGTAACGAGAGGGCAGCATGCAGTATCAGAGCATCAACAGGGCATTGTGCATTACAGAGCAGGTACATCAGAGGCAGGTAACGAGAGGGCAGTATGCAGTATCAGAGCATCAACAGGGCATTGTGCATTACAGAGCAGGTACATCAGAGGCAGGTAACGAGAGGGCAGCATGCAGTATCAGAGCATCAACAGGGCATTGTGCATTACAGAGCAGGTACATCATAGGCAGGTAACGAGAGGGCAGGTTGCAGTATCAGAGCATCAACAGGGCATTGTAGAGTACAGAGCAGGTACATCATAGGCAGCACGTGAGAGGGGCTAAGTGCATCAACAGTCCATTGCACAGAACAGGCCCATCAGAGGCAGCACGTGAGAGGGGCAAAGTGCATCAACAGTCCATTGCACAGAACAGGCCCATCAGAGGCAGCACGTGAGAGGGGCAAAGTGCATCAACAGTCCATTGCACAGAACAGGCCCATCAGAGGCAGCACGTGAGAGGGGCAAAGTGCATCAACAGTCCATTGCACAGAACAAGCCCATCAGAGGCAGCACGTGAGAGGGGCAGTATGCAGTATCAGAGCATCAACAGGGCATTGTGCATTACAGAGCAGGTACATCAGAGGCAGGTAACGAGAGGGCAGTATGCAGTATCAGAGCATCAACAGGGCATTGTGCATTACAGAGCAGGTACATCAGAGGCAGGTAACGAGAGGGCAGTATGCAGTATCAGAGCATCAACAGGGCATTGTGCATTACAGAGCAGGTACATCAGAGGCAGGTAACGAGAGGGCAGTATGCAGTATCAGAGCATCAACAGGGCATTGTGCATTACAGAGCAGGTACATCAGAGGCAGGTAACGAGAGGGCAGCATGCAGTATCAGAGCATCAACAGGGCATTGTGCATTACAGAGCAGGTACATCATAGGCAGGTAACGAGAGGGCAGGTTGCAGTATCAGAGCATCAACAGGGCATTGTGCATTACAGAGCAGGTACATCAGAGGCAGCACAACTACGTGTACCTACCAACCCGTCACAGGGACCACAAGAGTGCCACGCAGTTCTCAATGGACACACCATGTGAATTAACATTTGAGTGAAGTGTACAGCACCTCACATCACAGAATCAGGGGGGACTGCGTGAACTACCTGCCTCGGACACACTGGCAGCACCAGCAACAGGAGTGTGAGACACAGCCACAGCCCGAGTGACACACACATGGGCCACGGACCCAGACACACTGGCAGCACCAGCAACAGGAGTGTGAGACACAGCCACAGCCCGAGTGACACACACATGGGCCACGGACCCAGACACACTGGCAGCACCAGCAACAGGAGTGTGAGACACAGCCACAGCCCGAGTGACACACACATGGGCCACGGACCCAGACACACTGGCAGCACCAGCAACAGGAGTGTGAGACACAGCCACAGCCCGAGTGACACACACATGGGCCACGGACCCAGACACACTGGCAGCACCAGCAACAGGAGTGTGAGACACAGCCACAGATGTAGTCACTGACACGTGAGCCACTGACCCAGACAGACTGCCAGCACCAGAAACAGGAGTGTGCAACACAGCCACAGATCTTCTAACTGACACGTGAGCCATAGACCCAGATACACTGCCAGGACCTGCAACAGGAGAGGGCACAACTGACACTGTGCCACCATCTGATACATGAGAGTCAACTGCACCGGCGCCACTGGGACAACTGAAATGATGAGCCACAGGGCTGTATGGGCCAGGAGGCAGGGTGGGCCTGGGAGCTGGGGATAGCTCACCTAGAGCCAAATCGGGGTTTGCAGGTGTCAATGGTGTGTGTCTGCGTTTCTTAGGGAGGTGTGAGTGCACCCTGGACAGGACAGGACTGCCAAGTGGTGGGGACTCCAAAGAATCACCACCCAGCATAGGTGGAGCAACTGCTGCCGGGGATCTGGTTTCGGGGGACGTGCTGGAGCCTGCTTGTCGTTTGCTCTGTGCCTGCCGCCTGGACTCGGAATGATGTGTAATGGGGGATGCAACAACAGGGGACACCCTCCTCTGCTTCTGACTGGCCTGGATGGGAGTGGAGGTATGGGGGGACTCCGCCGCGGAGACATCAGTTTGGCGTTTAGTAGAAAACATCAGCCTCAGTGCAGCCAGGGGTGAAGTATGCCTGTCCTTGATTGCGCCATTGTCCATGCTAGATGCCTTGTCCGTAGGATGTGCCTTATCCTTAGGTGGAGTGTTGTCTCTGGATGTAGCCTGTGCCCTGCTCGCCGCCCTGTTCCTGCCAGCAGACTTGTCGTCTGTGGTGCACCTGCCTCCAGCAGACACCTGCTCCCTGTGTGTGTCCCTGCCCTTGGGAGTGTTCCTATCCACTGCTGTGGGCCTGCTCTTGGGAGTCTCCCTGCTCTTAGTAGGTGCCTTAGTCTTCTCACTGTCCTTGGGAGTGTTCCTATCCACTGATGTGGGCCTGCTCTTGGGAGTCTCCCTGCTCTTAGTAGGTGCCTTAGTCTTCTCACTGTCCTTGGGAGTGTCCCTTACCTCTGCTGTGGGCCTGCTCTTGGGAGTCTCCCTGCTCTCAGTAGGTGCCTTAGTCTTCTCACTGTCCTTGGGAGTGTCCCTTACCTCTGCTGTGGGCCTGCTCTTGGGAGTCTCCCTGCTCTTAGTAGGTGCCTTAGTCTTCTCACTGTCCTTGGGAGTGTTCCTATCCACTGATGTGGGCCTGCTCTTGGGAGTCTCCCTGCTCTTAGTAGGTGCCTTAGTCTTCTCACTGTCCTTGGGAGTGTTCCTATCCACTGCTGTGGGCCTGCTCTTGGGGGTCTCCCTGCTCTCAGTAGGTGCCTTAGTCTTCTCACTGTCCTTGGGAGTGTCCCTTACCTCTGCTGTGGGCCTGCTCTTGGGAGTCTCCCTGCTCTCAGTAGGTGCCTTTGTCTTCTGACTGGCCTTGTCCAAGGAACAGTCCATGGACATGTGAGTATCCCTTGCCTTCGGAGTACCTTTCGTGTTGAATGCCTGTGTAGCTCCGGAAGGCATGTCCCCCAACAACACTTGTGGATCCTGTGTGTGTACTCCAGTGCATCTGACGTCGTCTACGTGAACAGATTTAGCTGATCTAGGGGATGGGGTCTGTGCCCTGCGTGCCCTGACGTGCTGTCTGACGCTGCTTCTAGTGCAATAACCTGTATTTGAGTCCTGCTCTGAATAATCACTACCCCCTGAGACATCCAGCGGTGTAGATGGGGAAACAGAAGTAGCACCCTGTTCATTCGACTGTACTATTGCAGACGACACACTGCTTGCCAATGACTGCACTGTCCTGTGTAGACCTGCAAGATCGCCATGCATCCCTTCCATGAATGCCACCACCTGCCCCAACTTCCTATCATGATCCTGGAAAGCATTTGTCATATTGGTCTGACCCACACACAGCTGTCGCAGCAGATCAACGGCCTCAGCACACAGTGCATTTTGGCTCACCGTGGCAGGGGCAGCGGTGCCTGCACCGAACGCCACTCTGCTCCCCCTACTCCTTCGGCCACAAACAATACATGGTGCAGTTGGCGGAAGTGTGGGCCCTGTGTGCTGTCTTCCGACAGAAGGTGATGAGTGCCCACTCCCAGTCTGTGACAACAGTGCAGGCTCACCAAGAGTGTCCGACGAGGAGGACGATGGTGTCTCCACATGCGAGTCCTCAGGGACGGTCCTGTCCCCCTCTCCGGCGCTGGCCTCCTCCGTGTCAGTCTGCGTGTGTGCGAAGTCTGAGCCGGACTCATTTCCTCGGCTACTCTCCACCGTCTGTGGCTGAGTGTCCTCTGTCAAAGCTGAAATGCACAGAAAAGATGTGAGTCATGGGCACACTCACGTACAGAAGGAACAGGATAGCCAAATCACATAGCAGACAAAGGTTCATGAGCCCTCATCCTGCACATGGCCCACCCCTACCAGTCATCCTCACATTTTCTGCCATGGGGACATGGACCACTAGGGGATGTGCTTTAACACTCAACTACTAAGCAAGTGGCGTGTCAACATGGCGGACCTGGATGTCAAATGAGTACCACCCAATGGGACCAAAATGCCATCACAGGCATACATACGCAACACGGAACTCAATAGTGTGTCTGTGCACCAATACATGCATAGCACTCACAAGTTTCCTACACAGACAGTATGCTCACCGCTAGTTTGCTGTTGATCGGCACTCAGACGTTCGGCCAGTTCAGGATGCGTCACTGCAATGATACGGTGCATGAGAGGGGTCATGGAGCGTCGGGCCAGACGGGGCGTCCTTGGAATCAGGCCCAGTGTTACTTCCGCTACATTCTTGCTCAGCCTGGAAATGTCGTCCCAGCGTTTGTGGCAGTGTGTATGTCGTCTGTTGCACACCCCCAATGCCCGTACTTCCCGTGCTATGGTCCTCCACAGGTCCTTGCGAAGGTGCAGCTTGACCTACCATGATGGGAGACAAAAGGGTTTAAGTCAGTGGACAGGTGGCCTGTCACACACATAGGGGCAAGACGTTACTGTCAGCAGCCATGCACAATCAGGAACATATGTCTAGCCCACACTACACAGCTAAGATATAAATAGGCCTGATCATTTGGCCCCCTCATGCACACCAACATGTCCCACACTGCACTTACCACCCGTCCCGGTGCGCCGTAGAGGCGTCCATAGTTGCGGAGTACACCGTCCACGAGGACATCAAGCTCCGCGGCGGTGAAGGGTCGAGACCGGATCTCTTTGCCACTCGACATGGCAAGATCACGGAGTATGGCACTAGAGCAGCAGTCGGTGGTCAGCTCAGCAGCAGCAGCAGCAGGTCGAGGTGATGGTCACAGGCAGCAGTCGGTGGTCAGCTCAGCAGCAGCAGCAGCAGGTCGAGGTGATGGTCACAGGCAGCAGTCGGTGGTCAGCTCAGCAGCAGCAGCAGCAGGTCGAGGTGATGGTCACAGGCAGCACTGGTCCCCAGGGTAGGAAGTTTCATGTTGGCCAAGACACATATATAGGGCCCTCAGCACGTGTCAGTGGCATACGTCGCCAGCAATTGGTCAGCCCTGGAAGCGTGATCGTGAAATGGGCCAATGACTGGCCCTGTTGTTGCGGTGCACAGCTTCCGCTACTTGCGATTGGCCGTATGCGGCCAGCGTCCCTCTTCCCATTGGCTGCATGTGCAGGGACCGTGACGGGCACACATCGGCAACCGCACGTGCAAGCTTCAGGCACGGATGCTTCAGTTGCAACAATGTACTATCACTGGCGCCTCCATGGCGGTGCACGTACACAGCGGGGGAGGTGCAGGCCTATACACCCTGCAGATGTACTCAATGGACATGCCAGTTCATGACCCCCCTTACAGTCACCTTGCATCATCCACCGTACACCGGCCGGAGCGGCCGGCCCATGAACATCCGCCGTGCCCGGCCATGAACACAACCGCCATGGCCGGGACCGGCGGTTGTTCATGGCCGGGACCGGCGGTTGTTCATGGCCGGGCACGGCCATGGCGGTTGTGTTCATGGCCGGGCACGGCAGTTGTTCATGGCCGGGCACGGCCATGGCGGTTGTGTTCATGGCCGGGCACGGCGGTTGTTCATGGGCCGGCCGCTCCGGCCGGTGTACGGTGGATGATGCAAGGTGACTGTAAGGGGGGTCATGAACTGGCATGTCCATTGAGTACATCTGCAGGGTGTATAGGCCTGCACCTCCCCCGCTGTGTACGTGCCCCGCCATGGAGGCGCCAGTGATAGTACATTGTTGCAACTGAAGCATCCGTGCCTGAAGCTTGCACGTGCGGTTGCCGATGTGTGCCCGTCACGGTCCCTGCACATGCAGCCAATGGGAAGAGGGACGCAGGCCGCATTCGGCCTTTGGGAAGTAGCGGAAGTTGAGCACCGCCATGGCGGCGCCAAATATGTGATCTTGTCAGACGCTGCACCGTGATGTGTTGTGTGCAGTTGCGTCATGAGGGATGTGAGCGTGATTGTGAAAGGTCATATGTCATACAATATAGCATGTGTGTCCATACAATGGACATCGGTCGGCACACAATGGCCAACAGATGTGCATTCGTACGTGTTGACGTCGGGTTTGACCCTACAGACGTTGTTACATCTTCACAACTACACAGTACATCACGGCTGTGTGGCCAATTCATGCATCTGTTGTCAGTTTATTGTTGTGTCGAGGTGACTACAGTGGTGGTGGTACACATGCATTCCGTGTATGTGATTTATACGTTCTGTCACCATGCATGTCATTACCGTATGCACATCATCATTGGTGGTGGCATTTGTGCTTGATGACATGGCGTGTGTAAACTTATCGTTTGTGTGCATGCAGTTGCATGAGTGTCTGTGATGTGTCTACGATACATTAGGGTGACGACTGGAGTTATGTCAGTAAGGTACACATGTGATGGAGTTGTACACGTATGCGTCGTTTGTACGTTGACCTAAGTTACATCTCTCTCCCACACAGGAGGGCTCCAAATGTGCATCGCCCATACACTCAGCTGGAGGATATGGTAGACGAGGAGGTGATTCGGAAATTCAGGCTGGATCGACGTCGGTTGCTGGAGCTTGTGGCTCAATTGTCTCCTCATCTGCAGCCACGTAGAACGTATCCTGGCTCGTTTACACCCACTGCAAAGGTCATGGCGGTACTACATTTCTTCGCTACTGGCACATTTCAGTATACAGTTGGAGGTGCCGGGGGTATGTCACAGGCAATGTTCAGCACGGTTCTTCGGGATGTGTTAACAGCTATGATGCTGTACAAGGATGAGTACATACATTTCCCACGTCCGGAAGAGTTGCCAGCTGTCAAAGCTGGTTTCTATGCACTGGGCCACATACCTCACGTTGTGGGCTCAATTGATGGCACGCACATCGCGCTCATTCCACCACGGGCACGCGAACAAGTGTTCAGGAATCGCAAACACTTTCATTCGCTGAACGTGCAGGTGGTGTGCCTGGCGAGCAACATCATCTCCCATGTGTGTGCAAGATTTCCTGGATCCGCACATGACGCCCACATCATGCGAACCAGCAATGTCCCACGACTCATGGCAAATCTGCCACCCGGTCAAGCGTGGCTTGTTGGTGAGTGTGCAGTGGGGACTCTTGTGATCTCTGTGTTGCATGGGGTACCCACCATATCTTGTTCTGATGTTTGTCTCTGTCATCCCCCTACATAGGCGACTCGGCTTACCCAAACCGGCCCTGGCTCCTCAGTCCCCTACGTAATCCGAGGACGGCGGGTGAAATGCGGTACAATGAGGCACATGGAAGGACACGGAGAGTCATCGAACGTACCTTTGGACTGCTGAAGTCTAGGTTTCGGTGCCTCGATAAGACCGGAGGGGCACTGCCTTACTCACCAGGAAAAGTATGCAAGATCGTGATTGCCTGCTGCATGCTCCACAACCTGGCAGTACGCAATGACATTGAACTGCTGTTGGACCCTGAAGACGAAGGAGTTCCTCGGCCTCCCATCCCACCCATGTCGACTGATGAGGATAGTGGTGAGGAGGAAGGTGTGGACCAGAGGCGCCAGCTCATTGATCGCTACTTCCCTTGAATGTGAGTATCTACCTCTAGTGGCGGTTGACAATGCCTCATGTATGTTTTCTGGTGTTGTGTGGATATGGGGTTATTCAGCTGGGTGTGGTTTGTGATGGTTGCACATGTGTGTCTTCATGTCTTTGGACATAGGAGTGTCCATGATGTGTGTGCTCCCATCCCATGCTTGTGTGATGGTTGTCGTTTGTGTAATGTTGCTGTGCATTGTGTTGTGATGTGTGTGAATCTCTTTACTGACGTGTGTTTGCTGTCTCTGGTTTTCTCTAGGTCACTCCCGCAGCGCCATGATCATGTGCGACTATGATCCCTGTACCTGTTTACGTCTGTATCTGATGGCAATCATGTGAATAAACATGGAGGCAAAACATCATTGTGTGAGTAAATGCAATTTATTGACAGGTTGTGCTTTTGTGCTGGTGAATATTTACAAGTAAGTGGGAGGGAGGGAGTTGGAGTTGTAGGTAATGGCAGATGAAATGTCCGTGCTGACACCACATTGGGGGGTGTCAGGCTAGTCCAGCAGACCAGTGGCAATGATTGTCTATGTGGGACAGGATGGTTTGCAGGGTGAATGTCTGGCACAGGCAGTGGCATTGTCAAGGTCGTCCCCTCTTGGAGTGTGTGCCTGGCGCTCCAACACTGCTCTCAGCAACTTCCTGCCTCGGCCGCCCCCTCCGTCTCGGAGGTGGTACAGAGGCAGCTGGGAGGGCAGGTTGGTGATGGGCCACATCCGTCGCCAGGGGCTCAGGTGGTGGTGGCGGCGGTGGAGGCGGAGGCGGAGGTGACGGGGGAGGCGGAGGTGACGGTGGCGGTGGCGCTGACACACATGGTGGAGGGGGGGGGGGTTGTTCCGGGCAACCCATTCCCTCCACATCGTTGCCTGCTGGCCCATGATCACCAACATCTGGCCAAGGATGCCAGAGATCTCGCGCAGGCTGTTGGTGTTGTCCACTGAGTCCTCGTGAACACGATCAGCGTTTGCCTGGGACCGGTCGTATGAGGCCTGGCACCTGGCAAGAGCTTGTAGGGACTGTGCCACTGGCTCGGGTAGCTGTCCCTCCTCTGACCGGCGGTGTGTGGGTCGCCTGATTGGCAGTTGTCCCGTTGCCTGTGTTTGTGGCCCACTCACCCTGCTTGTGTGTGGGGCCGTTGGACCAGCGTTGCGCGCTGGGTCATGCTGGGTGGCACCGGCAGGAGTCGTGGTGCTGGTGGTAGTGGTGGTAGTGGTGGTACTGGTGGTACTGGTGGTGGTGGGGACTGTGCAGATCACAGAGACGGGTGCCGCGGGAGTCACACATGCGACGTTGGTCGGTCCCGGGAGTCCCTGTGAGCCAGATGGCCCTGGCTGCGTGCTTGGTCCCGCTCCATCCTCCGCCCCGGAGCTGCCTGTGTCGTCGTCGGCAGAGAGTCCTGTAGGTGTGGGAGGCGAGGCTGGCGGCCGGGTACTGCTTTCCCCAGTCAGTTGACGATCACCTGAGGGACAAGATCGAGCAGGTCAGTAATGTGGACAGTACATGGTTACATTGATTTGTAGACATTTCTGTTTCCTGTCGCACACACCCCACCCTCCACCACCACCACCACCCTCCCCGTGCACATGGGGGCCTGTTGGGAGTTGTAGTTTGGGCCTCTCACACACCCCACCCTCCACCACCGCCACCCTCCCCGTGCACATGGGGGCCTGTTGGGAGTTGTAGTTTGGGCCTCTCACACACCCCACCCTCCACCACAGCCACCCTCCCCGTGCACATGGGGGCCTGTTGGGAGTTGTAGTTTGGGCCTCTCACACACCCCACCCTCCACCACCGCCACCCTCCCCGTGCACATGGGGGCCTGTTGGGAGTTGTAGTTTGGGCCTCTCACACACCCCACCCTCCACCACCGCCACCCTCCCCGTGCACATGGGGGCCTGTTGGGAGTTGTAGTTTGGGCCTCTCACACACCCCACCCTCCACCACCGCCACCCTCCCCGTGCACATGGGGGCCTGTTGGGAGTTGTAGTTTGGGCCTCTCACACACCCCACCCTCCACCACCGCCACCACCACCACCACCCTCCCCGTGAACATGGGGGCCTGTTGGGAGCCATGGACATGTTAGTGTGTTGGTGTCCGACGTGCATGGGTTGGGGCGTGGGGGATGTTTATTCTCAGTTGTGTGAGCCTGACCATGTCGTGCTGATCGTGGTGCTTGGTTTGTACTCACCAGTCTCTTCTCCTTCGTCAAGGCCGTCTAGGCTCTCTGGGTGTAGTATCACCAGCACCTTCTCCTCCCAATCGGTGTAGGGTATGGGCTCCGGGGGTGTGCCACCGCCAGTAAGATTGGCTCTGGCGTGGTTTTTCGCTCGGATGCCCTTGACCCTGGTCTTAAGGTCATGCCACCGCCTCTGAATGTCGTGCTTGGTCCTCGGCACAGTCCCCGACGCATTCACACGAGTGACGATCCTGTCCCACATGTGGTTCTTTTGCGCCACGGTCGTCTGCTGGACTTGGGCCCCGAAGATGTTGGGCTCCACACGGATAATTTCATCTACCATTACCCGCAACTCTGTCTCCGTGAAATTTTTTTTTTTTTGGGTGCCATGGTGTGTGGTGCTCAGTGTGTGAGTTGGGAGGTGCAGGTGTGTGGTGTGTGATGTGTAGGATTTGTGTGGTGGGTGTTTGTGTGGTAGGGTGGTGGGTGGGTGTCTTCTATGTGATTTTATGTGAGTTAGCAGTGTCTCGAATGGCCCTCTTGCTGGCAGCAATGCTGTGGTGCAAGGGATTGTGGTTGTGTGGGGGTGTCTTTTTATAGTCGTGTCTCGATGGTTGTTGGCAGTCAGGTGGTAGGTGGGCGTGTTGACTTGTGTGCATTATTGGATAATTGGGACGTGTCATGGTGGCTTGTGCTGGGGGGGGGGGGCCTTGTCAATGTTCGTATGTTTGCTTAGGACTTGCGGTGCACTTTCATACATTTGTTAGGCGCTAGGGATGTTGTGCGTGTTGGCCTTCCGCCCTGATGCTGTGGTTCTCGTTGCATTGTTTCCGCCGCGGACGTGGATGGCTGTGAGTTCCGTTGTACGGGCGGATTTATCCTAATTGCGGCCACGGAGTATTCTCAGGGATGGCGGTACATGTTTTATTTTCCGCGGTCATTTCCGTCCGCGGCAGTGGTTGTTCATTGGACTCCGTCCGCCGCGGACGGACTTGGTTGTGTTCCGTCCACCACGGACGGTGTTGGTTGTGTTCTGTCCGCCGCGGTCGGAGTTTCGTGACATGAATATCCTAATCCCAACCGCGGTTTCTCCGCGGCGCAGCCGGGAGTAAAATTTCCCCCACCATGGCGGACAGTACCCATTTCCGTCCGCCATCCTAATCGGCCCCTAAGTACATATACCTGCTCATCTATCAGATCACTCTGCGGTCCAATTGACTCTCCAAATAGAGACAATAAAAACTCAAAAAAGATTCACGGTAGAACGGGCAATCCTATTAGATCAACAAATTGTCAGAGAACTTAAAAGAGAGACAGAAAACTTCTTTGAAAACAACAAAATTGGCACGACTAAACAAATCACGTGGGATGCATACAAAGCAGTATTAAGGGGGAAACTACTCAGTTTGGGTGCATATAAAACTAAAAAAATCGGACAAGAGATAAAGGATCTGGAAAACAATATCAATTCCCTAGATTCTGAAATAAAAGTGGAAAAGGATATAACAAAGAAAAAGGAGTTGGAAAGAAGGAGGCAAAATCAGAAAGAAAGTCTCGAGAGTATATTAGAAGATACAGTCCGTACAAAGTGGGAATCAAGCAAACTAAGAAACCATGAATACGGAGAAGGGTGTGGAAAGTGGCTTGCATGGAAATTAAGAACGGATCAAACCAGAAATAAAGTAGGAAGTATACATCTAGACGACCAGATGAACCAAAGCAAGGATGAGAATGTCATCAGACAAGAATTCAAGAAATTCTTCACAGAACTTTATACAGAAGATACAAACCCTTCAGAAGATCAGATTGAAGAGTTCCTTGATGCTATACCATCTTTAGCCCTAACAGAAGATGAAAAAGTAGAACTGAACAGAGAATTTCAAATAAGTGAGATAGAGGAAATAATTAAGAACTTAAAAAAAGGCAAAGCAGCAGGCCCAGATGCCCTACCAAATGAATTCTATCTGATATTAAAGGACACTCTCGCACCATACGTTACAGAGCTGGCAAACTTGATTCTTATACATCAAAACAAAATCCCAGACTCCTGGAATGATGCCATAATTACGATTATACTAAAACCAGGCAAGGACCCTAGCAGATGTGAGTCTTATCGACCCATATCGCTGCTGAATGCAGATTATAAAATCTTCACGAAAATCATGGCAGCGCGGCTAGGAAAGGTAATGCCTCAACTTATAAACTTGGACCAAAAAGGTTTCACTAAAGGAAGGCAATTGCATGAGATAACTCATGAACTCCTGAGCACTATTGACATAGCTATACAAGAGAAAACTCCACTTACAATACTAACTATCGATGCCGCAAAGGCTTTTGATAGAGTCAATTGGGTCCTTCTCGAAAAGGTGATGAATAAGAATAACATAGGACAACCATTTATCCAAGCCATGAAAGAAATCTACAAAACACCAAGGTCCAAAATTCTAGTCAATGGTAGCTTGACAGAAGACGTGATTATAGGAAGAGGAACTAGACAGGGATGCCCTCTCTCACCCCTGCTTTTTAACTTATATATTGAACCACTAGCGAATAAGATAAGAAATACTAAAGAAATAATTCCATTTATCTATCGTAACTGGGAAAAAAAGATCGCATTATATGCAGACGATTTGATGATCTTCACGAAAGATTATGTTTCCTCCAAATCGACCATAGAAAAGATCTTAACTACGTATGGAAAGATTTCAGGCTACCTAGTAAATCACTCCAAGACTGAAATAATGACATGGAATACGCACTTCAAAAACCCAAATATCAAAAAGGAAATAAAATATCTAGGAATCCTGATAAACCATGATCTAGAAAAAATTCCACAACGTAACTTAAACAAAGTAGCAGGGGAAGTGAGAAAATTATTCAAAGTATGGTCCTGTCTCCCCCTTAGCATAATTGGAAGATCAAATATCATCAAAATGTCTATTCTGCCCAAGTACACCTATCTCTTTAACACCATCCCCTTGGAATTTAGAAAATCTTTACTAAAAAAATCACAAGGAGATATCGCCAGTTTTATATGGGCCTCAAAGGGAATAAGGATAGCCTGGAGAAAACTTAGAAGAAGCAAGAAAGACGGAGGACTAGCAAGCCCAGACTTGACGGAATACTGCAAGGCGTTTCAATTTAAAAATATACGGACATTACTCAGAACCCATTATAACTATCCAATATACCTGCAAGCATTAACGGATTCATTAGACCATTTTTTATTCAAATTCGGACACCCAAAATACTTTAAAAAAATAAAATTAAAGACCTTAAGAGAGGCGGCGAAACTTTGGACACAAATCAGAACAGCTTTGAATATTTCCTATTACAGCACTCTGGCCCCTATATGGGATTCACCAGGAACTCCAGAATTTCTAAAAGATGCACTGGCAAACCCCTTGAAACTAGCCAATGTTGACTACTGGGGCCAAATAATAAAAGGATCCTCTCTGGTAACTTGGGAAGAATTACAAAGTATTACTAACGATTCAATAGCAAAATTCAAATATTACCAAATGTCAAGCTGGGCTAAGACCATCCTCGGAAATAATCAAGATAGTAAGAATTTGGAAAAGGATATGGTAAAAGACTTACACATCAAAAAAGAGATTTCAAAATGGTACTGGATTCTTATTGAAGCAACAAATAAGGGCACACGAATTGAGGAGGAAATCTGGGGGAGAGACTTGCAAATTGATAACTTGGATAACATTTGGGAAAAATCAGTTGGGAAATGTTGGTCAACCCTAAAGTCAGTGGCACTAAAAAGAAATCACTTATATACAATACATCGTGCTTATTGGACTCCGAAAAAACTCTCCAAATTTAAGAATGCCGACATTAAAAAATGCCCGAAGTGTGGGGAAGAAAAAGCAGATGACATCCATATGTTTAAAAACTGCCCGTCTCTGGAAGATTACTGGGAGGAAATCGGTAAAACCGTGAGTAAGATCTTACAGAAACAACTAATTGTAAGTACAACTTTAACTCTTTTTGGAATAGAAGATACTAATGATGGAATAAGGTTATCTAAACACCATGAGAACCTTCTATTCGTATTGATAGTACTAGCGAGAAGAGAGATTTGTGTTAATTGGTTGAATGCGGCACCTCCCACTTTTGAGTCATGGATGAATTCTGTTATAAGGATTAATAAGCTAGATAGAAGAGGGACAACGTCCAAAAAGTTTAAATTTTGGGAAATTTTGGAAAAATACTTAACTGCTAACTTAGAGTTGACACAAACAATCCTATGATTAATGCGAAATGACATCTGGTGGACAAGTAAAGTACTTGCAGAGTAGTCAAGGTGGCTAGCTCTTACCTCATTCGCAAACCAGATATCCTAATATATAATGGGCTGAGGATACTCCTCTGCGTAACTCCTCGTAGAGGAAGACCAAGGGACCGCCCCGGAATCCACGCTAAGAGGCAGAAACCTAAAGTTCCATTCATATATAAAATCGCAATATGAGGATAAAAAAAATAAAAATAAATAAATAAATAGTACACTGAGAGGGACGCTGCCCCCCTATCCGACTGAACCAAGACTTCCCACAACACTCCTTAGTGATTGTTTCTCTGGACAGCAGTTGCATTGTCTCCAAAGTGTACAGCACTTCCTTGCAAATGAAGCCTGCTTATGAAATATTATTTATTTCCGCGCAACTATGCCCAATGGGCGTCAAGGCGCCTAACTCCAAAACTAGCTGACGGCAAACAGAGACCAGGAGCTCACTGGTAGGCTTTAATGAAGCACCAAGTTTTCAATGCCTTCCTGAAGAGATCCAGTGAAGGCTGTGATTTTATCTCTAAGGGGAGAGCATTCCAAAGTTGTGGTGCAAGAATGGAGAAGGCTTTGCTCCCCCATCTCGCCATCCTGGCGCGCGGGACTACCAGTTGGTTAAGCTCGAGAGAGCGGAGGCATCTATTAGGGACATACCTAGTTAACAAAGACCCCAAAGCATCACTCGGGCCTGCCCTCAGGGCGCTGTAGGTAAGGCAAAGAAGCTTAAACGACACTCTGGAAGGGATGGGCAACCAGTGGAGACTCTTCCTTGCCAAGGTTGCAGAGGACCGCCACGGGAGGGCCAAAACAAAACGTGCCGCGGCGTTTTGAATCACCTGCAGGCGTTGTAGAATACCCTTGTTGGCCCCGGCATAGAGAGAGTTGCAATAATCAAGCCTTGAGCCAACAAGGGCAACCACAACCTGTTTGCGTGCCTGTGGGGACAGATAGTGAGCAATTCTTTTCAGAATTCCAATGACCCCCCAACAGGTGGCCACTGTCCTATTGACCTGAAGCTCCATGGAGAGCCGAGTATCAAAAATGACGCCTAGGTTCCTAGCAGATTCGGTGGGTGTGGGGCAGATGCCTAACGATGAGGGCCACCACTCACCTGACCACATACCCTGGTCTTTGCCGAAGACCAGGACCTCCGTTTTGTCACCGTTCAACTTTAGTGAGTTGAAGACCATCCATTCTGCAACAAGTTGCATACAGGCTTTAAAGCTGGACGAGGTGACGTTCACGGAGTGGGTCAGGGACACCATAATCTGCGTGTCGTCGGCATACGACACTACCTCCATCCCCTGAGATCTTACTAGCCTTGCAAGGGGGGCCACATAGATATTGAACAGGGTCGGACTCAACGCCGACCCCTGTGGCACCCCACATTGCAAGGACTTGACAGGGGAGAGGTAGTCCCCAAGCATCACTCGCTGCTCTCTTTGATGTAGAAAGGAGTTCAGGAGACTCAGAGCCGGACCTGCTACCCCTGCCTCCCTTAACCTAGATGTTAACGTGGAGGGAGACAGGGTATCAAAAGCCGCTGTAAGATCCAGCAGGACAAGCACAGTGGTCTGCCCAAGGTCGACTTTCCGACGGATGTTATCCGCGACCATAGTCAGGGCCGACTCCGTGCTGTGCAGCTTTCTGAACCCATGCTGGGACCCATCCAAAAACCCTGAGGCGTCCAAAAAATTGGACAGATGACAGTTCAGATGAGCCTCCAGCATTTTGGCAGGCGCCGGCAGCAGAGAGATGGGCCTAAAGTTCTTCAATAGACCAGGGTCAAGGGTGGGCTTTTTAAGAAGGGGTTTTACAATAGCCCTCTTCCATGCCCCTGGGAAAACACCCTGCTCCAGGGCACCATTCATAATTTCCAACATTGGAGGAAGAATAGTAGCCCTACAGATCTTTAGTATTCTCAACGGGACCGGGTCCACAGGGGAAGCAGATTTTGTTTTATCTAATAGGCGATTAAGACTTTCCAGAGAAAGCATAGGAAATTGATTAAAGACTTGGGGAGCAGCCGCATCCCCAGATTCCAAAAGTTGGACTCTAGAAAAGTCCTCCTCCCCAAGTGAGTTCCTCTGAGATTGAAGAGCCACATAGATATCATCTATTTTTTTATAGAAGAAATCTGAGATGTTATTGCATAGCTCCTGTGAAGTGGCCACAGGGTCGGGCAGCTGGAGTGAGCATAAGGAGTCAACGATCTTGAAAAGCTCTTTAGATGACGTAAGAGAACAGGTTAAGTTGGTGAAGTAGTCCTGTTTCTCCTTGATTACTCTGTTCTTATAATCTCGTAGCAAGCCCTTGTAGACCTCACGGTCTTTGGGATCCCATGATTTACGCCAGCATCGTTCCTTCCTTCTACATTTTTGTCTGAAGGATCTAAGTTCTTCCGAAAACCATGGGGCTGTCGGCTTATGCCGGGCCACATGTTTGAGTGAGGGGGGGGCCAGCTCATCAGCTGCTTTAGTGATGGAGTCTGCGAGTTCTTGGGCCGATTCATCCACAATCCGCAAAGATGTAATATTCATACTTTGAATAAAAGGGGCCAGTGTTTCATTCGTAAGGTTCCTAAAGCTTCTTTTAAAACACTTCCTGTTTATAACCGGATTCGCCTCTAAACAGGAAGTATCCAGGGACAGTGGAACAGCAAAATGATCAGACCAGACTATCGGCACCGGCAGGCCGACCGTTAATCTGGAATCATTAGAGAATATCCCATCTAGGATGTGGCCAGCCTTATGGGTCGGATGGAGCACTCTTTGTATAAAGTCACAGGCTTCCAAGGGGTTAACTAGGGAGGATGTGTCCTTAGACTCCAGATTCTCTAAATGGAAGTTCATATCTCCCAGAATGGTAAAATGCGATCTACCAAAATATGGTTCCAGAATTCTAAATAGCTCAGAACAAAAATTAGTTCTAGATCCTGGGGGCCTGTATATAAGAATTCCAGTGAAGGAGCTTGAGGGGGCATTCCCGATGCAAAAGTATAAAGCCTCACATGGGTCTGCGGGGACCGATAGAGATTTTATAGTACAGGAGAGTGCGGACTTAAAGATGATAGCCAGTCCACCCCCTCTGCAACGAACTCTATCAAGCCTCTGAAAGGCATATCCTTCTGGAATAGCCAACAGGAGGTCGTGACCAGAAGTCTCCGAGGCCCAGGTCTCAGTAACAAAGACCCAGTCGGGTTGTCTTAAGGTCACAAAGTCGTGGAAGTCAATATTATGTTTGACCAACGACCTCGCGTTAATCAGAAAGCCATGTTTGGATTGGAAGGTGCGCGGGCCTAAGGGAAAAAGACCCGACTTTGGGACCGCCTGCGAAAATATGTTCAAACAGGTTTTACACGAGGGACAGACCCGCGCCACGCAAAGGACCTCTGGAGGAAGCCGATGATGGCAGAGAAGTGCTGGGGGTCTGAGGGACAACAGGACGCGAGCCAGATCCCTACTAGAAGACTCACCAGACCACACAGGAGTCCCAGCGTCCAGCCCCTCCTGCAGCCCGTCCTCAGCGCGGACGGGCGCAGACGGGCTGAACTCTGGCGTAACTCCGGCGTCAGTCCGGCGTCCCCGCTGCGCGTAACCGCTGCGCGTCAGCATGACTCACATTAAGTACACGCCTAGCGTCCTTCTGACGACTAGCGCGTGAAGCCTACCTGCTGGAGCCGAAAAGCGGCACCAAGTACTTCCAATATGGCGGTGCTGGAGAGAATTACGCCGGGAAGCGGACCCGCCCAACAGCGGTGTGGTTCCCAAAATTAGAGTGCAAGTGAGGGCCAGGCGCGAGTAAAAACGGTGCAAAATGCAAAGAAAACCAAAATAAAATAAAACGAGGTAAGTTTTAAAAACGAGCAGCAGCTCAGGTCCTGAAGCGCACAGAGCGCATGCACAGGTCGGAATAACAGCTAGCAAGAGGGAACTGAGAATCTTCCTGACTTAAGTACACGCCTAGCGTCCTTCTGACGACTAGCGCGTGAAGCCTACCTGCTGGAGCCGAAAAGCGGCACCAAGTACTTCCAATATGGCGGTGCTGGAGAGAATTACGCCGGGAAGCGGACCCGCCCAACAGCGGTGTGGTTCCCAAAATTAGAGTGCAAGTGAGGGCCAGGCGCGAGTAAAAACGGTGCAAAATGCAAAGAAAACCAAAATAAAATAAAACGAGGTAAGTTTTAAAAACGAGCAGCAGCTCAGGTCCTGAAGCGCACAGAGCGCATGCACAGGTCGGAATAACAGCTAGCAAGAGGGAACTGAGAATCTTCCTGACTTAAGTACACGCCTAGCGTCCTTCTGACGACTAGCGCGTGAAGCCTACCTGCTGGAGCCGAAAAGCGGCACCAAGTACTTCCAATATGGCGGTGCTGGAGAGAATTACGCCGGGAAGCGGACCCGCCCAACAGCGGTGTGGTTCCCAAAATTAGAGTGCAAGTGAGGGCCAGGCGCGAGTAAAAACGGTGCAAAATGCAAAGAAAACCAAAATAAAATAAAACGAGGTAAGTTTTAAAAACGAGCAGCAGCTCAGGTCCTGAAGCGCACAGAGCGCATGCACAGGTCGGAATAACAGCTAGCATGCTAGCTATGTACAGAGGGCCAGGATTGCAAGGAAACGTGACTTGGGTATCTCTATTTTAGACAAGAACTGGGATTACTGCTCCATGCAGAACAAAGTTTTTTCCGGTAATCATCTACATAAAATATTGCATTACAAATACACCCAAAGAGCCTATACAAACCATTACACACTAGCAAAATTGGACCCTACTCCAACTCACCACTGCCCTAAGTGTCAGGCAGAACATGCTGATTTTCTTTACCTAGCATGGGCCTGTTGGGTGATAGCGTCCTTTTGGAAAGATAACTACTCCATTCTATCCCTCATTGGTTGGGGCAATATCGCACACCTGACCGCCTTATGGCCTTATTGGGCTTCGTTAAGCCAGTGCTATTAGGGGTCTGATGTTATACTGCCATTGGTTTATTGCTTGCCAAATGGCAAATTTCACTTCACCGGGGAGTTCAAACCCACCCTGCCCCCTTCCCCCGAGGGAAGCCTGGTTGAAGGATCTGTCTTATTTTGATACTAACTCTGAGTAACATGCCTCTCTGCAGCCTATTACATCTAGGCCCAAGGATATTTGGGGGCCACTGCAAAACTATGTGTTGTCTATGGATTGTTCTACTGAAGATGAAACAATAGGTTAATGCTTAGCATTTGTCCATTGTTTTTTCATATTTTTTTCGCAGTTTTATGACATTCAACATGTTGCCATGTCATTATGCATATGTCCTGTCTCTGTAATTTCTTTGCTTTAGTTCCATGTCTAATCTTTCCCATAATTATCATTTTTTTTGCTGCTTTGCTATTCTTTATTATTACAGCAGGAGACCTGTGTCACCATGTATACAAATGTCATTTCACACTTATTGTTTGCCTTATTGGAGGCATTGTTGTCTGAAAAACGCTAAATATATTTTTTAAAAAAGGATGAAAATAGCATCTCGCAATGCAAAGGAAATTGTTTAGAAGTTGTGAATATAACTGTCCATGACAATGCATGATGTAACATGTGGTGTCATGAGTATGAATAACACGGTGCTACTAACAATCAAGCCAAGAAATCTCATATTTGCCAAGCAACAATGAAAGCAGTGCCTGTCCACAACTTTTGTGTCCACTTTTGAAACAACAGCACACTACTGTCATTGCTTATTCCGTCTGTAACTACTAGTTTTATAATTAGTTGACAAGTCATTACCTTCCTAGGAAAAAGCCTAAAACACAACTCTTTAAAGAATACTGCATCACAATGCAGCAAAAGTCCAAAAGTCCACTCAGAAACCGGATACCCAAAGGTAGAGGCAATACTTTGTTAACTCTATCTCTGCCTTTGACCCTGTACAGCGCATGTAAGGAATTAATTTTTTGTTTAGAATAGTGGGAAAACTCTTGTCAGGGTAAACCACAAAAATCACAAAATTATCCTGTGCTTAGCCCTCTGGTTATATAGCACACAAAAAGTAATAAAGTGAAAATACAACACAAGAAAAATCTCCAACCAATTTAGAAAAATAGAGGGACAAAATGATCAAAATCAAATCAGTAGAATTAGGGAGATGAGTTTTAAAGGTTTTAGGTGAAAATTGCACTAATAAGCACAAAGCGCCACTTGTGGTCATCTGGTCGCGCTAGACTGGGAGGAAAGTCACACGTTCAGGCCAATTGTGATAGAGTGCTGGTCTGATTGAGTCCTGGCCTTAAGAGGTCACTATGCAGTTGCGACGAGCCCAGAACCTGTATAACTTCGCCTTTTCTTCAGGAAAAGTTTTCACTGATGCCAGTCAAGGGTCCAGGAATGGGGGAGCACCTCTTAGGGATCAGGACTCACACCAGCAGAGGCCAGCAGCAGAGATCAGGCAGATCCAGTTTGTGGTGGTCAAATGGGCAGTTGCAGGGAGGTCTCTTGTTGTGTCCCTGTAGCTCAGTTAGGAGGTCAGCCAACTGATCCTTGGAGTCACTCTCCATAGCATGGGTTGAAGGCAAGCAGGCCCAATCTTCCTTCTTCTGTCAACACTGCAGTCCCTCTTCCTCAAAAAGAAGGGCAGTACTTCTTTTGAATATTCCACAGGTCCAGGAGTGTTTTGATGAAATGTTCTCAAGGTCCCACTTTCATACCTAGTGGCAGTCTTTGTGTGGCAGAATTCCCTTACTTACCCCCAAATTGGTCCTGGCCAGTTCTTCACCTTCCCCTGGTTTTGGCTCCAAACTTTCAACGGTGACAAAAGCAAGGGCAATCCTGGAATCAGGTTACTTTTTTTGTGCTGAAGGCTCGGCCCTTTGAAATGTAATCAGGGCAGGGCAAAACTCTCCCCAGCCATCCTCTCAGGAAGTCCTTCTCTCTTCAAACCTAGGCTTCTTTTGTCTCACTGTCTGGAAGAAATCCACAATCCACAACAGCAGAGCCATTTAACATCATGTACGTCAGTACACTGACTTAAAGACACAGTTGGTTTGGGCAGAAAAATGGCAACTTTCTAAAAGTAGCATTTTCAAAATTGTAACTAAAAATCCGACTTTACCATCAAGGATGATTTTAAATTAAAATTAACTTGAGAGTAAACATAATTTCTTTATCTGCTCCCAACCTGAACTTAGCATTTATTAGCTGTAATAGGTAACCCAGTGTTAGTCTATGGGAGAGATAGCCTTCCATCAATAAAAAATTACTTTAAGAGTTTTTCACTGTCATGCCATGTAAAAGCCTAAAAACACACCTTGCTTTTAAAATTCCAAGCACCCTGACTTAGGAGATTTAGAGCCTACCTTAGTGGTGACTTCTAAGTATTAAAAAGGAATGTTGAGGCCTGACAAAAGATTATTTTTTCCAGGTCAAAATGGCAGTTTAAAACTGCACTACAAGCTGCACAGGCAGGTCTGAGGCATGTTTTACAGTGATTTATTGGGTGGCACAATGAGTGCTGCTGCTTACTTGTAGCATTTATATACAGGTCTAGAAAACAGAAAGTATAATTTACATGGCACTTGCAAGTAAATTAAATGTGCCAATTGAAAGTAAGTGAATTTTAAGATGTTTTCATGGGAGAGCACAACCACTTCACCAGTGGTTAGCAGGGAAAAAAGTGCACAGCGTCCTAAAAGCCAACAAAAATGAGTTTGGCAAGCAAAGAAAGAAAGAAAGAGGAAGGCAAAAATCTGGGATGACCCTGCAGAAAGGGCAGGGTCCAACAGTGCTCATCTACGTTTTGGCTAGGTTTGGATTTTACAAATATCACCTATGTCCCAGTAGCTGGTGCTACACCAGGGGATCATATATTTAACACATCTGATGCAGAGACACACAGGGACATGGAAAGGGCAGACTGCTCTAATGAACAAGTGTGAGGTCGTCAGGGACACCTAGCAATGAGAGTGGCCCAGTGGCTGTAGGGGCTTGGGGATAATTATTTTTTATAACACATTTTATTAGGTTTAACACAGACATTGTCAGTGGAATCCACCACTGTACAAACATATCTGTCACTGTGGTCCCCTGGTCTTCCTGCCTTCCCCCATTTTGTAGGCAACGTCTAGCAGCATACATGGGAATTTCGAGGCTTATTCATCTGTCTAGATTCGCCCTACAGCTCTCCAAGCATTTTCCTTTTCCACGCTTAGAAATGTCTGTTTTGGCAACAACTAGCCCCAGCCACATGAGGGCAGCCTGGTATCTATTACTGTTGCCATCTATAGTGATATGCAGTAAGGCTTTGTTAATACTTTTTTGTAATGTTTCTGTAAATCTTTATTACAAATAGAGAGGGTTGTAAAGATAGATATATATAGAGGTTTGCAAAGACAGATAGAGTTGCAAAGATAGATATACTTAGATAGGGTCGCAAAAATAGATAGATATATAGATAGACAGATAGACCAGTAGATAGAGTTGCATAGATAGATAGATACATAGAAGAATAGATATACAGGTAGATACGCAGGCAGACAGGCAGATAAGGAAATTGTAACAAATGGCACAGCATCAATTAGTAATGTAAATATTAAATGTCTAACACTGTAAGCAAACTAGAAAACCATACAAGCAGGACTTACATACCAAACTGTTTTACAAGTATAGCTGTAGTCCTCAATTAAAATACATACCAGCATGACATACAGGAATGCGGTTATAAATGCACTTCATTGAGTAGATACAAAAAAGAGGATATCTTTATAAAGAACAATTTCAAATGGACACTACCTGGTATGCTGTGAGATAGCAGCAGTCAGATAAACAAAGGCCAGTTCAAAAGGAATTTACAAAAGCATTAACAGGGGAAACTGGAATACTTGAATGTGCTGTGTGATCGCATCAACAACAAGAGGTGGTAGAAAGTGTACTGCTATCACAGCAGGCTATTATCACAAAGGCCTCACTAAAGCAATAATAAAGCAAAAACACTGGCACTGAAGGGAACTATCTTGTGTGAGAATGTGCACCTTGTGAAAGAGAAAATGGCAGTCACTCAAACTGAAGTTATTCACTGGCTGGACTAGGTTGACCCATTGCCCCATGCTATATGCTCTAGTGAGTGGAAGCAAAATGTGAATGAAACAACACTCCAATGGATGAAAAGAGCTGTCTGAAAGCCCCTTTAAGTAAGTATATCATACATATAACTTTAGGAAAATGAAAAGGTCTTGGCTGAACCCAGACCTAAAATGGGTATTCGTGATGCTGAAAAGTATCGAAAACAAGTACAATGATGCATGTGTGTACATGCATCATCACATGTGCATATATGCTTCATGATGCTAAATTGGCCCCAGGTGTCATGCAAATGAAAGGGAAAAAAGGGATTGGATAAGAGAAAGGAACATACTGATCTCTGGTGCTGCATACTGAATTAGGATTTGTTATATGGCCGTTGGGGTCATTGTCGACATTGCTAAGTTAGCATGAACTCTGCTGCCATGATGCTGCTTTTGCGCACGTTACTACATGACTAATTCGCAAGACTCTGTTTGTACCTTTTACATATATACATATGACATTTACTAATGTTCCGTAGTGATTGTTTAAAAGGCTTCGATGTGCCTCATGGTCATTACAAGGGATTTAGAGCGCTCCACTGGAATTTTCCATTTCTGCTCTCCTGGCTGAGCACCTACCTACCTATCTTCCCTCGATATCGCATATTAAATCCCTCGTAATGACCATGAGACACATCAAAGCCTTTTAAACATTCACTACGGAACATTAGTAAATGTCGTATGTATTTCTCTATTAATGCTTAGCAACCAGCATTTATAATCACTGTATATATTGCACATTTTGGAGTGATATTCACAGGGCTGGTTCCTGTGATGTCCTGAGGAAGAGCTTGGGGGTAAGCTCGAAACATGTTGGCACTCTTCTAGGACTCCTGACTCATTGCATATAAGTTTGACCTAAAGACCACCCCACTTTTAATATATCGTCTAGGAGCAAGAATAAGGGCACATGCAGGAGTGTCTGCGACTGTGTCTATTCTACAGCAACAGTATTGTTGGTGTAGTTTATTTAAACAAACATTTCTTGTGACATTTGTCAAAAAATCAAACCTTCTACGGTTTTACGTCCTCCACCGACACAGCTGTGTATATCAAATTGCGTAATGAACAGGGGTTCTGCCCATATTACCCTCCCATACCTGGGCAAGGAACATCAAATGGATGAGAAAATAGAACAAAAAGGTATTAAGGGATAAATTAAGCAAACGCTACTTCGCAACAGGAAACAATTTATTAACCTGTTTTTTATGCTCTTTTTTTTAAACAATAAATGATTATAATTTTTACAAAGGACAAAATATTGGGTCAAAAAACCGGGGGGGGGGGAAAACCAGACTATATACAGTAAGCAAAAAAGAGGTAATTACAATATATACAAATATACAACTATGTACCCTAGACAAAAAGAAAAACAGGGGGGTAAAGCAAACACTATTAGTTATCTGTCGACGCGGTCGCGTTTCCGCCAGTTGTTTCTTCTGGCTTCGTCAGGACAAGGGTACTGCAAATAGTAGTGTACGTGACCCCCCCAAACAGGGAGTGCCAAGGCACCACCCCGAGGGGTATAAACAACTTCTTCCCACAGGAAAATGGGTTCACGCTTTCCTTCAAAATTATCCAATCTCAAGGGAGGGGGTAGATTATTTTGTTCGTGTGTAAAACACCACAATTAGTTACACGCCCTCAATAAGGAGTAACCAGGGATACCTCTGGTGCTACGATTCCCCCAGGTCACACGCGGTAACGGGAGACCTTCAATCTGAGTTTACAAAAGCTCCGCCGTCCGTTTGTCATGAGATCAATTACCGTGCAGTGATGTCATCACTGAATGTTTTGGAGAAGAAGCGTCCCTTTGTACCACATAACCTGACAAAAGATCAAAAAGAAGCAATTCGGGAATTGAAGAATCAGCAGGATGCCATCATCAGACCTGCTGACAAAGGCGGCGCAGTTGTCCTATGGTCCAAGGACCTTTATAGAACGGAAGGGAGAAGTCATGTATACAACAAAGAGTGGTACCGCCAGATTCCTCATGACCCCACAAGTCAAATATCACAGGAAGTCAAGGTACTGGTCAATGATGCTAAAGAACAAGGTATATTAGGTCCAAAAGAATCAGAATATTTGATCAAGAAATATCCTCGGATACCTCACCTCTACTTTCTACCGAAGGTCCACAAAGACGCCACGACACCGTCCGGTCGACCCATAGTATCGGGGTGCGACTCTGTGCTGGAGCCAATCTCTCAATTTGTAGACGTTTTTCTAAAACCCCTAGTAATCCAAGTAAAATCGTATCTTCGTGATACAATGGATTTCATCAACAAGGTGGAACTGCTCGAGTTTGATCCCACGAAGCAACTGATGGTAACGATGGACGTGGCGTCATTGTATACACAAATTCCCCAACAAGACGGACTTGATGTTATCGAGATATATCTGGAAAAAAGACCACGCCCACATCGAGTTCCCACCGAGCTGATTGTAGCTTTCGCAAGACTTGCGCTAAAAAGAAATTACTTTTCATTTGAGGACGAACTCTTCCTACAAGTCAAAGGCTCAGCTATGGGCTGTCCGTTTGCCCCAGAAATGGCCATCCTGTATATGGGACAGTATGAGGAGAAATTCATTTATAATAATAATCCATTCAAGGTACATATCCAGCAGTGGCTGCGATATATTGATGACGTGTGGTGCGTCTGGAGTGGAACTATTGAATCTCTGGAGGCATTCCACTTATGGCTCAACAACCGCAGCCCAGACATTAAATTCAGTTTGACATACGATTCAAAAACATTGCCGTTTCTGGATGTAGAAGTTAAAACATCGTCGGACGGATTGATTTGCTCTTTGTATCCAAAAAAGACAGACAAAAACAATGCCCTACACTATAAAAGCTATCACCCTCGTAGTCTCAGAAACAATCTTCCCTATGGGCAATTTCTTAGGGTAAGAAGAAACTGTTCAAGAGTTCAAGACTTCGAAATTCATGGCCAAGCACTAGTCAAAAAACTGCAGGAGAGAGGCTACCCAAAAAAGCTTCTTAAGCATTCGATGAAAAGAGCCAGGTGGACCCCCAGAGAGCATCTACTCGAGAAGAGATCTAGACAATCGACTCAACGTTTGGTTTGTGTATCTACATTTGGACCGCATACGTATCCGTTACAGAAAATCATCCGCAATTCATGGCACCTAGTCGAGGAGGTTCTCCCCGACGTGGGGTCACCCTTGTTTGCACTAAAGAAGAATTGCAGCATAGGGGAACAGATTACATCAACACGACCTCAAAAGAAGCGTGACTCCCAGAGTACCATATTCGGTGCGACTCCAGTTAAGGGCCATAGGAAATGCGGCACCTGCTCGGTGTGCAACCTGACAATTGAGGGATCGCTCTTTACAGACGGTAGGCAATGCTGGCGGCACGTAGATCATACCAACTGCAAAACAAAGTTCGTCGTCTATGCCATCCAATGCCCCTGCCAAAAGGTGTATATTGGCAAAACAACTCAAGAAATCAGACAAAGAATTATTCAACATCGGTCTAGAATCAACAACAAAACTCTGACCGCTCCACTGGTGGCGCACTTCCTACAAAAGAACCACAAGGCGGAAGAACTGAAATGGACAGTACTGTCAGTTATCAAAATGGGTGGGGGTGGCGACCCTGAAATTAGATTATCTCAGAAGGAAGCATACCTTATACTCAAATTTGATACAGCCAACATTGGACTCAATGACCTGTCTGAAATACGTAATTTGTGACCCCTTTACCTCATGATACCCGTATAACAACCCTTGCCACATATTATTACCCCCCTGGGGTTTCGCTTCTGACATGTTTCTCAGTCTTTATGACAATTTGCAGCTTGCCTGCACGCCCCTTAAATGACTCTACAGTCAAAATGAAACCGTTCATAATGGCAAATATTACTGGCGTAGGGAATGCGGACTACATGTCCCACAATTCCCAAACCAGCACGTGACCCCCAGCAGCCTCCTTGACTCAGTTCCTCACGGGCGCGGCTCATCCAAGCTACACGCCGCCCGCCCTCGAGGAGAACAGACCGATCTATACAAACGGTGAGTCACTCTGGTGTTTTACCGCAACAGTGTATCCCGCTTTCCAGGAGACAGCGCGGATTATTAAACGCTGTTTTCGGATTCCTCCTAGGTTGGTGCCGAATAAATCGTGCTGATTCAATCACCTTCAATCACCTCTAACACACATGGCAGACGTTCGAGTCTCGCCGCGGGCGCCTCATTAAATTGTGAGTATAGAATGGAAAATAAAACCACGCATGCAGTGTTACAGATTTAGCGAGTGGTTTCTATCAACACATCTTCTACTCCAATTTCCAGGTTGGCCCCCGCAGATTCTTTTAAATCATTGCTCTACGTGACTCTACCTCACTTATCTGAGTTCCCAGTACCCCTCTACACAGGTAGGCTGCAATTTCTGATACACTTCTGTATTGTATGGGTCCATGCCTGTAATTTAGATGCTGCCTATGGGGTCACCAGTCTGATCTATATATATATTTTTGTCCGGTGAGAGAACTGCGGCACGTGAAAGAGACTTCACTCCACCTCTACTACCCCTGAGTGATTACTCCAAACAATTCCCAGGTACTAATTACTCTCCGATCTTCAGTTCAGAGTCTGAGAATGTTTTGAACCCTTCAGCTAATGTTCATGTACAGCGGTGCACAAATCTTACACCTCCCCTTTCATTATTATCATTTTCAGTTTGGACTTCTTCCAGTCCATGTCCTGAGGAGAACCCGTAACAACGTCGTGGTTCGAAACACGTTGACCCTGAGCCTCGGAAACAGACCAAGGGTGCCACTAGGGCTGTTAAAATCTATACAGTGTTTTCCCTAGCTTTGCAACCCACCAATTGATTTATTTTTCCCTTGGCTTAGATAGATAGGCAGGAAACGTTGTTGTATTGTTGTTTTTTTTCCGCCTGTTCCATTGTATCTAACGTAAAGGACTGGTTTCCAATGTGAATTGATTATTAGTTATTTGATTCATTGTGTTTGGTGTTGTTTGTATCCATTGATAATACCTTTTAAACACTTGTATAGCACTTGTATATTTATGCACATTTCACTTGTTTGTATATATATTTTCACTGTTTGATGAGTGTTCTTTTCAAGATATACATAAATGAGATTGTGTAATGTTTTTCTAAAAATATAAAACAACTAAAATAAAATAGGTGACCCTCCAGAACTAATTCGCTGGGTGGGATCAAAAAATCCAAATAAGAAATCTGTCTGGCTACCTTGTTGTGTTTTGCATTACCTCAATACAGCATGGTTATCGATGAATGGGTGGGCACTATGCGGAATTTCTGACTACAAACATGGAAAGGACCCAAATTGACTGTTCGGGCATAATGAGATCAGAGGATAAGATCCATTGTTTAAGGGTAGATCAAAAACTAATGGAGCACATGGAAAGAGACATCCTATAGAGCGGAAGCTAGAACGGGTCAATCTAGAGGTTAATTTGGGAATGGGCTCTTGTTAAGGTAATAGGTCATGGTATAGCCTTGAAATCATATTACCTGCTGTACAGAGTACAAGACAGTTTTCATTTATTCATGGTTTTCAGAACGGCCAAGTTCCATCTGGGCGATTATCCTGGAAATGAATAGTAAAGGTTGTATATAGGTATATACCCAATATCCCATATACATCTTGCCATGTTAAAGAGAGGTGTGAGATGGGTGTCCATATAAGATCTGTATAAATATTAGGTTGAGAAAGGTGTCATAGTGAAAGGCTCTTAGAATTAACCAAGCCCATCAGAGGACCACTAAGATGTTTAAATTACTTTGGAATTAATCAAACTAATCTGTACAAATATCCATCCTAAAACAGTGATATAAAGTTAATACAGCTAATAATGCATCTCTGCATCCTTATTCAAGCCTTTCGTGACTGTATTCTTACGTATGATGTATTCACTTTCTCTCGGTCTCATACGTAATTCCCGATTGCCACCTCTTGGTACTGGCTTGGTGTGTTCAAGTCCAAAGAACTTAAAGGTCTTTTTGTGTGGATGGTACTCTTGAAAATGTTCAGTTAGAGGGGGTCCAACTTCCGGTTTATTTATTTTCCGGTAGAGTTCGAGAATACTGGTCTTGAGGGGGTCTAATAGTGCTCCCCACACAGAATTTATATAACGTGCAAATTATCACATAGGTCACAAATGTGGTGCAGCTTATCCAGTCCCTGATTTTGACCGTGTTCTCAGGGTCGGGTGAGAATTCTAGTTGTTTATTGTGAGAAAGTGGCTTGATATATGCTGTCCACTAATTAAAGTTGGCACCCTTTACCAATCCACACGACCCTTATGATGTATGAGGTCAAAGATAACTTTACTGAAAGCTATCCTAGTGGTAGCTATGAAGAGCAGCCTTCAGACTTAATCTTGACGGAATTTATAGCAGCTTGTTTTACCAGACTGTCACCTCCTGACTGACTAAATGAAGGAGAACCACAAGGTAGTTATATACAAATATGTATTTATTAATATAACACTCTCTACTATCCTCTACATGAACATAGAACACAAAGGACACAATACTGGATCAATACAACAGTTGCAAGTAGCACAATACACAGCGGGCTCCAGGAGGAGACCGAACCATATACTAAAATAGTGGTATAATAATCACAACTTGACTGTAGACAGTGCCTAGTGCAGGTAGAATCGCTTGGACCCCAAAGAACCACCCAAGATGATGGCACCAGAAACCCACGGAGGACGGGTGCAGTGAGGACACACAACAGCGTGTTCCGTACAACACTATGGGAGGACTTAGAGCAAACCCTTTGGAACTTAAGAGTTTAAAGAGTTGCCCCACCCGTGGATACCATAGTATCAGAGTTTCCTATCCCAGGGAAGCCGGGTGCATAGGTCTAAAGTGGCATCAGAAACTCTTGTCGTTCTCCATGGAAGCTGGTGAAGAAGTACTGCTACTGTGAAGGTGAAAAGGGTCTGGTGGAATCCAAGCCTTGATTCTGGATGGAAGGAGCCTGAAAGCAGCGGGGACAGAGTCTGGGTCACTTGAGGGTGACCAGAGGCTCGGTAGACGAATGCCCACCGATGTCGGGTGCGGAGACGGGATTCTTGATTCTGCAGCCACGAGGTCCAGGAGGCGCCGAGGATGACCAGGAGCCGAAGGTGAGCTGTTCCATTAAGGATGTTGAGTGCTAAGGGGTCAGTGTCCGGCGGGAGCACCAACAAGCTTTGGCAACAGCAACCCACGAAGGAAGGACAAACAGGTTACAGTGTGGACCAGCAAGGTCCAGGGGACTCTCCGAGCAATGGAGAGTCAGGGCATGTGTGGAGCAACCAGGAAAGCCCAAGAACAATCAAGATGACCCTCAGAGGTACCCTTGGTGCAAATACTGCTTAGGGTCCGGACTACACAAAGTACAATGCACAAGCACAGGAATCGCCAACAAGCATATGCACTTGAAAGTGCACGCTGTGAGCAGGGGTTCAGGTTGCGCGGCCCCCATGAGGGATACTGGCCTCAGACTCGATGAGAGGGCAGATCGACCTCAGGGACTTTCAGGAACCCACCTCCTGTGTTGCTGAAATCTTTGGAGTCAGCAGGAGCTCAGGAGCACCTACCGGACAGTTGCACTTTAGGTGCTTGCGAAGCAGGGGAGTGACTCCTTCACTCCAAGGGAGAACATTCTGTTGTTTTAAGTGCTCCACAGGTCCTGCACAGAGCCTGTATGGAGTCACGGCACAAACAAACCTCTGGACGGAAAGGGGAATGAAGTCGAGGTCCAGCAAAGTTCAAGGTGTCCAGATGGTCGAAGGTCAGTGGTTTCTTCTTGTAGAATCTTGTCCATGTAAAATCTAATGTCCTGTAGCCAGGTAACCCATTTTATACCCATAGGAGAGGGTTGGACAGATTCAGGGGACCCTCCTAGTAGAGGGGCAGGACTGAGGGGTGGCTACACCCATGTCCTTTGTCCAGTTTTATGCCAGAGCAGGAGCCAAAGGCTCCCAGAACTGGTTTGAGCTGGACTATGCACAGGGACACCAAATGTGCCCTCAGTGCAGGCTTTCAGGCACACTCAGAGTACACCCACCCAGCCCAATACACAAAACCCGGTCTGGGAGGTGGTCACACCTCCCTGTGACAGGATGCCTATTGTGCTGCCTTCCTCTGCTTGAGCTTGGCTCAGCAGCAGGAGGGCAGAAATGTGTCTCTGGCTGGCAGCATCCATTTTGTGCTGTCCGGGTCGAGAAGGCTGGCACTGGGTACGCCGGTGACCCCATGAAGCTCGCTTCTGAAGGGTGTAATCATACCTCCCACACCAGTTTCAAGGTGTTTGATACCAAACACGATATGTTTCTATGCAGCCGTTTGAGATACCATTTACCCTGATGCTATAATGCACCTCTAACTATGTGTCCAGCTGAGTCACAAACAACCTGGGAGAATGGTCTCTGAAGGCTGCAGAGAGGCTCTGCTCATGCAGGGGCACACTTTCACATAAATCCAAGCACCCTGCCTTCAGGATTGATAAGGCCTGCACTGCCATAGGGGTGACATAAGTTTTAAGTGTAATGACCATTGGATATGGTGAACCTACATCTAAAGTAAGTGGTGCAAGCACCATAATACATGCTTCAGCCCAATGGGAGGCCTCTGGGGTACCTATGCCATGGGTACATGTGTACTATATACTAGGGACTGATAAGGGTACCCAGTATTCAATCTGGAGTGTACCAAAGTACAGGTATGTCAATTTAAGGGAGAAAGCAGATAGGCTGGGGTACTGATTAGCAGGATCCCAGCCAGACTAGTAAAAAACAGTGAGACATCAAGCAACAAGTCGGGGTAACCATAAGAAGCAGATCCTACGTTCCTACATTTATTGGCCCGAAGTTTCCATGCATTGCAGTTATATATGAATACAGCATGCCTCACAGAGCAGTGAATGCGCTGCCCAGGCTCGACCTAAAAATCCCAACCCCTGCGAGTTCTGACCGCAAGAACAGGCGTTTTCTGATGTACCTGATTTCCGTGTTTTTTAAAATATTTTATAGTTGCCAAATCGTTGGAGACGTTATGTATAATATATATATATATATATATATATATATATGCTCAAATCACCCCAGCCATAGTGAGTGATTAACATTTCTTCTGCGTATCATAACACCGGAAATGAGCATCATGATTTATAATGTTGTTGCTGTTTTGTCTTTTTCTCCTGTTTTTGTAATAAAAATAAATAAAAATACGAACAGTATGGGGCAAGGGTAGAGCGGGCTGAGTCCTAGAGTATGTGCTGACAAGTAAGGTATGAAAACTAAAATGAGAGAATACCGAGCCGGCAGGATAAAAGAAACAATAAATGAGCACAGAGAGCGCAGGAGTGGTGATTTCAGTGGGTAAGCAGCACACAAAGGATAAAGCAAGAAAACACATTCACTTGTAGGGAATGCTGAAATAGAAATGTATACCCTAAAGATAAGCAGTGAAGTATACAAGTCATCCAATCAAAGGATGGTAAAGAAGTTATGTTTCCAGGAGGAACACACAGAAGAGGAAGGAAAGCTGTTGAATGAGATCAAGCGAGGGTGAAATCATAGGCATTTAATGGTAAGCAGTGGGCTGAACAAAAGCTCTCTGTCAGCATTGGTACTGTCCACAAGAAGTTTTTCACTACAGACAGCTTAAAGCTGGCCATAGGCAGCACCAGAATAGCAGAGAAAAACCAAAGGTGGTGATGGACGGAGCGTTGACAATACAAACACTCACCCCCAGTCAACTGATCTGGGTTTAATCCATCACCGTTCTTTAGCTCACTCCGCCACCCCAGTTCAGACATGGCTAAATGCAAATCAGTCTGACCCTGTGCCTCATGGGAACAGTCCAGCCCGAACTGCCAAGCCATGTCTTCCCTGGACCGGAATCAAGCTTCCCAGGACCGGTTTCTGGCATTACATCCTTCTTCAGCCAGGCTTGCTTGACTCCAGTGGCAAAGTGAGCAAGGGCTTGGCAGTTCGGGCTGGACTGTTCCCATGAGGCACAGGGTCAAGGCTGATTTGCATATGGCCATGTCTGACCTGGGGTGGTGTGGAGTGCAAAAAAACGATGGATTCAGGCCCAGATCTCTGTACTGGGGTGAATGTATGACAATGTTCTGCATTCTGTCCATCACCTGTTGTTTTTGCCTTTGTCGCCCCGAGTGGGATGGGTATGCTCAGACGTGAGTCCCATGCTCTCCACACCACTGGAGTCAAGCTATCCAGGCTGATGACGGCTGATAGCCAGAAACTGGTCCGTGGATGCTTGATTCCGGTCTGGGAAAGACATGGCTTGGCAGTTCGGGCTGGACTGTTCCCATGAGGCACAGGGTCAAGGCTGATTTGCATATGGCCATGTCTGACCTGGGGTGGTGTGGAGTGCAAAAAACGATGGATTTAGGCCCAGATCTCTGTACTGGGGTGAATGTATGACAATGTTCTGCATTCTGTCCATCACCTGTTGTTTTTGCCTTTGTCGCCCGAGTGGGATGGGTATGCTCAGACGTGAGTCCCATGCTCTCCACACCACTGGAGTCAAGCTATCCAGGCTGATGACGGCTGATAGCCAGAAACCGGTCCTTGGATGCTTGATTCCGGTCCGGGAAAGACATGGCTTGGCAGTTCGGGCTGGACTGTTCCCATCAGGCACAGGGTCAAGGCTGATTTGCATATGGCCATGTCTGACCTGGGGTGGTGTGGAGTGCAAAAAACCGATGGATTTAGGCCCAGATCTCTGTACTGGGGTGAATGTATGACAATGTTCTGCATTCTGTCCATCACCTGTTGTTTTTGCCTTTGTCGCCCCGAGTGGGATAGGTATGCTCAGACGTGAGTCCCATGCTCTACACACCACTGGAGTCAAGCTATCCAGGCTGATGACGGCTGATAGCCAGAAACCGGTCCTTGGATGCTTGATTCCGGTCCGGGAAAGACATGGCTTGGCAGTTCGGGCTGGACTGTTCCCATGAGGCACAGGGTCAAGGCTGATTTGCATATGGCCATGTCTGACCTGGGGTGGTGTGGAGTGCAAAAAAACGATGGATTTAGGCCCAGATCTCTGTACTGGGGTGAATGTATGACAATGTTCTGCATTCTGTCCATCACCTGTTTTTGCCTTTGTCGCCCCGAGAGGGATGGGTATGATCAGACGTGAGTCCCATGCTCTCCACACCACTGGAGTCAAGCTATCCAGGCTGATGACGGCTGATAGCCAGAAACCGGTCCTTGGATGCTTGATTCCGGTCCGGGAAATACATGGCTTGGCAGTTCGGTCTGGACTGTTCCCATGAGGCACAGGGTCAAGGCTGATTTGCATATGGCCATGTCTGACCTGGGGTGGTGTGGAGTGCAAAAAAACGATGGATTTAGGCCCAGATCTCTGTACTAGGGTGAATGTATGACAATGTTCTGCATTCTGTCCATCACCTGTTGTTTTTGCCTTTGTCGCCCCGAGTGGGATGGGTATGCTCAGACTTGAGTCCCATGCTCTAAACACCACTGGAGTCAAGCTATCCAGGCTGATGATGGCTGATAGCCAGAAACCGGTCCTTGGATGCTTGATTCAATCTCATTCAACACATTCATCTCCCTACCCATGAGAAAGGGCATAGCCTTGACCAAATTTGGTCTCAAAACATCTCTCTGGCAGTTAACTCCATCTTGCCGTGCATTTGGTCAGATCACTTCCTGATCAACTTCAGCATGACCATCGCAAAAAACAGCAAACCTAAGTCACAACAAGGTGGGAAGGCAAGAATGTGGAAGAATGTTGCTATTCCGGCATTTCTAGATTCATTAACTTCCACCTGTCCACCACTTGATCAGGACATTGATGAATCAGAAGTAGCTTTTTCAGAGTGGCTGCTCCAGGCAGCTGATGTTCATGCACCCTGTATTGACTTCTCCCGCTCTCGCCCCAATGACGCTCACAGGTGGTTTACACCTCACCTGAAAAGCCTTAAACTTAAGGTTCGTCAAACGGAGCGCAAGTGGCGTGTAGCCTATTTAGAACACGATAGGGCCAATTTTCGCAGAGCTCGCAGGGACTATCAAAATCTCATTTTTAAATGCAAAACCGACTATTTTTCGGATAAAATTCTCAAAGCCCAAAATAAGTCAAAAGAGCTGTTCAATATTGTGGAGAATCTTAGCTCTAATGATAGAACTTCTCTCCCGATAGTCCCCACCCAAGAATTTTGTAATACACTGAATTCTTTTTTCTTTGATAAAATTTGCTCTATTAAGCAAAGTATCCCCATCACTCAGCGTCCTCTTTTGTTTGATGACACTCTGTACAACCCTGCCACCTTAGACTCCTTTCCCCTCATAGATCAGATCAAATTACTTAAACTTCTTACCAAAGTCAAAACCGGTTCCCCCGATGACATTTGTCCCCCTTACATCTTGAAAGAAGTGGGCACCAATCTTCCCGGGTGTCTACTTTCTTTAATGAATGGGTCTCTTTCACAGGGCAAAGTTCCATGTGGTCTGAAAAAAGCTCTTCTTGTTCCCCTCATAAAAAAGGCAGGAGCAAACCCATTAGATCCCATTAACTACAGACCTATATCGCTGCTGCCATACTGTGCCAAACTTCTGGAGTCACATGTCTGTGAAAGCATCTCCAGCTTTTTGGAAAAAAACTAGTATTTGGCACCTAATCAAGCAGGGTTTCGACCTTGCCACTCTACCGAGGCGGTCATTCTCTCGGTGCTAAACACTCTAAGACGGAATGCAGACGCAGGAATCCATCAGGCGCTTGTGCTTCTGGACCTCTCTGCTGCATTCGACACGGTCGACCACACCATCTTGGTCGACCGTGTCGAACAGGCAGGTCTCAGGGGTCCTGCATTGAGCTGGGTCCGCTCTTTCCTTACGGGCCGCACTCAATCGGTCAGATTGGGCTCTTTCTCTGCTCCCACCATATCTACCACCTGCGGGGTACCACAAGGTTCCTCGTTATCCCCCCTGCTCTTTAATGTATACCTACGCCCTCTTTTGCACTCCCTCCGGAATGCAAATGTAACCATCTTCAACTATGCGGATGACTTGCAGCTCATCTTTCCTCTTTACACCCAGGACTCAGTGGTTGAATTCCAAAGAACTATGTCCCACATTCTGAGTTGGATGAGCTGCAATCATCTGAAGCTCAATCCGGGCAAGACCGAGCTGGTCTTGCCCGGACAGAGCTCGCTTAGTTGGAATTCCAGCTTCTGGCCCATTAGTATGGGAGTCCCCCCATCTAAGTTAACTGTGGTCAAGAGCCTAGGTATCCTTATTAGCGAGGATCTCTCGCTAAAAAGACAGGTTGGAGCGGTGGTATCTTCCAGTATTTTCCAATTGAAGAAAATAAAAAAAATTGCTCGCTTTTTTTCCTCAGCAGCTCTTGCACAGATTGTCATCTCCTTGGTTCTGTCCAGGCTTGACTTCTCTAACAGTCTCTATCTTGGCCACCAAATTGGAGAGCTCAAACGTCTCCAGCTTGTTCAGAACCAAGCCGCCAGGCTTCTTTTGAATATACCTAGGAGGCAATTATTAGATCTGGCCTTAAACAGCTTCACTGGTTGCCAGTTGAACAGCGTGTGGCCTTCAAGGCCGGGTGCATATTGTTCAGGTCTCTGAATGACTCTGGCCCTTTATTCATCAGAGATTTATTCAAAAAATACTGCCCCTCCCGTCATCTCCGTTCGACTTATAAATCACTTCTGATCGTACCTCCATTTAAAAGGAAACGCCTTGGAGGCAGTTGTTTTGACCACCTTGCTGCAGGTCTCTGGAACTCTTTCCCCCTCCACATAAAATTCAACGATAACATCCTCAGCTTCAGACACTCTCTGAAAACCTGGCTTTTCACCCAAGCTCACTACTGACAGCACAGCTTCTCTTATTGACTGCCTGCCTGGTTCATTTTCTATAGCGCCATGAAGCCTCCGGGCGTACGAGCGCTTAAAAAATTCCAATTAACATTAACATTAACATTGATTCCGGTCCGGGAAAGACATGGCTTGGCAGTTCGGGCTGGACTGTTCCCATGAGGCACAGAGTCAAGGCTGATTTGCATATGGCCATGTCTGACCTGGGGTGGTGTGGAGTGCAAAAAAACAATGGATTTAGGCCCAGATCTCTGTACTGGGGTGAATGTATGACAATGTTCTGCATTCTGTCCATCACCTGTTGTTTTTGCCTTTGTCGCCCCGAGTGGGATGGGTATGCTCAGACGTGAGTCCCATGCTCTCCACACCACTGGAGTAAAGCTATCCAGGCTGATGACGGCTGATAGCCAGAAACCGGTCTTTGGATGCTTGATTCCGGTCCGGGAAAGACATGGCTTGGCAGTTCGGGCTGGACTGTTCCCATGAGGCACAGGGTCAAGGCTGATTTGCATATGGCCATGTCTGACCTGGGGTGGTGTGGAGTGCAAAAAACGATGGATTTAGGCCCAGATCTCTGTACTGGGGTGAATGTATGACAATGTTCTGCATTCTGTCCATCACCTGTTGTTTTTGCCTTTGTCGCCCCGAGTGGGATGGGTATGCTCAGACATGAGTCCCATGCTCTCCACACCACTGGAGTCAAGCTATCCATCACCTGTTGTTTTTGCCTTTGTAGCACCAGAATAGCAGTCTGCTGTCACGGTGCGAGTGTCCTCCTTTGTACAAGTTGTTATAAGTGTGTCTTGTACATTACAAATGCAATAGGTGACATCTTCCAAACATTAATCAAGTACAATGAATAGGAAATGTCACTCTCCATTGTTCAACTCCTTTTCCACTATACTTTCATTCCCAAATTCAAATGCAGGGAGTCACGGTAAAGTAAACAACAGAATTGAGGTGCCACTCCTTTGACTACTCAAGATAATTTGCTGTTGCTTACTGAATGCCAATACTGAACCATGTTACCATGAAGGGTCCATCCTGGCAGAACAGGACACCTTAGCATGGAACTCTGATGCTGGAAGTGAACATCAAAGCACTGCATCTCTTCTTTTTTTTTTCAATTATTTATATTGAAGCCGGAGTTGACATATACATATTGCAGCATTATATCATAGAAAAAGAAGTACAAATCACATCTGAGTCACTATAAACATCACAAATCCTCCACATATTTAACACTCTATAAAAGAGAGTAAAAAAGAGAGTGAAAAAAGAGCAAACCCACGGTAAACATTTACACATTTACACAATAAAAAACATTAGATAGGATCTAAAACCACTCCCCATCCCACCGTGACATAGCAAAACTTTCTCCCATCTCCCATAGCTATTAATCAAAGTTGGTACCCCATATTTTATTGAATTTCTTAAGGCCCCCAATTCGTGAAGCGTAAGTGTATTCACTTTTCTTAACCCTTCTCATCTTCTGACCCCACTCCAGGGCTGAAGGAATCAAATCCGTACGCCATTTTTGCAATAACAGTGATCTTGCAATTGCCATCGCTATATACAAAAATGTAGTCATTGAGTTTGTAAAAGGGAGATCAGGATCAAAACCAAGTAAAATTAGCCTATCATTAACTTCCAGCTGTATATTACACTCCTGTTCCAGAAACGCAAATAAATCTACCCAATAATCCTTAATTTTTGGACAACTCAACATGATATGTGACTAGTTGGAAAATGGATGATTCATACACCGGAAACATTGAGAAGACTGGTTAACATACATCTTTGACAGGGAGGCGGGAGGTCGATACAATAACCATTTGCTAAAAAACAACTTCCTACGTCAGTTTGCCCCTCTCAAAGAGCTTAAATTTAACCTGTTAAGGGTGGTCCAAATATGGGAAGAAATTTCGCAATTCTCATGTTCTGACCATTTCTTGATAGCTTTTAACTCGAGATCCACCCCCTTTACAAAGGCTAAATATTTCTTCCAGGCACCTGGTTTCCTATTCGATACTTTGACTAATAATTCCTCAACCAACTGATTTTGATCCATAAAACAGACAACATTTATTTCAGCAAGGTATTTATATAAAATACCATAAGAGTTAATTAGAATAAAATCATTAGCAATAAATTGGGACATTTCTGCTACTGTCACCCAGCTACCATTCCTTAAAAAATCTGACACTTTAACGTACCCAGCTACCGCCCATTTTGACGCCAAGTATGTAGGCTGTTTAACTCCTACTAAGGGGAGGATTTCTTCTAGTAAGGTAGCTGAGTTAATTGCTGGAATAGAGTATTTTTTTAAAAAGGCGTGCCGTCTTTTAAAAAACCAGTGCAGACACTTATAGCGTACCAGCTTCGGAGATCTGAAAATTAGCAGAGGAGAATGGATTTGACTGTCCTTACACATTAAATTCATGAAACTATTACAGTAAAATGTGCTTGCGGTGAAGACTTAAACCTAGACAAATATTGTGCAAAATACACGTCATAATAGCCTTTAAGTTTGGGGAGTGCTAATCCTCCCTGATCCAAATCTTCGTATAAAGTTCTAAGTGCTATACGTGTTTTTTTTTTTTGCCCAAATAAAGGCTGTAAACATGGACTCGACCTGAGAGAAAAAAGAACCTGATAAAGTGCATGGTATTGAGGAAAACAAAAAATTAAATAACGGTAAGACAGACATTTTAATTCAAGCAACGCGTCCCACAATGGACAAGGGGAGCGAAAAGCACTACATCTCTGTAATAATCACTTAAAATGCGCAAAGAATATCAGCAGAAATCCTAGCAGTTTTCCAGATACACATGACCTAAATACATGTACATAGTTTAATATAGACAGTCTAAATAAAAAATTCTCCAGATCGCAACAATTTATTATTAGACAAATGTTCTCATAACAGAGTAAACGGCACATGCCTTAGTCACATATTTTTTATTTCTAACCAATAATTTTATATGATCAGGAATTTGACAGAGAAGAAGCAAACATAAGTACCTATTAGGTATCCAAAGGAAATCTTGAGATCGAAGACTGAATATCATCTTTAATTTCAATCTAAGATTTGCTTACACCAGAAGTCATAATTGAACTAATAACTTATACAAAACCACTGTTCAAATCTATGCAACAATCTACCTTTGGTTCTTTTTTTTTTTTTTTTTTTAAAAGTGGTCACCTATTCAGGTGTTTCGATGCTTGAAGTGTTACAATTTCATGCATATATTTTTATAAACAATTTTTATTGGGTTTTATTGTTAACATTTAGTTAATACATTGCGAATCATTGTATCTCTAACGTCTTTGTTCCCTGGCTGAAAGGCCTATGGCATCGTCAGTTCACCAGAAAGTATTTTGAACGCCAACCTCAATATTTCAGTATAAAAGTTAACATCCCTTAGTATTCCCATTTATCCTTCCTGCTCGTCAGGGTGTCTCTAGTGCAGAGTGCCTGGGGTCTGGCCCATGATATTGAACAAGCCATTGTGCTAAGATTTTGGGTGTGTGGAGTCTCTATGCTGGGGGGTGGGGGGATGGGGTTGCAAGGGAAAGCCGGCCAAGTATTATGACTGCTGATGGGTGCTATGAGAGGCTAGTATTGGGAGGGACATGGCCTAAGGCACCAACACACCCCTGGCAGGCTCCTGAGAGTTTCAAGCCACAGGTGGGGTCATTCCTGCTGTTGGGGATAGGCCTTGCATTTGGGATGCCGGTCTGGTAACCAGTGGTGGCCCAATAGGAAGCATTGTGGGTTCAATGTAATCCCCTATAATCTTCTCTGCACAAGACATCTGCCCAGGTGATCACTGCTTGCTTCTCGATTGCTAGTGTAGGGGGTTATAGAAGCTTTCCAACACATTGCTATGGCTCATTTGGCCAATATCAAAGCCAGATCAGAAAATTTATTTGAGACATTGGCGTTTTTCGGAGGGTAGATCCCCAATAGGCAGGCCTCCTGGCTGTCAAGCTGGGGAGAGCCATCACATCTGCTACTGTAGCTGGCACTCTGTCCCAAGATGGACATAATATGGTGCAATACCACAACATATGGGAGAAGCCTCCTGGGGAATGCTGACATCTGGGACACTTGTCAAATCTAAGATGATGTAAGATATGCCCTGTGCAATATGTTACATTGAATACATTTAAAGTGTGAGTTCTTGGAGAAGCAGTGTGGATATTCAAACTCCTTATGCCATTCCTTCTCATGATAAGGCAGCCTACACACTGGTCCCGCACTGCCTCAATGGTTGCAGAGATGTCTGTGTGTGCTCTACTGTGATTCTGTAGAATGTTCGCAGATTGTGCGGAAGGGAGTAGAAGGAGTATTCCCTCAAGCTTTCATGTTTAACTCTCCTCTAAAGACCATTAGTTCGCCCCGTAGGATTTGGGCTTTATGTACCACCTAGGAGGAAGGTATTGGTCGTTGGGATCTGTAAAGATCTATATGACATTATTGAAGTCTACTTCAAGGACCCATGGTATGCCAGCACAGTCTGCCAAGGATCGCGAGATACTCTCAAGAAAAGGCGACTGGCTTACATGTGGGGCATAGACAATCCCTAATTGTACTGGGCGACCATGTAGTTTACCTTTAAGGAGTAGAATCCTCCCCTGCGGGTCAATGCATTCCTTTTCTTTGCCAAAGGGTACAACCAGTCGCACTCAAATCGATGCACCTCTAGCATATGCCGATTAATTTGAGTGGTAAAGTTGGCCCTCCCTGACTGTTGCGTGAGTTTCTTGGGAGAAAAGCCACCTGAATGCTCAGGCACAATAACTGTGCTAATACCCTGCATCTCTTGGAAACTGTGGTCAGACTACTAACATTCTTAAAGGAAGAGCCATCACTTGAGGGTGTATGTTCATATCTGAAAACAACAGAAGCTATAATGGATGTACCGAGATCATCCATCTTCAGTCCATGCTCCTGTGCAGGGCTGTTGTAGTGGGGGAAACAATGCCAGACAGCGTGTGACAGAGTTACTTCTGTGGTCATGGTCCCAGAAGGGAGCACACCCCCGGGGAGGGACCACGCAGTTCACCCATTTAATTGGCTCTGAGCAGGATTCTGGCAATCAGGTCGGAGGGAGGATAGGCAAACTCCTCTCCATTGTTCTTGGCCGCTAGGTGGGGATAGTGGCTATGCCAAAGAGGGTCCCCCTATTCATATCAGTTAGTCTGCGGGGTCACCATAGGGCTGACCCACACATCATCACTTGTTTCTGAGTCTGCTGCTTTGGCTGATATTTCCAGAAGGGCTGGTTTGGAGTTTTTGTCTTCCAGATCCGCCACAGTGACAATGGCTGTCTCTTATTCTAACTAATTCTGAGTGTGTGATGGAGGAGCCCACGGAAGCCATGTACGAGTCTTCCTCAGTCACGCCTTGGTTCATGTTGGGTTGAGTTAAGCTCTGATTCCACCAAGTCTGCCTGGTATCAGGACTTCTGTTGTATTAATCGAGCCACCTCCAAGCATCCTCTGGGTCAACAAATTGGGAGCGGGGATCAGCCATTACCTTCAATTTTGAAGGAACAGCAAGGCCCAAATCAATACTAGTTCACATAGTTTTCTTTTGTGCTTCACCGCTAGCGTGTAATCTGGGAAAATCATGATCTTGGAGTTTTCCACGTCAGGGTAGGTCCAGCACAGGTGGCCTGGAGGATTGCATCTTGTTAGATTTGGGGATCTCTAGTTGGCAGAGGTAGGAACCTTTAACCAAATAGGGACCCTTGCGTCTAGTCAGGGTAAGGGGCTACACTCCTAAATAACCCCCTGCTCACCCCCTTGGTAGCTTGGCACGAGCAGAGAGGCTTATCTCGGAGGCAGTGTGTAAAGCATTTGTGAACACATACAGTAACCCAGTGACAACACTACCGATGGACACCACACAAGTTGTAGTATAAAAATAAGTATTTTTATATAGAGTTAACACAAGACCACAAACGACAAAATCCACAATACGGTACTTTAAAATTGGTAGAAATAGCTTAGTTCTCTTTAGATGTAAAATGCGACACTGAGTTCCATGTACCTTTGGGTGCGTAACGCATTACAACAAAAATGTTGCAGGGAAGGTGATGCGTCGGTTCCTTACACGCAAGAACGGTGATGCGTCGGGTCCCTACTGCTGCATAGGGGATGCGTCGGTGCACTTGCCCAGTCAACATGGCAGTGCCAGATTGCACACAGGCTCTGCAATGGCAGACCTGAGACACACTTTTACAGGCTGCTTCTGTGGGTGGCACAACCAGTGCTCCAAGCCAACAGCATCATTTGGTTTACAAGCCCTGGGCACACTTAGTGCACTGTACTAGGGTCTGACAAGTAAACCAAACCAGCCAATCATGGAATCACTAATCCACATATCAATTTACAATAGGGAGCGCATATGCACTTTAGCACTGATCAGCAGTGGTAAAGTACCCAGAGTCATAAAGCCAACAAAAACAGGTCAGACAAAATACAGGTGGAAGGCAAAATGTTTGGGGATGACCCTGCAAAAAGGGCCAAGTCCAACACATCTCAATCCCAAAAGATCATTATTCGGGCAAAAATTAACTGTGGTGAAGCCTGGGTAGGTCCCTTGGCTGGGACCCTATGCACCCTCTCAATGACGAATACTGCAGAGAGCCTGGAGGTTGCTACTTTAATTCGCAGCTAGTTCTCAATATATTTTGTGGCATTTATTCCTTCACCATTCTACAGGACCCTTATGACCTGAATATTATTCCACCTACTCCCCCATCTGCATCCAAGACTCAGAGTAGCTCCTTAACTTCCTTGAGGGTCTTATCAATGAAATCTGTTTGAGGGAGCAGGTCATGGAGAAAGTCCTCATTAGTTTTAATCCGGTCCATAGTTTATGTTTATCTTCGAGGAACAAATGGATATCTACTGCTAGTGTGCCAATTTTTGCTTCTAGCATTGTACGTGTATCCCCTATGGCTGCCGATATTTGTCTCAATTTGTTTGGCAGTGCTGTGCCATCTGCAGTGACCAATATGTCCAGAGAGCTTGCCAGGAAGAAGTCGTTGGGGAGTGTTCTGTGTTGAGTGTCTCCTGCAGCCCTGGGGGTGTCTCTTACCATGCAGTTTCTGCTCAGGGTTGCTATACTCAGAGGCCCTCCATTTTAGGCCCCCCTAAGATAGCCTCAACCTTCCAGACACCCATGGAAACTATCTGGATGTTCCGGGCCGGCACAAGAAGGAATGTTGCCGGAGTGGAGAGCTGTGCAATTATTTGACAAGTTTTTGATAACATATCCTGTGCTCCCCTCTGCCCAGGGCTGATTGAGGTCCCAGTCTCCTCTTCCTCTGTCGTAGGGGGAGCAGCGGGCAGACCCCCTCTCACTCATAGCTTACTTTGCCAGTGCCAGGCCTTCTGGGGCAGCTGGTTCCTCAGGCACACTACTCATGGGCCCAGCCTAACATCATAGGCTGCTCTGCTGCCTTCTTTCTGCTGTTTTGTCCCCGGGTCACGTCGTGGAATAATCAGGCCTCCTTCGAAGGGGAAACCTCCAGGTCGTTCCCTGACAGTCAACAGGCATGGTTGTACTCACAGCTACCTTCATGGAACCAGAGACCAGCCCCATTCAAAAGGAACGTATAGTTTACCTGTTGGTGTAGTTTTGCAGCTTGAAGAATTTTCTGGATTCACCTGCTGTGCATTATTCAGCCATCTAGTGGTTGGGTCCGAAATTGTACTATTTCTTCTCTTTTTTGTTGTTGTTTGTGGGCGTCGACATACCACCATTTGGTGTCCCTCTGTGGCGTCGACGTGCTTCCTCTGGAAGATCCCACCTTTGGTCACCATCTTCGGATTCTTTTTTCTTCTTCTGTATTTATTGTTCATTCTCTTTATATATTTCCTCCCGTCTCATCTTTTTTGGAGGAGAAGGGTGGGTTCGCTAGTGAATCCAGAACATTTTTCAAGCTGCAAAACTACACCAACAGGTAAGAAACTATAGGTTTTGCAGCGTGAATCTTTTCTGGACTCACATGCTGTGCATAGACTTTGTAGCGGTTTGCTCATCCTGTGGTGGTTGGGTGGAAGATGAGCGTTGGTTTGTGAATATATGTTGTAAGACCTTTTGTCCTACTTGCGCTTCTTTATTCATTTGAATGTTCACGCAGTAAGGCTTTGTGAACGTGTGCCCTGAAGACCATGTTGCTACTTGGCAAATATCTTGCATAAGAGTATTTGCAAGAAAAGAGACTATGGCTCCATTTTTCCTTGTTGAGTGAGCCCGTGGGGCTCCTTGTAATGCTTGACCTGCCTGTTTGTGGCATAAATATATGGCTTGTGCAATCCATCTTGAAATGGTATTTTTGGTCACTGGTCGTCCGAGAAAGCGGTTTGCAAATGATACAAAGAATTACTTTGTCTTTCTGTATTCCTTGGTTCATTCAATGTAATACATGACTGCTCTTCTGGCTCCAAGAGTGTGCAGTGCCCTTTCTGATATTTGTCTTCTTTGGTATAGGTGGAACTTGATACCACCTTTGGCATAAAGTGTGGAGGTGTTCTCATGACGATTCGGTCATTATGTATTTGGAAGTAGGGCTTTTGCAGTGTTAGCGCTTGTAATTCACTTACTCTACGTATTGTAATTGCAACTAAAAATGCAGTCTTTAGTGTGAGCATTTGTAGCGTTGCTTTGTGGAGTGGTTTGAATGGTGCTTTCATCATTTGAGCGAGCACTATATTAAGGTTCCATGCAGGTGCAGGCATCCTCTTTAAGGTGCTATTCTCTTTGCTCCTTCTAGAAATCTTTTGACCACATGGGATGTGAAAAAACTTTTCCCTGTTTTGCCTCTGGTATAAGCTAGAATTGCCACTAAGTGTACTTTTATAGATGTGTAGCTTAGTTTATTTTGTAGTAAATATGGTAGGTATTTTAAAAAAGTTGATTCCCTTGTGATCTTTTTTTAAAGTTGTTCCTTAAGGCACCATTGATAGAATCTTTTTCATTTTGCTGTGTAACACTTCCTTGTAGGTTTCCTGGCTTCTCGGAGCACTGCCATTGTGCTCTCTGGAAGTCGGAGGTGAGCAAATTCTAAGTACTCAGGATCCATGCTGCCAGACTTAGGCTCTCTGGTTCTGGGTGTAGTACCTTTCCATTTTGCATTGTTAAGAGGTCCTTTCTCTTTGGGAATCTGTGCATTGTTCCTCAAGTTATCCCCATTATCTGTGAGAACCAAGTTTGTCTGGCCCACTGAGGTGCTATAAGTATTAATGTTATATGGCTGAGCTTGCATTTGTTGATTACCCTGTGCCGTAGTGGTATTGGGGGGAAAGCGTAAGCCAATATCCCTGACCAGTCTATCCATAGCACTTTCCCTATGGAGTGTTTGCACGGTTACTTGGATGCGAAGTGTTGGCATTTTGCATTGTGGGGAGTTGCAAATAGGTCGATTTGCGGGGTTTCCCATTTCTTGAATATCTTTTGGATCTATGACTAATTAAATTCTCACTGATAGGATGCTGAAGTTGTCTGCTCAGCCCGTCAGCTTCCACGCTGTCCTTTCCTGGCAGATGGATTGCTAGTTGGTCTATTCTCCTTGGAATCTCCCATCTCCATCGTGTGCGTCTACGATAGCCAATATCTATATGGCATTGTATGAAACCAGTTTCATTTAGAACGAGGTCGCCCCCTTCAGTGAATCTATATATCTGTGGTCCAGATATATAGATGATGTGTTCTTCATTTGGACAGCCTGCAGTGAGGACATTTCCCAGTTTGTATCTTGGCTCAATCTCTGCGACATTAACATCAAGTTTACGGAGAATTGTAGTAACACCAAGGTTGAATTCTTAGATATTGTCATACAAACCAAAGATAACCTTCTGGAAGTGGAAAACTTTGTGAAGCCCACAGCACGCAACACCTTGTTGCACTTCGAGAGTTTTCATCCTCTCATGCAGAAGTCCAGCATACCTTTTGGGCAGTTCCTGCGATTGCGCAGGAACTGCACCAATGTTGTGGATTATGACACCCAGGCCATTGAAATGAAGGACAAATTCCTGGCCCGTGGTTATCCTAAGAGATTGGTGCGCGACAAACGAGCGAGGTTCTTCGATAGACAACATCTACTCACCCCTCAAGTCAAGAAGACCAATTCAAGGTTAGTGTTTGTAACCAGACACTCAACCTTAAATGAAAAGATTCGACATGCCATTAATTCCAACTGGCACATACTGAATGCTGTGAAAACCAAAGAAGCTCTCCTACCTAAACCACTTTTTCCATACAGGAAGAGCAAGAATCTTAAGGACCTCGTGGTACAATCCCGCATGCCTAATCAAACTAGTTCATACATCCAATCATCCATTTCGGGCCAGAAATTCCCTACGGGCAATTTCAAATGCATGTCTTGTACAGCATGTCAATTTGCCATTGAAACACAGGGATTTTGCTTCAATGCCATTAACATTCCATTACGAATTGTAAGACAACAAACATAATCTACCTCTTTCTGTGCCCCTGTAATCAAGGCTACGTGGGAGAAACATCGCGCACAATGGCCACTAGATTGACGGAACATAGATCGGCGATCCGCACACACAAAACACAGGCCCCATTGGTACAACACTACATGGACCAACAACATACCTCGGACGAGATACGTTGGCTCACTGTAGAAAAAATTCGGGTCAATGCCAATCCTCAAAGCACTAACATACGTAAATGCCGAGAGGTATTTTGGATATTTACTCTGAATACATACCTCAACGGGATGAACAGTGAGATCCCATGGGACCAGGTCATCAAACATAACCCAGGAAAACTTTTATCTATTGGGATTGGTTCACTTGTAAATATGATCTTTCCTTATTTCTATATGTGAAGGGCCCCATAGGGCTGACAAGGCCGGATCATATACTGTTTATGTAACTCTTGGATAATAGAGGATACCATTGATAATATCATATATAAGATACATAATGTCATTTTAGACATAATACTCATTGCAGAAACTCTCTTTCTCCTGGAATGCCATTCTAGACATATTTATTTCAAAATGGAAGTAGCAATTATATCCACACTGATTTGTCATTTATCTGTAAACATCTTTTTCCACATCGCACATTTGGTGTGTTCTGCCACACACCCGACCTAGCCCTCACAATGCATCCCAAGATGGTGTTCAGTCCGTATTCCAACTAGGGACGATGTGGTCCTACCTCTATTTTCTGTTTTTCTGGCAAGAACATACCACGTCATTGCGTGAGCTGCCATGCAGCCAATGGTTGCTATGATACATCTTCACATGGCGCCTAGCGCGCACTTCATCAAGAGACTAGGTAGTCCCATTTTTATCTTGCTCCTTCTCAAGGGACATATTACGTCATCGCGCCATCCGAGATATATCCGATGGCGCGCAAGATCTCCGGCGTCTAGCAGACGCGGGTAATATAAATTCCTTCTCACCTATTGGCCCCTTAGATACATCATTTTTAAAATACTAACGGATGGCCAAGGACGGTGCTGATTTTGCGTGCAGCCACGGCGTGCTCGTTCCCTGATGGCGGACCTCTGTTTCGTGTAGGTAAGATGGTACTACCTCTCGCACTTCTGTTTCTCGATCCCGTTAGCTTGAATATTTAGATCTTACTTATTGTTTTGACAGTTTCCTTCACACACCAGTTAGCAACGCGACAGTGTGCCAGAAGACTGCATAATCCTCTTTAAGCGCTCAAATCTACATCCTCTACATCCCACAGGTAAGCTATTTCCCCCGAGTACGGGAACCTCTGGATTATTGTTTTTATGACCTTTCTCGGCATCAGATTCCAAGCGTCTGAATTCATCCGTTTTTTTTCTGTTAGATTCCCATGTATCAACCCAAGCAAGGTAACCTCCGCATTAGTGAATGACACCATCGTATTCGAGCAATTTGCATAACATCCCTCCCTGTTCGCTTGCTGGTAAGCTCATAATAATCATCTTTCATGTTCCATTACCTTACCTTCACGCTTGCACCCAAATTAAGGGGGCATAATTAGGACTCTTTGCTCTATCCACCTTTCTTGTAGAGAGCAACGCTATACTGGAATATTAGCTAACCACATCTTTACTTGGCTGACCCTGAATAATCTAGATAATCTAGATAAGCATCTCTCCAGTGGGGACATATAGAATGTTAAGCACAATGCGCCTCCACCTATAGGACGCCGTTCTTTTTTACCTCTATTCTAGCGTTTTGGTGAAGGGGGTGAAGATTCAACATAGAATCAGCTCTGTGCCACATACATCACCGTTTAGATTTGGGCCAGAGTAGGAATAACAGGACAACTAACCTAGGTATGCTCCAATATCATGTTGTGTGTTATGAACATATTGTCTGGATCATCGTTTTTTTTTTACCTTTGACTTCCATCTTCCTAGGCTATTAAAATGTAATATATTTACATCTTTGTGTCTTTAAGACACACTAGGACTCTAATAGATACCCAAGGGATTGCAGCTCTTTCTACCACACATTAGAAAGCGAGATCGCGAATATGTGCTGGTACTTATGTTTTACTTTCCTATTTTAGATTTAAGTACCTACCAAAAAGGGTTTGCCTTGAACATTCATTTCAGACTTCTTAGGATCATAGATAAGGTATGACTTTTCCATTGTATATACACATGGTTCGATATCGAACCAATACATTGTAAACTTGTACAGTACAATCCCGGATACAAGCTAAAGCCAAAATTCTTTCTTTTAATACTTCACTGCTTGAAAGGTATCCCCTAACTGCTACACCTTTTGGTTTTGATCCTTATTTATCTTCTTTTGCTTGCATCGACATTTGATGGTGGTTTCATGTTACACTTATGGTATGTAATGCCCAGTTTAAACTCTGAGTGGCTTGCAAATAGTGCTTTTATTCTCTCCTAGTATTAAAACACAAAATCCTTTCCTTTCCATTTTTAATAAAATTGTGTAGGACCGCACTTGTCAAATCTAAACAAAAGTTTGAGATACATGCATCAGATTTTGTCTTTTTCATTCCTTAGGTCACATTTTTTTACAAAAACATGGCTTCCTGATGAAGGCACCCGGCCGAAACGCACGTAGGAACGAATTTTCATTAGCCATGCTAAAAACTGTATCTTATGATATGACAACTGTGTGTCTTAAGAACCTGAATAACTGAATGGTTGTTTTTTGAATACTATGATATTAAGAAATTGTATTGTGATTGTCAACTTCCCTGTTTGACACCTATGGATGAATTTAACTGAAAGAAAATTGTTAATTTTTTTTAATTGTTTTGTATTTATTACACTCCATAATTATTTATAAAAGCCCAAATAAAAAGATACTCAAACATAATCGGTTCACACAGATGTATTTGATGACATGTATCTAATGTATATTATCCATGCTTGGGTCCACTTCTAAGATTACCACTTCTAAATGATGATATTTACAACCTAAATATTTTCCCTGATTTAGGAACCTGTTTCAGGGGTACCCCTATTTTTTCATACGATTTCTGTTCCACCATGTCATCTCTTGATAACTGCCTGTGTGACAACCACTATATCCTCTCAACTCCCCGTTGTTTGTGACCATTGTTCTTGAAGCCATTCCTGGAATGGTCTGGTGTGCAGTCGAAGTTTGAGACTAAAATGCATGAAGCCATCATTCATAGCAGTTTCCCACTGTCCTCACTGTCAGAGCTTGCCCCTTGTGGTAAAGATGCATCTCCTTCAGTAGTGCTAATGTTCTTTTCCTGCTAGGGAATACCTTCTATTGTACTGTGTTAATTTCTGCCCCTAAGAACAACTCTCCTTGTTCTGGTTCTGGTGACTATTTGTCCCAGTGTATTGAGAAACCGAGTTGAACCAGTGTCTGTATGACTTACTGTATATGTTGTTTGCAGAGATTGTATGAGCTTGCTCTTACTAACAGTCGTCCAGGTACGGGTAAACATTAATTCCTTGCCTTCTTAGGTGGGCAACTACAGCAGCTAGGCATTTTGTGAAGACTCTTGGTGCTGATTTCAGTCCGAATGCTAGCACCTTGAATTGGTAGTGTGTTCTGTTGATCACAAATCTTAGTAGACCTTCGTGTTTTCTGTTCATGGGAATGTGCACATATGCATCCTTTAAGTCTATAGTTGACATGTAGTCTGCTGTTTGTTTCTGAGGTATTGCCTCTTGCAAAGTTGTCATCTTGAATTTTTGAGTCTTTATGAATTTGTTGAGGAACCTTAGGTCTAGTATTGGGCGTAAAGTTCAGTCTACCTCTGGAATGAGGAAGTATGTGGAGTAAATACCCTTATTCCTTTCCTTGTGTGGTACTTTCTCAATTGCCTCCTTGCTTAGAAGTTCTTGCGTTTCTTCGAGCAATTGTGATAGTTCCTTTACTTGAGGTTACGTAGTTTTTGACTCCGCTTCGTATCTAGCCGCCATTTTGTGTTCAGCCGCCATTTTGTGTTGCCTCACTCAGGCAGCACGGCGGACACGGTGTTTTTGTATTTTCAGCTGTCTACGTGTTCTTTGTGTCAAGTAAACCCTCTGCCCTTGTTTACGAAACTGATGTCAGGGTCTGGCCGAGTCTACTAATCTATGTCTAGGCTGATTGATCCCTGTCTCGACTGACTGGGTCCTACCATTCTTCTTGACTTCATTCTATTTGACTGACCTTCGCTATTCTCTTCGTGTATTCTCTTATTACATAAACTATCCTTTGAAGCATTCAAACATGTTCTACCACCTGCAAATTGAATTATGGGCACTAGTGTTGATTAACTTGAGGAGAGCACATGGGGTCTGAAAGGAGGGTGTGTTTTGACATTCAATAGCCTGTTTTCGAACTATTCCTATTCGTCAATTTTGTATGTTTTGGGAGTGGGCATTGTAAACATGTGTACTATAATAGATTGTGAGCCACGGAGTTAAGTGGCAGTCTCCTAAGAATCTACCTTCTGTAACTTCTTGGACAACTGTGCTTGGCTGCAGCTAATAAATCTGCTTTTCTACGCCTAACAGAGTGTCTCGTGTCTCTGTCTGACAAGGCAGGTGAACCTGGAGATTTTAGGCGTGCCCTGCGCCGCTGGGTCATTAAAGCCCGGTTCTCCATACTGAATGTACGTTGTTGCTTGGTTTTTTGTTTGGAGGTTGTTTTGAAAGCTCTATGCAGTAACCGTACTGTATTAAGTTTAATATCCATTTGTCTGAGGTGATTTCCTTCCACTCTTGGAGGAAGTATGTTAACCTGCCTCCTATTAGTGTAACATGTTGGAGGAATTGTTTACTTATAGGTCCATGATCTTGTTTTGTGCTTGTATCGTGCAGCACCCTCTTTGCTGTTCTTTGCAATTTTTGGAGTGAAGTCACTTGGAGGTGGCTTGTGGTCCCCCTCTTTGCGGCTGGCTTCTCCCTCGAGGGCACCCTTGAAAGGATTGCATTCCATGTTGGTAATGCCAATTTTGCTGTTGTTTTTTTTTTGATTTTTCAAAAACCTTTATTGTATAGAAGCACGGTACATCAGTACAATGAAATCGACCAATACAATGTCAAATGGTCATGCATATATACAGCACCTTCCCGTGCATATCAACAAGAAATGCGTCAGTTAGGAATTAACCTGAAAAGAACTCCCTCCCTCCCCATAAACAAATGTGCACACAGTGCTGAAGGTAATTGAAGACATCAGACGTCAATAGAACAATAAAAATAAGTTTGTTTTAACATAGTCACTTCATCATGTAGAGCACGCACAAGCCAAAATACATGAGGTTACAATAACATTTTGGAGATTCATATTACAACTCAGTGGGGCTATAACTTCCAGCCTTATCTCAGGTCTATAGATTCAGAGGGTGACATCTTTAGCATGTTTAGAATAATCATGTCACCTGCGATATATGCTTGCGTACGTTTAGGCGTAATATCGCAGCATTGTCATTATATGGGGGTTCCCGCCACCAGTACTCCCTACACCTTCCAGTTCCTCCTCCTCGTTTGCTTGCTGCTGGAGAAGATAGGACGTTAGAGGGCTCCATGTTTTTTCGGGCGTGATCCGAGTAGCAGTAGCTCCGCATATGAATGTAGCTGGTCCAGGCTTTGAACTTGGGGGCACGTCCCCTCCCCCACCTGCATGCCACTTGTCGTTTAGCCAATAGTAAACTCATTGCCAAAATCTTTTCATGTACAGTTACTGTGCCCTGCGTCAGGCCCAGCAGGGCCAGGAGTGGACACAGAACTATTGTAATTCCTAACATATCAGAGAGTCCTGTAAAGACTAGCGTCCAGTACTCTGCAACCTTGGGGCATGTCCACGTTAGGTGTGCGAAATCCGCTCCTCCTGTACCACACCGGGCACAGCAATTGGTTTCCCGCAGGTGGAACCTATGTAATCTAACAGGGGGATGGTAGAGGCGATGCAAGAATTTGAAATGTATGAGGCGTAATCTATTATTGCTTGTGATTGCGTTTGTTTGTGTGCAACTAGCTTCCCATTGCTCATCCGTTAATGGTATTTCGAGGTCTTTGTCCCATTCAAGCCGAGTACGTAAGGATGTCGCCTGTGGTGTTTTGCACATGTTTATAGAGTAATGATATTACATGTTGCGGGGCCTCTGTCTGTAGTAGTGCATCTAGGGGCGCGAGGGTGTCAGGCTCGTCTGGGAAGGAGGGGGTGATAGCATGGACACTTTACCGAAGCCGGGTGTACAAGAAGGTGTCCATTGTTGAAGGTGAAAGCTCCCCAAAGAATTGGTCCATTGTACGGAACTGGCCATGTACATACAAGTCCCCCCCATGTGCGGCCTAGTAACATCTTACGGCAAATCGCTTCACAAGTGACCTGCAGACGGGAATCGTTGAGCAAGGGCAGCCGAGGGGAGTATAGGAGTGGACTCCCCACAGCCTGGGCAATGCGTTTCCATGCCGCAGCTGTACAGTCCACCGTCGACGGATCACGCTCCCTTACTCCCACACATGTAAATATATAACTAGATATGTTCATAGGGGTCATGTGGCCATCTTCCACCGCCAAGTGTGCCATATATGGTGGTGGGTGAAACCAATACGTGGCGAAATGGGCCTGCGCACAATCATAATAACGTTAGAAGTTGGGGACTTCAAAATCCCCCTGGTGGTATGGCAGCATCCTTGTACTAAGACTAAGCCGTGCATGTTTCCCGCCCCAAATAAGTTGCGTTAATTGGGTCTTAAGTGTGCGGAAGAAGGACCTTCCAGGGTTGTATGGGATATTGGTAAACAGATACAATAATTTCGGCAATAGCCCCATCTTAATGAGGGAGATGCGGCCTGCCATGGAAAGTGGGAGATGTATCCATTTGGTGAACCTGTCTGTAATTTTGTCTATTGTTGTCCCATAGTTAGCTCTCATCAAAGCTTCCCTCTGCCGTGTAATTCGTATACCCAGGTATTTCAGTTCGTCCAGCTCCCATACAAGGGGGTAGTCTAGCTGGTGCGGTTGCATTTTATCTGTAAGGAGGAAGGCTGCAGATTTGGCCCAGTTAATCTGTACCCCAGCGATGCCTCCAAATTTCGAGATTTCACGCAGTACGGGATTCAGATTTATTGGGGTTTCTGAATGTATAGTGTCATGTCGTCAGCGTAGAGTGAAATGAGTAACTGTCGGGCAGGGTAGATGAGTGCTCGGTGATTATGATGTTGCCGTAGCTTCGCCGCTAAAGTCTCAATACCTATCGCAAAAAGGATGGGAGATAGTGGGCATCCTTGGCGTGTGCCTCTATGAATATTAAATGGGGAACATCTGGATCCATTCAGTAATACCGCAGCTGTCGGTTGGCTATATTATAACTGTACCCAATTTAGGAAACTGAAAGGCATGCCTATACGTGCGTTCCCAGCAGATAGTCCTACTCCAGCGAATCAAACGCCTTTGTGGCGTCAAGAAATACCGCCACTGCTTCGCAGTTTGGGTCAATATCCTGCAGTACTGCATGAAGGGTGAGTAAGTCATGTGACGTTGCATGATTTGGAACAAACCCGGCCTGATCCGGGAGAACCAGGCGCTCCATCAAGAGATTGAGACGCATGGCCAAGACTTTCGCGTCGCAGTTTAGTAAGGACCAATGGGTGGTAAGAATTACACTGCGTAGGAGTTTTACCAGGCTTAAGCAGTGAAGTTATCAGGGCTTCCCGCATAGTGCAGGGAAGACCCCCTTCTTCCAATGCAGCATAAAAAACTTTTTAATATGGGAGCTAGCAGGGGAGCATAGGCTTTACAGAATTCAATCGGGAGGCCTTCTGAGCCTGAGGCCCGGCCAGAGTTCATCTTCATGATGGCCTCCGTAATCTCATCTAGCTCCAATTCCAGGTCCAGAAACTTTTGTTGGGTATCTCCTAACCAGGCGAGCGCGTCATCGTCAAAATAAGTAGTTAAGTCAAGCGGCGCGTCTCTGTGGGAGGAAAATAGTGTCATAATAATCCCGAAAAGTTCAGAGTTGGTCTGGAAGATTCCTGTGTGTGTTTCCCTGGGCATCCTGTATTGCGGTAACATAATTAGCAAAGTTAGGGGGCTTAATTGCGGTCGCTAGCGCCTTCCTGGGGCGGTCACCCTCCTCATAGATGCGCGCTGCATGCGGCTTTCCGTGAAATTTACATTCCCTGTCTGCAATTGTCTCATATTCAGTGAGTTTGTCCCGCATGTGGGCCTTGGTCACTTCATCATTCGGACCATGAGTAAGTGTGTGTTCCAACTCTCGCAATTCAGTTTCCAACATGAGATCACCTCGCAGGGATTTGAGAATTCCACCCCCCTTGGCAATGCACCACCCCCTTACAGTAACCTTAAAGGCCTCCCACACCGTTGTAATACTAGATACGGAAGTCAAGTTGCGGTCAAAGAAGTCCTAGATGTCTTGCTCTAATTCAGCCTTAAACACAGAGTCGCAAAGGTGAGAGGGGTTAAGACGCCAGCTCAAATATGGGGAGCAGTCCAGGGAAATTTGAAGTTCCACAGTGACTGAGGAGTGGTCTGAGAAAGTGCTGGGCAAATGAGTTGCCTGGGTCAGCCAATGCGCGATCCCCGTCGACACAAACACATTATCTAGTCGAGCCTAGTTGGAGTGAACTGCCGAGTAGTGGGTGCCCTCTCTGAGTCCAGGATGCATGTATCTCCAAGTGTCTATCAGGCAGTTAGTATCTACAATATCGCATAGTGTCCGCTGTGTATTAGTGTAGAGTGCTGGTAGGGTTCGGGACCTGTCCATCGGAGGCTGTAAGGCAGTATTGAAATCTCCCCCCAGGATGACATATGTGATGCCAAGTGCTTGAATCTTGCCCCACAGTAAGAGTAGAGCATTGGGATTATCAGTGTTAGGGCCATAGTAACTGGCAAATAGTACTTGATGAGAGAGCAGTCACCCCCCATAGCAGGCTAAACCTGCCGCCTGTGTCAGATTCCATACCTTTGGGCGTGAAAGCCACCCCACGTTTAATCAAAATGGTCACTCCCTTAGAGTAAGTAGAGTAGGACGAAAAACTACGACATGAAGCCCATCTAGACGCGAATTGAGGGGTGCCACTGGGCGATAAATGTGTTTCCTGCAGGAGGGCAATGTTTATCCCATGTCTGTCTAGGTACCCTAAGATCTGTCTGCGCTTCCTAGGATCATTGAGGCCCGAACATTCCATGAAGACACTTTGATGGTTCGGAGTGCTTGCGCCTCACCTACTGATCCCATGACAATAAATGGTGGGTGTTCGGCGCAGCTTCCAGCGAGGCCGGCCACCAGGAGTCGTCACAGGTGGAGGGGGTGGATCAGAGGATGAGGACCTTCGTCTTGTCAGAGTTCAGTTTCAGGCGACTGTTCTTCATCCATTCAGCGACGGCCTTCATTCCTTCGTGGTAGTTGGTTTTGACGGTGGCGGGGTCCTTGGTGAGGAAGAGGATCAGCTGGGTGTCATCGTATGAGATGTTGTTGAGGTCATGCGATCGGACGATGTTGGCGAGCGGTATCATGTACACATTGAAGAGGGTCGGACTGAGGGATGATCCTTGGGGTACGCCCCAGGTGATCTTGGTGGCTTCGGATTGGAATGGAGGGAGGCGGACTCTCTGGGTTCTGTCGGTGTGGAAGGAGGTGATCCAGTCCAGGGCTTTGTCGTAGATCCCTGCGTTGTGGAGGCGCATGCGTAGGGTGTGGTGGCAGATGGTGTCGAAGGCGGCCGAGAGTCTAGGAGGAGAGCGGCCGTGGTTTTGCTGTTGCCCAGCATGGTCCCGATGTCATCGGTGGCAGCGATGAGGCGGTTTTGGTGCTGTGATTGCTGAGGAATCCGGATTGGGACGAGTCCAGGGTGTGGTTCTCGTCGAGGAAGCGGGTCAGTTGTTTGTTGACGATCCTCTTGATGACTTTCACTAGGAACAGGAGCAGGGAGATGATCCGGAAGTTCTTGAGGTCCTTGGGGTCTGCCTTGGGTTTCTTGAGTAGGGTGTTGATCTCAGCGTGTTTCCAGCTCTCCTGGAAGATGGCGGTCTCGAAGGAGTTGTTGAAGATCTTCCGGAGTTTGGGTGCGATAACAGAGCTCGCTTTGTTGAAGATGTGGTGAGGGCAGGGGTTTGACGGTGAGCCAGAGTGGATGGTGTTCATGGTTTTGATGGTGTCTTCGTCGTTGACGAGGTTCCAGGAGAGCAGGAGGCCGGTGTGATTGGGGGAGGTGAGTCTGGGGTGGCGGTGGCAGTCGGGGGTCTGAGGTTGAAGCTGTCGTGAATGTCTGATCTTGCGGGGAAGAAGGTGGCTAGAGAGTCACAGAGGTCTTGTGACGGCAGGATGTCGCTGGAGCTGGCGAGTTCCTTCACGATGTTGAAGAGCTCTTTGCTGTTGTGTGCGATGATGTTGATGCGTTCCTTGAAGGAGGTACTTTTGGCGGTTCAAATGAGTTGGTGGTGCCTGCGGCTGGTGTTCTTGAGGGCTGCGTGGTTGTCTGGTGTTTATTTGTGGCGCCACTTCTTCTCGAGACTTCGGCAGGTCTGCTTGGATGCCTGGAGGTCGGTGGTAAACCAGATGGCTCTTCTGTTGGTGCATCTGTTTGAGGGTTTCTTGATCGGGCAAGAGTGTTGGCGCAGTTGTCGATCCATTGCCTAAGGTTACGGGCGGCCGTGTCGGTGTGGTCGGCCGGTGGGTCTCGGGCGAGGGTGGTGATTAGCTGGTCTTCGGTTACCTTGTTCCAGCTGCGGAGGGGGATTTGTTGCGGGTGGTTGTGTGCTGTGTTTTTCTCAAAGGAGAAGTTGATTCAGTGGTTGTCGGTCTAGTGGATTTCGGTGGTGTGGCTGAAGGTGATGTGATTGCCGGCGGAAAAAATGGGGACAAGCGTGTGTCCGGCAGAGTGAGTGGGTGTTGTGACGAGCTGTAGAGTCCGAGGTAGGTGAGATTGTCGAGCAGGGCGGTGGAGTTGCTGTCATTGGCATTCTTTAGGTGGACGTTCAGGTCTTCGAGGAGAATGTAGTCTGTGGAGGCCAGGGCGTGCGAGCTGACTATGTCGGTGATGGAGTCGCTGAACCGTGGCCGGGGACCGGGTGGTCTGTAGATGGGGGTTCCCCTGAGGGTTGTGTTGGGATGTAGAAGTGCAGGTGTTCGGCGGTTCGGAGGGTGTCATCAGTGCTGGTCAAGATTCTGAGGGTATTCTTGTGGACGATGGCGATTTCTCCTCCCGGTCTGTTGGTGCGGTCCCTGCGGGTGATCTTGTAGCCATCCCGGATGGCTATGGCAATGTCAGGCGCCGATGAGGGGTTTTACCAGGTCTCCGTCAGGAATGCAACGTCTGGGGAGGATGAGTCGAGAAGGTTCCGGAGTTCGACGGCGTGTTGATTAGTATGCATCTGAGGTGGTTGTGGTCTGCCCTGGTGGGAGGATCAGAACGTGCAGGTCTTAGCTGGCTGGTGAAGCTGCAGGTTCGGCAGGTGAAAGGTCCGTGGTTAAGCTTCGGGGTGGCCTGGAAGCAGTTGTTAGTTCGGCCGGGGTTGAGTGCGTGGAGGAATTTGGCATCGTAGCGGTGTCGGGTGTTGTGGCTCTCGCGGGGGCCAGGGGTTTTGGCGCTGGGCGCAGTCTAGGCACGGATGGGCACAGACGGGCTTGCCTTCGGCGCGCCCAAGGCGTGACCACGCAGTGGCCATCATAAGAAGGGGAAGTGGGAGGGAGGAGCAGCTGGGAGGCGGAAGCGGGGATCGAATGGGCGAACGAGGGGGCGGGGCCGCAGGTGCAGGAAGGGGAAGTGGCAAGATGCCAAAATCGAATCAGGGAGAGCTCCAGAGGAAGCAGTGAGAAAGTAGAGAAAATACAGTGAAAGTAGGATAGTGATAGAGTAATAGGGTTAAAAAGCAAAGAAATACAGCAAAAGAAATACAGCAGGTGAAAAAAGTGAGAAAGCGGCAGAAGGGGCGGATCGGAGGCAGAGGGCTGGCGCGAACTCACGGCAGCAGCAGGGGCGAAAAACGGGTGCACTCAGATGGAGCTGTGCGGCGAGGGGAGCGACCTGCCTGTAACCAGGGTCAAGGGTCGTGGGCGTGGTATAAATGATATATTTGGTATTGATCAATTGCTCTTGAACTCATCTTCAGAAAACTAGGTAGCACCTTTAAGGAGTGTCCAGAAAGGCTTAGCAATCATTCATTGTTTAAGACTGAATCGTATTCCTTGGATCAGGTCCAGTTTGGTATTAAGCAAGACCACACAAAAGAAACATGTTCCCATTCACACTTTCTGTAAACGGTTATATGAGACAACAGGTGCTTAAAGACAGTTATGCAACACAAAAAACTGAAATGCTAAGCAGTCAGTATTTGCTTATATTGCCTTTAAATATGATTTTAACACCACAAATAGGATTGTCAAACTGAATAAGATATGGAATTACTGTCAGGCAATGCCACAATCTTTCATCTTACATATGATTTCACACATTCCTTTTACTGGATTCTAATCCCAGCAATTTCCTAGAGGAATGAACACCCCAAATCTCCTCTATATATAGCTAAAGCTGTCCGAGGTTCAATCCACAACTTCAAAAACATTTTAAATAGACATCACAAGATGCATTTGTAGTTTAAAGGTCATATTTATTAGGAGATTAAGAGTTGTATTATACAGGGTCTATAAATACGGCACAGCTGACTTTATTCACAGTCAGACATACATATAGCCTCTGCCAATTTATTTTGTGGACACCCTCGTTCTTTTGTTCCATGAAAAGTTTGCTCCATAAGACTTCGATTTTGGTTTCAGAGTCCTCCTCTCTTCAACTTCGTACCTCCAGCCTGAAAAATCACACAAAGCGAAACAAGAAAAATAAATTAAAACATAAGATAAAAGTACTATGTTGCATTGTAAAATAGTTCCAAACATGGCAAAAAGTATCTGCAGTCACACAAATATTCATTACTGTTGCTTTAGAACCACGGACAAAGTGAATTAATAAGGAAAATATTCACAGACAAACAGGAAGAACCTCACTCGAAATATGCATAGAAAACACTGAACAAAAACTCAGAGGACCTAATAAGATATAATATTTATATCAATGTGCTGATGACAAAGGCACATTCCCCCTAAACAATTCATGAATATCTAGCATGGAGTGCATCGATTCCATGTGGCAATCATCTACAAAAATGCCATTATCATCATTTGTACTTTTGTGTAAGAGGCATATTAGGAGCATTACATCAGGATGGAACCAGAGCGGTTGCTGAGTGGTTGAATGAGAACTAATGGCCCTGGGAGGAGGACCATTCTGTGTAGAGCAAGAAGAGGAGAAAGGATGGTAGGATCAAAGCAGAGAGAATCAATAATGAGAGAACAGACTTCGTGACAATTATCGAACAGATTAGGTGACATGATAAAATAATGCCTTCATTTAAATGTTTCCTCTAATCAACACCTACTGAAAAACTACAATGGGCGCGGTTTTTAAAGTGGATGATTTATTCTCTCTTAAACAGTGGTTTCTCAAATTATAGACGATTAGGTTCTTGTATGGGGCTTGTTTAGCACTGTTTTCGTTTAGAATCTCTCTGGTATTTGTACTTTTTCACAATCAATATGCATAAACGCAAACAATTGTAGACGTGCAGCTTTCTAATACAATCAGCCTAGTGCAAACTCCTACCACCCACATAACGAGAACTCAAACTTCACCATATAGGCAAACTTTCACAGCTGTGGTCTAGCAGGCCAATGGTAAGGAGCCCACGTTGTACATCTAAAAAGTATTCATTAATCCATTACACGTGGTAGCCACGCTGGGTCTTTTGTAAGCTATACATGATGTTGTTCCTGCTTGTTTTTATTGAGAAGAATATTAATCCAAGTTATATACTCTTATAAATGCTCTTTAGCACCAATTTATGTTTCTTGATGCTTAGAAGCAGCTGGTAGTTAGCTACACATTTCTATAAAAGAACAGATCTTAGCCTTCCAGCAAATTACAGACCCACTGCACCATACTATTTTTGGTTAAAATAATGGAGAAAAGGGTAGTTGGCAAATTTAGAAATCCATAGAAAGAAAGAAAATTCCCTCCTCTTTGAAAACCAATCAAGATTCCATCCACTTAGGGGGAATGGATACTGCTGTACTAGATAGCATGTTTAGTTGCTGAAACTACTTGATGAGGGGTGATATGCTGTCATGGTCCTCTTTGATTATTTTTGGCTTCCTTTGATACTGTGAGCTTCGGGCTGCTGTTTAACCCCTTGGCTGCGGGGCCGATTCCCTCGCTGTGCTGGGGGGGGGGGGGGAGGGGCGCGCACAGCGCCCCGATGCTCATGACGAGCTCAGCTCGTCATGAGCCACGTTTCTCGTGTGCTCATGACGAGTTGAGCTCGTCATGACTACGTCCGTTCCTTAGAACACCCAGCACAGCAGGGGAATTAGCCCCGCACCTGAGCGTTCCAACAGTCATGACGAGCTCAGCTCGTCATGAGCACACGAGAACCGTGGCTCATGACGAGCTGTGCTCGTCATGAGCGTCGGAGGGGTTAACTGGATGGATAAAGGATGGGACATGTGAGGCAAGCCCTGACCTGGTTGTCCTCATTTCTGTTTAATCATAATGCCCAGGGTCCAGATGGAGGCTCTTTGACTCCCTCGCACACTGCGGCGTTCCCCAGGGTGTAATCAGCTCATGCCTACTGTTTAAATCATCCATTCTCACACTACCACAGATTATTGCAGTACATGGTACCAGATATACGCTGAGGATACACAAAATGTTGGATCTGCTGAGGCAATCCAATAATACGGTTTCTATCAGGCTATGAATAGTGAAACACTAAAAATACAAATACCGACATTTCTCCACTGCAGTATTTATTGACAATGCACCAAGCCCCTTTGTAAATGCGCCCTTAAAATAACCTTTCAATGCATTGGTTTTCCAATCAGAATAAAAAGGATAAGACACAAACTCAAGAGGCAGTGAGGACTACTCTTTATGGAGAGAGATGAAACCGCTCTAAACATACACAATTCATTTAGGACTAGCTGCAGACACACAGAGCACTGCCAGCCTCTTATCTCTAATCTTTCTCCAGCAAATCAAACTCCATCTCTGGGGCTGGTCATGTATAGGAGGCATAAGACAAACGACTTGCCTCTTGGATCAGTCATAAAATGTGCATCAAGGCAGATGCAAATTTCGATCCTAACTTCCAAGCTTGACAAAGAGAGTGACACTAGGCAATTACTTTTCTCCACTGTGCATCCTTTCCCACGATTGCCACATTTGAGAGCAATTTGAAATTGTTACGGGTGCACACTGTATACCATCCGCTTAAGTATGGCTTGATAGACACTATTGTTACATAAAAAGCTTATATAAAAAGGAGCAAGACAACGGACTTGCCTCGATTTATTAATAAAATTGTCACAGCAGAAAGGGTGTGGTTCACAATTTTAAATAAAGGCCGTTTACAGCAGGGATTATAATCTAAGGTACTAAAGTGAAAAAAACACAAATATGCTTTATGTAAAGGTTCGTACCCCAGCTATAAAGTGTCAGTCCCTGACTTTTGCAGAAGAGCAGAAGGCAAGGTTGAGCCAATAATTATTCTCTTAAGCCTCCATGGCTCTGCCTTTTCAGACAGGATGCAACAAAGAAGGGGCTGCCTCACTGTTGCTGCCCTATTGGAGCTAGCTTGTTAACATGCTTTCATATTAGGTGTATAGTTCAGTCAGCTGTGAGCGTGGTTTGGCAGCATGTGCGTGGTCTGTTTCATAGTGTAGGCTACGATCACAATGACTCGTCTTCAGAAACAATTACGCATATTGACAACCTCGCCAATAACCTTCTGCGGGCCATACTCCATCATCCCTACTCCATCATCCCTCCCCCATCATCCCTCCCCCTACTGAGGTTGGTGGACAAAGGCTAAAAAGCAAGGGTTGTTTCACAAGATTTTATGTGTGAAACAAGTACTTTTTTTAAGTAGAGTAGGCCCTTTGTAAAATGTTAACAGACAGCTGACAAGGGCTACATATCATGCATAACCCCCTCCAGCCAAATTTGGCATTTTAGTCAACAGCACCTTGCATGCTGGGGCTTTGATCCCATAATGAAGCCCCACAATGCAACACGCTGTTGGCTCAAAACAAATAGGTGATAGTATCCTATGTAATAGTGCCTAAGCACAGAATTGTGAAATGGAAAATACAATGTTGTTCCTGGCTTTCTGGCTTTTTTTACTTGAAGGCAATAATGAGTTAAACAAGATTGCTTTTCAGATACAAAACACGTTATCTCCTATCAATGGGATAACATTAACCTCATTGGAATACCAGCTTGCCAAAAATACCTATTTACTAGAAGAATGCCAGCATCAGCAAGTTAGAGTGTCTAGAGACATAGAAAAGAAAATGATTGACTTCACCCCTCTTCTCCAGACAATACTCGCGGGCGGACAGAGGGAGTCAGGGGGAAAGATATTTGCATGATTTAGGTGTTGGCGCTTGCACAACACCACTGTGAATTTGATGCACCCTACCTCCACCAAGTGCAGCACATGCTGCAGGTGATGCTCCCTTGAGGGCCGCCAGTGGCCAAGAACTTGCCGATCAGTCTTACACGCTCCATTAAGTTACTTTCAGCACAGTAAGGACTTTACGCACAAGGCCAGTAGACTCAGCTCACATTTTGCTGGGCCATGCAGTGGAGAGTACCCTTGCAGTTCAGCATGGTATAAGGAATCTATCAAAATATACAACATGCATTTCAGAATACTTTTTCAGTGCATAATCTTTTTCGTGCAACAGCAGCAGGAAAGGGGAGGGGGGGGGGGGTTCTCCATCTCAGCAATGGGAGTTCGGTATTTGTGGGCTATCTTTCGGGAAAATGCACTTAGACCCGGTCAGTACCGCCCTCTGCTTGTTGGTTTAAAACATGCGTACTGACAACCTTCTCTCGCCTTAGCATATTCATATTAAAGTCGGAACCAAAAAGAACCAATTAAAAAATATATTTTGTGTTTCCCCGTCCCATTTTACTTGCAGAGTTCTGCTTTTTACTCCCGATATTTTTGCTATTCAGAATTAGTTACCACAAAATATTTGTATTCTAAAGTAATTTAACCGAAATTAAAACGTCGCAAAAAATATCAATCTGTCTTTGTGTTGGGTGAAACTTTTGTACCTAAAAAGCAAGAGCAGGAACAGAAAAACAAACAGATTTTGTGAATTGAAATTGAATGTTATTTCCTAGCCCGAAGACACATCATTGTATAAATCTGAGCAGGTGAATAGATTAAACATGAATGTATAAGGAAGACCGCCACAATATTTAAAAGTATCTCATTATTATTATTTTATTTAGTATCCTTCTGGTAAACTTAACTATAATTGTGGCAGAGATTCTTTATGAAGAACCTGACAAACTTTACATGGCACAATGAATCTAAGATAACAAATGCAGGCATACCAGTCTTCGTTAACAGTGAAGACAATGTATCAATTATATTGAACAAGGATTCGCAAAGGTAATTGGCACTTTGACAATAGTTTGTTAGTTGTCAGTATTCTTTTTTTTCAAATGCAGCACACGCATTAGTAACGCCAAAAGCAGCTGTTGGCCATCTGGGCCTGCAATTTTTCAGGTGGGCAATCATATAAATAGCACTCTAACAAGTCTGCACATTATTTTCTATATTTCCAATATGGCCTCCCACGCTGTGCCAAGACGAAATTTGTCAGACATCTTGGAAGTATAGAATGCACATTTCCAAGATATCCTGCTGCAGCAGCACGTTTCAACTATATGCAACGTTGGCAATACTAATGCAGCTGTACAGGCACTACAAAGCCAACAGTGGCACTGGCAAATGGCAGGTCAGAAAGAGGGAGGTGGGGAGTGGAGCAAGAGAGAAACTTAGCAGGACACTGTGATGGAGACAATAATATTGAGGCAGTGGGGGTGGGAGAAGGATTAACAGAGGTAAAAGTCGTGAATCATTGAGGTGGTGGGAGACAGAAAAAGAGAGGAGGTGGGGAGATGAAAAGAAAAGGCATGAGAGAGGAGTAGAACATGCACATGGCACAGAAAAAAGGCAAAAGAAAACCATTTAACTAATGTCAGCAGTGTAAGGATACACTCAATCAACCACAAAGAAGGGTGAAGCCTAAAAGCTGCAGGGGTGAGCCAAATGGAGAAATAGTGAAGAAAGCCATTGATTCAGGAGCAAGAAAGTGATTGGGATAAGAAAACATCAAAACGTGAGAAAGCCCAGACCCAAAGCCCTCTCTAAGTATATGTTTGAGTAATGGTTCCAGTGCTGTCTGCAATAAACAGCTAAAGCTGCATGTAGCAAGACCACAAAACTATCAGATTGGTAAAATGCAGATCCAAATGGTTTTAAAGAGTTGTAGGACGGAACCACGCATGCAATTATATTGCATGTCTTAACAACGCGGTCTTTACTACGACCATGTCTTTACCACGCAAGCATTTACAAAGAATTTTGTTGTAAAGGCATGATTGGAAAAGGCATGCATGGTAAAGAATACACCCCAGCACTGATGGAGCGAGATAGAAAACAAAATTTTGTTTAAACTCGCAAAGTCACATTTCCATAACATGAATAAAATTATTAATGATTTGTGATATGTCGTGCTAATACAACCTAGATTAAACTTTACACGTGGGGGGACTAACATGTGTGCTCATAAACGTGCATAAATGTTGCATCTTTTTGTTCGTGCAAAATAATAAAATAATTTATTGTTTTCGTTTTTGTCATTACTAACTGCTGCATATTTAAAATAAGCATGTGCTTGTTTTGCTTTTCCTTGTCTGTGTAATGTCATTTCTACTATTCTAGGTGCATATGGGTCTCATTGAAAACCGGAGACTGGTAAATATAAACGCTGCTTTATTTGTTTGCAATGGCTAGGTAACATTTGGATTAATCGGGTGGGTTAATTATTTAGTAAACCATGGGGTGGATACAGAATATACTTTATTTCTTACATTAATACTTTTCTTGTGTTTGTTTTATACTAGAAATCATAAGTTGCCTGCTTTTGAGGCCTAGCTATTTGAGCCGCAAAATGAGAGTTGAACTATAATTCTGCAGAAAGTCACGAGACGCCCATTCTGAATTAAAACGTTTATTGAAGATGCATTCACAAAGCAAAAACTGATGAGCTGACATCATTCTGTCGGACATGGCCAAGGTCGAAAGTGAACTTTTTGTCAGTCCTTAACTTGGCATCCGCGGAAGTTGCACCGTAAGACTATGGAAGCTGCGAGGATGACTTAAAACAAAGTTGCAATCGCAGGAAGCCTCTGGCTTCACGTGGAAGAGACAATGGTCTTTGTAAGACATGATTTTGTGGAACTTTTTAAGAATCGGGTGACATGTCACTTGTCACTCTCAGCCAATGGGACGTCGAGTATTTCTGAAAACTTTCCTTTGCTAGTTTAGTTAGCGTAGAAAGGTATAAAAAGTCATGCCCTTAGGGTTGGGCTGGCTGCTGCTTTCTGACTTTCCGATGAGGGTGATGTGCTGCTGGACTTTGCGTGGAGCACGTAAGAATCCTCAAAGATCTTTACTTTAATTTCTGTCTATTTAGCTCAGTTAGGAAAATATGTTTTAGAAATGCTAAACTTTATATAATTCTTTGAAGTTAATTCAATTGCTTAAATTGTATTTTTCTTATTTCTTACCATCATGCTTGCTTTATTGCAAATAAATTTCATTTATAAGACTTACAACATATATACCATAATTTAGAAAATAAAATCTTACTTTTAACAAACAAGCTGGTCTTGGTTATTTAGAAGTATAGGTTACCATTAGCTAGATCACGTCGCCTATGGTGGTCGTTTAAATGATTGGGTTTTATTCTAATGACAATATTCTTTCTGCAAATGTATAAATATGTATATAGTGTGTAGATAATGTGTATATAGATTTATTCTGACCACCTGATTCAGTAGGCCCAAAATATATCAGGTTCATAAATGGGTCCATATTTAGTATAGAATTTTGTTTATAGGTTATGAAGTTGGGTAGCGTAGTTTATGATATATTTTCTATAGCCCGCTGGATCAATTATCTGGTAGCAGAAATTGATGGTTGCTAAGCGGTAACCAAGGTAACATGTTGGTTGCTAAGGATTGCGTCATGGTATGAAAATAGGATCAATGTTTTAACACTCGTTAAGTTCGTTTTTCGTGCCTATCTGTAAGCTATACCGGTATAGATTGTGTGGCGAGAAATTAGTCACGCAAGCCATCTGTTCGTTTGTAGTGATATCGCCGAGTATCACAAGAGGTATCGCCGTGTACCATAGTGTTGTCGCCGAGCAGCACAGTTTTAGGGCTAGGTCTGATTCTTGTATAGTGAGGATTTTCTAAGAAATCAAAGCAGCATGAGAATAGGGACAAAGCGCCTTCCATAAAACTCACTGTGATGAGAGTATTAGTTATATCCGAGCTTGAATGAAGGGTAAAATTAGCGTCGGTGCATGATTATCTATAAACAGGTTAGAGTCCTGTACGGGTACATGTTTCATATCTATAAACAGGTGAGAGCCCTGTACGGATAACGTCGTTATTTTGCTAACGGTGCATGATTTCTATAAACAGGTGAGAGTCCTGTACGGATTTCGTGTGTGTTTGAATTTAGGGAATTTTCCGTGTAAAAGTGCGAGTTTGAATTGTATTTTATGTTCAAGTGGAACTCTTAGAACTTTCACTTCGCGGTGGGTTCAGAGCAAAGCGAGTTCATAATTATACGTGTTAGAAGGGTGGGGTAAGGTTACTCTACTGACAATTGAATATTATCCTTAGTGTGAATAGCGCCGTCTATTCCGAAGTGTGGATACTTGAATGTATGTAAACTATCCTAATTAGTGAAACGAACAGATGTTGTCTTTATAAGTCATTGTTAAGAATTAATTTACACTGAAAAGTGTTCTTAAAATGGCGCTGTGAAAAGATTTTGTGAAGGAGGGGTAAGCGCCAGGAGTGAGAAGCGAGAAACCGCAGCTGCTGTGTACGTCACAGAGCCGCGCTGGGATTGGGTGACCTACGTCACAAGCTGTATTCTGATTGGCTCCTGAGTCTCTGACGGCCTGTGAGCTGATTGGTCCTTAGGAAAATCTCCAAAATTATTGGTTGAGCAGGAAACTGACGTAACTCAACTGCCATTGGCTTGTTGGTGTGTTTCGCGCACGGATTGGTTGTTTTGCGGAACAATCCCGGAAATATTTTACGAACGATTTTGTGAATTGAATTTAACTTTTAAAAATGAGTTATCATTTTAAACATGTTGAGAAAAAGACAACATTGTTTCAGAAATTTAAGAATTTATTTTCACCTGACAAGAAAATCGAAACGCGAGGTGGTAAACTACTTCATAAGTATAAAACACCTGCAGCGTACATGGAAGGTGAATACGGATATCATACTGTCTTATGGTTCGACAGTTGGAAACGTTATACTAAAAACGATGGTGTTTTGGCTTGGCCTGATGATGGTTCATTTAATGTAAGAGTTTTAAGAAACTTACGAGAGAAAATGAATGCTCTTGTTCCAAAACCGAGACCAACTCAATTTGAAGCTTTAGTTGAGTGGGAAGATGAGATGTATCAGTTACAAAGAGAAGCTAGTGGAATTAAAAGACCTTCTAAAAGTCCATCATGGAAAAGAGAAACTCATGAAGATAGATTACGAATGTGGAGACAGGGAAACATGAGTGAAGGATTGTATTTAATTCATGAAATGGTAATGGGTTCTCCTACAGGAAAATCTATGGAAAGTGAATCTGAGGATGCAATTATGGAAGAAATATATACAACTACTAGAAATAAACAGCCTAATCAGCCTTTGAGACCTTCTAGATCATGGTCTACTCCGGTGGTTTCTACTGAAACTTCACCGAGTGCACCTCCAATTAATGAAGCTCCTAAACTTTATCCAAATAATTGTGAAATCACTGAAACTCCTAGAAGACCAGAATTTGAGAATGCTCGAAATGAGGGTAGACATTTTTCAATGACTCCAAGAGCAAGGGAACCTCCAAAAGATTATACAAGAGAAACAAGAAATGTTGAGGATGATGATTATAATGAATACTTAAGGTCTAAAGAAGAATTAATTAAAAGAATGACAAAAGGCATGGAAGCTGTCACAGTTCCAGTAACAATAGGTCCTGTTCAGCCTATATTTGATCAAAGAAACACAAACAAAACTGGATTAACTATTCCTTTAAATACAGAAATTCAAAAGCCTGCTGAAAAATTTTATTCAGATTTGACAGAATTAAACACTTCTAGATCGAGAATGCCTGATTTAACCTTTAATGAGGATTTATCTCCAAAAACACCAATGGGTGCTATGTCAGATGTAGGAAGTCCTGAAGTCAGGGTAACTACACCAAAGCTTGATGTGGCCAAATTAAAAGCAAATATAGAAGAATTAATAATTGGAACAATTGGCCCAGATAGTTTAAATTACTATCGGGATGATGAACTATTATTCATTTGCAAAAGTATTCAGTGGAAAACGAAAAATAAATATGATCAATTAGAGGATCTAGCTGCAGAACTTGAAATCGATGTGAGTAAACAAAAGAATTTTGCAAAACATTACAGATTAGATTTCTCAGAAAGCGACATTGAGAGTTTGAACTCAATGGGAAGAATAGTTCACATTAAAGATTTAATTGTCTATATCAAAAAGCTAGGAGAACTGAACAAATGGAGAGTGAAATGGACTAAAAGGAAGGAAGATGAAAGATTAGAAAGAATGTCAAAACAATTTCCAATGAGAGAAGTTGCAGGTGGAGGATATGTTCATGTCCCATGGTCAAGACAAGACATTCTGTTATTTACAAATGATTTTCCTAAATTAAGAGAGAAACCTGTTGAGTGGTACAGGCAAGTCGATAGATTTATCAAAGTGTCAAAAGTTCTGTGGATTGATTTGGATGGATTTTTTGACATTGTTGTTCCATCTGATCTTTGGACAGAATGTAAAATATCTATTAGTTGGCCAAAAACAGAACCTGAGCGAATCAAAGAAACAGGTGCCCCAAATCCACTTGTAATGGATTTTTATGAGAAAGTAATTGTTTGGATGAAAAACAAAATTCCACCCAAAGAAGTTGATTGGGTTAAAATAGAAAGAACAGAGCAGGAAACAAAAGAATCAGTTCATTCTTTTTATGAAAGACTACTGTTAATCTTTAAACAATACAGTGGTTATGAAAAATTAGATGAGAAAGACATGAGTCATTTTATCTATAGATTTGTTTATGGACTAAAGCCTGAAATTGGAGAAATGATCAGAACTAGCATTGTCGGATGGCAAGCACTATCTATAGATGATATTCTGAGAAAAGCAAAATATTGTAGCGATGAATTAGAAGTAAAACAGAAGAAGCTGAAGGAGAAAGCCATGTGGGCACAGGTAAAAGTAGCTGAACAACAGATTGCCAGCATGGGAAATAAGAACACTAATTTTGTTCAAACTGGAAATACGAACCAGATACAAGGAAAGTTTAAAGGTAATAATTTCCAAAAGAAATTTAGCCCAAAGATAGAAGAGCTGAAACAAAGATTACCTTGTTTTAATTGTGGCGAAATTGGACATTGGAGGGACGAGTGTCCTCATCCTCCTAGAAACTTAAAGAATCCCTTATTGAATCCACAGATGCAGAATGGTGTTAACGTGCAGCAACAGCTACAGATGCAACAGGGGTTAAATGAATTTAATATTCAGCGACAATTACAACAACAGCAACAACAACAGGTGAATAATCGACAGGACCAGTTGCCACAACCACCTTTTCCGAATTGTGGGGGAGTTCAAAAATATAATCCAAACGTGGGATTTCAGGGATGTGAACAGGTAATAAAACCACAAAAACAGCAAAAGCAGCAAAGGGTTCAAATGCAAAATGCTTCACAACAGTTTTTATTGACAGAAAGCCAAGACAGTGATTCTGATGATTATTGCTGACGGTGCCCGAGAGAGGAGGAAGAGTGTGTTGTTGGAGCCACTCTTGAGGTTGACCAGTCTGGTCCTTATGTAAACGGGAAAGTTAATGATGTAGACATCACTTTTCTAGTGGACACTGGTGCTACCCGTTCTACTGTTAGATCAGTGGAAATTGAAAACCTACCTCTCTCTGGGGATACCATCCAAGTTGTCGGAGTAAGTAATCAGCAAATTAAAACAGATTTAACTGATCCAGTACCAGTTGAAATTGGAAATTACAGAGACAAACACAGATTTGTGGTTTGTAATAGTAGTCCAGTAAATCTATTAGGTAGAGACATCCTATGTAAAATGAATTGCAGAATATATTGTTCTCCTGAAGGAGTTGAATTACAAACAATGGAGGAAGATGGTTTGTACAGAATGACAATGATGATGATGGAAGCAGAAGAAACAAAATTGTTTCCTGCATTTGAAGAAAAAGATTTACCTGAAGAGCTAAAAGAAACAGTGAAATCTGAAATATGGGATTTTACTGGGAATGAGATGGGTCTGATGAAAAACGTAGATCCTGTTAAAATTGCATTGAAGCAGGGAATAGAATTTCCAAACACTCCACAATATAAAATGAAAACAGAGACAATTGAAGGTATTACACCTGTAATTGAAAAATTAATCAAGCAAGGTGTATTGGAAGAAATGAAGAGTAGCTCTTGTAATTCACCAATTATGGGAGTTAAAAAGGCTAACGGAACATTTAGGATCGTACAAGATTTGAGAAAGGTTAATCAAATTGTTATTCCATGTTGTCCTGTGGTTCCAAATCCAGCAGTAATTCTATTTCAGATTCCATATGATGCTGAATGGTACACAGTCATTGACCTTTGCAATGCATTCTTTACTGTTCCTCTACACCCAGACAGTTATGAAATCTTTGCTTTCAGATTCCAAGGTAAGACCCTTGGATGGACAAGAATCCCTCAGGGCTATACAGAAAGTCCTTCAATCTTTAACGAACTGTTAAAAAGATCTTTAGAAGATTTAGACTTACCAGGTAGGTCTACGCTGGTGCAGTATATTGATGATTTGTTAATAGCTGCAAAGACAAGAGAAAATTGTGTAACAGACACAATAATTCTGTTAAATCGCCTTGCAGAAGAAGGACATAAAGTGTCCCCAGCAAAACTACAGTTTTGCAAACAAGAAGTAAAATATCTTGGTCATAGAATTGCAAAGGGAAAAAGACAAGTAACAATAGAGAGAATAAAAATGATTCAAGCAATGTTACCGCCAAGAACACAAAGACAGGTCAGAATGTTCCTGGGAATGGTAGGTTACTGTCGACAATGGATAAGTGGATTTTCAGTAATTGCGAAACCACTACAAAGACTGACCAAATCAGATGTAAAAGATCCAATTATTCTTAATGATGTTGAGATGGAATCTTTTGAAAACTTGAAAAAGAGCTTATGCCAAGCTCCTGCTTTGGGTATGCCAAATTATGAAAAAGATTTTGAACTGTATTGCAGTGAGAGAGAAGGATGTGCATTATCTGTGTTAATTCAGAGACATGGGAACCTAAAGAAACCTATTGCATATTTCTCTGCAGTTCTTGATCCAATTGCAAAAGCATTACCAGGTTGTTTAAAAGCAGTTGCAGCTACAAGTATCAGTCTTGAACAAAGTGAAGGAATCATTATGGGATTTCCTGTAAAAGTTTTTGTGCCTCATTCAGTTGAAATATTACTGACAAGAGGTAAGACTCAACATTTAACAAGTAGCAGATTGACAAAGTATGAGAAAATCATACTAGGAGCAGATAATGTTTCGATTTCAAGATGTTTGAATCTGAATCCTTCTACATTACTGCCTGATTCAGAAATCGTTAATGACATTGAGACAGAACATGAATGTTTAGATGTCATGGAATTCTGCACTAAACCCAGAAAAGACATCAAAGACAGACCTTTGCCTGAATCGGATTTTGTCTACTTTGTAGATGGCTCATGCTTAAGATCCGAAGGTGGTATCTTGAAAGCTTCATACTCAGTTTGTACAGTCGAAAACATTAAAGAAGCATCATGTCTTGAAGGAGTTCGTTCAGCACAAGTGGCTGAATTGATTGCTTTAATTCGTGCATGTGAAATATCAAAAGATATAAGAGTTACCATCATTACTGATAGTCAGTATGGGTACGGAGTTGTGCATGATTATGGACAACTCTGGTCACAGAGAGGATACCTGACATCAACAGGGTCACCAATTAAAAATGCAGTTTTCATTAGAAGATTGATTGAAGCAATACAATTGCCAAAAGAAATTGCCATAGTCAAGTGTGCAGCGCACACTAGAGGAACTGATTATATTTCCAAAGGAAATGCCTTCGCAGATGAAACAGCAAAGTACTGCGCAAGGAAAAATTATTCTTACAATCGGAATAGAAGTACAGAAACTGATTCAAATTCATTAATGCTAACAACTATTGTAGAAACATGGAATGAGATTAGAGATTTACAAAAAGAAGCAGATGATGAAGAAAAAGACCAGTGGTTAAGATCAGATTGTAGACAACGTGATGAAGATGGAGTGTGGGTTTACAAAGATGGCAGAGTAGTTTTACCAAATTGCATGATTTCTGACATGGCCAGATTATATCATGGTCCTGCACATTTAGGAAGAGATTCTATGGTCAGACTGTTTATAGAAACATGGTTCAATACCAAATTTAGAACCATTGCAGAATCTTTTTGTCAAAGGTGTTTGTCATGCCAACAAATGAATCCAAACAGAAAATCAGTGGTGGGGACAGGAATAATTGGTCGAGAGGGTGGTCCCTTCACCAGGTTACAAATAGATTTCATTGAAATGCCCTTACACAACTGTTTGAAATATGTACTTGTAATTGTATGCTTGTTCTCAAGGTGGGTAGAAGCTTTTCCTACAAGACATTGTGATTCAATTACAGTAGCAAAACTAATGCTCAGAGAAATCATCCCAAGGTACGGTTTTCCAGTTACTATTGAGAGTGATGGAGGAAGTCATTTTGATAATAAACTGTTGAAGTTAATTTGCGAAGCTATGAGTATTGAGCAGAAAATACACTGTGCATACAGACCAGAGGCATCAGGTGTAGTTGAACAAATAAATGGAACTATCAAAAACAGAATTGGGAAAATGTGTCTAGAGACAGGAGTTAAGTGGACTGATGCTCTTCCACTTGTTTTGATGTCAATAAGAAGTACACCAGATAAAAAGACAGGTTTGAGTCCTCATGAAATTTTGATGGGAAGAGTTATGAGGCAAGCTTTTGTACCTGTAGGTAAACTGTTGAGCATAAATGACAGTGCAATTTTGGATTACTGTAAAAGGTTATCTGATATGGTAACTTCTGTGTCTAATCAGGTGGGAACTGAAGCACAATCAAATGACAAAGTTTTGACACATGATCTGAGACCTGGAGACTGGGTCAGAACGAAAGTACATCGGAGGAGGAATTGTCTATCTCCTAGATGGCAGAAACCTAGGCAGGTAATCTTGATCACTACTAATGCTGTAAAGTGCAGAGGATTGAAGCGCTGGATTCATCCAAGTCATACTATTCCAATACCAACTCCTGAGAGTTCTGATGTTGAAAGTGATACCACAGATGACTCTGATTCTGAAGCAGAAGACAGAACAGAAGGTGAAATAATTCCAGATTCTGAAGATCGACAAGAAAGTCGACATCTGGAAACTGTGCCAGTGAATGGAAATCTGACAAGAAAAGACTTAGAAATAATTGAAATAGATTCTGAAGGTGAAGAGAATCTGTTAAAAGGAAAGATAACTGAAGATTCGGTTGTCTATATTGAAGACAAAGAAGCTGAACCAAAAGAAGTTTCAGACCAGGAGAGTATCGAAAGGCAGAGAACAAGCTCTGAAGTAAGGAACAAAAATCCGAAATCTGGGAAGCTAGAGGTAATTGAGGAAGAGGAAGAGAACGAATTACCGAGTACCAGTGATGGAAGACAAAGTGAAGTTCCTGAAGGAGTGAAATTGCCGAATAGAGAAGTTCCTGAGTCAATTGAAATTTCAGACTACGAAACTGAAGAAAGTGACGTGGAAGGTGGAAGTGAAAGCAGAAAGAAAAGGACTTGGAAATCTGAATCAAATAATTCTGAACCAAAGAAAAAGTACGTGAGAAAAGCAGACTACTGGCCTGGTGGAAGATTGAGAGTCAGATTGATTAAAAAGCCAATAGAACAAGTTGAAGAAATCAGTAGTCAAAAGAGTCCTGGAAAAGAGGTTGGAGTTGGAAGGAAAATAGAAGTGATATCAAGAAAAGGGAAGAGAATAATTAGACCAAACCAGAAATACAAGTCTCCTGAGTGGACTTACTTAGTAATTCCACCTGTTATAGACATATATGATAGTAGTAAAGAAGAAAACGAAATCCAAGAAATTAGTGACAATGATTGAAGTACAAATTTATTAAATTGGCATAAGGCTGAAGAAATCCTGTTAGTTGACACAAGGTCGAAGAAAAACTGTCTAGTAGAAGAAAAACTTATGTATGACATAAGGTCGAAGAAATCTTGTTTAGGGTTATAAAAAGAAAAATATTTTAAAAGGGGGGTGTATATAAATTTTAAAATTTATTTTTATTTTTAATTTTATTTTTGAGGCTAAAACTAACCTAAAAATGCCTTACATTAAGGAGAGCACTTCAAAATGCTCTGTTTTTAAAAGATGCTGTAAGATGACTCTGGTGTGTCTGCTCATTTTAGTTCTGCTCTGGTTGGTACTAGCTGTGATTATACCTTTAGAAATGAATAGAGAATTACACAAAGTTAACATAACAAGCAAAGCTCTGGTTAGCCAAACTAAACATAGTGCATCTGCAAAAGTAATTGATCATCAGCCTAACATTCATCAAGATAAATCAATAGGTGATTTTTCAAGCAATACTTTCACAAAGCTTTTGAGTGAATATGTAAAGGTAATGGATGCAAAGGATTGTTATGTATGCGTTAAGTTACCCGCTTCTGTTTCTGAGGGAGTAACATATAATATGCTTCCTCTCACTTATGCTGTTACATGTAGTGTATTAACTAGTTTATTTTATCAAACTGGTCGTTTAGAATATTACTATTCAAATTATGATGAGATTTTTGCTAATGTTAAAATTGATAATGCTTTAAATAAGCATAAGAAAGCTAAACAATTAAGAGAATATTTCCTTGTTACTAACGAACTCACTTATGAGTATGCTTACAAGAATAATCTAACATGTAAATTAAGTGCTGAAGGGAAGAAATTTCTGAATATGGTTGAGGAGAGAAGAGCAATTTATAAGAGAAATGAATTAGTCAAGCAGACTAAGTCATCATTCTGGCAAAAAGAGGATGAGAAACTAAATGGCAAAATGCTTGAAAATATTGCAATTCACATAGACAAACCTGTTAGTGGAAAGCTTTGCATTAGAAGAGATAACACACTTTTTGATAATTATTTTGTAGGTGCAAGCAACTGTGAAGATACTTATCAGATTATGGGAGGTTGGGGATTTAAAGGTGGAAAAGATCCTATCTTTCCTGGAATTTATTTTGTTTGTGGTGACAAAGCCTACTACAACCTTCCAGACCATTGGTATGGAACTTGTTATGTGGGAATTGTTTTTCCTAAAGTGTTTCATGTTGACAGAGATTCAGAAGGATTATTTAAAATTCATAATTATGTAAATAGAGCTAAAAGAGAAACTTTTACCGAAGTTCTGGGAGATATTTTTCAAGCTGTAATACCTTTTGTTGGTATAACCCTAAATGCAGGGAGAATCAGAAAATTGTCCACTATAGTTGATAGATTATCAACTGACACTGCTGATGGGTTTCAATTAGTGAATGTTGAAGTTATTGCAATTAGATCCATGGTAATTCAAGACCGTCTTGCTTTAGACATACTCCTAGCAAAAGAGGGAGGAGTCTGTGGCATTTTACATGTCCAACATTGCTGTACATATATACCGGATGAAAGTAAAAATATTGAAATGTATATTAAGAATATTACACAAATGCATTCTGAAATAATTCCTTTAGAAGAAGAAGATTTTACTGGGAAACTTTCAAATAGGTTTCAAGCAATTAAAAACTGGTTTCATAATATCGGAAGTTCAATTCTTGGCAAGATTCTGGCACCTTTGATTATAATTATATTCATTTTTATTTTGACTAAAGTAGGTTGTTTGTTGCATAAAAGAAAGAAGCATATGAGAGAAAAGAAGAGAATCTATAAACTCAGAAAAGAAGAGGAAAGGGAGATTGAGTTGCAGGAGTTACATAGAGAGCGTCATGTTAATTGCAAAGATTATGCTGAAACAGACTTTTAGGTTTACTAATACAAATGAATTTGAATCGATTTCTTAAAATTTTAATTTACCAAAAATTTGGAGTGCTGGTGTGGTGATTTGTTAATCACCAGATGAGGGAGTTGATGGAGCGAGATAGAAAACAAAATTTTGTTTAAACTCGCAAAGTCACATTTCCATAACATGAATAAAATTATTAATGATTTGTGATATGTCGTGCTAATACAACCTAGATTAAACTTTACACGTGGGGGGACTAACATGTGTGCTCATAAACGTGCATAAATGTTGCATCTTTTTGTTCGTGCAAAATAATAAAATAATTTATTGTTTTCGTTTTTGTCATTACTAACTGCTGCATATTTAAAATAAGCATGTGCTTGTTTTGCTTTTCCTTGTCTGTGTAATGTCATTTCTACTATTCTAGGTGCATATGGGTCTCATTGAAAACCGGAGACTGGTAAATATAAACGCTGCTTTATTTGTTTGCAATGGCTAGGTAACATTTGGATTAATCGGGTGGGTTAATTATTTAGTAAACCATGGGGTGGATACAGAATATACTTTATTTCTTACATTAATACTTTTCTTGTGTTTGTTTTATACTAGAAATCATAAGTTGCCTGCTTTTGAGGCCTAGCTATTTGAGCCGCAAAATGAGAGTTGAACTATAATTCTGCAGAAAGTCACGAGACGCCCATTCTGAATTAAAACGTTTATTGAAGATGCATTCACAAAGCAAAAACTGATGAGCTGACATCATTCTGTCGGACATGGCCAAGGTCGAAAGTGAACTTTTTGTCAGTCCTTAACTTGGCATCCGCGGAAGTTGCACCGTAAGACTATGGAAGCTGCGAGGATGACTTAAAACAAAGTTGCAATCGCAGGAAGCCTCTGGCTTCACGTGGAAGAGACAATGGTCTTTGTAAGACATGATTTTGTGGAACTTTTTAAGAATCGGGTGACATGTCACTTGTCACTCTCAGCCAATGGGACGTCGAGTATTTCTGAAAACTTTCCTTTGCTAGTTTAGTTAGCGTAGAAAGGTATAAAAAGTCATGCCCTTAGGGTTGGGCTGGCTGCTGCTTTCTGACTTTCCGATGAGGGTGATGTGCTGCTGGACTTTGCGTGGAGCACGTAAGAATCCTCAAAGATCTTTACTTTAATTTCTGTCTATTTAGCTCAGTTAGGAAAATATGTTTTAGAAATGCTAAACTTTATATAATTCTTTGAAGTTAATTCAATTGCTTAAATTGTATTTTTCTTATTTCTTACCATCATGCTTGCTTTATTGCAAATAAATTTCATTTATAAGACTTACAACATATATACCATAATTTAGAAAATAAAATCTTACTTTTAACAAACAAGCTGGTCTTGGTTATTTAGAAGTATAGGTTACCATTAGCTAGATCACGTCGCCTATGGTGGTCGTTTAAATGATTGGGTTTTATTCTAATGACAATATTCTTTCTGCAAATGTATAAATATGTATATAGTGTGTAGATAATGTGTATATAGATTTATTCTGACCACCTGATTCAGTAGGCCCAAAATATATCAGGTTCATAAATGGGTCCATATTTAGTATAGAATTTTGTTTATAGGTTATGAAGTTGGGTAGCGTAGTTTATGATATATTTTCTATAGCCCGCTGGATCAGCACCCTGCCCTGAACCCTAAATCCCAGCCCCCAGCCCTGCAAAGTACCCTGTCCCAGCCTTAAAAACCAACCTGGCCCCAGTCCTAAAAACAACCCGACCCTAGCCCTAAAACATGCCCTAAAACCAAAAAAAACACAAACCCCCCACCCCCCAAAAAACCAATCCTTTGTAAGGCATGAATCAAATTGTTCAACAGCTGTGGCAATGTATGTGTAACTGTTCTTAAGTGGGGCCCTTACACACACAGTTTTCCTTTTTAACTGGTTTTCATTTGTAGTCCATGTTTCTCATGATGATTTGAATAGTACCACTGCGCAGAATAACAAGTGATGTAGGAAACACACATTAAATATTAAACCTAGAAACAGGCATTTTATTTAAAGACTAACCCTACTTTTGAACTGTTATTCAAGTTTTACTTCTACATTAGAACTCAGGGTTTATCCCCAGTGTATAAATAAGTATTAAAAGTCAACCTAAGCATAATTAAACATAACCCTTACATTTCTAAAACGCTACAGCTAACCTGAATGCATGCATTTTTCACTATTTAAATTTTTAAGTATATAAAACTTTTTGTCTCAAACTTTTTAATTCTATTTTGTTACAGCAAATCTGAAGTAGAAGGCACATTGATTGACCTAAGCATACAACAGAAAAGGAGAAGACTGGCCAAAATAATAGCGAGACTGAGGAGCTAGAAAAACAATGAGTATAGTGTAAAGCAATGTGAATTCAGCTCCACCATGCTGAGAAAAATCCCATCAGCCCACCTCACTGGCGGAGCATCGTCATCTGGGACTGAGATAAGTGAATCCAGTGAAGCTCACCCCTAATAGGGGGAACTAGCTCTCACTGTATTCAAGGGACGACTGGTCTGCCCAAGTATAATCTTAGCAGAGTGGTGCTGAATGAAAGTGTTGTGCAGTGCATAACTGAGTGAAGATTAAAAGTGACTACCGGTAAACACAACCATATTTTATTAAGTGTTAACCAGGTGCCAAGATTAAAAAGGTGAAAGACTGATAGTTTGAAAAAATAATTATCTCAAGGCAATAGGATCAGGGTCGACATGTTTCAGCTATAAAGGTGTTTCTCACCTGGCTTTCGTCAGGACCTAGTGTGTAACAGCGTTACTGCAATAATGAAGTAAAAAAGTTTGCATAGATGAATTATAAATCATAAGTCAATGTTACAATACACCCTACCAAGACCTGGTGGACAATTCTCTGTCTTAGTATCCAGTGGATGTAGGGTGCTCATCCATTCCTGTAACAACAATGGTTATGCACTGCACAACACTGAATGAATCCCCTCTGGCCCTCTTTTGTATTGATGTTTATTAACTTTGATTGACCTGCCTGAAGTACATGTATTTGAGTGACTATAGATAAACAACAACTCTATATTACACCAACACAGCACAAAGATGCCATACACTTAGTTGGCTGTCAACTAGCTTACAACACTAATACCCTATGCTACATTGAGCTGAGGGCCTGGTGGTAGGCAGCCATCTTGTCACTGAGCTTTAAATGTTTTTTCAAAAAACTTTCAATAACCTGAGGAGCTCAAATTAATAAAGAAAAGAAGCCAACATTCATGGACTTAAAAATCCTCAAGCAAAAATATATGGGGTTTTGAAAGCTCAAATGGTCTTACAAACATTCGTTGTTCAACCTGAATCGTCCTAGGAGACCTGCAAATAAATATTGGTGAACCAATTTCAGGGACATTCACCAATCAATAGTCACAACTTTGGTATAAGTAAAGATAGATGGAAAGAGCGATGACAGGACTGAAATTAAAACATTACCTTATACTCGTACTGAAACGATTTTATGTGCTGACTGTATAAAGCAGTGTGGTGAATTCGCCATAAATGTGAAATCTGTAATAAATGTAGTATTTGTTTGATGCAGAGGGTCAATTTTAGATGAGTGCAATAGCTGAAGGTGTTAAAATCTGTTTGTAAGGGTTATGCTGTTAAAAATACTTTATCAATGTATATATATATATATATATATATAGACTGGAAAATAAATTAAACCTACCATGAAATGGCTTCTTGTACGCATACATTTAAAGACGTTAAAAGCTTTAAAAGATAGATGCAGTTCATTACTGTAACGGAAGCAATGGGAGTCTTTGATCCGGTCCACACAAAGTCGGAAAATGTCCAATGCTACAGTATTCCACCTATCTCTTTTCCGAAATATTCATTGGCAAAATGTTCCACATTAACATGACGAAAAAGTTACTTACCTATAACAATCTGATCGCCGCTCGTAGTGTTGTATATTCACATACTTTGTATACTCCTGACATCTAGTATTGGGCTAGGAACATCACAAGTTGTTTTTCTTTAAATAAGTAGTTTCAGGTTCACTTATTATATTTTCCCTTGAAGCCCACAATGCACCGGGTCACACATTCCACCTCAGAGTGTGTTTTTCGCTTATGGGTAGGTGAAAGAACTAAGATTTATAATGCCTGTGAACTGGAGTAAAGAAAAATTGGAAATAGTATGGCATGCATCACATAATGTTAGCTAGCATCTGCATGTGATTCTACAGCACTGCAAGCTGCAAATCGATTGTTATAGGCAAGTAACTTTTTTCCATTTGCAGCATATATATTTGTATATGCTAAAGGCAGTCTCTCTCCCCTAAAACGCTGGGCTTGCAAGCGCATACAATAACAAAAAAACAATTTGTCTAATTTATTTTTCTTGATCACCATGAATTTTCAACAATAATGTTTAGAAAATATAGTGGATAATACACCAAGTTGCAGCTTTGCAGATATCTGCTAAAGGGATAGTGCCTAGAAAGGCCATAGTGGATTCTCCTTTACAAGTAGATTGTGTCTAGGGCACTATGGGTACATTGTGCCTCACTTTAGCACAACAAATGGGGATGCACGTTACAATTCACCAGGCTATGCCAAACTTTGAGATGGAGTTGCCATGGTGGGGTTATGCAAAAGCATCAAACAACTAGTTAGTCTATGTAATAGACTTGGTACGATCAACACAGTAGATAAGAGTTAGTTTAATATGTAATGCCCTTTCCACTACCTACTGCGGGTGTGGGGTAAGAAGGCCTCAAAACAGACTGGTTTAAATAAAATGGGGAAGACACATTTTGTCAAGAAACAACGATGGATGCAAAGAACAATTAGGCCTCTGTGTCCCTGAATGAATGGCTCATCCACTGACAAAGCTTTTAGATTACTTACCTGCATAAGGAATCAATGGTAAATAGGAAAGCCACTTTACAGGACAAAAAGTGCAGAGGACACGAACGAGGCAGCTTAAAACAGGCCCCGTAAGTCTAGGAAGAGCAATGCAAAGGTTCCTTAAGGTTAAGGTCCTTATAGGTGTTACCATAGGGTGATTGACAATAGTATTAAAGACAAATATTCTAAAAACAGTCAATGTTTTCTACCGTGACACTCAAAGGCTGCATGTTCAAACTATTATAACAATGGACTGAATAGTTCAATTTGGTAACATAACATGCCAGAGAAGCAGGTTTCCTAACTTTCCTTAAAATGCATGGGCTCAACTGGAAACGTCAAACACCCAAATTCTAGAATTCGAGGTGCCAAATCGCAAGAATCAATAATTTGGAATCTGTATGCACGAGATTGCCCTTTCTTTGAATGAGCAAGTCTGGGTGCAGCTGCAGTTTGTCCCGAGAGTGAATAGACATATTGAGAAGTAGGAACAATCCCGGCTGCCTCGCTTAATTGTAGTGATAAGTATGGGTCCCATAGGTGCCTGCTACATTTTTCTCATCACACAAGGAATCAATGGGAGCAGCGGAAAAAGTTATGCAAATATTCCTGACGAGGTAACCCATACAGCATTGCCCAGGGACCGAGAGTGAGCTTAACTGGAGACAAAGTTTAGGCATTTTGAGTTCTCATATGTGCCAGCAGGTTTACTGTTGGTGTGACCCACGGCTATAGTAGTGATTGATCACTTATGAGTTGGTCTCCCATTCATGTTTTTGCTGATGGCTTCTGCTGAAGAGATCTGCAAAGTAATTGTTCACTCTTGGGAGATGTTCTTCCAGCAAGAGGATTTGATGGTGTATGGCCCCAATGCTGTGAGATCTGAAAGCCTTTTTACTTGTGGTGAGTACATCCCCCTTTATCTGTATGTAATATGTTACTGTAATTGTGCTAGCACGAACGAGAACCACTTTGCAACAAATGTCAGTACTAAAGAAAAACACAAGAGGCCACCATTTCTAGTAGTTTTAGGATTCTGAAGGAAATGCCATCATTCACTCTGGAGTAGGCTAGGCTTTGTCTAATATTGCATTGAAAGTGACTCCCAGGGACAGAGATTCACTTTGTTATTACATTGATGTTGAACCCAAACTGATGAATTGAAATAAGTTGATGTGTGTGAGCAAGGCATTGTGCCTAACTGCTTGCTTTTACAGGCAGTAGTACAAGTATGAGAACACATGGATGCAACTGCTCCATAGATGTTCTGTCTCAACTATCAGATACTTGGGGAACACCCTTCGGGCTGTTGAGAACCAAAAAGGTAGTACTTTAAATTGGTAATGAACTCCCCTTACCACAAAACTTAGCATCTGGGATTAAGTAGGCTAAATGGAGATTTGGAAGTACGAGTTCTTCTGATTGACGGTTGCCATGCAGTCCCCATGTTGGAAAACAGGAATGAAGTCTTGGAGAGTTGCAATTTTGAAGTGATTGAATGTTATATTGTGGTTTAGCGTTCTGAAGTCGAGTGCAGGTCGCACAGTATTGTCTTCTTTTGGATTTAGAACATACAGTGTCAGTTCATACCTATCAGTTTTTGAAGGCAGGTACTATCTTGATGGCCCCCTTTTGCCGGAGCGCCAGTACTTCTTCCAACAAAATCCTGCAATGCTGTGGAGTCGTATTGTATGGGCCTGATAGTATATTGATAAGGTGGTGCCTAACCTGAGGAACTATCCTTGAGTGATGATGGAAAGGGCCTACTAATCTGATGTGAGGTTATATTCAGCCATTGGCAGTCAGAACCTCAGCCATACCGAGATGTGTTAGATGGTTGGAGGAATGACTGGTTGGTTGAAGGCAGATATGCCCCTGCCCTAGGTACCTTTAGACTGGTAGAGTCAGTCCAAACAGAACATGCTTTTTCGCATTGTCCCTGTTTGAATTGCTGATGATACTTTGAAGACTACTACTATGAATGATGCCTGTTTTTCTTTTTTGGGGGGAGTGGGGTGTGGCGATAGGTGCTTCTTCCAACACGCAATATACTACTTTGGATCCCACAGGTGCTTATGGTTGTCAAAACCCAATTTTGTCCTGCTTGTGCAGTTGCACACCCACAGCTTTTGTGCCCAGATGTGGGTCCCTTGCTCACTTCCCACTGGATTCAAGCTAGCCTGGCTGATGAGGGGTGAAATATGTTTCCGGTCCAGAGAAGACGTGGCTTGGCAGATCGGTCTGGACTGTTCCCATGAGGCACAGGGTCAAGACTGATTTGCATATGGCTGGGTCTGAACTGGGGTGGCAAAGTGAGCTAAATAACGATGATGGATTCAACCCAGATCTGTGACTGGGGGCGAGTGTCTGAAAAGTTTCAGCGCTACCGTCCATCATCTCCTTGTGTTTGCAGTGATTTTAATTCACCTTCCAAATGTATATCATAAATGCCACATGAAGACCTTCATGTATTTAGGAGGCAATGACTAATGATCTCAAAAGATTATGAAATCAGTAGGAGAAATCATTTGCTGGGGCCTAATGGGAGGTAATACCACCACTGAAGCAGGTCTCAAATATAGTGATTTGGCCCGATAAGGATAGAATCTGAGGAAGGCAATGTACACGAGATAAGTTTATGAACAGGTAAATAATACAATATTGAGAAAATTAGCATAGTAGATTTCAAAGGGTTTAGCATGAAATGTTATAGACATGGAACCAGGAACAGATTCTGGAAAAAGAAGACTATTGCTTCCTAAGAATGAGAATTAAAAAATTCAAGATTTGCTAGTATATTATATAAAATTATTTATCCCGGTGATGGTCTCAGAGCATGTAAACATTTTCTAGGAGCTGGACCTTTAGGACCATACCAACATACAAAGATGCTGTTATACATGATTAGGTTCTGTCTAACGCAAAACATTTCTGTGTTCTAATATAGAGACAACTATGCACAGTATGGTGAGGGGCAATTCCTTCACCCCTAGCTACATTAATCTTTTGATGATCTTGTGAGAGAAGCCGGTGGTCTTGTCTCCCTCTTTCCAAAAATATACACTAATTACATTATAGCAACAATTTGTTCCCAGTTTTGAACGGTAGTGAACCTGATGCCAAAATATATGTTAGAACTATTAATGAAAACATACTGAATGTGAAATTTACAAGCACTCTAGTTAAGAAGCAAATATCTTGATTTGGAATGAACTGTGACCCAATGGGTTTACAAATGCCACTGTTTAGAGAACAAACTGCGGAGGATAGTGTTCTTCGGGCCTCCAGCTTTACCCAGAGTATTTTGAAGTGGAACATCAATCATGGGGAGCTTGTATGGATCAACAGGACACGTTCCTTCTTCTTTAACTTTATTTAGGTCCATAAGACATCTCCAGCAAGCTCTTACCGCCCTCCAGCTCCTGCGCCACCCAGCTCCCTATCTATTCCATCTTATGCCATCAGCTTCCCAACATTCTACATTCCTCACTATCTGCATATCATCACAGAGCTACTCTGAGCTTAATGAAAGTACAACAGTGACCTGGCCTTTGATTAACCAAAACACTTCATTTGTAACAATTCAGAAATAGTGTACGTACAGAACAGGTTTAAAGAATGCAGAAAAGAAAGCAGGGAAACATACTCCGGAGGATCTCATTTTTAGAATAGCATTGTCAAGAAATAAATAAGTTTCAGAAAAATTAGGGGTTACAACCACCTGTAGTTCACTGGGAGATGTCCCAGCAGAGCTGAATTGGGAGTTAGAAATGTTCTTCAAAACAAACCTTTTACTACCTGCAGGAGAGCTACATCTTTAAGGGAAAGAAAGGTCGAATCATAGTCACCTACAGTTTAGAAGGTGCGACAAATCAAATGGATCATTAGGACTTGTGGGTGTTTTAGGGGTGGCAAAGTATAGGTGCAAGGTAAACAGTCAGGAATATATAGTACTAAACAAACTACTCAAGTACACAAATGTCTAATAAATCGCATGGTAGTCAAATTATACCATGTATGCTCTGGAATGCCTATGAAAAGATCCGTATAAGAAGTAAATATAATGGAAATTATGAAATTAGAAACGTTCATCTCATTTATCGTGTGGCCAGAAACTTCTGAGCTATAAATAATAGTACAGGTTTATTATTAGCACTGCTTGCAATTAATCAAATCACTGGTACACCAAGAGTCCTTAAATTAAGCAGACTGTTATAAAGGGAAGTAATTTACCTCAATTACCAGTGAACCTCATAGTTTAAATACAAAGAATTTATTTATTCAGAAATACATTTTTAATCTTTGGTTTCCCGTCACTTACAAAATATAAATTATACATCCCTTTCATCAGATACATTGTTTGAGCAGGTATTTTTAATCGATGATTTCAATTGTATTTAACATTTTTTTTATAGATAAGATTACCTGAGAACCTAGACTTTTTGAATGTTATTGATCGACAGATATATGCAAACATAAATATTAAGGTTTGACTAACTGTACTTAAGTGTTTATTTTGTTTTCTTTGTCTTTTTACATTTTTTATAGAAACATTATTGGATTTGTGCTGTTTGCAGGGGGCCTCTTTTGCATGAATATTAGACTGAATTAACCAAGTAACCACTTATAAGGTAAATATTTTAGAGCTGGAAACAATTCAAGAAGTGAAATTTTGACCGAATTTGACAATTTAGGCAGTACATTTGAATAATGTTTGCTGAAAACAATTACATGACTATAAATAGAATCAGACTGTTTTTGTATTTAGCCTCCAACTCTAAAGTTTGTCAATTTGTTGCATGGGTTATATATATATATATATATATATATAAGCACTTTCCAATGATTGAAAGTAGTCATGTGATATGGAGTGAGGTATGCATAAAAGAATGCCGAAATGCGTAGACATGTCGGTCATAAAAATACTAGTGGGAGAATAAAGGTTTGAAATTGCTGTTTAAGTATCTGCCTTTCAATTCAGCAAGGACATTATTTACTGCAATAACTGGCAACCTGAGGCACAGGACTGATACTGGGAGGGCACTGGCAAGCACATTAAACGCGAACCAATTAATATTCCTAAATACATATATAGTGGTGTCATCAATGAGGTCACTGAACATGTCATAAGTGATGTAATATGTGAGGTCATAAGCAGTGCTTGCTGAAATATAACTTATAACTTCTGTACAAGGCGAAGTGTGCCATAGTAGGGGCTTGACCATCTAACCAGGCACAAGCTTTCTTTCTGCAAAACTATATAACGTTTTATCTCACACCCTCGTCATGTTGCATCTTTATATGTGCAAGCTCCGTCAATCACGTAATGTAATTCTGAAATTGAGACAGGACTGGCATCACAAATTGATATGTAGCACATTAAAGTGTGTGACTGACTGAGCTTGCACGTATCGACATGCAACATTAAGAAGGGTGAGAAAAATGTTATATAGTTTTCGCAGAAAGACAGCTCAGGCCACGAATCATTGTAAATATGAGAAAGAAGAAAGTACAATTATGACGAGTAAAGAATTTAAAGTCAATTTCGTATATAAAGAGTTTTGAAAAATATTTAATTAAAAAAAGCAAAAAGAACAATGTGACGCGAGAGTGAAATATGTTGTCTATGATTACCACTGAGAAGCACGTATCTACTTTAAATGTTTTGAAAAAATGGCACCCGTTATAGTGAGTAAGACTGTGGAGGCAGCCGAAATGTGTCACGCTTTAATAAACATTACATTTTGTGAGTACCTCAATGGTGTGGCCATATAACACCTTATGTGTAATACGGGAGAAAGAGCATGATGAAAAATGTGAGCAGACTGGCTGAGCCTGCACTGAGCCACCCGCCATGTACTAGGAGCGCCACACCGGTTATCTGAAGTGTGAACTGACAACAGTGTGCTGAGGTGCCCCAGCAAGAAGGAAAGCGTATAAGGCTATCCAACGGGGAACGGAGGAGCACAGTGAGTCAGAGGAAACCTGAACGGAACCAAAGGTAAGTGTGAAGCGCTCAGAAGATATTGCAGGAGACTGGATCGCCGAGTAAGGCGTAAGCTCAGCATTAACTCTTCATGAGCCCAACAAGCAAACAAGTTACTCACATCAACAAAGAACACGAATGCCAGCTACTGAACTGAAAGAAAGGGAGGAGGCCGAGAGGAGCGTCTTCGAGGAAACAAACGGTGAAGCATTTAGACGAGTGAATGCTAACGAACAAAAGACAATGGGTGAAGAGACTGAAATCACAAAACTAGGAAAGTTGGAAAAATTGAAGAAAACAAATGAGTGCTTTCAAAATGATGAGAGAGTAAGTAACTGCAGAGGAACTTGGAGGTAGGCCATGTCCCACTGGGTTTGCGTATGTTGATAGCTCCCAGATATGAGAACCCGAATCCCAATATATTGAAGGAATGGGATGTCAATTACAACAAATCATTTAAACGCATGCTGGAAATGATAGTGAAGTATGCCGAAATAGACAAGAAGCAAATACTGGAAGACACTGACAAATTACCAACAGAGATCAGTAAAATGAAAAATCAAGAAATGGTGAGCAAATTTATGAATGATATGAAAGCAAGGTTAAAGAAGCTTGAAGATACAATTAAGCTTAGGAAAGCTGAGAAGTTTAGACAAGACAAGCTTGATTATAAAAGGGGACAAATATATAAGTTTGTCCATAAATGCGATAATTTACGTAGGCTAACAGTGGCTGAAGCAAACAGGATAGGACAGGAACCAGGAAACGTGGAAATGAGCAGTGGGTTAAGTTCAGAAGTAGGCACTGACCCTGATGAAGATACATTTACAAGTGGAAGTGGTAGTGGAGTTCTGACAGTACTGGATGAATAGTATTTTTTAAGACAGGCGATTAAACCTGCGTCCACAACAGCAAGATCAACAAGGAGAAAAATGAGAAATAATAGGGGTAGTAAGAGGAAAGAAAAATCAACCGTTTACCAGGCAACAAAAATGGAACAAGAACCAATAACACAAGATGCTCAGATGATAATTAATCCAATGGACATGACGCTAACGGAAAAAGAAATGGAGATTTTAACATTAGAGCTTACATACTGTCCTGAATCTGGATATAGATTACACACTTACGAGAACAGATTTATTCAAGTTTACGAGGACAATGAAAATAAAGAAATATTTTTTAGATGCAACCAAAAGGAAAAGCAAATTGTCAATGAGAAATATAGAATACGGGGAACAACTATCCATAATGAATGTCAAACGTATGAATGAGTTATATAAATTATAGAATGAGAACGTAGAAGTTGCAGAGCCAATAAAGCAATAAGACATTGTTGATCAAATGAACCTTAAAGTGGATGGAGAAGTGAATTTAAAATTTAGACCAAAGTCAAAATGTAGGTCCATGATGCAGAGAAATTCCATTGACATATGTAAATATCTCGCAACCCAAGAATTTAAGTAAAGAACAAGTTACTTACCTTCGGTAATGCATTATCTAGTAGAGCCTCTATCTAGCTGCCGATTCCTTACCCATTGAATTTCCCAGGCCTCAGGCTGGATCCGGAAACCTTTGCTGAGCAAAACCCCATGCGTGTGACACCGGGTGGCTCTATTCGGCTCTGTGTGCCGTCGATGACGTCAGTAATGTCAATTACATAGGCGCCACCTAGGGAAGAGCTACACCTCTGCCGCTTTTTGGCAGGCTTTTTTCTCGACTTTTGTCGAGCTTTTTGAAGATTTCGTGTGCGAGGGATGTCGGGTAGGAAGATTAGTTTTAAACCATGTAGGACTTGTTCCCACACGATGTCGGTTACCGATCCCCACCGCTTAAGTCTGTGGTGCCTTGAACGCAACAACGATTCGAAGTTGTGTTCAGACTGCTGGGCGATGGCTCCGAAGACCTTGAGGGAGCGGGCATTGAAGTTGCTCGCTGCCTGGCTCTCAACACCGTTGAGCGAGACTCCGAGGAGGTCCCGATCCCGTTCAAAGAAGAGGAGATAGCCGGATCGCTTTCAGAGCCCTAAGTCCTCTTCCTCCCATTCGAGGTCATCTGAACACTCGGGGAAGAGGCACAAGAAGAAGAACTCCAAGCTGACTTCGATTTCCTCTCAACTGGCATCCGTCATCGAGAGAGGTCGGGAGAACTGATGCTCTAGGCACGGTTCTGCATAGCGGAGCAGACTTCGCGCCTCCCTCCATTTCTGGGAGACGAAGCAACTCCTGCTCAAATTAAAGATTTTTACGAGTCCATGCACGCATATTTGAGCGGAACAACCCCGTTGGAGAACCCTCGGGCCCGCGAGGTCGGATAGGGCTGCATCGTGTTCGACGTCGTAGTCGGCTTCGGCCACAGCGCCGGTGGGGCCTCAGGGGTCCGATCTTGGATCTGGTTTGACGCCGGTCATACCAACGCGGCCTTCCCCATCGTCGAACATGTAGTCGTTGCCAGGAGAGTCGCTGGCGGCTGTCGGTGGCAGAAACCCCATCCTCTACCCCAACGACACGTAGAAAGAACCCAGGGATTCTATGTTGCAGCCTGAGCGATTTGTGGACGTGCTAGGCTAGGAGAGGAATGGGAGGAGTCTGGAGGCCCTTTAGAGAATCAAGATGACTCTGAGGAGACTATGACTGGTATGGGTAACTTGCGGAAGCCAGTGGTCTGGATAAGTCCCCAGACACTGGCATGCTCTCTCCACCTGCAGTGGCTACAGAGGAGGGGGCGTCCTATGCTATGCTGGTTAAGAGGGTAGCTGAGGTCCTTTGCCTGGAGATGCCTTCGGTGCAGGTCAGGACTAATCTCCTGACCGAAGTGCTTCAACCTGGGGCTTTCACCTCGGAACCCCTTTTGCACTTTAATGAGGCACTTACGGACGTCCTACTAGGAACTTTGTCCAAACCTAGCACTGGGGCTCCTCTGAACAGGACGATTGCACGCCGCCATCAACCAACACCGGGCGACCCAAAGTTCCTCAGCCAACACCCCACCCCAGAAAGTTTGGTGGTGCAGGCCTCCACTTCCCAGAGCGCATTCCCTTCCGCCCCTCCGGATAGGGAATCCAAGCGACTGGACTCTTTAGGGAAGAAGTTGTTTTCTTTTTCTTTCTTTAGTCTGGCATTGCTGTCAGTGAATACCACATGCTTATTGGACTGTTTCTCTCACTCTCGTTGGGAGACGGTTGTGCAAGTGCCGCCACAAGTCCTGGAGGAGGCCCAGGCTGTTCTCTCCCAGGCTGTCAAGGATGGGAGAGATGCAGCAAAATTCACCACTCGGTGTGGTTTGGATACAACCGATTTTCTGGGCAGGTCTATTTCATTGACAGTGGCCTTGAGGCACCACGCCTGGCTTCGCACAACTGGCTTCTCGGGGGATGTCCAAGCCAATTTGATGGACATACCCTTTGATGGAACCTGCCTTTTTGGGGAAAAGGCCGACTCGGCCCTGGTCAGGTTCAAGGGCTCTGGAACTACGGCCAGATCTTTGGGCCTCTCCTCCACTCCTCATGGCCAGTCTTCCTTCCGATCGGCCCTATCTTAGCCACCGTCCCGCACAGACTTCCCAAGCCGCATGTGGACGAGGGCGCAGTACATTATGTCCTCAGAATGGCGGTAAGAAGTCGTCCACCACACTGCCCCTAGCAGCCGCAGCCCCAAGCACTCCTAGGCTGATTCTGCAGGACCACACTACTCCAGTGGGTGGGAGAATTCATCATCTCCCCCGCTGGAGATCTACAACAGACAAGTGGGTCTTGCAGATTGTCCAGGAGGGCTATTCCCTATCTTTCATTTCTTTTCCTCCTACTATTCTGCCAAGTCAGGAATGGCTGACGGATGATTACTTAAAACTGCTCCAAGAGGATGTTACGGCTCTTTTGGCCAAAGGAGCTATGGAAAGGGTTCCAGTTTAAGAAGTATGCAGTGGCTGTTATTCCCGCTACTTTCCGATTCCGATGAAGAACAATGGTCTTCGGCCCATTTTGGATCTTCGGGCCGTCAATCTCTTAATCATAAAGGAGAAATTCAAAATGCTCACATTGGCTCAAGTCTTGTTTGCCTTAGACCAATGAGACTGGATGGTGGCGCTGGACCTGCAAGATGCCTACTTTCACCTTCCCATCCTGCCAGGCCACAGGCGTTACCTACAGTTCAAGGTAGGACATGAGCACTTTCAGTTTACCGTGCTCCCCTTCGGCCTTACCAGTGCCCCTTGGATGTTCACCAAGGTGAATGTGGTGGTTGCCGCTCATCTGCGCATGTTAGGGGTTTCAGTCTTCCCCTACCTCGACGATTGGCTGTTGAAGGCATCCTCGCCAAAGGCAGTAGTCTCCCACCCACAGACTACGGCGGACCTCCTGCATTCGCTGGGGTTCTCTATAAACATGCCGAAGTAACACCTGACTCATTCTCAGACGCTCCCTTTCATCGGAGCTGTTCTGGACACCGTGATTTCGGGCTTATCCTCCTGAGCAGCGAGTACAGGATATTTAGGTTATGATTCCTATATTTCAGCCTCTGTCCTGGATTTCGGTGAGGTTGACTCTGAGGCTGTTGGGCCTCATGGCCCTCTCCATCCTGTTGGTAAGACACACAAGATGGCATAGACAGGCTCTGCAGTGGAACTAGAAGTTCCAATGGGCTCACCGACATGGTTCAGATCTTGGAAGGAACTGTGAAGGATCTGCAGTGGTGGTTAATGAACCGAGATTGGGTCAAAGGCAGACCTCTCTCCCTTCCCCAACCATGTTTCAAAATCGTGACGGATGCGTCACTTCTGGGATGTGGCAGCCACTTTGGAGAGATGGAGATAAGGGGTCACTGGTCTCCGGCGGGGACGGGTCACCACATAAACGGGTTGGAGCTTTAAGCGATTTGATTGCCATTGAAAGCATTTCTTCCCTCTGTCAAGGGGAAGTTGGTGCAGGTGTTCACGGACAACCTTACCGCCATATGATAGTACAACAAGCAAGGCGGGTGTGGTCATGGACCCATTGTCAAGAGGCCCTGCATCTCTGGGCATGACTGGAACATCAGGGCATAAACCTGGTGGTTCAACACCTGGCAGGCTCTCTGAATGCCAGGGCAGACAATCTCGGCCGTCGATGCCTAGTGGATCACGAATGGCGTCTCCAGTCGGCAGTGGCACAACGTCTCTTTCAGCAGGGGGAAAACCTTGGTTAGATTTGTACGCCTCCAAAGAGAACCCGCAACGTCAGCAGTACTGCACGATGGAGTTTCCAAAGTGGCTATCACTTGGGACGCGATTTGTCGCAAGTGGAACTCATGCCTTTTGTACGCCTTTCCACCCATACCACTCCTGCCCAGGGTTCTGAAGAAGATCAGGACTGACCAGGCCCAAGTCATCCTTGAGGCGCCGGACTGGGCAAGGAGAGTCTGGTATCCAGAGCTTCTGAGCATGACTGTCGATCCTCCGATCAGGCTGCCCCATTGGATCGATCTTCAGTCGCAGCAGCAGGGGAGGGTTCTCCACCTGAACCTGTCAACTCTGTGCCTCCATGCGTGGAGATTGAGTGGCAGCAGTTGATGGCTTTTGACCTTCCTCCCGTAGTCTGTAATGTTATTCTGGCGGTCAGGCGGCCCTCCACTAAGTCGGTATATGCCTGCCGTTGGCAGAAATTTGTATTATACTGTACAGAAAGGTCTACTGACCCACTTTTTGCTCCTCTTTCTATTGTTCTTTTATTCATTCTGACCCTTGCCCAGCAGGGCTCTGCTATAGGAACTCTCAAGGGTTATCTGTCTGCTCTGTCTGCTTTTTTGCAGCTGCCAGACCAATCATCTCACTTTAAATCTCCTATTGTAAATAGATTTTTAAAAGGGCTGGATTCACTCGTTTCCAGCCACACCCTTCATTATGCCACAAAGGGACCTTAATTTGGTCCTCACGCATTTGACGTGCACTCCTTTTGAGCCTTTGCACAATTGTCGCCTCCGGCTGGTGACCATCAACACAACCTTCTCGGTGAAGATTATACCTCACCTTGTCGCCAAGACCTGGAATACCGTCTATGGAACACTTTCCCTCTCGATATACGGTCCTGTACGGACCTTTTGACATTTAGAAAAGTCCTAAAAACCTGGCTCTACACCCAGGCATACCATTAAAATCCTGTCCTACCCCATGGTCAGCCACGCTCTCTGTCTTCTGTTAGCGCCAGGAAACCAATTGGTGTTAGCGCGCTTTACAAGTTATTGTTAACATAACATAACATACCCTGCCTCTCCACCTCATGCCGCGTTGTTGACACCGCCCAGGTTAGACCTCAAGACCTCGCTCTTCGACTGAACCTCCACACCCAGATGGACCAGCAGCCCACCCCAGCCCATAGCGCCTTGAGACCCTCACGGGTGAGTAGCAGCGCTACACAAAACCCTGATTGATTGATGATGATGATGGAGTGGCAGCAATACAGCACTCTATGAACATGAGACCACTAAAATTACGGAGACATACACAGATATTAGTACAGACGGTCAACATTTGCCTCAATCAATTGTTTTCTTTTCAATGGGGAACTCTTTACACAAACCAGAGGAACTGCGATGGGCACCGGCTTCGCTCCCAGCTATGCAAATGTGCATATGGGCTAGTGGGAGGACCAGTTACAGTGTAATATCCAGAGGAATGGCATAATCGGGTTCTTCTTTGGTGTAAATTTATCGACGTCGTGTTCATAATCTGGAAAGGGTCAGTGGAGAGTGCAAAAAGAATTGCTGAGAAAATAAATCAAAATTAACTCAATTTGAGATTTATGAGTGAAATAGTTAATTTCCTAGATTTGACAGCATATCACTTGGAAACAAAGATTTTTAGAAAACCCACAGCAAGAAATTCCCTTCTCCATGCTATAAGTTTTCACCACGAAATTTGGTATCTAGCATCCCATATAAGTTAAAAGAAACAGCAGCAATAAAGAGGAATTAGAAACCGCACTAACTGAGCTAGCAGAGAGGTTCAGAGAGAGAGAGGGTACTCAAGAGAGATTACAGATCAAGCACGAAAAAAAGTAAATCAACACTCAAAAGACCAACTGCTATATAAACTCAAGAAAAAGGAAAAAAAGTCCTAGCTTCAGGTTGATCACGACATACAGCAGGCATGAAGGTGTGATACAGAAGACTCTAGAGAAAAACTGGCACCTCATTAGGCATGACCCAGAAATAGGTAAACTGGTTCCAAAGAAACCAGGTGTTACATTCAAAAGAGCCAGGTCAAGGAGAAATTGCATAGTGAAGACTAGTCCGAAAGAGTGGAAAAACGCAGCCTGGCTGGGGTAAAGTAAAGGGTCTAAAAAGTACAGTAGATGTAAGGCCTGCCTCCATGGTAAAAAAAAACTACAGATTAGAAATTACTGTTTCAGAAAAGGAAGAGAAAGATCACAGGACAATATACATGCAAGACTGAACATACATATATATACTGTCATGTCCTTGTGCCCTACTTTATGTAGGGAGCACAACAGAATACTGCAACACCTCATAGCAATTAAAAACAAGGACCGGAATTACCCAGTAGCCTGGCACTTCGAAGAAAGCCATGCCAGCAATGCTGATCTATTGAAATATTATGTTATTAGATTCAATTAGTAAGAACAGAAGGGGTGGAGATACAGAGAAGGCTTTAAGATGTCTCGAGTCAAAATACATTATAGAACTGTACACAAAGACACCGACAGGGCTCAATGCAGAAGAAGACTTACACACACATTTATGATGATCCGCTAAGGAATTTTCTTCCCTGGAAAAGCAGTTATGTTGGGGTGTAGAATATAGTTTTTAATATATAATTATACGGTTTTATGTGAAACACGAATGGAAGATGCACTTTAGCACAAGCACTTTGTTAGTACTTTAAAAATACATCGCAAATCTAAGAAGAACATTTAACTTTTTAGTATTTAGTAAAAAGATGACTGAGACAGGGAATGTTAGGAGGGATGCGAGCCCAGAGCACAAAGGGGCTGAATTGAGCAGTGAGGACTTTACGACTGCATCCATAGAAATGATTTCATACTGAGATATTGTATGTAACTTTTTATAGGACAAGAAATATGGAGATTCACTTTAGCACAAGCCCTTTATGGAAATGTCATTAAAATGTAAAAATTGTCCAACATGTGTTTGAATAGAAAAGGAATTTGTGTTTGGAAGTAACCAATGTTGAGGAGTGTTGAATTGGATGTGAGCCCACATGGGCAAAAATGGGAAAGTGAGGAACATGAGATTGCTTTCAAGAATGATTTTTTAAAATTATATACATGTTGATATGTAAAAAAGGTTGTAAATAAACAAAATGGCTCTTTCATCAAAGGGTACAAGGCCCACGTGGGCTAAATGTAATTCTGAAATTGAGACAGAACTGGCGTTATATATAGATATGCAGGGTTTTTTATGCACGTGATTGACAGAGCTTGGCACGTATAAACATGCAACGTGACGAGGGTGTGAGGTAAAACATATTTTTTTGCAGAAAACAAGCTTAGGCCAACAATCGTAAATAATGTGAGAGAGAAGAAAGTAATATTATGATGAGCAAAGAAATGGAAGTAAATTTTGTATATAAATAATTTTGAAAAAGAAATTGAAAAAAGACGATGCAATGTAAAAGTGAAATATCTGGTCTATGTTTAACACTGGGAAGCATGCATGCACTTTAAAATGGTTTGAAAAAATGGTGCCCATTATTGTGAGCAAGGCTGTGGGTACGGCCAAAATGCGGCAAGTGGTAGCTTCAATAAACATTACATTTTGTTATTAGCTCAATGGTGTGGCTCCCTTCTGTGCAATACGGAGAAGGAACGTGGTGAGAAATGTGAGCAGACTGGCTGAGTCTGCATTGACAAAACACAAAATCCGTGGCTCTCATTAAAAGCACAGACAGTGCACTAGGCACAGCAACAGGGAAAAGAGACAAACTAGGGAAGTCCTATTTAAGAGGACGGAATCCTATCACCTTCCGAAGTGGCATGCTTTATCATCTAGGATCTCCTCTTTGCTGCAAGCCTAGTACAGCCAAGGAGCTGCAACTCCTTGCACGTGTCAGGAGGAGCTTGCGAATGTTTTAATGCGATCCAGTGGCTAGATCTCCTAAGATCAATGGAGCATTAAATCAGTGTGAGTGAAAAAGCATTATGCAGTGTGTGAAGTGAAAGGTTAAAATTGGCTACCAAGAGAAAAACAGTTTGTTAGTTTGTTATATCTTGTAATGTCAAGGGTTAAGAAACAGTGTAAGAGCGGTCTGATAAAATTTACGACGCGCTGGCCAAAAAATAATGAGAGTCTGCATTGAGCCAACCGCCATCGATTAGGTGTGTCACGGCAGTCAGCACAAGTGCGGAGTGACAAATGATATATACATAAATACATACATATATATATTTATACATATACATATATATATATATATTACCTACTGGCGGTCGCCAGTAGGTATATATAGTTAGGATTTTTTCTCTATGGGTTTTTTGAAAATTCTATGTCTAATAACTTTGGCGTTTGTAGACGGAATTGGCTGAAATTTTCAGGAAAATGGCACATTTTGTTTCTGAGCAGCCCTTGAAAATTTGGGGGGGGGTTCGTCAAGGGGGGGCCGAGAAAAAAGGGGGGTCCCAAAACGCGTTTTTCCCATGTTAATTTCCATAGGGCGGTTGGCCTCACTTTTAGCCCGAACGGCTGAATGGATTTGCACGAAACTTGGCAAAATTGTAGGGACTGGTAGCCCGATGTGCCTTTTGTAGGTCTCAATATATGTGTTCCAGTGGATTTTGAGAAATTAACGTTTAAAAAAAGATATATATCTGTAACAGCGGACCGGGCAGCGCTCTGGTTCGCGGACTTTTCGCGCAACGGAGCTTTGTGAAGCGAAGCTGATTGGTTCTCCGGCGTCTGTCAACATTCCAAACAGTCCGTAGCGGCCGCCATCTTGTCTCTCGGTAGGATCGAGAGACAAGAGGAGGCCAAAGCGAAGGGGCAAATGACCATAAGGGGGCATAGTACATTGTCGCTCACCCCCTAGGTTTGATGTGGAGGTTTTAAAAGGGCCCCGCGGGGCAAAAAAAAATAAAAATAATAATAATCGAACAGCTGAATGGATTTGCACGAAACTTGGCAAAATTGTAGGGACTGGTAGCCCGATGTGCCTTTGCTAGATCTCAATATATGTGCTCCAGTGGATTTTGAGAAATTAACGTTCAAAAAAAGGTATATATCTGTAACAGCGCACCGCTTCGCGTACTTTTCGCGTTACGGAGCTTTGCGAAGCGAAGCTGATTGGCTCTCCGGTGTCTGTAAACATTCCAAACAGTCCGTAGCGGCCGCCATCTTGTCTCTCGGTAGGATCGAACAGCTGAATGGATTTGCACGAAACTTGGCAAAATTGTAGGGACTGGTAGCCCGATGTGCCTTTGCTAGGTCTCAATATATGTGCTTCAGTGCATTTTGAGAAATTAACGTTCAGAAACAAGATATATATCTGTAACAGCGCTCCGCTTCGCGGAGATAAAATTATATGTGTATTACCTAGCTGTTGCTAACACCAGTTAGCGACGGCTAGTAGAAGATAGCGACCATCTTGGGCCCCACTTTGCATGTGAGTGATATTTATCACTAATGACATGCAAAGTGGGCATGCCAAGATGTTAGCGACTGGAAACAGTCGCTAACATCGCTATCTCCTATTATCAACTTTTGGAAATATTCGAGATAAGGGCGAATATCTCTAAAAGCTACCACCTGCCCTGAGCAGTTCTTAGCCATGTTATCCAATGGGAGGTGGATAACATGGCTAAGAGCATTAGCTCGGTAATGCATGAATATCGCTGAGTTTTCAGCGATATTAATGCATTGCGGTCGTTTATCGTATTTCCGATAAACCTTGATAATAGCAAGGTTTATCTGCGATAATTTCTGACGGTAAAAAAATCGTTGCTAAGCATCGTTAGGGATAAATATCGCTTAACTTTGGTAATATGCCCCAACGTCTGTTAACGTTCGATTCGAAGGAAATCACGAAGTGTTGAAAAACATTGTCTGCGCCATCTTGTCTTTTTTCAAATGCCACACTTTTGTCGTGCACGGCAGCCATTTTAGATGCCTTGACCAGACCCACTCTGTGCACGCTGTCGATCCTTAGCATGGCTCCCCACCCTCGCAAGCATCTCCCCCAGGCAGTGGTCACCCCCGCTCTCTGTCTTATGCATGGGTAATAAACCTCCCCCATCTGCGCTGCTGTTCCCTGAGAATCACACCCTGTGCCCGCCCGACACCTCCCTTTCGCCCTATTCACTACCGCACCCTCTGACACTCCTTTTCCTCTGTGTCCGATTGTCCAGGCTGGTCCTAGGGTATCAGCTAGCCCTGCAGATGTAGTTTATGGCCACAGCTGTAAAGAATCACCCCTCTTCAAAGGAGTTATAGTAGATCAAGGCCCACACTCGATGAGATCCGTCACAGCAGAAGCGTTGCTATTATCTGAAAACCATCCTGTATTGTGATTGGGGAGGGGACCGAGCCTGAAGCGGAAGATTCCAGGGATGACTCTTTGTACATCAAAGTTTTTACAATTATGTGTCACATTAAAAATATATAGCACTCCGACAAAGTAGTAAGATTATAAAACTTTAATAATTTATAAATATATACAAGAAAACAAAAATAGTAATAACATATAAACATTTTTAGGGAAAAACAACGAAGTAGCGGTCGGCTGTGCGAATAGTCCCAACGCAGCACAACGTCCAGATTTCCGGCGTGGGGCGTCGCGGGGGGTGGGTCATCAGTAGCAAACTGTTGTGCGAATAGTTCCAAGGCAGCAGAACGCACCGAAATCTAGATGACACGAAAGTGATGTCTAGTAAGTTGCCACCCAGCAAATAACGGCATGGGGCATCGCGGGGGGTGGGTCATCAGTAGCAAACTGTTGCGCGAATAGTTCCAAGGCAGCAGAACGATGGCACCAAGGTGATGTCCAGTAAGTTGCCGCACTGGTTTTGGTATCCTACAATGCTGCTCCGAATAACGGCGTGGAGCGCCCCGGGGGAGGCGGCGTGAACGGGCCTCTCCAGGTGGAGTCTCGTCTGTTGTAGTGGGGCGCCCCTTTACCGTTTCAGTTGCCATTCTGTCCGTTTTTGGTCCACTGTGTCAAAAGCCGCAATTCAGCTGAGTTGCGCCCACTCTTGCGGTGCAGCGATAGGCGGCTGTCACAGGACTCTCAAAATGGCGGCAGGCTGTTTCCTTTTTGGGCCTGGTCCACTGAAATGGCCCTGGGACACCTTGGAAATCGGACGCTTGTCTGCTAGGTCTTGGACCTCATTCTCGAAAGCGTCCCCTCCGCCTTGAGAATTCATCAAAAGTTTTGGGGGCTCCGACTCCTGCAGGCTTCTGGTGGGGAGCGGCTGCCATGATTGCTCGCGGAATGACCACGACTGAGCTACGAGATGGTGGTGCTTTCATGCTGACGCCAGCTTCAGTCTGAAACATCCAGAAACAAGGTGGGGCTTTCATCGTTTGGGGAAAAAAAAAAGTTTTCATCCTATGAAAAGTGTTGTTTTTAGGTCACATGATCAAGCCTTCCATCATTAGGAAACCAAAAGTAAAATGAACCAATGAAAAGTTTTATAAACAAGTCACATGACCTGTTATGCGGCATAGGGTGTAAAATTAGGAGAAAATACGTTGGCACGTGAGGCGGCGTCAGTAGCGGACCGATGTGCGAATAGGCCGAAGGCAACACAACGCGCCAAGATCCGGATGGCACCGAGGTGGTGTCCAGCAAGTTGCAGCACTGGTGTGGCCATCCTACAATGCTGAAAGTCGGCGTGGGGCGCCCCGTTGGCTTGTGAGTTTGCGTCAGTAGCGGACCGATGTGCGAATAGGCCGAAGGCAGCACAACGCGCCAAGATCCGGATGGCACCGAGGTGGTGTCATAGTTGAGAGTTCTGAGCAGCGGTTGTAACACTGTCTGAAGCTTATTTGCAGCTGCTGCAGCTTCACTACGCGTCAAGATCCGGATGGCACCGAGGTGGTGTCTAGTAAGTTGCCGCACTGGTGTGGCCATCCAACAATGCTGAAAGTCGGCGTGGGGCGCCCCGTTGGCCTGTGAGTTTGCGTCAGTAGCGGACCGATGTGCGAATAGGCCGAAGGCAGCACAACGCGCCAAGATCTGGATGGCACCGAGGTGGTGTCTAGTAAGTTGCCGCACTGGTGTGGCCATCCTACAATGCTGAAAGTCGGCGTGGGGCGCCCCGTTGGCCTGTGAGTTTGCGTCAGTAGCGGACCGATGTGCGAATAGGCCGAAGGCAGCACAACGCGCCAAGATCCGGATGGCACCGAGGTGGTGTCTAGTAAGTTGCCGCACTGGTGTGGCCATCCTACAATGCTGAAAGTCGGCGTGGGGCGCCCCGTTGGCCTGTGAGATGGCGTCAGTAGCGGACCGATGTGCGAATGGGGCCAAAGGCAGCGCAACAATATTTTCTGATTTGAAGACACCACAAGGCGCTGAGATGCCAAGATCCGGATGGCACCGAGGTGGTGTCTAGCAAGTTGTGGCACTGGTGTGGCCATCGTACAATGGTAAAAGTCGGCGTGGGGCGCCCTGTTGGCCTGTGAGATGGTGTCAGTAGCGGACTGATGTGTGAATGGGGCCAAAGGCAGCGCAACAATATTTTCTACTATATTTTCGGAGTAGAAGACACCACAAGGCGCTGAGATGCCAAGATCCGGATGGCACCGAGGTGATGTGTAAGTTGCGGACCGATGTGCGAATGGGGCCAAAGGCAGCTCAACAATATTTTCTGAAGAGAATACACCACAAGGCGCTGAGATGCCAAGATCCGGATGGCACCGAGGTGATGTCTAAGTTGCGGACCGATGTGCGAATGGGGCCAAAGGTAGCGTAACAAGATTTTCTGTATGGAAGATACCACTAGGCGTTGAGATGCCAAGATTCGGATGGCACCGAGGTGATGTCTAGCAAGTTGTGCCACTGGTGTGGCCATCGTACAATGGTAAAAGTCGGCGTGGGGCGCCCTATTGGCCTGTGAGATGGTGTCAGTAGCGGACTGATGTGCGAATGGGGCCAAAGGCAGCGCAACAATATTTTCTGACTGACACCACAAGGCGCTGAGATGCCAAGATCCGGATGGCATCGAGGTGATGTCTAAGTTGCGGACTGATGTGCGAATGGGGCCAAAGGCAGCGTAACAATATTTTCTGTATGGAAGATACCACCGAGGTGATGTCTAGCAAGTTGGTGTGGTCATCCTACAATGCTGAAACTCGGCGTGGGTCACCCCATTAGCCTGTGAGATGGCGTCAGTAGCGGACCGATGTGCGAATAGGCCGAAGGCAGCACAACGCGCCAAGATCCGGATGTCACCGTGGTGGTTTCATAGTTGAGAGGCACTTCATCCGCAGTGGGGCGCAGAGATCCGGATGGCACCGAGGTGATGTCTAGCAAGTTGCTGTACTGGTGTGGTCATCCTACAATGCTGAAATGTAGTGGGGCGCCCATTTACCGTTTCAGTTGCCATTCAGCTGAGTTTCGGCTGCTCTTGATGCTATAGCGACAGGCGGCTGCAAGAGGACTCTCAAAATGGCGGCCTGTTCTTTGGATTTGGGCCTGGTCCACTAAAATGGCCCTGGGACACCTTAGAACTCGGACGCTCGATTTTTTTTTCCTTTCCTGTACATGCAAAAAAAGGTAAATGCCCGGTACGTTACACGCTTCATCTGCCACGATGAACTCTCCAGAGGAACCGAAAAAAAATATAGTTGTGGTAACTATACCATGCATCGTCATATGGAGAGGTGGCACCAATTAATTATAGTGCTGCATAAAAGAGAGATTTGGAGGAGAACCCCTGACCTGCTAGTACATTCATCAAAGAAGTGACACTGAGAGCTTCAGAGGCAAGGGAAACGGTCCCAAATATTTAGAAGAACTTTGGAAAGATTAAAATGACATGTTTAGATTGTGGTAAATTAATTTCATGTGGACAGATGAGTGTTACTCTAATAAATACAGCATATGAACATCATCATAGTCGATGGTTGGTAGAGACATTTTGACTATATCCTGGACCTGCCCGTCCTCGCCCAAAATGGCGCCGGAATAAATGGGACTCGTAACTCCTTGTTGTGTACTGGTTGCAGAACCTTGAAATCACGAGATACGTATGCAGTTTTGAAGCACATGGCGGGCGGGGACGAGAATTGATTGAATATTTCGACATCCCTATTGATATTAAGTTCTGATGTGTTATTGATTACTGTACTGTTGAAAATTCGAATTAACGTCACCCATGGTACTTGCCCGCAAATGTATATCTAGATAATTTTATTGTAACTGGCCCTGTCGTATTTTAATTATAAAATGTACGTCCACCGATTCCGTAACTGTTACACACCTTAGTTCTTGCAACCTAATGGCCCGCCCGTTACGTTCCTCTACAGTGTAAATGTCTATTCATCATATACGATTACAGTTTGCTGCGTGGCAGGCCCACGTGGTTATAGGCTCGTATTTGTATAATGAAATTTTCACAATAAAGGTTTTTAAAAGAAAACATGGTAGTAGTATATACATTGGTAAAGTTTTTAATAATAGTCACTGTTTTAGAATCATTAAAAGGCAAGTGAAATAAAGCAGACCAATTACATGAAGGGTAAAAGGTATAATACGAAGGAACGCAGTAAAGATAAATGGTCAAGGGCTGTTGTGTTTTCTATTCCTGCAACATAAAGTGATCGATAAGAATCTCATATTCAGGCGTATCGGCGACTAAGACAGCAGGTCGACCCTCTTTTGCTCAACGGCTCCGTCATGGGACGAAGAAACGCTCTTTTTCTCGAAAAAAGAATATATTTTACTTGCAGGACAGTTGTAAAATTTCCGGGAAAGTACATTAGCCTGGAACATTATAACATATATTTAAGAAAAAATAATGTTCGGAAGTAATTAAAAGCGTAATTTTTAGGTGATATGACCAAGGCTTTCATCATTAGAATAAGAAAAGTAAAATGAACCAATGAAAAGTTTTATTAACAAGTCACATGACTTGTTATGCTTACGTTACGCGCTGCGCGCCCCGGATGACTTCCGGATGCGCTAACGCGGCGCGTCATATGACGCATTACGCGACAACGCAGGTCCAGAATATAGTCAAAATGTCTCCACCAACCAGCGGTCGAAACACAACCCCTTTCAGCAGGCTAAATAGTTCTGTTAAATGACAACAGAAGGGACAGGCAACAAGAACCATCAGTCAAAGAGGGGAGGGCTAGTTCTTGTCTACCGGGTTACATTGGGGCGCTACCGGAACTGATCGAATTGGTAGTCTACAGTGTTTCTGGATGTTTCAGACTGAAGCTGGGGTTAGCATGAGAGCACCACCATTTCGTAGCTCCGTTGTGGCCATTCCGCAACCAATCATGGCAGCCGCTCTTTATCGTTATTTTGGGCGGGGTGGGTGGCGGAGCCGAGCTGTTTTGCAGCCATCATTGTGTGGAGTTCAGTTCATCTCACTAGTTTTGTATTTGTTATGAGGGGTTGTTCCTAATGTTTCTATTTTAGCGAGGTCAAAAAGAGATCCCATTAGTGGCCTACTGATTTTACTCGATTCTTTTTCTTTTTTTTTACACGATTTTTCGTTATCTGCAAAGACTAAACAGAGTATTGCGACTCTGTGTTTGTTTGTAAATAGAGAATGAACCAAAGAGAACTAATTCTAAAATAGTAAATACTTGGATAACAATCAATCAAATGGAGAGAGAAGCAGGCACGACGGATTACAACGGGGGCAAAGGCCTGCGTTAACTACCTTTCACTATCTGCAAAGAGAGAGTACTCCTAATAGAAATGAGGGGGGGGGGCACCATTCAAAGCAGATCAGTGTGCATAAACACGAAAATGTTTTCACTTACCACGTACTTGACATTCGACAGCTTATGATATTTGCTATTAAAAAACCATTGAAATTCACTGAAAAAACCATAGGTTATAGACCATATATAGTTAGGAATTAGCATTTACAAAACCTTGAAAATTCACTGAAAAAACCATAGGTTATAGACCATATATAGTTAGGAATTAGCATTTAAAAAACCTTATTTTACTCACACAAAACCATTGAAATTCCATATATAGTTAGTTGCACTAACTATATATCGCGCACCCGCAATCCACTGCTGATGATGTCACATATTACATCATTCATGACATGGTCAGTGACATCACTGATGACATCACTGATGACATCACTGATGACATCACTGATGACATCACTGATGACATCTCATTTGACATCAATGACCACATCACTGATGATATCATTCATGTGACAATACAATGCATCTCCTCACATTTTAATATAACCTCTGTTTCACGCAGTGTTAAATACAGAGTATAATTTTTGAAACCATTGACACACCAATACTAGTTACTACATACGCACTCACTGATTCCTACGTCTACACACACATTCACTCATTCACCCATACAATCATTCATACATACAATCACTCATCTTTACAACACTATCATATGCACTCATACACCTATACAGACACTCACACTCTGCCACTCATCCATGGAGTTACTCACACACCTAGTCAGTCCTGTAAAGAATCAATCACACTTCCATTTTCTTGTCTATACAGTTAAACATAGAGCACCTTACATTTTCAAACATATACTAACACATACTTACTTTCTTATACAATCATTGATACAAGTACACATTGATCTGCACAGAGTCACACACCTCCCAGCCAGCCACACACACACTCAGTCTCCCATACAAATACTTGGATAATCAATCAATAACCCATATAGTTAATCATATAGCTACTGATCAACACATGCAGCAGTTTACAGAACAACAGACATAATGATGCACAAATTAAGACAGTTTAGTCACTAACCCATGCACTCAGTGAGACACATTTAATCACTCACTCATACATTCAGTCATGCACCTACTAAATCCTTCGTCCAGACACTTATACATCTACTCATTCTTCAATATGTAAAACATATTTAAACTTTACAGAAACACACAGTCACTGGATGATGTCATCAGTGATGTCATTTGAGATGTCATCAGTGATGTCATCAGTGATGTCACTGACCATGTCATGAATGATGTAATATGTGACATCATCAGCAGTGGATTGCGGGTGCGCGATATATAGTTAGTGCAACTAACTATATATGGAATTTCAATGGTTTTGTGTGAGTAAAATAAGGTTTTTTAAATGCTAATTCCTAACTATATATGGTCTATAACCTATGGTTTTTTCAGTGAATATATATATATATATATATATATATATATATATATATATATATATATATATATATATAAAATATATATTCACTGAAAAAACCATAGGTTTCAGAGAGGATATAGTTAGGATTTGAAATGTCATCAGTGATGTCACTGACCATGTCATGAATGATGTAATATGTGACATCACCAGTGGATTTAGATTAGTAAAACTAACTATAACGGAGGAATTTCAATGGTTTTGTATGAGTGAAATATCCAGCTAACTATAACACCCCTGAAACCTATGGTTTTTTCAATGAATTTCAAAGGTTTTTTAAATGATAATTCTGAACTATAACCTGCCTGAAACCTATGGTTTTTTCAGTGAATTTCAAAGGTTTTTTAAATGATAATTCCGAATTATAATGTTCATTAAGAATATCTGTTTTTTCTATCTTTTTTAATTATCATCCCATTCTCAACGTCTTAAAAACTGCAAATATTACCATTGTTCAATGTATTCCTTCCTTACAGAAAATCGCCTCAAACCAGAACCACAACTAACATTAATGATATACAAACTAGACGTTCCTTTTGTAAAAAAACAAAAAACACCACTACCCCATATTTTCAACAACAAGCCAAATCTGCAATGCTACCTAAAAAAACAGGCGATAGTTTCACTTACCACTAACAAATTAATATCAACATTTAACTAGTGTCAGGACGTGGACTATGTACTGCGTGAATTAAATCCAACTCAGACCCATATATAAAGACAAATATGTAATAGAAGTACTAATTATGCACTTCCAACACCCAACAAAATCACAACACCTAGGGCCACCACCACTACAGCCACCCCTCCTGACCCCCCCCTTTACTACCTCAGAGGCAGCGCAAAACAGTACAACAGACCTACCCAAAGTAATATATCCCCTCAACAGCACACTAGCTCAATGTTCAGAGATGTGGCAATCAACTATTTATAAGGAAAGGAACTTGCACATCGACAATAATGTACACAATCCTAACACTACCGGTGATATGCTATACACAACTCACTATACACACCAAAAACTTTTCCATGTGTAGATATACTATTCATACGTGTAGTGTACTGCACACTGGACGCAAACTTATATTCTCAGACACTGGGGAATATCTCGGTCATGTAGTTGTGTTGTCTACTCCCCCTTGAAGCAGAAGAGGAGTGGGCTGGTCCAACGTATGCAACTCCAGCGTAAGACTATAAATAATTAGCCTACGACTTTGGCGTGGTTCACTTCTGCAAAGAGAAAAGACTCTGCCACAGCAAAGTTCCTAACCCTGCCACGTGGCTGTCGCCATGACCACGTGCCTCCTCGATACAGGCCCATTGCGAACTACGCGCCACAGCACCGTAGACATATCTGTATCGACTACTGCCTTCGATCTACACTGCGGACAGCAGGGTTCACAACTTGAATTCAGCTTTGGATCTACATTACGCACAGCATTAAAGTTAGCCTTGACTTATGTAAGGCAGAGACAATTGTACTCTATGTCCTCAGACTTTGTTAAAATAAGTGACAAAAATTATTCGTCGATATCTGTGCTGAGTACTGCCTTCGATCTACAGTGCGGTCAGTACAGTTTACAACTTGATAGCAGTTTGGCATCAGCATTACAGTCAACATTGAATTTAGTCTTGATTTATTTAAGGCAGAGACAATTGTACTCAGTCCTCAGATTTTCTTAAAGTATGTGACAAAAAGCATTCCTTGACGTTTGTGTCGACTACTGCCTTACATCTACACTGCGGACAGCAGGGATCACAACTTGAATTCAGCTTTGCATCTACACTTCGGACAGCATTGAAGTTAGCCTTGATTTATGTAAGGCAGAGACAATTTTGTTAAAGGATGCAACAAAAAACATTCCTCAAGGTCTGTACTGACTACTGCCTTCAAATGTACACTGCGATCAACAGAGCTTACTACTTGACACCAGTTGCGCATCAGCACTACAGACAACATTGAATTCAGTCTCGATTTATTTAAGGCGGAGACAATTGTACTGTGTCCTCAGATTTTGTTAAAGTATGTGACAAAAAAAGCATTCCTTGATGTCTGTGTCAACTACTGCCTGCGGACAGCAGGGTTCACAACTTGAATTCAGCTTTGCATCTACACTACGGACAGTAGGAAATTCAGCCTTGAATTATTTGAGGCAAAGACAATTGTACTGCATGTATTTAGATTTTGTTAAAATAAGTGACAAAAATCATTCGCTGATATCTGTGCGGACTACTGCTTTCCATCTACAATGTGGACAGCATGGTTCACAACTTGAATTCAGCTTTGGATGTACACTACGGAGAGCATGAAATTCAGCCTTGTTTTATTTAACAAACCAACTTACCATATGCCAATACTGCTACCTTATTTCAACACTTTTTTTTAGAGTGGTTACATCGAGAATCCAAAAATATAACCCATAGACATCTTTTTCTGTCTGAAATAAATCTTTTCTTTTCATTATATTTTCATATATCAAAATTTCAACATTTTATCATCTTTTTAATCTTTTAGACACACCACTACCATTTGGACCTTACAATCACTTCTATTCATTTTCTAACATTCTCCCATTTTTCCACACTCATACTTCAGTCTCACTTTACACTCATTCCCCATACTATACACCCACACCCTATATATTTACTATTTTAGAAAATCTATCTTAAATTCTTATCTCTAAGACATGCCATAGTACGAGGTTCTACTAGCTTTACAAACAAACAATTTAAACTTTGTTTTCAATTCTTATGGCTGATGACATAAAAAAAGGTCTACATGTTTCGAACTCCTATCTGTTTGGGAATTCTCTTCAGGACCACGCAGCTGAAACAAAAACAAGAAATTTTTTGAAAGAGAACTCTTATCACCAAACCATCTCTTGTCTAAGCTTCATGACTTATTCTCTATTGCTTCTCGCGTTCTCTTTCTTTTGCTGGATATGATGTGCACTGTGTAATTCTGGGAATTGGATCTACAATGTATGTTAGGAAACTTGTGGTTAGTGCATGGCAACATTCTGCTGTGTGCTATCAACATCCGTCAATAACAAAGATGCACTTACATTTATTCACTAGTGGTGGCGTCTCTCTTCGAGACTGTATTGCTTCTTAGTGAAGGGTGGAACCTATCAAGACACTGTGTATAGTGTTTATTCGCTCGATAAATGGAAGTTATGTTTATGTATAAAGTGACATTGTAACAGTGACTTACTGTCATAGGAGTTGTTGATAAACCAACCTAGATTTCTTTCAGAAGTCCATGGGCTACATATAGTTTATGCATATGATGTTGATTTGTTGTGGATCCTCTTGACGGTAACACCAAGGGGATCCACAACAAATCAATATCATATGTATGGTGAATGAGTGTAAAGTGAGACTGAAGTATGAGTATGGAAAAATGGGAGAATGTTAAAAAATGAATAGAAGTGGGTTATATGGGTTATATTGTTGGATTCACGATATAACCACTAAAAAAAGTGTTGAAATCAGGTAGAAGTATTGGCATATGGTAAGTTGGTTTGTTATTCGAGGCTTGGCCTTACTGTTGGGAGCCTAAACCCAGTGGTGTTCTTTGTTGTTTTATTTAAGGCAGAGATAATTGTACTCTATAACCGTCAGATTTGAAAAAGGATACAACACAAATAATTTCTTGATGTCTGTGCTGACTACTGCCTTCGATAAATAGTGAGAACAGCAGGGTTCACAACTTGAATTTAGCTTTGGATCTACACTACGGACAGCATTGAATTTAGCACTGATTTATTTAAGGCAGAGACAATTGTATTCTATGTCCTCAGATTTTGTTAACAAAAAACATTCCTCAATGTCTGTGCTGACTACTGCCTTCAATCTACTTCAGGTGGAATGGCGATTGCACATGACGCATTCCAGTAAGCAAGAGATATTGTACCAGTGCGACCCGCCCGAACCACGAATGATCGCTTGGTGCGCACACACTGAGTTTTTCAGGTACCACGAACTCACTGCACCACAAGTCATCTCCCTGTGGCCTTATTAGGGCAGAATTCACTAGGCAAAAAACATTGCTCCCAGTGCGGCCCCCCTGGACCACGCATAATCGCAGGCTACGTACAAGCTCAGCGCCAAAGATACCGCAAAGAAGAGTGAACAGTTTTATGTCACAGTCAGGCATACTATCACTTTTAAATAGAATTCATGCAGAATTCAATCTACAAAAGACATTACTCCAATTACTGTGCCTCCCCCGACCACGCATCATCAGAGGGTACGTACAAGCTAAGCGCCAAAGATACTACTAACTTAATGCACGAAAAATCATCGCCATGTGGCTTTACTAAGGCAGAATTCACAAGACAAAGAACATTACTATCAGTACAGCCTGCCGGGATCACGCATCATCGCAGGCTCCACAGAACCTTGTTGTTTCAGGTGTCACTAACTCTGGGCACCACTTATCATCGCTGGCTGCACACACGCTAAATTACCAATACTGTGCAGCTCTAGTCAAGCCCACGTGGCCATGGGCTCTTGCTAACCGCGGCGTCCTGCCTACACTCCGGTCATCAGAGCTCACAATTAAATAGACTGTTGATTCATTATTTGCAGAGTACAATACCAAACTAAGTATTACACTTATCAAACCTATACAATCTACCTTTAGTATGCTTCCTTGAAAAACGTCTTAAATATCAGTTATAGATTTAGTTGAATAAAATTCACGCTGCAAGTGCAAAGGCACACTTAAAGACAGTCTACACTGCGGCTGCATAGGTCACAATTTGAACCTCACTTTTTCTTCATTGGAAACCTGAATTTCTTTTTTGGAGACAAAAATGGCTACACCACTGGAAGAATAATCGGATTCTGATCATTTTGTTGCTGAAGAATTGCTAAACATCAGTGGTACTTTTTTTTTGCCCCTCAAAGTACATGCAGTCCAGTATGCAATAGTAAGTGCTTTAAGTGCAGCCTGTTCAGACAACGCATCATCGCAGGGTGAGCACATGCTAAACACCAGACGTACCACTAACTCAGTACACCATCATTCAGTAGTCAAAAAACATTACCCCCAGTATGGCCTACTCGGACCACGCATCATCACAGGTATACGTACACGCTCAGTCCCAAAGGTACTACTAACTCCGTGCACCATATTGCATTGTCACATGGCCATATTCAGGCCGAATTCAAGTGACTCTTCATTCATTATTTATGGAGTGCAGTACCAAACAAAGTATTACGTCGCTCAACCCTCACAATATCCCTTTAGTAGCCTTCCTTCAAAAACTTCTTTTATATCAGTTCTAGGTTTAGTTGAAAAACAAAATTCACTCTGCAAGTGCAAAGGCACACAATGGTAGTCTACACTGCGGACAGCACAGGTCACAACTTGAACTATAATGTCCCTAAAACATGCATATTTCGACAATGTATTCCATACATGTTTCATCTTTTATTTCAATCGTGATTACAGATGATGCAGTCTAGTAGGCAACACGCTGAGCACCATACGTACCACTAACTAAGTGCATCATAAGTAATCGCCACAAAATTCAGTAGCCAAAAGACATTCTTACCAGTGCGGTCTGCCTGAACCACGCATCATCGCAGGTTCCATACAAACCGACCCCACCTTATTGCACCACAACTCATGAACCTTTTACAATAGCATCTTCTGTGTATTATTTCACATATAGTGCGCCTACCTTTGTACAGCAGAAGTCATAAACCGGTTATGATTGAATATCTGTGTATGATATTATGATTACTATTCTACTTGTTACCAACAGCAACGTAATAAAATGGAGTCGAGCACACGTGCCCGTACCCACTTTAACTATCTATCTGTGTCTGAGTATTTATTATGTTTGTAAAATGCTGCTCCTGCGCCCTACCACATTATATTGTACTGTAAACAGCGTATGCAACCATCTTACCTCTGCCAGTAACAAAAACTTTGATTCTACAAATACGAACGTACAAACTGGATCATTACAATACTGCAAAGAAAGTGTATAGAAAATGTATAAGTGTATGCTATTTCTTGTTTTTTTAGCATATTTATATAGCGCGAAGTCGACCCAAAACTATAACAGCAATTTACATGAGCACCGTATTTACAGTACATTTTCAGGAACGCTTAGATTACGTCATTTCTCTACAAAAACAGGATGTGGACGCGCCTCGAACACTCATTTCCAGCACCAAGTTCGACAGTATACCTGAATGACCACATACGTGTATATATATATATATATATATATATATATATATATATATATATATATATATATTAACTGCCCTCTCATGTGCCAAAAACTGTAACCTAAAGCTTTCACAGCCCTGTATTACTACCGCTACAACACTCAACTGAATGCACAACAAACATTCATATTTGCAGAAATGCATCATGTCCACCATCTTTTATGTGTGCAACTATGGATGATTATAAGGGCAGTGATATCCCATACTTTCCATGTTGCCATGCTGGGGGACTTTACAGAAATTAATGACACATTTGCGTTTAAGATCCGGGTGACGGCAGCACTACAACACGGACACACGAATCAGTTGATTTCTCATATAGCTCACAAAGGAACCACGCCCATAGCTCCGGAGTCATCGTTCATAGCCTCGAGCAGCACTGGCATACGTCAGTCCAGCCAAATGCGCTTATGCTACCAGGAAAACACAACGCTACATGGCCCAGATTTCCATTGTAATGATTTCTTACTTCCAGGTCTAGTTGTCAGAACTGCACACACACTCTCTCATGGCAGGTATACACCCACACCACACCCATCCAGCACATGTGTCCCTACGCATGTGACCCTACCAATAAAAAAGATGGGGCGCACGTGCTCTACGCCATTTTAGAGTTGCTCCCATCGCAAGCGCTGTGATGACCCGTCCTAGTGTTTTGAACGCCTCATGTAGGCCTGAACTACCAAACAGGGGGGCCCACTACCACTTGCGTGGCCTCTTTGGTCACTGTGTTAGTGGTACCGCAAGGACTGAGCGGGTGAGGAACCTGCGATGAAGATAGGTGCATGAGTATGTCCTTTGCCATAGTGATGTCAAGACTCAGCACCAAATCTGAGACTTCATAGCGGCAGAGCGGGACTGCATGATGTAGAACGTACCCTGTCTGAAAAAAGGTGAGCTGTGAGGCCTGGGTGCGCAGCAGACAGTAGATGGGGTGCAGCAGACTGGATACAAAAAAGCAGCGATTTAGGCGTACGCAGTCCTATATACCGTATCTTATTGCATTTGTAAATTTATCCTATATCAGGAAAGTTTTTATAGTGGGTCAAAAGTCAGTCGCTCCTGATAATTAAAACCATGTGTATCACTGCGCACCACTTGTTTTCACAACCGGATGGAAAATTTTACCACTCTACTAATTCTTTATAAATCGAAGCCCATTAAACAAGCTGGAACTGTACAAATAGCTGTATTTTTAATACAGGAGGGAAGGTGTGTGAAATGGCGATGTTATTATAATCCACATTAAGATAGTGACAATTACCAATCATAACATCTTTCTTTTACTATCTTTTAGATATAGAGCTTCAGGGTGCACTATGTCCCGGCACGTGGTGGAATACAGAAAGGTGAGCTGCGAAAATTCTTTTCAGGCACTCTCTCACTTACTCTCTCCTTTGATAAACAAATGATGCACAATCTTATCTTTCTTTTTATCTAACAGGTTGTGTTTCACAAATTGGCGTCCCCCTTCCCAACACCTCCAAAGCTCAACGTTTGAGGATTCTGCGATGATGCGTGGCCATCGTAAAAACCCCCGAGAAGGTTGCTCCGACACGTGGTGGACCCTCTCAGAATCTCGTCAATGGCAGAATGTGAGCCAAGAAGCTTGTTTCCGAAGCAACGAGAAGTCACCTGTGGGCAGAGAGAGTGGGTAGTGTGCAGCAGCTTGATTGCGTAGAAATGAACAAATACCTCCGGGCAGTGAGAATGGACAGGTTGGAACAGTCTGGGTGCGCAAGAAAAGGCACTCACCTCCGGACTCTGGGAGTCAATGGGGTGCAACAGGCTGGGTACGCAGTAATAAGAACTAACCGCTATGCAGTGGGAGTGCATGGGGTAAAGTACTCTGAGAGAAAAAGAGCGCACAGACACCACCTTGCAGTGGAAGTTGATGTAATACAGTATCCTGAGTGTCCAAAGATTTAGAGCAGAAATATACTTGTGCAGTTGTATGTACTCTGCTTTTACTAACTCTATACTATCTTTCAGATCACTAAGCTTGAGGGTGCACTGTGAACCGGCACGTGCTTGGACACACAACGTAGGCAAAAAGGTGAGCTACAAAGATTTTCTCCAGTATTAACACTACCTCTCTTGCTCCATCTATTACTTTCTCTCTCTCACACTTTCAATGTCATTTTTTCTCTCTTTCTCTCTCCCCCTCTCTCTCACATTGTTTCTCTTTTCAAGTTATGGACGCTGCTGTCCACTCTGCAGATAAATAAATCAAGGCTGAATTTAATACACTCTGCAGTGTGGAGACAAAGCAGAACTCAAGTTGTGAGCTCTGTTGAACACAGTGTTTACAAAAGGTAAGCAGAGCGGCCTAGATACACAATGCCTCCAATTAAATACGTTGCAAATAAACGATATTGTACTGCATAATGACGTGATCTCTCACCTAATTCGGCCTCATCTCTGAATCATTTTAAAGACCTGCTGGACCATACTGTAGATCTGACGCAGTAGGCACTTCCCTGCAGACACCTCTTCAACACTGGCCTATGAGAGGGGTTGGATGTATCAGGCACACTGCACACGTGTAAATAACCAATATTGCAAAGTGTTATGTTAATTTGTGATCTTTGACCTCATTCAGTCACATCGGTCTAATTTTAAACACTTATTTTCATTTTTGTTTTGCACGTTACCTACCCTCCTACTATTGGAGTCCATCTCACATTTTGTTTATTATATTGTTATGTGAAAGTTACGTTTCTAATTATTTATTTATTATATTGTTATGTTAAAGTTACGTTTCCAGTTATTTATTTTTGTTGTAATAAGTTAATTTAAAAAAGTGTTTATGTCTTCTTTTTCTGACAACATTTCACTATTATTTAGTGTGATAATTATATGCTTAGAGAACATTAAACAATAAAAAGTACAAATGATGTTTAAAACTAGAAGTATAATACTGAGGCTAACTCTTTACCAGCTTTTTACCAGTCTGTAGCTGCGATTAATGGTTCCTATGGAAAAGTTTAACACTCCAGCCCAGTTACTGTCTGGATTAGCAACATTGTGTGGTGAACAATGTCCTGTGTGCTCACTTAAGTGTTCCATGAACTGTTACTATGGTAACAGGCAGTAAGCAGTTTCGGGATAGGGTTGAAAGGTACTGGCTGTACAGAAACTGTTATATTTACTCAGAATCCTCTACATGACAGAGGGGAAAGTAAACAGACAACAGAACCTGTGGAGCAGATTTACAAGCCCCTTGCGAACTTTCGCGTCACTTTCCCATGTTAAAAGTGAAGCAATAGTGGCGCAAGGAACTTGTAAATCTCCCCCTATGTACATTACGAGCAAAAGAAGTACACAACTCTTCGAATTCTTTATCTATCACAATTAGACAGTGTTGCTTCACGATTCACAGTGTGCACTTCACAAAATACTTCATGCCTATTTAAATAGGAGACGGGATGGTCGACATTATAGAACTTAGGGGCATATTTACAAGGACGGCGTTAAAATTATTGCTGCTTTAACGGCAGCAAACTACAGCTAAAACGGCGATAATGGACTTCAAAATCCTTTGTTATCTTACTGAAAGATTTTTTCAACACTGCTGTTTGATATGGCAGGGTGAGAACCGAGGCTCCCACCCTGCCATAGCAAACTTGGTTTGAATTTTCAACGAAAGTTAAACACGAAAACCTACTCTCTCTTTATGGGGGTCTCTTCCATGTTATATTGTCATAGGAACACCTAGCTTGCCACTGGGAACTCCTACATTGCAACTCATTAGAGATACGAGACGAGCCATTAGCAAACCGGCTGCTAACATGCGTTAATGCATCTTAGCGTCGCCTAGTAAATAGGGCGATATAATTTTCACTGCATTTTTCCCTTTTTTTTTAAATTGCCGCGAGTTGACACTTGTTAATATGCCCTCAAGTTTGCTACATCGACTCCCGCCCTGCCATAGCAAACAGCAGTGTCCAAGAGGTAGACACCCCGAGACACAGCAGGAGCCGCTCCTGGGGGGGTGGTGTTCCCCAAGGCTTTCGACTGCTCCAGAATGGAGACCACGTGGACCCCCTCCCAAAATATAAAAAGCCCCGTAGGGTGGTAATCCCCGAGGCTTAGACGGACCTTTGAGCTCCCTCACCCATTTATTTTGTAGCACCGAGGAATGGCGATCCCCGGGCTACAGAGCCCCTCGGAACCTCCATCAAATGTAATATTTTAGACCCTGGGATTTGGCCCCCCCAGATAGCTAATTTTTAAACAAGCACAGGAGCCGTGCTTCATTTTTATTACGGCTGATCCATGCACCTAGCGCACATTTCTCAGTTTTTAAAAAAAATATCTTTTTTTTTGGGGCCCTAGGGGTCCTTGTGGGACCCCTTAAGCAGGTCTAGAGGGTCAAAATATTTCTTACCCGCCCCTTTTATACATTTTGACACTTGTCCCACTAAATTCTAGATCCTCGCTTCTACAGAGGACCAAATTGGCTGCCAACACTTCCTGGTTTTAAATGTTAACAACCACTTGAAAGTCAATTAGTGCGTGGTCGGGGCGGTGTGCTTAGAGTGCGCGCAAGATGCGCGTATCCACTGAGGCCATAGATATATATGTACTTTTAATTGTAATTTTCTGAGAAACTACTGAACGGATTTACACCATTTAGGCAAAAGGCATGAGTCTGAACAGCGGACTACCTCTTTGCCAAATTTGGTATAATACCGTTCAGCCGTTCGGGCTGTAGCAGCAAAGAACGGTTCCTAAGGAAAATTGCATGGGAAAAACACGTTTTGGAACCCCCCTTTTTTCTCGGCCCCCTCTTCAAATGTTATATTTAAGACTCCGGGATTTGTCCTTCACAGGTAGCTAATTTTCAAACAAGCACAGGACCCCGATCTTCGTTTTTTTTTTTTTTACGGCGGATCCATGCATCCAGCGCACATTTCCCAGTTTAAAAAAAGAAAATGGTGTAATTCCATTCAGCCGTTCGGGCTGTAGTCGCGATGAACGGTCCCTATGGAAAATTGCATGGGGAAAACACGTTTTGGGACCCCCCCTTTTTTCTCAGCCCCCACTTCACGAATCACCCCAAGACTTTCAGGATAGGGCACACTGGAGCGCCCCACTAGTTTTGAAACTTTCACGAAGATTCGTCAACCGGCGCCAAAGTTATTCCAAATAGAATGTTACGGATTTCCTATGGAAAATAGGTCCTAACTATAACTACCTACCAGCGACCAGTGCGACTTTGGGTTTAACATTCACATTTCACGGCACCTCCACACTTTTTCCCATTCTTATACACATGTATTTAGATTTATTAATAGTGACCTCACTTTTTAGCACACTTTCTACGTACAGAATTAGCTACACAGGGGATACTACACATCCCAAAACAGACTGCGACATGCTGTGACAGACCAGTACAGTATAGAGTCCCCACTCGAACTCCTGCACTTAACGTGTACAGCAACATGACCTCCTAAGCGCACCATAGTAGTATAGGTATCAGTCTGAGCACTCTCATGCATAGGCAACACCAGATGTGCTGTATCAACTGTTCCCCGTTTAGTTATGACAGTACACTTGGTTCCAGGGATTTAATTCGTGCCACATGGCATGTACGCATGATACCCGGAACATGAACATAGGTTACTCCATTAATTTGAATTTTAATATGATTCAACTACAGACACGCCTAGGGACACAAGGAATAACATAGTGCCCTTTTAAAACACCAATTATGCCTCCAAACCTGCCCACATTTCTTTATTAACTCACCTACTCACAATACCGCGCATCACTGAAGTTACAGAATGAGGGCCCTTCAGCACTGTTTTAAATAGCACCAGTGTTTTGTCTATGTCTGTTACCAATTGTTGCTTGTCATCCTTGCGCCTAGTCATCGGCAGATGATTAGGCGATTTTACTACATGCTGTAAAATGTGCTATTTTCTGCTATGTCACCACACATGATTTTCACAATGCGCTATGTGATCAAGACTACCGGCTTGTAGTCGAAGCGCATCATCTTGACATGCTAAGGCAATAAATCAAGTCATTATATCTTCAACTGGAGTCTGTCTATCTGTGTCTTTGTCTCTCTCTCTCTGACCCTCCCCCCATAACTGTAAAAGGTTCCGCGTATCCCTACACAGTTCCCTTATATCCCTCTTTTTGTTTTGTAAAGTTTCATGACACGAGGACCATGTGTCCTTGTCTTCTAATGGAGGATGCAACATCTCGGTTAGGGTAGGGCAGGGTTACAGCCTGACTATCAGATGGCTGGGTCCTGTGGGACCCAGATGGCTAACAGGTGAAAAAGCCCTCTCAAAAAATCAGATCGCTGGGTACCATGTGCCGAAATGGCTGAAGGGCGGGGATTCCTCTGGGCCAATGGGACTGCTCTATTTTTTTCTTTTTTGCAGTACTCATGCAGGCCCAACCATCCAGATAACACTAACTTTGAGCCTTAATTTCTCAAAAACGCTGAACAGATTTACACTAAGCCCCAAAAGCACACTTTGAGAAAAGATCTAGTTTTCCGTCAACTTTCGTGTAATTTTTTCTTTTTTTAAAAAAAAAGTTTTATTTTAGGTACAAACAACAGAAAAACTGTGCATCCACATCATTATGCGTGATTCAAAAACAGTACGTGACATTTTCCAAAGTAAACATGGCCTGAGGCAGGGAAATGGCCCTTTAATAGTCCATTCATGCCCCGCATGACCTCTCGTCCTCTTCCTCCCTCTTCCTCCCTCTCCACTATCCCGTCCCCCAATGGTTCCACCCAATCCCCCTACTCTCAGGTTGGCCCTTGTCTGTGCTTGTACCTTCTTGTCCCGTCTGTTAAAATCTCACCAGACTGAGGGAAGTCCTACCTCCCCCCAGCTTGACTCCGCGGGATTCTATGGTGGGTTAGTTAGTGCATAAGTTCAAAGGGGGTCCCATATGTCCCTCGGTCTAGAGGTAGGTGGAAGAAGTTCGGCATGTCAGGGATTGTTCTTGTGATAGCATGAGGTCTTGGATCCAGTCTTTGAATTTAGGTGCTCTGCTCCTTCCCTACCTGCAGACAACCCTTCTTTTAGCCAGCGTAGTGAATTTTCTTTGGGCAGCATTAATCTCTTCAGTATACCCCCGCAGTGCCATAATTGCTGAAACCAGCAGCTCGATCATCTCACAGAGTGCCTTCAAAACCTGTCGCCAGTATGTTTTAATAGCTTCCAAATTCCCTCGCTAAGTGTAGGACGTCTGCGCTCCCATGCCCACACCTGTCACATCTATCATCTGCCCAAATCTGAAACCTGTTCATCTTAGCCTGTGTGTAGTATAAGCGATGGCAGGACTTACAGTATATTATCCACAAGAGGCCATTAGCAGTGATGTTTCCAGTCTGATTGCGCTATTAGTGCACTGCTTGTCTGACAGGCGTGTGCCCAAATCTGCTTTCCACCCAATTTTTGAGGCAGTGAGGGCATCCGTCAGGGATGTCTGCGTGTGATGATACAGACGGGAGACTACATGCGATGGAGAGGTGCATTGTAGTATAGCATATAGTCGACCCAGCGTTAGTGGCTATCTAGGAAAGTTGGGTGTTACTGCATTAAAACTCTGACAGAGTCTCACGTATAAGAACAGATGCATAGATTAATAAAAGAACTGATGCCTATTTTAAAAAATCTCATCGTTGTATAGGTCCCCCCCCCGTCTTTATTTAAAAAAATTTTTTTGCATTCTTCGGCAACCCACTTTCTTTGTCACCTCAAGATCCAAGTAATGTGAAAGTTGTAATCTAGGCGAGTATAGCATTGGTATCTCTAGTCAATTAGCAATACCTCTCCATGCTGCAAAAGTACAGTCTACTGTGGTGGGATCCAAGTCTCTGCCCTTGGGTGTATGTGCAATAAAGCCCGCTAGTGTGGTGGGGTCCATATATCCCTGCTCAATGGCAAGGTGTGGCATATATGGGGGAACCAATACCTTGCGAAGTAAGCCTGCGTGCATAGAAAATACAATTTATTGTCAAAGGCTTTGAATCCTCCCTGAGCAAAGGCACGCGTTAATGTGTGTAATTGAAGTCTAGGTTGTCGCCCATGCCAGCCTTTGTGATCGGAGCGTTAAAAAAAAAAACATTGGCCTGGGTTATATGGTAGGTTTAGAAAAAAGGTACAATAGTTTGGGCAAGATGACCATTTTGATCAGTGATGTGTGCCCCGCCATACAGAGGGACAAGGCGATCCAGCGTGTTATGTCCATCAGAGATGTCGGGGCACGACTACAATTAGGCTGCATAATATCTGTCCTGTCCTAGTGATTGTTATCCCTAAATATTTCACCTCTACCTGGCACATCATACTATAGGGTAATCTAGAGTGTGGGTGAGTTGCTTCCGTTAGCGGAAAGATGTGCGCCTTTTCCCAGTTAACTTTGATTCCCGTGATCCCTCCAAAAGTAGTAAATTCGCGTAGTAAGAGGTTAAGACTAATTTGTAGTTTACCAACATATAGTGTGACGTCATCCGCCTAGAGGTATACCAAGATTTACCTGGTGGGATATCGAATCACATGTTCCCGATATTGTTGACGGTGCTTGGCCGTGAGTGGTACCACGGCCAAAGCAAATAGTAGGGGCAAAAGTGGGCACTGCAGCCTCGTTCCCCGTAAGACTGGATAGGGACAGACCATACACCATTAACAAGCACCCTTGCCTGTGGCTGTTGGTACAGCAGCGTTATCCAGGAAAGGAAATCAGAAGGCATCCCCCATACGTCCCAGCACCCCCAATAGGTACGCCCACTCCACCAAATCAAACGCTTTTGGTAGCGTCTAAAAAGACGCCACCGCTACTATCTATGGGTCCACATCCTGCAGGAGCTAAAAGAGGGTACGCAAATTAAGTGAGGTTGACCGTCCAGGAATGAACCCCGCCTGATCGGTCAGTACAAGAGAGCTCATTAGGAGACTCAACCTGTTAACATCACAATTTATGAGGGAATAGTGGTCTAAATGATTTGCACTCTAATCCCATCTATCTATCACAGCAAGAAACTCCCTTTGTGCCTCTCCAATCCACCCCGCCACATCCTCCAAATAGGTTGCCAATTAAATAGACTGTTTCCCCCTGGAGGAGTACATGGATGAGTAGAATGTAGTAAAGGTCTATACGATATTGGCTGTGTCCTTGTGTGTATTGTCATTTGTGTCTCGAGCACGTAATTAGATAATCTAGGGCGGCGGATTTGGTCAGCCCATGCCTTCCCCAGTCTCTCCCCTTCTCCATATCTGCGAGCTCTGAAGTACCAGCCATGAAAAAGACATTCACTTTCTGCCTTTTCCTTGTACTTTGTCAGTTTATCCCTGAGGGCTATTGGTGTTGCTCCTGTGGGGAGTCTGAGAGCACCCTTACCAGGCTTTTAAGGTTCGTCTCTAGACGGGTGAGGCTACTGCTTATGTCTAATAGTACTCCTACCCCTTTTGCGATACTTATGCCTTGGATAGTGACTTTGAACGCCTCCCACACCGTGGTTAGGCGGGGGACCAAACCGACATAACGTTAAAAAAAGTCTTGTATCCCTTGCCCCATCTCGGTCCTAAAAGAGGTGTCCAATAAGGTCATTGGATTTAGTCTCCAGGCTGCGTGAGACATGCAGTCCACCTGGCGGAGGGGTGGCTAAAAACACTTCCCCCCCCCCCCCCCCCCCTTCACCAAATCCTTGGAATGATAGAGAGGAAGGGCAGGACAGACAAGCCCCCATAGGCTGCCATTATGTGGCTTAAAAAGGGATACCGTGCCTTTAAGAAAACTTTCCAGAACTCTCCTGGTATCCCAGAATGCACAGCAACTCCCTCCACTTTCAGTTCTTTTTGGAGGTGTATACAGCTAGACCTGTAGCATTCATCATTTTATCATTTTCTCCACCGGGGAGGAGGGCGGGCGCTTATGACTATAACAGAGATACCCCTACTACAGAACTGGAGTTACAGGTAAGAAACTACTCCTTCTGTAGTAGGGGATCTCTGTGTATAGTCATAATCTAGTGAATAGAATGGCAAGCCCATCCAAAAAACAACCTGGCGGTGGAGAAAAAGAAGGCAACACCACTACTGTGCAAACAGATTTCTCAATGAAGCCTGCCCAACCTGAGCACCTGCCCTGGCATCCGAATCCAGACAGTAATGCTTAGCAAAGGTATGGACCGACTTCCAAGTGGCAGCCTTGCAGATTTCTGCAATGGGAACGTTACGAAGCGAAGCTGTCGTAGCCGCTTTGCCCCTAGGGGAATGAGCCTTAGGCTTACCTCCTAAGTTCTTATTCGCTTTCTGATAACAGAGCTGGATACAAGACACAATCCACCAAGAGATGGACTGTTTCGAAGTAGCCAGAGAAGTCCTAACCGACCCATAGTTGACAAACAATTGGTCGGACCTGCGAATGTCTTTGGTTTTATCCAGATAGAATTTCAACACATCCAGGGAATGAAGACACCGCTGGAGTAGAAGGATTCTGGAAAAAAAAGTCAGTAAAGTTATAACCTGATTAACATGAAAATCAGAAATCACCTTGAGAAGGAACTTAGGGTGTGTACGCATAACAACCTTAGCAGCATGAAATACAGTATAAGGTTCCTGGCAACACAATAGCTGAATCTCACTCACCCTGCGGGCCGATGTAATGGCCACGAGGAACACCGCCTTCCAAGACAGGTGGTACAGTGAAGCCTTGTGAATAGGCTTGAAAGGCTCCTTCATCAGCCTGGACAGCACCATATTCAGTTCCCATGCAGGCAAAGGAAGCCGAACAGGAGGGAACACCTTCTTCAACCCTTCCAAAAAATCCTTATTCACAGGAATATGGAAGAAGGATGTCTGTGAAGGGCATTTTCTGTACGCAGTCAACGCCGCCAGATGAACTTTAATGGAATGGAAATTAAGTCCAGACTGAGCTAAATGCAGAAGGTATGGAAGGATGACATCTTCCTTGCAGGTCACCGGATCATAGTTCTTAGACACGCACCAGATGCAGAATCTCTTCCATTTGAAAGCATAAAAGGTCCTAGTAGATGGCCTCTTAGCCTCCTTCAATATGTTCACGCAATCCTCAGGAAGATTCAAGTGGCCATACTGCACTATCTCAGGAGCCATGCTGCCAAACTCAACGAAGAGAGGTTGGGGTGCACCATCTGTCCCCCGAACTTCGTGAGAAGGTCCGGCCTGCACGGCAGTCGCATGTGAGGAAGGAGAGACCGGTGCAGCAGGTCCGTGAACCACCACTGTCTGGGCCATTCCGGAGCAATGAGGATCATCCACGCCCTGGACTGGGACAGCTTGATGAGCACCGCCGGAATCAGGGGAATGGGTGGAAAAGCGTACAGAAAGCTGTTCGACCAGTTGATCCATAACGCATTCCCCAGAGTCCCCTGCTGATAATACCTGGATGCGAAGTCTCTGCATTTCCTGTTTTCGGCGGTGGTGAACAGATCTACGTCTGGAGTGCACCACCTGGCGAAGACGTCTTCGAGTACTTCGTCGTTTATGACCCATTCGTGGTTTTCCTTAATCAGTCTGCTCAGGGCGTCCGCCTGAGCATTCTGCACACCTGGCAGATGGATGGCCGTTATCGTCAATCCTGTGGCTAGCAGCCAGTGCCAGATTGCCTGCGCTTCCTGTGACAGAGTGCGCGATCTCGATCCCCCTTGCTTGTTCAGATAATACATTGTGGTCGTATTGTCCGTCTGTACAAGCAAAGAGTTGGTCTGGAAGGACGGAAGAAAGGCCTTCAGTGCCAAGTGAACAGCTCTGAGTTCCAGGAAATTGATGTGGTACGTTGACTCTGTCTGGGACCACAGTCCTTGGATCTGTAACTGTCCGGAATGCACTCCCCATCCGTGGAGAGAAGCATCCATCACGATAGTCTGAGAGGGAATGTCCTTGTGGAACGGAACCCCCTTGAGGAGGTTCTCCGTCGAACACCACCACCTCAGGGACTGCTGAGCATGCAGAGACAACTGTATCCTGTCGTCCCAGATCCCTCGTCTCTGGTCCCACTGATCCTCCAGACACTCCTACGGTGGCCTCATGTGCAGGCGTGCATGCGGAGTGAGGAAGATACAAGAGGCCATCGACCCCAGTAGAGAAGATACCGTCCTCACTGTTGTAGATCGGGCAGTCGTGAGAGTCTGAGCCTTCCAAGGATCGATAAGCGTCTCTCCTCCCAAGGACACACGCTTGCTGACAATGTATCGATCGATGCCCCCAGGTATTGTAGGCATTGGACAGGAGTCGGGACCGACTTGGACATGTTGATATGCAAACCCAGCTGGCTCAACAGAGCGGCCGTCCTGTTGAAGTGCAGTTGTGCTTCCTGGAAGGTCGAAGCTTTGATTAGCCAATCGTCCAGGTATTGGTAGACAAACACCTTGTTCTTTCTCAGGAGTGCCGCCACCACCGCCATGCACTTTGACAAAGTCCTTGGAGCAGACTTCAGTCCAAACGGCAGTACGGTGTCCTGATAGTGATTGGTGCCGACCAAGAATCGCAGGAACTTTCGGTGTTTCCGTGTGATGGGCACATGGAAGTACGCATCCTGCAGGTCTATCGCGCAGAGCCAGTCTCCCCTTTGCAGCTGAGGGTAAATCTGGAGCAAAGATAGCATGCGGAACTTCTCCCTAAGAATCCATTTGTTTGCTTGTCGCAAATCCAGAATGGGCCTGAACTCGTTCTGGTCTTTCTTGCGCACCAGAAAGAAGCGTGAGTAAAGACCCTTTCCCCTTTGAGACATAAGGACGTCTTCTATCGTCCTTTTCCTTAACAGGATATCGATCTCCGCCTGGAGCTCGCGTAGCTGGTACTGCAAGCAAACAGGTGGAATCGCTGGAGGCGGGCTGATGAAACGAAGTCTGTATCCATTGCAAACAATATTCAGCACCCACTTGTCCTGAGTAATGCTTCTCCACTCTGCCAGGTAACGTTGGATGCTTCCCCCCACCGGAGCGGGTAACGGACAAGGGGGAAGTAGCACCTCAGGGCTTAGACCCGTCGGGCCCTTATTCGCTGCGGAGGACTGTTGTCCACCTCTGCCCCTCTGGCGCTTCTGGAACGGTCGCCACTGGTATTGCTGATTCTGCTGCTGCTGCTGACCAGCCTGCCGACCCTGTCCTCTGCCCTGTGCCCCATACCGCCGTTGGAACAGGTGGTAGGTCTTCCTTTGCTCCTTCGGCTTCTCTAACCCAACAGCCGTCAGGGTCTCAGCCTCCGCCTTCATGCGGGCCATCTCCTCCTCCGCATGTCTGCCGAACAGGGTCGCTCCAGAAAAGGGCAGATTGGCGACCCTCTGTTGAGCTTCGGACTTCAGCGACGTCAGACGCAGGCAGTCGTGTCGGCGCAGGTTAATACCGTGGCAGTACCCGTGTTCTGCCAACAACGAGGAATCTGCCGCGGAGCTGATTATCTGGTTAGAGACCATCATCCCCTCCGTGATGATCTCCTGGAAGTCCTCTCTGCGTTCTCTGGGCAGATGTTCTGCGAACTGCTGCAGGAACTCCCAAAATGCTCTATCGTACCGCCCCAACAACGCCGAGGCACTGGCAGCCTTCATGGACGTGGAGGCCGTACCACATACTGTCCTGCCCGCTGAGTCCATTAATCGACTCTCCTTGTCAGGAGGCACCGTCGATGATGGCGCAGTGGAATGTTGTTTACTTGCTGCCGTCACTATCACTGAGTCCAGTACAGGATCCACACGCAGAAAAGCAGGGTCCGACTCAGGGGCCTTGTACTTCTTTTGTAGCCTCAACGGTGCAGACTTCGTAGAGGCAGGCGTAAGGAAGAGGTCCATGGCTGGTTCTTCTAGCCCTGGCACCAAAGGTAGTAGAGGACGAGACAGCTGCTCTTTATGTAGTGTCTCGAATATAACTGAGGTTGAGGGCGTAGGAACCGTCAGCGAGATGCCCAGTTTTGCCGCTCCCCGCAACAAGACCTCGTGTAAGGAGGCAATGTCGTCCACCGGAGACACCCTCGTCCGAGGGGAATCCGAAAGCGTCGGGGAATAGTCCCTGGCACTAGATGACTCCGTGCGGCGGGACCTGGACCTGTCTCTCCTGTGACGTCGTCTGGATCTAGTAGACAACCGCCGATCATCTCTGGACCTGCACCCGTCCGGAGCGGGACCTCGGTCTCCTTGGTCTTGGCCGATTCACTGGCCGTACAAGTGCGGGTTGTGGAGGCTGAGGCGGACGCTTAGGCCTTGGCGGGCCTGAGGGTGGCGTAGGTAGATGTAATGAGTAGGACCTTGGAGGAGGAGGTGGAGGAGGAGGAGTTGGAGTCCTCGGAGGAGGTGTAGGTGTCCTCGGAGGCGGAGGAGGTGTAGGTATCCTCGGAGAAGGCCCCTAGGTAACAGAGGAGGCGGTTTTCCATGCCTAGAGGGTGAGTAGGCTTGTGAGTACCCCGAGCCCGGGGACTTCTCCACCCTCTGTCTCTTTGGCTTCCGCACCCTTGAAGGAGACCTTGAGGCGGACCGCTTCCTTGATGAGCGACGGCGCCGCCGCGACCGTGAGCTTGAAGAAGAAAGGCTGAGAACAGAGCCTTGGGACTCTGTCCTGGACTTAGAACGTCTTCGGGACCTGGACTCCCTTCTTCTTGACTCCAATCTGGTTCTCGACGTCGAACGAGTCGACCTCTTCGACGAGGAAGATCTCTTTCTCGACGTCGAGGAACGCCTCCTCGACGACGAATGCCGAGTCGACGACGACCGGCGGTGTCGCCTCGACGGCGAGTGCCGGTGTCTGCGAGTGCCGGTGTCTGCGAGACCCCTCTCGACGTCGGTGGTACCTCGACGACAAAGTTGTCTTCGATGTCGACCTCGTCGGAGGTCTCGACGTCAATCCCCTCGACGTCGAACTACGACGCCGCTTCGACCCAGAGCCCTGGGGAGACGGGGAACACACAGTGGTCATGCCTCTCGCCGCCGATGTCGAGGCCATCGACGTCGACGGAGAACAATGTCGTTTTCTGGCCTTTTCTTTACTGGGGAACCCCCCAGAGGCCTCAGCACGGGCAGAGGAAGGAGCCCCTTCATGCCCAGACCCACCTTAGTCACGCTGTCTTCGCTTCTCCAATCCTTGAAGCTGAGTCTTCTCCCTGTCCCTCAGGGTCTTGTTGGAGAACTGTTGGCAGATCTCGCAATCCTCTGGGACATGAGAAGGGGGCAGACAATAAATGCACACCCTGTGCTTGTCTGATTTGGCCTTCTTTTCAGCACTCTGGACACCTATCAAATAGGGATGGCATATTTAATGAAAAGAGTGACTAAACTTACTAGAAAAACACCAGCAAGAGCAAAAAGGGCCAAAAGTCGAAGAGTGAAAACACTCTGAACACTTTTAAAGTGCAAAAAAGATTAGAACAACAACCAAAAAGGGAGAGCTCAATGCTCCAGGGTCCTGCCAGCAGGAGCCGGAAAAAAGAACTGAAAGTGGAGGGAGTTGCTGTGCATTCTGGGATAACAGGAGAGTTCTGGAAAGTTTTCTTAAAGGCACTGTATCCCTTTTTAAGCCACATAATGGCAGCCTATGGGGGCTTGTCTGTCCTGCCCTTCCTCTCTATCAATCCAAGGATTTGGTGAGGGGGGGGAAGTGTTTTCCATGGTGAAACCTGGCAGACACCTTTAAATGTGATATTGGTGGAATATCCTTTGCATTTCTAGTTGAAGTACTGGACAGTGTAGCCATGCATGTATAGGCTGCATTATTTGTCTTTAAATTCTCTCTTAAGTGTCTATGCAGGACTGCAAAGAAGACAGCTTAAGAGATTATTTTTGATTGCTCCGGGGCCCTGCACATGAGCGGGACTATTCACTAGATTATGACTATAACAGAGATCCTCTACTACAGAAACCTTCTCTCCAGAAACAAGGGCCTCTAATAAACGCTTAGTCAGCCTCTGGAACCCCTCGCATCTCATTCTCTCTAGGTCCAAGACATCGGACAAGTGCCATAAAGGCATACCAATCCTCTATTCTGCAGGTGCACATTTCTGAAAGAGCCTCCTCTTGTCCTGCAACGCAAGGTTAGTATAGAGGCAAAAACTTAGCAGTGTTGAAAACTAGAACTTATATAATAGTAGTGAGCTACCACTTAAGAAGAAAGAGGAGAAGAGGAGAAAAAGAAAAAGGGAAATAGAAACAGCAGAGTATTAAGGGGTTCTCATATACTTCCAGTAGGGATATCCTTCCGGGGATGTTTCTCCAAGGGGGGCATAGCCGCCAACCCCTTACTACTTCATAGAAGGGGGGTGTCCTGTTACCATCCTATAATCTAGAACGGTGTCCTTTAGTGAAGTCTGGCTTCTTGCAGTCCATTACAGGCCGCTGCCCTGTTCTCCCCTACAATTGTGGGATCCTCATTCCAGGCTTACTCCAATCGTTCCACCAGGGTCCGAGGTGTTGCCCAGTCCACCAAGAACGTTTTAACCTCTACTTCGACAGGGGAAACGACAACCGCCTCTGTGATTTTTCAGTGTCTCGGATATTCGAGGCCCTGCGAGCACGCTTCAGATAGTCTTCCACCAGCTGTGGGTTGGTTTAAAAGAATTCCTTTTCTTGATGAGTGATTCAAAGGCACGCCAGACACAGCACGGCGTAATCTATTTAGGCCTGCTGCAGCAGCTTCCTTACTGGTATGAACTTCCTTGCGTCCTGCACCACCATTGTGAAATCAGGGTAGAATGCTACGCCATTCGACACAAATTCAAGTTGCTTCTTCTCTCTGGACAGTTGGAGGGCCACATCCTGGTCTCGATAGTGAAGGATCAGAGCGATTATTGGTCGTGGGGGAGCTCCTGGAGGGGGACGAGGCCTCAGCCATCGATGCGATCTCTCCGCCATTAACTGTGCGGAAAAGGCATCAACTCCATAAAGGGTTTTCAGCATTCGTTCGACATAGTACTCCGTTCGCCCTGTTTTGGTGCTCTTTGGCACGCCCATCATGCGCACATTACTGCGCCATGAGCGCGCTTCTAAATCTTCATTCTTTGCGGCCATTACTTTTAAGAGGTGCTCCATTTGCAACAGTTGTCCCTCCCGATTTGCCGACATGTCTTCTAGTTCTGAGCTGCTATGCTCTGCTTCTTGCAGCCTGCCATCATGCTTTTCCAGTTCTTGAGCCAGAAAATCGACCCTCATGCATATCGAGTCCAACTTAGTTTCTATGGACGTGAGGCTCTGCTTCATAGTCCATAGGAGGGTCTGCATGTCATCATCCGCGGGGTCTTGAGTAACTGGAGCCCCTCCACCATCTCTCTTTCCATATCACGGGATTGGGACCTCGCTACTCGTCGGATTCGCAGGACAACCAGGACTTCCACTCCACCTCAGACAGACAACATCGCTTCCCATCTTCGTAAGAGACCTCAATACCTGGCTCTTCAACGGACCCCCTCCTTACGGGTGCGTAGTCATGCTTAACAAACACTTAATTGATTGATTTCGCTGTTCTGCTTATATTCGTTCCCTACCTCTCGCCAGCCGCGGGTAGGGGCTCTCGCTTTGCTCTGTATCAATCGGCCCACCTCCACTTCATGGGCCAGAGAACTCATGGATGTGGCCCCCACAAAGAGCAGGGATCCAGAGCGGGGTAGTACTCACTTGTCATCCCGGGGCACAGTCACCTGTGCAGCCGCTGTGTGCACATGTCTCTTCAACGTGTCTCTAAGTTTTCTGTCCGTGGCTCTGTATGACTCTGGGCCTGTTGTCTTTATCCTCCCAGGGTTTGCTTAGGTGGGGCCTTGTTGGCCTGCCTCAAGCTGCTGTAGGCCTCTGTGCACAGCAAATACTATCCTGGCAGCTCTCCTCCTCTCGTTTTTTTTCCCTTTGCCTTTTTTTTCTTTTAATTTATTAATTTTCCCCGACTAGCAGAGTTCTCCATTAAACGTATGAGGGGTTCTGGCACCTCTCACATTCCCATGGCCTGTGCCAGTGTGCTGCGCAATGGGGGTAAAGGCCGCCTGCCTCTGGATCCTCAGTCTTTCTGCTACTGCGGCCAGGGTCTTGTGGCTTCCGAGCTCACATCAGCAATACTCCTTGGCGGGATGCTGCACACATGCTTCGCCGCACGCTCACAGCACATCACCCATGCAGAGCAGCTGCAGTGGTCCGCCGTCTTAGCTACACTTGACCCTCGCTGCCGGAGCTTCTTCGCAGGCGTCACAGGCATTGTCCACCGGGTCCTGAGATACCTCAACACCAGCCGCCACGTCCTCCTGCAGCGGCTGGCTCGTACTCCACTTCACGCAGACTCTGCAGGGGTCCACCGGTGTATCCACTTACGGGCCATCTCTCGCCCCCTCCCCTCATGGACCGCGATGGCAGCGGCACCTCCCGCAGCCTTTCAGAACCGAGGGGGAAGCCCCTCCTCCAGGGATCCACTGTGCCTGAATCGGCGTGAGGATTCAATCAGGCCTTCAATAAGGCTCACAGTGGTCTCGGTTCCCAGATGGGATTTTGTCCTCACCGCAGCCACTACAGACCTCGCCTTGGCTTACCCGGGGACTTCAATGTTCAATGTCTTGCCAGCATTCAAACATGGGTGTATGAGAAGATTGTCAGATTTGTGGCCCGGGCCATGGGAGCCTCACAGACGTGCAGCCACCCTGCTTGTGCACCCCCCTAGTACCTCAACTATGGTGTCCTTCTGACCTAACTAGAACTACACAGTTGCAACTACCAGTGTGCAATAAAGATAATATGTATGTTATGTAAGAGGTTCTTGTGTAGAGCAAATTTGCCCTCGTAAAGAGGATTCTGGTGCTGACAGCTTAAGAGGAACTTCTCAACACTAACTTTTAATCACTGTTAAGGAAAGAGCAGGGCTTTAGGTGCCTTTCTGAAAGGAAGATGTGAAGAAATCAGGTTTATTGTGAGTGATAACTCCTAAATAGCTTAAAGCTCTGTTGCTCAAAAAAGATTTTTTAAACCTGAGGATTACAAGATTATGAGTGTTGGCTGAGGGAGGTTAGTTGCATACCACAAAACAAATTCCCTACAGGTACTATTGTCGCCTACTGTAGATTGCCGGATGGTCCATACACAGGGACTTAAACAGGATCTATTTTTCAACAGGCAAACAATTACATTTTTGTTTGAATGCAGTTGCATCTGCCAAATGAATGACTGCACTCTGCAGCACCTGAAGATTTTACTATCTCGCTTTGGAAATGTCTACGTAAAGGCTGTTACAATACTTTAATCTTGAAAGGATTAAAGCCAGGGCAGCAATTTGTTGCCCTCATAAGTAAAGAATGGGAAATACTTTTATAACAAGTTAAGTCAAAAGAATCTAGACAATACAGTTTACTTTACCTGAGTGTTGAGAGATAACCAGTCATGGAAATACACAGCAGGTTCTTCCTACTGAGTTGGGTAACAGCGGGGATCCCAAGTCCATGGTCCACAAAGTACCTGACCAAATGGTCTTGCTTGGATCAAAAACCAAAACCTCTGTCTTATCTGAGATACGTTTTAGAGCATTATTGTAAATCCATTTTGCTGTGGTAGAAGGATATTTTTTTAACTGTACCTTGTTAAACCCATGACCTTCATCCAGCCTCAAAATTAAGTGGGTATTATGCACATACATTGCAAAATTGAACCAAAATAAATGGATATGTTTGGCCAATTGGGGGCACAAACATTAAAAAAAATATATAGTAAGGCTTAGCGATGATCATCTGAAACTTTGTGTTCTACTGGAAATATGTTGCTTAGGGCCGAGTTAGTCCTCACTCCTTGTGTGCGCTCTAGGAGAAAAGCACTGAGCCAAAGGATGGCCTGCCCTCCACCACATATCTTTGAAAGTCTATCAAGTAGAATCCTATGAGAGATAGGTTTCTCAGCTGCCTTTGACACTAACAGTATGAGGATTGCATTACCTCCTTTATCCAAAATTCATCTTATCTTATCCCCCACTGACAGAAAAGCTGACTCAGTGCTACGTATAGCTTCGAAGCTAAACTGAGCAGCCTAACAGATCTTACTTGACTGTAAGAATGTGGAGGAAATGTCATTCACATCCATCTCCAACATCTTAATTGGCGCCAGCAGAAAGAATACAAATTGAAAATGTGCACAAATCGGTGGATTGAAAGCTGCTTTTTCAGAATAGGGGTGATTGTTGCATGCTTTCAACACAATAGGACTGATGCCGACCTAGTCAGGTATTTATTACACAGGTCCGTCAAAATAGGTACCAGCTAACTTGTGCCTAGGAGTAAAACCGTAACAGCACTGGGATCCTCCAGGAATATAGATTTCACAGAGAGCAAAAAGTCTAGAGCCCCCTGTGGGTGAGAGAATCAAAATTTAAAATCCCACACTCACAAGTCTGGGTGGCAGTAGTGAGTTCCCACAATCACTGTACTATTCCCTCATCAAAGTTGTTGAATGTCTTAGAGATCTTACATATTTTTTCATAAAAGAACGCTGCATAATTATTGCAAGTCTTTTGCACATTCTGAATGCTTACACTAAGACATTCCGAACAGGGTAAGAAGTTTATGATTATGAAGATCTCGTAGTCAAAAAGGAGAATTTGCTCAGTGAAGTGTGCTCTTTTTACAGCGCAGTCCACATTAGATAGAACTCTTTCTTCTCAGAAGTATAATCTTTGTACCACATTCTTTCTAGTTGCTAACAATTTTGTTTCACTTGGTGTAATGTGTCTCAGATTCAAGGTGCAGAAGTTCTATTATGAGCACGTCTAACTTCCTTAATTAGTACAACCACATCTAACATGGCTGTAATCCATTTACTCACGGATATCTTCAGAACTTCAACATTGGTCTGCTAAAAGTAAAACTACCAGATATTTCCCCAAGGGCAGCCAATCAAAAGTGTGAAGTTATTTTGTTCCTGGCCCATCTCAGGATTGCTGTAACTAGCCTGTAAATTCTTTCTTCTACACCCACATTTCAAAGAAAGATAAGTAGTACTTGATTAAATAAAATTATATGTTGAGACAAACACATGTTCTCCTTTGTTTGAAAGATAAGGTCTAAATTATGGCCCTTTTCATGGGTATGTTCCTGCAAAAACTGATTAAGCCCTAGTGTACAGCAAGCCTCTAAGAAGTCTCCACCCCTTCTTAAGAAGGGCAATCCACCAATAGATTAAAATGTCCATTCAGGTTATTAAGGTATGATAACTCACCACTAGAAAGGGTAATGCGTTCCAGTACTGTGCAAAAATGTCATGGACGGGCGCAGACAGGCTTGCCTTTGGCATGGCCACTGCGTAAACGCACTCTAGTCCGACTGAAATACTGTAGGCTGGCTCTCTTGCACATGCTCAGTCTGTCCCAAACGAAAGGATTGCTGCCTTAATCGGCATCTGTGCTCAGATCATGCAATTTTAAGCCGCCATATTAAAAAACACCAACACAGCACATAAACTTCTACTTTTTTATGATCTTAGGATGGTAAAATGGATTTATTGTAATTATTAAGTTTCGGGGTGATCGGTCAACTGGGGGCAAAAAAAAGGTGGGCCCATAACGCGTTTTCACTATGTAAATTCCCATAGGGATTTTAGACACTAATACAGCCCTATCTGCTGAACGGAATTACACCAAATTTGGCGGAAAGGTAGCTGTTTCCAAAAGTGACATTTTGGTAAACTGGTGTAAATCAGTTAAGTAGTTTTTGAGATATTAAAAGAAATCCAAATTTGGATATCTAGGGACACAGATACTCAGGGAATCAGACAGTCCCAGTGCTCAAATCTCATTGGCTGCCAAACCTTCAACCAGAAGTGTTGGCAGCCATCTTGGTACTCAGCTTCAGCCAAGTCCCCCTCCCAAAAATTTGAAACATAAAAAAATAGAGAAATGGGGCAGTTGGGAATATCCTGACCCCTAACTGTGGTTCTGAGGTCCCCCTGTGACCCCGACAGGGCCAAAAATCACTTGAAAATTGCGTTTCTGCCGCATTTTTTTTTCTTAGAAGAACAAGCTCGGGCTCCGACACTTGTTTTAAATACAGCCCCAAAGTAGGCCAGGGGCATTTTTTATTATTTAAAAGGAGGGGGGCGCACAGGGCTCACCTCCTAAGGCTCATTGAGCCCCGATAACCACCACCTACTCTGGGCCGTGTTGGAAAAAGAAGGGGGCGCACAGGCCCCACTCCATTGCCTTTAAAAGCCCGGAGGGGCCACCAACTCCCCAGGGCTAAATAAACATTGATGAAGGACCACCTAGACAACCCCAAGCCATGGGGACCACCATCTCCACAGGGCCAAATTAAAAAGAAATATGGGGAAACGGGCCCATTAGGGCCCCGGGGACCACCACCTCCCTGGGGCCAGCCCTGAAAAGAAAACGAGGGGCGATGCGTAAGGCCCTGTGATTGCCATATCCCAAGTCCGGCTCCTGCTATGTTCCGGGGTGCTCACCCCCAGGATATAGCGGTTTGCTTTAGCTTGGACAGGAGCTGTCAAAATGTTCCCCTCGCTGGAAGCAGAGGTTTCATCTCTTTCTCTGCCCACAGACACGAGGGCAGGGTAAGAGATGAAAGTATTGCTCCTGCATGCAGGGAACTGCACTTCCAGCAGCTCCCTCCATGTAGCAGCAACCCTGGTTCCCGCAGAGGGCAGGGAGCCTGCTGGGACCACAGAGGCCTTGAGGCCCCACCGGTCCCAGGGAAGGTCAGAAGGGAGCAGAAAGACACAGAAGTGAAAGCAGAAAGAGGCAAGATAAAGGTGAGAAATGAGGAGAGAGAGAGGCAGAATAAAGGTCAGCAACGAGCAGGAAGAGGCAAGATAAAGATGAGAAATGAGCAGAAAGATGCAGAATACATTTTAGGAACGTGCAGCCAGAGGCAAAATAAAAGTCAGTTGTGAGCATAAAGAGGCAAAATAAGAGGCAGAACGAGCCAACATTGAAGGCAGGAGTGAGCAGAGAAGAGGCAAAAAAATGAGGAGCAAACTTGCAGAGGAGGCACAAAACTAAAAGCAGTAGAGAGTAGCAGACTGCAGGCAAGCTGGACAGGAGGACCATCACAGGGGTAGCTGGCACAAGCACCTGCTCCTGTGTGCCCCTCTACTTTTTTCTTTTAACTGTGCACCAACTGACAGACCCACTCACACTCACGCGACCCTCATGCACCCACTTATAGATCCATTCAAGGACTGATTCACCCACTCACATACCCACTGAGAGAGAGACGCACACACACTCACAGACCCATTCATACACTCATCCTCCCACTCACAGACCCACTCTGGGATTCATGCACCCATTCACAGATTCACTCAGACACTTACAGACCCACTCACAGACCAACTGATACTCACACATCCACTCACAGACCCACTCACTCACCATATCCACCCACTCAGACTTACACATCCACTTACCAATCTATACAGTTACTCACACATTAACTCTCAAAGGTTACAATTAGGAAATAAAATAAAAAATCTAAATTCATTTACAGACACGTTATAGTTAGGAACTTGATTTTTTTAAACATATAATTAAAAAAAACTTAGAAATTCACTGAAAAAACCCAAAGGATACAGGGACATTATAGTTCGACTCAGATTTCACTCACACAAAACCACTGAAATTCAGCAGCTATAGTTACCTGAGCTGACTATAACTTATGCTCCCGCAATACACTGTGTATGACCTCACATATTACATCACTCATGACATGGTCAGTGACATCATTGATGACATCATTGATGACATATCAAATGACATCACTGATGACATCATCTCTCGTACACCCACTTTCAGATCCAAACTACTGACACACACACACTCATTCATACAGCCACTAACACAACCACTCACCCATACAGCCACTACCAAGACCCATACAGCTACTCTCACACCCGCAAAATCATTGACACCCATACAGCCACCTACACAACCACTCACTCACCCATACAGCCACTCACACAACCACTCACTCATACAGCCACTCCCAAAGCCACTCAACCAGCCAAACAGCTACTAACCAAGTCCCTCACTCACCCATACAGCCATACATACATCCATTCACTCATCCACAAAACCACTTCATACCCATTCACACATGAATACAATCACTCACGTGACCACCCACTCAACTATACAGCCACTCGCACAAATACTTACTGTGCAAAACAGCCACTCACACAACCACTCACTTACCCATACACCCAAACGGCCACTCACTTACCCATACATTCACTTATGCACCTAGTTAGTCACTCATAGAGCCATTCACACAGCCACCAGTAATCGATACAGTCACTCTCGCACACACTTACCCACCATACAGCCACTCACCCGCACAGCTATTCACACACCCACTTATTTAGCCACACAGCCACTCAAACACCCACTCCCACACTGATACAGTGACAGTGCCAGTCAGATGCCATATATTAGAAACATTATTACTCAGTAGTACAAAAAGAATAGTAATTTACCTTATGCAGTAGCCTAGTATTTATCTTAAACTCTCAAACATTTACAAAACAATTACACTCACTGGATGATTTCATGAGATGCCATCAGTGATGTCTCTGACCATGTCATGAGTGATGTAATATGTGAGGTCATAAGCAGTGCATGTTATAGTTCGCTCAGGTAACTATAACTGCTGAATTCCTATGGTTTTGTATGAGTGAAATATGAGCCCACCTATAACAACTGTGTAACCTTTGTATTTTTCAGTGAACAACACACACTGGATTCTGTGGTCACTGTATAAACAGCAGTCACTAATTTCTTTATAATCTGTGACTTATGACGCACCAAGACGCTGATTATAAAGAAAAGACAGCAGAACTCGACTAGTATAAGGTTATTATAGTTGAGCACCAATGTCACAATGCCTGCTGCCAGAGCCAACAGCTGAGGTGAAAGGCAGGTCACTGAGCATAATTAAAGCAGCTGTTTAAAAGAACAAACAGAAGTTGCTTTTCTTTCTTCTGCTTTACTTTAATAGCTTACAATGTCAAGCAGAGAGAATATGTTTATTTTTTGCACTTCTTAGATAGAGAAAAGCTAGAATCTTTCTGCATGTTCGAAGCTACTGCATTTAAAAAAAAAAAAAACTGAATAGTACTGAGCTGTGTTTAATAATTTGTAACCAATATCTAGCAGTTTTTTGATGTGCTTACTTTTGCATCAGAGGTTTTATTGTTGTCTCCATGTTTGCAAACATGCTTGCTCTTTTATATGAAAGAGCTACACACCAATACTTTAAGTGGTTTGTGGGAAAGGTGATGGTGGTACCATGTATTATATGGGTATAAGTACCCCCTAGCATACATGTACAAGATAAGGGTATTGCAAGTCAATTCAGAGTTCCAAACCCTTATAAAGGAACTCCATCTTCAGCCTCATTCCTCTATATGGTTAAAATAAACTCCTACGTGACTTGCAATATTCTTATAATGTACGTCAGGAGTACTTTATCATATATATAATAACTTCTAAATACCAGATACTCGAGTGTGCCAAAGACTGTTTTGAAGAATACAAACTTACTAGTGTGCTCTTGGCTACGTAAAAATCAGTCTGACCTGAAATTCAAAACATATCTACAGGTATTCATTCCATGATTACTTTTAAACTATCTTCATTTATTATAATTTTGTATAGAATTATAATGGAGTAAGCAGTGCTTTTACAGCAGAGAAGATAATGAGCTTCCCATTGTATGATGTTTAGTTTTGGGAGTACTAATATAGAATCACTCACTTATGACACCACTTCTAACGCTAAAGTTGACAAGAAACAACTCAATAACATTTTGGTCAAAGAACCAAAGTGCCTTATAAATGGTCTCATTGGTTGAGAATTCTTCGTTCCACATATTTGGAGTTTTGCATTAAACAATTTACCTTTTTGTGCCATTGCCCGTCTCCATGATGGTCACACTAGGTCAGTGTACAATTGTAGTTATATTGTCGTCCAGTAGCTGTTGAATGCTTTTGTCAGCTGAATTCCATTTCTGTGATTTTTCTTTTACTACCTGATATTATAATAATTTTGCACTAAAACATGAAAGGCATTAAATCAATTATCTTACTGCATGCGATTAATTGTACCACTGGGACTGAGAAGGGTGAATATATATATATATATATATTCCTCTCAATTGTCCCCGTCACAGAGGGAACGCTTCTGTTGGTGCCCGCGTGCAAGACCGGGAGCGTGTCTTTCTTTAATTCCAATATCAAAAAAGTTCACACGGCACACTTCTTGGCATTGCCAAGAAGTGTGCCGCGTGAACTTTTTTTGATATTGGGATATATATATATATATATATATATATATATATATATATAACTCTTTCCCTTTGGAAAGACAAAGCAGGACTCGCAACAATGGCAGTCTATGATTTTATTGGTTCACAGTATCGGCAGTCCTGACGCGTTGTCGGTCACACTGACCTTTCTCAAAGGTACGCCTTGACCCCATAGTTACTGAATAGGAACCACAAGGCAATTGCATCCATTTATAGTTTTAGCCTCCTGGTGGACGCCTCATGGGTCATTTGTGTTGCATGCTGATACTTGCGGTTCATTACCCAGTATTTTTAATATCCCTCCAGTGGGTGATGCCAAAAATTATGATTGCTGTTAAAAAAAGGTTCAATTATTTCTTGTGTTCAAATTTAAAATTATTGCTGTTTTTGCTCCTTAGCAGTCCTATTCTTGAGGCTGCTGGGATCCATGCCGAAGTCAGTCTTCGGCGGCTTCACGTTGCCCATTGTCGCTTTCACGAAAACACAAAGGTGGTTCCACTTGGGCAATCACAGTGTTCTTGCTGGTGGTGCGTCACTTGCTGCAGAACCAAGCCACTAGACATCAAACAAACTCTCCTTTGGAAAAAGGAAACCGCACTCGCAACGATGGCAGTCTATGATTTTATTGGTGCACAGCATCAGCGGTCCTGGCGCGTTTCGATCACACTGACCTTTCTCAAGGGTACGCCTTGACACCACTGTTACTGAATAAGAACCACAAGGCAATTGCATCCATTTATAGTTTTCGCCACCTGGTGGACACACTTACATTCTAGCTCGTTTTGCTGGCTTCCTCGGCGCTCTTGGTGATGCGTGATCCAACGGCTGAGCCACGCCGTGTCACATCAAACAACCTTCCACAACGGGATAAATGGATTGCACTCACGGGGAGATTTGAAAAGTTTTCATCTCAGCACTTTTCAATTCATTATGCGCAAATACCTCAAACCACTGTGTTTCGATCTTCCTCAGACCTTGTTCACGGTTTACACTCAGCAAATAGTTTGGACCAATTAAATACATTGATGTGCATTACAACCTCCATAGTCATTTCCTGTCCATACATCGTTAAGCTTTGTGGGATATGTAGTTAAGAAAAAACATGATAATTTCATTCGTGAAAAATTGTGAAAAAAGGTGACATTGTACAAAAGAAACATTATATGTTTCAATTAATTTTCTTCCAAGGGTAACTTCAGAATTGGAACGAGACATCTGTGATAGTATACTCGTATATTATGCATCAATTGATAAGGTATTTTATGCAATTTTAGAGACAATTCTCAATCTCACACCTTGATTGTGTGAGGTAACGCTCAAAAGATCAAAGTCCAACCCTCCGGTTGGTATTGACCATGCAATGCTATACAATCCTCCAGTGGGTTAAATAATAATTTTCAAACTTCATCTCCTACCTTGATTGTGTGAGTTAACTGTTAAAAGCAGCAATCAGTGTGTAGCAACCCTCCAGTGGGTTGTTACCATTGCTAGCGTCTCTAGCTTACATTTCCTTTTTGATTGATATCTAGTGACTAATGTTAGTCCAATCCTATTAAACTTCATAGTGAAGTCTGACCCTAATTCTTCTATTTATATGTGAAAAAATGTGTAAAAAAGTGAATTAGTGAAGCATTTGTACTAAATATGTTTCATTTGAGACGCTGCACGAAGTGATAAGTTCCAATCTCTACCATGTTGAGATTCCATGTGTTTTACTACGGCATTGCTACGGTCCCTATTTATAGTTGCACGAACATGTTCTAGTATCTGTTTTTTTAGCACAGAGATGGTGCATCCAACATATTTAAGAGCACAAGGACATTCAATTACGTATAATACGTATTGACTTTTGCATGTAATTCACTTTTGGATTTCCCAGATTTTATTGTCGGCCAATCTGATTTCTTTTGTATTTTTTGCAATTTGGCAAACTTTACAATGACGACATTTCACAAATCCTGTTGTGTTCAGTCATGTTTATTTGTTATTTCCTTTCCGAAAATGGCTCTGGACCAATTTGTCCTTCAGATTTTTTGCTCTTCAGTATGTCACATTCAGATGCTTTCCCATTATTGGTTCTACAGTTGGGTCCAATTGAAGTATTTTACAATTGTTTTTAAGATTCCCTTGATTGCTTTGGATTCCTTTGAATATTTTGTGATCAAACAGATTGTATCCAGCTCGGTAATCAGTGTTTTTACTTTGATGATTTCTTCTCCCGTTTTCATTTGGGTCCTCTCACGAACTCTTTTGATTATTCCAGCTGAATATCCTCTCCGTCTGAATCTCTGTGACATCAAGCTACTGTGTTTATCCCATTCTTCTTCTTCAGAGTAGATTCTCTGAAATCTCAAGAATTCGCCATATGGGATATTTAGGATCGGAGTATTTTGATTAAAGCTACCAGCATGTAGCACTGTATTCATTCCTGTTTTCTTACAATGTAGCGTCATATGTATTTGATTATCATGTATGTATATTTCAATATCTAGAAATGTCAACCTGAATTGACTGATATTGTAAGTAAATTTGAAATTTGCTTTCGTGGAGTTAAGGAATTTGAAATATTTACTGAACTCTTCTGACCCATCCCAGTTAACAAAAAGGTCATCAATAAACCTTAACCAGATGATTATTTTGTTTACAAATTGGTCGTTGTCTGGTTGCCAAGCCAGTTGCTGCTATATATATATATATATATATATATATATATATATATATATATATATATATATATATATATATATATATATATATATATATATATATATATATATATATATATATATATATATATATATATATATATATATATATATATATATATATATATATATTCCGAACATCGAATTCAACGCCAGGTGGGACGCCAAATATTCACCAGGACACGGACCAAGTAAGGTGTATTTCTTTATTTAACGCAGAGTATGCTGCATGACGTTTAGGCTCCTTGGAGCCGTGCTCACATATATATATATATATATATATATATATAGATATAGATATATATATAGATATATATATAGATATAGTGAAAACAACAAAGGTTACAGGGGCGTTCTAGTTAAGAATTCATTAAAAAAAATAGAAATTCACTGGAAAAAAAATAAGGTTACATGTACGTTATATTAGAGAATAAATAAAGTATAAACCTTAGAAATTCACTGAAAAAAGCAACGGTTACAGGGATGTTATAGTTAGGTACAGATTTCCCATGCAAAAAACCATAGGAAGTCAGCAGTTCTAGTTACCTGAGCTAACTATTACATACGCCCCCGCAATGCACTGCTTATGACCTCAAATTTGACATCATTTATGACACGGTCAGTGACATCATTGATGACATCTCAAATGACATCACTCATGACAACTGAACCCCACCTGCTGCGCCAAAGATATTTACAAATGATAAACAGTTGACTAATGATATATTTCTAATAGCAAAGAACTAGAGGATGTTCTGGAATAGTACACATTTTTGGTACTTGGCTCACTCCCCTTATATCATGGTGTGTATGGTCCTTAATTTCAGTAGGGCCATTTTTAATTAATGTGTGGTTTCGTTTCACTCCGGTAGTGAATATCCTGATGTTTATAGGATTGTTTGGACACATTTTTAGAGGAAGATGTTTACAACTCCTGACATTGTTTATAATCATCCAGTCAATTAGTTTGTAACTGGACAACTCCGATTTTGTTTGTCTTTAAGTTGCAACCATTGTTTGTCCTGATGAAGACCCCACAGCAGTCGTTTTAGGCATCAAAACGTAGACGAACTACACTGTTAACTACTATTAAGTTGTCCTTTTGTGTAGTAAACTTCATGTACATGAGTTCTGTGCTATTAGAAATTTATCATTAGTCGGCAGTGTATTATCATTTGTAAATATCTTTATCACACCAATATGCACCTCTGTCACAAACCACTTGTACTGCGCTGTTTTCTTTGGAGCACTTTTCCTTCTGTATTGTAGTAAAAAATCAAGAATTGAACACAGATTGTGTACGTGGTATCTTTTTAAAAAGAATTGCCAAGGAAGCATAGGCTGCAAGCTTTCTCCGTGACAGCCATTTCTTTTTGTTAATGTACTGCCCAGGTTCACAGGGTTACGGGGCGACCCCTTATTTGTGTGAAGCGAACAAAAAAAGTGCTGGCTCCTGTCGGCACCAAAGATGGCTGCTGGCTTGGGAGCCGGTGGGGCCTTATGGATTCCCCCAACTAAAGTATAACTTGATAGACAAAAAACAATAACAAAATAAGAACTGGCAACAGGAATATGAATCATGCCCTGAGAGCACCAACCATTTTTTTTAATGTTGGAGGTGGAAGCAAGTTAGCAGCCCGGGAGGAACATTTAAAATAAAAAACCTTACACTAAGTCTCAGGGGTTATTGAATAAATAACCAGCAGGAGAACATACTGTAAGTTATACAGCACTCAGAGTTGAAGCTGAATGCTCTGCAGCTGCAGTGCAAAAACACCTTGTGGTGGAGTCTATGGCTGCATTTTGTGGCCTGAAGTGTTTAAAAAAAAGACTCAAACATGTGTTCATAGTTGTTTCAAAACTAAATGCTTTAAAGATTTTTGAAACAATTCTTGTTAATAAGCATTGCTATGTGTATATTGATAAACAATACATTTGATTATACTTATAAATGAATGATAGTGATGACTTTTTGACACACCTAACAGGTCTGCTTTGTATTTGGCCATGTGCTGTCTGATGTCCTGATAAAGCCAACAGGCCTGCCGTTTGGATTTTGGTGTTCTGACCCTTTGACACAGCCAATAGGTCTGCCTTGCTTAGAATGACCTCCTTTCATTGCTACTTTCTGTTAAATAAATGAAAAGTCTCGGATATTCACAGAAAAGTGGTTGGACGTGGGGGGGAATATGGACAATGGGTCTGGCCACAGGCCAGGCACTTTGGTCAACCCAACGCTGTGTACTTCAGCTGTGCATGGTGGGGGGTTGCCAGCCCAACTCCACGCCCATGGCGGGTCAACACGGGGCCAGGCTACGGGATAACCCCACACCACGAACGGCAATTTTCATCTTACTTTAGATTAACAAAAATCATTGATGTTCACTGAAGAAAACAAAGGTTAAAGTGCTGTTTTGGTTAGGAATTATAATATTTTTTATGCAAAGTCAAATATTTCCTTAGAAATCCACTGGGAAAAAAACAAAGGATAAGGGGATGTTATAGCTAGGTGAAAATGTCAGTTATACAATAATGTTTAAACTAACAAAACCACTAAAATGTACCAGTGATAGTTATTTCAAATAACTATAACTAATGCCCTAAAGTAACTATAACTCGCACCCTTGCCAAGCACTGCTTGTACCCTTATATATTACGTCACTCATGATATGTTCAGTGACTGCCTTGGTAACTTCGTAATGAGATATGAAATGACAATTGATTAAAACACTGTGTGTGGCGGGAGAGTACATTATAATTACTTTAGGGCACAAGTTAGTTACCCGATATAACTGTAAATTGGTGCATTTCAGTGGTTTTGTTGGTTTTAAATGTTATGTTTTAACTGATATCTTCACCTAAACCTTTCCCTTTAACCTTGTGTTTCTCGAGTGATGCATATATAAACAGTAAATGCTCTCTATGTGTCTATAGCATAAACTCACATTTGTGTACCAGTCTTCTAATGTCTGCCCTGAAATCTATTTGGCCTTCCCATAACATATATTGACACTAAACATTTTCCCAAGCACTAAAGAGTTCCTCCTAAAATGGTAGTAGATTGCTCTATAGACTTTTCTGAATTGTCTTTACAGGAAGAAGGCCAAACCAGGAGAGATCATGACTTGGGATTCTGAGATAATCTTGTAAAATAAATCCTCACCTCCATTTTAATTTTAGATGAGATTAAACACAAACATTTTATGTGCTCTGTATACTTCATGCCCAAGACAGCATTTAATTATAACTTTGAAGAATCAAAGTCAACTATTATCATAAACGTAACTATCAGAATAAAAACAAGCATTTACAATGCAACGGTCTCGCCTTTGCAAAAGTTAGAGCTATTGGCATTGTAAATGACAAATTTTTAATTTATGTGTTGGAATGAGGAAATAAAATTGGCAATTGTGCCCCATCGTTTCCCTATTCCGCCTGTCTGCCATTTTGATTCAGACAGCACCCATTTTTGCGTGTGTCATCCATTTGGTCTCCAAACCCACGAGCAAGACACCCTGCACCTGGCCCCTCCGTTCATTGACCACACATTCTTGTGGCTCGGTCAATTCCGAGAACCAACGAGATAGTTCCTGTCTTAAGAGACAGTTCCTGTTCTTGACTCTAAGCCAGAAAAAACCCCCGGCTGAGAAAGGGCCTTCAACTTAAAGAGCATTTCGACACTGAGGAAGGACCCTCAACTGAAGGGAGCACATTTCGACACACTGCATGCACTCTCACGAGACACAAGAAACGCCCATACCTTGACACATCTGGTTGGAAATTGCTGTTTGTCACTTCCTTCTTCTTCTTCTGCTTCGTCTTCTTTTTGCCTACTGCCTGAACTGTATAAATAACCTTCTGTATGAATAAACACATTAGACCACTCCTGAACCCGCTTGGTGAAGGAGCTCTCCCTTAACTCGAGTTATTGAATAAACCCTTCTTTACTCTAATACCACGGACTCCTCTCTTTACTTAATTTAAAGTATTTACTAATATAGAAATTCTAAGATAAGGTAATATTAAATTATTTACCACATTTCTGGCACCTGAACAGGGACGTTCCCTCTCCCCCACGCGCCGGCGATGCCGGACCCGGTACTGCCTCCTCCTGACCTTAGACGGACTTCAAAGTGCACAGACGTGGGGAATTCCTGCTAACTCCCTCGAGACGAAGGGGGGGGGGGGAACGACTGCGGCCCGTCATCCACACGAGGCGGTGAAGAAGATTGCGGAACGTCCAGACCCAGAGCCCAAACCGTGAAGAAGACGAGTCCGAGATCTTGTGAGCCCCGTCTTAAAAGCTGCGCGCATTTCAAGATCAACAGGCCTTCTAGTTTGCTTCTCGGTGAGTACTGCTGAAAGTATAAAGACTGACACACAACTTTTGTGGGTACGGTAAAGATATATGTTTGTTGTTTCTCATTTCTATTTTTTATAGAAAGTCTGCCATAATGCCCATTTTTTCGAAAATACGTAAGATGGGAACTAGAAAAAGTATTCTCGAGAAGGAGATTCCCTCCCTCCTCGGGATACTCCAGGACATTTCATGTATACAAAATATGGCATTGGTGCAATTGTTTATTGTGATTTATGGGTAGATTACACCAAAGATTTCGAATATAAATATAGGTGGCCCGAGACAGGGACTTTTGACATGGAATGTGTACTGAAACTAGAAGAACAGTTATGGAAAAGAAAGGTCCGACAGTCACAAAGTGACGCGGTCGAACTATGGAGAAAAGAGGCACATAGGAGGCAGAAGAAAGCATTGAACAAAGTTGAAAAGAGTAAGAGAATGTCAGAACAGGTCCGGAATGAACGATTACAAGAAATAGGACGAGAACTAGAAATTGAAAGGAATAATAGGGAACAACTAGCCGTTTCCACCGGTCTCTATCCTGTATTACCCAATACTTCCTCGCAGATGGAGACCGTCCCACCTAAGACACAACCCACTGCCCCATTTCCAGAGGATACTTTCACCACCTTCCTCTTGGACACCCCGCCTCCATATGACACCCCAATAGTTCAGGCATCTCCACAACAGCCCTTGAATACCGAACAAGTCCAACCACGGCCTGGAAACAACGAAGGTGCAGAGGGACTAGCCACAGGGGACACGATTCCCGAGTGTCCCTATGACCCAGCCCCAAGTACCACTGGGGAGGCGGGCCGAATAACAAAACTACTTCACGAATGATAGATAGAGATCAAGGGTTTACCTGCTATAGGCCCAATCCTTGAGGCAGCTTCTGAGTTTCTCCGTACTGGGGAAGACTCTAAGGCTGTTACCAGATTAACCAAAAGCAGACTTTACGACTTTAAGGTACACATGTATAGGTTCCTTGTTTGTTGTTTTATTAAACACTTACAAGTGGGAGGAAAAGATGTACCCACCTCATTTTATCAGTTATTGGACTCAACCTCTGACCATACCGATGTAGGCTTGGTAAATGACGCACTTGATAGGTTCACCCGTAAGGTGACATGTACTTGGCAAAACGTACAGGCCGAGGAGGAAGGGAACAAAGGTGAGGAAAACATAACGCCACCGGTTGTAAAGGCTCTACCACTAAGACGCTCCATTTCCACGTCACGACCCCCACCCCTTCCATTCCTCCAGGGCCATCCACAGCGGCCGTCTCCAGATGACCTGTTTCCAGCCACGGTAGTAGCATTAGACGACTGGCTAGACCAGGAAGCTCCGCTTACATCGGAGGAGAAGGAAATAGCCAGAACTGCGACCCTATGGGTCTCTCAATATAAGATATATGACAGTGATCTCATAGCCCAACTTTTTTTAGCATTACCACGCCCACATCAAAGATTAGCGAGTCTCTACATGGTACAGCATCTCATCACTCTCAATGACACTTTTTTAAAACACGATCGAAGACTAGAAGATTTTCTGTCTGACTGTGCTGATCACATATTCCTCTACAATGGCTCAGTTTTTCTTAACAGATTCATAGATTTTAGACAAGAAAACCAGAAAGCGGTTGAATATAGATTTTTCACTGATACTTGTGGATCGTTAATAAACTTCCTCAAACACGCCACTTCCCCATGAGGGAGGTTCACCCCAGAGCTGACGCAGATGGCGCGTTACAACGCGTTTTCATTTATGTACCCTTGACAAAACTTGAATTACTAAGAATGAAAGAGATGGTTCCCCCTCACTCAAAAGACCCTGCTGGATTTTTTAAGGAATTAGGAGATGTATTAATGATGGGAACATATACTCTTTCCGATATCACAGCAATTCTGAAATTATTGTTGCCCTCGGGTATATATGACAAACTACGAGAAAAAGATTGGGAGGTGGCGGGCGAACACATTAGATGGACCGAACTTCAGAATGACAAAAATACTAGGGTAGCAGGTCAAGGTATAGGAGCCAAACTCAAGGTACTTCCCGGCACTAATTTGAAGGTGTTTACATAGTTATTGACAGTGAAAAAGGAGGACTGGGATGCCATTTCCTCCTGCAAACAGAAACTTGGTGAAGACATAGGCGATTATTATACAAGACTTGAAAAATGTTTTGTGGTAAATAGCGGTCTTACACCAACAAGCGAAGCTTACCCGCATCGGTTTGTTTCCAAATTAGTAGACAAAGCCTTGCCAGCTATAAAGGAAAGAGTACTGAAGGTAGAAAGTACTTGGCAAGCCCATACACCGCCACAGGTGTTACAAATGCTACAATAGCATCAAAACCGCATTAGGGATGAAGATGAGAATGATGAGAAGCGCATGAAAGACACAAAGATGAAAGCATTAGTAGCCCAGACTGCACCCCAGCGCCACCAGACACCAGGTAGCCAGACAAACGCGAAGAGTACTTGCAATTATTGCAAAAAGTCGGGACACTTTGTTAAAGACTGTCCTGTCTTAAAACACAATTTGGCCAATGGTAAGACACAGCCCCGTCCATATCAGCCAAAACCGAATGCCCCACAAGGCACTACAGCACCTTCAGTTCCACCGACAACACAAATGACCCAAATGTACATTGGAGACGATGGCTATACTGAATACTACCCAGATTTTTCATGATGTTGCCCAGGGAGAGAAGATGACAAACTGCCCCTAATCCCCATCCCAGTAGATCAGAAAGGTCCATTTATAGAGGTCCGACTTCTTGGGGAGGATAGAAAGTTTCTACTAGACACTGGGGCCAGTAAAACAACAATAAACCATCAAGAGGTCCCAGAGGCTCCTCTCTCGGGTTCAAAAAGTATTTCTCTGGGTTTCTCCGGACAGCCTGTGACAAACATCACATCAAAACCACTGCCCTTACAGGTTGGTCCCCTCACGACAACCACAGATCTTATATTGACATAATCATGTCCAGAAAATTTACTTGGTATCAAGACATTGAAGGAATTAGGAGCTGTTATTGTTTGCTCACCTAAGGATGTTAGATTATTCTTATGAGATTTTAAAGGTCACTACACCAGTAGAGAATTAGACGAACGTTTGAAAGATTTGCCACTCACCCTTTGGGCCACTGATTCCTCCACAGTAGGGTGTATGGATTAACACCTCACAAGGTTACACTGAAGGAGGGAGCCCAACTGCCACGCATAAGACAATACAAAATTCCACCTCAAGCTGAACAAGCGTTAATGTTAATTATTCAGGATCTAATACAGTCAGGTGTGGTTAAAGAAACGATTTCTAATACTTGTAATTCCCAAGTTTTAGCAGTTCATAAAAAAGTGGAACTGGGAACACCCCCTGTCTATAGACTAGTGGTGGATTTGAGAGAACTTAATAAATGTGTCATTCCCCAACACCCCGTGGTCCCAGACATCTCCACGTTACTCACAGCCATAGATGCAGAAGCAACACACTTTACTGTAATTGACTTAAAAAACACATTTTTCAGTATACCCATTCACCCAGACAGCCAATACCTTTTCGGCTTCTCCCTACAAGGACGAAGCTTCCAATTTACAAGAGCTCCCCAAGGTTTCACCGAAAGCCCAAGTGTATATAGCCAAGCGTTAAAAAGAAAATTGGATACTATTGAAATGCCCCCTGACACTGCATTGTTACAGTATGTTGATGACATCCTCATTACGGCCAGATCTGACCCAGCCTGTGCTGAAGCATCATTGCTGGTACTAAAATTCTTAGCTGAGAATGGCCATAAAGTTTCCCCTGGTAAGCTCCAATTCTGTTTGCAGGAAGTGGCATACTTAGGGCACTTGCTGTCAAAGGAGGGTAGGCAGCTTCCACAGGAACGCATCCAACTTATACAACAAATGCCACAGCCAACAACACAGAAACAAGTCCGAGCTTTTGTTGGCCTTACCTCATATTGTAGACAGTGGATTCCACCATTTGCCCTCATTGCAAAACCATTAGTGCAGCTGACAACACTTGAAGCTGGCGCTACCCCAAAATTACCCTGGACGGATGAACACACACAAGCTTTTCAGTCTCTTAAAAAGGCTATGTGTCAAGCCCCAGTGTTGGCAACACCTGACTACACCAAAGATTTTACCTTGTTTGTAACAGAAAGCTCAGGTACAGCCCTGTCGGTCCTGACCCAACTTCAGGCGGACAGGCATAGACCATGTGTTTTTTTTTCCAGTAGATTGGATCCAGTGGCACAAGCATTACCTGCTTGTCTAAAGTCAGTGGCAGCTACTGCTCAGGCTATTAGACAAAGCGATACTATTGTATTGGGACATCACCTGGTAGTCCAGGTCCCACACGCTGTGGAACTTCTCCTAAACAGAACGCAAACACAACATCTAACAATAGCCAGACTCACAGGATACGAGATGACACTTTTCCAGCCACACATTGAGATCCGACGATGCAACATTTTAAACCCAGCAACACTGTTGCCACTTACCTCCCCTGCTGAACAACTTCACGATTGTATTGATACAATTGATTTAGTGACCAAACCCAGACCAGATTTACAAGATACGCCCCTTTCTGAGGCAGAGATGACACTCTTTGTTGATGGGTCTTGCATGAGACTCCCCACTGGAGAATAGGCAAGATCCTATGCAGTCACAAATGGTATAAGCACTTTGGAAGCACATAAAATAGAGATACTGTCAGCACAAGCAGCCGAACTAGTAGCACTAACACGAGCATGTCACTTAGCAAAAGGAAAATCAGTTAACATCTACACTGACTCACAATACGCTTTCGGGGTTGTACACAATTTCGGCACATTATGGAGGGAGAGGGGATTTCTCACATCACATGGGTCCAAAATACAACATGCTGCACTCATCACTGCCCTTTTAGAGGCTAGCCAATTACCAACCAAAATAGCGGTGCTGAAATGTAAGGCACACACAAAAGGAACAGATGAAATATCAAAAGGAAATGATTTCGCAGACAATGCAGCCAAAATGGCGGCGAACACAGAATTGAATACACTACACCGCCAATACGCAATACGAGACCCCTTTTCTGACATCCAGGATGTCCAAAGTCACACTACACCACAGGAACTGCTAGAATGGAAGGAAAAAGGAGGGGTCCTTACAGACCAGGGTTGGATGACACCTGAGTGAGCAGTATGGCTACTACCGGATGCTATGGTTCAGGTTATAGTAAACACCATACATGGACCAGCGCATCTGGGAGAAAAAGCAATGTTAGATAGCATACAGAACATATGGCCTAACAAACATTTGAGAACTGCAGCCAAACAAAAAGTAAAAACGTGTATGATTTGTAACCAATTCAACCCAGGTAAAGGCACGAAGGTGGAGCAGGGTGGATTCCAACCCCCTGACCATCCATTCGAAGCTCTCCAGATGGACTATATTCAGATGGAGAGATGTAGAGGTTACAAGTATGTACTGGTGGTGGTGTGCACGTTAACAAGGTGGACTGAAGCTTACCCCGTCCCTGACTATACCGCCACGACGACTGCTAAGGTTCTAGTAAGAGAGTACTTTCCCCGTTATGGGTTGCCAAGAGTCATATATTCAGACAATGGCCAACCTTTCTCTTCCGAGCTGATGAAACATGTCTCCCTTCTATTAGGATATACTTGGAAATTTCATTGCGTGAGACAACCCCAGGCAGCAGGATTGGTACAAAGACACAATCAAACCCTTAAAACTAAGTTAGCCAAAATTACAGCAGAGAAGGGCCTAGATTGGATGACTGCCTTACCAGTAGCCCTGTTCTATATGCGAATGGTACCACACTCCCGAAAAGGATTAGCGCCATTCGAGATGGTTTTTGGCAGGCCACCAAACATGTGGGGAATCCATAGACCAAAGTCTATTACTGATGTGGATAGCAGAATATTAACTGATTACCTGGCTTCCTTGATGTCTGCACTCCGCTCTTGTCGTTCACAGGTGGCTGCAGCCTTCCCAGACAAAACCAGCCCTGAAGAACACACCATCCGACCCGGAGATTGTGTCTCAGTCCGGAACTTCGACAGAACAAATCCCCTCCAGCCCAGGTGGAAGGAGCCGAAGTTGGTCCTTTTAACTACACGAACTGCCGTCAAGATCGAAGGCCGAAAAGGCTGGTTACATGCCAGTCATTGTAAAAAATACTTTGGAGAAATAGACTCTGTTGCCAGCGATGTCGCAAAACCCAGTGACACTGTAACTAAACAGTCCTCATTGCCCTTGGAACAGACCCCACAACAGGAATATAAATCAAAGCTGAGGTCCGCCACCAGGATTCTGGCTGATTAAGCCCACGGACACAGGTCTCGTGGTGAAGCGGTCAGAACATGGGGGCAGACTCAGACACCCTGACTATGTGGGAAAAAAAGAAAATGAGGCGCCTAAAGAAGAATGTTAAGAAGTTGCATAGCGGCCCTATCATATGTTTGATCATACTGTTTTTCCTGATGACAATCATGACGTGTCTCGGTTGTGCCCTCCACATTGCTTTCCCGCCAGCACCACATTCCTCTCCTGCACGTAACAACACTCAAGAGCACACGCACCTCGACTTGCCCCCTCATGAGCAAGCCCATAGGCTAGCTCTGCGAAACAATACCTTTATACAGATGCTACACTATACGCATCAGGTCAGCAATATCACAGATTGCAGATTCCACCACATCAAAAGGAAGGAGGGATGCCTCTCTTCCCCTTCTCGTTTTCTTATAATGGAACTTGCGAGGCCTGGTTCACCCTAATAACAGCCGACAGGACTACCCGTACCTCATGCCCTGATGGAAATAGGTCATGCAAGAATGGGTGGCCTTGGGGCGACTTAAAAAAGGTCCTTAATGCTGTCTGTTACCCGAATGAGAATGGAGATCCTCAGGCGACAGGTACGGTCCTAGAAAGCGAAGAGTACAAACAGGGGAACGTGAGCATGTCCTACAGGATATTAAATACCAAACCTAAAAAGAATGCTGGACCCCCTTCTATCTCGGTCTCAACAGTAAAAGGGCACCTGTGCGTTCGGAAAAATGGCTCTGTCCCATTAGGACACAGTGACTGCCATACCACTGTGAGTTTTGAAGACAAGGGAAAATCATCATTTCTAGCATCCCGCCATACTTATTTCATCTGCGGGCAAACAGCCTATGTGAGGCTGCCCTTGAACTGGGGGGGAACGTTCTATATAGCATTTCTGCTACCCCCGGTCTTTGTGGCCCCATCCACTTACCACCGCGACCTCCTAGTGCCCCATGTTAGACATAAAAGAATGATCGATATCTCCGGGATTGATCACACGGAAACTACATTAGACCAATATACAGACTTCAACAAAGGATTCTTTTTCTTTATCGGCCCTGTGCTGAACAGCAAGCTCATACGCAAGTTGACAAGGATCTTGGAGGCTGTTGTAAATCAGTCGGCGTCTGCCCTGGGGAACCTGACTCAGGAACAGTCTGCCATAAGATTGGTTGCCCTCCAAAACCGCCTTGTCCTTGACGTCATCCTGGCTGACAGAGGCGGAGCCTGTAGAATTATCGGCTCTAGCTGCTGTGTTTACATCCCAGATAACTCTCCGTCTGTATATACGGCTATAACAAAATTACACAAGATAGCCGCCAGCCTACATCAAGAACCTGGCACTTGGACATTGTCTGACTGGTTTTGGACAATAATATCATCCTGGGGATGGAAACTACTGTCAGCAGCAGGCATAATATCCCTGGTAATAACTGGATGCTGCCTTTGCATCCAATGTGGCCCTGCCCTGTGCGGGCTATGCGCTACGAGCTGCATTCCTAAACCACATATCCAGCAGAAAGAAAACGATACAATTATGCTACAGGAATGCATAGACAATCTCATGAAATTGAGATATAGATACAGGTACACTCTGGGGCAAGGAGGGAATGAGGAAATAAAATTGGCAATTGTGCCCCATCGTTTCCCTATTCCGCCTGTCTGCCATTTTGATTCAGACAGCACCCATTTTTGCGTGTGTCATCCATTTTGTCTCCAAACCCACGAGCAAGACACCCTGCACCTGGCCCTTCCGTTCATTGACCACACATTCTTGTGGCTCGGCCAATTCCGAGAACCAACAAGATAGTTCCTGTTCTTGACTCTAAGCCAGATATAACCCCCGGTTGAGAAAGGGCCTTCAACTGAAAGAGCATTTCGACACTGAGGAAGGACCCTCAACTGAAGGGAGCACATTTCGACACACTGCATGCAGTCTCACGAGACACAAGAAACGCCCATACCTTGACACATCTGGTTGGAAATTGCTGTTTGTCACTTCCTTCTTCTTCTTCTTTTTGCCTACTGCCTGAACTGTATAAATAACCTGCTGTATGAATAAAACATTAGACCACTCCTGAACCCGCTTGGTGAAGGAGCTCTCCCTTAACTCGAGTTATTGAATAAACCCTTCTTTACTCGAATACCACGGACTCCTCTCTCTACTTAATTTAAAGTATTTACTAATATAGAAATTCTAAGATAAGGTAATATTAAATTATTTACCACAGGATTTCAAAACAGATAAATAAATGCCATTGTCATTTACAAAGCCAATAGCTTAATCTCTCGCAAATGCGAGACCTATTGCATTTGCACTCACCCACACACACATGTGGTGGATGTGGGGGTGGTGGATCTGTTGGATGTGGTGGTGGTGGATGTGGTGGTCGTGGATGTGGTGGATGTTGTGAATGTGGTAGTGGATGTGATGTTGGTGGATGTGGTGGTTGTGGTGTATGTGGTGGTGTATGTGGTGATGTATGTGGTGGTGGTGGATATGGTGGTGGATGATGTGGTGGATGTGGTGGTGGTGGATGTGGTGGTGGTGGTGGTGGATGTGGTGGATGTGGTGGTGGTGGTGGTGGATGTGGTGGTGGTGGTGGTGGATGTGGTGGTGGTGGATGTGGTGGTGGTGGATGTGGTGGTGGTGGTGGATGTGGTGGTGGTGGTGGATGTGGTGGTGGTGGATGTGGATGTGGTGGTGGTGGGTGTGGTGGTGGTGGATGTGGTGGTGGTGGATGTGGTGGTGGTGGATGTGGTGGTGGTGGATGTGGTGGTGGTGGATGTGGTGGTGGTGGATGTGGTGGTGGTGGATGTGGTGGTGGTGGATGTGGTGGTGGTGGATGTGGTGGTGGTGTTGGTGGATGTGGTGGTGTTGGTGGATGTGGTGGTGTTGGTGGATGTGGTGGTGTTGGTGGATGTGGTGGTGTTGGTGGATGTGGTGGTGGATGTGGTGGTGTTGGTGGATGTGGTGGTGGTGGATGTGGTGGGGTAGTTTGTAAACTACAGCATATAATGTTACGAATCCAGAACATCTGAAACATACAGGAAAAATGCAAAGTAAAGGCTTTGGCGAGCGGGGGCAAGTGACCGCCATTGTTTTAGTCGTGGATAGTGTATTTTTTTCAATATGCCAGTATAAGGGTGCCACTGAGACACAGCATTGTGTATTCTAAGTCTTTACCAAGTGATGCAAACCACTGTTGTAGAGTCCGAGAGCTTCCACATTTACATTGAATCGTATGAGCCTAACGGGTAAAAAAAGGACAAGCTGCCTTCAACGGCCCTTAAAAGAAATAAAGCTAGTACTAGCACAAATAACGACTTAGGTCATTTATGACTGCTGTGATTACATGTTTCTCCGACCTAACAAACCGAAACTATGCTTTATTATACTGACACCACTTCGGCCAACAAACTCGACATGCGACTGCTCTCACTCTATGCTAAAATCCATCAAGTGTCTGTCCTCGCATGCAGGTGCTCAAACTTCCTCAGTGCTAGCTGAATGGTGGACAGGAAGTTGGGGGTTTAACTTTACTGGCACACCCGGTGCGAAGGAAGACTGTTTGTAAGAAACGTGAATCCATTAACGCTGTATTTACCTCCATGAACTTCCCTTGTTCTTATTGTGGTCCTCGTGGGTTATTGATTGTCAGTCAGCAGTCTCCTAGCTGACTGCACGAAATATCAACCCCAGGCACCGAGAGAAAAGAAAGAATGATACTCCTGCGTGTAAACCATCAGCCAGCGATGGTGTGTAAACCGAGGGATACCTCTGCTGCCTATGACTGGGCCGCCTCGTTCATTGGCTGCGTCTTGAGAGACTCTTAAGCCAAGACGCTGTGATTATACGAACAACGGAACCCAAACAATCACTGCAAACAGACACAAGCCATTTCCAGCTCTCCTCAGGAATCCGCCCACATCCCTAATGGCAGGCATCACAAACACACCAGAATGCACTGAATGCTGATAACAGAGGCAACCAGCAACAGCATCGTGCACAGCGTTCCTCCATCGTAAAATGGAGTCCCCACAAACACCAATACAACGGCCCTCCACGGCTCAGAATATACAGCCTGGTAAGACACGCCATCTCTGTGAGTAAACACTGTGCAACCAGAACACGCCTGGATGCAAATACAGCCACTGCAAGTTGAACGTATATGCCGAGAGATCCCCACATGCAGCAAATACCCAAGCAAAGATAATACACATGGGTGCTGCAAATACAGATGAAAATGTACAGCATGCTGCTAATGCAACCGTATTGCAAATACACATTCAACATACATGATCCAAGTACCTACCACAGCAAACCTCACTCCCGTGCGCACGCTCGGCAGCAGCTATGCGAGGATCCGATAAGTCGCCCCCAGGTACTCACCGTCGCCGGAGCCCAGCAGGGCGAGGAGCAGGAGGAGGGGGAGGCGGGAGCAGAGCACGAGCCCAGACATCTTCACCGCGTGAGGCAGGGAGAGAAGTGAGGAGGCTGGGCGCGAGCAGGGGATGAGGGGTGGGGGAGAGGGACCGAGGGGAGGGCAATAGAGGGAAGGAACGAGACCAGGGGAAGGAGAGAAGGGACGAGGATGGAGGAAGGGAAGAGAAAGGATGAGAGGAAGATAGGGCAAAGGGAAGGGAGCAGCGCAGAAATAACCCGCCCGCCCCAGCTCCATGAAAAAAATGGTGGGCGCAAACAGTGAAAAAAAAAAAATAAGACAACACCCACAATGGCCCACCGCTGCATGACGTCAAAAAAGGGGCGGAGCTTAGAAAACACAGGAACGCCCACGAATCTGCTCCGAGAATGATTGCCACATCTCTCTTCCAATGGCTAGCCTCCATTTATGGAGCTAGCCAATGGAAGAGAGAGGCGGGTCAAACCCCATACTCTTGAAAACAAAATTTCTCGAGCTGCGCGACACTGCTGCGCAGTGTACGCCAGTCGAGACCTAAAAAAACAAATTACCAGTTTGACACTTCACATCTAACCTATGTTATACAATGTTGATAACTACACTTACAAATTTGGTGACAATGGCTAATAGAGGTTAGTCTTAAAAGGTTTAAACCATATGTGGCATGCAACTTAGAATCTTTTCAATACAGGCAAAGGTTTTTCTTTTTATCTCATGACATACATAATGGAACTAATTATTTCATCCCTAATGGAGTATCATGATAAAACTCATCTTTACACATATATTTTTGTATTTGCATTTTCAAAGTCATTCTTATGTTTATACCAAATAGGTTTTTAGTTGACTTAATATTGCTAGCCTTCCTTATCCTCCTTTCGCCAAATCCCCAAAGTGTAGCGTCTACCGTGTTCTATAGGTGAACATTCATTTTCTTTAATCTTTTATAGAACCATGGTAATTGCAATTTGGCGATTGGAACATTTTAGTAACATATATTTGCATTGTACCTCCAAATAATTCGCTTTGATTAAACACTGAATGCACATAACATAATATTTAATAGCTAGAGTTCTAAACACACATACAAAAAAGATGAAAAAAAACCAACAAATTAGTTGTTAGGGAAGAAACAGTAGAAATTGTCAGGGTCCTGGATACATTTGACTAAGTGGAGTTGGCACATGCAAAGCTTACAAATAAGCTTCTCTATTTTACATTTTATGAAGGTCTGCCTGAAGTCAACAGTTAGACTTCAATAACAGTATAAGAGACATACATCTTGAAGAGTGGACTACTATGACATGTGTTGCCCACTATTTCAGGGTAGTTCCTAATTAATTTGGAGTGTATGTCTTTTTCTTCAACTCCCAACATCCGTATATATGGTCAATATATCTACAAAACAAGAACATTTAATCTTGTATATAATTATTTTTAAACTTTACAAAGTAAGTGTGAAAAGTCAATATATCAAACTAATTTACACACATCAAAACAAAAACCACATGCCACAGGTGCTAAATACCTACAGAAAAGGTTGACCTTTTATCGGCCGACGCGATCTTTAAGATCGGAGTTTTTGGCTTTGGCCACGATCCCGCGTATAAAGAGGGCACGCCTGGGAGGGCGATCTTTTAGATACCTGGCCCCTCAGTTGTGGAACTCCCTTCCTTTGTCGTTGCGAGCCACGTCTAATCTGTTGGCCTTTAGGAAGGGTCTTAAGACTTGGTTATTTTCGAACTAGAGTTCTACTGTCTCCTTCCTCTGTGTTTCTGGTCTGTTGTTATGTTTTTTTTTTTGTTTTTCTTCTTTGGGTCTGGAGCATAAAAGCGCCGGGACACTCCTTTGGAGTAGCCGTTGCGCTATACAAGCCCCATATATAACATATATAACATAACATAACATTTTGAAAAAATAAATGTGCTTACCATTTTTTTCTGCAAATGCAATAGCATCTTCTTTACTAGTGAATGACAAAAGCATGTTTGACAGCGGATCCGCACTGTAATAAACAAAAACATTGCCATATTTAGTGTCACTGTTGTGAATTTTTTTATGTATTCCTCCAACAGTTACAAAACTTTTAAAAGCATTTAACAGTTTACTTCTGTACACAGGAAGCAAGAGAGAAACAATTGCCCTCTTAGGGGCCACAATTTCTCCAAAGTGACAGAATCATCAATGGAGAAATGTATAAGAATATTTTAATACTAATAAAATAATAACATTATTAATAAATACTAATTATTACTAGACATTCCTTCAAAAAACAGTATACAGTGAAAACAAGCAGCCGTACCCATATTGCAACATTCTGAATAAATGTTTAGAATCCAAGATATGCCCTCCTGCTATTTTGCAGTTGGACTGTGTGCTTTACAAAACAACAACAAAGGAGTGGCAAGAAAAACCAAAGGTAATCCTACCTGTTCATCCAAAGTCTAGATATACCATAACATTTCAATTACACGACGAAAGTGCAGGGAACTGAAAAAAGCAATTATTGCTTAAAAATAGAACCCTCACTCATCAACATAGTTGAATACATGCTTCATCGTAGGGTTCTACCAAGGAGACCGAATGTCTCCCTGGTATTCTACCATGCCTGTATTACAGCGGAGCTGGTGTATAGAAAACGTGAAGGGATTAGTGAAATCTAAAAAATTGTGGGCTGTACTCAAAATAAATTTAATAAAGAGTCAGACCTCAATTATTAAAAACAAGTGGAACGGACATTGGTGACTTTAAATTTGAGACAAATATGTCCAATTTGCATTAATGGTCGACATGTCTTATTATTATTATTAAATGACATTTATAGAGCGCGCTGACACCATGAGTTTCCTTGCGCTGTAGGACAGAGGTGCGATGCAGGCTGGGAGATTTACAGGAATTAGCAGGGTGGGGGGAAGAGGAAGGTTTTAAGCTGCTTCCTGAAATGGAGAAGGGTGTTGCTAGATTTAATGGCCAAAGGAAGGGGATTCCAGAACTTTGGAGCCAGGAGGGCAAACCTTCATCCACCGAATTTATTGGTTCTGGTTTTGGGCACGACAAGCTTGTGAAGATGGGCAGAGCGTAGGTTGCGAGTTGGGCAGTAAGGATGAATGAGTGAGGTTATGAAGGCGGGGCTAGTGCCGTGAAGGGCTTTGAACGTGAGGCAGCCCACCTCGAAGGCCACTCTCTGCTGTATAGGCAGCCAGTGCAGTTTGTGCAGCAATGGTTTGGCCGATTGCCATTTGGGGGATTTGTAAATGAGGCGGGCTGCTTGGTTCTGGACTACCTGTAGGCGGTAAAGGAGTGATTTGGGAAGGCCGTGATAGAGGGCGTTAGAAATGTTTCTGCTTATATATGCCAAATCAGCAAAGCTTTATTCAGGACCGAAAAACCCAGGCAGTATACGCACTCTAAGGCATACCCTAACCTTGGGAATATATGTGCAAGTGATGGTAAACTCACGGTTTTACCCAGTTGTAGGTTATCTCTGACTTCCCAAAGCCTACAAATTTTAAATCTTATAATATAGTGCTCCCTGGGCACTGCGGAAGCGGTTTCCTTCACAGCAAAGATAATTTAGTCCTTGCCGGCTCCCCACAGGCAACCTGTTTGATGCACATCCGCGGACTGTGTGCTTTCCCAGCAGTCCATGTTTTTTACTTTTAGTAAATTATCTTTTTTAGCTTTGTGTAGATCGTCAAAAGTACCCATGTGGCCAGTTCTTGTGACAGACTTGAAGGATTCTTGCCATGGTCATCCTTGTCCATGTGTCCCATATTTAAAGCCATCTGAAGTAAAGAGCGATTTGCTGTAGCCAACTTTTGTCTCTGAACTTGTTAGGGCCTGAATCACCTTGGGCGGGAGCCCTAAACTAAGATCAAATTCTCAGATGAGCGGCATTTATTCACATGCCTTATAAACCAGTACTTATCAGCGGAGTAGTGCAGAGTAGAGTGCAGAGGTGTAGAGGAGAGTGGCGTAGAGGGGCATAGAGTTGTGTGGAGCAGAGTAGAGTGCAGTGGTATAGAGTACAGTCATGCAGAGTAGAGTGTAGGAGCGCAGGGTTGTAGAGTGGTTAAGAGATTAGTGATGTAGATTACAGTGGTGGAGTAAACGAGTGGCATGAATTGCAGTGGCAGAGTGCAGCGACGTAGAATGCAGTGGTGTAGAGTGCAGTAGTGCAGTGATACAAAGTATTTGGTAGAGGTACAGTGGCCTAGGGTGCATTGGTTTTGAGTAAAGTGGTGTACAGACAATTAGCGTAGCGTGCATTGGTTTAGAACAGAGTGGCTCAGCGTAGGGTGGAGTGGCATAGAGTGGCGTAAACTGCAGTTGCACAGAGCATATTGTTTTCAGAGTAGAGAGAAGTGAAGTGATCCAGGGTAGAGTGCAGTGGAATAGAGTAGTGAGGTAGAGCGCAGTGGCGTAGAGGGTGGGATATAGTTTGCAGTGTTGTAGGGTGGAGTGGCATAAAGTGCAGTGGCATAGAATAGTGTTAGATCCCCAACCGGCCCAAACACTGCAGGGACGTAGCATGCACCAGTCCCCTTCTCCTGCCCACTGGACACCCACAGGAACCACACTGTGGGTGCACCTATGGACCAGAAAAGAGGGTGGCTGTATGAAGAAGACACCAAGTCTGCCACCCTTGACGGCACCAGGACACTGCTCCCACGTACTTTGCGCTTCTGCACCTGCAGCACAAGTAGGAAAAAACAACACGTTGTACATACACTGGGCACTGCTGATATCAACCCCCAATGACCATGCCTTAGTCACCAGTCCCCTCTCACCTGTGTATAGTACAGGATTGGCTTCGCAAAGATGCTGTGTACATGAAGAAACAAACGTGATAAGAATCAGACTGCCTTTAAAACTGTAGCAGTATCACAGCGGGAGCAGGGGGCTTGGCACTGGCGCCTAAAAGGTTAACCGGGGAAAAAGGTCAGGGAAGGCAAGCAACCTCTACCAAAAAACCCCGTGAGGGAAATACAAAAATCCAATGGGGCCGAGACAAGGGAAACCTCCGTGCGCTTTCAAATCAGCGCTAGTGTTTACTCTAGACCGCCGCGGAGTGACCCGAAACGTCACTTCCGCATACAAGGAGGCGGATAGCGCTGAGGAGGGGACGCGCTACGTAGTAGCGGCGGTTCTCAGCTCTACCGCAAAACGCTGGCAGGCTTGCTAGAGTGACCGGGAGCCCCCGGTTCACTCAATCAAAAATTTGGAACGTAACCTAAACCCCCAAGTGAATAACAAAGATAAGAAAGGGAAAAAGGGAGGGGTTACCAGGATACCTCTAAATACCTAACAGAAAAGAGAAAAGACAGGGAAGGGACGGGACCGAGGTAAAAAACAGGAATAACCCTTCTCACGAGCCCGTGAGAGGGTACAGCTCAGCAAACAAGGGAAAGGACCACAGAGAGGAAAAATCAGCTCTGCAGCCTCCAGCATCCAACAACCAGGAAGGGAATCCAAACACTGGCAATATCGAGCAATGAACTAAAGGTAGGACTGACTATATATCTCCCAGCCCCCGGTCACATGACAACAAGGCATGGCCATTGAAACAGGACTAGCTCGATTCCTAACAGTACCCCCCCCGACAATCCTCCCCACCGGTCTGGGCTTTGAGGGGTGAGATCTATGGAAGACCCGAACCAACCGCGGGGCGTGAACCTCCCCAGCAGGCTCCCAGGACCTGTCATCCTTCGTGTACCCCTTCCAGTCCACGAGATAGTACAAACGCCCCCTGACGCGCTTTGAATCAAGGATTGCCTGGACCTCATATTCCTCCTGTCCGTCAATCATGACCGCAGGGGGGGGTGGTAGCACCTGATCAGTTGGTACATAGGGTTTAAGCAGTGAGGTGTGAAACACCGGGTGCACCCTGTACTCCTGTGGCAACTCAAGCTTCAAGGCCACTGGATTGATAATCTGGAGGATGGGATAAGGCCCCACAAACCTGGGCTGCAGTTTACGTGGACCCTGTAACCTTAAGTTGCGGGAAGACAGCCACACTAGATCCCCTATTTTGTAGGTAGGCGCAGGGACTCGGTGCTTATCTGCTTGTTTCTTCATAGCCTCCTTTGCCTCCAAGAGACTAGTTCGCGCCAACGTCCAGACTTCCCCCAATCGCTTACATATACTGTCAATGGCTGGCACACGGCCCGTGGGTTGTATCGCCAGGGCCCTTGGATGGTACCCCAAGGAACAGAAAAATGGGGACATGCCCAAGGCGGAGTGCACACTGTTATTATAGGCAAACTCCGCGATGGGCAATGCAGTGACCCAATCGCACGATAAAGATGTTATCAGACACCGCAAATATTGCTCCATCGTCTGATTGGTGCGCTCCGTCTGACCGTCAGACTGGGGGTGATAAGCTGAAGAGAGACAGATCTTGGTCTTAAGCACCTGACATAACTCGGTCCAGAATTGTGAAACGAACTGGGCCCCTCTGTCAGATACAATTACCTCCGGTAGCCCATGCAAACGCACAATGGAGGACATGAACACCACTGCCATCTCCTTTGCGGTAGGGATCTTGGGAAACGGGATAAAGTGGGCCATCTTGGTAAATAAGTCTACCACCACTAATACTGTAGTAAGACCTGTGACCGTAGGTAGATCGGTTACGAAATCCATGCTCAAGGAATGCCAGGGACCAGGTGGTACTGCCAAAGGCTGTAAAAGTCCTGAGGGCTTGCAATGTGAAGGCTTGTTAGTTACACACACTGGGCATGCACTCACATAACCCTGAACATCCCCTGACATGGACTCCCACCAAAACCACCTCATGCACAGGTCCTTCGTCTTTCGTATACCAGGGTGGGCTGCCAAGGTTGATGAATGACACCACTCCAACACCTCATCCCTAAGCTCAGGTGGAATGAACAACTTGCCCTCCTTGTACAATAGACCATCCTTCATCTCCATTTGTGGCAGGGATAACCAAGGGGCCAAATCCAGGTGACTTAACTGATCTTTCACTACAGCAGGGAATTCTTCTAATGTCAATGCCCCTACTATTCTCTCTGGATCTATCATGGTCCTACTTGCGCTCAAGGATTCCTCATCCTTCTTATCCACATGTATTCTAGAGAGCGCATCAGATTTCACTTGTTGGGCTGCAGGTCGATATGTTATAACGAAATCAAATTCATTAAAAAATAAAACCCATCGCATCTGACGCGGTGTTAATGCCCTTGCGGAACGAAAGAATTCTAGATTCTTGTGATCTGTGTAGATGGTGATCACATGGCGAGCACCCCATAAGTAATGGCGCCATTCTTCGAACGCTAATTTGACCGCCAGTAGTTCTCTCTCAGCCACCGTATAATTGCGTTCTGCTGGCAATAGAGTTTTGAAAAAGAACGCAATAGGATGCATATGGCCAGTAGCTTCGTCTCTCTGCGACAAAACACCCCCTACCGCACACAACGACGCATCTGTTTCAACAAAATACGGCAGGGCAGGATCAGGATGCACCAATACCGGGGCAGACACAAACTGTTTCAACAACATCCGGAAAGCCTCCTGAGTCTCACCAGTCCATACAAAAGGAACGCCCTTTCTCAAGAGGCGAGTCATAGGGGCCACTATCTCGGAAAAATGGAGAATAAATCGCCGATAAAAGTTAGCGAAACCTAGAAGCATCTGGATTTGTTTTACATTCGTCGGCACTGGCCAGGACACTATAGCCTGAATCTTCTTTGGATCCATACGAATGCCTGAGGCAGAAATAACAAATCCCAAAAACTCCACTTCAGAAGCCCCAAACTGACATTTCTCTAACTTGGCGTACAAATGTTGTTCCTGTAATGTCCTTAACACCTGTCTCACATGCTCTGTATGATCAAGACCTTTTTCCGAATAAATGAGGATATCATCCAAATACACTATGACGGTTTGGTCCAGATATTTACCGAGTACTTCATTTATGAAGAACTGAAACGCCGCGGGCGCGTTGCATAGACCAAACGGCATCACAGTGTATTCGAACAATCCGTACTTTGTCTTAAAAGCCGTCTTCCACTCATCCCCTGGCCGGACTCTGATAAGATGATATGCGCCCCGCAAGTCTAGTTTAGTGAATACTGTAGCCTTGCGGAGTTGGTCCAGCAACACGGAGATGAGCGGAAGAGGGTAACGATTTTTAACCGTTGCGGAATTCAAGGTGCGGTAATCCACACAGGCCCGCAAGGACCCCTCTTTCTTGGGTATAAAAAAGATGGCCGATGATACGGGCGAAGAAGAAGGGCGTATGTACCCCATCGACAACATCTCATCTATATAGGACTTCAGATGAGCCTCTTCTGGTTCCGATAATGCATAAACCCGACTACATGGCAATGGGGCACCCGGTATAAGGTCGATCTTACAATCGTATGATCTGTGGGGAGGGAGTCCTTGGGCACACTCTTTGTCAAACACCTCCTCATAGGCTGCATACTGTGGAGGGATACTACACTTCTCGGTAGCCGCACAGGACAAAGGGTTAATCTGGTCCGCCGCCACTACATAACAGTTCTTTAAGCAGTGTACCGAATCTAGAGTGACCAATCTCTGTACCCAATCAATCCTAGGGTTGTGCGTTTGTAACCACGGAACCCCCAGAACTAGGCCAAACGAGGGGGCATCAATCAAATCGAAAACCACGGACTCCACATGCCCATTGTCACATACTAAACCCAAGGGCTCGGTCTGTCTGGTGATACACCCCGAAGTCAACTCGGTTCCATCAATGGCCCTTACTGGTTCCGGTTGTTCCTTTAGCTGACAAGGAACCTTCAATTTATCCGCCATTGATATATCCATGAAATTCCCGGTGGCCCCTGAATCAAGCAACACCGACACCGGGACACGGCTCTGCGCAGATATCAATAGCTGCGCATTGATCACAAAATGCCTAGGGGCCTGATCAATCGCCCCCACCACTTCATATTGTAAAGTCTTTTCTTTCTCCGAGATCTTCTCTATTTGTATACATGCCACCTTTTTCCCAAACCCTGCTCCAGAAGGTTTCACGGGACAATCACGAGCAAAGTGCCCCCCTTGTCCGCAATACAAGCACAGATTTTTCTCTCTCCTTCTCTTCTTTTCCTCTGATGTCAATGGGCCTCGTACACCACCTATTTCCATGGGCTCGGGTGTGGTTTTGCTCTCGCCTCCCGCCTTTACCTCTGGTCTCACATAACCACCTCTTGGGTACTGTAATCTACTACGCTCACCTCGCCTTTCTGTCACCCTATGGTTAAGTTTCACTACCAAGTCTATGAATGCCGCACAGTCTTCTGGAGGATCCACCACTTGAGACACTATGTCCTTCAATTCTTCATTTAACCCTTGATAGAAAAGGGACGTCCTCTTTTCAGTCGGCCAATGCGTCTCGGAAACCAAGCGATTGAAGTTGGCGATATATGATAACAAATCCTGCCTGCCCTGCCGCAGTTTCAACAGCTCGGCGTCGCTGGCCTGCATGAACGCATGCTTGGCAAATAGACCATGCATCAAGACTTTAAACGCCTGGTAGTTGTACAACACCCGGTCGTTATTTTCCACTAACGGGATTGCCCATTGGGCCGCGTTACCAGCCAGATATGACAATATAAAAGCGATTTTAGCAGAGTCGTCAGGAAAGGCATTAGTTCTGCACATGAAGTGCAGTTGACACTGGTTCATGAAGGTGCCATATTTGTCACTGTCTCCTGTGAATCTCTCAGGGGGGGCCAAGGGCACTGCCACAGGAGTAGAGACTGTTACTGCTATAGGTAAACCGCCGCTAGCAGTACTGGAACCCGCTCCTCCGGTATACTGGAAGGTAGCTGGCTGGATTACTGGAGTAGTGCCCCTCTGCTGTGACTGTTCTCGGGCTCTTACGGCGACTAACTCCTGCTTCAACCCTACATTCTCCTGCTGCAACTCTTGCACCTGTGCCTGCAGGGTATGAACAGCTCCCATTATAACCTGCATCGAGGGGCCCCCCGTACCTCCCCCCAGGGGATTCCCATCCTCATCCATGCTAGTCCGGGCAGTGTTATATTAACTTGGGCTCGATATTCTGTTAGATCCCCAACCGGCCCAAACACTGCAGGGACGTAGCATGCACCAGTCCCCTTCTCCTGCCCACTGGACACCCACAGGAACCACACTGTGGGTGCACCTATGGACCAGAAAAGAGGGTGGCTGTATGAAGAAGACACCAAGTCTGCCACCCTTGACGGCACCAGGACACTGCTCCCACGTACTTTGCGCTTCTGCACCTGCAGCACAAGTAGGAAAAAACAACACGTTGTACATACACTGGGCACTGCTGATATCAACCCCCAATGACCATGCCTTAGTCACCAGTCCCCTCTCACCTGTGTATAGTACAGGATTGGCTTCGCAAAGATGCTGTGTACATGAAGAAACAAACGTGATAAGAATCAGACTGCCTTTAAAACTGTAGCAGTATCACAGCGGGAGCAGGGGGCTTGGCACTGGCGCCTAAAAGGTTAACCGGGGAAAAAGGTCAGGGAAGGCAAGCAACCTCTACCAAAAAACCCCGTGAGGGAAATACAAAAATCCAATGGGGCCGAGACAAGGGAAACCTCCGTGCGCTTTCAAATCAGCGCTAGTGTTTACTCTAGACCGCCGCGGAGTGACCGGAAACGTCACTTCCGCATACAAGGAGGCGGATAGCGCTGAGGAGGGGACGCGCTACGTAGTAGCGGCGGTTCTCAGCTCTACCGCAAAACGCTGGCAGGCTTGCTAGAGTGACCGGGAGCCCCCGGTTCACTCAATCAAAAATTTGGAACGTAACCTAAACCCCCAAGTGAATAACAAAGATAAGAAAGGGAAAAAGGGAGGGGTTACCAGGATACCTCTAAATACCTAACAGAAAAGAGAAAAGACAGGGAAGGGACGGGACCGAGGTAAAAAACAGGAATAACCCTTCTCACGAGCCCGTGAGAGGGTACAGCTCAGCAAACAAGGGAAAGGACCACAGAGAGGAAAAATCAGCTCTGCAGCCTCCAGCATCCAACAACCAGGAAGGGAATCCAAACAACTGGCAATATCGAGCAATGAACTAAAGGTAGGACTGACTATATATCTCCCAGCCCCCGGTCACATGACAACAAGGCATGGCCATTGAAACAGGACTAGCTCGATTCCTAACAAATAGAGTGGAGAGGTGTAGAGTGCAGTGGTTCACAGTAGATTGGAGTGGTGGAGAGTGCAAAATAGTGGTGTGGAGTGATGCAGAGTAGAGGGCAGTGGAGCAGATTAGAAGGCAGTGGAACAAAGTAGAGTGGCTAAGAGTGGTGTGGCTAAGAGTGGTGCAGAGTTGCGTGTTGCAGAGTTCAATGGTAGAGAGATGAGTGGCAGAAAGTGGAGTGCTGCAGAGCAGAGTCATAGTGCAGTGGCGTAGAGTGCAATAGAGTAGCAAAGAGTGCAGTGGTATAGTGTAGAATGTTGACGAGTGCAGTGGTGCATAGTAGATTAGAGTGGATTGGCGTAGAGTTCAGTGGTGTAGAGTGGCATAACGTAGAATAGCAGAGAGCAGTAGTGCATAGTAGAGTACTGTGGAGTACCCTGGTGTAGAGCGGTACAAAAGGGAGTGGTGATGGACGGAGCATCTGAATCAATCAAACACTCACACCCAGTCAAAAGATCTGGGTTGAATCCATCACCGTTCTTTAGCCCACTCTGCCACCCCAGTTCAGACATGGATATATGCAAATCACTCTGACCCTGTGCCTGATGGTAACAGTCCAGCCCGAACTGCCAAGCCATGTCTTCCCTGGACCGGAAACAAGCTTCCGAGGACCGGTTTCTGGCATTCCAGCCGTCTTCAGCCCGGCTTGCTTGAATCCAGTGGCAAAGTGAGCAAGGGACTCACGTCTGAGCATACCCTGCCACACTTATGGCGGCCAAAAGCGGTACAAAAGGGAGTGGTGATGGACGGAGCATCTGAATCAATCAAACACTCACACCCAGTCAAAAGATCTGGGTTGAATCCATCACCGTTCTTTAGCCCACTCTGCCACCCCAGTTCAGACATGGCTATATGCAAATCAGTCTGACCCTGTGCCTGATGGGAACAGTCCAGCCCGAACTGCTGGTGATTGATTAAACCCAGATCAGTTGACTGGGGGTGAGTGTTTGATTTGCTCAAACGCTCCGTCCATCATCACCTTTTGTACCCTGGTGTAGAGTGCAGGGGTGTGGAGTAGAGTGGCGTAGATTGCAGTGGTGCAGATTAGAGTGGTCCACCACACTCCACTCCAATCCAATCCAATCCACCCACCCCACCCCATCCCACTCCACTCCACTCCACTCCACTCCACCCCACTCCACCCCACTCCACCCCACCCCACTCCAATCCACCCCACTCCAATCCACCCCACTCCAATCCACCCCACTCCAATCCACCCCAATCCACCCCACTCCAATCCACCCCACTCCAATCCACCCCACTCCAATCCACCCCACTCCAATCCACCCCACTCCAATCCACCCCACTCCACCCCACTCCAATCCAATCCACCCCACTCCAATCCACCCCACTCCAATCCAATCCACCCCACTCCAATCCACCCCACTCCAATCCAATCCAATCCACCCCACTCCAATCCAATCCAATCCACCCCAATCCAATCCAATCCAATCCACCCCAATCCAATCCAATCCACCCCACTCCACTCCAATCCAATCCAATCCAATCCACCCCAATCCACCCCACTCCAATCCACCCCACTCCAATCCACCCCACTCCAATCCACCCCACTCCAATCCACCCCACTCCAATCCACCCCACTCCAATCCACCCCACTCCAATCCACCCCACTCCAATCCACCCCACTCCAATCCAATCCACCCCACTCCAATCCACCCCACTCCAATCCAATCCACCCCACTCCAATCCACCCCACTCCAATCCAATCCACCCCACTCCAATCCAATCCACCCCACTCCAATCCAATCCAATCCACCCCACTCCAATCCACCCCACTCCAATCCAATCCACCCCACTCCAATCCAATCCAATCCACCCCACTCCAATTCAATCCACCCCACTCCAATCCAATCCACCCCACTCCAATCCAATCCAATCCACCCCACTCCAATCCAATCCACCCCACTCCAATCCAATCCACCCCACTCCAATCCAATCCACCCCACTCCAATCCAATCCAATCCACCCCACTCCAATCCAATCCAATCCACCCCACTCCAATCCAATCCAATCCACCCCACTCCAATCCAATCCACCCCACTCCAATCCAATCCACCCCACTCCAATCCACCCCACTCCAATCCAATCCACCCCACTCCAATCCAATCCACCCCACTCCAATCCAATCCACCCCACTCCAATCCAATCCACCCCACTCCAATCCAATCCAATCCACCCCACTCCAATCCAATCCAATCCACCCCACTCCAATCCAATCCAATCCACCCCACTCCAATCCAATCCAATCCACCCCACTCCAATCCAATCCACCCCACTCCAATCCAATCCACCCCACTCCAATCCAATCCAATCCACCCCACTCCAATCCAATCCACCCCACTCCAATCCACCCCACCCCAATCCACCCCACTCCAATCCACCCCACCCCACTCCAATCCACCCCAATCCACCCCACCCCACCCCAATCCAATCAAATCCACCCCACTCCAATCCACCCCACTCCACTCCAATCCACCCCACCCCAATCCACCCCACCCCAATCCACCCCACCCCAATCCACCCCACTCCACCCCACTCCAATCCATCCCACTCCACTCCACTCCACTCCACTCCACTCCACTCCACTCCACTCCACTCCATCCCACCCCACTCCAATCCACTCCACTCCACCCCACCCCACTCCACTCCACCCCACTCCAATCCACCCCACCCCACTCCACTCCACTCCACTCCACCCCACCCCACTCCACCCCAATCCACCCCACCCCAATCCAATCCACCCCACCCCAATGCAATCCACCCCACCCCACTCCAATCCAATCCACCCCACTCCAATCCAATCCACCCCACCCCACTCCAATCCACCCCACCCCACTCCAATCCATCCCACCCCACCCCACCCCACCCCACTCCAATCCACCCCACCCCACTCCAATCCACCCCACCCCACTCCAATCCATCCCACCCCACCCCACCCCACCCCACCCCACCCCACTCCAATCCACCCCACCCCACTCCAATCCATCCCACCCCACCCCACCCCACCCCACCCCACTCCAATCCACCCCACTCCAATCCAATCCACCCCACCCCACTCCAATCCACCCCACCCCACTCCAATCCATCCCACCCCACCCCACCCCACCCCACCCCACCCCACTCCACTCCACTCCACTCCACTCCACTCCACTCTACTCTACTCTACTCCACTCTACTCCACTCCACTCCACTCCACCCCACTCCAATCCAATCCACCCCACTCCAATCCAATCCACCCCACTCCAATCCAATCCACCCCACTCCAATCCAATCCACCCCACTCCAATCCAATCCACCCCACTCCAATCCAATCCACCCCACTCCAATCCAATCCACCCCACTCCAATCCAATCCACCCCACTCCAATCCACCCCACTCCAATCCACCCCACTCCAATCCACCCCACTCCAATCCACCCCACTCCAATCCAATCCACCCCACTCCAATCCACCCCACTCCAATCCAATCCACCCCACTCCACTCTACTCTACTCCACTCTACTCCACTCCACTCCACTCCACCCCACTCCAATCCAATCCACCCCACTCCAATCCAATCCAATCCACCCCACTCCAATCCA